>NC_140593.1:1060012127-1061334627 GCF_964204655.1 Triturus cristatus | reverse complement strand
TGTCTGCTTCGCTAGCCACAGAACAGCAAAAGACCTTTCCCACGAGAATTCTGCCTTTCCCGAGAACAGCGCTTACCTCTGCCCTACTACAGAATCGTTACTTCCGTTGATAAAGTAGCACATCCCTCTACTTTACCCTTCTAACAAGCATCAATTAACTGTTTCCCTCCGGAATGCTCCTAAGAGTTTCACAATTAACCAGAATGCCTTCTCATTCACGCACTTACACACCAGAAAATGTAGTACATTCACACAGAATTCTGTCTTTCCCCGAGAACAGCGAACAGTCTGTCCTACTACAGAATTATATCATACGTTAACAAAGCAGCGCTTACCTCTGCCCTGTCCTTCTAACAAGCTCCGAGAATACCTATTACTTCTCCAGCGGTAAGCTTTAACGGAATACCTTACGGACCCCTGGGACTTAAGACCAGAGTTTCACAGATAACCTTTGCTATCATATACACTACTCTCACACAGAAATAAGTTTCTAATGGCAACACACGACGATGCTACCTTGTTGAACCCAGACAATGCGACACGCAACTTCAATTGTCACACGTTTTTCCCTGTCTGCATACAGGGCCAACAATCCCGCCTTTTTCCGAGAGCAACACTCCCTCTGCTCTGCTACGGAACTGTCACCGACTCCCTACATCCCAGAAGCCGTTCACAATACATAGAACTCAACACGACTTCAACATATAGTGTTAGTACAAATATCAATCAATAATCAACAAGCCTATATACACGCAATTTCGCTAGATCAAGACAATAGCTAACCATCATTCTGTTACCAAGAAACTGGTGCAGATCAGAGCTTCCGAATCCCCTCTACTTCCACGGACGGAATGATTTCACAGTCACACACGCATACACACATCACACGCTGGTGGGGCCCATTACACCAACATTCACCCTAAATCACTCTATCCGTGCCCTGTAAAGGAGAAACACCTTTCACTTGAGCTCTATATCTAATCTGCCTGTACTTTGAGGTCAATGTGACCAGCTAGTTGCTGTGGATCTAGCAAATTATATTTCAAAGAATACACAATAAAATCAATAAACATGACCAGAAATAACCACCCGAGACAGGAATTCAAACAGATTGTTCATTTATCTAAAATTTCAAGAAAAGCCAATTAAATGCAAATTTCATTTCTCTCATATTTACCTATTCTGTCTAAATGTCAGATCCTAAGTCAGAACCGGTCCTCTGTAGAAGAATTAGAGTCTTCTGTCGTCATGTAGAGTCATCGTCCTCTCCGTCAGCATAGGGACCTCGCATCATCAGCTCGGGAAGAAGTGGCGCTAGACCTCTCTAGTCTACTATTATTTATACTAAAATTTACATTCTATAAAGTAACATTTCTTCATTCAGAACGGATGAATGGCGGAAATAATGTCATCTTGGTACTTTTTCGATATTCTACGGGTTGTTCTCACGCATAGATTGTCCCAAATAATGAATAGCAGAATTGAACGTCCATGACTAATTCGCTACTTTTACGGATGTCTCTACTAGGTGAATTTGTTTCAAAAATGGGTTCACATTGAGTTCGTATCAACTTTTCCGTCTTTCAGGGGCTTTTGGCAGATGTCCCAGACTTGTCATCATGCTTATGGCTTTTCAGTTCATCGGAGGTGCAAGGTCACAGGCAGAGCGAAGCCTTTCTGTAAATTTCCAGCAACTCCAATGCAGGCTGCGGGTGGTGGCCATTTTATGGCAGGCCACAATGGACAACTTTAAGCAAAATAGACATAAAACAGCATTACTGCATAGAAATGATTATACAGTGTTATTCCCCTGCTAATACCTTTATGTGTGTGTATTTATCTAGCCATTTGCGACATCAAAAGCCATTAATGCATATTAATTATAAGCGCAAAACACCATAACATCACATAAGCAACATCGTTTTCTGTCAGTTTGCTCACCAACTTAGTTCACTTGTTATTTAGCCATGCAATAGCATTCCCACGTGTAATTCTCTTGTTAATAAGGTTGATTAGACAACATTCGACAAACTTTTAATCATTAATAATTAATCAGTAGCACTTTTAGTTGGAACATGCGAAAATGAAACAGGTATTCGGTTTTAGAGTAAAAACCCTGCTCCATCACATGCACTTTAGAAATACACGTTACGTTATGTTATGCTACCCATTGCTATGCTATGTTATGTTATGTTACAAGTTATATTACCCAAGTGCAAACTACCATCAACCCTATGCTGAAACAAATGACCCGAGGCAATGACAAGAGATACAAAAGAGTAGACACATAAAGCTTAAAAAGATCATTACAGTGCAAACCGAGAACCCAATACAGGATGCCAGGCTGGTGAGCAAACACAAGCCAGTTCCTAGAAATACCCCTAGGTATGCGCTATAGATGCAAATTGGGTAAATTTGCTTTTAAAAGTTCACAGTCATCAATTTTAAAAGATGGAGGCCTAATAAAATTCATACAGACTGCACGGTAAACATTTTTTTGCAAAGACCAAATAACATTTTAAAAATTTATATTCTACTATTATTAAAAATGCGTGCATACACTATTCCAAACAGAAAACCTAAGCTAAAACTAAAAGGATCAATTACATGGCTAACACGAGCCCCTAGCTACAAAGTAGTCAACCTTTCGGCTACAACAGACAGGAATTTGGCTAAAGCCCAACATACCATCATGTTATTACAATGCTAAATTATCCTCTTCCAATTCATAGATGCGACAAACCTGCAACTTTCTGAAGACCGGCAGTAGCAGGCTATGTCTTATATTAGCAAAGTGATCACAGAAAACAATGATGTGCGAAAGTGGCAGTGCATCAAACTGGCAAAAAGGGCAGATACCCTTGTCCGACCCCGCCTGTCTAATCCCTTTCCACCGAATGAAGGAAGGGACCTGACCCAGGCTTAGCTGCAGGGCCCACCACCTGACAAATCTAATGTATACGTCCCGCAGGTAGGGCTGGAATAGGCCACTATAGTGTGCCTCCAATAAGTGATGCAGGGTAATTCTCTTACGCACATCAGCTAGATTGCTGTTTTGCGAGCACTCTCTAACCAAGAGGCATATTATCAAGAAACGGCGTTAAAGTTATTGCCGCTTTAGCGGCAGAAAACTGCCGCCAAAGCGGTGATAATGGGCTTGATAATATGCCCTCGAGAATTCCCATTGAGGCCCAGGTTCTGGTGTCAACATGGGCTTCTATGGGAATTCTCCAGGGCATATTATCAAGCCCATTATTGCCGCTTTAGTGGCAGTTTTCTGCCGCCAAAGCGGCGATAATGTTAAAGCTGTGCTTGATAATATGCCCCCAAATGTTTTAGTGCTCATTTCTGTTGGAACGTTGACCTACATACTTCACATGTAAGTGGGGTTTTATGAAATGCCTTAAGAAGCCTTCTTCAGATTTTAAAAGACAAGCCCAATAATTGAGTACCCTCTGTTTATATTTCAATAAAATGTTAGTGAGGCCAAACTCAAACCTCAAGGCACTATTCAGTGAGCCTATGGGCAGCACCAACCACATTTTTCAGATGATTATCTCAATAATTTGCAGATGCTTAATATTTTTCTCTGACAAAACCTCCCAACTATAAAGTAACAGATTTATGATTTTCACGTTGTATACCTCGCTCAAGACTTCTTGAGACTTGTGGGCCAAACCTAAATCAAGCCTTTGTAGTGCAGTGGCAACAGACTTGGCATGCGATTCCTGAAGGGTGACATGAGCTCTAAAATTTAAATAATGACTAAAAAGCAGGCCTAGGTATATATATTCGTTTACCACCTCTACTTGAACACCTTTCAGCCACCACTCAAACTTTATGGGCCGCCTCCTTCCTTTCGAAAAAAACATGGCCTCTGTTTTGACCGTATTTATCTTCAAGTCATTTCTCTTACAGTAATGTGAGACAGCATCACGTTGCCTCTGCAGACCAACCAGCACCAGATCTAATAAACGTTGTCATCTGCATAGAGCAGGGTAGATATAGTCTCCATCCCCAGCTTAGGCGGGAAAGACCAGATCAGATTTAGGCCTACCATGGCATCAGCTATATAAATTGAGAACAAAAGCGGTGCCAAGATGCACCCTTGCCTGAGCCCCTAGCGGGCATAGATCTTTTTGGAAAAAGCCCTGTTACCCCCAAGTTCCACTCTAGTCTACAAGCACTCATGCAAATGAATTAACAGCTTCAAAAGATCTGGGGGCAGTTCCAACTATCCATTTTTTCCCAAAGAGTCCTATTTATGGTGTCAAACGCGGTTGACAAGTCGATGTAAGACACAGAGAGGCACTGATTCCTTTTGAGGGTGTGTTCTTCAGTCAGCAAGTTTAATATCAAGCACCATCTGTAGATGAGTACCCTTTTGGCTGAAAAGCTTGCATGACAGATTTTTACTGGCTAGGTTCTGTATGGACCTTTTTCATTATCTTACCCACCCGGGTAGGGCACATAGGGGCCAGAGTCTTCCCCCCTGTGGCTGCGACTGGAAGTCTCCACAGGACATGATGCATGTTTTAATGTTCTGTAGTTTTTACGAGTTTCCTAGAAAATCTTATCTTATCCCTGTTTTAAAGAAGTGCAATTTTAGACAGGTCAGGCCAGCTTTTATATTTTTGAAAATATTTACTAGTAACTCCTTGTTATGTGTCCTTAGCTTCTTGAGGTGTGCAGTTGGGCTCAGATCAAGCTGTGATTAGCCTATCCATCAGTGTCCTCAATTTCAGGCTGTGACCATTTTACTTGTTTGCCCTGGACTATGACATGGATTGTTTTTTACGATGGTACCTAATTTGGCCGGTGTTAAGGAGCAGTATTGCGATAGGTATATTATGTGGTTGTTTACTTTTAAATGAGGATTTAAAGAGGAATTTGGGTAGTACAAAATGGATAGCAGATTGCTAACTGAAATCTTTATTTGCTTCCATTTTCTCGATTTTCAATTGTAGCTGTACATACTTTTCTCATCTTTTGTAACGTAACGGAAATCACTTTTATCATCCTGTATTGTATTGTAATTTTTATCTTTCTGTACTTTTATGGTCTATCTCGATAGATCAAATAAAGTTTACTATTAAGTACCCATTCCGAAAGTCAATTTGGGTCAAAGATAGAATATTGGCCGTACTCACCCAATCTCTTCGTGTAGACCCAGCAAATGCCTCACATAGATTTTACTCAGGATGTCCAACAAGGTGATCATATGATTATTCAAAGGCGAAGCCTGATCACCCTTTTTAAACAATAGTACGCTAATGCTACCTTTCCAGGATTCCTGTATATCCTGCCCAATTATTGCTCCAAACAGCAGTGCCAGGGTCTGTGCCTCCAGGCGGGTGTTGAGTTTAATAATGTCTGAGGAAATACCGTCAGGCCCTTGCGTCCTTGAGCTTTTCAGACCTTTTATCCATTATTCAATGCAACTCACGGAAGGGAGCGGAATGCTCTCTGCCTCCCCCTTGACATGCTAACTCATCGGTGGAGGTCCCAAGGCACCCCTAACATTATCTCTTACCTTGTACAGTTCTGAAATGTAACTGACCCAGGTTTGTTCAGGAATTGGTACTGTGCCAATGTTTGTGGCTGACCCAAGTATACTATTGGTTATACGCCTGAAAGCGGTATAAGTGCCTACGTGGTATAATGAGACCTCGAACGTGGGCCATGATGGTACAATTATCTCAACCTATACACTTTATAATCCATACATAAGTTTACTCAAGCTTTAGATTATGCTCTAAGTGTTTGAAATATAGTGTTCTTGTGACTTGAGGACATTTATACACAATTTGCAGGTCAGATCATACAACTTAAGAAAACTAGATTTGCAGGTCAGTTTTGTTCTCCACCTCTCAACCTTTGATGGGTGTTGAAAATGAACACGGACAATTAGTGAATTGATTATTATTACTCATATGTATAACATTTCTATCGCATGAACCTATCCAAAAGTCAGCAGAGCACTGTACATGGTCAAAAACACGTATAAAGTCAACGAGTAAGACAAGAGGAAGTTGGGTTGTGGATGGTTAATGCACTTTGATGCAGTGTTCTAAATTGTAAATTTAGGGCAGTCTTGCGGGATATGGTGATGCTGTTCCAGATACTGGGTGACTAGATGGAAAAGGGCTGCTGTCTTGTTTTTTTCTTTTTTGCACTTTTTAGTCTGCAGTCTGATGATACTCTAACTGCTGGTGTGCTGAGACCCACCAGAGATGATGAGTTGGTCTGCAACATAAGGGAGGGGTGCCTCGTATGATAGCCTTGCAAATGATCTGGCTGCTTTTCAAGATGGTTCAGAGAGGCAGGGGGAGTCAATGGAGTTCTATCAGGATGGGTTTATATTATCATATTTCTTTGGACTCTCGATGAAACATGTTGTGACATGTAGGATGACCCTGAGGGATGCCTATGTGACGTCAGGGAGGCTATAGAGTAGGGCATTACCGCTATCCAGATGCGAGACTCCGAAAGCTTGTTTAGCAATTCTGTAGTCAATACGATTCTATCTCGCATTCTCAAATGCAGCTGAGACTGCAGGAGTCTGGTATTCATGGGAGGGCTTTATCACGGTTTAGGGATTTTCAAACTGACTGTACCCAAACTGTTACTTTGACTTTGTTTAAGTCTCGATCCCTGAAACTTGATAAAGGAGTGCCACAGGGCTCCTGCTTAAGCCCTACGCTCTTCAACATATATGTGGCCCCTCCTTGCAAATCCCGCCAGAAAGTTTGGCTTCCTTCCTCTGTCATATGGTGGCGATACGCAGCTGACATTTACTCTTGATCAAGATTTAAATAATGCTAAAGCCTGTTTCTACGCAGGAAAGTTAGCTATTGCATTCTGGATGACAGAGAATTGTCTCCAACTGAATGCTAATAAAACAGAATTCATGCTATTTGGCAAGGCCCAGCAGTTTTGGACATCTGATTGGTGGCCCTCTGAGCTTGGTCTTTCTCCAACTCCCAAGTTGTTGGTCAAGAACCTAGGTGTGCGCCTATACCAGCGACTTACTATGGAACAACAGGTTGCAGCCACTACTGGCTCATGTGTTCACAAGCTACGGTTACTACGGAGAATTTTCTCTCACGTTCCATATTCAGAGAGGAAGACGTTAGTCTAGGCACTGATTATCAGTCACCTGGACTACTGTATCACTCTTTTGGCTGCAATAAATGAGACAGCCTTAAGCAAATTGCAAGTAGTTCAAAACTAGGCAGCAGGTCTTGTTTATAATCTCCCAGCAGGGACGGCTTCCACCCCTCTTCTGCGTATGCTCCATTGGTTACCGATTCATAACATAATCATCTTCAAGGTCTGCTGCGTGACTCACAAGGCCTTGCAAAGCAAGGCCCCTTGCTGTCTTTCAGCTAAGCTCATCCACTATTGTTCTAGTAGAGTTTTGAGATCCAGTGACAAAGCCTTGCTTTCACACCATGTATTTTCAAATCTGGCTCTGCGGGCAGATCTTTTTCTTATTTGGCTCCCTTTTTTTGGAACAAACTTCCACTTCACATATGCAATGTGAAGTTTATGTTAATTTTAGGAAGCTTCTTAAAACTGCTTTATTTCATGATTGATGCAGCCTGTTACTTTGCTCATAAGCTGTCTGCACCAAGATACCCCCTGTGTGATTCGTGCGCATTAAAAGATATATGAACATAACATAACAATTTCTGAAAGCATTTGGTGAAAGATGGGGATCGAAGCTGTCAAGGTTCAGGCCATTGAGTCAGGCTTGTACTGTTTATGTTTATTGATCTTGGCAAATAAGCAGAATTCTGTCTTGGGCTTCAGGGAGGCATTGGACGTCCACGTCTGGATGTTCTGCAAGCAGTGGTTGAAACACTGATGTCAGTTATAGAGGATACATTCAAGTAGAGCTGTGTATCATTGGTATATTGGTGGCTTTTGATGCTGTTATCTGTGAATAGAGCACTTAGTAGCTCCACACAAAGGTTAAAGATGTCCTTAAATGTGAACTCTATTCTTCAAAATCTTTTACCGCATTACGGCCCATTGTACTAGGCAGGCTGTAACGGAAATTAAAGGTCTTATTTAGCATTTTTGATAAGAGTCCACAGGTTTGGCATATAACAAGGGACCTAATGGTCCTCTGTAGCTTGCTGAAGAGACTACGAGACCTTAAAAGCTACTAGAACACTTGGCCCTAGAAGAGGCGGAATGTCCTCATTAAAATGAACTCACCCCAAATCTCTGTGTTTCATGGTCTGAGTGCCCATGTCTCATGGCCTCATTCTAAGTGTCTTGTGGTCTAAGTCAAATCTTGCTACTTTGGGGCTCATTTGGATAGCGGGTGGATCACCACCGCCCGTATGGTGGTGGCGATCCGCCCGCTAAAAACCACTGCCCGCTTCCAAATTCCCCCTGCCACATTACCATGGCGGGGGGAACCCGGCGGACGAAAAGACCGTCTGCCAGTTTTCCGCCCGGTCGCTGAGTCGACCGGGCGGAAAAGCAGCTAACACGGTGGCGGTGTCAGGGAGACGCCGCCATCCATATTAGCATTAAAGGCCGGGATGTGCCTTTCCGTGCCGGCAACGCACCACGGAAAGGTAGGTGGTTTTTGCCATTGGGGGCCCGTAGCGGGCCCCCAGGGATTCTGGGGGGTGGGAGGTGCACATGGGGGGTACCTATGGTACCCCCTGCAGTTCCATGCACAACATGGCAGGCACCGCACGGTACCTGCCACGTTGTGCATGGAAGTGCACGACATGCCTTCCTGGCAATGTGGGGGGCTGTGCTGAGAGCACCGCCCGCCTCAATGTCAGGAATGCAGGATGCGCCCGCCAGTGTGGCGGGCGCATCCTAATGTCTGCAACGGGACCCCCGCACCGATGGTGGGCGGTCCCATTCTCCGACAGGATGTGTCCGCCCGCCATCCTAATGACCCTCTAAGTGTCTAATTTACTTGATAGTGACATTTAAGAGCACTCTCAAGTAATTCTATTCTAGAGGGATCCTGTACAATAGCATCACTTGTATATGCTATAATGGCCTGTAATGTTCCACCGTCCATAAAAACAATATTGGCTATGGTGCAAGGGACATCATACAATTGGTACACTTTGTTTACTCATGGCTTTGTCAGGAGGGAGGGTTAATACATATTTTAAAGTTCATGTTTAGAAACTTTCACTTCAAATACATGTCAATGAAATGTCATAAACTAATGTACTAAATTGAAACACTTACACTTTTACATCTTAAAGTCTTTTCCTGTCCTTATGTTCTATTTGTTGTGTAGTTTGAATCCCAAATATTTTTGAAATTTCTGCATGTTCTGTGGCACCTAGGGATGAGCCAGACTGCTCGATTGCTTTTTTTTTTTTCAGGTCCTTTTTCTTATTTTTTATTTTTATTCATATCCAGAAAGTACTGTTCACAGATACAACAAATACCAATCAACAATCAGATCATAAAACAGTTAATGCAGTACAAGAGGATAACTATCAGTTACATAGATCATAAAAGGGTTAATACAGTACAAAACGAATTAAAAAAAGCAGGAGCAATTTTAGCCTAAAATCTAGCTAAAATCATCTCTTTGGACAATTACTACAGTACATTAGTGTGAAGATCAGCTTGGCCAATCATGAGACAGTTATTCCGGAGCTATACGTCAGGGAAAACCAAAATCTAAAAGCAAAGCAGTTCATTATAACCATCCCCAATTAACTGTTCTTAAGTAAACCCCCTGACCAGCAAATATTCAAACTTAAAACCTTGGACACGAGGAGCTCTAAAAACCCGAATTAATTCTCTCTTATACCGCCCTGACTTCTCTGCTCCATTCAGCGATATGTTCCCATATCTTCTTCCCCCGGATTCTGGCCTGTCTGCCCCTACAGGCATAGATAGCCATCTCTTGATTATAAACTCCAAAAAGCCTGGCAAGCCACATATGAAAAGTTGGTGGTTCTGTATCTTTCCATCTTGCGGCTAGCATTATCCTGAATATCGCGGTCCCCAAAAAAGGCAGTATTCCTGTTCAGTGTTAAGGCCCTGGGAGCTATCATACCCCAGAATCAACAGAATAGGGGTCAATTCTAGTCTGTGGCCAAATAGTTCTTCCCAGAAACCTAGCAGCCCTTCTTGCAATAGCGACAGTTTGTCACAATCATACAGCAATGAATCAGTGTGGCTGGTCCTAACCCACATCTAGGGCATTTATCATCTATCCTTTTCCCCCACATATACAATTTAAAAGGTGTAAAATATAGTTTTGTACAATTCAGCTTTTAAGCTTGTAGATAAAAGTATTTTGGCGGTTAAGGATAGGCTCATATAAATATCCACATCTGGGTTTTCCAGTTTCGCTGACCAAGTTGTGTCAGTTCTTTCTAAATCATCTGATACTTTTTCAAGTAGCAAGCTATAAATATTTCTGATTCTGCTAGATTTCCTAATAATAGCTTCCATCAATGGTATCTTGCCTAATATAATTGTTGGTCTACGTAAGGTAAGACTGCTCCTAATCTGAACAAATTTAAAATATTGATTATCAGGTATCCCAAAAACTTGTTGAAACCTAGAAAATTGAAAATCTTGCACTTACCCGCAGAAGTCTCCAATCGTTCCTACCCCGTACCTTTCCCATTTCTTCCCCATAGCGATATTAACCTGGTGTGGAAATAAAAATGAGTGCCACAGGGGGGTATATCTGCAAATATTCAGAATTGCCAGACATTTAGAGACCTGTTTCCATATTTTTCATGAGCTGCAGATTACTTTGAAGCGTACCTTCTTGGCTCGATGGCATAGCCATTTTAAGACATGGCGAATTTTCCAGGGCCCAAACCATCCAATGGGCTCTCCCCTTTCCACCCTCCACAAGCACTATCATTGCACCAGCAGAGTTTGCATGGGTGGGTGGATGCTACTTATTCAACCATTGGACAATGTCTCTTCTTTTCTGCCTTTTCTGCTGAGACTACTCTCCAGAAATGCAATACTTTCCGATACTCATGGAGGATCCATCTGGTCAGACTTTAGGAATCGGCCCACTTTGTTTTTCTCTTCCTTATTTATCCAGTTCTTAGCAATGAACCTTTGAATCAGTAGCTGAGGATCTCCCATCTGATCTCTACTTCATACTGCTCAGTAATTCTCTGTCTGGTTGTCCGGGGTCCCAATTCTGAGATTGGTCCGGGATCCCAATTCTGAGATAAATGTATATTTCCTGACTCACACTGTAATGCAGCAGTCGGGCCTGCTTGGTGCTGTGAGAGAGACTAAAGACAAGTGTGGGTACCTCACCTCCTGCCTGGCATTGGGTGTGAGACTGTCACCGACCCCATCCGCTCTGTCTTATTACGTTTTTTAGCTTGACACCTAGTGGAGTGTGAGGTGAGGCAGATGTTTTGTTCAACTTGCCTAAACTATTAGAAGGTGAAAAAAGTCACATACCTTGATATGTCCCAAACTGTTTGCCATATGTATTAAAATGTTTAGAACCATAATCAAAATGTTGCTGTTGCTTTCTCTCCAAGAAATATTGGGTAGATTTGGGTAGGGGTGAGGCCTGTGCTCAAGACCATCAATATACTATTGAAGGACAAAACGCGTAATCTGAATGTCCCACAACTAGAGGCAATCCCATAGAGAGTACAGTGAATACATAGTGCAATATAAGAAATAGTAGAAGAATGTATTGATAAAGTAGTGGGGTATGGCTACTTCTTGGATGTATCCGTAAAACTGACCTTTTTTCCTAAATTTTTGCTCTGGGTGTTGACTCTTTGCCCTCGATGTCAATAGTTCTGCCCTGAATTTGCCTCCATACCAGGTGTTCATCGTAGGCCTCTTGAGAAAGGCCGTGTTACTTATGTATTTTAAAAAAAAAAAAATTTAAATTAAGCACTGTAGTGCCCACATGTCTCTGTCCAAGTGTCTGTGTGCATGGCAGGCTGCACCATATCTAGCATATGCTCAATGAAAGATTTCCCTGAAAGAACTCAAAAAACCTTAATTCTCGGGGGGCGCTAGGTGGCGCGCGAGCAGAATGGCCGCACTGCTGTGAGGCTCCTGCAGCCCACCGCATATCTCCGCCTAATTATCCTTCTTGGAGCGAAGTAACGGGACAGAGAAGGTGTCAGCGGGGCGCGCCTCTGCTGCTGCGGCCCCGGTGAAAAAAGTATCTTCATTGGAGCGGTGCTGCTCGAGATATCCTGCGTCGAACATCAAACCGGACGGGAGAGTGTAGGGTTGCGGAGCCCTCTCCCGGCCTGTGAGACCACGCGAGTCCGGCGCTGCACACAAGGAGGTGCCTGGGCCTGAGCGGGCGAGACGAGAGCCGGGATCGCCGCGGGCGGACCTGCCCCCCCCTGCCTCCTGGTGCGGTGCGTGCTGGGTAGGCTGCCTACTGGGACCCTGGACCGGGATTGGAGGTGACGGGCACGCGGACGTGATCGCTGCTGAGCGGCCCCTGGATCCTAACGGCGAGACCCCGGTGCTGCGGCAACGGCGGCGGCTCCCCCCGGCTTTTGGTGAGTGCTGGCTGGGGGGGCACTGCCTGCCTGCTCCTTGGTTGTGCGAACGCTACCTGTCCCTCGTTGGGGGTCTGGCGGCGGCGGCGGCTGTGGGGAGAAGAGCCCTGCGGAGGAGTACTGGTGAGAGAGGTGCCTCCTGCAGGGGGAGCGGCGGGGCGTGCTGAGGAGCTGGGCGGCTACTGCCTACAATACTGCCTGGAGTGAGTTGCACCCTGGATCCCTGTTCGTGGTGCGCTGTGCTGGTGGTTGCACTGTGCCCCCCCCCGCGACGCTGCTGAACTCTCAATACGGCCTCTGAGCCCGTTATTTTGTGTGGCCCTGGAGAACTGGAGCAGGACGCCGCGGACTCTGCGGGGCCTGCGGGGACCCCCCCTCCTGAGTGTTTTTTGGGCGCGCTCTTCTTTGGTGGCCTGCGCTGAGCCCCCCGAGGGCGGCCACGTGGGGGGCCAGAACGGCGTGGAGGAGACAGCGACATCGAGGTGGCGACATGGAGAAGACGGATACACGACAGCCCAAGCTGACTTTTGTGGCGCCCAAGAAGGGTATGCACGCCTCGCAGGAAGAACAGGAGCTGGGCGAGGAGGGAGGGCCTCGGGGTGCCGGGCCTGTAGCGGCTGCTGATGTTCAGAGCATACTGCTGGAGGTTCGACAGGGATTCGCTACTATGGCGGACAAGATGGACGGGATGTCGTCGCGCATAGATGCTATCACGCACAAACTGGAAGGCCATGACGATCGGCTCAAAGAGGCTGAGAGACGCATCTCGGACACTGAAGACTCCGCTGCCCGGGTCACCACGCAGGTCAATCGCATGGAGAAGCTGTTGAGGCTGGTGGCTGCGAAGAATGAGGATTTGGAGGCGCGTAGCCGGCGCAACAATATCCGCGTCGTGGGTATACCAGAATCCACCAATACGGGGAGGATGGAGGACTATATAGAGAAGATGCTGCTGACCACTGTCGGGGCGGATGCTCTCTCGGGGCAATTAATTGTCGAGAGGGCGCACCGTGCACTTGGCCCGCGGCCACCTCCCGGGAGCGCGCCTCGCCCCATCATAGCGCGACTCTTAAATAATCGGGACCGGGATGCTACTTTGCGGGTAGCGAGAAGCAAAAAACAACTGTCATACGACGGCAACGCGTTCACAGTATACCCGGACTTCACTCCGCTGGTCCAGGAGGAACGACGCAAGTTCACGGCGGTAAAGGCCAAACTGCAGCAGGCTCAGATAGACTATGCGCTGTTGTACCCTGCACGCCTTCGAGTAACTCATCAGGGCCAGCAGCGGTTCTTTACGTCGCCGCAGCAAGTGGAGGACTTTCTTAAGCACCTGAAGCGAAATGGCCGCGGAATGGACACTGGCACGGCGATGCGACCCCCTTCACCATTGGGAGCGGACGCTGGCACACAGTAGCTATTGCTTTCTTTATTTCACTGCTGGATGCATTTTCTGTCTGTGGGCTTATGTGACTTGAACTAGATTATGGACAGGTTGGTGACTAGGGTTGATGAGCGGGGTGGATATTTGGCGAAGAGACTGTGTACTGGTCACCGACCTGCTTGCTCTGAAGAATAATGTTTGACCAGCTGGGCACTCTCGGCTCCGCCTGTGTCAGGGCCTTACCATGCTCGTTGGCCTGGCGGAGCGGGGAGGGAGAGTGCAGTCACCTAAGCGATCCCCTATGGGTAGCCCCCTGTGGCGGCAGACTGCATGGGCTGGGCCATGCGGGCTGGTCCTTGCCTTACTGGAATTTGTTTTGGGTTTGCTGATTTTATTTTTTTGTTGTTGTTATGTTTTTTGTTGGGGAGGGATAGGAGGGTGGGTGTATATCTCTGGCAAGTTGGGGATGCTTCAGTGGAGGGGGAGGGTTTTCACAGGGTGTTTGTTCTTATCGGTTGGGGCTGGATTGCGATCAGATCCATTGAGCGTGGTTGTAGCTGACAGACCCGAGAGGGCAGCACAAATTGCATTATGGTACTGTGTGGGCTTTCAGTTGAGGCTCTGTGTTTGGCGGGCATGGCCCTTGTTGACTAGCATGGAACGTGTCTACTTATGCTGTATGGGGGAGGGGACAAACTGCACATCCTTACTTGAAATGTTCGGGGGTTGGGGGATGCGCGCAAAAAGCGACAGATACTGGCCTATCTCGATTGGCATCAGGTACATATCGCTATGCTGCAGGAGACACACTTCAGCCCCCGGAGCCCCAATACCTTCGCCAGTAGATGGGCGGAACACCAAATTTTTTCCTCTTACTCCACCTACGCCCGGGGCACCGCTATTCTCATAAAGAAGCGGACCCCGTTTCAGCTGGCGGGCGCTGCATGGGACGCGCAGGGGCGTTACTGCATAGCCTGGGGTAGGCTGGGCTCTGACTCCGTCACCTTGGCTTGCTGTTATGGTCCCAATGTGGACACCCCTGACTTTTACTTTGCTTTGTGGGCTGAGATATTTGCGGTGGGCTCCAATCATGTTATCTGGGGAGGGGATTTCAATGTCACCTGTGACCCAGGGGTAGATAGGTCCAACCCTGCCTCGCATCATTATACCCGGGCCAGGGCGGCCCTTCACGACATACTCTGCACTTATCAGTTACTGGACACCTGGCGGCACTTGCACCCGCACACATGGGAGGGTACGCATTTTACGGCACAAGCGGCATCCTGGGCACGCTTGGATTATGTCTTTGTGTCCCGTGGCATGGGGCCCGCTATAGCGCAGGTGCAGCACCTGGCGCATACCTATTCCGACCACGCCCCTGTCCGACTTACCTTGGCATCGGCGGATTACGGCCCCCCACGCAATAGCTGGAGGCTGCGTGCGTCCATCTTGCTGGACCCGGTTTTCCAGGATGGGCTGGGGGAGGAGGTGCGCGACTTTTTTGCTCGAAATAAAGGAACAGTTGAGCATGTCGAGACCGTCTGGGAGGCCTTCAAGGTCACGCTTAGGGGCTACTGCATATCTAAGGGGGCGGGGGTGCTCAAGGATATTGTCGGCACACTGCAGAGGCTGGATGGGGACCTGAAAGATCTGGAGGCATAACTGGCCATGTGCCCGGATGGCGCTACCCGGCTCAAGTTTCCAGAGCAGCTCACTGCATATATGGCGGAAGCGCAACGAGAGACGCGCTTTCGGGGTAAATACTGGACGGCTAGGCGGTATGGGGAGGGGGAGCGGCCGGGCAAGGCGCTGGCAGGCATTAGCCGAAAACCACGGGCACTCCTCCCTTGTGCTGGAGTTGGAAGGCCCAGGGGCGGACGTATACAGAGACACGACGAACATCCTTAATGCCTTTGCCGCACATTATAAGCGGCTGTATACCACACAGAGGGCCGGGGAGCTAGACCTGGATGGTTACTTGGCCGATGTGGCGCTCGGATGGCTGAGTGACCGACAGCGGGAGTTCCTCTGCACCCCATTCCAATTGGACGAGGTGCGGGAGGCCATAATGCAGCTTCAATCCGGGAAGGCCACTGGCACAGATGGCATACCGGTTGAGTTCTATAAAATGTATATAGATCAGATGGCCCCCATACTGTGCAAGGTTTATGAAGATGCCCTGGAGGTTGGGCACCTCCCGCCGTCTATGCGGGAGGCCCTGATCATTTCCATATTGAAACCTGGGAAGGAGCCTCACTTGTGCGACTCCTACCGTCCATTGTCACTCCTTAACTGCGATGTCAAAATTCTGGCCAAGCTAATTGCCAACCAGCTGACCTTATTGATTGCGGCTTTGGTTCTCCCTGACCAATCGGGATTCGTGCCTGGGCGCGCAACCTCCCACAACCTGCGCACCCTCTTTTCGGTGTTGAATAATGTTGTGCCTGAGCTGCCTCTGGCGGCAGTATTTCTGGACGCCACGAAGGCTTTTAACTCCCTTAAATGGGACTACATGTTTGGAGTGATGCTACGTATGGGGTTTCCAACTCTTTTCCCATCTTGGATTTGGTTGCTGTATTGCATGCCCATGGCCAAGGTGCTCGTCAATGGGCGCGTGTCGAGCGCTTTCTCGGTTACGAGGGGCACCCGACAGGGATGCCCTCTGTCCCCTTTGCTCTTCGCACTCGCGGTTGAGCCCTTGGCGGCTAAGCTGCGACAGCATCACAGCGATAAGGCGCTGCGCTGTAACATGAGACACATAATAATCTCCCTATACGCGGATGACATCACTTTGTATGTCCGAGAGCCGCATGTCAACTTGAACCCGATCCTCCGCGAGTTCATAGTGTTCGGGAGACTCTCTGGGATCCAAATAAATTGGAGTAAGTCGTGTGTCTTCCCCTTGACGGCCGCCGCGAACCGATTCCCGCTGGACTACCCCCTGGAGTGGTGCGAGGATGAGGTGCGATATTTGGGCATTACGATCTCGAGAGACAGGGATGCGCTCATGCCTCTCAATTACGGCACGACTCTGATGCGCATTGCGGACTGCGTGACCCGTTGGATCTCCCTCCCGCTTTCGATGACGGGACGTGCATCCCTGATAAAAATGGTGATTTTACCCCAGCTGTTGTACTTATTCCTAAATATACCGTTCTACCCCGGTAATTATTTTTTTAAAACATTGAGGTCTGAGTTGATACGTCTGGTGTGGGGGGGCAAGCACTCACGGATACAATGGGAAGTCCTTACACGGCCGTACTCACAGGGGGGCTTCGGGGTACCCAACCTTGAATTGTACTATCTCAGTGAACAGGCACATTATGCGTATTTCTGGGTGCGACAGCCGCGATATATGCCGCAAGTCGCGGCGGAGCACTGGCTGGCCCATCCCATCCCAATTGGCGGAGCGCTCTGCGATGTGCATACTGGCAGGGAGATGCCGGGGACGACAATTACCTGCACTGTGGCGGCATGGCAACGAATCTGTACCATACTAGATGCGCCTATGCTCTACTCCCCGTTGCTGCCCCTCGTCTACCACCCCAATATACCCCTGCTGCAGGAAACGGTGTTCCGCAAATTTGCGGAACGAGTGCGCATTAACACATGGGGGGATCTTTACCACAATAGCCAATTTCGTACGCTGGAGCACATGCTTCAGGACTCCCCGAGTACTCCTCTCGATGCGTTCTTATATATCCGTCTTCGGCAGGGTGTACGATCTCTAACCCCCGGCTTCCCGGACGAACCCCCTGGGCTTGCGCCATTGCACTTAATTCTTAAAAGCGCGACGGCGAAACGCTTGGTCTCGTTGATATACACTACTGTTCACACACAGCGGCAAGTTTCGGCTGCCCTGGCCCGTACGGGCTGGGATGCGGAGTTGGGAACCGACCTCACAGATGAGCAGTGGGAGTATTGTGCGTTGCAGACAAAGCAGGTCTCGGCTAGCAGTCGACTGCGCATTGTGCATTATAAATTTTTGCATAGAGTGTATTATACGCCGGCCAGGCTGTGCCGATACAAGTTGAGAGCGACGGATAACTGTGAAAGGTGCAGAGCGCCGAATGCGGACTTCCTGCACTTGGCTTGGGAGTGCCCGGGGGTCTATGCTTACTGGAGAGAAGTGTTTGCTGCCCTGGCTCTGATGATAAATGAGCAGTTTGAACCCACGCCCCTGCTGGCAATACTAGGCAGCTTAAGCGGCGAGTGGCGTGTCGCTGGGGCAGAGGGAGAGCGCCGAAATTTAAAGTGTGGCTTGGCGATCTGATCTATTGTCAGGAACAGCTCGGCACCTATGCGGACTTGTTGCCGGGGGCCTCTAAACCCAGCGATATTTGGTGGCCACTGAAAGGCTATTTGCTTGCACATCCGCAAGGCAGCACCGCTGAGAAGCGCAGGGTGGGGAATGTGACCGGGGAGGGAGGTGAGGATGGGGGGAGGGGCAAGAAGGGAATGATTCACTTGACACTGCATAGATCCCACTGCATTGACGATGGGGATGCGATGACAGGGGCGGATGACGTTGAGATGTCCCGAGGGGAGATGGGCTGGGCCCGGTTGGTTATGCTGGTGTGCTGTGCCTGAGCGACCACAAATGAGTGACAGCTGTGCCGAATACTGATGAGAACACTGTACTGCTTTTATGCTCCTGACTGCGATGCAATTGTCTGTACTGTTTAAACCTTATAAATAAAGTTTTAAAAAAACAAAAAAAAACTTAATTCTCCCAAATGGCCCACTTGATCCGAAACTTACCTGCGATACAGTCAAGTTCTGCTAGCCCTCAGTAGGGATTAAGGGGCAGATTTATGTTTCCTGGCGCATCCCTGCAAATCAGCAAGGATGCGCCAGGAATGATGCGTCACGCAAGTTTACCCTTGCGCCACACATGATGCGCCGCATTTCCAATGCGGCGCATCATGGCGCAGGAATAAACAGATGCATGACGCATCCGATGGTGTAAGGTTGGCGCAGTGCTTCAGTTGCGTCGCAAGTGCGACGCAACTCCAGCACTGTTCCAACCTACCCTATCCCTAACATGGTGCGTCAAGCCTTACGCCTGCTTCAAGCAGGCGCAGGGTTTTGGCGCATCAGCGTTGGGAAAATGACTCAGTCAAATCTTATAGATTTGACTGAGTCACTTTTCAGGGGCGTTCCTGCGACGGAACACCCCCCCCTCTGTCGACACGCCCACGTGAAACCTGACGCAGGTTTTACGTGGCGCAGGGCTTTACATCGTGACGCATCTCCATAGATGCGTCACGATGTAAATATGGCGCAACGTGGCGCAGGGTTTACACCGTCGCTGCGTCACAAAAGTGACGTAACGGCGGCGTAAAAGTGTCGCATCTCCAATATAGATCTGCCCCTAGGAGTCAGGGATTGCTTAGTTGATGTGCGTTGAAGCAAGGTTGGAGGTCACCTTCCACTAGTTTTTCACTGCTACATCTCAGTGCTGCTACTATCTGCTCTACCCCATGCGAACATAACAACATAGAACCACCTTGCGCCAGGAAATCCCATATAATGCTTCTGCAACCACTCCCGTTCAGGTGAGAGGTGCAATATGGGCAAAAGACAGGGGAAGGAGGGTCAGGGTACAGAGACAAGGGTGATGGCAGCAATGGAACAAGTGGCAGATACGAGGCTGATGCTAATGACTGGAGGGCCAAGTTCTGGAAATAACTCTGTGGTGTCCTGAATCTTCCTATAACTAACATTGACCATGTTCTGGAATGTAAGGAAGGTTGCCAGGCAGTGAGTTAGAACTGATGGGGTTGGCAGTTAAGCTGGTCCTCTGACTGGATGGGGTCTCTTTAACTTTGTGTCTGAATAAAGCATCTCCACCTCTACAGCTATGTCTCCTTCTGTATTTTGTGAGCGGACCTACCATCACAAACTCTCTACCAATAGGTTAATGAACAGGGGGTAGGGAGCTGCTTCAAACACGAACAGTCCATTTGCTGCGCTGCATGGCTGTTTGCATCAGCGGGAAAGCTGCATGTGGAGCTTAAACTCCCGCCTCATTTTTTGAAAAAAGAAAAATGATCTTTGCTGATTGTGAAGCACACAAGTTTGAAAAAAATATGAGTATTTCCAATCAGAGGTCTTTGTGAATTTGAACACTCCTAGCTGTGGGGCATTGCCCATTGCTGCCTATAGAATGATATAACCAACACATACTGATAATAAAGTACAGGTGGATACCAAGTAGGGCATCTAAAATTAATACCAACCTTGAAAATACAGCCTGCTATACTTCCAGTTGAAACCTTGTCAAGTTGGAGCATCACCTCTGTTATATTAGTCTTTAGGCCTGGCTTGACAGTATAGCAGCATACAAGACCTTTGGTCACCAATGTTTTAAAATAGACAGTAGACTTTGACTCCACCCTGAGGAGTATATCTCTCTTACTTCATGGTATTGGTCGTTTGGTTAACTATTCCACCCCCCCCCCCCCCCCGGAGTGCGTGCATTGTACGTATGAGGCACTATTGTACATCTCAAAATGCACTGGATCATCACATATTAATTTATTTTTCTCAGAGATGCATTGTATGTACAAAGCAATTTTTATTTGTTTTTTTTTGCAGCGGCAGGATATGTTTTAGTGTTTTGTGCAAGCCTCAAAATACATAGGCTGAGCTGGTGTGACTCTTGTTGCTTGAATTTAAAGACACTTGTGTAAGTTGGGCGACCTTCAGGCAGACGTGGGTCAATTCTGGTTACTGTCTCGTGTCTCATACAAGTGGAACTTTACACAAGGGACACTAGGCTCGAGATGAAGTTCTGTTCATTGCTAGGCTTATAAAAATGTTACGCTGCTACCACCGTTTAATGTTATTAATCCAGGACATGGGCAGTAGCCACATCAGGTATAAAGAATGCTTGGTGCAACTCCCTTTGTCTCAAAACTAGGCTGTGGACCTCTGAGTTAAAAAACAGGCCTTGGCCGCAGTGCACATACTAGAATAGCATGTGAGAAGTATCACAAAAAGTCAGGGCACCAGATATCATCTGCAGTTGTGGCCTTCAGGGCAGAAGTCGAGGCCCGCTCACCATGCAGGGAACATTCCCGTCCCAACAGCATGCTACAATTACCGCCTCTGTTCTTATGCAGCACTTACGCTGCTGCTTTTACGTTTTCTACTTTACTAAACTAATCTGGAGGAATGACAGTACTTGTCAAGTTACAGCGCAGATATTTTGTGGAGCTGCAACCCGGCTCACTATCTGGAACTGGGCATCCTAACCTACAAAGCAAACACAAGGAGATAATGGACGAGAAAGGGTATGCCCAGGCGTGAATCCTGTGCTCACTATGCCACTGGTTACAAGCTAGCCTGGCTGATGAGGGGTGATGCCCTGAAACTGGTCTCAGGATGCTTGTTTTCCAGTCCAGGAAGGACCTTGCCAGGAAGTTCGGGCTCGACTGTTCCCACAGGGAACAGGGTCAAGGCTGATTTGCACATGGCTAGGTCCAAGCTGGAATGGCATGGCGAGCAAAATAAAGATGTATTAAACCCTATCTGTGACTGGGGGTGAATGTTTGACAATGTTCAACATTCCGTCCATCATCTTTTTGTGTTGCATCCTAACCTACACTCATTCCTGAAGCCTGAAAGCCCTTTCTACCTCACAAATACACCGTCCCTGACCCATAAAATCACTCACTATGCCTAGCTCCACCCATTCCTGAACCCTAAAAACCCCATTCTACACCTAAACCCCTACCCATCCCATACCCATTAAAACACCTCAGCACACCCAAACTCAACACATCCCTGAACCCCATCCCTGAACCCTTAAAAAACCCTCACTGCCCTTAAACACCAGCCATGCATGACCCATAAGAACTCCTCACCAACCTAAACTACTCCTCCCTTAACCCTAAAATCCCTTTCTACATCTAAGCACCACCCATCCCTGAATCCTTAAAACCCTTCTTCTCCCTGAACTCCACCCCATCCTTAACCCTAAAACCTCTTCACCTCCCCGGCCACTACCTATAATTGAATCTTAAAAACCCTCACCATCCCTAAATTCCACCCATCCGTGATCCCTAAAACCCTCAACACCCTTATACAACACCCAAACCTGAAACCTAAAAACACCTCACACACCTAAACACCCCTCATCCGTGACCCCTAAAAGTCCCTTACCACCCCTACGCTCCACCCATCTTTGAACCCTAAAAACCCCTTTCAATACCCAAACGCCAATTATTCTTGACCCCTACAAACCCTTCATCACCCTAAACATTACCCATCCCTAAACCCACAACCCCACATTAGTCCTAAACTTCACCCAAGTGTAATGTAATTTTGGATTCTTCCTTAAAATTATCTTTCGTTTAAAATATTTCTTTTAAGTTTTGATTTTTTTTGTCTTTCCATAAAATTGGTTTTTCATGATTTGGTTTCCTTCAATATCGTTTCTCAGTTTTCATTTTCCATTAATTCACACACATCACATTATCACTGGTTAGAGGTGGTTAAGTGCACAGTGTCCTAAAAGCCTACAAAAATGAGTTCCCGAAAACAGGGGATTGAAGGCAAAAAGTTTATGGATGACCCTGCAAAAAGGCCCAAGTTCAAAATATAGTGAGAAAATAAATGCCATACAAATGCATGGTACAGGGCCACGCGTTGTAAAGGCCAACGCATGGTATTACATGCATGGTCAAGCCTCAAAGTGGTAATGGCATGCGTGATAACGTCGTACAACCGTGCCAGGGACGAAAACCATATATGCCGCATGTAATGCAGTACCCCCAAGTTTACAGCAGTGTATGTCGATGTTACCTGGTTTCTAGGGCCTATATTGTAAATAAGTATTGTTTATGTATTGTGTTTTGCAAGGATTGGATTTTCTTTTCGAATACTTTTTCACCAGGCTACCTCAACCTAGCCAGGCAATAAAATGTAAATAACATACGTCACAATGTCTGCTAGCTAGCTAGAGCGTTAAAAGACTGCCCTTAGTTTGAAACACAAACATAATGTCTGCTTTGCTATGTAATGCTTTCCTCAATGCTGCCGTGCGCACTGTTTTCCAGTGGGGGGTTACAGCTGCATGCATAACACATCCTGGCAGGAAAAGTCGTGAACTGACACTTCATCTGGCAGATAAGGTGCGTTTAGCCAACATGAACTTGAAAATTGAGTCACAAAGTAAACCTTGAACTATCCAAGATATGCGCTGTGTGCGGCACAATAAAATGCCGGCTATAATCTCTGCAGGCATGTGTCCCAGAGAACATCTGGAAAGTTTGTAGTTCAGAAAAGAATTGATATATCAAGTTTGGGTGCTTTTGTTCTGCTCTTTCACTGGGGTACATGAAATAGCATCATTGAAAGCCAATCTTCAAAGCAACAATTTGATTGTATGGAATATTGAAATACTGATTTTATTTTGAATTGCACAGGGAAGTATGATCAGAGGATGGATGTAGAGAGGGGTTGCGGGTTCCTGCATTTGAAAAGTGAACAGCATAAGAAAGCACTTCAAGATGTCTGAGGCTCCTGCCACAAAACAGGCAAGGGAATCCAGTAGCAAAGTGAGCAAGGGACCCACGTCTGGGCATACCCATCCAACTACTGGGGTGAATGTATGACATTGTTCTGCATTCTGTCCATCAATTGTTCTTTTTGTATTTGTCACCCCGAGTGGGACGGGTATGCCCAGACGTGGGTCCGGTGCTCTCCATGCCACTGGAGTCAAGCTATCCTGGCTGATGAGTGCTGAAAGCCTGAAACCGGTCCTAAGATGCTTGTTTCCGGTCCAGGGAGGACCTGGCTTGGTAGTTCGGTCTGGACTGTTCCCATGGGGCACAGGGTCAAGACTGATTTGCATATGGCTGGGTCTAAACTGGGGTGGCATGGTGAGCAAATGAACGATGGATTTAACCCAGATCTCTAGACTGGGGGTGAATGTATGATTTATTCAGCATTCCGTCCATCATTTGTTTGCGTAGCACTTTTCACGGTAAGTCCTGGATAGCCAACAGACTGTGTGCAAATAATGCTCTGGTTCGGTAGTCGCAAAATGGCTGAAACTCCCACCCAGGGTTATTGGCATGTCCTCTGAGTGCAATAATGCATTGGGCTAACTTCGAGTCGCTTTGTGGCACTTAAGCAGGAATTCAGAAAAATCTTACAGCCTGTGAGTGGATGGTCTGCCTCAGGGTGCAGACTGGATTTGCAGGTCACTGGCAGGGTAAGGGTCTTTGCTGCAGGGGGTGCAGTGGAAGTCATCCAATAGCAATTCTAGAAAGACCCTGTCCTCCCCATTCACTCCTCAGGTTTCAGGCAGGTAGCAGATCCATTTATCCACAAGGGAGCAGAACACAAATAGAAGATTTTCCCTGGACATATCCCACAACTGTGCAAGAGCACAAGGCAGCATGGCTTCCTATGCAACTCCATCTGCTGGGTCACTGCCAAGGAGAACAGATGATCTTCTGAGAAGAGAAGCTGCATGAGCCAGTGTTTATCCAGCTTACCTCAGGGAGCATGCTTCACCGCCAGATGGAGCGCTGGAGGCTGCCTGTCACAAGCAACCAGACTCTCCCTATTTCTTTGTTCATGTATTTCTCCATGATGAAAATATTGATCGTAGCCTTTCCCGCACCAATCGTCCTACCTATTCAGGGAAAATAGCCTTGTTGGAAACTGAGGGTGCATATGTACAAGGAAGTGTCGGAGCACGGAGCTGGGCCAAATTTGGCAGCGCCGCGTTCTGTAATTCACAAAATACAGGCATGCACTGTATTTACAACAGTACAGCGCACCCCTGTGTTTTCCCTAGTGCTGGCACTAATATTAGCCGCAAGGATGCCTGCGTTGCAGGTAATGATTGTTTATGTGCAGTAAGGTGCAAAAATGAGGAGAATAGAAGTATTTCTCCTCGTGTCATCATTCTAACACCTGTTCTGGCATGGCATTAGTTTTTGGCGCTGCCTCAGATTTACACATCCTTGTAAATATGGGGCAGCGTCAAAAAGCAATGGGCATTGCGGTGGAACGCCCACAGCAACACCCATTGCACGCCCCGTTCACGCAGATGCCTGCGTGAAAGGGTATCATATTTACAAAGCGGCGTTAAGCCACAAAAAGAGAGTTAACACCACTTTGTAAATATGGTGCATGGCATTGCGCCACCATAATATCGGTAAAAGTGACGTTCCTGTGGCGCAACGCACTTGTAAATATGTCCCTGGGTTTCTCGCTCTGTGTAAGGGTATTCGAGCACTGGCATTTCCTCTCCAATGGGTAGTCTTATCCCATGGGCATTGCTGAAATTGTCCATGCCAAGCATGGTGAAGATTCCGCATTCTTGCGAGTATTGGGTAAAGGAGGCTGGCATACCTGCTGGAGCACCACCCACTGCCTTACTGAATCATTCATACACATGGGAACAGTAGGAGATGAGTGGACAGGTGTAGGTGGATCGAAATCCTTGGTTCCTCTTTGTGGAGTGAGAGTCAAAGGGCCTGGTGTTGTGCCAGGGCCAGACTGGCCGTAGTGGGCATCGGGCATTTTCCCGGGAAGCTGGAAGAGTGGGGTCCGAATTTGCAGAGGTGAGGCCTGCTTTATTTTACTTGGTGACGGTTTTGCAGCAGTGCTGCAATATCGACCCCCAGTAACAAAAGCAGCAGGTGGTCTGGTCCATCAAAATTGCCAGGGCTGCTTTGAGTTCTCAGTCCATCCCTGTCCCCTGTCTCCCTCATGATGAGACTAAAAAGAAGATCAGTCAGTGATGACAAACAAGAGTGTGCAATCAGTCCCAAGCATGTATGTGTGCAGCGCAGGTCTCCTCATGTCCATGAACAGCTTCAACTGGCCAAGCACCAGTCCAGAAGCTGGCTAACACATTTCTTCCAGCCCCGAAAAGGAACCCTAGACACAGGAGCATATGTGGCAAACACTCCTCTATTCGCAGGCTGCAGCATTCTCGGCACTCTGGTAATGAAGAGACCTTGCCAAGGAAATAAAAAAGGGACTTATGGGACTAATCAACGGGCATATCATCAAAGCCCCAGCGATAAAATTATCACCGCTTTAGCATCCGTTTTCGGACGAAAAGCGTCGATAATTGTATCGCACTATCATCAAGCAAGTGCTAAACTGCTTTAGCGCTTGCTTCCTAGCGTTAGCAGGCGTTTTCCATTACGCCTTGCATGTCAGTGATAGATATCGCTAATGACATGCAAGGTAGGCGTTCCTCACCTAAACGTAATGAAAACGGTCGCTAACACAAAATCGCCCTATTAGCAATGCGGCCCAGGACCAGCGAAGCGATAAAAAAACGAGCGATAACCGTGCTTATCGCAATTACTTTACGCTTGGAAAGAAGTTTACTTAGGCATACGTTCAATGGGAGGGTGATTGTTGGGATAAGAAGACACATATTAGCAAGCTTTTTCTTATCGCGATTTTTTTTCCGCAGGATTTCTCCCGTTATCCCCTATCGCTGGATTTTACATCGCCTGTTAGCGGCATGTCGATAATACGCCACTAACAGGGCGATGTACTCCAGCAATAGAAGGCAAAAAAAAAAACGCGCTAAGGGCATTTTGCGATAATTATCACATTTGCTTGCTAATATGCCCCCAAATATGTAATGCTTTTTCCCAGACATATTTGCACGACTTTCATATGACGTGTGGGAACACCGAGTACAGCTGGTGTGTTGTTTACTGACTATTGAAGTGAGGCTTCAAAGGAATGGACGTGTTGCCAATGTACAGCAAAACAACAAAAGCCGGCCAAACACGGAAAATCATGGGGGGAACTAAGGGAAGCGAAACAGAGCCCTTTAAACTTTTATGATCCTTGCTTTTTGGTTCTTTTTCTTCATGCGGGCGGATGGGTAACTCAGTAAATAAATCAATGTATTTCTCTTGAACCAAAGAAACAAACCTAAGGCCTGAACTTTTAATTCACCAAATATTGTGCAAGTAACCGGAGGGAGTGAGTCTTTGAAAAACCTTACAACAGTACTATGGCTAAAACGTTATCTTAATTTATTATTTGGACTGAAAATCGGTACATGAAATGTACAGCATAAAATATGTAAATGTATGTATCTCCACCTCAGGTCAATATTCAGTTTTAAGCACACTATTGACATTCTCTGAGCGTCGTGTTGGTGCACGGTTCTTTTTCCACAGGGATTGCTTTGAAATTCAGAGTAAAGTAGGCGTGTGTAGTACTCAGCGATCCCTTTATCGAGTCGTCGGCTAGCCAGTTAGAAAGGCTAATGCACTACCAGCCTCACCATGAAATATTTATTAAAGGTAGGTCTGCACATATAGGGGCAGATGTATGTTTCCTGCGCATCCCTGCAAATCAGCAGGGATGCACCAGAAAAGATGCGTCACGAAAGTTTACCCTTGCGCCACAATAGATGCGCCGCTTTTACAATGCAGCGCATCGTGGCGCAAGGATAAACAGATGTGTGACGCATCTGATGGCGGAAGGTTGGCGCATTGCTGGAGTTGCGTCGCAAGCGCGACGCAGCTCCAGCAAGGCTCGGGGGTGCCCTATCGTTACAATGCTGCGTCAATCCTTACGCCTGCTACAAGCAGGCGCAGGGTTTTGACGCAGCATGGCCGGAAAAGTGACTGAGTGAAATCTTGTAGATTTCACTCAGCCACTTTTCGGATGTGTTCCTGCGCCGGAACGCCCCCCCCTGTGCAGGTACACCCACATGTGGTGCAAGCTTTACAACGTGACGCATCTTCCTAGATGCGTCACGTTGTAAATGGGGCGCAACATGGCGCAGGGTTTACGCCGCCGCTGCGTCACAAAAGTGACGCAACGGCGGCGTAAAAGTGGCGCAAGTCCGATATAAATCTGCCCCATAGTATTTTTGTCAACAACATTACAATAAATAACGACCAACACTTAGTGCAAACGGTCCACTGTATGCTGCATTTTAAAAACTGTAAACCAAATACAACACAAAGGCCCCCATTTCAAGTTCCCTGGTTATGAGTGCAGGAATATCGGGGTCGGAATCCCTGATTCTAGAGAGTTTCTACACACCTACGTACCTGCCAACTCACACAGTGCCACCGTGTGACACACAATATCGGCTCCCATCACACAGTCTCCCGGTGTGGAGCTGATATCACACGGTGGCAGGGAAAACAAGCTGAAAACCATTGTAAATAGTGGTTTTCCATCTCTGTAAAAGGTGGTTTTCCAGCTCATTTTCCGAGGCTTTGAACTGCAGACGTCCATTGAGGGGTGTGAAAACACCCCAGGACATCTGCACCAGCATCAGCAAGCTTTATTGGGGGGAGGAAAGGGCCCCCATTCCCAGCTCTTACGGCCGCTGCGGAGAGGCAATGGCTGGGACCCCCACGGGCGGCAAAAGCCCTAGCTATGCCACTGATGACATATATTCAGGGATTCACGTTATTCCCCCCGAATGGAAAATAACACATAGAACCGGAAAGAGCGGGTCCAATTTGGGGAAATAATGGACCCAAATCCACACACATTTACCATCTCCTGGGAGCTGAATTGTCAATTCACCAAATATTCCACGAGTAAGTGGATACGGTTAAAGTAGCTGATAAACATGTGGGTGCCTTCTCTTTCGGCTGTGGCGCTCAGGGAGGTGAGAGGTTAGAGCGAGAGTATCTTTTTTTGTTCCCTTTCTGTTGTAGTATGTGAGTGGGCATGAGCTGGTCAGCGCAATACCCACCCGCCGCTGCCGCTGCTAGCAAATCTAGAAAACGCGTAGTCTGGTGAAACGGATACAGCTAAGCTAGACTTGTTATGAGGACCAAAATGGAGGGTCTGGCTACACCACAGCCAGGTGGTCCAAAAGATTAGCAGAAATCAGCACTAAACTGGCATGGAAGCAGAAAAAAGTAACTCTTCATCTTTTAGAAAATGTTTGGCCTGTGTAACTAATGACAAGTTTGACAATAACATAACAAGTTTGAACTAAATGGCTGTACTTAGCAAATTTATAAATAGAGACTTACTCGAAAAAGAATTACAGAAATCAGCATGCAACAGATATTTATTTAGCAATTTACATAGCAGCTTTACCTTGGGACATAAGATAGAACAGAGAACACGTGGAATGTAAGTGTCTTAAAGAATTCAAATTAATAACATTTACTGCATTTACTGTTTGGTTGTGTTGGCCCCATGACTTATGGTATCCAACTTTAGCAGCAGCTTACGAAAGGAGATGGAGCGAGCAGAAGAAAAAGGCAGGTGAGAAGGAGAAAGAAGAGTGTAAAAGGCACGAAGAGGAGAAGGAAGTTTAAATTAAATTAAATTTATAAGGAATAGGATCTAAAGATCTTCGGCAGGTGGGTTTTCAAGCAACCAGTGATAGTAAGGAGTTCACTAGGGTACAGTTTTATTCTGAGCTGGTCCAAGCGGCAGTGATAAATGCAGAGAAGGAGATACGAAAAGAAGGGATCAGGCTAGTGCCTAAAGAAGAAGTCGTCCCAGAAGTTAATGCTCCGCAATAGAAAACTTTCTTATGATTCCATGCAGGCCTAGTAAAGAGACAAGTACAGCTACCGGGAAAAGAAGTAGACCAAGGGTTGGAAAACTTCAATATAGTAATAAATAACTCAGACTTGATGAAAGCCTGGAAGAACTGGAGCTATAGTACAAGCCCGGCAGGTCCTTCCCAGCGTTATATGGAGGGAACAGAACTTATCGGGCTATTGAGCGATGTAGAATAGGTAACGGGGCAGCCACATGGCATAAATTTGGTCTCTTGGAACATAAATTGCCCTCGGAATACAGCTAAAACAGGAAGTCTTAAAAAAGCTCTCGAAAAATAATGAGATCATCTGTTTACAAGAGACCTGGCTATGTGGAGAGCCCCCGGTAGTTGAAGGGTTTCGACAAATCCATTGTTCGGCGATAAAATCCAGCTCTGGCCGCGCTGCAGGCGGCTCATTGATTTTATTATCTACAAATTTAGTGACTAGGTTATCCCAGTTACTTGTGAAATGTAAGTGGCTTTTGGCCTGTAGGATATTGGCAACGTTTATTGACAAAAAATATGAAAATATGTTGATTTTAAATGTTTATATGCAATGGGACTCACAGGAAGAATATGGGCTCGAACGGGGACATTTTAAGAATGATTTGGATTCATTTTGTGATACGTATGGGACTGATTTAATTTTGTTGGTGGGAGATTTTAATCATAAATTAAACCCAAAACTGTTAGACCATTGGTACACAGAAATTTTGGATTCACATGACATAAAAAAAGCAGAGTTCTCTGAAAATAAAATATCGACAGAAGATACAAAATTGGGAAATTATTTAGCATCAAAAAGTCTATTTTGCTTAAATGGCAGGCTAGCTCAAGACTGTCCGGCAAAGAAAACTTTTAAATATGGGTTTCAAAATTGCCCTATTGATTATGTTTTCATGTTGGCATGGAACTTTAAATTAATAGCAGATTTCAGGATTAGCCCTTCGGAATGTAGTGACCATAGTTTAATAGAATTAGAGCTGGTAATAGCCCCTCAGGCAGCTCGTGACAAAGTTATCTTTCGAGAGATGGAATATCCGAGGCGGATAACTACTCGGTTATCAGATGTATTTATAGAAAGGTTAACTAGTCTGCAACAAAATGTTAGGTTAGGATGCGTGAGCGGCCAAAATATATCATGGTATGTTGATAAAATAGATCAAGTAGTTAAATGTATAACAATAGAATTAAGAACAGATGTAAGAGCAGCCAAGGATAAAGAAAGGTGGCAGGCCAAACAAGGAAATTGGTTCAATATAGATTGCTTAAATAAGAAAAAAGAACTAAGGAGAGAAAAAAGTAGTCTACGTAAAAAATGTGACGTGGCAAGGGCGGAAAATCTCGCCAAAATTAAGAGAGAATATACTTTACTAATCCGTAATGCCAAAAGGGCCCATAAAGAATCATGCTGGGGAAAATTGTTGGAGGCAGTAGAATCTAAGAATATTCGTCAGTGCTGGTTGCTAATAAAATCAGCTACAGAATCTTCTGCTGCCCCAATGAGTTGTGTAGTGGGAGAGGGGGTATGGGAAGATTACTTACAGGAATTATACCCCCAGGGGACAGAAATCGAGGAGGAGAGACCAAGGGTTTGGCGTGACCTAGTAGAGAACTTAAAACCAGATTGCTCAATAGTAAATGTCCTTGGTACAATAAGGACGCTGAATTTAACAAGAGCAGCAGACCCAGACAACCTCCCAGCTATGATAATAAACTCAAATCAGTCCTGGTGGGCAGAATTCTTCTCCAAGATGTTTTTAGTAATCTTGGAATCAGGGAATATCCCCACAAATTAGAAGGGTGCGATAATCAGGCCGATTCACAAGAAAGGGGATGTATATGTTCCTAAGAACTACAGACTTATTAACCTGTTAGATATATGACAAAAGATCTTTGCAAACATAATTTTAAACAAATTAAAAGGTTGGGTAGAAGAGGGATCTATTGTGCCAGTTGAACAAGGAGGGTTTAAAGAAGGTCACTCCACAATAGATCATTGCTTTGCCCTGTGGGCAATGGCCAGGAAGTCGATTGAACAAAATGCTAAATTGTTCTGTTGCTTTGTTGATTTCCGTGCGGCTTTTGATTCTGTGGATCATAATAGCCTCTGGGGAGTCCTGGAAAACTATGGAATATCAGCTGGCATTTTGAATATTTTAAAAGAGTTACACAGTCATTAGAGATACAAATGGGTCATTAACTCATAAAATACCTGTAAAGAATGGACTTAGACAGGGGTGCGTTTTGGCACCCCTGCTTTTTTCTATTTTTCTGGCAGATCTCCCCGCAGTGCTAAAAATAGAAAAAAGTGCGAGTCCGCGTATAAATAGAAATAAAGTGTCCTGTCTTTTATACGCCGATGATCTTGTGATCCTTGACCAAACCAAAATGGGACTCCAAAGAAAATTAAATGTGTTTAAAAATTACTGTGATAAAAAGTTTTTAATTGTAAATATGGATAAAACAAAGGTCTTACAGTTTGGGAAGAGAGCTAAAAATACAAATTTTAATTGGTTTTTAGGACAAGTTAAACTAGAAATTGTAAGTGAATACAAATACTTAGGCCTCTGGTTTGACAGTACATTGAAGTGGGATACCCATCTGGAGGCACAAGTTGCAAAAGCCTCCTCATCAGTGTGTGGCCTGAAAAAATGTAATAAAGAATATGGTGACATGTCACATAGACCCTTGTTAAATGCATTTGAAGCCATGATCCCCCCGCAAGTTCTGTATGGTGCAGAAGTGCTCTATTTGAGTGGCAAAAGGGGTTGGGATCGTGAAGAAGGAGAGACCATAAAAATGCTGCTGTCTTTACCAAGTAGTGCCATGATCCAAGCAATAAGAATGGAGGTAGGGCTAACAATCTGGAATGTAAAGACCCAAATGTCCTTATTAAGATTCTGGAAACGCCAGGAGTTAGGGGGTGCGCAAAAGATTTCAACATGGTGTAGATAAGAAATTATAACTAGTAGCCTAGATTAGGCACGGGATGTTAGGAAAACCCTCCGGTCCGTAGCGGCGCATTTAAAGTTGAGCCTCTCGCAGCCATCCTTGGACATAGTCTTTACAAAGAAAATACTTAGGGATCAAGGCCTTCGATACTCTAGATCACAAGACCTTGATTATCTGAGGGTGAAAAAATCAGTTAATTGGGTAAGGAGCGCATGGGAAAGGGAGGACCGGTTCCCATATTTGGACTTTTTACCTAATAAATGGTTAAGGCACGAACTTTTACGGGTTCGAGTGGGTATTAACCCTTGGAAGTCGGATGGAAAAATAAAAGCAGCATTGATCCAAATGGATGGTATCTGTAAATGTGGCATAGGGGTAAGAAATTATTTTTTGCATATGTTGATTGATTGCACATTGATTTTAGCGATACGAAAAGTATTTTTACGACCAATATTTTTAAAATATAAGGTGAACTCACGTGCTCAATCGGCTTGTCTTTTTACGGATATGTCATCCCTAGATACTACAATTGCTTTAGGGAAGTTCCTGAAAGCAAAACATGACTTTATAAAGGAGAAATTAAAAGAGGGATGCTGATTTAAAAAAACAAACAAATTAAATGTCCTCCCAAAAGTCAGAATTTTATGGATGAGAATTTCAGGGATCTATATATTTTTTGTAAATTGTGATAAAATGTATTGTGTTTTTCTATGTTTCACTATGAGGATCCAAAGTTGTGTATGGTTTTAAAGACTATGGTCTAAATAAACATTGTTTTATCTCTCTCTCTCTCTCTCTCTCTCTCTCTCTCTCAAAGTAAAATAGGCATATGTAGTACTCAGCGATCCCTTTATCGAGTTATCGGCTAGCCAGTTAGAAAGGCATATGCACTACCAGCCTCACCATGAAATATTTATCAACGGTAGGTCTGCACATATAGTATTTTTGTCAACAACATTACAATGAATAACGACCAACACTTAGTGCAAACGGTCCGCTGTATGCAGCATTTTAAAAACTGTAAACCAAATACAACACAAAGGCCCCCATTTCAAGTTCCCTGGTTATGAGTGCAGGAATATCGGGGTCGGAATCCCTGATTCTAGAGAGTATCTACACACCTACGTACCTGCCAACTCACACAGTGCCACCGTGTGACACACAATATCGGCTCCCATCACACAGTCTCCCGGTGTGGAGCCGATATCACACGGTGGCAGGGAAAACAAGCTGAAAACCACTGTAAATAGTGGTTTTCCATCTCTGTAAAAGGTGGTTTTCCAGCTCATTTTCCGAGGCTTTGAACTGCAGACGTCCATTGAGGGGTGTGAAAACACCCCAGGACCTCTGCACCAGCATCAGCAAGCTTTTTTGGGGGGAGGAAAGGGCCCCCATTCCCAGCTCTTACGGCCGCTGCGGAGAGGCAATGGCTGGGACCCCCACAGGCGGCAAAAGCCCTAGCTATGCCTTTGATGACATATATTCAGGGATTCACGTTATTCCCCCCGAATGGAAAATAACACACAGAACCGGAAAGAGCGGGTCCAATTTGGGGAAAAAATGGACCCAAATCCACACACATTTACCATCTCCTGGGAGCTGAATTGTCAATTCACCAAATATTCCACGGGTACGTGGATACGGCTAAAGTAGCTGATAAACATGTGGGGTGCCTTCTCTTTCGGCTGTGGCGCTCAGGGAGGTGAGAGGTTAGAGCGAGTGTATCTTTTTTTTGTTCCCTTTCTGTTGTAGTATGTGAGTGGGCATGAGCTGGTCAGCGCAATACCCACCCGCCGCTGCCGCTGCTAGCAAATCTAGAAAACGCGTAGTCTGGTGAAACGGATACAGCTAAGCTAGACTTGTTATGAGGTCCAAAATGGAGGGTCTGGCTACACCACAGCCAGGTGGCCCTAAAGATTAGCAGAAATCAGCACTAAACTGGCATGGAAGCAGAAAAAAGTAACTCTTCATCTTTTAGAAAATGTTTGGCCTGAGTAACTAATGACAAGTTTGACAATAACATAACAAGTTTGAACTAAATGGCTGTACTTAACAAATTTATAATTAGAGACTTACTCGAAAAAGAATTACAGAAATCAGCATGCAACAGATATTTATTTAGCAATTTACATAGCAGCTTTACCTTGGGACATAAGCAAGAACAGAGAACACGTGGAATGTAAGTGTCTTAAAGAATTCAAATTAATAACATTTACTGCATTTACTGTTTTGTTGTGTTGGCCCCATGACTTAGGGTATCCAACTTTAGCAGCAGCTTACGAAAGGAGATGGAGCGAGCAGAAGTAAAAGGCAGGTGAGAAGGAGAAAGAAGAGTGTAAAAGGCACGAAGAGGAGAAGAGGAGAAGAAAATAAGGGAGGTGTGGCAGGACGTGGGATAACAACTACGCCCAGAAAGATTACAGGTGTGAAATGTGACACCTGTGCATTATTCTCTAATGATACCACTCCACGCTAGATCTCAATTTTCCAGTATTCTGCTGCTAGACTTCTCTGGTAGGACCAACATCTTGTGTTTGATAATTACTTTTTTGGGAGCATGTTCAAGTTATCCCATGTTCAATCATCCTTATCTTAATTCGCATTGGAGTAAGGTTCTCCAACGACAACTAATGGTAGCTCATCAGCTACCTGGGAGTAGGTCCGCTTTGTGTAGCCCAACCGAGTAAATGAAAAGTTTTTGTTTAGTTGAAACAGAGATGTGTCCAGAATTGAAAAGGATACATCAAAAATTAAATGTGTGTTTTTTCAGAACTAATAATCTAATGTTTGCTGAAAAATATTTTTAAGGCAGATGTTTAAACAGTAACTCATGCTGCATTTGGGAATCTTATTACTGATGTTCTTTTTGAGGTGCTAAGCATATGACATATAAAGGCATTCAAAATTAAAATAGATAAAACCTTTTTTTTTACTTTTTAGGTGGTGACCTCGCCTGAAGATCTGAGGTGGCAACTACTAGTAATCCTGCATGAGGTGGAAAATTAATGGAATCTTGTCTGATAATTTGTGTTAGTAGCTCAGGGTGATTTTAATTAAACATTATGGGGCAGATTTACAAGAAAGTGACGCATCTGTAGAGATGCGTCACTTTCCCTGCGCCAACATTCCAAATCCATGCGTCACCATGGATGCGCCGTATTTACAATACGGCGCACCATGGCGCAAGGGTTGACAGATGCGTCAGAAATTCTGACGCATCTGTTGACGGAAAAGTCACACATTGCTGGAGTCGTGTCGCAAGCACGACGCAACTCCAGCAATGCTCCCTGGCGCATCCCTGCAAATCAGCATGGATGCGCCAGGGAAGATGCGTCACGCAAGTTTGCCCTTGCGCCACCGCAAATGTGCCGCATTTACAATGCGGTGCATCGTGGCGCAAGGACAAGCAGATACGTGACGCATCTGCCGGCGTAAGGTTGGCGCAGTGCTGAAGTTGTGTCGCAAGCGCGACGCAACTGCAGCACTGTTCCAACCTACCCTATCCCTAACATGGTGCGTCAAGCCTTATGCCTGCTTCAAGCAGGCGCAGGGTTTTGACGCATCAGCGTTGGGAAAGTGACTCAGTGAAATCTTATAGATTTCCCTGAGTCACTTTTCAGGGGCGTTCCTGCGACGGAACGCCCCCCCTGAGTAGAAACGCCCACATGAAACCTGACGCAGGTTTCATGTGGCGCAGGGCTTTACACCGTGACGCATCCCCATAGATGCGTCACGATGTAAATGGGGCGCAACATGGCGCAGGGTTTACGTCGCCGCTGCGTCACAAAAGTGACGCAACGGCGGCGTAAAAGTCACGCAACTCTGATATAAATCTGCCCCCCTATGTCTAACATGCTGTGTCACTCCTTACGCCTGCTTCAAGCAGGCGCAGGGTTTTGACGCAGCATGGACGTAAAAGTGACTCAGTGAAATCTTGTAGATTTCACTGAGTCACTTTTACGGGGATTCCTGCGACGGAACGCCCACCCTGCATACATTAAACCTGACGCAGGGTTAATGTGGCGCAGGGCTTCACAACGTGACGCATCTCCCTAGATGCGTCACGTTGTAAATGGGCCGCAACTTTTACGCTGCCGCTGTGTCACAAAAGTGACGCAACGACGGTGCAAAAGTGACGCAAGGGGCTTGTAAATCTGCCCCAAATAGTTTTTATTAGAGAAAAAGTTAGAGGTCGCTGCGTGCGTGCTTGTGGTTTTAATTTTCATATACTAAATGCAGGACCACCAGAGCCAGAATGCAAAGAAAGATATGAGAACGGAATTCGATTTCCTATTAAATTCATCACCTCTCATGTTTGCTCTGTTTCCTTCTTTAACTCATCCCACCTGTACATATCCTATTTCTCACCTCTCTTGTTCACACTCTGTACTTGCTCTGCTCATCTAGCCCCTCCTGTAACCTTTACCTTTCCTGAGCATCCATTGGTCTTTCTATTGACACACCCTTCTCCTTCCCCATTTCTCTCTGCCACAGTTGTTCGGCCCTTATACTTATACCCTGCCCTACTTCTCTCAGTGCCTCCTTCACTAGGCACCCATTCCATTCCTCATCTCTACAGTTCACCTATCCTTTTCAAAACCTTTTCTTTATTCCCTTTTTTATCCCCTTTCTTGTTCACATCCAGTCCCTCATCTCCCAATGCCGCTCCCTTCCTCGCTTATCTTTTTCTGTACTTCCTCTACCCAACCCTCTTTCTAATCTCATTCCTCACCTCTCCACCTTGCTTTACTTTTTCACAACATGCCTCTCCTCCACCCATTACTCATTTCCTTACTCCATTCATCACTTCTCCCCCAGACGTCAGTGTATCATGCTCCCTAAATCCATTATTAGAAACCTCAAGCTCAGGACATCAGCTGCCTTTTGTCTTCTGCCCCAGTTGAGGATTGTACAGTAAAATATATGTCTTAGTCAGTGGAAAGGGAAAAATGAATGTGGCTAGGCAGACACAGAGAATTTGCAGATCATGGTGAACTCTGTTTCTCCTCTATGTACACCCTCTTGCGTGTCTCAGCTGAGCTGCTGTTTGGGAACACAGGCTCTGCCAGGTCTCTTGTACTGGAGTCTTGTTTCCTCCTTGGGGGCATATTAACAAGGAACAGGGAAAATCAACGCTAAGGGCGCTTAGCGTTAACTTTTTTAACGCCCGCTATCGCTGGATAATATCGTCTGGTTATCGCGTTCTTAATAACGCTAACCGCCTAGGCGATAAAAAAATCCAGCGATAGCGGCATTTTGGGAGGTTATCGCTGGTAATGCAGCGATAAAACTACAAGGCTAGGCATATCCTTGTTGATAGCCCATGGTGGATTTAGTCATGTAATCCACCTCCCATAGGATTATATGGCTAAGTCTGAAAATTAGCAGACGTAAAAAAGTAGCGTTAACCGTGGTTAGCGCTGCTTTTTTTGTCTCTAACAGGGTTAGCGTGAAGCTTGATAATAGGAGAAATGTCGCTTAGCGACATTTCTCCTATTATTTTGCTCTGGAAAGCCCACTTTGCATCCATTAGAGATGCAAAGGGAAGCGTAGTGAAAAAGGGTGCTAACATGCGATTTTGCATGTTAGTACCCTGTTGTTGATAGGGCGATAAAGCCCTTGTTAATATGCCCCTTGGTACTTTCGTAAGGCTCCCGCTCTGTCAGCTCTCCTGCACTAGCTCTTTCTTTTTTATAGTGGTTCGAGGAGGCTGGTGCTTTCACAGAAGAATATTTGTGGTGAGCAACAGGGTGTAAACTTTCCCTCATTATTTTTTGCATGCAGGAATGGTCAGCGAGCTCTTGCTAACAGTGTTGGGAGTGGGCAACGAGAATTCCTTAGAAACTGTTCCTAGAATATCCAGTGTCTCCCTGTCCTGGGCTAAGACAGATAACATGGTTGCTGGAGTCCTCAAAGCCCAATAAATGCTGAAGGCCTGCTAGCAGCCAGGGCAAAGGTCAGTCTGGTTACTGCCTTTCTGAATGTGCTTCAAGTTTGTTTAGGTCTCAACTACTGAGAACTTGAGCCGTCTATTGACAGACCTCCTATTACCTATGCCTAACATATACTTACAGTGGGCTTTGGGCCTGCCCTTTGCTCATGATTGGATGGCTTTGTCTATCTCAGGTGTCTGCTCTTGATTCAATAATGTTCCTCTCTATGTTCGTGTGTGTCCCTTCATGTAGCATTCTAGCCTCAGAGTGTTCTGATTAAAGGACTTGTGCATTTCCACTGCCTACTTGAGAAGACTCCTTAAGCTATCAAGGCCCTGATATTATCACTAAATACAACACATAACATGACACACTCTATACAACATAGAATATGTATTGAAACTGTTGCACAGCATTTCGTGGATGTCTACATTTTTTCAGGAGTTGGAGCTTAAAAAGCTTCTATGCAGAGCATGCAGAATCCAGAGTAGTTCAATGGGATTACCATTTTTGGAGTCGGAATTGGATTGATAACAAAATAAATAAAATTGCAGAGATTTAGGACTCACGGCTAGGGGCTAATATATTTTTTCCCTTATAGAACTATTTGTGTATCTGTTCCTCTGCATCTCTGTTCGTTTCCAGAGCATACAAAATAAAAAGCAGGGATTTCAGCCAAATTTCAGCTTTTCGCGAAAACCTTCAGTGTTTAATGACAATTGTCCACAATTTGCAGATACACTGGGCCTTACTACAGGATCAAGTCAGTCACAATGATGGTGCCTTGGTGGAGAAGGATTGCATGCTTGGTGCAGTCTTAGGGGTAGACTAGAATGGCCTTTTGTGGAAAGAGAATTTAATTGCCATTCAGTATCATTTTTAATTGATACAGGTGCTACCCGCTAGATTGTTAGCCCGAGGGATGTTCCCAATCACCCCCGTCAGACACACCTCTGAAGGACATTATGTCAGAAGGGGCAATCAATATTCTTCCAGTGGGTTAGTTCTTTGATGCTGGAGTTATGTGACTTTTCAAAAAATATGCATTGTGATTTGTTGTAATAATGAGCAAACAATGCTGACTCTACAGTTTCATAAATGTTATGTGCAAGAAAACTGTATATAAACCCTTAAATTTTGGGGTGAGCCAGAGTCCTTTCCTGAGCTTCAAGGGGATGCAGTCTAACTTCATACTGATTCTGCTGCACATTTGAGACAGTCTAACTCTGATTTTGCACTATTCCTATTACTAAGGGTTTCATGGCAAATTGTGTCCATTTATTTAAATAAGATCACTACTGCATTTGCATTTGTAAACGTCTGTATTGAATTTTAACCTTTAATAAATCTACATGTTTTTTCTCAAATTTCTAATCTCAAACTCCCTTTTTGAGGCGATGCATCGGCGCTGGAGGATATGTGTCGGTTCCGACCTGCGCAACGACAGCGATGCTTGGAGTTTGTTCGTTACAGAACAGATTCCACTTTCAAGGGCCCAGGACTGGATTGGCATCACGTAGCAGGGCAAGATTCACAGTTGGCAGAGTCCAATTGCTGTAGCAGGATTGTTGGAAGTCTTTGATGTCCTATAGACTTCAGAACAGGAGGCAAGCCCTTGCAGTTACTTTGGTTCTGGGTGTAGAGATACAGTTCCTGTCTAAGTATAACTCAGATAGACTAGCATAGAGTCTGTAGAGTTTGACAAGAAAGAAAATTCTCTAAGTACAAATCAGCAGACAGATCAACACTGAGTCTCATTTCAAGAAAGTAAGCAAAGATTCTGGCAAACCTTCCCAGAAAAGGGCACACTTTATACGTTCCAGACAGTGAAAAACTACACATTAGAGTGAGTGTTGTATTTGCCATGTTTGGATCCCGGTCAGACCTGGGGCTGTTACATGTTACTCAATAAAGAAGGTAATTGTCTACTTCTGCTGTGTCTTTCCTCCTAAAACTGATGACGAGGATGGAATGTCTATGCTAAGGAATTGGACTCCATTTCAATTTTGAGTGAAAAGGACATCATAGGAGCCTCCCTGTCGGCGAACGTCATTTCTGCAGTAGGAAGGTAAATTGCAGCCTCTGGTCTGAGAGGAGTTTTAATGATCGGACAGCTGTGTGATTCCCTGGTATTTGCTGTGAGAGCCAATTTTGCTATAATTTCCGACTAATTTGTACAGTGGGTGTAAGGTTTTGCGTAAGTGGAGTCTCGAGCAAGATTTGCTGATGGACTACTGATACCTTGTTCACCTGAGCACTCTTAGCTTGGGATATCTGCACAAGAAGAACTGTTAGCGGAGGAATTCCGGGGCATCATTGAGCCTCGGTCCAGCACCAGGAGAACTTACTGGAAGGTGACTTTTGAAGAGAAGAGGTGGTGCAGTTCTGACCCCTTGCGCGAGTTCTAGATGCTGTAAGAGGGTGAAGAAGATCGCATAGAATGCAGGACGTGGCATTACTGGCATTTATGTGCAGGCATGAGGACGTGTTAAATGGTGCGGTGGTGACATGGGGCGCCTGGTATCCAAGCAACAGTAGACTTGGTCCACGGTGCATGGAGCGATTTTGAGGAAGACGCTCTGTGGTTACGGTGTGCGACGAAGGAAACGTTGCGCAGCAGCGGTGACATAGGGTGCCTGGTATCCTAGCAACAGGAGATGCTGTCTACGCTGCATGGAGCCATTTTGAGGAAAACGCTCTGCTGCTACGACATGCGGTGAAGGGCCCATCGGGGTGGTATATGAATTTTGGTATTTGTCAGTAGCTATTCAAGAGTCTGCATCATAGCCTATCTACCCTAGTGGTAAACATCAGCGATAGGCACTCTGTGGGCGATTCTGGATCTCTTTTCTGGTGATGGGCAGACCACCTATCAACTGGTTTGGAGTAGCCAGGTAGTTCGGTGATAGGCACACGATTCTCAGGTACTGTGGCTTGTGTATTGGTTTACACATTATTTGTGAGGAACACCATTTGTGGAAGGAGTTTAGGAAACAATTCATAAAGGTTTCTGCGATATTTGGTTGGGTGGTAGATATAATTACGGGGGGCTGACCTAGTGTGGTGTTCAATGTAACTTTCCATGAGCAGCCAAGGAGCATGACATCACAAGCCATACTGGCACCTCCAGTCTTCTTGCAAGAAGGAGAGGAGAGGAGTTGGCCTAACGGGTAGGGCGCTCGACCTCGGACCTGGGGGAACTGGGTTCGAGTCTGGGTAACAACGCTAAACCTTCTGTGATTCTGGGCTAAACACTTAATCTCCCCGTGCCTAACAAAAAAATGAATGTGTGTCCTCATGTAACGTAACTGGTGCTATGTAAAGCGATCTGATACCTGATTGGATTCAGGTCAAGTTTGCGCTATATAAAACTCTGCTAAAAAAAAATAATAACAAATAAAGACCCTGGGCAGCCCTGCATGACCTGGGAAGACTAGAAGGAAACCTTCGAGACCTATTTGGAAGCCATAGGTGAAGAGGTATATGTGGCAAAAAGGAAACTTGTAATGCTCAAGCACAGTTTAATCTTGAAAGGAAGGATGCCAGTACTGGCGGGTAGGAATGTGAACACGGAGTCAGAGGATAAGGAAGAGGATTTGTACGAATGTGCGCTTGATGCACTGGAGGATAATTATGGGACAAAAATAAGCATAGTGGTCGAAAGGCACAACATTTTTTTCTCATGCACAATCAGGAAGGCTGTAGAACAGTATGCTGCAACTTTTAGAAGACTAGTGATGACGTGTAAATTTTAGGATTTGGGGGATGAGATCAAAAGAGATCAGATGATAAATAGAATGTTTAATGTAAAAATCCAAGAGAAATTGTTGGGTTTAAAGGACCTTACTCTTGAGAAAATTGTTGAAGGAGCTAGGCAAATAGAAGTAAATTCAAGACTGAAAAAACTGTTTAGTTCACTAAAGCAAATTCTGTTTCAGGTGTGGTAGCATGAGGCACACAGTGGATGCGTACACTTGTCTCACAGTTAAAAGTAGATGTTACAAGTGTAAGAAAATTGGGCATTTTTCAAGGGTTTGTAAAATGTCTGATTCTTCAAAGTACAAAAGATCCGTCAATGTAGTGAATAAAAACAGTGAGGCATGTGATGAAGGGCATCAGGAGAGAGTGAAGAAGATGTTGAAGTTTTGGTGGTATGTGGATTTTGAACCACCATAGGGTGAGCGAACCAAGAAGGGTAACGATATCTATCTTCCTCCTAAGTGTGTGGTAAAAGTAAATGGAAAAGAAGTAAATGTGTGGGCGGACTCCTGTTCCCCGTTTACTCTCATTGACAAACCCACGTGTGAAGGTTTGGAAGTGAGTGTGCTATGTCCAGCTGATGTTGTACCAGAAGGGTATTGTGGCGACAAATTGCCGATCATGGGGTAGTTTATGGCAGAGTTGGAATTACAGGACATGAGGGCAGGAAGAAAAGTGTATGTGATTGAAAGGGGCAGGTCATTATTGGGGTGGAAGGAGCAACGCACTTTGGACATAATCCTAAATCCCAATCACCCCAAGCAAGTATTGGTGACATGGTCACAAAAGAGAAAACTAATGGGTCACCATGTTTCACAAGTTTATTCAGAAAAGAGCTGGAATGTTTGAAAAAGTTTGAATGCCGCATCGTACTTAAAGAAGGTGCGGCGCCAAATGTTCCCAAAGTGAGAAATGTGTCACTTGCCTTAAGGGGTGTGCTGAAGGAGGAACTACAGAGGCTGTGTAAGGAAGGGGTGATCAAGCCCATTGAGGCATCAGAGTGGTAAGGTCTGATTGTGCTCGCCAGAAAATCTAATGGAAATATTTGTATGTGTGTCAATCTTAGGGACAAAAATGAGTTTGGATTGATCGCCATCCACTTCCCGCATAAGTGAAATGCTGGCTAGTGTTAAGGGTGGGATCGAGCGCTTACCCCAGGTGTGTCTACAAGAGGGATCCAGACATTTGACCTCATACATCACACCTGAGGGAGTGTACCAATTTATCCGCATGCCCGTTGGGCTGGCTTGGCATAAGCGGTCTTCCAAAGAGGTATGCATGGTGTGTTGGAGGGGATGTCAAATGTGCATGTTTTCCAGGATGATGTGCTGGTATGGAGTGAATGCAAGAGCCAGCACAATTAGATCTTGAAGCGTGTGTTGAAAAAATCAGAAGTGGCTGGACTTAAATTTTGGTTTGGAAAAGTGTAAGTTCAGCATGAATGAGGGGGAGTATTTAGGGCATATCCTTACACAGGAAGGGGTGAAACCTAATCTCAGTCTAATAGAAGTTATAGAGAAGGCTCCACAAGATAAGGACAAGTTACGTTTATTCTTGGGTCTCACGGAGTACTATGCAGAGATTGTACACAATTTTAGTGACAAAGTTCATGCCTTGCTGGGTCTGATGAAGTAGAGAGTGAGGTTTCAGTGATCTGAAAAATGTCAACTAGTGTTCAACGCTATGAAGGAGTCCATTGTCAAGGCAGCCACCTTGAAGTCCTTTGATCCAAAGATGAAACAATATTAGTGACAGATGCCAGGAATTATGAGTTGGGAGCTGTTCTAGTGCAAGTGCATGAGGGGAAGGAAAGAGTGGTGGCGTTTGAGTCATGCACTTTAAAGAAGGCTGAGAGCATGTAGTCTACGGTGGAAATTGAGTAATTGGCGTGCTGGTGGGGAGGTGCAAATTTTTAAGATTTTTATGTGGGGTGTGGAATTTGAGTTATACATGGATCATAAGCCCTTGGTGGACCTTTTTACTATGGAAGATGCTGGGAGCGCCCACCTCGTGTAGCAAATGGTTGTATCTCCTTCAGTTTTCTGTGAAGTTTGTACCTTGCATGAAGAACATTAATGCTGACTTCCTGTCTAGACTGCCTTTGAAAGACAAGAGTGTGGGAGTCAATTATGAATGGGAGATAGCTGAGGTATCAGATGTCTCTGGAGTGGTTGGTGAAGTTGAGGAGAACGAGGCTGTCCGGGCGGATCCGGTGCTTGTAAAGTTGTTGGTAGTATTCCCAAAGGTACAATGTGGTGTATTGGATGGTGCTTTGGAATTGTTTAAACATGTTTGTTCGGAATCGTTAGTCGTAGATGGAGTGGTGAGGAGAAGTGAGAGGTTGGTGGTGCCTGCTAGTCTGAAAGAAAGATTAATGGAGTTGCTTCTTTGTGGTCATGGAGGGATGATGGCGATGAAGAGGAAAGCACTTGTGGATTTCTGGAGGCCAGGCATGGACAGGCAAATTGAAATGTTTGTCAGTGACTGCATTCCATGTGCTTGCAGCGATAAGTCGCATGCGTTTCAGGAGTCCATCATCAGCCCAGTGGCTTTACATAACCGTCCATGGAAAAGGATTGCTATGGATATTTGCAGTCCTTTTGAAGGATTAAATATATGTGAGAAGTATGCACTTGTGATGATGGACTACTACTTGAAATGGCGCGAGATGGCCTTTGTAAAGGAAGTCAAAGCTAGCAGTGTGGTTGCCTTTTTTGAGGATATTTTTCGAAGGGAAGGATGTCCTGCTGAAATTCTAACAGACAAGGGCCCCAGTTTGTTTCTCAGGATTTTACATTCTTTCTCAAGAGGTGGGGAATCGTGCAGCTTAAGACCCCGGTCTATCATCCCAGGGGCAATGGTTTGATTGAATGCTTCAACCGTGTGTTTCGAGCAATATTAATTAGAACGGTCAAGTTAAGGACATGTTGTGGAACTACAGAACCACTCCACATTCGTTGACAAGATAAATGCCATTTTGCTTGTTGCGGGGCATGGGACCGTGTACTGTAGCAGTGCTGGCGTGGATGCCTAGATCGGGACAGCGGAAGGTTGACCATCCAAAGTTGTGCAAGAGTGTTGAAAAGTATCAAGCTGCTTATGGACAAAGGCACAACAAAAAATTTAAGAGAGCAAGCAAGGAATTTGTGACAGGAATGCTGGTGCAAGTGTTGTTGAGAAATTGGGTCAGGAAAGGAAGTTCTAAGTTATCTCTTCCAAGGAACAATTTGAGGTTGTCGGATGGCCCATGGTGGAATGCAAGGAGGATGACTAGATGCAGTGGTGTGGAAGAACAAGAGAATTTGAAAAGATGCAATTATACTGTTGTATTACAGGAACAAGGGGGTAAAGATGGGCCGTTCTGCAGAAGAGAGCTCCGCACACAGTAGCGGTCTAAACCAAAGTGGCAAGATGATTATATATGTTCATAGGGGAAACTTGTTTTATTACTGTTCTTGAGAAATTGGGCCAGGAAGGGAAGTTCTAAGCTATCTCTTCCAAGGAACAATTTGAGGTTGGCAGATGGCCCATGGTGGATTGCGAGAAGGGTGACTAGGTGCAGTGGTGCTGTAAGAACAAGAGAGGTTGAAAATATGCAATGATCCTGTTGTATTACGGGAGCAAGGGGGTAAAGCTGGATCATCCCGCAGAAGAGAGCTCAGCACAAAGTACAAGTCTAAACCAAAGTGGCAAGATGATCATACATGTTCATAGGGGAAATGTTTATTAGTACTTTTGTTGATAATGAAATCTCTAATTTTAGTTAAGGAGGGGGATGTGTTGTATTATCTCTGTTTGGTTACAGTGATACTGTTTCCTGGTAACCGGTTCTTCTACTTCTAGAATCCGGCGTGTGGATTGTTAGAAGTTGAGGAGACCAGTTGCTTAGGATCTCGGTCAGACCAGGGGCCGTTATATACTACTCAATGAAGAAGGTAATGATCTACGTCTGCTGTGTGTTTCTCAGCACCGTATGGCTGTACTAACAAAGTTACAGGACATGGACCAATCCACATTGGAGAGATTGTGTTAAATGAAATAATGACCATTTAGAAAACATATTATGAATACTAACTGAGCAACCTCTATCTCACAAACAAGGTAAATGATGTTACATGAAATCCAATAAACCTTTGAAGCAATGAATGTAGCTCAGTTGTGGCCTGGGCAACAGACCTTGAAATTGTTACTTGCACATATCCTAAACACAGTTTCCTTCTCAAGGAACACACATTAATACATTCAATTTGCAACTTCTACCGCACCATGAAAATGAATTTTATTTCATTTATTTTCTCACATGGAAAATAACACCAGCTAGAGATGTAAATGTGAAAGCTCCTTCATGGAAAATAAAATTAAAACGTTTGTCTATGAATGCAAAGTACAAGTCAGTGAAAACAGGCGAGGCCTAGCAACGTTCACTTAGGCCTAGTGATGTCAACCTAAACAATACCAAATCAAGCATTATTTCTAATAATAAATGCTCTAACACCAATCACTTGATTAAATGCTTTATACAAAGCTAACTGACGCTCTTAGGGCTGGTTCAGACAACATTCACACTGCTTCCTGAGACTGATTTCAGGCCGTGGTGCACAGGCTGATAGTACTCAGGTGGTTGGCTTTGTCTTTGAAGGTCAGCTCGCCCTGTATCTCTCCCAATGAAATGCCGAGCTGTGAGCAATGGGGGAAACTTAGCAGTGCTTAATTTGATCCAGTGGTTTCCAGTGCTGAGCACCATAACTTAATCATCAACACCGGCACTTTTCATGAGCACCAGTTAAGGACATATTCATATTCATTTATGGTAGGCATTGGGAGATTACTTGATTTGCCCAGAATCACAGGATGGTGAGTCTCTGCCGAGATTTGAACCTGGTTCCCCGGCTCTGAAGTCGGCAGCTTTGGCCATTACCCCACATCCTCTCCCTACTTTCATTGTTAGTAGTTGGTTCTGTTTTAGGCAGCGCTAACAGAAGAAATGGGCTGGTCTAAGCTGCCTCCTGACGATAGCCCTGGCACTTATTTTTTGTTTACAAATTAACCATTAAGAATGAGCAACCTCCACAGGTGAGTCCTTTATTGCTGCACCCAGGGCCGGCTTTAGTGCTGGTGGCGCCCTGCGCGACAATGTTTGTTGGCGCCCCACCCCCTCCAATGACCACCTCCACCACGGATTCTCTCACTAGCACCCTTTAACAGTGACCAAGTCTCCATAACCACACTCTCTCAGATGCCTTGAATTAGTTATACAGCGCCACTCATACCAGTGTAGGGTGTCCGAGCACTTTGCATCACACGCACATTACACAGAGACAATCAATCATACCTGTGTAAATCAGTGTATAGGAAATGTTACATAAGCCAAAGGACTGAAAGTGTAGGAGTCACATGTCATCCATACTGGTAGGCAGTATAGTTTAAGAGCGCTTGGTGTGGAGAAGCACAAACTCAGAGTTGAAAAGAAACAGCATAGTTGGGAGTTTTCTTTAATAATAAGAATCGATTTCTAGCCAAATTAACCCTTTTTGCAAAATTAATCAATGTTCTAATAATGTATACTTTGCAGTGTGTATGTAGTTCTAGGATGAAAGTTAAAAGCTCACTATCCTATATTAGGACTTTCAGTTACAAATTGCAAGTAATAAAAGGATGTCTCTTTTGAAAGCAGTAACCTGCTGATCTGTTTACATCATACTCACTCTGTAATCTACTTGGTCCACGTTCTTTGCAGCAGGCACATTAACCCTCTGCACTAACTTCACCCAAGTCAAAACCTCAACTATACAAAATGCTGATCTCTCTCCAGGAAGATAATTAATCACACATGTTATCTTGACATTTATGTGAGGCCTGGTAATTGCCGGGGGAAAGAAATGCTGCAGCAGGTGCTTCAAAAGCATAATAAACTTTCAAACACGGCGCCCCCAGGAAGCCAGCACCCGGTGCGGTGGCACCGGTCGCACCGCCCTAAAGCCGGCCCTGGCTGCACCCCAAGCTTCCTGGTGGAACAATAGTGAAGGCTGATGCTCAGAAGCATGCATTCAGGTTCTTTGAATGGTGCTCAAAGAGTACAGGTACTGACGGCCCCTCCAAAGACCTGGAACTGAGTAAGCAACGATAAAGAATTGTGCTTGTCTTTACGAACGTAGCAGGGGTGATGGTATTATTTGAAAGTTTTATTAAAGTACCAACTGATGTTGGATCCAGTGCTTAATTTGAGCCGGTGCTTTCCGGTGCTCGGCACCGGCACCTAATTGTCAACACCTTACTTAGAACAGTCTACCACATGGTGGCGCTGCTCATCTAATTTAGAGATGAGCAGAACAACGGTTGTTTAGGAATACAATATACATTAAAATTACAAATACCTGCCTCCCCAGATATTCCTTTAGCTTTGGGGACCTGGAATAATCTGAACTGTTGCATATACATACCAGAGAGATGGTTAGTAGTTGTTTTGGCAGCGATGACAAGGGCGATGGGTGGTGCAAGCTGCTGTGGCCTCCTGGTCAGATCCCGGGCACTTTATATTTTACAAATAAAGCACTGGTTGGATTCTATCCTCGTTGCTAATATTAAGCAGTAGCTGGAATGACAGTGTGATTTGAATGTTTTATTAATAAACAAGGTTATTGCATACAAAATCTGGCATGCACAGCTTGTTCTCCTGTCCAAGTTCTAGAAATCAATGACAGGCATTGTTTAACATTACATGAACACTAGAACACAACAGATAGGACAGTGTTAGAAAGTAAAAACAATAGCCACAGTGTGGTGACATAATAAAAGGCCCATTGGGGTCGTGCGTAGTTTCAGTTATGGGTGGACAAAATATTTGGGTGAATATCAAAATATGCAAAAAGAAATTCTACCTGCACACCAGAATCAGGGTTGCTCCACTGGTTCTCTGGTGGGACAAAAATAAAGACCTAACAGAGCTGCTTTTAGGAGAAATGTGTGAGGCCTGGCACTCTATTAACCTTAATGACAATTGCAGCAAGGCAAATACACCAGTACCCCTGACAGTGCCCTTGAAAGTAACTTCCCCCTTGAGTGCAGTGCTCACCTATAGGGTCCATGGCCGGACTGGCCGGAGCGGGCACTGGGCATTTCACCAGTGGGCCGCCAGTGTTGGGGGACGGTTTTGGGCCCTTGGCGGTCAGTTTCGTTACAGGGCCGGTTTTGCAGCATAGCTGCAATATCGACCGCTGTAACGAAATCGGCCGAAACCAGCTGTGGCAAACAGCTCGGCCGCACCCCCAACCCCCTGGGGGGCCAGCCAAACACTTTTGCCAGGGCCGGCTTTGGTTCCCAGTCCGGCCCTGATAGGGTCCTACTGGCTCTCTACGAGGCAGGCACCATGCTCTCCTGCAGGGGAATGTGCTTTGATGAACCGTCAGGAGACAGTCCTTGTATTTAACTTAGTGCAACTACATTTAAGGTAACAACATTGTCTGGCCCCTGACAATGCTGGACGGCACTAGAAGTCCTCTCAATTTTTGTGACGCAGGGCACTCACTCTGTATGTCACATTTTTCTTTCAATTCAGGACAGGTGGATGTGAAACCAGCAGAAGCGGGCAGAATTACCCAAATTTCCACATCTGCTTCCCACAGTTTTAAAAAAGAGATTACACTAACTCCCTAGTTTTAGGGCATGTTTTAGGTGCGTTTTCATAACCTTCTCACAAACCCTCATACCAGCAAAATACTTCTCTCAAGCCTTTTACCATTATTTACCAGGTAGTATACAATTTCATACCCAGCCTTTGCCATCACTTGTCTGACATGTAATCACTTGTTCTCCAGTAGAATCCTCTGATATTCTAGTGCTGGACCCCCCACATGCCTTTGTCAATACATCTAGTTTCTTAACAGCGGTATCACCACTACTATTCCAATACTGAGCGTCACAATGCTATAATTGTGCAACTCATGTCCACAGACTGCTCTATCATTAGCAATAATACATACCAGACCTATTGGAGTCGCCAGTGCTTGGTTTCTTTTGCAATGAGGACTGAATTTGCCCTCTCCCAAACGTGTTCCTTTGCTGACCTGCTCCATCTCGTTTTTCTTTCTTTCTTGTTGTTACCTGTTCCACTCCCCGTTTAAGATGTATTTTTTTTATTATTTATTTTTACAAAAGATTGGCAGCTGCAAACTACAACCAGGCCAATTGCTTCCTTTTGTGCCCTCGAGTGCATTTGATTTTTCCACTTTTATGCAGGCGTAGCTGGCACAGGTAACAGCGGTGGCACAGTGGGGCGAGGCGGGGGCAGGTCAAGGGGCTGAGGAAGTGGGCATGCTACGGGTAGGGAAAGTAAAATAAAAAAATTAATAAAACCACTTACCTTGCAATTGCCGCATCACTGAGTCGGCGATGAGGCTAGTGAAGGTATGTGGTTTTAAATGTACATTTCTTTTTACTTTCCCTACCTCATCGTCTGCCCACTTACCCCCGCCTGACCCGCCCCACCCCACCGCTGTTACCTGTGCTGGCCGTGCCTTTTTTTATGTACTTTTAATCTACTGTTCTTAAATGGCCGTTCGCCATGTTAGAACAATAAATGTAAAATGGCCGCTGTGCAATGAATCACTTGTTCACACGTGTCACGATGCATGTGTATGATTTGGAGTCCTCTTACAAAGGGTTTTCTTCTATATAATAATAGAAAACAGATTACAGGATTGCAAGTCATACATCCACATACATTCCCATGTGAATGCCAATAAAATAATAGTAATTTTAAGGAACATTGGTCCCTTCAGGGAGGGTATAGGAACAATGGTGCACAGAACCACAATAAGTCCTGTGATAATATTCTCCTCAGTGGAGAAGCAATACATTTATTAGATATAAACACTTAAACAAACATAAGGAAAAAGTTATATACAAAATTAAGTGGGTAAAAAGGTTGGAAGTCAGCTGATTTCCAGACCTCAGGAATTTAAGTACATGGTGACTTTATAAAGGAATACAAATTCAAGCAGTCACTATTAATCAAACATCTTATGCTCCTCCTAAAAAGTAAAATGAAACAAATTTGGAGTCAAGATGTAAAGGTCGACAACGTTTTGATCCCCACTAGAATTGGGGGGTCATCATCAGGACACAATGTATTTTGCCCGCGTGATAGCCTGTGAAAAACCACGAATAAGGGTTGGGGTAGAGGGAGATCCAGGAATAGCACACGCTACCCCGACCCTTATTCACGCATCCAACCTAGAACCCCAGTAGGTATCTGTATACACCAGGCTGATATGCAGCCATCAATAAATGATAACATAGCAGTACCACCACTTGCCAATCCTTTGTACAATTGTGCAACATTTGCAACAGAACTGAAGAAAACATATGCAGTTAGAAGCCAGAAAGACTGGACAAGCGTGCTTACAATCAGTGTTTCAAACACTTTACTACAATGCCTTACAATCAAGGGCTGTGCTGTTTAGAGGTAGGGTATGATCCCTTATGGAAAAACTGATGTTTACAGTCACGTAAAAAAGCATTAAGCCAGATTTCGAGAAGCAAAAATAGACAATGTTTAAATACAGCAACCTTAACTAAAGGCTTTTAAAAGTGTTGGCAGAGTTCACAAGTTGTCCAACATTATGGCATGGCTGATGCTCAGCACCTACAGGAGTGACTGGAAACAGACAATCACCAGTGTCCAATTTGTTATAAATGCCATCAAGAGCAGTAACTTGTATGTCTTCTGTACTTATGCTCTATCTATCTGCTTACCTTCTCTTACCACAAGTTCCATCTCCCATTATTAAACAAATGGAAATTTGGATCACCAAGAAATCCAATGAACAGTCTTTATTTGATGACCCGTGTACTCATTCTTAACATTGTTAATAGAAAACTTTCCATAATAATGTAAATTAATGATATTCATTAAAATGTGCAAATAGTGCTGTGGGGAAAAATCAAACTGCATATCAATGAAAATACCATGCCCTATCAATACTATTATTAAATATGTATTGCAGGTTAGTAATCAAGGTAACAGAACTCTAGAAGGCAATTAGAACAGCATAACTCATCAGACAATCCTGATTTCACATAAATGAGCACATTCCATGGTCTATACCATAATTCTGTACATAACACTCAATCTATCCTATACTTCTCTTTCTCTCCTGAAACAAAAATGCCCAACTATAAACCTATGACACAACAGTGTTCTAACAAACAACACCCAAAAGCACAATAACACTACAGAGTACACATCAAACATTCACAACAGTAAATAATAACCTAATAAATATAATATATAATCATTCATCTTTGTCTGAATTATTTGATTCCTTTCCATCTTACAATGTCACGGCCAGCACAACTCATCTTTCTCTCTCGTGTGTCTCCTATATCACCACTGAGGTACCAATCTGTCTTTCCACTGATTGAATCAAGGACCTTTACCATTATTATCCAGCTACATCTTCCTCGACTCTTCCGCATCCGGAAAACATCCAGCTCCCGCAGCATTATCTCTCTCTACTAAATTTAGACTTCTTCACTTCACACAAAACCCAGATTCCAGACCTTGCTGTTCCTCACAGTACAGCATTAGGCAACACTTGAAAATATTTTTGGAGATCTAACCACCTCACAAAACCATTTTCATCATCAGATTGCTTCTTTCGGGTACCAGTAGCCACTCACCAACCAAACAAAACAACACCACCAGCGATGTTATGAACTCTTATGCTCCAATTTATATGATCCCTCCTTAATCCCTGATTATTTTGGAACCCTTATTTGCAAAAACATCATCTCTACCAATTAAAATTCCACCATTTATCTGCTTTGACCAAAAGGCACCAAAAACATTTTATGGTAGGTTTCCTTACCCATAACAAATTAAATGGTATCTTACCCGGCAATGAATGATGAATGGTTCTCAATGGAACAAAGATGCCACAATAATTTCCCCCAACACAATTTCTTCTTCAAAATCATCTGAATAGGTTTTTTCACCATAGTTCATTTACTCGACATAACTGCTGGCCTTGGAATATTACAAGGCTACCTGTTATGCATGGTCTCAAGCATTTCAAAACAAACTTCCCAACTTTTTCACTTGTTAAGTGAAGCCTGTTGTCATAAACTAGTTCCTCTTAGAAATATTCCCTATTGAAAACAACCTCCAAAAACTCTAGATCAAGCTCATTGGCACACTACTCACTGTACTCACTGTTCTTGACTCCCATCACTTACAAAACAGTCCACTAGAACTATAAAAGAGACACCCTCGATAAATAAACTGCTAATAGGCCTGTAAACTAATGGCAAAACTACTGCTCAGTACTTGAGGAACTCAATTGGACATGGAGGGAAAGCAAAAGGTTTCACTGACATATCACTTCTATTGCTAATAATGAAACCAAATGCCATCCTGTCAATTTCCTGCCTATACCAGGCCCCCAAATTTTCAGAAGTCTTCCTTTTTGTTAGGTCTTGGTGTGAAATTCCGCCTCTGCTCGCAGAGTTTGCAGATTTTTTCCCACTCCGCGTAGCGCGTGGTGTTCCGAAAAAATCCACTCCACTTTACAGAGTAAATTTTTTTCCTCGCTTGCGCTCGCCAATGTTAAGACAAGAGAAGCGAGGAAAATGTTACTCTGAACTACCTCCTAGCGTAATTTCTCAATGCGGGCGGTCACGGATGGGCGCAACCACTCGCATTCAGAAACCTTCAGTCGCGTTGAAGAAGCTGCCACTGGAGTACAACATCTACTCGAGCGGCAGAAAGAAGCAGCCCCTCTTGCACTGTGCATGATGCTATTCGGTGCTGATTTTCCAGCACGGGACAAACACCTGGCTCTAAAAATCAGCATGAATGGTACGGCCTAACACACTCTGCCGCTTGAGGAGTGTTTTGGTCACTTCGCGGAGTTCCGCATAGCAGAACTCTGCAAACTCTTACTTACTTTTTGTGCCTGAATTACACAATTAGCATCCATGTCCTAAACAAATTATTCTTGCATGAAGATGACACAAAGATTCCATCTTGCCTAACCAATACAGCATCCTCCAATGCAAACTCACCATGCCCTGAAAAATGTTTCTACTTCACCAGTCAAACTCTTTTCACTGGCCACCCATCCACAACATGCCTCTTAACAATTGATAAAAACTAATCTTTCAGCATCTCCAAACTCCATTAATTTTTGAAGCCCTCAAATCTTCTTAGCCGGAAAACAGCTTGCATCCATACCAGTAAAAGCCGCCTCACATTGCAAAGCTTCCTCTGAATGCCATTCTCTCTCGCTCAAGGTGGACTCAACATGTAATCAGCCCTGTCGGAGCTGTCACTTTCCAAGACTGCAATTGTATTGTTACATTCAGCAAGTATGCTTTTGAAACCTCACTTTGTTTAGCCCTAGCACTGACTGAAGACCATAACACGGAGAGCACGTATGCCGATCTCAGGGGCATATTATCAAGCATGGAGTTAAAATTATCGCCGCTTTAGCGGCAGAAAACTGCCGCTAAAGCGGCGATAATGGGCTTGATAATATGCCCTTGAGAATTCAAATAGAAGCCCATATTGTCACCAAAACATGGGCTTCTATGGGAATTCTCAAGGGCATATTATCAAGCCCATTATCGCCATTTTAGCGGCCGTTTTTTGCCGCTAAAGCGGCGATAATTTTAACGCCGTTTCTTACTAATATGCCGCTCAGTTGGGTACAAATTTATAGTTTGGGTGCGTGTTTGAAAGGCAATTGCTTCTTTAGCAAAACACTTATTGTAATTGCTGGCTTTGATTTAAGACATTTTTTTGTCTTTTTACTGCCTACCTAGTAGGCCAGCCTGGTTGTTGTGTGAGTTTAATTCTCTTATTTAGCCACAACAAGTCTCCCAGATCAACCTGAAATAATGCTCAGCTAAGAATAAGACACACTCACTGGCAATATTCCTGTTACCTAACAGGGGCTTCAGGTAAGACATAAACAAAGTGTCCCCCCCAGCCAATATCGAGACGTGAAGACACGGACCATTTTAAATGTGTGAAACTATAGGGCATATCAGCAACAACTGGCGATAATTATCGCTAAGCGCACTTAGCGCTAGGATAATTATCGCCGGGTAGCGTGGATTTTTATCACTGAGATAGCGTGCTATTAGCAATGCTTATCTCAAAAGCGATAAAAATCCTCACGCTAACTGCCTAACGTGAGATTATCGCTGGAAACCCAGCGATAATCTCATGAAATGTGGCGTTAGCTTGTTGATAGGGACTCACAAACTTAGCCATGATATCCACCCTCCATAGGATATCACGGCTAAGTCAGTCCTGAAGCAGGCGTAAGGAAAATAGCGATAACAGGGGTTATCGCTACTTTTCTTGCCGCTATGCTTCATAGCGTGGGGCTTGATGATAGGAGAAATGTCACTTAGCGACATTTCTCCTGTCATGTCAGGTCAGGAACACCCACTTTGCATCTCATTAGAGATGCAAAGCTGGGCATTAGGAATTAGTGCGCTAATGCAAGGTTTCACGCATTAGCGTGACCTTGCTAATTAGGCAATAAAATTATCGCCGCTTTTCGGCCGAAAACGGCAGCAAAAGCGGCGATAATTCTATCACCTCACCTCGCCTTGCTGGTATGTCCCTATGTTCTTCTTTCATTAATGCTTTCTATATGTTAATGGCAAGACATGTATGTATGGTTCCAGATCAATCCATCTTTCCCCCACACATAAGCGTTAATAAATACTTTGTTTTACTACAAACGGTAGGGAAAAATGTTAAACTTGTTAGGTTGCTGTTACTTTATAACAGTTTGAGCAGCAAAACACTTAGGGCCAGATGTAGGTAGCTTTTTCGAGCTCGCAAATGGCCCAATTCGCAGAACTAGAGGTCCTGGCACGCATTTACTACCTGCTCAGAATAGGTGGCAAATGTTTGCATTAAACCACATTGAACTGGGAATTCTGTGTGGTTTTACGACTAGAAAAGTCGATCTCACATGGAAAATCCCTATTCCATGGGCTTCATTTGTAATTACACAGTACTGTGCTGGATTTACCACACAGTAATGGTGAAATTGCGTGCAATTTACCCAGTAACATGCAACTCGGAAAGAGGAGCTAAAGGCCTCATGTACATAAATTACAAAGATGAAATAGTAAATTGCGACCAATAACGACTCACAATTTGCACTTTCTTTTTTGGAATGTACTAAAACGGATTCAGTAACAGTGGTTGCAATTTGCATACCAACTTCTACAAAATTAATTGGTATTTTGCATGCCAACCTATGTACTAATAGGTTGGTTCTCAAAATACTGTATCATAGTCGATTGAAATTCGGCCTACTTCATTAGTATGCATGAGGGAGGTCGCAAATTGTGAGCCCTTATAATTGTGTCATGTGGTCTCGGGTGGTCAGCAGACCTTCATGTCTGTGATTGCTTTTAAATAATGCTTTCTTTTTTTTAAAACATGTCTCGTTTTCCTTAAAAGAGCGGTGCTAAAATATGAATGATTTGCGACCGGATTTCAGTCGTAAAGCATTAATACATACCATAAGGAAGCCGTATTTGGAAGGGAGGCCCTTAACACACTCCTTCCAAATAACAATTCTTGATGGTTTCCTAAACCTATTTAACTATTTGGAAAACCTTTTCCAAATTGTTAAATGGGGTTAGTACATTTAAAAAAAGATTTTAGTGTACCCATACCCACAGATTTACCAAATCAGAGGGTTTGCAAAGTCTAAAAACCTTTCAACATGAGGCTCTAAGTGTGTTGATGCTGTTGGTACGAATATGCCTCGTTATCCCGTAGTCGTTTCCCTCGCAGGGAATTACAACACGGTTGTTACAATGACCGCGTTGTAATTCCGCATACCATTACCCCGCAAGTCGGAACGACGACTAATTTACTATTCCAACTCCAGTCTGCGTGGACATTAGGGGAGGTGTTGGATTTTAAATCCAACACCTTCTCCCCCTCCTCAAGTCGTTGTTCCGACTTGAGGAGTAATGGTATGCGGAATTAAAACGCGGTCGTTGTTACGACCGCGTTGTAATTCCCTGCGGGGAAAAAGTTTCGTGGTATACTTTGTTTACCGTTGGTACAGATATGTCAAGTTATTCCACAAAAATATCACTCAACTATTACATTTTAGGTATCAGTACTGTTAGGTCTCATACGTCAGTCCTTTGATTAAGCACAACCCTTACTAATTTTCTATTTGAGGTTGAAGCACCTGTGGAAGCAGTGTCAGCGACCCCCTTTCTGTTGAAAACTCAGTCAGCAAGCCTCTGTGAGCATGAACTTCTCCACAATGTTAGTGAGAGGGATTTTCCTCCTGAAAACCTATAGCAAAAATAACCCTGTAACATCTGTGCACCCTGAGCCTTGAGAACAATGGACATTGACCTTCCACAGAACCCTGTGAAGTGAAGGATCCTGGGACTGTCCTCATCTCCCTCTAAATGAAATGTGCATTCAGAAGTGGAATTTTCAAAATGTCGTCCAAATAATCTATGTAGAAGACCCATCATACCCTCATTGGGGCTCCAGGGGCAGGCAGGGCCACTTGGCCACAGTGGTGGGGGGGATGGGGGGGGGGGGGGGACAGTTGCTTCTGTTTTCCAGGGAACATAAAACGTGAATAAAATAACAGTCTTGCCTGGGAGTCTGAGTACACATTACTTCATGTTTATTAACTTATTATAACAGTGTAAACCATTAAAACCTATATTGTAATTCAGCATTATCACAATGGAATTTCTTCAACATGAATTGCACAGTTATACATTTTATATGGAAGCTGCGTGTTTACATATTTCATCTAGTTATTCTGCCTTGCATTCAATAAACCTTGGATTTTGGGGTGGGAACTTTTTGTATATACAGATATTACGTATATTGATTTTTCAAGCGGGAAAAAAACTCAACTTTTTCCACGCGCATTCACCAAAGGATCCAAATAACAGCAAAATAACATAAAATAAAACTAATGTTTCCATGAAAAAGCGGAGACGATGTTGTGAAAGGTAAATACAAACAAAAGACATGGTGTCCTTCAAATTTAGTGATAGTGCCTAGCATAACAATGCAAATAATACTGTGTCGAGCTTTCTGTTCCTCTCTCAGATTTCAGAAGGAGAGAAAAGTATTTCACAGATACATTTATAGGATTTTTCTTTTATTCCCATTGGGAGTTAATACTATACTGCTGCTGTGGCAATTGAATCAGTGGGAAGTGAACAAGATGTTGAGAAGGTACAATTGTTCAGTTACAATTGTTAACACAATGTATTGAAACTTGAAACTTAAAAGCATTTGATTCGCAAAGATTTTGTAGCCTTGGACGAGCAATGAACAGTACAAAGTGGATAAATTAAGAGTACATTTAAAAAGTGATTGCTTTCGACTTCCGGTCATTGAATTAGGGCATGGCTGCCACCCTCGCAACCTCACAGTGCTGAGTGGAGTTGATGCAACTGCAGGCACAAACACGATTTACAAAAGGTGCACACAGTCATTGGGAAGATTGTGAGCCTGTAGCTACCTAAAAAACTGAGGGGCATATTATCAAGGACGGCGTTAAAATTATCGCCAGTTTGATAATACCCCCTGGAGAATTCCGATAGAAGCCCATGTTTACACCAGATCATGGATTTCTATTGGAATTCTCCAGGGTATATTATCAAGACCATTATCGCCGCTTTGGCGGCAGTTTTCTGCCGCTAAACCGGCAATAATTTTTAACGCTTTCCTTGATAATATGCCCCATATTTTGTGCAGCACAAGAGATGGATGGATCTTTCTTTCCAGTGGAAGGATTAGCTGCTAAATAATTGTTTCTTAGTTGTGGGACATGACAAAGATACCACCGGATGTGGTTCCCCAGGATTTGTAAACAAGTGGTGATTGAAGAAGTAACCCACTGGATCAATGCCAGCGTACCAAGTTTGCAGAGTCATTAATCCCCCTTTATTGATAACAGGAAGGCTGAACAAATATTTGCCCTACCTCCTCATCCCTCAGACTGAGTGCACTTTAAATGTGAGAGTGTCCCTAGGAGGCGGGGCGGGTTCAAGGTTAAAAATATTCATCGGAGATGAGACTTCTGAACTAAGACCTTTTTGCAGACTCGGGAGGGAGCACAGAAAGAGTTTGCTGCTGGTCAAAGTGTTTGACATTTTGTGTAGGGTGTACTGCCTAAAGAGCTATTGCTTCTGGTAACCTGTCCTTCGCGAGTGAGTAAATGGATTGTAATGGTTGTTGCACGCATACCTTTTTAATAAAAATGTTTTAATATACAAAAAGTGGCTTTCATAATTCTTGGTCTGCAATGGACACCTAATGCAAAGAGGAAATAGAGAGTATCAGCAATATAGTGCTTTCACCTTGCTGGTTAAGAGAGTGTTATTTGTGGACATTAGATGTTGCTGTCTTCTGAACTAAATTGTGACCCTATAAACTTATTTTTGCGTGTTTTGCTTTTTTTTCCAACCATTTTTCCGCAATAAATTTCCCCAGGTTTTTGGTGCCATATCTGCGAGAGGAAAATATCGGAGTGTGTTATTTACTGTACCCGGTAATCACTCCATTACCTAAAAGTGTCTATTACAGGCTTTGGGGCATAAAGGGTCTGATTCAAAAATGAATTTACATACCTAAGCTTCATCTGGGTAGGTGAATTTTTGAAATTATTCAAATAGAAAGAGGTTTTATAAAACATTTTTAGAGTTAATTAAATATTAAATTGGCTGTAATAATAATCACGTAAAAAGCTTTCAAAGAATAAAGCTGAAATCAGTGAGATAGTATCTTCTCATCCAGTAATTCTTTAAAATGCCCACAATGGCCTTATTTTGAATAACCTGGCATTGCGGGAATGGAGATGTGGTATTCCAGATATAGCTCTCCTGAGGCGCAGCCGGGAGATAGATCGCTCGACAACGTCATTTTAATATTGTGTGCTCTGTTGTACATTTAACTGCCTTGCTCCCCTGGGCACTTTTGAATTTGCAATTGTTTTAAAATTTGGTTCCCGCCTAGCGGTGTTCTCGCTACCGGGACTCACCAACTCCGTTGTGACGACACGGACGGGGACTCCCTAGGCCACGCCCACTACGGTCGGCCACGCCCCCCACCTACGCCTACTTAAGTGCTGACTGCCAGCGCGACGATAAAAGATATAGCTCTCCTGAGGCGCAGCCGGGAGATAGATCGCTCGACAACGTCATTTTAATATTGTGTGTTCTGTTGTACATTTAACTGCCTTGCTCCCCTGGGCACTTTTGAATTTGCAATTGTTTTAAAATTTGGTTCCCGCCTAGCGGTGTTCTCGCTACCGGGACTCACCAACTCCGTTGTGACGACACGGACGGGGACTCCCTAGGCCACGCCCACTACGGTCGGCCACGCCCCCCACCTACGCCTTACCTCCCTATAAGACATGTGCAGTCACCGGACGCGCAGCGGACGAGCGCAGCGGGCGCGCCGTTTGCGCGCCTAAGGCGCGCCTAAGGCAAGCCCGTCTGCGCCCGTCCGCGCCGGATCCGCGCCTAGTGCCAAAAACCCTGCCTGTTTTGCTGGCCTTCGATACTCTAACCTTGAACTACGTAGCTTTGACCGCCGCTGCTGCAAACACCCGACTAAAATTGATCTTGGGGAAACCGATGTTACCCCCACTTGTCCCTCCTGCGGCTTTCATGTGCCAATCATCCCACGGACTGTCACACCTAACTTGGCCAACTTACCTTTAGACAAAAAGGCGCAGCCTGCCTCAACTAACCAACCTCAGGCTACCGCCCCAGACAACCGCTTTCATACAGTGCCACATAGGAATAGATCTCTTAAATGTTTACTTCTTAATGTAAGATCCATGCTGATGCATAAACATGAGATTGAAGCTCTACTCTTTGATCACAGCACCGATCTCATGTTCCTCACAGAAACCTGGGCATCTTCCGCCTCTGGTCCTGACTGGAACTTCGCTACGCCTGCAGGTTATTCTGTCGAATGCATGAACCGTACAGGCTTCCCAGGTGGAGGTATTGGGATAATTTACAGATCACATCTTAAAGTAATTGCCTGCCCTCAACCATACCTAGAGGCCGAAGCTATGAGCTTTAAGATCAAAGAGAACAACCATTTGATCTTCGAGGGACTATTAGTCTATCGTCCCCCTGGCCCTAGAAGTCCCTTCACCAAGGCTTTACTCACTTTTTTAGAAACAACGTTTGAAGCACCCACGTACACTATCCTAGGTGATTTTAATTATCACTTAGAATTAAACAACGATCCTGATTCAGCTACCCTTCTTGACAATCTCCTTAGCTTCGATATGAAGCAGCTGATTGACAAACCTACTCACTCAGCAGGGCATACTCTTTATGGGATCTTTTCCAACAGCAACTCCATCACAATTAGGTCTATAACCCTGGTACCTTGGTCGGACCATAATGCCATCTTTTTTAATCTACAAATAAAAAATCCCACATCCCAGCGTAGAAGCTACCTACCCCCTGAAAAAACCCGCCCCTGGAAAAAACTCGAATCCAATCTACTTGCTGAGACACTGCATAGAAATCAGCCCGACTTTGAATGTGGTAACAGCGAGGATTGGGCCCTCAATTTTAATAAATGGATCACCGAGGCTATCAATAAATTGGCTCCAACTGAATCAAAGAAATCCAGGAAACGGCTTGCTACCGCTCAATGGTATACAGCCGAGGTGAAGGCAGCTAAGATTAAATGCCGACGCGTAGAGCGGATCTGGCGCTCTGACTATAGCCGTGGAAAAAAATTGGAATATATAAAAACTCTACAGGAGTATAAAAATACAATAGTTCAAGCAAAATCTTCCTACTTTACAGAAAAAATTCTAAACTCCGTAAACTCCTCCAGGGAACTTTTCAAAACCGTTGCCCACTTAACTAAAACTCCTCGAGATACTGTCTTTAGACCTGATCAATGTTTTGTCGATGGAATGGCTACTTTCTTTCAAAAGAAAGTGCAAACAGTATACGATGATCTTCGCACTATGGTATCTACCATACCCATGAACGAAACTGAACATGTCACTATAACCCCTCCCCATTTCTCCAGCTTCTCCGCACTCGAGAAGCAACAAGTGCACGATCTTATCATTCAGATGAAATCTGGTTCTCCGCTAGACCCCTGCCCCCCCTATGTACTGCATCTAATCCCTGAGACCATTGCTAATATCTTGACCCCCCTGCTCAATAAAATTATTTCTGAAGGAGAATTCCCAAAAAATTGGAAAATGGCATGTATCAGACCTATTCTTAAAAAGGACACCCTCGACCCCTCTGAGCACAAACACTATCGTCCCATTTCCTGTCTGCCGCTACCCGCAAAAATCTTAGAAAAAGCCATGAACCAGGAAATAATGCGGCATGTGGAGGAAAAGAAGCTACTGGATTCATCACAACACGGCTTCAGACCCCTACACTCCACTGAATCAGCCCTTATCATGGCTACCGAAAAAATTCGTAAAACCATGGACGAAGGCGGGAGATCGGCCCTGATACTGTTAGATCTTACAGCGGCTTTCGACACCGTAAATCACTCTGTCCTACTTACAAGACTTACCTCCCTAGGCTTCACCGGTCCTGCCCTGGCCCTTATCACCTCTTTTCTTACTACCCGCACTAACCAAGTGATTTGGAATGGACTTCAATCTGCTGAATTCTCCCTTCCAGGTGGGGTCCCACAAGGCTCGGCACTGTCCCCGACACTTTTCAATCTATACGTCACCCCCCTGGCTGCCCTGATTAGATCCCATGGCCTACAACTGGTGTCTTACGCCGATGACACACAAGTTATTGTGTCCGTCTCACAAGCTATTGATGCTACGGCGGAGTGTTTTAGGAGCTGCCTTACTCAGATTAAGAACTGGATGAGTAGTAACCTTCTCAGACTGAACACAGATAAAACTGAAGTCATCGAGTTCGGTCATAAACCTTCCATCTGGAATGAACTATGGTGGCCCCCGGAAGCAGGAGCCTGCCCTCTCCCCGTAGACAAGGTCAGAAACCTTGGCTTCTTGTTAGACAAAGAACTCTCTTGCAAAGCCCAGGTGAATCAGGTAACCTCCGCCTGTTTCCATAACATCAAGATACTTAGGAAAATCCTACCCTACATCCCGGACATGTTAAGGAAGACGGTGATGGGAGCCCTTGTAATGTCCCGAATAGACTATTGTAACTCCCTCTATTTAGGAGCAGGAGAAAAACAACTGTCCAAACTACAGGCAATGCAGAATGCGGCGGCCAGAGCCTTATTGAACCTCCCCAGACATCACCCTACGTCCAAAGTCATCCGGGAGCTGCACTGGCTCCCGGTCAGATGCCGCATTCAGTTCAAAGCTCTTTGCCTGGTACATAGATCGGTACATGGCAAGGGACCTGACGACTTCAACAATCTACTACCGCGATATGTTCCCTCACGCACACTGAGGTCAGCCTCCCACGACCTAGTGTGCCAACCCATAATAAAAAGAGCTCGTTGGGGGGGGAAAATCCTTTTCCTACCAGGCAGCTAAAATTTGGAACCTGCTACCCCCAGCACTTCGTGCACAAAAATGTAAAACCAGCTTTAGGAAAGCCCTAAAGACCTGGCTTTTCACCTAGATCGATTTGCCTCTCGCCTTCCCCTCCGTTCTATATCTTCAGCGCCAAGACGCCGCGGCATTCGAGCGCTTTATAAATATTTCAGTCAGTCAGTCAGTCAGATTCAGTTACCAATAATTGTGAGGGTCAAACATTTGGGAATTTCATTAAAAACACCACGCTTGTGTCTTATGAATGTAAGAGATTCAGTTGTTGGTTTACTGGGGTGTGAGCCATAGTCAAGTAGCAACCACAATCTTTCTCAGGGTGAAGTATAATCCAACCCTAAATTAACTTATGCTCAACCCTCTGGTAGCTTGGCACAGACTAGCCAGGCTTAATTTAGAGGCAATGTGTAAAGTATTTGTGCAACACTTCAAACTGTAAAACAGTAAAAATGCCACACAAAAAGGATCTCACACCAAGTTAGAAAATAGTACTTATGGAAAATAGCACCGAAAAGCAACAACTGTCGATATCTGATTGCGCTGGACTGGAACACAGTCACAAATTCAGACCGACTACGATGGAGCACAGGCCGGCTATTGGGAACCAGTTAGGCTCACTGAACAAAGTACCTTAAATCCTAGTTTGCGGAGCGTAGTGAGAATCTGCGTCGAAACTGCGTCTTGCAGCTGAAGCGTTATATTGGTTCTGGCGAGGCTGCGATGCAAGGGCCTGGGTCGTCGTTGAGGATCTCGTTGACAGGGCGTGCGATGTTAAGTCAGGCTACAAGGTAATGGCACGCAGTCGAGGCGATGCGTTGATTCAGAGGAGCTGCGAGGCTGCAATGCGGAGTCCAGAGTCGTCATCGCGGCTGCCATTGATGAGGGGGTGCTAGGGCCTGTGCCAAGGATGTATCACGCAGTGGCAGTTTTGTTGGGGCTGCGAAGGAGATGCAGGTCTTTGCAAAGGGTCCAATCCACACAGCAGCGGCAATGCATCGGTTCTGCTAGGGTTTGCGCCGCACACCAGATCAGATGCGTCAGTTCCACCCGATCCACAGAGGCTGGCAGAGCCACTTAAGCCCACTTTCAAGGACCCAGGACTGGGGTGGCTCCACTTGCAGGGTAGACTCCCAGACGGAAGAGTCCAGGTGCAGGTTCATTGTTGTTGGAAACCTGTTGTGTCCCTGCGGCTTCAGATCAGGAGGCCAACCAACTAGCCCTTGCAGTCACTCTGGGTTCTGGGTTCAAGAGATGCAGATCCAATCCTTCTTACCCAGGCAAGAGGGCAGCAGGCAGCTGGTCCACACAGTAGGGCAGCAGTCCTTCAGAACAGCGATCCAGCAGGCAGAGTGGCAGTGCTTTCAGAAGCACCGCAGTTCTTCTTCCTGGCATAGTATGCACAGTTTCAGAAGTGCACTGAAGAGTTGGTGCCTGAGGTCCAGTATTGATATCCAGCTGTGCCTTTGAAGTGAGGAGAACCTTCGAGAGGTATGCCTTTGAAGAGTACAGGTGCCTGGCCCTGGCTCCAGACTAACCACAGGGGGTATGCAGCCCTTCATGTGGAGACAGGACACAGTCTATTCAAGTGCAAGTGCAGTGGCACAAGTAAGAGAACTTCACATATAGTATTGGCCAATTGAATTGATTACTAAGCAGCGCTTCGGTGGCTCCTGTCTTAAGAGTAATGAAGGCAACTCAACTTCCAGCATTACAGTGTGATCATCACACATACCAGGAGCACAGGAAACAACCTTGGAGCAAATTCACTGTAGAGAATACAAAAAAACGATTCAACAACCGAGATATGCACATCACTCAAGACTAAGGCAAGAATTGGGGCTAGTAAATCAGTCACAAGATTATGAAGCTTCTTTGTTGAAATGTCATATTAGTACCAGGATGGCCCTCACTAACTCTTTAAAAAGCCACCTGAAATGTATTTTTTCGAATTCCTGGTAATCCCCGTTCGAACCACCTAAGAGCTGTGATCTTGACCCTATGCAATAAAATCATTACCATGATATTTACCATTTGAGACTTTGTCATCACAAAACCAAACGTTCTGTTTTTAATAAAACCCAGGGTGATCTATAGGTCTGACCACTGTCATACCCGTCTCACATACGAAACGTCGCAACTGAAGAAAGCGCTGTAGTCAAGAAAAACTGAAATGATTGGCCACAAGGAAATGGACACACCGATTACAACACCTCACATTTTCCTCAACCAGGAGTCTTATTCTAATGTGCTAGCTGCCTACTAAATAATCTTCACCAGTTGCAGTAGAGATTAGTCATTTGAAGGTTGCTTTATAAATTACATGATTTACATTAAGTTTCAAAATGTAACGTTCTCCAGTGTTTGTCAACATCAAACAAAATACAACAAGCCAAACATAAAAATAGTTTTGTGAACTTCGATTCAAAACATCAGTATTGGGTGTTTCTGCTACTCGGACCCATTAGGCCAGTTGTACTAAAAATTCAAAGCCCGAACAGCAGTCACTAACATTTTGCAAACCGAATCAGATTTTGCAAACTGACCTATGTACTAACAAGTTGATTACAAATAGGGCGGTGATTCCCAAACTTTTAAGTCCCACAACCCACTTTTTAGAACAACACACGTTTGTGACCTACCTACCTCTAATGGACATGAGGCAAGCGATATCTGAATGTACCTAAAGCATTGTGAAGCAGGGCAATGTAGTTTGCAGACAACACATTTTCTATTGAAAAGGCCCTAAAATTTGCACAGATATACAGTTTTACAGATAAAACTGTATGGCCCAATAAAGAAAGTGTGTGGAAATTGAATTTCTGTACAAATGTATCATTTGTGCACCACCAAATACAGTATCTTGATTGTTTTGATCCTATTAAAAACTCCTGCACACTTTGGAATTACAAACAATTTGTTTTATTTTTGATTTCCTAACTGCTAATTGCATATGGTTCATTTACATGTATGTACATTTTGCTGTGAGCTGGAAATAAAGCAATATCCTGTGCCTTTCCTTCGCACTCCCTTTACTCCAGCAGGATTGTCACATAATTCACTTTAAAAGCTCCTCTCACTTTGAGGTCAGGGAAAGAAAAGTAAACAGCAATCCCCATGTTAAAAGACATAAGCAGTCTGACATTTGACCTCTGTCCGTGAAGCACAGGCAAGTGTGACAAGATAAACACAGGCATTAAAAGGCATATTTATTCATTGCTTGGACTTTCCCAACCCACCACAAATCGGCTGGTGACCTACCAGTGGGTTGTGACCCACAGCTTGGGAAACACTGAAATAGGAAATCTGATAGGGATGCAGAACAACCTTTCTAAATGACAATCATTAGGTAGGTGGTAATTTGCAACCTCCTGCAACTTGCTACAATCACATTGATGGGGTCCTACAAGGGACAGCATTCCAGGGAAGAGGTGTGGCGCCACGGCCAGGGCGACTGATGATCCCTGGCACCGGCGGCAGATTAGCCCAGCACCATGTGACTCTGGGCAATAGCTTGCTTAATCTTCCCGACGACGCCTAGAGACCCTTACGGGTGATTGTTCGTGCTTTACAAATGTGGATTATTATTATTATTACCAAGACTGTATTCCAAACTGAAACCGGTTTTTAAAGCAGCTCTAGTTCCTCAAATGACCTAGGCTTCTTTAAAAAATATCAGTTTTCCTTTTTTAGAAAACTTCAGTGAATACAGGCAGTGGTCCTATGCACCCAGGTCTCCTGTGTACCTCTTCCCCTTTGCGAATCAGTTACCACCGTAGCTTAGGAGTTGGCAATGATCAATAGTTTGTGATTGGAATGACCACCGCAAAACACTGAAACATGTGTTACCCACTTTCAACTTGGAAAGAGCCCCTTTACATGTTCCTTCCAAATTGTGATTCGATATGGGTCAGAAACTACGTTTTACTAACCTGATTTTCCAGAACCTAAAAATGTAGTTGATACATATGAAAAGATGACCGAGACATCGCGAAAGGATTTTGTGAATCACTGGAATTATGACAGGAAAAACTTTTAGTACACCTGGTTCATACTTCCTCCAAAGATGTTTGAAAACATTGAACTAATTGAAAATTAAAAAAGGAAGACAGGCAACACCAAATCATGTTTGGATACCTGTGATAGAGCGTTGCTGATTCGAAATTTGTAGGGGTGCACCATATTCATTTTTAGTCAGCACCCGCATATAAATAAGAATGTTTAAAGAGTAATAGAAATGTATTCATTGAAATAGAAAAGTAGAATGTAAACAGGCCTCGAGAGAAGATAGAATGCCACCAGTTATTCAGAAATGCATTTGTGTAGGTGTAATGTTTAGCTTGTAGTAATGTCATGCATTAAGAGACATTAAGTCATGTTAGAAGAATGAAGAAGGTAGTTCTCTTACTAATATGAGACGAATAAATTGAATTAGTAATTGTACTGTGTTTAGTTTGAGGCCTAACCATGTATGTAAAGTTAAGGCCTTCGTTTATTTTAGCCATGCTTTATTAGAACAACAGGATTTTAGCAAAGCTTAAATTGCAGTGAATTGTGAAACCTCATGATGTTAGGGGTTTTTTCTGTTCATCATTTGGCTGCAGGTACAAGGCCATGTAGCTCGTTAGTTAGAATAAGTCTTTGTTCGAATGGAATGGAGACAGAAGGAGAAGACAGGAAGGGAGTGGATTGGAATATAAAGTTGCAACTCCTGGTACAGAAAAGGGCTGGGACCCAAGGTCGAATTCATGGAAGGGAAGATAAAAGGATCCAATTGGAAATCTACTGGAGGAAGAAGCTGCCTGAAGGGGTGTGCTGAAGGGCGTGTACAGCTTTTGGGGGTTTTGTATTAGGGACAGAGCCCCGTGGGTTGGGCAGACGAGACTTAGGAGAGAGACTGAAAGGAGCATCATAGATCGAGCTCTCATATGGTGAAAACTTCTTAGGAAGTTTCACTGCTGACACCTTTTATGCGATCCTCACCTGGAAGGGAATGTTGAGTAGGGATGTCACCTTAGAATAGAGTAGGGACAGAAATGATTTGATTCATGACTTTAAATTTCGATATCACAATTGCCATAGGGTACTTGATGCTTTTGGAAGCTGTAATCCTGTTTATCTTTAGTCGTATGCGGATACTTCGTAGACTAGCATTTGTGTTAGTCCCCATTTATCTTTTGTGCCTTGTATTGAGGTGCCTATATATTCAGATGTTTTTGCTGATAATAAAAGGTCAACCTCCCAGGTTATGAGTCTTCCTTTCTGAAATGTCAAATTGCGGTAAATACGATTTGATAATTGCGTTTCTTCCCTCTACGTTATTTTGCAAGTAAAAAGATCCTGGCGACCTGAGTGGGTTCTTGTAGATAATTGGATAAGAACAAGAATCCGGCGTTCCCAGTTGGTAGCAGACATGGATGGTTTATTTCTGATAGCGAGGGAAGATTGAGATTAGGATAAGTGATCCTTGAGGCCCATCGATGATAAGTGAGGTTGAATCATCGGAGGGCAAACGGCAGACGGATGTAGATGGCAGCAAGCAGAAGCTCGAAGAGTGAGTATGAACAGGATACGATGTTGTAGATTGCGGTGTTGTGTTGTGTGAGATGTCTTGCGGAGTTAGTGTGAATGTTGTGTGATTGTGAGATCAGGCTGTGAGCGCGCGCGGGAAAGTCTTAGGCGATGAGAAGCCTAAGCGAGAGGGTGTAGAAGACACCCCTGGTAGATTTTGTTGACCATTGATCGTGAGGTACCATCGATCACCTGGACCGAGATAGGGGGAGCGAATGTATGAGTGTGTGCCAACCTGACGCTGGTCGTGGGTTGTTGTATGTGGAATTGAGTACTTGTAACCTATCAGAGGCGATCTGTCTGCCCGGCAGGGACAGATAGTAACCAACCGAGGTCGACAATTTCGAGAGACTGTGGACGGACAGTCAGAGACTGTGGACGGACAGTCAGAGGCTGTGGACGGACAGCCAGAGGAGTAACTTGTTTGGGACAAACGGTTATTTCAGCGTGTGAATGGGACGAATGCAAGGGTGAGACGAGCGGTGTGCAGGAGGGGAACTGCTGCGAGTGGAGGAAAAGTGACATCAGAAGGTGTCGCGCTGCAATAGGCTGGTTGGTGTAGTTCACGCTGTCATTGGCGGACAGATACCAGGAAGTAAACAGAGATTGTGTGCGTTTAGCATTTGGTCATTATGAAATGTTTTAAAGTTTTCCGAGAATTATGTCGAGGGGATGAACATGTGGTTACTCGAGAGGGTGCGGAGGCCCCTCCTGAGGACACGCCAGCACACTACATGGCAAGAAATGTAGGGTTGCATACCATAGTTTGGCTTGAGAATTGGCATAAAATGACTCAAGGTGAAGGAGAGTTAGCCTTCCCACGGTATGGTTCATTCAGATTAGCGGTGTTGTATCAGCTGAAGACTGTAATGGCAGCTTTACGACCTATGCCGAGGCCCACACAATTTGAAGCACTACATGCGTGGATTAGAGCAGCGCATGATAAGGAGAGAGGCAGAAATCAGGAAAGGGTGAAAAGGTCGGTCCAGGCTTTCCAAGATGCTAGATGGGATGCAGTGGAGAAAAGATGGAGAATGCAGGCAATAGAGGGACATAAATTATATCCCTTATTGGAGACGACAGAAAAGTCAAAGGAAAAGACAGTAGACGGTGAGGAAGACAGTGACACGGATGATAGCCTGGTAGACAGGTTGCTATCTGAGAGACCACCTCCATACAACCCGGATGCCTCAGAATGCAATGAGACAAAGGAAGAAGAGAGTAGGGGAGCAGTACCCCGATCAGAAGTAAGAGTAGAAGGAAAGATCTTGATAGGAACCGAGAATACCCGGTATAAGTCTGTAGGCAGCTCGGAGGTGGAGAGAGGAGTGAGGTTACCAGATGCGTTGAAAATACCAGTTATCATCGGACCTATTGAGTCGATGTACGAGCTTGAGCCAGAGACAGCAGGAAGTTTAGAACAATCAGAGGCCAGGACGAGAAATGAAGTTGAGGAAAGTGACTCGGTGAGGAGAATGGAGCGGACTCCGAAGCCTATAGAATGGAGTACTCCGATGCCAGCCACAGCTGATTCCTCAGGAGGACAGGGAGAATCGAGACCTACTAGACCGAGGTCTTTAGTTGAGTCAAGATCAGATTTGAGGATGTGGACACCACCGGTGAGAACACAGAGTCAAGGTGTGTTAGACGCAGAGAGAGGACGAGGGACGATCGTAAATCGTTCGGTTCCCATGGGCAGGTCAGGAGAGGGTAGGCCACGCGAAAGAGAATGTGAGTACGATGACAGAGATGGTACAGCCTGCCGAGAAGTTCTGAGGGGAGCTTTGAGAGGGAAAATGTTGGCTGTTTTAAGACTAAAGGCAGAGTTGAATGAGATAATAGGCGGAAATCTACCCCTAGAGAGAATACTAACGTACGAACAAGATGAGTTACTCTTTTTAGCGAAAGATGTGACTCGCAAAGCACGCACGGCTCATGAGAAATTGTCAGAGCTGGCAAAGAGATATGGAGTGGATTTGTCGAAAACTAGAGCGTTGCAAGGAGATCACCGGCTGCAGTATAGTGATCAGGAATTGGAAGATAAGAGACTCATGGGACTGAGCACCCATGTCAAAGATCTGATTATAGCAATGCGGGCATGGATTATGCTCGATAAATGGGAAGAAAGATGGTCCAAGAAGAAAAGCTCTAGAGGAGTAGTGGGAGAGGCGCCACCTCCGGGTGGAGGCACGACGGCGATAGGGAATTTCCCTTTAAGGGAGGTACAGAATGGAGGGTACGTTCACGTACCCTGGAGTAGAGGGGACTTGGCCGCCTTCACAAATGATTTTCCCCGATTGAGGGCAAAGCCTGTGGAGTGGTACAAGCAAGTTGATCGCTTTGTCAAAATCTCGAAAGTACTGTGGATTGATTTGAACACTTTGTTTGACATAGTGATCCCGGGGGATCTGTGGTCGGCATGTAAAGTTGCGATTGAATGGCCGGCCTCAGAGCCTGACAGGGATTTGATTTCACATGGCCCGTCGCCGATAGTGATGAAAAAGTTTGAACAGGTAATCACTTGGTTGAAATCGAAGGTCTCACCTCAAGACACCGATTGGGTGAAGATAGATAGGACGGTACAAGAGCCTAAGGAGACAGTGCATGAATTTTACGAGAGGCTTTTGCAGGCTTTTAAACAGTACAGTGGTTTGGAGGCGTTGGATACCAAAGGTATGGGACAGTTTGTGTCCAAATTTGTGTTGGGATTGAGGCCAGAGGTTAGCCTAATGATACAGCAACATTTGATTTGTTGGCAGAACAAGCCTGTGGATGAGATTCTCCGATATGCTAGATATTGTAGCGATGAGATTGAGTCTAAGCACAGGACATTGAAAGATAATCTGCTATTAGTACAGATGCAGACCGCAGTTCAGGGACAGTCTACCGGAGGAGCGTTGGGAAGGAGGCAGGGAAATTATCAAGGAGGAGCACAGAATGCTCAAGGACAGGCGAGGCCGAGAGGAGTAGATCCTAAGACCGGAATAGATGTGGTAGTGTTGAAAAAGACCACAGCTTGTCATCTTTGCCACCAGATTGGACACTGGAGACGCGAGTGTCCTTTTAATCCGTTAAATCAAATACAGCAGGAAGAAGAGTTGACCCATGTTCCAGTGGCGGACACACTCCCTGTAGTGACGCAACCTAGAATGACAAAAGGGGGGACGAATGTTCCGCAGGTACAGGTTCCCCGACCGCCTAGAATACAGAATATGCAGCAGGGAGCTCGGACGTATGTACAGATGCCTCTATTCGAAGTGAATGGGGAAGATGATTCCGATCCAGCAACAAGGTCTTGCTGGGGAGGAGAAGATGATTGTATGCTTAGAGCGGTCCTAGAAGTAGATCAGAAGGGACCCTTTGTTGAAGCAGAGATCGATGGCCACCCTACGACCTTTTTGGTTGATATGGGGGCTACAAGATCAACTGTAAGATCCGCAGTGATCCCGGATCTACCCCTGTCTGGCCAAACAATCCAAGTCGTTGGGGTAGCGAATAAGAAATTGACTAGCTCACTGACGGAACCAATACCGATTAGGATTGGGAACTTCAGTGACAGACACCAGTCCGTGGTGTGTGATTCTAGTCCAGTCTGTTTGTTAGGAAGGGATCTATTGTGCAAGCTTAATTGTACCATCTATTGCACCCCGAATGGAGTGGAAGTCCAGACAAGAGACGATGATGCGACCTTTAAGGTTGCGAACCAGCGTTGGTGCGTGGAAATGTATCCTGCACTCACGGTGGAGGAACTCCCATTAGACTTGAGGGAGTCTGTGTCAGTTGATGTATGGGACCTTAGTGGGGAAGAGATCGGACTAGTTAAAGGTGTAGATCCAGTGAAAGTAGGAGTCAAAACAAATGTAGAGTACCCGAGAACTCCCCAGTACAAATTGTCACCGGTAACTATTGAGGGGATTAGACCTGTAATTGAGTCCATGCTTAGGCAAGGAATTTTGAGAGAAATCAGGGGTAGTCCATGTAATTCGCCCATAATGGGATTGCAGAAACCGAGCGGGAAATTCAGGATTGTGCAAGATTTGCGAAGAATTAATGAGATCGTAGTCCCATGTTGTCCCGTGGTACCGAATCCATCTGTGATCCTGTTCCAAATCCCATGTGATGCGGAATGGTTCACCGTGATTGACCTGTGTCAAGCCTTTTTCTCGATTCCTCTGCATGAGGAGAGCCAATTTCTTTATGCGTTTAGGCTGGAAAATCGTGTGTTAACATGGTGTCGTATCCCACAGGGGTACACTGAGAGTCCGTCTATTTTCAATCAGATTTTGAAAAAGAACCTTGAAGGTCTGGTGCTTCCCCAAGAGTCTGTTCTCGTCCAGTACATTGATGATTTGCTTGTGGCGTCAAAAACTGAGGACGCCTGTAGGATTGATACAGTAGCACTGTTGAATTTCCTAGGAGAGAATGGGCATAGGGTGTCTCCAAATAAATTACAGTACTGTCTGAGTGAAGTACAGTATTTGGGTCATCGGATTGAGAAAGGTAAAAGGAAAATATCACCAGATCGCATAGATGCGATTTTGAGAATGCCCGTCCCAACGACTCAGAGGGCAGTTCGAATGTTCTTGGGAATGGTTGGCTATTGTCGCCAATGGATCCCGAACTTCTCCTTTGAAGCAAAGCCCTTACAGCGGCTGACGCGCAAGGATGTGAGTGATCCGGTACCATGGGATGAAGACTGTTTAAGGTCATTTTTGAAACTAAGAGAAGCCTTGTGCTGCGCACCAGCTCTGGGAATGCCTGATTACAAGAAGGCATTCGCATTGTTTTGCTGTGAAAGAGAAGGTTGCGCATTGGCAGTGTTAACTCAAGTTCATGGGAATGTCCGTAGACCAGTTGCCTATTTTTCGGCTACACTAGATCCAGTGGCCTCTGCGTTGCCCGGATGTCTCAGATCCATTGCTGCAACAGGTGTCAGTATCGAGAGATGTGAGAGCATTGTAATGGGTCATCCGCTTACTGTGCATGTGCCACGTTCTGTTGAACTGTTGATGACCAGGACTAAAACACAGCACCTCACGAATAATAGGTTGACACGTTATGAACAAGTCATCCTAGCTGCCGAGAATGTGACGTTGAAGAGGTGTTCTGTTTTAAATTCTGCCACATTGTTACCGATCCCGAATATAGATGATGAAGATTGTGAGGATCATGACTGCCTCGATGTGACTGAATTGTGCACCAAACCCAGACCTGATATTGTGGATGAACCACTTCCAGAGCCAGATGAAATATTCTTTGTGGACGGTTCATGTTTAAGAGACAATACGGGTCAGTTGAGAGCAGCATTTGCTGTCTGTACCATCACCGGAGTGGTTGAAGCCGCTTGTCTAGAAGGAGTATACTCCGCACAGGTGGCTGAGTTAATTTCTTTGACTCGTGCCTGTTTGGCCGCAAATGAAATCCGTGTAACGATTTACACCGACAGTCAGTACGGGTTTGGTGTCGTTCACGACTTCGGACAGTTATGGTCCCAGAGAGGGTTCATGACATCATCTGAGTCGCCCATTAGAAATGGGGATTATGTGAGACAATTGTTAGAAGCATTGCAAGGCCCAGATGGAATCGCAGTGGTAAAGTGTTCTGCCCATACGAAAGGAAATGATTTTGTGTCACTTGGAAATAATTATGCAGATGAGGTTGCTCGATTTTGTGCAGAACAGGGATGTGACTTCACGGAACGACATATAAGGGGAAATGAGGAGACAACTGACCTCAGTGTGATACTGGCGATGGCAGATACATGGGAAGAGTTAAAACAATTGCAAGACGAGGTGTCTGACCAGGAACGGGATAGTTGGGTGCGAGCTGGATGTGAGAAGGGAGATGTGGATGTTTGGGTGATGGAAGAGCGGTGTTACCGGAATGTCTGTTGAATCCAGTGGCACGATTGATACATGGTGCTGTGCATCTTGGAAGGGATGCGATGGTGCGAGTGTTTAGTCAAACATGGTACAATACGAAGTTTCGGGCAGCAGCCGAAGCTGTATGTCAAAGATGTGTCACCTGTCAACAAACGAACGTAGGGAAGAGAACAGCTGTGACAATGAGTCACATAGGGAGGTCAGGTGACCCTTTCAACAGGATGCAGTTGGATTTCATTGAGATGACAAAGTGTAATGGGTTGAGGTACATATTAGTCGTAGTGTGTGTCTTTTCTAGATGGGTGGAGGCTTACCCAACACGCAGATGTGATACTCTAACTGTAGCTAAGTTACTGTTGAGAGAGCTCATCCCAAGGTTCGGGTTCCCGACCTCTTTGGAATCGGACAGAGGAACGCATTTCCACAGTGAATTAATGAAATTGCTTTGTGCTGCCTTGAATATAGACCAAAGGTTACAATGCAGCTATCGACCAGAGGCTTCTGGGATAGTAGAACAAGTTAATGGAACATTGAAGGCCAGAATGGCAAAAGTGTGCTCCTCAACTCCTCTGAAGTGGCCAGATGTCTTGCCTTTGGTTCTCATGAGTCTCTGGAGTGTGCCTGATAGGAGAATTGGATTGTCGCCCCATGAAATATTGATGGGGAGAGCGATGCGTGTGCCAGCAATACCCGCCTCTGCATTGATAAATATCACTGATGATGTAATTCTCGACTACTGTAAAGGCCTGGCTGATGTGGTTCATTCTGTGTCCCAGCAGGTGCAGGCGGTAGCTGTTCCAGCCGCAAGTGATCTGTGCCACGACCTGTGCCCAGGGGACTGGGTGTTGGTACGAAAACACGTGAGGAAGAGTTGCTTGGATGTTCGCTGGAGAGGCCCGTACCAGATTATTCTGGTTACGAATACGGCAGTGAAGTGTGGGGGACTACCGAACTGGGTGCATGCCTCCCATACCCGTAGAGTTCCAGCACCCTTGGAAGATACAGCCCCTCTCGTGAACGAAAACCCAGCTGAGGTGGCAGGGCCATCTGAGAGGGCAAGTCAAACTGTAAGGGTGACTGACGCAGCTGGTTGTGCACTGGAACAAGCTGAAAGCGAAAGTGAGAGAAACTCTGAAACAGAAACGGAAGCAGAAGAAGGTGCAGTAGGCGGAGTGGAGACTAATTCTGCCGAGGAAGAAAGCAGTGCACAGGGTATCAGAAGGGAGAGCAGGGGTGTCTCAGAAGCAGAAAGAGTTTGGCCCGTGAGTCAGAAACGGGTAAATTTGAGAGGGACACCGAGAAGAGATCTTGCCCCAGTATCGGAGGTGACAGAGTCAGAACAGAGCGAGGAAGATCAAGATCCAGAAGCTCCGAGAAGGTCGAGGAGAGCAAGAGTGCCGTGTCACAGGTACGCTTCACCTGAGTGGACGTACGTAGCAACGAATGCTAGGACCGATGAGTACGGGGAGGCTGAGGTGGATTACTCTTGTCAGCGGTCCACCGGCTCTGAGGGCGGAAGTGTTACTGAAGATCCCAGGATTGGAGATCGAGGGAGTATTGACTCTCCATATTCCAGATCCGCCGCTCCTGAGTAACATTCGTGGTCTGATTTTGGATACATTGGCTTTCCCGAACTTTGCTGTTGTACCTTCTCCCCAAGAACTGAAAACTCTCAAACTTGAAATTTTGCAAGGAGTCCTAGAGTTGTTGGGACTTGCAGTTATTTTGGATTAGCAATGAACTGTGTCGAATAAAGAACAAAAAGAAGGCAATCTAGGCCCGAGTGAAAGAAGAAAAATATAGTGACATCTCATTTGGAGGTATCGGAAAAAGGGGAAGGAAGCCTTTGCTGATCCGAAATAAAGTGGAGAACTGAAACGCTAAAAGAGAACATTAGATTTAGAAGATAATTGTTGCATTGAGATATAAGCCGAATGAGGAAGAGACTCTCGCCTATTGTCATTGAATTAGATTCTGAGCGAGGAGGAAAAATGGCAGAGCCTAGAAATTCACACCGTAGGGCGAAGACAGTGATAGGTACACTTTTAGGGGTAGTCATAGCTGTTATATTCGCAGTAGTCATAACTTCGTATGCAGTGGCCCACCGGGAGGAGGGGAAGATGCTGGGAACACCTACACCTGTCACTCCCAGTACCAAGAAGGATATTTCAGGAGATCGAAGGGCGATGATGCTAGAAGAGAGTCGTATGTTACACATGGACTTGTCGAGAGGTGATTTCAAACTAAATGCGTATGCGAAATTGTTGTATGAGTACGTTGATGCGATGGATGCGAAAGATTGCTATGTGTGCATGCAGTTGCCTGCTTCTGTAGATGAGGGTATTAGATACCATCACCTTCAAATTGACTTATGGGATTGCTTGCAGTCTATTGCTTAGCCTGTTTTACGAAAGGAAACAGTTCGAGTATTATTTCTCTAATTATGACACAGTACTTCCTGACGTACCAGCGTTTAAGCATTTGAATAAGTATGATTATTATAAGTCAGAAGAAAGACTTCGGACTTATTTCATACCGACTACAAGTTTGGATACAGCTTATGCACATAGACATAATTTGACATGTTCAGTGTCAGACACTGAAAAGAAATTCATTGGCCAAGTTGAGGACAGATATAGAACATTAACCCAAGATAAAGACGGGGGAAAGAAGTCAACAGATTGGACAGATGAAGAGAAGCTACATAAGTCAAGGGGAAGTTATGGACCCATAGCTTTAGATCAAGTACAGAGGGGAAATCTGTGTGTTGCTCGTCCGCAGTCGGACAAGGACGAAATCTGGGTTGGACACAGCACATGTGCCCATACCTTTACTATGGAAGATTCAGCTAAGAACTTCTTGCAGGGTCAGATACAGGTCATCTCGACAGTGTATTATGTGTGTGTAAGGAATGCATACGTGAGGTTGCCTGAGCAGTGGTACGGGACTTGTTATTTGGCTGTTATTTTCCCGAAGATATACCATGCCGAGGATTTGACTCTGCTAGAAACAGGACACCACTCTAGAGCACGGAGAGATGCAAGTGCAGGAGTTGTGATTGGTGATATCTTTGGAGCAATCATACCCGGTCTGGGTGTGGTTTTGAATGATGTGAAAATACGAAAACTAGCAACTGTGGTTGATGAGTTGTCAATGAACACGGCGAAGTCATTGTTGTTGGTGGATGGAGAAATGTTATCGATCAAGACAATGGTTTTAAAAAATCGTCTTGCATTAGACGTATTATTGGCAAAAGATGGCGGAGTCTGTAAATTGTTGAAGGTTCAAGAATGTTGCACGTATATTCCAGACAACAGCAAGGAGCTGAGGAAATATATAGCCAACATTACCACATTTCACGAAGAGGCTGCAATATTGGCAGAAGAGAATGTGTGGGAGAAGATTGGGAAAGGATTTGGACATGTGGGAAGCTGGTTTGCAGATTTAGGGAAGGGAATTCTCGGATATGTGCTGAAACCAATCCTGATTGTGGTGGTTTGTGTGATCTGTTTGTGGGGACTTGTAAGAGCGTACATGTGGTACAGAGGGAACAGAGCTGAGAGGATTCTCAGGGGATATGAAAGACGAATGGCGCATATGCAAGTTAATCAATATCAGGACCTAAAAAGAATGGAGGGTTTCCGACAAAATGGGATGGTTACCACTTCTGTATAATTGGATTTGTGTGATGACAAGTTGTCATCAAATGGGGGAACTGATGGAGCGTTGCTGATTCGAAATTTGTTGGGGTGCACCATATTCATTGTTAGTCAGCACCCGCATATAAATAAGAATGTTTAAAGAGTAATAGAAATGTATTCATTGAAATAGAAAAGTAGAATGTAAACAGGCCTCGAGAGAAGAGAGAAGGCCACCAGTTATTCAGAAATGCATTTGAGAAGGTGTAATGTTTAGCTTGTTGTAATGTCATGCATTAAGAGACATTAAGTCGTGTTAGAAGAATGAAGAAGGTAGTTCTCTTACTAATATGAGACAAATAAATTGAATTAGTAATTGTACTGTGTTTAGTTTGAGGCCTAACCATGTATGTAAAGTGAAGGCCTTCGTTTATTTTAGCCATGCTTTATTAGAACGACAGGATTTTAGCAAAGCTTAAATTGCAGTGAATTGTGAAACCTCATGATGTTAGGGGTTTTTTCTGTTCATCATTTGGCTGCAGGTACAAGGCCATGTAGCTTGTTAGTTAGAAGAAGTCTTTGTTCAAATGGAATGGAGACAGAAGGAGTAGACAGGAAGGGAGTGGATTGGAATGTAAAGTTGCAACTCCTGGTACAGAAAAGGGCTGGGACCCAAGGTCGAATTCATGGAAGGGAAGATGAAAGGATCCAAATGGAAATCTACTGGAGGAAGAAGCTGCCTGATGGGGTGTGCTGAAGGGCGTGTACAGCTTTTTGGGGGTTTTGTATTAGGGACAGAGCCCCGTGGGTTGGGCAGACGAGACTTAGGAGAGAGACTGAAAGGAGCATCATAGATCGAGCTCTCATATGGTGAAAACTTCTTAGGAAGTTTCACTGCTGACACCTTTTATGCGATCCTCACCTGGAAGGGAATGTTGAGTAGGGATGTCACCTTAGAATAGAGTAGGGACAGAAATGATTTGATTCATGACTTTAAATTTTGATATCACAATTGCCATAGGGTACTTGATGCTTTTGGAAGCTGTAATCCTGTTTATCTTTAGTCGTATGCGGATACTTCGTAGACTAGCATTTGTGTTAGTCCCCATTTATCTTTTGTGCCTTGTATTGAGGTGCCTATATATTCAGATGTTTTTGCTGATAATAAAAGGTCAACCTCCCAGGTTATGAGTCTTCCTTTCTGAAATGTCAAATTGCTGTAAATACGATTTGATAATTGTGTTTCTTCCCTCTACGCTATTTTGCAAGTAAAAAGATCCTGGCGACCTGAGTGGGTTCTTGTAGATAATTGGATAAGAACAAGAATCCGGCGTTCCCAACTGTTTATGAATCCAAAAAATTAAATAAAAATGTAACATTATAAAAACAGTAAATACATAGAAACGAATTAAAACAAAAGTTATGGGAAAAGTTCAATTGGATGCAGGAAATCTAGGTGACGTCAAAAGCTGAAATGCCATTAGCTCCATAGCGATATCCTCATGTCTCTGACTTATCTAGTTTAAAAATTTTCATAGATTCTTCTACTGGCCATCACAATTCTGGGAAATAGGGTGAGCCTGAGACCCTCAGTGCTTAAGATGTAAAACGTCTGTGAGTATCTATTTTCATGTTATCTGGGAAAGGACGTAGTATCTGGGGGTGGTAGGACGCAGGGTGTGCGTAAATCCCAAAGTGATGCTAATGGGAGTCATGGATGACTGGGGAGCCACAACTTTAGTGAGAATGGGCTTGTTGATAGCCAAAATTGACATTGGTAAACATAGCCGCTCTGAAGAAGCACCCTCAGAGGCGAAGTGGATGAGAAACATGGACTACTGCTCCGAAACAGAAGAAATGGTGTCTTCGGCAAGGGGTTGCCTCAAAAAACATACCAATTTGTGGTAAGTGGTGTGACTACTCCCATGGGGACTATATGCCTATGTGCGGGAATCAGACAACAGCTCATGATAAAGCATGTATCTGTTTGGGTTGCCCCATTTGCATATCTGTTTTGGTTGTTAGTATTGTTAAAATTCAAGACAATTGTGAATGTGGAATACGGTTCCTGTCCTCAGTTTGATACATGTAATAAAAATGAAAAACAATAAAAAGAGTTTATAAAAAAGAATCTTATTTCCACAGGTTTGTTTTGTCGAAGGCTACCCAGGAACCGCTTGATGGGCAGGCTGTAGGAAGGAAGCCAAGAGAAGGCAGTAAAAGAACCAGTGAAGGAATGAGACCAATCAGGAGGGCTTTGGCTATAGTACTTCCATAGCAAGGAATTAGACTTAGTTTTCTTAAGAATTTGGCCACTCAATAAACAAAAGAAAAACATAGTTTCTCACTTATGATTGGTTTTTGGTTGCTACAGAGGTGTCAGAACAGGGATACTCCTGGATCCCACCACATTGCAATCTGTAAACATTGAGGCAAAGATTTAGCAATCGGCTGAAGGACAGAGGCACCTGCAATTGGAAGTGGAGGAAAATACTAAGAATGCTAAACAAGATGGAGATGCGTTGCAGGCGACCTCAAGGGACCAGGCCTGGCTGAGTCACCAATAACCAACAAATTCAGGACACCGCCATTTTACTATTAACTGATGTTGCCCATTCTAGAAGTCACCCAAATATCCCTAGTTCAGTGTTACAAAAATATCAAGAAGAGGAGGATCCAGAATTCTTTTACGTAAACATTGAAAAGGTAGCTACTAATACAGGCCAGTGAAGCAATGGAGACAATACATAGCACCATTGTTATCAGGTGCGCTCTATGCATCATAGCAGGATGACAACTCTAATGTCAACACACCTTATCCTGATGCGTTAAAAAACTATATTGAAACAACTAGGAAGGGACTGAGAGGCATATCTCATCAGGTTTAAAGCCCTTAAGTAGATCTCTGGAGAAACGCCCAAACACTCTTTCCTAAGATAAAGGACCTGGTGGACCGATGGTTTCATTTTCATACTTCCAATAAAGAGGAAATTGTGGAAGAAATTTATTTACAGAGAGATTCTTAGAAGCCCTTGCCAGAAAAACCCAAAGCTGGGTCCATTAGCATCCCAATGTCACTCTTAAGCCATTGAGTGTGCTTGCGCCTACAATCACACCCAGAACTCCAAACTTGTTTACAGATTTCCTAGAGGGAGAATTGGAAATGGGGACTAGTACAACCCAGTCGTAAAAATAGTTCTGCCCACAACAGGAAGTGTGTCACATGTAGGATCTTAGGGCTCTCTCTCGTGGTAAATGGTGTCACATATCCTGTGACAATTCTCACAAGACCTTAAGAGTGGAACCTATGGAAGCTGCACAAGCACATGGGAAGATTCACTATACAGGAAGTTCCACTGAAGCATTTACCAATAAGGTAACAATAAAGAACAAAGTAGTAAAAGCCATCTTAGATTCAGGATATCAACCGTTAATAATACACCCTGCATGGGTCAGACCAGATCAATTTGAGAAAAATGGGACAGTAACTATTATGGGGACAGTAAACAGTATCCTTCAGCAAAATTTAGATCAGGTATGGAGAATCAAGAAACGTACATGAGGGTGGGGGTGGTACCGACAATGCCAGATGATTTAATTCTAAAGACAGACAATCCCTGGTTTGAATCTTCAATTAGGGAAACTGTATATGCCCAAAAATTCCCCAAATGGTAAAGCACAGCTCCTTTTGTGTAAGATGGAATGACAGAGTGCAGAAAACTAGAAGGGAAAGTTGATTAGCAAAAAGGAGGGAAGGCGGTTTATATAAATGAAGCAGGAAATTGAACTAATCCTCATTCCTCACCAGCAGACATGCATTGGGAACAACACAGAAGTTTTCGAAGTGCTCAGCAAGAGGAACTAGGGGCCATATGTATCAAGCATTTTTCCCGTTTGCAAACGGGCAGATTTTCAGAATCTGCCCATTTGCGAATGGGAAAAAGCCTTTTGGGATGTATCATCCCAAAAGGCCATCGCAAAATAGAGAATCACACTATTGGCGATTCTCTATTTTGCGAATGCAATTAAGGATTCCTTAAATGCAATTCTGGAAGCACCAGAAATTTGCTATTTGGCCTTAAGCAATTGCAAATTACCACCAACTTTCAGTTGGAGGTAATTTGCGATTTTCTTTAAAAACACACTTTTTTTATTTTTTAAAAGTGCCATATATCGCACATTAGGGCATGTATGTGCGCACAATGTGCACACATGCATATTTCAGGGGTGCAACAGCGTGTCCTTTTGGCACCCTTGCAACCTTGAAATTGCATTCTCAATTTGCAATTCTCTAATTGCTAATCGCAAATTGAGAATGTCTTCCCATTCATTCCTTTGGGCCTCCTAGCCCATAGGAATGAATGGGAAGGTATTCCTTATTTGCAAATCTCAATTTGCAATTCGCAAATAAGGAATATGTAGAATTCGCAAATTTTTTAGCAAATCCTACATACATTGCATTTTGCGATTCTCTAATTGCGATTCGCTAAAAATTGCAATTTGAGAATCGCAAAAACCTTTTTTGATACATATGGCCCTTTGTCTCAAAAATGCATAGCAACAAGCAGTAGCTGAACTTGAATCTCAGAAGGTAGGATCATATTTTCTTATACAAAAAGGATGACTGCATATAGGAGAATGCTAAAAAAGTAAACCAACTGGTATTAATTCTACCTTTCGGGGAACAGATTCTCCTTATAGAACAACCAGGTGGGGCAGGCCATTATAGAATGGATAAAACTGAAGGTTATGTATTGGAGAAGTCCTACTGGCCCAGAGTATTTTTGAAGTATTGTGCAGCCTGTTGTATTTGTAAACTTTGTAATTTCACCCATGTTCCAAATGCCCCTCATTATCATTCACCCATATTTGATACACCATTTATAAAAGTCTGGATGAATGCAGCAGGACCTTTAATACCATCCTAAAAAAGGGAATCAATATAATTTAGTTTTAGTAGACTATGCCACAGGGTACCACAAGGGTATAGCATACCCAGTAAGACTATAGGCACAATAGCTCATGCCATGTTTACCTTGTTTTCATGGGTGGAACTCCAGAACAAAATAGTAACGGATCTAAGGACTCCCTGTGCATCAAAGTTAAAGATGGGAGCTAATGATGACTGGGAGTAAGACAGATTTGCATGCCAGTCTATCACCCTCAAATTGATGCGCCAGTAGACAGATATAATCAACTGATCAAATCTTTACTATGGAAGATGGTGCAGCATTCTGGAAGGGACTCAGATAAAATATCATCCTTGGTTCTATATGTCATTAAATGTCACCCGCAACAATCTAGAGGATTTTCCCAATTTGAGTTGCTCTTGGGCCGCAACCAAGGTCACTACCTGATATGGCCATGGAATGTTGGGAGGATCAGGAGGACATAAGATCCAACATACTGAACTATGTAGTGTCCTGTAACAGACTTTGTACAGAATATGGGAACAGTACACCAAAACTTACTTAAGGCATAGGAAAACCAAAAAGAAGAATATTGTAGATAAGATTTTAACATGGTTGTCCTCGACTGACAAGACATTTTTATCCAAATGGCAGAATCCCCATACAATTCTTAAAAACACAGCAGCAGCAAAATAGAAAATTGTTTCTTCAACACACAGAGATTTATATGAATTTACAGCACTTTTATTTGGTTTAAAAAGAGCACCAGCAAATTTTCAGAGATTAATAGGCCCAATATTAAAACCTCCTCATATGGCTTACGTAGCAGTCCACCTTGAAGATATTATAATATTCAGGCTCTCATGGAAGAAACATTTGGAACATTTATGTAAGAAATTGGTGTCTTAGTTGTGCAGGATTTGGGTCTTGCACATGTAATTAGTCCACAACTGTCTCCTTACTGGGAACCAAGTACACCATTGTAGCACTTGACTCTCTCAGGATAGCAAAGCAGTACAGTCCAAGGCCTACTTATAGGAGGTGGTGTGGGCTAGTAATCTCCATTCGCTGGCACGCAATAATAACACTCAATAAATAATTGTCTAGACAGTGTTTTTCTTTGAAAAAGACCATGTACATTTATTACACACACACTAATGAATTATACATATCAGTTTACGAATCTAGAAATCAGGCATATAGAATAGCCTATGGTGACATTCTGAACTCACATTTGACCCTTCATGGGTCATGGCCCCCACAGTCACAGTACCCGCACCATCTATACTAGATAGAACATCACATTATACACGGGTGTAATTTTGAATAAACAGGCCTGTTGCTTTTGCCAGGGGTCACCCCATCAACAGTATATAAGGCATGCATATTACTTAGTCAAGGGTCATCACATCAAAATATAGGGCAAACCTGTTGGCTTTGTCAAGGAGTTACCATTTTAAAATATAAGGCAAACCTATTGGGTTTGCCAAGGAGTCACCATCATATCACTGGAATCATGGAACCATGTTTACAACAAATCACTATTTTCCCTCAAAGCACTACAAGTTTTATCAAAACTCACTGTCAGCAATATATTCTCAATAAAGCATTTAAACATCAACATAACACATGTCTGAGTCTTTCTTTTACACACATAGGCCATATAAACTGCAGCCATTGGACAAACCGCTAGAGATCCCGCACTCCTGACCTGTAAAGTAAAAGCTCCAGAACAGAGTGCTTTAAAATCAATGAAATTTCTGCAGGAGACATGAATTCCATGACCAGGTGACTTAAGGCAGCTTTGTAGATAATATACCAGGGAACGGCTGCACTCCCCGCAGCCACGCACAACACCTGGCCAATACTTTGGTGGTGCCCTTGCCTCCCCTTGAGGCACCACAAGGAAGAAACCCATATTCAAATTAAGCCAGATTAAGGACATTAAGGGACGTGCATATTATATGAGTGGGTTCGTTGGCTGTGAAATTTTGTTGTGCATGGTCCTTTTGATTTTTTTTTTTATGTGGTGCCCAGTTTCACCAGGGACACTCACAGACCCATCTATCCTGTGAGGCAGCACTGGAATCTCACTACCACGATGCACTGCTGGCTCCTCATCCAACACCGTGCCTCACCATTCTCGTTGGCTCCCGGACCCTGCACTTGTCTTCGGACCCTGAGATTGGGGTCCCGGCCCCATTAAAACTTGCACCAACTCAAAAGATAGGGTTCCCATGCCAAGTAAGAGTCTGGGGAGGGAGCCCCTCACACATCCCACTCCCTGGACAACTAACATTTTTAAACATGTGACAACCCCCATGGACTTGGCCCTCCCTAGTGGAAATTGAAGTAGGCACGGAAAAGCGCTGCACACTCCATTTTTTTTATGGTGTCCCAGATCAAATCTTCCAAAAGGCATAGCTCAGGCCCTGAAGGGCTGGTTTTGATGTTCTTGGTCTCTTTGTGCTCTTGGTGACACGCCATAGCCATAGGGAGCACTTTCCATAGGACCTCTGGCCTTTAGAGAGCGCACTCTTACGGATAAATGTTTTTTCACTGGGTCCCTGCGCCTTGTTTCTCCTTTGCATGGTTCCTGCCAGCTCGCCTCATTTAGATTCAGACAGACCTTCTTTCACTATGTAGAAGGTGGAGCTACTCCGTCTCTGCTGGCTGCATATACCTTTGACGGCCCGACAGAATAAGGGCCGTCTGAGGTTTTGCCTTTTGTCTGCCCACACAATTTAGAGTGGGCTGACAAGTGGCAAGTTCCTGCTTTCACTTCCCACTACCCAGAGTATGGCAGTAAGTCAAAGTAAAAACTTTTAAATGATACCTATGGCATGGGAGAAAACTGCAATGGCGAGGGGGTCATTGCATTTTTATATTCTCAAAAACAAAATCCACTTTCGCGGTTTGTTTGTGAAAATAAAAAAAATAATTGCACTGTTTGCTGTGGGGCGCTGTTGCGTTGCTGGAGCTGCACGGCACACTTTCAATGCATTGACGGGAACTGCTGTGACTGTGGATCTTGTAAATGCAAGAGATTTAAACTGGGCCGGCGGCCTTTTTTTATTTGCCAGGCTAGTACTCCCTCAGGATGATAGAGTACTTTACCCTGGCGCCTTCACAGAGTACATCCTGTCCAACAAATTCAAAATCAGGCACTTAAGTTGCCTAATAAAGCTCAAATAGCTTGCAGAGCTATTTTTTCCAGGTGGCTATAGTGAGCTAGTTACATGGCTGTTTACAGTCTTACAACTCTTCAGAGGCAGTATCATAAACAACTGGGCTGCTTTAGCACCCATTTTGTTTGCATTGGAGTTGTCTAACTTTAATACATATAACTCCGAATTTCTCTGAATTAATTCAGACAAAAGAAGTCGAAAGCAATGAGCATGGATGATCCCTCTCTTATGACTTGTGCTGTCTAAATTACATGTATTAACTTGGAGTATTTTCCCAGTTATATGTATGAACGTTAGATACATCAAAACCCAAAAAACAGGTGTGCACGTTTAGTCTGAGCCAGTTTAGAGCTTCATGATTAGGCCCAAGCATTTAAATGTGGGTGTATGCTTACTGGTTAAATAAATGAGGAAATATTAATGTGTTAAATGCACAGAGTATTAATAAACAGAGATAAACTGAACAAAAAATAACACTGGATTAATACACACAGAAATGTTCAAAACTAAATACCGTCAGACCAAAACCTTAAATTATAAAGTACCATATTACCTAATGGTTGTAACACAGAACTGACAAGTTATGGCCTCGATGTCCCACACTGTCACAAATTATCAATACATTTATGCAAACTAATATGAAAATCATTACTATGTACTGGCATCTAAGGAATTACATATTCCTTAGATGCCAGTATATAGTAGTGATATTATTACATACCCCCTCATCATAACAACAGACCAACTAATCATGTCCTCAATGTCAGACACTTTAGCTAAATGCCTGTACCTTCCCACACAAAGACACAGTTGCGGAATTATCGTTTCAATTCCCTGTCACTCCAGCTATTTAGTCACACAATCATACAAACAATTCCGCACTCATCAACAAAATCACTGTAACTAATTCTTACCTCCTTTCCACTTTTCACAAGTGATTGTTCAAGCTGTCAGCTTAACGAGAAAATGGCTTTTTTACGTTTAAAGCTGTATCCACGATACACAAAGGACATAGATATATGTGAGAATAAAATTATTTAATTCCATTATGTAAGAAATTGGGTTACTGGTTGAAGAGGTTGAAACCCTACTCATCAGCAACCACATTCTCTGTCAGAGTAAAGTTACAAGCAAACCTCAAATTAACCTGAGCTCAACCCTCTAGTAGCTTGGCACAGAGCAGTCAGGCTTAACCTAGAGGCAATGTGTAAAGTATTTATGCAGCACTCGAAACAGCAATACAGTGACAACACAACACAAGACAAATCCCACACCAATTTAGAAAAATGGAGTAGAATTTAATAAATTAAACAAGACCAAAACAACAAAAATACAATAAAAAGATCTGGAGCTATGCAGTTTAAAGATTTAGGTGAAAATAGAGATCAGAAGCACAAACCACCACTCGCATCTGGTAGTGCAGGACTGGGAGAAAGTCACAAGTTCAGGCTGACTGCGATGGAGCACAGGTCGGAACTAGAGACCAAGTTAGACCCACTGAAAGAGTTAGCATCTCAGTCCAGCACAACATGTTCTGTTTACAGTGGAAGGGGCTGCGAGGAGCAGGGAAAGCGTCGCAGGTGACTGTCATAGTAGCGCGAAGGGCCAGTAGGGCATCACGGACAGTCATTGCTGTAGCATGCAGATCCTGCTGGTGTTGCGGACGGTCGTTGCTGGAGTTTCGCATTGGCAGTCACAGTGGCAGTCAATGCTCTGGGGTGAAGAGTTAGTTTGCCAGAAGTTCGCATTGGGGTTGGTGCAGGTGGCACAGTCTTGGCGTGAACAGGCTCATTCATGTTCATGAAGAGCCCAAAACATCAGGGAAGCTCAACTGAGCCACACCGAGGGTCCAGGACCTGAGGGGCACCACTTGGGGGTCGGAAACTCACTCCAGCAGTAGCTATCAGAGCTCAGGTAAGTCCAGTTGCAGGTCGAGGCAGCAGGCCTGGTGTGCAGTTGCAGGGAGCCTCTGGAGCTTGTTATGTTCCTTTTGCTCAGAACAGGAGCCCAGCTTGCTGACCCTTTAAGTCTCTTCTGCCTGGAATAAAGACAGCAGGTCCAATATTAGGTCTTATCAAGCATGGCAGCAGAGCAGACAGAACAGTGGCAGTCCTTCTGGCAACAAAGCAGCACTTCTTCTGTAGTATCCACAGGTCCAGGTGTATACTCAAGAGCAGGAATCTGATTTCCAATATTTATAACTGGTGCCTCCTTTTAAGGGGCAGAAGCGTCTAGGGGTTTCCTGCCCTTGCTCTAGACTAACTACAGGGGGTATGCAATCCTTTGTGTGAAGGCAGAATACAGCCTATTCAGGTGTAAGTGAGACTGTGCCTAACTCCACCTTCCATCCTGTCAGTGATGGCCCATCGAAGCACACCTATTCTCTTTATTGTGTGTGACTGTCTAGGAGGAATACACAAAGGTCAAGTACACCCAGAGATAGGCTGCAAGTACTCAATGGCTAAGGCAGGAAAATGCCAACTTTCTAAAAGTGGCATTTTCAAAATTGTAACCATAAATATAACTTCACCATAAAAGAGGATTTTTCATCACAATTCCAAAGACACCAAACATTAACTATTTACCCATTCCCATTTTGAAATCACAGCTTATTAAATGTAATAAGGTAACTCCAATGTTATCCTATGGGAGAAGTAGACCTTGCAATAGTGAAAAACAAATGTAAGAGTTGTTCACTATCAGGACATGTGAACCTTAAAAGGACTCTAGATACCTTTGGCTTGGGTGAGACGTCATCCCCCAGCCTGCTTTGCTGCTCCTTCTTGCTGCAGGGCCGCTCACACGCCTAGAGAGGAGAGCTAAAAGCACGCTATAGCCCACGCAGCGTGGGACACTCAATACCTTCGGCTGGGGTGAGACTTCGTCCCCTAGCCTGCTTTGCTGCTCCTTCCTGCTGCAGGGCCACCCACACTCCCAGAGACCAGCGCAATAGTGCACTACAGCCCCTACGGGGATGGACACTCAATACCTTTGGATGGTGTGGGACTTTGTTCCCCAGCCTGCTTTGCTGCTCCTTCCTGTTGCACTCACACGCCCAGAGACAAGAGCTAAAAGTGTGTTACAGCCCCTGTAGTGCGGGACACACGGTACGCACCCGGCTGAAGACCGGGACAAGAGTGGACCTGTCTGCACCAATAGGAGGCTGGGCTGGTCCTCTTTGGCCAGTTTTTCTGGAGGTACATCTTTTATATTATATATTTTTATATTCTGATTGCTGTGTAACCAATATGTTTGGCAAGGATGCTACAGAGGGCTACAGGGGTAATTAGTACAGAAAATGAACTCACTGAAATAAGACTCTCCCTTCACTCTGGCGCAACTCCAGGTTCAAATGCATCCTTTTCACCAAATAACACACCTGTGTTCTCAACAACTGTTTTTCCTTCTGTAAATATTGGATCTGTGCTCGACACTGTCCATTGTGCACACACAGTAAGAGAGGCACATATATATATAAATATAGACATTCAGACACAATTCATTGGTTAGTCCATAAGCCAGAGCAAGGACACAATGTCAGAGGCAAGTCAATCTCAATGTGGTCATGAATCCTTTTATTCAATGTTTTGGGTTTATACAGGTAGATTGTGCAACACAGCTAATGTGTTTCGCTCATGCGGGATTCTTCAGGGCGAGTAGTATTCTGAATAGAAAAAGAAGTGACAGTGAAGTTGTGCCGTTTGTACTTAGCCTGTGGTTGTTTAGCGCGATATGCCATGCGCTTTAGTTCCAGATTTTACTAATCTTGAACCATACATTTCCCTTGTCAACCGTGACCTTCCTGAGAACTGAACCCGTTTCTGAAATCAGAGCTCCTTTGTTTTACTGGGCAAATACCCTAGGATTCTTTTGGATCATTACTCACCCTGAAGAAGCCCAGATGAAAAAAAAAATCATTAGTCTACAGACATTTTGTGAGCAAAATTGCATTTTTGTATAATGTTTGTTAGACACTGATGTTAGTAGTTGATGCTGTCCTACTCTAAACTGAGGTGAGTACTGGCAAACATTTCAATGAAAAATATACCATTGAATGTACACCAGACCACAGACCCCACAACGATCAAGTTCTATATTCACACAAACTTTGGTGTAATTGTGTGCAGCAATTTCTTCAGTAGAGATCAAAGGAATATGAACATCATATGGAGCCTTTGAGAACACCCACTTCAAATGTTTCCATCTCTAACTAATCTGAATTTTTTAACACTAAGATGCTTGTTCACTTTTTTTAACTTTCCACAAAGATTCATAAATCAGAATCAGTGTTATTAGCAGCTCAAAAGGTAATCTTTCTGTGTGTGTACACTGCACTTAACGGGTACTTAGTTGGTATCACTGGCTATTGTGTGTAGTAGTAGTATAGTTAACTTTTTTAAGGAAATTACATTTTTATTTTTTAACAATTTTTTTGTCTACTGATTACTTACCCATTACTCTTCTGTAACAGCGACTACTCTGTGATTTTTATGGGAGTTTTGCAGTGACATTCATCAACCACTTGACAAACCAGGTAATCACTGGAGCGGGTGACTTGGCTGAGGGTCTGGAAACAGTTCAGAGGCTCTTGAGAACTGCTGAATGCTATGCCCCGTAGGTTCTGCTAGCTATGGTACTAGGTGAAAGACTTAACTTTCAGACATACTCCCGGGGACTGTGGGACTGTGTGCACAATGTGTAGCAGTTGACCATGTCATGTGTCCTTAACCCCCTTTGCATGGTTCAAGGATGAGCCAAGTTGACTCAAGGGAAAGCACAAAGGAAGTAGGGTGAAGCTAGGTCCATTGTCTATGCTCTGTACTAAGAACCTTCTGGGCATAGGAGGTGCTAATCTCTCAGCGCAAGGAGAATTAGCATAGGGCATGGCCTAAGGCCAACAACTATCCCAAGAGTCCATTGTTCAGGGCCTTCAGCTGTGCCCTGAAGTCCTGGAAGTCAGAAAGACAGGGCAGGGTTGGAAGACAAAGGCCACACCTTACTTCCAGAGTTTGTTGGCACTGCCAGCAGCAATGTTCAGTAGGAGCTCCAGGAAGGTACACTAGGTTCGGAAGGAAGCCAAAGGTCTCAGTCATTATGTTTGTTGGGTACCGTCAAAGGCCATGCCAGTAGGTTCTGTGTCTGGAGGCCATTTGATGCACCCAGAATCCACGTATGCTCTGTAGGTTATGCAGACAGGGGGCATTGCCCTACCCTCCAACATCCACTGGACTCTGAAACAAGGAACTGGATCCTGGACAAGGCCAAAAACATTGTTGTGTGCCCAAATGGCTTATTGAACCACCATAGCTGCAGGAGGGTGTGGTCAAGTGTCATAAACTGAGCTCAGGTGTCAATGGATGTTGACAGGTGATGAGGGTTGAGGTAGCAGCAAGCTAGGAGTTGTACAATTACACCAAAGAACACTCAAAAGAATCACAGATAACTTTTGTAGAGGAAGGTTATAGTTCTCCACTAAATGTCTAGTTAACCTTATGTAAATAAAACTCAGAAATGTTCCCTCATTAGTCTTCTATTAAAGGAAAAGTACTGCTCCACTATAGTGTTGTTACTCGTCCTTCCTTTGTGTTGTATCGTGGCTCATGCTGGCCACATGTTTACCGTTGTTCTAGGCTCGCCGTTCTGGGTTCGTTCTCCATGGTTTCCAACTTCAGCTTAACCTGTTGGAGTTGAGAACTCGTGGAGTAAGGATCTTCAGGATGTGGGCTCCTATCACTGGAAGTACCACTAAACTAGTTTGACTCGTCTTGCCTGTTTAATGTGTAAACGGCTTACTTCACATTTGGCGACGAGGATGGGATTCTTGATCTGATTGAGAAAATGAGCTGGTGGAGCAAAAGAGGTTCAGTAAAGCTTTCTCTGGGACAAGCTGACAAAATAAACAAACACAGAAGCAGCTTGGATAAAGACTATGGTGGTGGTGCTTGTTAGTTTGGCAGTTGTGGCTCATGTCATGTTGGTGCAGGTGCTGGAACTTCTGCTTCCACTCTTTCAGATGTTACAGAGCCTGTGTTGGCTGATGACGTACATGATTTAGTCTCATCAGATAACTCAGATTCACAAAGCACTGGTAATTCCAGTGACTCTGGAGTGTCAGAGAGGCTTGTGCATAATGTTTCAATGCCCTACAGGTTTAAAGATGTTTACATGAGTCGATGCACATGTATTGATTTCCACTATTCATATGTGCAGATGTTTTATTTATTTTCTTGCATTTCAGGTTGTATTTCTTTTGTTTTGTAAAGGAGGGAGATGATGTAGTGTTGTTACTTGTCCTACCTTTGTGTTGAATTGTGGCTCACGCTGGCCACAAGATGTTCACCTTAGATCTAGGCTTGCCATTCTGGGTTCCTTTTCCATGGTTTCCAGCTCCAGCTTAACCAGTTGGAGTTGGGAACTTGTGGAGGAAGGATCTTCAGGTCGTGGGCTCCTGAACGTACTGCTGAACTACTTTGAACTGTCGGCCTGTTTAATATGCAAATGGTTCACTTCACACCCACTAAAATTCATCATTTTAAGAGCCCTAGGCAACTGTAACTCTTCCAATGCACTGCACATCAAGGGATGCATCACAGATGACATCACTGGTGCCATCAATGATGCCACCAGTTAGTTAAGATGATCCCTGAAGCATGGTTGCATTAGTCTTTTTGAGATCTTTTATTCTGACAAGGGAAGTACAGTCTGTTTTTTTATAAGCATTAGCAATTGCAAGGCCAACTTTATTTTTAAAGTGGTATTGCAGTCTTCCTGCTAAAAGTAATAGCTACAAGGATATTGCTAATAGTTTTAACCTTAACAGCACTTATATTTCTATACACATATGATATAAGAAATTAGATCATTAACGACATTACTGGTGACCTGCCCTATCACTTCAGTACCAACAACATTAGGAATATAGAAGAAGCTGCAAATAATTGCTATTTTCACATGTTTGCTGACAGTCGAAGCACAGACTGGATTCTATTGCAGGGATGTATAGATATGGAAAAATAACACTGCAAAACATCAAACTACTATAAAAACTCGTCATTATTTACTGGGAACAGGGCGGCTCTAGGGCGGTTCGGTTGATGCCACCACACTGGGTGCTGACTTCAGGGGATGCTGTGCTGTCACCTATATAGTGGAATAAAAAGCACCTGCTGACGCATTCCTTTCCTCCAGCAAGTGTCAGGCAACAATAAAAATGTCAAGAAAAGTGTGCATATTAATAGACCTGCTGGGGATTGATCAAGTTTTATCTAGTGGAAGTTTTGACTCAAGGTATCGGAAAGGGTTAATATGCCTGCTGCAAAGCACGTGCACCATGCAGATAACAGAAGTGCATATAATGTAAATAGTTCAGTGGGTTACTGCTTTTGTCGGAGAGATCCTTTTATTACTTGCAATTTATAAATTAAAATCCTAATATAGAACAGTGAGCTATTAACTGCCATCAAAGAGCTGCGGGAAACTACAGGGTATCGGTTAATGTGTTGAATTCTCCCCCAGTTTTTCATTTTCTTAATGCTGAAAAATGGGTTGATTTGGGTAGAAATCAATTCTTATTAGTAAAGACAACCCTTAACCATGGTGGTACATTTTAAATTCTGTGTTTGTGCTTCTCCAGTTCAAGCACTCTTAAACTATACCCAGAATGAATGACATGTGACCAGTACTTACTTAGTGAAAAAAGAAGTGCCAAAGCCCTTATCGGGGGGCCATTCCAGCTTGCACCACATATTGCCCCCGCTAGCACTATCAATGACAGTACCATTACAACTAACTATCACCCTTATACAAGTATGACAATTCAGGCTTTAAATATACATTCAAAATGACTAATACATGTCGCCCAAACTATTCTTATAGCTTTGGGTGGCAGGTATTAGTGACTTCAACGTATTTTTAAAACAATCATAAAATAAGACAAACAGCGCCACCATGTGACAGGTTGTTATAAGACCAGGCGTTGACAATAAAGTGCTAGTGCGGAACACCAGAAACCACCGGCTCAAATTAAGCACTGCATGTCACTCCTATATCTTATATGACGTTATGCCAGGTGAGCCTTGAAGGGAAAGGGAAATCCTTTAAAGAGAGTCATTTTCTCTCTGGAGTTCCCTTCTCTTTTTGAAACGCAGGAGCAGCAACATTGTTGTGGTGTCACCAGGGCTTTAAGTGGAAGCTTTTCCAATATTATATACAAGACATAGTTGGTGCTTATTTATCTTATGCAACTAACAACCATTGACAAAGCCATTAGTCCTGACTTGTAGTAGGTACGATGTTACTTGTTGTCAGTGCTTTAAATGGGCTGGTACTGTCCGGTACGTAGTACCGGCACTTTTTTTCATTTTGAGAGGGAGAGTACCAGCACTTCTCAAGAGAAATGCAATACTTTTAATAGGAGAGTACCGGCACTTCTCAGAAACAAGCAGGTAAGCACGTACTCTGGTACAGAGTACCTGCACCTCTATTTTTCCATTTCAAGCACTGCTTATTGTATCATATATCTAGATGCAATGACAGAAACAGCAAGATACAAGTCGGGCGGCACACTATGCTAAACACAGATTTTTAGTTAACGTGTTTTATGCCACGCCCTTGATTACAATGGCCACGCCCCTTTGAGAGACCCCCCCCCCAGTTTTTTCATCCCACTGAAAGCCTTGGTGGTAAGAGAGGGAATTTATGGCGAATGCGATCAGTGTGTCTGTGTGTGGGTGGGGGGGGGGGGGTGCGGCAACAGACATACTTGCACTGGGCGCCACCAGCGATAAAGCCAGCCTTGACTGGGAAAATAAATGTGTTGTTGGATAGCGAGACATGCGATGTTGGCATGGAGGCGACCAAAATCCACGTTTTACACCCAATTTCATTAGCAATATTTAGAAATCATGATAGTTATCGCACCTGATTAATCACTGTCAGATTTTATTGTGTGCAGCAATTATCTCACTGGAAACCAGGGCAATAATAACTGAGGCCCGATTGTGGTTAAAAACACAATCTTCCCCACGGCGTAGCATAGCTATCGCACAGGCACACACACAGGGGTTTCATCTCAAGACTTGTTTCAGCAGCAAACTGATCCTTCTTGCCACAGATGACTCCCTGGTACCAGCAAATTTTACATAAACGGTGCCCCCGACTTTTTTTATAATGGTACACTGGTTCAAAGTTGACGTCGCTCCAAACAAATAACAAAACAATATTCGGGAGACAAGCGTGTGCGCCAACAGCGGAATTACTAACAGCCAGAACTGCAAAAATGCATAAAAGCGCCCTAAACTACGTATTTCACTGTACAATAGGGTGTGTTAATTTTAAACTAATAAAGCACGAGAGGGCGTGTCGCTGCACACGGTCTGACTTTTTCTCACCTGGGCAAGCCTTACAATAACATGAATCGAGAAAGGCAACGCCCGCTAGCACACAAGGCTGGCATTGTAACAAGCTCCCTTGTGTTGTTTCAGCACGCTGCTTGGAGAGGAGCTTGGAAAGCCGAGATGTTTGCTGTAATTGCAGCGCTGCGGACGGTAGGGGGTGCAGTGGGTATGAGCTGGGAATAGCTGCCGCTTAATGGTGCCCACTTGCCAGGATAGAGGCGGGGCGAAGCCTGGGAAAAGGAGCCTCGAGGCGCAGGCTGCACCCGGTCATGTTTATCCGTGCTAGTTGGCGGGCGCAGTGTGTGGTCTACCTGAGGAGTAGTTCCCGCCCATACCGAAAACTTCATTCAATATACTTTAAATAGTTGTATGTTGGTCGCATTAACACATTCTAGAAAGTCGGCGCACCTGTAACATGGTCACCATTACATTACATCACGAGAACACAGAAGATGCTCTACCTCTGTAGAAGAAGGTAACTTACCATTAACACACCCACTAAAAAAAAAATATATACTTTCTCTTCGGGTTTTTGACATTCTGATCTCATCAAATATGGACATTAAATATGCTAGCTGCCCTGCCTATCATTTAAATTCGTAGTCATGTATGAATAGTGGTGCCTAGGCTCGCAACATTGAAAAAATAATAAAATGGAAGTTATATGAAGCAGTGTTTTCTGCAGGGAGTTCGGAGGGTGAACGAGTTTTTCGTGACAGGGTCGCACTCGCAGCAGTGGGCAGCGCCGAGGAGCCCGGTTGCAGGAGCTTCACGCCCGGGAATGGGAACGGCGCTGTTGCGCTCCCATGACTCGGCGCCTTTTTTATTTCCCAAGAGGAACGTCGCCGTGTTTATCAGCCGTCGGTTGGTTGTGTGTATTTGCATCCACCTGGCGAGCCCCGTTTCCCAGCCGCCTTCCCGGGCTCCTCCCCGAGGAAGGAGCACCCCCCCCCCCCTCCGCTGAAAGGGAGGGACCTGCACCGGCCGGCTCGGAGCGGGAGAAGCTGCCAGTCTCTCCCTCCAGCGGCCGCTGTGAGGAGGCAGCAGGTGCCGCCGCGTCAGACCTCAAAACACAGACAGACCACTGCTCTCCCTCAGCGCGACCACTCGCTCGGAAAGGAAAATACAAAAAAACCTCTGGAACAACCGAGTTGGGAAACTTCCAAAAACTGGGAGGGGAGAGACCCTGCGCGCCGCCCCAATTTGGGAGCTACATGCACACAACAAGCCGAGGCAGGGACCAAGCTGCCTGTAGCCATCAAAGTACCCCTGGCGTCCTCCTAACTGTCCCGCCCGGAGGAAACGGTCGGCTTTACAAATTGCAAGTGAAATAATAAGCAGAAACCCCCTCCCCCTAGAAGTGAGGGCGGGATTCCGCGGCGCTCTCGGCACTAGCCGTGTGTGTGTGTTAGTCCCATGACAGGTGCCAGTCCAGAGAAGGGAAACCCTCTCCGCGCACGGACAGAGCGAAACCGCGGGCGGGAAGGCGAGTGGGGAGAATTAAACGGATGACTTTGTGTGGTTTTAAAGGCATCTGGCAGTCGGATGAGATTATTCTTCAGTTTCTGTTCTTCTGCTGTTAATTCAAGTGCACCAGCCTCGCACTGTGCACGAAAAGTGATGGAGTGAAAGTTTGCGTCCGAGGACCAGGATATAGAATAAAGCACATGGACTGCTGATCTTGGCGCTGCTTGCTTTGCTTCTGTGACCTGCCTGCCAGGATTCATGGCTGTGGTTGGTGATGGGTACATGTCCTGCCGTGGGGTCCCCTGCAGTGGAAGCAGAAGTCACCGGGAGCCGGATTGTGTGAGGAAGCAGGTGGCTGTGGATGTTCCAACGCTGGGCGCCATGGGCAGCGGCAACCCGGATACCACCTGCCAGACAACTGCCCGCTACAAGAGTGGCGCTGCCCCATGCTTGGAGAATGCGTTTCAGGGCGCTGCCAGGCACAAGGGTGGTGCTACCCAGGACACTGCCAGGCTCAAGGGTCGAACCACTCAGGGCACCGACTGGAACATGGGGCGTGCTGCCCAGGTGACTGCCCTTCTCTGTGATAGGAACTTGTTAAAATGTGCGAATGTCCCTGTCGCGTGCACACGGAGTGCCAAACAGGGACCGGCTGGGCACGTGGAGAGTGCTGCCCATGGCACCGACGGGCGTATTGCAGGCTCTGCCAACCACATGGAATGTGCTGGCGAGGACTCTGCCAGGCACATTGGGATTACTGACCGTAGCAGTGCCTGGCTCCCAGGGGGTACCATCGGACACCCGGGGAGTGTCGCTAAGGGCACTGCTAAGCACAGGCAGGCAAGCCTGGCATCTGGCACACTGGAAATGGTTATCCCTGGAAACGCTGCACGGGAAGTCAGGAATGCTGCAGGGAATAGTTGGAGTACGAAGGCGAAGAACCGCTGCTTCTGCCGGGCATGGTGGGCATATCTGCTGTTGCTGCTGCAGCTCCGCGCGTGGAGCACACTGGCACAGGGTAAGGCCTGCTTGTAAACTTTTCACATGTGCTGCGGGTTTCAAAACTCCCCAATGTAGAAAACAACTCAACATATAACAGACTGCTGCTAATAACAATGGCACTGCTTTCGTTGATTATATTGCTGAAAATTGCTAACAGTTTGTCTTTACCAGATGGATGCTATTAACCTCAAGTTGTCCTGTCACGGGTGTCATTATGTCACGTCCAGACAGTCCTGTTCTGGCATTTTGGAATATAGTAATTTGCATGCTGGGACTTGTAGGTCAATACACAGGTCACAGAATGCAACATACTGGCGAATAGAAGACCATTGCTGGGCAAATTAATTACACATGATGCAGGAAAACCTGGCATCTGCGCCAGGAACGCATTATCAACCCGGGTCATAGGTTAAGTATTTTGGCAAGAGGTTTCAGGCTTTCCAGCCACCCATCACTTCTAACGCCACAGAGTCACGTGCACGACCATGTAAGTGTATAACAGACCAACGCACCATGATTTGTACTTAAAATGAGTTTGTAAGGCTAACTGTCTGGTCCCAGATTATGCCATTTCTTACAAGCACATATAAATAAAAATAAGAGGTATTTAGTTAACTGCGTTTAACTGCACGTGTGAGTGCAAAAGGACAGCCACAAGGGCAAGAACGAAAGAGAAGAGGATCAGAATATCTATTTCTGTTGGTATACCTAACAGATTGTATAAGTTTACTAATGGTTTGAAAACCTAATTAAGATTTCATGTTTTGAAGATAGTTGATAGCCGGGAAGCTACACCGACTCATTGGGTAGATGTTGCTTGCAGTCTTTTTCACTGTCAGGCATACCGTACCTGAAAGAGCCCTATTGACGCTTCTTAGCTCCCAGTGCCCGGATACACAGGCATTTCTGGAGTATATAAAGTATTTCTCCTTTACTTACTTTACATGCCTTCGTGAGTGGCCCCAAGTCACCTAGAATGGTCTATTCAGGGGGTATTCAACCGTAACTAGTGCAAATAGAAAGAACTTTGACTTCTTTGAACTTTTACTAATAGTGTTGGACGTTTCGCACAGTTTCAGAAAGGCTTGTAAGAGTAAACAATCTACTACTATTCATACTCACAAATGTTTTAGTGTATCTTCTCCCACGTTTCCAATGTAGGGCTTTCATTGCAAATCTAATGTATTCTGGGGATTGTTGTCCAGATTGGCTTCCATTTAATTAATTGGACAACTAACACATTTGCCAACGATCATTTTTAATATGAAAATCCAGAACAAGAAATTTCCTGATGCTATTGGAGTGAACTGAATCCTGACCACATGTAACGAGGTGTAGCTATCCCACGTAGTTGGCAAGGGGCACCATTTCATCCATGGCTGGAATGACTCAGCGTTGTATTCTAGACTTATGTCTCCTTATTCCTTTCTCGCTTGGTTTGTCATGCCGAAAGAACAAAAGATTGTTGGGGGGGGGGACCAAAGGTCTCAGCTGTTGTCAATTGCCCGGGCCACATTCTAGTCCTTTGGTGCTATGTACACCATGCCACTCCAAGTAGGGAGTAACCATATGCAAATCAGCCATGGTTCTGCTCATGTGGTGAAAGTCCAACCTGAAGTACCAGGCCATGTTCCAGGAACACCAGCAACCCCACATTGGTTTCAGGTTTGCCGCACCTCATCAGTGAGATCAGCTTTGATCCTTTGAAACTGCGAGGAGGCGACCAGGCCTGGTAGTCTGGGCTGAACAGTTCCTATTGGAGCAGGAACAAGTCTTACTAGCATAAGGCTGTTCACGGTCTACAGTGTTATAGTGGCACAAAACATTGAATTAGAGTTCAGACAGTGGTAAATACCAGTGGCTGACATTAATTCAAGCATTCCACCTATTATGTTTTTGTTTTTCTAAGTGAGATGCCCTAAATGTGACAGATATGTCCAGATATGGTCCTGTGCTTACTGATCCATATATCTCAAGCTGCTCCTCTCTCGTTTGGTCCAAGTAGGCCGGGGCAATTCTGGGGATGCTTGTATCCCCGTCTGGAGGGAACATGGCCTGGCAGTTCCAGCTAGACTCCAGCTTATGGAGCGCTATCAAAACTGATATGCATGTGGTTGGTCTCTGTCTGAAGTGGCATCATGAGTGAAAAGATGATGGACTAGAATGTGGCCACATTTAATTACCAATGACTGTCTTTGTTTCAAGCATCTCATCCTTTACCCTCTACAATTTTATTTATGGCACCTTCTGCCAGGTCTGGCCTTTTCTATAGTGGCTGTAGCTTCTTGCATGCTGGGATTCATATGCCTATATTATTTTAGTTTTAAAAAGGTCTTTTTTTATTCTTTCTGAATTGTATCATGCAAAGATGGTTACTGTACTGCATTGCACTGATTTTTAAATAATTGGGCCTGTATTAGTAATGTGAACATCAAAACTGAGTCTCAGAAGGCAAAGTATTGTTGGCTACATGATTGCCTTAAGGTGTTACTCAAGGCGCTGGATCACGCTGCTTCTATGAAGAGGAACTGAAAAAATGTTGATTGAGTGCTGCAGGTAAATAGAAAACCTCTTTGAAGGTAATCTCAGTTACTGCTGATTTGTTCATGTGATTTGCATGCGCTGAACGCCTGGGCGAGCACTGAGCCTTTCTACATGTCAGGAGCAACTGCTGTAGAGGGTTACTTGCAGCATTGGCCATGCACGTTTTTAAGAAGCCTTTTAATGCGTGCACTGGCAGGGAAGTGTTAAATCAGGCTCGCTCTTAAACACAGTTTGTTTCTTCCATACATCCCTTTTGTGCCTCCAGTGCTTGTTTACCTCTCTTGCATATAGGAACCTATTTATCCAGTAAGCCCTCATTTATTCACAGTTCAACTTGGAATCCGTCTCAATGTTTTATTTATAATGTAATTGTGTACATAACTAAAGGGTCTTCAGAAGTTTTAAAATGGATGCCCCCAAAGCTATCCATTTGTAAAATAGTGCATGTTGGTGGTTCAGTATGTTTCGACTGCAATGTTTAGTGGGTATAGGCAAAGTGTGATAGTGATCGGGGGCGAATGCGGTTTGTGAATCATATACCTGGACATTTGTCTCAGGGTGAGTGTGACATTGTGTGTGCACTTCTTTGAAGCCTACAAACTGTATGTTATGCAAGTAACTCTTAACATATATATTTTTACACAGTTGGTGATAGCTGCAACTTGAAAATGTTATAAAAATAAAACTTACCTGACATGTCTCCCTCGTTTCCGACCTCTTCTTTACTGGAACCGGATGCTGGAACTCCCTTGCCCAATCCCGGAACTGCTCACATGCACCATGTGAGCATCACCAGGATTGGTGGGAGTGGCCTCACTCGGTGCACCACAGCGCTCTGGAGGCCTGCACTTATTCTCAACCCAGCTGTCTTAAAACAGCTGGGTAGAGAGGTTTAAAGTGCGCATGTGTGGCTGGCCTTTGTAGGATGGCTGACCAAAAAGACATGCGCACTTTAAACCGTGCATTGACCAGCACACCTTCCTCCCTGCTGCTGTCACTCAGCATTGGCCCCGCCCCCGTCCTGACACTTAGCTCGGGACAGGGGTTGAAGAATAAAATGGTAATAATAAATTACCATTTTATTTTACAGCCCTGGGGCTTTGGGGAGGAATTGTAAGTGGGGTGACGCCCCTCCGTTCCAACGGAGGAGCCGCCCCAGTTTAGGACTCTGTTCACTTTATCACTTCTAAACCGTTGTGTTATATCTGGTGTGGTACGTTGCATCTATCTTCCCTGTTGCTATGTCCTTGCTGCTCAGCCAGTATGAAAGTTCTGTATGGAATGTTGGTGTGCATGGTGATGAATGGAATGCTAGGGTGCCTGTGAGACAGAGAGTGCCAGCTGGAGTATGGGCTGAGCAGCAGGGAAGCTGCCCCTGTTGGGGCTAACTACAGAACTTAATAGGAGACCATTCTAAGAACTAAGATCAATAAACCTTCATCATATCTACATCCCGGCCCCTGGACCTATTCATCATAACATGTTGTAAAGTGCCTGTGCTACGCATTGTACTCCCTGTTTGGCCTGTTCAACTGCCCTATTTGTCCATTGCAAATGGTGCTTAAAGTGCATGTTATATGTGGGCTACAGTATACACCACCATCATATTTGACAAAAACATTTTTGCTTGCGGCACCACTGTACTATGACTAGGCTGCAGTTTAAATGCACTGAGGTAACTTATAAGACTTAAAACTGCCTTTGCCATGTTGAAAAAGGCTATTTTTATACATTCATAAGTCACTCTTAAAATGTGCCTTGTAAACCCACAGTACAAGGTGCTAATATATAAAAATAGGGCACACCACATACTGAGATAGTGTTCCCTTTCAGGGAAATAAAAGCTAAAAGCTATTTTATTCTGTAGGCCTGGCTTGACTTTTCTCCAGTAGGCTTAGGTGAGATTCAAATATTTATTTTCCATCTCTACTTAGGAAATGGCTATAAGATGCTTCAAAGTTATTTCCTGCTTAGTTTTTAAACTCTGAGTTAATTGTGAGATCAGATGTGTGATAACTTGAGCAGAAAATGAACTCTGTAAAATTAACTTTGGCTGTCTAAGCCAGAAATTGCTTAAACCAGTTCTGACATTCTTTACACCTCCAGAGCAGAAACACATCTTTGGCAGGGATATTTAAGGAGACTGGCACCAAAAACAATAGCTTGCCTCTGGGACCAGGAAAGGCCAATGGGTGTTAACTTCTGACAGTATAGCAGGATTAAACAGCTAGTAATGGACCAGAACAGTTATCAGAACAAAAGGCAGCTTTCGAGTACCTTTTGATAAAAAGATGACCTAGAGGGAATGTTTAGTTCATCCCCAAGACCCTCCTCGACAGTAATACTCCAGCCATAGTTGAACGAAAAACAGTTTTGACCCTGTCAGGTAGTAGAGTGGCCAGGAAGCTGAAGACATGCCTGGCCAGTGGCATTCTGGCTCCACTTTCATGAAATAGGGGCTCCTAGCTACCTTCACAGTAAGATAAAGAGGAAGTGCTGCAATGGGGGGGAGGAGAAAATTGTTTGAATTGGGTGGTAAAATTCCTTCAGACACTGATGAGTGCACCTGATAAATCCAGCACCTCCTCCTCGGAACATTCCTGGACCTGGGAAGACTCCATCTTAAGAAAAAGACCCTTCTGGAAGAAGAATGTGACTGCTGGCTCCTGACTAGGACTCGCACAAAAACTCCTGAATCCTGCTGGAACCCAGAAACTGGAATTGCTCTTTAAGGGTAAAGCTGTTGGCCTTGTGTCTACCCGCTTCAGGGACACAAAAAGTAGAAAAACCTCTGGCTTTAAGAGACCCAACTGACTGACGATGAATAAACCCTGCAGAAGACCTAGCTAGAGCGAAGGACCCAGTGCCCATAAGTCTTTCATGAGGATGTAGGGTCTGCAATATTGTCCAGAAGCAGTTTCACAGCAATTGGAGATTAAGGCTGAAGGTAAAACCTGTGACCGGGGCAACCCGCTTAGTGTAGCCAAAATCCGCTCCACCACGGTCGGCCTGAAATTGCAGGAAGGCCTTGGTCCATCGCAAAATTATTTCTCCATAGACCTTGACATTTTTAAGGTGCTTTGTGCCTTTAAAACTTTAAAAACCCATATCCCTGGTTCCCCTTAACCTATTTTGATGTTCTTGGTGTCTTTTTGCTCTTAAATCTTTTTCTATTTTTCTAAATTTGTTTGTGAATATTATTGTGTTCTTCTATACTTTGAAAATGTTGGTACTGCTTGAATTTCGCATGCACTTAACTGGGGTTTGGCTACTGCTTATGCCATAGCTACTAGAGGTTGAGCAAAGATTCTCTCAGAGCTGTGTTTTCTAACTATAATTAATTTATTATGTTGGTGGGGGTGCCCCCTTTCCCAAACCGATTACTCCATTTCTTTTTCTTTTTTGTTTTTTTTGTTTTTTTATAACTATTTTTTATTGAAAAGAAAGGCATATTACATTGGTAAGGTAATGGGAAACAAGTTGTCATTATAGGTTATACATTTTATGGTTCCTTGTGGTGCACACATCTCAACATTTGGTTGACAATATTCATTGTGTAGTGTCAATTCTCCTCTATGATGTTCTCCCTGACTCTCGGTGGTTCACAAATCTCCCCCCTGTGAACATTCCACTGTCCCCATATTTGCGTCCATTTATTTGGGCACCCCCTGGCTTCATAGATGGATATTTCTGTCACCATACACCAGTCCATATCATTGGCCCAATCTACTATTTTTGGTGGATTCGGAGCCCTCCATAACCGTGCAATATTTATTTTTGCGACCATAAGCCCAAGTGTGACCCATATTCGCTCCCTGGAATTCAAGTCCGTGGGGTCCCAAATATTCAACAATGCTAACTTAAAATTACAGTGGATCTGTTGCCCCAGTGCTTCCTCCATTCGGCGTGCAACCCGCTCCCAGTATCTCTGGATCACTGCACATTCCCAGAGGGTGTGAATAAATGTGCCTTCCTGCCCACATTGTCGTACACAGCCACCATCCAAGGTGTAACCCATGTTAACCAGCAAGAACCCTGATAAATAGGATCTGTGAAGAAGTTTTAATTGGAGCAAGCTGAGCCGGGAGGAGATGGCCACCTCACAAGGGGTAGCCACCGCTGCCCGCCACTCCTCGTCATCTAGACTCGCAACATCGTGATCCCATTTAGCTCTTAGGCGGGTCAGAGGATCCGTCATATTGTTGATGAGCTTTCTGTTAATATGAGAAATGGCCTTCCGGTAGGGCGCCGTCGAGTATCCTGTCTTCAAGCGGGGATGATTCAGGAAGAGCGCTACCCTTAGGGAGAACCGCGAGCAGGGCATGCCTGATTTGAAGATATCTAAAATATTCGGACTGAGCTAGTTCTTACTCTTGCTGCAGTTGGGTAAAGGGAACTACCTCCCCCGATTTCCCTAAGTCACCCAGCCTGGAAATGCCTATAAGGTCCCACCTATCGAAGCCCTTCGAACGTATCAATCTACCTAATTTTTCACAGTGCCAGAGTGGCGTGGCTTGTGTGAGTCTGCCCTCCCAGCCCAGGCTTCTGGTGGCTACCCTCCATATATTCACTGGTCGGACTGGTCAAGACAGGCCTCAAAGATCATGCGTATAGCGCACCCTCGAAGCCGCCCCCGGGAGGAGCCACCTATCAATTCGAAAGGCAGGGTTATCCTGTGGTCTATACGTGCATTGATTAATTGCTGCGAGTTGCGAGGCCCAGTAATACTTTTTGATATCTGGGAGCCCAATACCCCCATCAAACCATCCCAGCGTAAGTTTGTGTGTTGCGATACAGGTTGGTTTTCCCTCCCACAGTAGATCACAGACAACGCTCTCAAGGTCTCTAAAGTACCTGGCGGCGACTGTGATTGGGGTATTCTGTAGTGCATATAGAAGTCTAGGTAGGGACATCATCTTAAACAGGGCTGCGCGCCCCAACAGAGTTAACGGGAGTGACTGACAATGTTGAACGTCCGATCTGAGACGCACCAGAGGTGGCAGAAGATTAGTGTCATAAAATCTAGATAAATATTTGGAGACCCAAATTCCCAAGTATTTGAAGCCATCAGCCAGTTGACAACCCCGGGGGAGTGAGGGCCGCTCACCATACAGGACATAGAGCACTGACTTCGACCAGATTATCGTATATCCTGCAAACCTACCAAACACGCAGAATATGTCCAAGACCACATTAAGGGATGACGCAGAGGAGGCCAAATAAATCTGAATGTCACAGCGAAATGCGGTCCTCCCAGCCTGATGTCCACCTAAGGCTTCTAATGGCGGGATCTTGATGGACCCACATCGCCAAAGGCTCCAGGGCCAGAGCAAAGAGAAGCGGTGACAAAGGGCAGCCCTGTCTGGTGCCTCTGCCGAGAACAAAAACGCGGGATTTCCTAATGTTGACAACCACTTGAGCTAGCGGTTGGCAGTACAGAAGCCGCACCCAATCGGTAAATTCAGACCCAAACCCCAATTTGCGGAGTACGACAAACAAATAGGGCCACTCGATGGTGTCAAAAGCTGATGCAGCATCCATGGGACACCACGACTGCATCTTCTCTGATTGTGTCGACCCGGCCCAGAACTCCGTGGTGCCTGCGCAGGTTGAGGGATGTATTTCTCGCAGGCATAGACCCCGATTGGTCCAGATAGACCAGTGCGGGTTAAGACCCTGAGCAAGCGAGTGGCCAGAACCTTCGCCAGGATTTTCACTTCACAATTAAGCAGTGAGATGGGTCTATAAGACGAACATTTGTTGGCTGGCTTGCCCGCTTTATGAATGACAACAATACTTGCCAGTCGCTGATCCTCAGGAAGGATAACCCCCTTCTTGCGTTCTCTGTACATTTTGGCAAGAAAGGGCGCAGTTGTTCTCGCCGTGAGTATGAACAATTCTATGGGGATACCATTGGGGCCCGACGCATTTCCCCCACGTAGGTCGTGTATGGCTTTTTCAACCTTCGCCACAGTAATATCAAGATCGAGATCTGTGCATTCTTCATCAGTGAGGAGAGGCATCGAGATATCACGTAGGAGAGATGCAGCTTCCTCCTCGGTATATGTCGTGCGGGACGTGTAAAGCGCCTGATAATATTGGCCAACTGCGTCTGCAATTTCTTGTGGTGTAGTCAGCTGGGAATGTGAGTCTGTTTCAAGCTCTACCACCACGCGCTGAGCCCTGTCCCTGCGATCCAACCAGGCCAGTAATTTGCCTGCCTTGTCGCCCACGTCATAAATTCTCCTGAGCGTAGCCCGGTAGTGTGTCTTGGCCGCCTCCGTAGCTAGGTCGGAGAACTCCTTGATTTTAACGCAGAGTTTCTGGCGCGCTTCCGCAGATTATTGTGTTCGAACAACGTTTTCTAAGTATTTCTCCCTCTAGACGCACCAGGTCGGCAGCCCTATCCTTACGCTGACTGGCGATCTGTGCCAAGACCACCCCCGTATAACGGCCTTATAGGCTTCCCAGAGTATCGTCGAAAAGTCAATTGAACCCTCGCTCAGGACCCTGTCTCTAATGGAGGGATTCATGAGGTACCAGGAATTGATTGGCGCCACCCGGCCAACGGCGGGCTCGCCCACCTCCCGACGACACTGAATGGGTGAATGGTCAGCGATCCCTCTAGCCAGGTGTTGTATGTCTTTGACAGTGTAAAACTGGTGCACAAGTGTCAACACGTAGTCTATCTGGGACATACTACGATGAGGCCCCAAAAGATAAGTGTATTGGAGATCGGTCGGGTGCAAGCCCCTCCAAACATCCACAAGGCCCATTGCTCTCAGAAAGCTATGGATCCGCTTGCGGGAAGGCGGCAGGTCCCTCCGGGGCCAGCGATCAAGGGAGTCAGAGACAATGGAGTTAAAGTCGCCCCCAATCAATAATCGGTCGTCTGGTAAACCGAGAATAAGATCGTCGAGATCAGCGAAGGCTTGAGTGTGCAGGCCTGGTGGTATATGGACCGGTACAAGATTGAGTGTACATCCCTCCCAGGTCCCGGAGATGGCCACAAATCTACCCAGATTGTCAGTGCGGACCGAATCAACAGTTAGGGGAAACGAGTTCTGAACCAGTATGCCCACACCACGGGAGCCAGAGCCAAACGCTGAATGGCTACTAAGCGGAAGCCCCATCGGGACAAGGCCTTGCATGCATTCCCAAGCAGGTGGGTCTCCTGTAGCAATACAACGTCAGGAGAGTGCCGCTTTAGGAATTGGAGAACCACAGCCCTCTTGATTTTATCGCCCAGCCCGTTGACATTCCAAGACAGCAGCTTCAGCACCTGCCTAGTCATCGTGCCCATTACTCCGTCTCAGAGGTACATATAGTTCTGGAGAGGACCATCCAGAAAGGCCGCCAGGGGGAGACTTTCCCACACACCATGGACCAAAATCCAACGAGTAGACCAAAGAAAAGGAACCAACATTTGCCTTTGTCTGAGGCTAATCAAATGTGCCATGCCTGTAAAACAAGAAAACTACAATACAAAATAAAACAATCCCTCCCACCCCACCCCGGAAAACAGCCCCCAAAACCCCCCTCCCTGCCTCCCTGCTTGGCGGTGTCATAACCTCCCGCCCACCCAAACTAGCAGAGTACCTATCGCCCACCCCTCAGAAACTTGTGGGTGCGTGTGTCCAACCGAGCACCCGTCACGGAAACAATGAGCAACTGGTACCTACACATTACAGACTAAGATAATCCCAGAAGCAGCCATCAAACCTCCTAAGATGTCATGAACCCGCAACAGAAGAATCTGGGAATCATGGAAAGTCACGTCAAGTCTATTGTTCAAAAGTCCCCAAAAAAGACCCCCATCACAGATCGATTGCAAGGTCCACAGCACTAAGAGGAAGCCGACACCCCAGTCTATCCCTCAATTGGAGAAGAGGCCCACCACCCCCAAGTGACTAGACATACAGACCAGTTAATCGGACCCTCCCGTCGCTGCTTCCTGCTCCTCAGGCGGGGTGACTGCTGGAGCCGGTTGTCCTTCCGGTCTGCCGTGCGTCATGCGTCCAGCCAGTCCCAGGCCTCCGCAGGGGTAGTAAAGAACCAAGTCTTCCCCTCCGATTCCATCCTCAGCTTGGCGGGGAAGAGCATGGCAAATTTCAACTCCTTTTCACAAAGCGCCTTCTTCACATCCAGGAAGCTGCATCGTTGTCGTTGCACCTTGAGACTGAAGTCCGGGAAAAAGGTGATAGAGCTGTTTTGATATTCCACCAGTGGCATAGACCGGGCACACTGCAGGATGACGTCTCTGTCCCGGAAGTTGAACATCCTGGATAGCAAGGGCCGCCGGGGGGCCCTGGGCTTCGGCCCGGCCACCCGGCACTCGATGTGCCCTTTCAACGGCAAAGAAGTTGGAGACCTGTCGGCTTAAGATGTGTGGTGATCAAATCCTCCACAAAGAGGTCAGCCGATGGCCCCTCCGCCCTTTTCGGCACCCCCAATATACGAACATTGTTTTGCTGAGAGCGCCCCTTGTAGTCATCCAGCTGGCCCTCCAATTTTGCAGTGTGAGCCTTCATGTTATCCATCCTGCGCTGCAGTTCAGAGATATCTTCAACCAGGGAACTCGTTTTGATCTCAACATCCTTTAGGTGCAAGTTCATCGAGTGCATGCCCGCCCGAATAAGGGAGACCTCCGAAGACACAGTGTCAATGCGTGATTCCAGTGAGGTGCGCTCGGTCGTAATGGCTTCAAGAATGTCCTGCAGAGTCGGTTCTTTCTTTTTCCCACCAGTCTGTAGCGTATCTTGTGAGACCGGTCCCTCCTTCGGGTTTGCGCCGGGGCCACCATCCCACGCATATTTGGTCAGTTTGGCCTGGACTGCTGCTCTGGAGACGCGACCTCCCCCCTCCCCCCCCGCCATTGCGCAGCCGGCTCCGTCAGCGTGAACCCCCGGGAAGGGAGACCAAGGGCGTCCTGCGCAAGTGAGGACCTGCTGGAGTCGCCACTCGAACCACATCAATGCGGGCTCCAGGAACAGATTATGCCACGTCTTCTGGGGGGGTGCCACCACCCCCGCAGGCTATATGCCTATCCCGGCGTGTAACCAAGGTAGCCAGTCGCTCCACAGGACCATTAAAGCAACAGGGCTCAGCACCCCTCTGTAGCGTGCAACCACAGTTCACACGAATCCCAAGATGTCCGCAACGTATGCCGTTCCTCCCACTGGTCCCACAAGGAGAATCAGACTCTCTCACTGCTCCCTATGTATGGCCATGGGCTCCTCAAAACCGGCAGACAGTCACTGACCTGGGCTGGAGCCAGCAGGGCGACCGTTGTGCAGGGATTAGGGAGCCCAGAGGGGGGAGTCGCGCCACACCGGCCGGTTCTTCTTGCCGGCGACGGGTTGGGTCCAGTACAAGTCTGCAGCGGAACTTTGTCTCCGACAGTTCTCGGTAGATTGCGGCCCGCTCTCTTCCGCTCCGATAGTCTGAGCAAGCGGCCGGAGGTAGTCAATCAGTCCACGGTGTCCCCACGCTCGCGCCGTCACGGAGTCACTTCACACACCGCCCCTGTGATGAGCGCCGACTCCAAGGCGATTCTTCCGGGCTCCAAGCCAATTGTCAGCACCTTTGGCATATCACATGGAGACAGGAGCATCGCGGGGCTGCCGTATCGAGATCGCGGGTAACGGCCAGGCTGGGTCCGAGTTGCAAGGCAGGAGGCCCTTCCCCTCACAAAGTACGTCAGCGGCCCGATCTCTGGAGCCACTGGTCGGATTCAGCTGGAAATCAGCTCATTCGATTCTAGTTGTGCTCCTGTCGTTTCCGGTACGTAGTGATACCAGCTGCCGGATCTGTGAAAGTCGGATTTTAGTGCGAACGGGAGCACTCGGACGGAGCCGCCTTAGGAAGTGGCCAGTTCTCTTGGCGATTGGCCACAACCCCCCCCTTCGATTACTCCATTTCTGATAGTTGGGATTGGGTTGCTGGAATAGTAATTGCCCTGTTGCCCCCAAGTAGTTCTGCTTCAGCAGTTAATTGCCCTTGCCACTAGTACCCCCTCTCATTTGGCACACATATATAATTGGGCGACAGATAATTAAATGCAGTTAACAACAGTTAATGCCCTGTGGAGAAGGTAGTGACTCCTGTATATTGCATGCCCCACAATTACGGGAATGTGCTCAAGGTGAGCTTGCAAATGGAGTGGAAGGTAATTAACAACTGGTACTGTCTAGAAGCATGTTGACAATAAAGCTTTTAGCACCCATACCTTCAAATTTACCCTTTAGAGCACAAGTCTTCAAACTGTGGGGCGCGCCCCCCTGGGGGGGCGTGGATGGGTTCCCGGGAGGGGGGGGGGCGCAAAGGCCTCTGCAAGCACATGTAAATGAAGACGCCTGGAAGTACAGCAATGTTTATTTCCTGCATTTCCAGGCTGTCGTCATTTACTCCAAAGCCCTCAGAGTGCCGTGGGCCAGAGGTCAGTGAGTGTGCTGCTGGGGGCTCGGCTGGGCAGTGTCTGGAGTCTTATTAAGACTCCGGCATGCCCGAGTTTTTCACAGGTCTTTAAAGACCATTTGCGTACCTTTGGAAACTGGTTACCAAGGCTTAGTTTTTTTTCTTTTTCCAGTACCCCCTGGGCCCCGACTCTGCCTATTTCTTACATTTGTATTTTAAATTTAGTGCTGTACTCATGTAAAGGAATATAAAAAATGGTTGGCAATAGAAAAAATGCCAGCCATGTATGTTTAAAGAGCCTGCGAAGACCTTGTTTTGACACTAAATAGGGTCTTAAAAAAAAAGTATGTATTAATTTGTAATGTGAATTTCTGTCTGTTCCTTTTATTTTCAGTCATGAATCATTCAGGCAGCCCTGGAACACATTTAAAAGTGCTTTATATTTGCTTTTCGAAGTACGCACAGATAAGTACTGAAAATAGGGCTTAAGGTGACTGTTTATTTTTGTACAGTCTGCAACGACAAAATAATGAGCTGGCAATCCTAATCATAAGAGTGGAAGTTTGTTGCAGGATCAGCACAATATTTATTTCCTTCACCCTCGATCCCTGATTAATGCTATAATAACAATAGTTTAACTTATATCTGAAACCCTACGCCCCGTCAATAACATGCTGATTTACTTCAAGTGTCTGGGAATGTACCCTGCATTCAGACAAATCACTCCTCATTCTCACCCTTCACTTTCACGCTCCCCTGCACTCACAGGGCATAGTTATGTTTTTCTCACATTTGCCACATAATCCATCGTCTGCTGCATAATTTGCAGATTTAAAAAAACTTGTTTCTAGCTCAAACGGTTCAAAAGTTACAAAAAATGCAGCAACACATGTTACCTCACAGTGTAAGGCCCTTTCTAAAGGTTGACTGGTAACCTTTCTGTTGCTTATTGCTATATGTGGGTGTTAATATGGTACTTATGAGGGGCAATACAGGCCAGGACAGTGTTAACAAGTTCAAAAATAGCAAAATAGTGCAGCAATGCTATCACAAAATATGCAGCATAATTTGACTTTGCTTGCTGCAGAATTTAGTCAACCATGCTGCATAATTTGGCCGTCTCCTGCCACATAATTTCAATGGCCCTGTTTATAGTGCTATGAGGTCTCAGCCTGTGGTAGAAAGCACTGTGAATATGTAAGTCATTATTTTTAAAACAGTATTTACATAGTCTAAGCTAGGCTGCTGCAAAATGATGCAGTGATTGAGATAAAACAAGTTCTAACAAAATATATTTGTTAGTAATCAGTAATCAAACTGTATCTAATGCAGACATTTGTGTAGGTGTCTCCACTATTCTAGATCTCAGCTGATAACACCTTAACATTACATCTCAAAACAAATTGATCTTTTCCACCATGAAGCTTTAAGCAGATCCACTGGAATTATTCAGCAGAAGAGGACAACATTATGCGTCAGGTTTGACTAAATTATGCAGCAAGAAAAGATAAATTATGCGGCACAATGCGCCACATTTTGTGTTTAGCATTACTTCATTATTTTGTCATGTTAGCTCACGGTAACGATGTCAGGGGAAATATTTCACCTCATTAGTACCAGTTTAACACCCAAATACAGCAGTAAGCAACTACAAGATTACCAGTCAATCTTTGCAAAGGGCCTACCACTGCTCCGGAACACTTTGTCACGCTTTAAGTAACGTTCGTTCCGTTTGAGCTAGAATCAAGTTTTTTTGTTGAAATCTGCAGATTATGTAGCAAATGCAGTAAACTGATAATTATGTGGAAAACGCTGCTGCTGCAGAAACTCATAATTCCAGTGGCCCTGGCTTTAAGTGACTCCATCAATTAATGTCTGGTAAGAAGGCTGGTTTCTTTTTTAACTTTCTGCACTACCTCCACACCCTTCGCTTTCAGGCAGAGGCACCTCAAAGTCAGTATTAACCATTTAGGGGCATTGTGAAAGCTGAGTCCATGGGATGGCAGGTAGAAGGCCAGCAGGGTTGCATTCAGATGAAGAGCCTTAATCCTCTTGATCCCTGGGGCCTCACTGTGATGGTACAGAAGACAGAGGAAAGGAGCGAGATTCATAGATATTGTCAAACAGAAGTCTCAGAATAGGGAGCACTGTGTGCGGACTCATTTTTATGTTTACAAATGGCCAGAGACAGCTTCTTCAGAGAGATACCCCAAAGAAGGGGGCAATTTGTTTTTTTTTAAAAGGACATTCATTAGTGAAGCTGCTACTGCTGTTCAGTGTGTAAGTGACCACTGCTGGTTATCATTAAGGAGCAGATGCAGCAGGACTGGGGCCAGGGATTTGAGGGGCCCACTGCCTCACAATTGACTGTCTAACTTTAAAAAAAAGGGGCTTCAGAGCTTTTTGTCCTTTCAAGCATTAGGGCCGAGGTGATCCATCATGGTGGGGAAGAGGTAAAAGATGCAGAGGAGATAGCCTGCTACTCAGGACTGCAGTTATAATTAGTGGTGCAGGTATAGTTACATTGGGGTCAAAGAGTGTGAGGGGCTCACAACACCCCAATTATGGGGAGCAGTTTGTTTGGGATATCTGTTTTTGTTTGATGCATTTGCTGTTTTATAATTCTCATATTTGGTGCGGTTCATAAGCTATAGAAAAAGTATTCCTGAAATCATCTCTTAAGCCCCGCCCCCTGCACGCGGCCATGTCCCTCCCGCTCCCCCAATCCTTGTCATAAAGTTTTGGAGGGGGGCCTGACCTCAAAACATTTTGCTTAGGGGGGGCTCAGAGTAAAAAAAGTTTGAGGATCTCTGCTCTAGAGGCTGGTAAAGAAGCCAGTCCATCTCCATCTACTCCGTGTCACTGAGTCAGACTTTTTCTGAGCTCTGAATGCAGGCGAGCAGCAGTTAATATCAGCAATCTGAGATTTCCGATGTCAGCATTCCACACACGGTGCTTAAAGTATTTCACCTCCATCCTCTGGGTACTTTTTCTCAGTTATTCCATTCTATATAGGAAGCCATTATCCCTAACCTTAAATCGGCTACTAACCAATGATCAATGAATTTCAGTTTGGAAAAGTCTAATTTGTATTAAAGTAGGCAGATGAAGAAAAAAGGAAAGGGTTTCACCTAGCCTCTGCAATTGAAGTTAAATGCTCGTAGAAAATAAATTGTAGTTAAGAATAATGGATCCTACAATTGTTTCTGACATTTTTCGTTGCCTTGGCTTTTTTTTTTTTTTAGATTGCTGCATTAGCTCCATAGCTCGGAATCATTCAGTGCCTGTGCCTTTACAGAGCAACCTTCTTTGTGCAACCTACCATAACAGCATTTTGTTTGGGCATGACCACCATTGGCTAATAAACTCAAGATAAATACTTACGAAAATATACAGGATTGGTCCTAGCACAGAGAATTCGTTGATCATCTTTCACCTATTGATTTATTGTTAGTTTTTGCAAGTTACCTATGAACACGCCTTCATCCCTCAAATGAGAGCCACATGCAGTGTGGAATTAGAACAAATATATTCATGTACCTACTTATGCCTTAGCCTTTTTATTTATTCACTTTCAAGTGTTTTAAACAATGACATCGTGTGGCCCTTCTGCCACTTTAGAGTACTTTGAGACCCCTAGAAGAGCATGGATTATTCAGTTACGCCACTTACTTACCTATAACATTGACAGGTTTTTGGAAGTCGAATGCTATTTTTAATTTAAAAGAAATCTCAGCCCATTTTAAGCTGGTCATTTTGACCTACGTTGGCCTGGTGTTGATACACACTTTTAATCGAGTTTTCTGGTTGTGGTACAAATGAAATTCCGACTAAAATTACAGTTTTTAACAGTTGGCCAAATTGTGTGATCCTGGGCACATATATGACTGTATCTGCCGAAAATTGGGAGCACCTGGAGAGGATTCTCTTCGAAGACGGTCCGTAAATCAATTACAAATTTAAGGCCTGCGAGGAAAAGTTATTTCGAAGTGTGAGTTTATTAACACAGAAGTAAAATAGCTGTCTATAGTGTTGACTAAAAAATCTCCTTCTGTTCAGTGATTTTTAGTTCATGTCTTCTTATGCTATCTTTCCTTCTCGCTTCCCAGACGCCTCCGCAAACACTCTTCTCATTGTATGTAATACAAAGACGAGCACTTTAGCTCGTGTATATTTGACCTCTCCAGCTCTTGTTGGCAAGCTGAAATTTACATTACTCGATTTGCATGTTGTTTCCCATCTTGCTATAAGCCAGACTGACCTTTTTGTTTTGAAAGGTGGGTGTTCAGAAATAGTCCTGCAGCTGTGCAGAAGCGTCACTTTTCACATGTAAATTGCTGAATCAATTAAGGTGACCTTTTTAAAGAAGTTTATGTGGCTCGCTGATAAATGTAACCTTCACCTTGCAGTTGGACTTTGCTGTTGTGTACTCGCCAACCCTGCAATTCTGTGTATAATTCCAGTTTCTTTACCTTGGTTTGCAGTTTAATTCCTCGTATATATATATATTGTATGGAAGAGAAGTGTATTTTACAGCAGTTAATCTTAATTAATATGCTAGGTCTGTTTTGTAGGTAGTATTTAAGTGAAATGCTTCTAGATTTACAAGGAGACTTCCTGTGTTGACACATTTGCATTTATAGCAGTGCTGTGTTTTTCTCCAATATTAATCAAGTAATAAAAAAATCCTATGTAGGGAAGTTGATAAAGAACTAATTCAGAAACACAGAACACGATTTTGTAAAGCAGTACACTGGATGAGTTTACCCCTCTACAATTATGGTAACTTCAAGGGAGCACCACCTTCTCTTTACTTGGGGTCACTGATACAGTTATATTGTCGGTGTAGGAAATCCACCAAGTTGGCTGACAAGCAGCAGCAACTTGCTCAAGGTTTCCTAACAGACACAAACAAACTTCTCCTCAAAGGGTATGTACGCTCCGGCTCACCTTTTGGTAGCCTGACCGAATACAAAGGGTAACTCCTTCTGAGATATAACTACGGTTAGAGGCAGTCATTCAAAAACTATACACCTTAGAGAGCGAAAATTCAACACTAAAAATGGAATGCATGTGTCAAAATATAAAAATATGAAATACAAAGGGTGCAGACTCTTTCTTGCACAAATCTGGTACTTCAAAACAGCACCAGCAGTTTGCCATACCATGAGGTGTAGTATTTAGTGGGTTCACAACTACAGCAAGTCAGAATTTCAGACCACTAAATATAGGACTATGTGCCAATTGCGTCTGCTTTCTCTTGTTAAGGTTGCGCAATATTGAATTCTGCAGTGTTGGCAAGTACGATTTGTACTTGGTTTTATCTGCTTCAAATCGTGTGCACAAAAACCTCTGTTGGGCCTACCAGTTAAAATTCCAGCTTGGAGACCAACTCTTGTTTGTGTCGCAGTCAGGAGTTGGGTGGCAATCTGTTGCCGTTGTAGTTAGTATGGATATTGCTATCCCACAGGAGAAGATAAAGTCACAGAAAAATGACTTAGGGATTAGTCATTTGAAGAGCTCAAGTGAGGCCAATCAACAGGGGAGTGTAAAAGAATAGAAATGGTTGCTGTGTGTGGGAAGAATTATTATCTTAGACTTGGTCTTCAGTACGGAGCAAGTACATAGGCCATCTGGATGAGGCTGAGGACTGTGCCTGACCCTAATTATGTTGATTCTGATATATTGAGTGGGACCTTGCTCAAGAGAAGAGAGAACTCTTGACCACAAACGCCCCATATGGGAGAAGTTGCATTTCAGTGGGTGATGGATAAAGCAAGACCATCGGATGCTGCTGCTACCTCATCAGTCGGTTTGCTCTTTGTGTATTCTCCAGGTGCACGTACAGGTTGAGCGGTCAGTGCTGATGTGATATATCGAAGGAAAGCTTCACAAACCTGTACAGTGATTGCAGGATCTAATTTCAGGTCATGGTTTTCTCTGGTAGGAGCTATGATATCTCCTGGGCCCTCCTAAAGTTTTCCTACAAAAAACAGTTTTTCCATATGGAGTATTTTACAAATCATTGTCCTGTTTAACTAACTCAACACAGGAACAGTTTCTGGGGATTCTCTACAGCCTGAATCAAAACTTCCTTCCTGTCTTTCACAAAGATCACAGTTGCGTACTCTCATGTAGATTTCAGACTTGATCAGAATACATGCCTTTATAGTTGGCTATGAGCTTCCTCTTGTCTGAGAATCTAGACCAGTGACTAGCTTCACTCTGTGGTCCCAAATCATGAGAGGGATTCTTGGAAAAAGGGTGGTGGGGGAGTTCTCATCATTTTCTTCATCGGTGCCACAGGATTCAAGATGAGTGAGTTCAGATAGGTAGGATAACCCCCAAAGGGAATTTCTAAACCAGCCCCCAGCCTTTCCTAACAAAGGGTTGTCTCATCAAGGGTTATCTTAAAATGGATATCAGTGATGCCCCTTGCATGGACTTAAATCTCCAGGCCACCTTAACACCTTCATTCATTATGCTTTGCAAGTCACAGGGGCCACACCTTGGTCTAATCAATGTTGTGTGAAGATGGTATAACTAAGTAACTCAACTAGAATTGTACTCTGACACATTGCTTGGTTTTGATAATACTGTGGTTCAGCGGAACTAGAACTGATGAAGGTATAGTGTAAAGTATTTCCACTGGCCAACTTGCGCCATGTGTGCAAGCAAAAAACTCTGACCCCATGTTTTAACTCCTCAAAAAGGGTTTGCTCCGGTGCGATGTAATGATCTCAGGGTATGGGAAGCTTGCTAAGCAGTTTCCCAAAACAAAACCTCAAAATTCAAGTGCCAAAAAATCTTTCCTTAAGAGAAGTTATGGTTCTCTACTATGAAGAGTAGTTAGCCAAAAATCATAAAAACGAAAACTCAAAGAAAATAAAGTCCAAAACCTTCAATTAAATAGACAGTATGATTTAGTTGCAAACCATAACAAGCATTGGCATAGCCAATAGGTCTTGCCTTTGGGACCTTATAAGTGTTTAGCCATGCAACAGTTGCATAACTAAATACTTATAAGGTCCCAAAAGCGAGACCTATTGGCCAAGCAAAGCGGCCGTGTGGCCGCGGAAGTTAAGGTGATCGCGATCACGATCAAACGTCAAAGCGGCCGTGAGGCCGCGAAAGTGAAAGTAATTGCGGCAAAGCGCGGCAAAGCGCGGCGCGCGCGCCCGCGCACATGCACTGTAGCTCTTGGCTGGCCTGGTAGCACTTTTTGGAGCCCTCTCAATAAGTCTCGCCAGACCAGCGCATGCGCTGGGTCAGGCGAGACCTAAAAGCCAATGAAATGTTCCTTTCATAGCGAGCACTGTAGCTCGCTCAGTACCCTGCGTCTAATCTGATGTCATAGACATCAGGTGACATCTTCGGGAACATTCGAAATCGCGTCACAGTTGTATTGAAGTAACACCTTGATGCAGTAGTGCCGCTGTTGTATGTCGTTGCACTGAATAACCACAATGTAGAATCCTGGAGCTTGAAATGTTTAATTATTGTTATTCTGCTTCTTTGTATGTCAGTAGCATTTGGGCGTTGACCTATAGAGAAAAGGGTTTACTTTGTAATAAAGATAACATCAAAGCACAGAAGTGAAAGTTGAAGATCAAAGGTATGACACATTTGGGTTATTCCACTGATGAATATGGTATAATACGAAGAGAAAAATTGGTAGATCCCACACTAAAAGCACGCCTTAGGACTGATATTAAGAGCCTATAAGGAATAATTGATTTTTACTCAAAGTTTTTGGGAAATGGTTGTTAGAAGACAAATGCTAAGATCTGTTCTCAGTGGAGGTCTCGCTAGTTCCTGATTGCCAGGGCGACTCCTCCAAGTAGCCATGGGCGCCCTGCACTTAATATACATGTAAAAGTTGCCCAGTGCCTCCTTAAGAGGGTCCCAGGCAAGAAGAAAAAGCCGAAAAAGAGCAAAAAATACTTGGTAATAATGACAATTCTTGTTTAAATTGCATAGTTAATGCAGAGGTTAAAGAGCAAGAAACCAAAACACCTTCATTCATGGTTGAGAAAGAGCTCAGTATATGGTATTCCAGAAGAAGAATCTAAAAGGAATCCTTCTGAAGAAAAATACAGCAAAACTTCAGAGACAAAAGGGAAATGAAGGCAATGGAAAAGAACAGAATGAATGTATTGTGATCCAACTTTCTCTGGCAAAAATCTTCTTTATATACGATCTAAACAAGAAACAACATCATAAAACATGGTTAACACCATCTTGGATTGGGAATTTCAAGAACCAAACACTGGAGAGGCGACCATCTTGGATAAAGATCATTATAAGACTAATCGCTACTGCTCTTTCAGTAGAATGGCGTTTCTTAAAAAAGGGTACAGGAAGGAAGAATAAATGCATGTTGGGCATCCTATGTGCCTCTCTGTCCAACCAGCAGGCAGCACTTTGCATTGCAAGCAGAACACCTAGCGGAGCGATCGTAACTATGGACACGGTGCAGCCAACTAATTGATGTGCAGGAACTTTAACTGTTGAATTTCAGTTGTCTTCCTCTTTTGAGCCAGAATGATAAACTCTGTTTTCTGTAAATGATTTTCTGCTTGTGTTCATTTTAAATTAATATCACAATTGTTTTCCAACCCCTACTGTGCATCACCTTTGGCCGTGTGCAGTAGGAGTTAAATATCGGTCCTGGTCTGAGGTCAGGCCCTGTGCTCCACTGCCTTCCATCAGTCAACGCATGTTGCTTACAGCCTGCAGCCATGCACTGCTGGGGTTGTACCTGCAGCCTTGTGTTTCCCACACCTTTAGGTCCCTACTAACTGCACCCTGGTGACAGACACTCATTATAATATCTTCCCTTGACAATGGATTTTTTTTCTCTGTCGCAAATCATAAGACTTGCCAATCATTCACTAAATGGAATTGAATCACGCATCTAAAACAGCTTCTCATTGGATCGCTTTTTGATTTGTGAATTGCACTCCAGCTTATAAGTGTCTTTTCCTGGTGTGGGATTCAAGTTTTCCACGCTTCTGTGTATTCCTCGGCAGCCCACTGTGGTCAAACACCTCCCAGGATGGCCCCTCCATGGCTTTGGATTATTTTTTTCCATAGCAATAAATCGCAACTTGGAATAGATTCACAATTTCCAAGATGGCAGAAAAAACATTTTCAGAGCCGTTCTCCAGCCATATATTGGACATTTGTTAAAACATTTAAATTGTTATTGACTGGAGTAGCAAATCATGGTTCGTTCGCTATTTGAAACCAAAAGACACACAGATGTTGGAAGGAATGCAGAGCAAATCAAACATTCACCCCCAGTCAATAGATCTGGGTAAAATCCATCGTTCTTTTGCTCACCATGCCACCCCAGTTAAGACTGATGTGTGCATATGGCTGGGTTCAAACTGGAATGGCATGGGGAGCAAAAGGACGATGGATTTAGAGCCAGATCTCTGTACTGGGGTGAATGTATGACATTGTTCTGCATTCTGTCCATCAATTGTTGTTTTTGCATTTGTCACCCTGAGTGGGATGGGTATGCCCAGACGTGGGTCCCGTGCTCTCCATGCCACTGGGGTCAAGGTTTCTTGGCTGATGAGGGGTGAAACCCCGAAACCGGTCCTAGGATGCTTGTTTCCAGTCCAGGGAGTACCTGGCCTGGCAGTTCGGGCTGGACTGTTCCCATTGGGCGCAGGGTCAAGACTGATTTGCATATGGCTGGGTTCAAACTGGAATGGCATGGGGAGCAAAAAGACGATGGGTTAAGGCCCAGGTCTCTATACTTAGGTGAATGTATGACATTGTTCTGCATTCTGTCCATCAATTGTTGTTTTTGCATTTGTCGCTCCGAATTGGACGGGAATGCTCAGACGTTTGTCCCATGCTCTCCATGCCACTGGGGTCAAGCTATCCTGGCTTATGAGGGGTGAAACCAGCCAAACCGGTCCTAGGATGCTTGTTTCCAGTGCTGGGAGGACCTTGCCTGGCAGTTCAGGCTGGACTGTTCCCATTGGGCGCAGGGTCAAGACTGATTTGCATATGGCTGGGTTCAAACTGGAATGGCATGGGGATCAAAAAACAATGGATTTAGGTCCAGATTTCTTTACTGGGGTGAATGGATGACATTGTTCTGCATTCTGTCCATCGATTGTTATTTTCGCTATTTGAACCGTCACAGATACATGCAAGTGTTAACCCTTTCAATCCCACCTGGTACCTTTTTTTAGGAGCTTATATCTCAAAACCTATGGAACGGATTTACACCAAACCAAACAAGCACGCTTTCTGCCCACCATTTCCGTAATAATCAAACTTTGCATCCTCGGAGGAGTAGTGTGCACGAACGTGTGCCCTTTTTTTATCTCAGTTATTGATGCTGAAAGTAATGAGTGTGCTGTATTGTAAACTGTGAAATTTGTTGTTGAACCAATATAAATGTAGAAGTGATGGTCTAGTAATTTGGTCAATAAAACCTGAACCTACAGCCCCGGAGGCTGCAGTTAGATTGTTGTCAAGGTTGCCCACTTCAAAACAGCATCCTAGGTGAAGGTTTTTTTTGTTGGTATAAAATAAAATTCTATAGGTATATTGTTTCTATTGATGGGTAGCTCGTAGTGGCTGTTTTTATTTTATAGTTTTTATGATCTACTAGAACTTATTTTTTTTCTACATGACACATATAGCCCAATGTCCAAAACCTACATGCAGCTGCTGGATTCATAAAATACGAAGCAGATTATTTTGCCGTATAACAAAAAATAACTCTTTTAATGAGAAAATCTTGATCATGCATGGCACTTTTGATTCGATAATATGATCTGTGATTTGAATTGTGGTTCTAATTAAATAAGCTTACCGTGCCCTATTTGCCTACAGATCAATTCCCGAAGCACAAATTTGAATTCGTGTAACGTCAGCTGGATTCAGGAGAGAGTAGTATATAATGTTTGAGTGTTGGCGGCTTTTCTACTTAAAACGCGCTTGATTCCTAAAATAAGTGCGCGGTTCACCTCATGCAATACACTTCAAAGTGGTTGTCACAAATTTCAGATTTAGTGACAGGTTGCTGTTCTATATTCTCTTTGCAGCCTGTGATCTATCCATCATATTTCATATCACCCTGAAAATTCGCATTACAGGAAAGATGTCATGGTGTGACAAGAGCTCATGCATCTTGGAAATGAAAACCCTGCCACCGCTTGCGCGCATTTCTAATGGGATGATGATCTGGCCTTATGCAGGAGTCTTACATGATTGTTTTTAATCTGTTTCCATCAGATCGGCTCCATGACAAGCATTTTAAAAGTTACAAGTAGTGCTGTAATACAGCCGTAAGTTCTATCGTTTAACAAATTGAAGTTCTCGAGAACTGAAGCACTCAGCAGTCCATGAGCAGTGCTCTGCAGTTCCAAAGGGTTATAGTTGACAAGTAAATTGCTTTGCGTTTCTCTTTTGCTCACTAAATTGACACGAGTTAAAGGTATTTGAACAGCAAGGTTAGCAGGCGTTTTGTTTCTATATTTGTCTGTCTTGGATTCGGTTGGGTCAACTTCTCCTGTGGTATCCCTGTGTCTCAAAATTTCAACTCTTGAGGTCACAATTCAGGTTGGGTGCACAACGTAAATTAAATGTGCATATCTGACTTATACAGAGTTATCTTTCTGATGAAAAACAGAAAAGACAAAGGAATATAGAGATATTTGATGGTTGTGCCTTTAAATTTGATAAGCGTCAAAAGAACAATTGATAAACAGAATGCAGAACAATGTCATACATTCACCCCAGTACAGAGATCTGGGTCTATGGCCATCGGTTTTTTTCTCCCCGTGCCATTCCAGTTTGAACACAGCCATATGCAAATCAGTCTTGACCCTGCGCCCAATCGGAACAGTCCAGACCAAATTGCCAGGCCAGGTCCTCCCTGGACTGGAAACAAGCATTCTAGGACCGGTTTCGGGATTTCACCCCATATTAGCCAGGATAGCTTGACTCCAGTGGCATGGAGAGCACGGGACTCACATCTGGGCATACCCGTCTCACTCGGGGTGACAAATGTAAACAGAACAACTGATGGACAGAATGCAGAACGATGTCATACATTCACCCCAGTACTGAGTCTGGACCTGGATTCAAGCTAGCATGGCTGATGAGGGATGATGCCCCGAAACCGGGCCCAGGATGCTTGTTTCCAGTCCAGGGAAGACATGGCTTGGCAGTTCGGGCTGGACTGTTCCCATGAGGCACAGGGTCAAGACTGATTTGCATATGGTCGGGTCTAAACTGGGGTGGCATGGTGAGCAAAAGAATGATGGATTTAACCCAAATCTCTTGACTGGAGGTGAATGTTTGATTTGCTCTGCAGCAATACCTTAAGTGGCTCCATTTTTGTCTGTGTCAGGTTTAAGGGGGTGAGAGTGTGCTGTTGGAGAGGGGTGGCTAAGAAAAGCAAGTTTAGAGTTTGTGCGCTACTGTAATAATCTTGTGTAAACTATTTATTTGATTGTATGTGATTGCAATGAGAAATCAATTTATACCCCTGTTGTTAGCTGAGATGGTTTTTATGCTGATGATGCCTTGGATTGTGAACCTATGGAAATGCATGTGAGGGTATTAGTGAAGCTGAATTCAGCTACTCTCAATAGATTATTTGCCACTTGTCTTGCTATCAGTCTCCTAATAGGGGATGTGTGGATTGTGTTGTTTGAATAAATATCTTGTCTTTACTTTACCCAGAGTTATAAGCTCTACAATACGATCGCGAGCAATTTTGAATATGGTTCCCTGGTACTCCCATTTATTTGATTTTCATGCTAACATCTTGGATGTCAAACCAGCTGAAGACAATGAACCAATTTTACAGATGCAAGTGTATCTATCTAATTCCAGACACCGGTGTACTCCATCAGTAAACTAAGAGCTCTTCGTGGACAGTTCATTTATTGCAGAGCATCTAATTACTGTATAAACTTTTCAATGTTATAGTAGATTGGTAATGGTCACTTTCAGCTCAGTTTGTAGTTAGACTGTGCCGTTGTCTTCCCAGCCCCCGCCCCCTTGTTTGGGAGATGGGCCTATGGTAGGGAAAGTTGTAAAGTAAAGAGGGGGTGAGATTGTAAGGTGGGAGGAGTCGGCTAAGAAAGTTAAATCTGCTTTTTATTTGACCTTTCTGCATCCTGTTACTCTGTTTTGAAACCAAATGAAAATCATGACCAACACAATATCTGTTGTTATGGTTGACAAAGGCAAGATATGTTGTAATTCCTGGTATTTATTTTTATAATTATTTTTTTGTGTGTGAAGTTTTATATAGCGCAAACTAGACCTAAAGGTATCAGAGCGCTTTACAAGAGCACCAGTTATGTTACTAACTAACTAAGCTTTTGCATAGGGCCCTCCTAAGAGAACTTTGGTATTATAATACAACTAATTACTAGCTAAGCCACGAACAATAGACATTTAAACAGTGCTCTTACAAGCACTTCATTAAAGTTGAATAAAAGACCAGTAGGAGGAGGGCCTGGAGCAATAATGGGAAAAATATTTTGCCTCTGGAAATTCTCACTTATTTTGGTCTCTGGTAGAGCAAAAAATCAGTGCTGTTCGTTAAGCCACCATCACTAAAATAACAGGCCTGGTACTTCTTTATCTGTGGCTTGTACCTAGGTTAAAAGACAAAGGTGGTTATATCTTCCTGTTACCTGATGTCAACCTCTTGTGAAAGTTCACTAGCAGCAATTTGCTACATATAATTAGTTCTTCAAAGTGTGGCAAAGCCGAAGGCCCCCATGGAATCTCTAACACATTAATTAGAGGGGCTCCTGTATTCTGTTTGAATTCTGGAGTTTTCCCTACAAAAGTTTGCAAGGCTCCTGCTTTAGTGTTTGGGGCATAAGGCAGAGGAGTTGCAAATATTTTGGAGCAAGCAGGATTTTGTTCATTTCTTAGTACTTTGCACCAGGTGTTTGTCACGTGATCTCACATGGATAACTATGGAGAAAGGGAAGTGTTAAGCCGGATTTATTGACTTCTGTGCAGCATTCAAACAGGGGCGGTTTGTGGGAAAAATGACCTGTAATGGGAGTACCACAGTCACTAAACTTGATCAAGGCCTTGCATTCTTTCACATGGATGAGGGGCCCATTAAACAATAAAGGAATACAGCAGACAAAGTTGTATTGGAGAACCACCTTAAGCAATGATATATTCTTGCCACTCTGGGTAATTTCTTGCCGGCCTTCTGAAGACTCTTTTTAAAGCAATGCCTTTTCCTTCCAAAATGAAATATTAACACGATAAGTATTTTGTTTTATGTATATGAGCTTGTGCTGCCTGACCAGACTTCATGGGGGTTTGTAGAGACCTAAATGTGCTAGGATCTTATTGTGGCCTCACTGCTTGATGATCAAGACTGCTAAAACAGGTATTCAGGCCTTGAGAAATCTACTTGCGCGAGCAAGGGGCGTATCTTGGTCAATAAGATTAGAGGGCTGTGAGCTTCAGATTTGACATATTGTTAAAACACATTATATAAGAAGCAGGACATGAGGGGGGCTTAAGGGGAAGTGGAAAGAGAGGAGGGCGGATTGTTAGGGGCACTTTTAAGTCCTTCAAATCAGACAAGAGTGTGTGTGTTTTTGTCAGTGTGGGCATGTAAAAATTCCAGGTGCAATCCGACAGACTTCACCATATCTGACTTAAAGCATTTGTACCCAACTATGTACTACATAATACATATTTTAGGGGGGCGTAATACCCCAACCCCCCTCCCCCCCCCTCGTCCCCCACCGAAGCTACGTCCCTGTGCACGAGCTATTTTAGAGCTTACTGGCCCCATCCTGCAAGAGAACTCCAGTTAGAAAAGAACAGGTGTTTTTTTCATTCAGAAAGTGAATGGGCAAAAAAGAGGCATTTAAATCTTGTTTTTATCTTGTGTTATTTGCTGGGCAAAGACCGGGGTCAAATGTCAGCTTACATCCTATTACAAATTGCTGCTTATGTTATCTTTTTCTGACTGCAAAGCTAGAAGGTTTTGTAAAGTGAACTGTCTGACAATGGTGCTGGGCATAACAAATTTAAATAGCTGTTGATTGAACTGTACACATATTTCAAGATCTTTTTCAATAGTAAGGAAAGCACTTTTTTGTAATTCTTTAGTGAAATGGAAACAATGATATTTAATAGGATCAAAACAAATCGGAATACTTTACTTGGTGATATGCAAATGATAAATATTTTGCTAAAACCTGATTTCCACACATTATCATTTGTACACTATACAGTTTAATAGGTTAAAATGCATGTCAGTGGGAAAAATTGTGGCAATTTCAATGGAAAAATGTCTGTCTGTGAATGACAGTGCGCTACCACATAATTCTTTAGTAATATATTTAAAAGTGAGATTTCTGCCACTGCCCTTATGACGATGCTACTAGGAAACTAAGAGCAAAGTCAGGGGTCATGTGTACCCTATATGAAGGCTAGATTTTTATTATACATGGATCAAAAGTTTAGTAAATCAAACAAAAGAGTTCTGTGTACAGCAGGCATGTCTAACTCACTTATTTGAAGGTGCTCCTGTATGTGATAATGAGGAAAAAGAGACCCCCTTAAATAAAATGTTTGCCCAGGAACACACCGTTTGAGAAGGGTAAATGGGTAAAGTGAATTACACTTAAGTTGAGTAGATTATTCAAGTCCCTAGACCTGCAGATCTGGTAATATTTTTCAGATGTTTTGGGGCCAGGTAATGGAGTTTGTAAGGAAATAAAGTCAATTTAATAGGTTATTGGCTGGATGTAGACTTTATGCTGTCCAGGCAGTACAAGTATCAGGGAGTAAATTAGTACTAACCTAAACTGGACACCTTGTTGGGATGAGAAATTTAACCTGCTTTTTGGTGGATAGTCTTTAAAACCTCTCCTCAAGACCTATAAGCAAGAACTATACCAATTGCAGTCTTTAGGATCACAACGCCTATCCTTGACTCTTCCCAATTTTGTAAAACCTGAAGGAAAATGTCTTAAAGTATTACCACTGTCACCGTATGTCAATATGGAAGGGCTAAGACTGAAATCAGCCCTGAAAGATTTACATTTTGAAGCTGAAAGTTTGGGGTTGAAGTTTCTCCTATATGTTAAGAGGGGGTTTGAACTCCATAGCCGCTGTTAGCCTTAGGACAATATTTGATAGTGTTATGACTGGGCTCTCTGCTAAGAAGCAGCTAGCATTAACGTTATTTGCAAATTATGAAATATCTATTTCTTTCCATAACTTTATAGATTATGGAACAGAGAAAAGTAGCATAGCACAGTTATACTTCGTTCCTTCTCTAGTGATTTTTCATTATACTGGTAAAAGCCCTATTTGCAATGAAGAAAGCTCACAAAGACAAATTTACGATGTGACGGGTATTTACATGTATTACCTTATAAGATAAGTCGTTGCTTGAATATTATGGTCAGCTTGGGCCTTGTTCCACAATATCAAAAAATCTGTGAATATCGCTATATATAAGAACATTTTAGCTGTTCGTTTAAGACTACTATCAGATTGTCTCATTTGTTATCCTTTTTGTTTTTTAGATAGATGAATACATTTATAACACCTTTGTGTTTAGCTAAAATAATGAGGACTCACATATTTATTATAAATGTCTGAAATGGACATTTCAAAAGGATTTATTAAGTGTCATACATTGTGTTGCTTACTGTTGGTATCTTTTATCATAAAACTGGTTATTTTAATTGTTCTGTAGTTAATGTGTTTTTGTTGCCAGATTGAATTTAATATATAGATTAAATATGTATTTGTAAAGTGAAGTGGTGCACTGAAAATGCCCATGAGTCTAGGGATACAATAGGGATCATTTACAAGAAAGAAAGGTATCTGTGGAAGGATTTCCCTAACAATACAGATGTGCTGTTCTCTGAAGAGGTGGTTCTTCAGTTCGTTCTTGATTGCAGAAGGGCTAGGAACTGTTTCTGAATGCATAGTAGCTAATATGTTTTTTTAAAACTAATGATGCATTGATACTAAGAATTGTTGAATCATAGATATTGAATCTTTTGAATCATTTGAAATCTTTTTAAAGAATAATAAACCTAATTCTGTACAGTATGAATCAGAATGGCAACACCGCGTGCTTGCCTGAATATGCCATTAGTATGAAAGCCTCTCAAACAATAGTTGCTTTTTCTTGATTTTGGGCTTTTTGTTCTCCTAAAATTTTGACCTTGGAGATAATATTTGGGATAAAATACCCCCACCGTACATTATAAGGATATTACAAGTCACTGAGAAGTTCCATAATAATATAGAGAAGTGAGGCTAAAGGCTGAGTTCCATTATAAGGTTATGGAACACCGAGGTGACTTGCAATATCCTTATCATGTACGTCAGGGGGTACTTTGTCCCAATATAATTCATGGTCACACCATCACTCACCTTCCCTACAAACCACTTAAAGCCTTGGTGCGCAGCTCTTTCATATGAAGGAGCGAGCGTGATTGCAAACATGAAGAATAAAAGTAAAACCTCTAGTGCAAAATGAAACACATCAAACACCTGTTAGATATTTATTGCTAACAGATATTCGAAACTGTTCAATACAAGTCAGTTAAAAAAAAAGCTGCAGTAGCTCAGAATTTGTAGAACAATGCAAAAAGATTCTAGCTTTTCTCTATCTTAGGAGTGCAAAAAATAAACATATTCACGCTGTTTGTCACGGTAAACCATTAAAATGGAGCAGAAGAGGGAAAAGCAATGTCCGGCTTTCGTTGCTTTAAACAGCTGCTCCTATTATGCTCCATGACCTGACTTGCCTTTCACTTCGGCTGCTGGCTCTGGCAGAAAGGCATTGTGATGTCAGAACTCAACTGTAATAACTTATAATGGTCAAGTTCTTGCGTCTTTTCTTTATAATTGGTGACTGAGTATGTAATATATCTAGCGCCAAGATGCCATAGGGCAGAAGTTTGCGCTTTATAAATCTCTCATTCATTCTGACCCGTGGAGAAAGCTTGGCTTTACCCTAGTGATTTTTTTAAACCTTCAATCGAAGCTACAGTAGCGTGGCAGAGAGATATACCATGGTATCTAATGTATATATGGCACACAAGCAGGTAGGCTTAACTTAGAGGCATTGTGTGAAGTATTTATGCAGTACTCAGACAGTAATAAAGTAAAAACATAACACAAGAAAAATCTGGAACCAATTTAGACATTTGGAATACATTTATTAATTAAAATCAAAAAGCAGAAAGCACTATCCGCGGTTATCTGGTCCTACTGGACCAAGTCATAGTCTAATGTTCAGGTCGACCACCATGGACTGCGGGTAGGATACAGGGACCAGGTTTGTCCTGGTAGAAAGTTTACCTTCTGACTTAGAAACATTTCTCCATCAGAATTGGTTGTTGACAAGCTGTTGGCGAGACAAGCTGCTAGCTGGATCGAAGCAGGGCTGCTGGTGCTATCTGAGCTGGTGAAGTCCAAAGTCTGTGGACAGGAAGCCTTCGACGTTGAGGGTTGCAGCTGGGCATCATCCCGATTGAGCCCTGTAGGTTCAAACTTAGAACATTTTCTGGAAGTCAGATCTAATTTCAGCAAGGGCAAACAAGCAAGTTAAATCCTACTGGCGATTCGGCGGCTTTCGCTTGACGGCGACCCCTGTCTCCTTCAAGTTTTCTGGAGAGAAAGCTGGCAAAAAGTTTTTAAGTCCCAGCTTTTGCAGCGTGTGTAGAAGTACAATTTAACACCAGCCTAGGGTCCAGGAACGAAGGGGCACCACTTAGTGGTTAGTACTCACTCCAGCAGAGGCTAGCAGCAGGGTCCAATGCAGTTTCAGTTGGAACTGGGCGGGTGCAGGGAAAGAGCCCGCTTGAAGTGTGTTATGCCCTTGTAGCTCAAACAGGAGGTCAGCTAGCTGACCCTTGAAGTCCCTTCTGGGTCCTGGGTTCAAGGTAAGCAGGTTGTGTCTTCCTTTAGGTTCTTCATGCAGCCAAATAGTTCTTCTTTTGATCTACTCAGTGGAAAGAGAGTAGGTCTGTGGCGTCCTCTTTTATGCCCAGGGCCAGCCTGTGGATGAAATGCAAGCCTTCCACCCACTTTTGACACAAGGCACTGCAAGCCTGTCATTCAGTCTCCCATTACTTGTACCCTGCCCCTTAGAGAAGGTTTGGCCTTACGCTAGTGATTTAAAAAAAAACTTTAACTGAAGCTACAGCAACATGGCAGAGCGATGTACCGTGGTATATAAGTTAAATGTCGCAAATGAGCTGCCATGTACGCCATACACATGTGATTGTAGAAGACTGGTAATAGACTTACCATTGTACTCCTACACACTGTAGCCCAAACATCTGAAGCAATACTTCAGAAGAAACTGTTTGACATATTGAACATTGGCATAGTTTAGAACTTTGGCTAAATTAATCTTAAATGTGCCTTGTAGCATATAAGGTTGGGTGCTTATTATAGTGTGAAAATGACCTTTTAAATTTGCTCTTTGCAGTTTAAAGGCTATGTTATAAATGTCTACTTTGCTGCCTGGAAGCTTTAGCTGAAATAAATTCAGTTCTGATGGACTGTTCCCTCTGGAGAACTATTAGCTCTTCAAGGTGCAAATACCTCTCTGTCTAAAGACAGTATCCTTGAATTTGCTGGCAGGAAAACTGGTAGGATTAATCACTGTTCTCTTTACCTAAAATGTGGGAGAGGAGAGTGGACTGGTACCTAGAACGGATTAGACAGAGATGGCTGTTCTCAAATGGTTACACTAAAAAGGTCTACTGTGTGGAAGGCTGGAATTCCGCCTCCTGTTTCAGTTCGCCATTGGGTGAACCCTGTTTCCAAAACCAACCAAGTAAGGTTTTGAAGCCCTTGGTTGAGCGAGATCTGGTCTGAAGGAGTCTTGAAGCACGAGGAGAGACCAGAAGGTCCCGCAGAATTAAGCACACTGGAACAGAGACACCAAGGCTACCTACAAAAAGACAGGCAAGGTTTCTGTTTTATGTTTTTTTACTTAACACTAGGCTTGGGTGGAGTTTGTAGTCTTTTGCTCTGCGAAACTCCATGAACTGCCGAAAAAACTCTGCCGCACTCTGCAGAGTTTTGCAAGCGGTGGAGTGTGGTAAGTCACGTTGCTTGCACAGATTTTTAGCGTCTGGAGATTGTCCTGCATGGTAAATTCAGCGCGAACGGCACCACGGGCATTTCTTCTTTCTGCCACTAGAGTAGATGTTCTATTCGAGTGGCAGCATCCTAAACGCGAGAGACAGATTTCTTAACGTGAGCGGTAGCGAACTGCCGCAACTGTTCGCATTGAGCAATCTCACCTGAGCATATGATTTTTCTTGTTTGCGCTCGTCAACCTAACGTTGGCAAACCGCGCAAGAGGAAAAACTCCGCTCTGTGCCGCTTTGCAGAGTTTTTCTGAAATACGTGCTCTGCGCGCAGTGGGAAAAACTCTGCAAACTGTGCCGGTGGAGCGGAATTTATCGCCGACCTCTACTTAACACTTTGAGTTCTTTGCTGCCCAGAAAATAGTTTTCCGCAGGATGCCACAGTGAAGGTCTTCAGCCTTAGTCTGCTGTGGGATATCAAGGTCCAAAAAGGTGTCTAAAGGTGAAAGTAAAACCTGTGACCGTGACAAGGCGTCAAAGGTACCACAGCCACGAAGCGACCTCAGCAGCTACAGAATCCATCTTTGGCCCTCTTGGAGCGTTTGGTGCTAAAACTGAATGCTTTAGTGGACACCTGAACTTGAAGTATTAGCTATAGCATCCTGCTTTGCCCTGCTAGAGGAGTTTGATTTCAACAAAAAAGACCTGGTAACAAGGTAAAGCCTTTGACAGATGCAGCCTGCTTGTCTTACCTGCCCATCGTTCCATAGCAGTGGGCCTTAAATCACCCCCGGCCCCAGTCATTGACTTACAGTGGCGCTATGTTGTTTCTTACCACTTGTTGATGCTACATTTCAGATCATTTTTGTGTCATTTTCTTCTTATTAAATTGTTTCTTGCCACTGTTTTGGTGCTGCCTAAGTATCTATCACACATTTCTTTTGGAAACAGCCTGCTGCTTTCCGTTTACTATCCATGCAGACCTCTAACCAGCTACATACTATTGATTCAACCAACAAGGGATTATGTGAGGTTTTATTAGTGAACTTTGTTTTTACTTAGCCAGATAGTGTATTATTAGCGTTCCCGCTCAGAACCGCCGTGAAATTAACACAACTTACAATAGACCTGTGAATAGTGTAGCTAATGTACTCACTCATCTCCAGAGATAGCATTACACAATTTCATTGCATGTTACAGTTTTTGTTTACATTTTAATCTTTCCAAACCAGTTAGGAATGTTTTTCTTTAGGGGTGATTCTAACAAGATTGCCATTTAGAGCAGAATCGGCTTACGGGGTGCAGAAGTAATGGTTAAATGTTAAAGCAGGTAAACGCTTTCGCCTTTTTTTTTCAACCCTGAGAAGAAATGCACATTTTAGTGTAGCGTTCTAACAGCACTCCAGGGTTGCACTTCTACAGTAGAGATAGATACTGCGGAGTAGCGGTACTTTTGTCACTAAGAGGGTGTGGCGTAAGGGCCAGAGCTGTCGGCTTTGGAACTGGGGAAGCAGGTTCGAGTCTCAGCGTCGGCTGAACATCCTGTGGTTCTGGGCAAATCACTTAATCTGCCCGTGCCTATAAAAACAAATGTGTCCTTATATAATACATGTAACTGGTGCTTATGTAAAGCGCTCCAATACCTTCGGGTCGAGTTCGCGCTATATGAAATTGTGCACAAAAAAGGCTCTGCGACAGTGCACCCTAGATCCCCGACTGTTGATGCCGATGATATGGTCCTGATGACAGAGATGGGTAGGCCTCTGTGACCTCATGAAGTAGTATAAATGTAAAAAGGCTCTGAAGGTGCATTAGCACAGCAGATGTAACATCCCTGCCTGTTCCCACTTGTTCATAGGTGATGTAAGGGATCTTTCTCTGACCCGAGGCAAACCCAATCCACTTGCAGTTTTATGATTCCCACGAGCCATTAGCCACAGTAACTTCGGTTTCTTATAGGCTGTGGTCACACAGGTTACAGTGATTTGCAAGGCAGGCCTTGCTGCATCATTCTGCAGCATGATACACAATGGGATCTGAAAAGGCTGAAATAGAATAGTATTGTTTAGAAATCTAGGACATTCCATCCTTTAATACCAGTTTAATAGGCTTCACACGGGTATCACGTTCAGGCATAACTGACCCGGCCTGTGTGCACTCAGCTACTTAGTTGAGTTTGTTTTTCCAAGTTTGGTTTTGTGGAAAAAGGAGAAATGCTGGTAAATAATGCAAAACTTGTGCTTTGAGTCTGATGAGTTTAACTTTCGTTAAACTACCAAATGAGCTGCAGTTTGATTATGCCTCCTGGAGGAGAAACACGTTCTGTAGCAACAAATAATCCCAAACAGCTTGAAACTGAAAATGAATAGAACCGGATACACGTACCACGCTGCTATGTATAGTTTGTAATCCTGCCCATAATCCGTTTTTTATTTGATTTATTTAAGCATATTTATGCTGTTTGCTTTTGTGTAGCGCTAACACTTTTGGTTATGACATAAGTAGCACATACCCATTCGTTCAGATCTATCGTGTTTGGTTGTATGAGGTTAATAGTTAAAAAGAGACGCATTTGCAAAGCCTGGCTTTGATGTGTGAGAGCAAAACCAGCATTTGTGCATTCCTGTGTGGAAAGTTAAAGACAGACCTATTTTCTTTGAAGTTCTTGTTAATGTTTATATGCGGAGTGCACCAGTAAAATACGAGTCCTGACATAGCCACATCCATTTGCTGAGTCCTTTTTAAGACCTGGCGTTAGCCAAGACCTTTTGATTCTTTGAAAAAAAATATATATGTGCGATATACTTAATTTAAAGGAGCTTTCAGCCAGCTTTCTTCATTTGTTGGTCTATTGATGTGTTATTCACGTTTTGCTTCCACCCATTACAGTATATAGCAATGGGACAGGGGGTCAGCCCACTTCAGCCATGGGATTACTTCACTTTGAGTGACACAAGGAGCACATTTGCACACAAGCTAGTTCCCTTCTGTGCCAATGTTTTTTTTTGTTTTGTTTTTAAACGTATTACTCTGGTGTTGCCTTTGAGTTAGAGTCTGATGTGACAGGGTGCTATACCAGATGTGAGCACATGCCACATTCCATGCTTCATCAGTTCCTGATTCTGGTGTGAATTCCTTTTCGAGTGTCCTTTGTTTACTGTTTGACTGCTGGTATTTCACAGCATAACAAAAAACTATCTGTATTAAGTTATTGAAAGTTCATAACTGGGCTACTTGAGTTAAATATAACTGGTGAATTTAAATGGTTTGGTCGTTTAAATCTGTATGTTTTACCTGACATTTCTTTTTTTTTGTCAAACATATTTTTATTTAACTGCCATTTTTTATTGGTGCCAGTTGTGTGCTGATAAAAGCATCTCTTCCAGAAGGCTAAGCATAAACTCTCTTTGGTACCCAGACTAGCCTCTTGTATGTGTGCATTTTCTTAGGGGATCAACTCATCTTCGCTGTGCAGTATCCTGTCGTGACCACCAAAGTCACTTGATTAGGGTTTTCCAGCTCCTCACTGTACCGTGTTGTCATTTCTGCTTCTGCCTGTGCCTCCTTGGTCCAGCACTCTGCACCCTTCTTTGAGGCCCCAGTTCGGGGGATTTGTGGCTAGGCCTTCCACAGCGGCGCGTCAGGCACCCTCATGAGTGATGGATCCATCATTGCTTAATGAGCATCCTGGACATCTGGGGGCAGAGTCCCTCCATTGTCTTTTGTCCAGGTCAGAGCACACATTCAAGTACCAAGCAGATGCAACGCAAACAACAAGGAACATGTAGGTCAGTCGAAAATATTAGAAGAGGTATAATTGGAAACATAATTTGTATTAGATTAGGACATCAACAAACCTAACCCTGTTAGTAAGGACATCCTCTACTTCATAATGAAGACACTATTGGTGGAGAGCAGTACATTTGTTCCCCCTGCATCACACGTTGGTTTTAATGTGTTGCTGTTGAGGGAGCTCTTGGTATTTTAATTTCACCCCGCTTTAAGGTTATAAAGCTTATAAACAAAAACCTGCTACATCTCATCCAAAGGCCCTCCAGATATCTCATATTTTTCCTTTAAAAACTCAGCTTCATCTGATTATGGATTCTTGTCAACAATACATTACTTGCTTGTTTAGAATGTGTCCTTTTATTCAGCTGTTGTCACAACATTTTCTGCTCAAAATCATAAGCACTAAAGAAACTCAAAGAAGCAAGCATAACAATTTGGGAAATTGACCGCAGTGTCCAGATAGGCATGTAAAGCAGACAGAGGCACCTGCCATGTTGAGAATGTTTTCCATTATATTCCTTTCACGCTGCCTTGTAATGAAAACTGACAGCTTGTCGCGATTCTCGTATTTGACAATGAGGCTTTTTTGACAGTTGTTGTTTGCTGTCTTTCCCTTTTCAATAAACTTTGTGATGTAAAGAACAACGTGAACACTTTCGCCTTGTGTGGGTGTACTTTGAATTACCTGATTTTCCACACAAATACAGAAAGTATTATCAATAAATGATACAAACACAAGGTTAATTTTCTACAAAATAAAAGTTATTTCACTATAGCGGAATCCACATGCGCAGTTGCCATGGTAAGTTAGTCCAACATTGTTTCGACCCCCATTTCTGAACAAGACTCGGTCTTGTTAAATCGAGTGTAGGTTTCTTGTAAACCATCTACCCTTGGGTTAAATCGGTAGCTGCTTGTATACCTATAGGCTAAATTCACCCAGGCTTTCAGGTTTTCCATAGTCTTTAGACACATTTAAATAAAACTATGTGAATGGGAGTCATGTGAATATTCATTGCTTATGCTGAATCAGACGTGGTTGTACCCTAAAGCACCTCTGATCTATGGCGTCCATGGTAATTTGTCTATGGTCTTTAATTTTGAAATTGAGGTGCTTTTAGAAGGTATTACATGACCTGCTTTTACTGCATTCTAATTGATAGACAAACCTGGGTATTCATAATTGTTTACTTTGGACCTGGAATCTGTAATTTACTGTTTTCTCTTCTTTTTGCCTGTTAGGTTGTGATAAACGTCTCCTATTTCTCACAGATCCTGGGTGATTGGCCTTCCTACTTCACTTAACTACGACCTTCTATGACCAGTATGTTTCTGTCTATTCAATTTTTCTGGTTTGTTTATCACTAAGTACACATCTGCTTTTTGCAACTCAATTAGAAAACGCTATATTTGAGCTTCCTTCAGGTACAGATAGGAATACGAGATTCTGGCAGAGTGTCTGTGGCTGTAATTTATTTATTTTGCTTTGTGACCATGCCAGCTGACGAGCCAGAGGCACTTTACTTTCAAACTTACGGCAGCATGCCACCGTCCTGCGGTAAACTCTATGTCATCAGCCTTTCTGCTGGCACCTTTTTGCTCCTTCTAGCAACCTCTATGCTGTTTCGTTTTGTCTCAGAGATTCCGGCTGTGGTGTTGGGCCTCAGGCCAACATGGCAGCAATAATGGACACAGATACGAGGGAAGGTGGTACGGTAAACTGGCCCGAACACCCGGGCCCTTTTATTGACGGGCCACGTCACTCGTGGCACCCGTGATGGATGGATGTCGGGGTGCAGTGTGTCCAGCCCTCGAGGGAGTGGCTGGGGTTACAGCTTCCTGCGGAACACTAGAATGTGTCCCGCAGGACATTACATTCCTCCCCAACTTTATTGAAGAAAAAACCAAACGTTAGTCCAACCTGTGGGGACAAAACAAACAGTTATCTGAATACCACATGGTCCATCAGACTTCCGTATCAGGTGACAGGACGACGTCAGACAGGAGCTGGTGACTTGGCTTGCAGCAGGACCTTCTCGGCCGGCACCCGTAGTTTAACCTGAGGGGTTCAGGACACGACCGCTGGCTTGAAGACGTCCGCTGCATACCGTCAGATCACTGATGATGACATGTCATACGATCTTGCATGGCTCCCACCTTGAAGACATCGGTGATGGTCTGTTGTAAGTTCTAACGGTTCTTTACAGTGGGCTGCGTCGTGAGCATGGATGGAGTCCACGGTAAGAATTCACAGAGGTGTTGCTGGACCGACTGTCCCTGTTGAACTGCTAGGCTGTGACTGGTAACCTGTCGGTGGGGCAATGTCTCTTCTCGCTCTCCTGCGTGGGGAGGCCCGTCGTCGGGGTTGCTGCGGGACAGTAAGAGGGCTGCGATGGGGGCCGCTTGTGTGCCGTCTGGGGGCAGCTGCAGGACCGCTGAGGAGCCGTTACTTAGTAGCACGCACAACCCTCACGGGTGGATGAGTCTTGGCTAAGACTTGCACTCGCTGCCGCGGTTCCAGTGTAGGCCATGTTCACAGGTAGCGTCTGATCTCTTTAGACGGCTGGTGTGGCAACGGTGTAGGACTCCAGTCCACTTGTGTTCTGGTAGTGGTGTTTTTTTTGACGCAGGTGCTGAGTGCTGGCGTGATGGCGGCTGCCAGCCATGTGGTGAGTCGGAATGACAGATGGTGGTGACTTTCTGGGAGAGATTGGATGTCAGGAGGGACTTAGCAGCCAGGTTATCTCTGCCTTGTTGAGGTTGATCTTTGGTGGCGGCTTGACACGCAGAGTGTACGGATCCTCTCTTGCCTGTTTTGGGGCCACTGCCGACTCCATCTTGAGGCGGTGTGAGGGCGGGCACTCAGAGCTGATCTTCACCCGTGGCATCTGCGGACAGGAGCAGGGATGCCGCTTGACTTTAGACTGCTGACGCTCTTCTTTCTTCGAGGACGTCGCGCTTGGACCTCGAGGTGGTGCTGTCGTGGCGCCAGCTTCTGCCTTCGATCCAGCGTGCTCCTTGCTTGCTGGGCGACGTGACGTCCGGTCGCGTGTCGCTGGTTGTTGGAGCGCATGTAGCTGTGGCGGCCTGCCATGTGAGGTGTGCGACTCCTCTCTTGCCAATCTTGGGTCGCGGCCGACTCTGTCTTGAGGCAGTGTGAGGGATAACGCAGTGTGTGGTCTTTGGCCCACTGCGGGGCTTCGCTGGGGTGGTGGAGATGTGGGTACTCTCCTACCTGCGTTCAGCAGTGCTTCTTTGTGGAGATGTCTCTTTCTTAGATGCTTTCTTTTGGCACTTGGGGGGCCTGAGGTGTGGTTGGCAGTTGTGCCTGTTCACCAGTAGGGGAGGGTGATGCGACCTCTTCACTGGCGGTGGGGTTGGGCAGCCATGTGTGGTGCGTGCTCTGCACCAGTCTTTCTTGCGCTATTGCTGGGGGCAGCTTCCCTTGAGACGTTGCTGTCTTAGCTGGTCGTCCATTCTTGCTAGTGGTGGCTGTCCGTGTGTAGCTCTGAGTTTCTTGCAGCTCTTTGCAGGGTTTGTCAGTCTCCCCCCGTACTTTGCAGAGTTGGCAGGCAGCGCTCTTGCCTGTAGGGTGCTGGTTTGCGCGGGCACAGCTTAGGGCACCTTGCGGGCTCTTGAGTGTGGCAGCTTCCTGAGGCTTTGCTGTCTTCAAAGGCGTCCTGACTGTCCTCACTTGCAGGGTGAAGAGGGCCACTCTACGAGCATTCTTCTCTGAGGGCGCACCTTGCTGTGCTTGGTGCAGTCCGTCTCAGCCACTGGGCGTGAGCAGGCCGTCTTCCACGTGGTGGCGGTGTGCCCTCTTGGATCTGTTGGCTGCTGTTGCCGGTTGGTTAGCCGGATGCTGTGCTCTTGCACTGCTGGTCTGTAGGGTGCCGTGCAGCTACGCTTGTCGCAGGTCTGCAGCCATCGGTCGCGGTGGGCAGTTAGTGTGCTGGACCGCTCCTTGGGTGCACCCGTTTGGATCCTCTTGCTAGGATCCCTTTGCAAACACCTTTTGCTGATCCTGCCGCTTCTGGCAGGGTAGTGGGGTGTAAGGGCCTCTTCTCCAGTCTATAGTGCTGCTTGGGCTGACGGTCGCGGGTTACAGCTGGCTGTCTGCCCTGACCAGGCATTACGTCTTTTCTTCAGCGCGTTACTTCTGGGGAGCCGCCAGGTGGCGCTGTTGTCGTTTTCTGGGATTCCCACGTACAGCTGCAGCGCCCAGTCCGTAGGCACAGTAGAGGGTAGAGGTCCTGGTGTGCTGCGTGTGGCTAATAGATGGCACAGGTCCTTTTCATTGGGGCACTACCTGCCTTTCTCCTGTCGCACGCGGAGCCGCCTCCAGGTGCTTATGGACATGTGTGTGGCGGCAGTTCCTGTGGTGACCTGCCGGTGGCGAGGTAGGGGTTCTCTTTCTCTTCTCCAGGTAGGTGGGGGGGCAGCCTGCTGGAAGGCCGTTGACAGCGCGGGAGGCAGTCGTTTATTTTTTTTATTTTGCTCTCAGAACCTCTCACTGGCCAGCAGGTGGCATAGTTGTTTCAGAAAGTGGCCTGGGGACAGACAGGACTCTTCGGGACCAACACTGTGGAGAGGAAGGCCCACTCCCTCCGATGGGGGCACGAGGTGCTGGCTGATTCCTCCTTCATGTGGCAGGGTGCAACTGCAGACAGAAGGCCGTGGTTGCAGGGATGTCTTGTGCATGAGGCGGTGCTCAGCATGCACTGTGAGGCAAGGGTGCGGGGCTGTGCTCTGCTGGTGGCTGGCGGCAGTTGTCTATGGGTGACCCATCGTGTGCAGCAGGGTCTGATGGCGGTCCCACAATGTCGTACTGTGTCAGGGCGCATCCGTTGCATGCCCTCCTTCCTCTTTCGGCTGCTGCGTGCCTCCCTTCGTCTGCTGGCAATTGGCTGTGCGATGTGGGGAGGGTCTCGGCGTCAGCAGTGCTGGAGATGCAGGTGTGGGGGCCGGTTGTGTCGTGAATGCCTTCGCTTGAACTGCCGTCCTGTGCAGTGTGGCGAGGCCACGGCCCGATGGAGCCCTCAATCGCTGACCTCTGATCCTCACGGCAGCGGCTCCTCCGAGGTCGCCGCCCGTGCTCCAGCGTGGCCCAGAGCAGGCGAGTCGCACACTAGGGCGCTTCTCTGCCGGTGGCTGTGTCCCCTTCATTGCACTGCTTGGTGTCGTGGCGCGCCATGGTAGCCGCGCTGTGCGCAGCAGACTGCAGGAGTTCAGGAGGGGCTGGGGCGGGCTGCGCACCCCACCAGCGCAGTGGAGCTGCCTGCTTGCGGGTAGAGGCTGCGTGTCACGTGCCGCTTTTGTGTGCCGCTTTGTGAGGTACGCACTGCTTTTAGGCGCTCGGTAGTGTTGCCATAACGTGGGCTGTACGATGTCTTGCTCTGCAGTGGCGGGACGATTCACTATGAGGCCGCACAGTGATGGTCACAGGGCGTCATGGTCGCGGCTGATCTATCCTGAGTGCGGCGGCGGGTACATTGCAGGGTTAGCAGGGGGGCTTGAACTCTCACCAGGATCGATGGGGTAGGAGACGGACAGTCTCCATTCGCTCCTCCTTGAAAACACAGAGCGGCGTCCGTGTCAAGCCCCATTTTCTCTGCACTAGCGGGCGTCCGGAGGTGGCATGGAAGTGATGTCGCCCCTTTTTGCACATCGGTCCTCCAGGAGGGAAGAAGAAAGGGTTGTGCGGCGAGCGCGCGAGGGTCAGCCCGCCTCGTCGCCATTGTGGTGTTGGGCCTCAGGCCCACATGGCAGCAATAATGGACACAGATACGAGAGGAGGTGGTACGGTAAACTGGCCCCTAGCATGTGCACCCAGGCCCTTTTATTGACAGAGCCGCGTCACTCGTGGCACCCGTGATGGATGGGTGTTGGGGTGCAGTGTGTCCAGCCCTCGAGGGAGTGGCTGGGGTTACAGCTTCCTGCGGAACACTAGTGTGTCCCGCAGGACATTACACCGACCTACACAACACAATGTTCTGATCAGGCTGCTATTTACGCTGCAGCGGCTTATGTTCTTGCCTGGAAGGAGAGAACATGTATTAATTTGTGCCATAAAAAATTCATAAACTTTTTCTTTAGACAAATTTAGAAAATCCCGTGAATTACTCACTGAATATACAATGACTTCACTGGAAATTATTTAGAACCGAAATAAATTCATATTTAAACATTTCATTTCCATTTGCACATCAGAATAGGTGTAAATTAAACCAACATGGAGTATTGAACTTAACTGTGCCTATCTGATTTGGGAATTTTGTTTTCTCTTAGCTTCTTTTATGTTCTTTAAAAAAGCGAGCGAAAAAATCCATACATCTTCATCTTTCCACCTGGGGGTCTCAAGGTGTTTTCTTTTTTTGCTGACACGAATTCCAAGGACTAACGCATCTTTTTGTAGTTCTTACATCGAAAGCTCACTTTGAAAAGCTCTATGATCATGTCTCCAAGCATCGAGAGGTAAACCTTTGACCCCACGATTTTTCCGGCCTCCGTGTCCTTGAGTCTGTTTGTTGGTAGCCCCCCCTCAAGCTTCAACAGTCTCATAGTGTGTCAGCGACGTCACTCTGGCGAGGTGTTGCGGGAAGGATGTTGGGGGTGTCTGGGGGTGGGTTCTGTCATTAATCCTCTTTAATTAAAGCTCCTTTCAGAAGCCAAAATTTGTCTGAAAGTAACGCCACTGGCAAAAGATTCCATGTGGAAAATAGTGACAAATAAACCGAGTAGGAAAGAGCTACCAAGACACATCAAAAGAATCTCTGAGGTCAAGTCCTGATTGCAGGATTTCTTTTGTAGCCCGACCTTCAGGACTTGTCATTTTTTTATGATTGTTGGGTGAGGGAGTCACATTTAAGGTGATCCGGCTCTGATTGCCACCACTTTCAATATTCTTAAAGTCTTAAATGAAGTAGGCATTCGTGAATAAACCTACTGTCCATGTTAATACCAATTCAAAGTTCGCGTGCCAGTATATTATGAAGGGCTAAGAACAACCTGATCCTATCTACTTTGTCTCAATTCACTCTGCGATAGTAAATGTGATGGTTGACGGGTTGGGTAGATCTCTGCCCCCAACTGGGTCATGTCGAAATATGGATAACTATACCTCATTTACTGGTAGATTACAGGGCTCGTTTCTAAACTGCTGTTTTGGGAGACCCTAGGTATTTTGCTCCTTTCAGTAATGCACATTGTTCAAAAAATGTAGGCGGTATTAGGCGCACTCATGGAGTGGCAAAAACTGTGACTGGCTGTGTGGGTTTGGTCTCCTACTGCTGATGAACTGTTTTTTCTTTTTCCTGTTATATTTTGATAGTGTCTTGCCTCTTTGCCCTACAAAGGCCTGTAAATAGGACATGCATCTTTAGGTTATTTTTTTTTAGTCTTGGTGCTTTACGCGCTGGTGCTTCTTAAAGTAGTTGCTGCCACTGTATGATCCGACAGTGAAGAGGAACCAATCTTCTTGAAGTAAACCCTCCACCGACAAAGTTAAAATAAGGGAGGCATGTCAACGTAAAACTAGAATTGCATTGTAACCTACTTTTTCAAACCAGAAAATTAAATATCTTTTTCAGCACCTTTAGCATCATAGCGGAGACTAGCACTCACAGGAGTGAGGGTAAGGACTCTGAGCTTTATCGCAGGGACTCTGATTTTTAAAGGAAGGGACCTCTGCACCGGTGTTCCAGTGACCCACATTCATGATTTTACTTTCCCTAATTGTGTCTCCACATTGCCATGTTTTACAGTCCAGAACAGACAAGGACCCCCCAAAGGACTGGATTATTTGAATAACTGTAAAACCCATAAATAAACCACACATGCTTTGGGTGTCCACAATTCTTTTGTCTCATTATGTATTCAAATCTGTTAAATTATTTTGCCTTGTTTGTTAGAACTGTGAGCCAAGTAGTGGCTTCATTTCTTAATTAATTATCACATAAAATACCTCGTTGCCTTGAATGTTTACAATGTAGAGCATTGTTAGATATTAAAATGGAATGGGGAGATGACGTATTGCCTCTCTTTATATAGGTGGTATAAATAAAGCTGTCTCTAGCCATACTTTAAAAGCTTTCTGTAGCCAGACCTAAAGCACAGTTAAGGCTTCAAACACAAGTGTTGCCAGCTACTATAAGTTGGTGAGAAAGCTAAAGAACACTATTGGCTAAGAATACTTGGGTCACAATAATCGTAATGTTTTCTGTCACCCCCAACTCCTCACCGCGTTGACCCGACCCCATCCGCCTGACTCTCCATCACATGCACTATGAATTTTCTCCTGCCCACTTCTTTCTTCCCACCACTCCTCAATCATGTCCCCATTTCAGAGCCTAGAATTATTACTTAGTCCCAGGTTCCTAAAGTTGAGGTGCCTTTGACTTGGACCGCTCTCTACAGCCAGTGCTGATTCTGTTAAAGAGAGGAGAAATTAAACGGATAGCGTTATTAATATGTCACAATATATTACTTTCTGCCACATGTCTCACTTGCAGCAGATATGATTTATCTTCCTATTAACAGTAAATGGGATATAACATTGTAATGTATTAGCGGTCGTTTATGCTAATTGGTTCATTATTTGAATTAATATACACTAATCACATTCACGTCTAAATGATGACTTTTGCTTGCAATTTGGCGAAGCTTGTTTAAGCATCACTGAAAAATCTATTTCAAAATGTTAGTATTTCTGCAGAAACTCTTTTGAACCATCTTGTTAGCAATGGGAAAAAACAAGGAACCTCCGGTTTTTTTTGGGGTGGGAGGATTGTTGTACCTCAGGATCCTTCTCTGTGTAGAACATTTCTTCATGCACTGCCTTATTGTAGTGAACGAATATGCACATTTAATTCATCGCAGACATGTATTGTACCACTGATATTGGCAATAAAGCAGGGAGTTTTTGTAGTAGGTAAACTTTGCATGGTCTACAGAGAACCCTATTGTAAAGTTTTAATGAGTATGTTTCTTAGGATTAAATTATTAATGAGTAAATATGTTAATATCCGATTTTATGTTGCTTCCTCTAGATGTATCCTGATTATGAATGCATTTATTTATTGTAGTAAACACGACAAGTGAGAAGTATACATTACCTGTGGGAATGTGCCTACAAAGCTATGATATGAAAATTAAGTATTAATGAATTAATAATCACTCTCATGTAGGCTGCATTTTAACCAGTACTCCATTGTGGGGCAAGTTGTGTTTCGTTATGATATTGACGCTTTAAGCTGGAGCCTTCGAAGAGCAATTCAGTATAGTGATTGGACCAATTTTCTTCCAAGGATGAAACCGATGTACAATTGTTGAACTACTTTGAGGAACTCATTGCAAACTACATGAAATTGTTTACATTTTGTGAGTTTATTAGTCCGGTTAAACCCTCCTGCTTTTGGATTGTATGTACTTGGCGAATGGTAAATAATTTGATAGGATTTACATTTGGGCCTTAAGACAGGGTAAGAATCAAAAGAAAGAGGAAAAGGCAAGATCAAGGGAAAGTTCACTTTTAAAAAACTATTTTATAAAGCACTTGTTTGTACCCACTTTGTTTGAAGATGTAATGTCCATCGTGAGCTTTTCACAGGGCTCTGGTCCTCGAACTGGAGGTTAGGTGTGTCTGTGCTGCAGCAGAAAATTATGTGGTGCCCTGCACGAAATGTTCAAGGGTCCCGTCCCTTCTTAAAAGAACGGGGGTCAATCCCAAACAGGTCGGTAACTTTAGAGACTGCTTTTCAAAGATAACTTGAAACGCGTTAATCTAGGTAGGAGTTTCAAGTGTGGACTCCTGGCTCTCCGGGCTTAGAATACTTTGTATTTCTCTTGGTTGAGTCTGCATTTGGTGAAGAACGTGAGATTGCAGCCCGGTGCATTGCGGTGCATAACGGTAACCAGCCTTTGCACATATATTAGACCTGCCCACTCAAAGGCCTTGTAGACAATGTCCATCAGGTTGGCCTTTATCTTTTTCTCCACTGGGATTCAATAGAGTTCTTTCAGAACCAGGATTATGAAGCTGAATGTCTTCACGCTCATGGAGAATCTTGCCTCTTTATACTACTGGGGACTCCAGTTTTCTTTTATTCGGCACAGTAGCATAGATTTTGTTGAAGTCATCCATTCTCGACTGAACCAAGGACCTTGAGCTCAACGCACTTTTCTAACTATAGAAGTCGAAGGACCCTTGGTGGCATTATAGGTTGGAAATTAGTATTACTTGTGATTGCTGAGATCTGATGATTGAAGGAGATCTTTGGATTAAATCACCGACCCAAGTTTTTCTCTCTTTAGTCGGGCCTCAGGCCTGCAATCTTTCTTGGTAGGCTGAGCAGAGACCTCTGTTTGATTTTTTGAGGGAAGCAAAAGGTTCCTTGGCTGCACTGTCTCAGTACATAAATTAGTATCTCGAGCATATAACCAAAATATATTCAACTTGGAGGCAGTCATTTTTCTTTAAAGCAAGTTGTTAGGACCCACTGTCAACCTATTTAGCAGGTTATTTTTCTATAAATGTTAAAAATGAATATATTTTCATCAAATGCAATGTGTGCTGCTTAGTTAAAAAATCTAAAACCTATTTTTATTGGACGGCTGAAGTTCCCTCTTTCAGTTACCCATTTAATGGAAAAGCTAGCTTCACAAATAAACTAATGCAGCAAGTCATTTTCTCTCATAATGCAGGTAGTAGGATTATATTGTCCCTAGTAGGTGCTATTCGTGCCTCCAAATGGACAGGATCCTTGCATTTTTAGAGATGCAAACAGCTCTTGCCAGGGGTAAACAAAGTTTGCCGCGAAACTTTGTCCGCGCAGGGCATCACAACGCGGTCGTTACAACGACCGCGTTGTGATTCCGCATACCATTACTCCGTAAGTCGGGAAAACGACTTGCGGAGGGGGGCGGGAGGTGTTGGATTTAAAATCCAAAACCTTCCCTAGTGTCCGCACAGACTGGAGTTGGAATAGTAAATTATACTATTTCAACATTCAGCGCCCTCCTCCGCAAGTCGTTGTTCCGACTTGCGGAGTAATGGTATGCGGAATCACAACACAGTCGTTGTAACGACCGCGTTGTGATTCCCTGCGGGGAAAAAGACTTCGGGATGACGAGATAGATTCCTTGCCAGGCAGTCTACCAAGAAGCTGAATTTTCCGCAGCAATACCTTTAATTTAGGGTTTGGAAAATTAGAGTTCCCAGATAAATTCCCCTTGCAAATTTTGGGAACACCCTCTAATTCGTGACTTTGTAGGTACTGACCATAATTTACAACGCATTTGCGACCCTCCATCAAAGCATAACCGTAAATGATGCAGGAACACCCTAGTTTTGTGATTTCTCCACTTGGAAAATTGAACAGGAAAAATATGTGCATTTTACATATTTATGCAAAGCCTGCTATTGGAGATTTTCCGGAGTGTTAGATTTAGGCCATGTACATCTGGGAAAGTATAAAGGTTGTGCACTGGATCACTCAGTACACCAGTTTCAAGTAGCACTTTTTCTCGTTTCTTCACCACACCCGCCATTGGCTTTAATCGCGTTTTTACACGCGCATACTCTTGGCACGTTTGGGCGACTTTCCCACAACTAGAGCTTTTTCTCTACTATCTCCTTTTTTAAAAATAATGCACTTCTTCATAGCTTGCTTTCACGAGTGTTTCCACGAGTGCAAATCCTATTCTTAGAATGTTGTATTTTCTTATACCTAGTCAATTAGACTTTCTGTTTCGTTGTAGCTCTCAGAATGGTGGACCAGGTTGAAAATTGACTTCTCCTCTACAATGCGTAACCCCTGAAGAAGGGTTTCGTTAACCCGAAATGCATTGGGAACTTTCCTTGTAACAAAGAGAATATCATTTATGTTGCTTTTAGAGTCATAAATTCTCATGGATCGAATATGTTTATGATTCTTCATACTCTCAGAATTTTTGCAAAGCAGATGTTTGTACTCACAATGACCATTATATGTTTTGACTATAATATGTTTTAACAAGTTGGCACATGTAAAAGTATTTACGTATTTTGATGTTTGAATTATTCAGAAGAATATTAAATCAAGGATATAGACTTATACAGTCTTGTGTAGTGCGTCATGTAGGTTTGGGTCACTCCACTCCTCCACTTTTGACAAAGTATAAAGGTTGTCATTTCCCTACACATAAGCTTGTCATTTTTATAAATTCAAATAAGCAGTATTACTAACCAAATAGTCCTAGTCTCTGGTTTTGTGGTTTGTTTCCTGTGTCTTCTCTACTATGCTGTTGCTTTGTTTTTCAAATAATTAATGCAGTGTAGCAGTACTCCCATGGGTTTAGGTGCCACATAAGTAATGGATTCATAAATTCAATCTCACTTCTTGAGTAATATATGCATGCTTGTCGGATTGTTTCTCAGTTTATGCTGGTACCCTTATGTTGCAGTTTTGTAAGAATATTAAATGATTTAATCAGATGCGCTTAGCAAACAGCTTGGGAATTAAAACTATAAGAAGCTGAATATCTGCCTAATGTTCTTCCCTTGGTGCATTTATATTAATTGAATGTATACTTGTGTTTTCATGAGCCCCCTGATTAGTGTTAAATCATTGATGCTCTTTACCCATCTGAAACCTACCACTGTCCTCGAAGGACCTATGGTTTATCGACCGGGCTCAAATTAAACCCTATATTTGTGGGAGTAGGCGGAGAAGGCGTTCCATGCTGCTGCTTTCCTACTTCCAAGGATGAAGGTTGTGCATTAGTTCAATATGGTTTACTGGTGATAGAGGGCAGGGCTGCAAGTGGTGTAGGACTGTGATCCCTTTTGACTAAGAGGCATAAGTGAATGCAGTACACTAAGGGCAACGAGAGAGTAAATAAACAGATTCTGTACTCTAGCAATTCATTTATTGCAAGCATTTGTAGAGTGCAGCCCTTGTGGAGCGATTTAATACCCTGGTGGAGTAAACAAGCAGCTTCAAGCAGCGTACCGATTAACATCAGTCAACATCTGTAACCAACCATGTGGCGAGACTAATATATGCAGTCTTCGAAATGGAATTAAAATAATAATACTGTCTTGATTTAAATATGGATCTAGGTATGCCCGACATTTGCAATGCTGTAACTAATCAGTCTTACTGTTACCCGGTTAAATGCTACTAATTTTATTTCAATATCGAATGTTAAAAAAAAGCTCTATTCAGGTGTATGAGATTTTTCTAAAATAAAAAGTTTTGATGTCGATTTGTTGTGATCTGGGAGTTTCAGGCTCTCTGTACAAGCACAAGAATGAGTATAGGCCTTGGAGAAGTGCTTTGGCAGCATAGAGGTTTTTATTTCTGATGGTCCCAAAGTATCTGTGAGTATAACTTTCGCATGAATGTGAAACAATTGAAATTCAGACCAGAGGAGATTTTTCTCTGCCTGCTCCCCTTCACACCCCCTATTGTAATGAATAATGATCAGCTTCGGCACTTCAGCCTCAGGATGTTTGATCCTGTGTGAGACATGTTGACCAGTCGGATTGGAAGAAAAGATCAATCGCATGACCACACCTAGGAAAAATTCAGCGTTTGATTATTTCACATGCTTTGGATTAAACACGTCAGCACTCGTTTGTCATGTTCCGCTTGCCCCAATGTTATTAACGGTTTCATATGAGCCACTTGCCATGGACATGTCAGTTAATTATTTAAATGTATTTATTTGTAGAAAATATTGTTCTGTGACCAGCTTTGTTTGCCAGACACGGAGAACATTGTTTTCCTGATTAAACCTGTGCTTTTTTCATGTAACCTTTTCATTTGATGTTTTTGTCCACAAATATATCTGGTTGAACCTGGTGGATGATCCACTCAACAACTACTGGGTGATGACTGGAAAGATGCATTGAAAGTTTGAACTATAGCCAAAGTTGTGTTGTTGGGTATCCTCAAATCTTTCCAAGAATGAATTCTAGAAACTGCACATGTCTTACACATAGGAAGGTGATTTTCATAATTAAATAGATCAGGAGTGAGAAAGGCAGAGAACCACTTACACACCCAATATTACGTGACAGAGTTGAAGAGAAAAGCTGTTTAATAGGACTCTATAAGGGAGCTTGAAGCTCATACCTCCTGTCAAAATGGGTTACCAACATAGGATGGGGGATAAGGGAAAATGACTTGTGACTCACTGTGGGACAAACACAGAAATTATCTAGAAATATGAGGTTTGAATTGAAAAAATTGCATTTTCTGCAAGGGACATGTCCCGAGCAGCATACGGAAGACGAATCTCTAACACAAAAGAAATAGATTTTTACCACAGGACATGGGTTACGCCAGTGATAATGAGATATTGAAGTGCAGTCACCCATGTAATGCACTGGGACCCAGATGGAGCAATGCTCTTGAACCCGGAAGTGTGTCTACTGAGCACAATGCCTCAACCTAGAAAGAATAAAATTGGCTAAAACGTTGTCAGTTATATGTTAGTACTAGCCAAAGTTTGTAATATCCATAGCAAGTAATTGGTAATTGTGTATAGCACCTACCTTGGCCAGGATAGAGGGATCATCTCTACCATGGAAAGGCAGAGGAGAACGGGAAGGGCGTATGCAGCGCAAACTTGGGTTGATTTAACTCACAATCTTGTTGATATCAATAAAGTCTGTGAGCTACCTTCAACTGTTTTGCCTCTCTGTGTCAGGTACTGTTAAATGCATGGACGGCATAACTGTATCTCGAAGGGTGGGACACTAATAACCACGCCTGACTCTGAAAATTGTGTGTTGGGGACTCCACTCTTGGGCAGTACCTTACCCCAACACTCAGCTGGGCCCCCTTGACCTACCTCGTACATTTCCAACTCTACTCACCCCTGAACATGCTCGCAACGAACACGTTGAAAGCCTAGATTTAGTGTAAAGGTTTGTATAACAGTTAGCAAATATGCTACAGTAATTTCTACATACATTATTCGACTCATTAGAGCTTCTTACCCCACAATGTTCTTTTTAGCTTGTAGCTGGAAAACTCATATGAATGTGAAGTAATATGTTTTATTACGAAATTTAATTTCTCCTCATCAACTCTTGATTTGGTTCAATGGAGATTGATGCATGCTCCAGTTGTTAAGTGGCAGAGCGGAACTTCAGACAAACCGGAGTATCGAACACATGCGACTAAGCATGTGCGCTAGTTAAGTGTAACATAAAATCAATGCCAAGTCAGTAAGGATGCTGTTAAATGTTGGTAATATTGACAATGCATTTGAATGCTCAGTAACGAGGTTACACATGCCTATGTATCAAAAAACGCAATTATCAAGTACAAAAACAATGTAAATATATATATTTTTTTAAAAGCAGCCTGCTTACAGGTGAAGATGCAAAAAACCTATATGTCCGCGACAGATACTCAGATTTTATTATGTTGATCTTTTTACGGTCTAATAAGCAAATAGTAGCTCTACAGAGTTGATTGTATTTTGTTAGAGTTAAACTAAGAAGGACTTCGTCTTAAGGAATTTCGTTTTTCTTTGACAAAATGTGAGTTCATGCTAACATGCAGTAATCTGATATCCTACTCTGATGTTTATTCTCTGAATTCATACACATAATTTTAATAATATGCTTCCCATAATTTATTTTTCTTCATTATTGGCTTATGACCACAAAGGGGTGAGTTCTCTCGCTCTCTCTTCCTCGTTTTTTCTTTCTCTCTCTCTCTTTTCTCTCAAAGTGGAAATCAGATTTATGTTTTTTGTGTCTGGGTGGGCGTTAAGGTCTTACACTAGTCCTACTACGGCAATACTTGTGAATGGAGAAAATTAGACGTGAATAGGAGACTAAACGTGGATTTGTGTGTTGTGATTATTGATTCACATTGTGAAATTGTACATTATTTAATTTGTTTTGTATGTATACATGCATCCTGTTGGAAACACTGTTTAGTCATCATGTTGGAAGTAAAACTTGGGTGCAAATAGTTGGGATGAGCTCAGGTTTAGGACCTCATTACACCCCCTTCAACCTCAACTTTAGGTTTTAGGACACGTTAATTGTTTTTTTTATATCTGGGGTTTATTTGGGAGTAGTTTTTACTTCTAAGTGCAGCTAACAATGGGTCCTGATTGGGTTTTGCTTAATGAATAAATTATTGATAAAACAATGGACAATGGTGAGAGCAAGTGGATGTATGCAATTCTATGGCAGCAGTGTTTACTGCATCGGTATAGATTTATTGCAATTGCCATTCAATTCCCATAATTTCCAGCTTTGGCAACAACGGTGTTTCTACCTCTCATGGGTGAAAATAATGCTGCCAGGCAGTGTGCCACATTAGTAGATTTGTTTTGCCTCATAATTTAGGTAACCTCACTGCATAATCGGACCCCCCATGCTACATAATCCTAGTAGTTGTGATTACGGCTCTGCAGAGCAAGTTGTAGACTGTCATTTTAAGGATGAAATCTATATTTCACAGGGAGCCGTTCTTTATGAAATATGGAGTTTATACCACTTTATTCTGTGCAAAAATCGCATCCAAACCTAACGTGTGTGTGTGTGTATATATGAGATATATATATAGATATATACACACACACACATATATAATCACACACAGACTCCCATACCAGATATGGTTGAAGTAGCTAAAAATCTAGGGGTACAGTTCGATACCGCGTTGTCCTTTCTCCCGCACGCGTCAGCCACAGCAGGGACCTGCTTTAACCTAATAAGATCATTAAGGAAATGTTTTGATTTGATCCCGTTTCCGGCAAAGAAATCAGTAGCAGTAGCTCTAATTCTTTTGCGCTTGGACTACTGCAACAGCCTCTTTGCGGGGGCAAATAAAACCACAATAAAAACACTGCAAGTGGTCCAAAACGCTGCAGCGTGCCTTGTCCTGAGGCTCCCACACAGAGCGTCTACATCAGCGGCGCTTAAAGCTCTGCATTGTCTTCCGATTCATAAAATAATCCTTTTTAAGATTCTTTTAATCACTTATAGAGCCATGCTTAAATTAGGACCTAGGTACCCCTCAGCATGATTCTCCCCATACACCATCACCAGGATTCTCAGGTCATCCACAGCCAACCTCCTGAGACCGCCCACCTTTAGACGAATAACAAAAGGAGGAAAAAGTGTTGCCGTCCTGGGGTCCAAAGCCTGGAACGCACTTCCAATTAATTTAAGACTTCAGGAAACAGAATCTCAATTTAGGAAAGCACTGAAGACATGGATATACAACATTTCCGATGTCTGCTGCCTCGCGCTAATTTAATCGGAACACAGGCTGATATCTCATAGGACCCTCCCTTATCGTCTATTCCTCAGCGCCAGGATGCTCCTTGCGGAGTGACAGCTTGTGCTTAATAAATATCAACTTACATTACATTGCATACACATAAGTACATATACTTAATTCACATCTTCTACTTCGATTTGCCAGCATTCATAAGTCTATTAGAAGAGTATAAAACTTTATTATGCAGTGCGTGGAGAGCTATATTTCTTTGTTGGTAAAAATGGTCTTTTAAAAGTGTAGGGTTTGGTAGACTTCAGTGTAATAAATAAGAGTTTTTATTGCAAAGAAAACTTTCCAAAGGTTATGTCTTTACATGGAAATCAAGTTACAAAAGTACTGAGTTTGCAACTTTCAGATGCTATTACTGTGATAAGAGTAACATTTCAAAGGGGAGCAATTTAAACTGAATAACCAGAGATTTCCATCTATCCTTCGTTGCTGACAGCATCTTTAAAATGTTTTGTTCATTTAAAATGATGATCGTGATGTGACATGGAAGTCTTTCTCAGCTTCAAGAGTTTAATCTTGTCTTTGATAAATTATGGCGCTAGTTTAAAAGTCTGGATTGGAGCTTTGATCCCAATTCCACAGTGTCTTTCTCACATAGGGCCTGCAAGTAGATTTTAGAGTGCAGTTTGGAGTAGGGGCATTTTGGTATGTGCCATACAATTATTGGCCATATTTTGCATGTTCAAGTGAGATATATTTCAAAGAAGTAACTTATTGTTCAACATTACGGTATTAGCCGGTCTATGAATGAGGCTGGACTAGAAACCAACATCAGCCGTGGTTAAAATATTCAAACCAGCCCTGCAATGATGAACGCCACTGTTAGAGTGGGGTGCCAGACATGACAATTAAACATGATGCCACTGTGTGTCACACCATATTGGCTACCTTCACATGGTCACCCAGTGAGTAGCTGATTTCCCACAGTGGCAGCTGGAGACAACTACAAAGAGTGGATTTTCAGCTAGTCTTTGGAGGCTGTAAGGAGCCAATGTCCATTTAGGGGGTGTGAAAACAACCCAAGGAATTGGCAGCATCCGCAGAAACCTTTTGTTTTTGCTTTGTTCTTTTTTTGGGAAAGGGAAGGAGGTCAATGAGGTCAGTATGGGTGAGAGGGGCTTTCAGGCAGATCTGGGCATAAAACACACAAAGGATGAGGGGAGGCTGTGTGCAGTAAGTCTAACCACTGGCATTAGTTTGGGTAGCATTCCAACCCATCGCTCTTTTGCTCACTTTGCCACCTCAGTTTTGACCCAGCCATATGCAGATCAATCTTGACCCTGCTTCTAATACCAATAGTCCAGCCTGAACTGCCAAGTCAGATCCTCCCTGAACAGAAGCACAAGCTATCCAGGACCAATTTTGTCCTAGTTATGGGCTTATCAGCCGAGTACATCATTTTTCCAGTGAGACGGTGTGCATGAGACCCACGTCTGGGCATACCCATGACACTTAGGGCGGAACATGAAACGCACAAAACATGATGGGAGGCTACCTGCAATAAGTCTAACCACTGGCAATAGCTCAGGTATCACTCCAACCCACTGTTCTTTTGATCATGATGTCACCTCAGTTTGGACCCAGCCATATGCAAATTTGGCTTGACCCTGCTCCTCATGGGAACAGTCCAGCCCAAAATACCAAGCCAGGTTCCACCCTGAACCGAAACACACGCAACTGAGGACCGGCTTCACCCTTGGTATAAAGCCCAACCCCCCTCCAAGGCCCCACCCCCTTTTACAGTAAATTTTATTTTCAAGTTGCTCGGTATGGGGTGTGAGAGATTTTATAGTTGGCTGATGGCAGCGTGTCCAAGTCTGAAAACAGCCCTGTTGCTTGCAGCCTACTGTGAAAATACCAGAGTGTCAGAATGACCATTTCGGCACTGCCTATGAACACAGGCATGAAGTGGATTAATACAATAGAAAGTGAGGTTGTCTAATTGTACAATAATATCCAGGATTCTAATGTAAAATTGAAGGTCGTACCCTTATTTAATGTGACTAACAAGTTGACAGCTAATGAAGGTCTACCATGCTGATTTAAAAGTTCCCGGTAGAAGAAGTAACTCATGCTTTAGAGAAGGATACATCATTCCAGAGAAGGAACAGGCAGCAACTGCTAGTCAATCAAACTCCTAGCAACTCATGTGTCGGGAACATGCAGTGCTCATCAAACCAACGTGCATCAACAAAGATGCTTCACATTTGCCTTTCTCACAATAGCAAAATGTCATCTTGTAAGTAAGTGACATTTTTAACATTCTTAAAGAGCTTCTGCATGGCCCCCTGGAATACTGCCAAAGCAGAAGTCAGCCAAAAGGATATGAAGCAAAATGTGTAGGGCCCTTCTTGAGTGACGAATGAGGTCAGGGCTCCGAACTCTCTGCGAGTTCTAGTTGATATTTGACGGCATATGTGGGAGACGTCCATGGTCACCCCCTTCATGGTTGCCACTATTTTGTTAAAGTTTGATAAGAGACGCTCTCACCTGCTGTTCGGGGGCTACATGCCAAGTAGAGTCTGTAGGGGTCTTTTGACCCTGATGCCCCAGGGCCTGCTCTGCTCTAACTGTGCAAGCTGGGCCAAGTACAACTCCTTCTGCACATGACTCCTAGTGATGGCGAGCGGTCACAGGCATCTTGGGAGGGTAGTGTAGGAGTACAACAGGCTGAGTACTCAACAGACAACCAAGGGTGTTCTAACGTGATTTTCCAGCCCAGTGCTTACCGCTCTAAAAAGATAAGTATTTTAATACACGGTAAAACTTAGTACTATACAAAAAGTATTGAGTACTCAGAGTCTCTGGTGTGGAACTACTACCTCCCGGAAAAGGATGCCCCCTCCGCTCCTTTTCATGCCCACAGTCCAAGGTACGCCAGCGTAGCTTTCATCACAGGTGTAGCGCTATTCCACCCCACCCACATTGGTCTGGTGGGCACAGGCAGATAGTCTTTTTTTCAGTGTTAGCCTTACCCACATTTCGAGTTGGAGATAGCCTAACTCTGGCCTCCCACTCTTCAGTCCTAGTCCTCCCGCAGTGGTGGCAAATGTGCCGGCCGGAAGTGATTACGCTGCTGCTCCACTCCTTAGCATATGTCTTCAACGAAGCAGCGTTCTGAGGCAGCAGCAGGCGTGCGTCTGTCTTCAGCGGTCGGACCTCTTCATCAGTGGTCAGTCAGAGCCTCCCTCCTCATAGGCTGGGTGAACCATTGACTTGTTCTCTCTAGGTCGAAGCAGTGATGCGCTCTGCTTCTGGACGCATGTCCCGGGATAGCTGCTGAGTTGCTTCATGTGGCTCTAGTGCGGCAGTGGTACACTTTCAGTCAGTGTCTCAGCAGCCTTACAGGCAATTGGGCCCACAGTGGTGAGTCTGCAACTAAGTCGATTGCCACTACTGCATGTGCCTGTTGATTTGCCTTCCTTGACTGTGACCTCTGGCTCACCCTCATGTACCGCTCCCTTCACAGTCAACTCTTTCTTGCCCTTCATTTTTTATACTAGCGGATCCGGCAACATCTGATCATAGAAATATCCATAATTACTAGTTGCTGCTAGCTCTAGCAATGCAGTCCACTAATCCTCCATAACAAATTTCCCAGGTCGCTACTCTCTTCTAAAAAAAAACAGACTTTCAACGACTTCGTGTTTTTTCCATAGTCGAAGTCAAATGTTCTCATTAGCATTTCATATTATTTCACATCTTTTTCCTCTAGTAGGAATGGTGGAAAATGTTTGAGAATTCCCCTTACTTCAGTACCCAACAATGCTTCATCAAAGCTAACTTTACCTTTTCATAAAAAAATATCACCCCAACTGCATTTACATAGACTTCAGATCCCTCGTTCCACTGCTGAACTTGACTGTCCAAGTGTTTTAAAGAAAACTGAGGGAGCTGATATGCCCTCCAAGTTGATAACTCTAATTCAGTGTCACTAATGGATCTCTGGAAAAATTGTTTCTTTGTGCCTTTCCTTACCAGGTAGCACCGATCAGTTTGCTGGAAGTTATATAGTACTGAATGACTGTGGCAAACAATACTTGTATCATTAAGCCTTGAAAGTGCTGTACAAAGTGTGTATCACTGCACTTCAATGCACAGATTCAGCAAGACACCGACTAATGTTTGCCTCTGTTAATATCAGGTAAAATGTGCTACCTTTGCCAAGGGTCTTTTCTCTGTTGCATGTCATGTAATGAGCTTGTGTCAGTCGCACACGCGCTCCTTTGTGTTCTTGTGGCTGCGTTCCCATTGCTAGAGCTTAAGCCACACTCCATTTCTCCACCCATTTAAATCTACTGCCGTCTAAATCTAAGGAAGTGGCACTCATTCCCGTACGCCATTTTCTTGCACAGCAGCTACACTCTGATTCAGCTCGAAGGAGTGTGAACCTTCTATCTAGCGACATTCCTCTACGTGCATCAATGACAGCATGTTCTGACATTCCAGGTGAGCCAGGCGTCTTCTCCCACATGGCTCACCAGCACCATCAAGATGCTTGGCTTACACTGAGGCCTGCGTTACTCTGCATTAGACTGTTGCCTTTTGTGTGCATACATGAAAATTATTAAATCGCTTATGGCCCTTATTTTCTCATTCGTAAGCCGAAATTGTGCGCAGCAACGTGTAGATACATAGGGGCAGATTTATGAGCCCCTTGCGCCACTTTTGCGTCACTTTTAACATGGGAAAAGTGACGCAAAAGTGGCGCAAGGGGCTCATAAATCTGCCCCATAATTTCCATTAACTCTTGATGTCTGTGGTCCACAATTCTAGCCTGTCCAACGTAGAGGTTGGTGCCAAGGTTCTCTAAGCTTCTGCCCATCTCAGGTGATGGACATGTGTACCACCTCAATTGCCATTTAAATAAGGGTTTGAGGTATAATATGTAACAAGTGCTTTATTGAAGAAATATACTTCCATTCAAAAGGAGAACTAGTCAGCAACTACCAGTCTAGACCTCCTAGGTACTCATGTTCCAGAAACACACAGTGTTCGTGAATCCAGAATAACGCCTATACAGTAGCTAAAATAGTACACACACCCACATCTTGTGTAATTTCAAGTGCACTCGATTTTTGCTGCTGTATACCAGCTGGAATAAGAGGTCCTATCTGTTTTCTTTCATTTTTAAAGTTCACAGTGCTTCCACCTTACTAATTATAGATGAAAAATATAAACTGACAACCTGACAGCTATATGCCATATTCGGGTCTTTAGTTTAAAACAAGATCCCTCATTAAGAAGCAATACGGCATGATATGTGTCACTGGCTACTGGGAAAATGGTATATTCGTGATACTGTTGCTACAACCATCCATAACCGCTAGGTTTAGTGAGCCTGATTATCACAAAGACCATGGATTCAGGACACACGCTCTGACCCTGGTGAGCCTTTGAATCTCGGAAAAGGAGCTTCTGTCTTCAGAAGGTGTTCTTCAAGTGCAAAGAAATTAAGCAAACCTGAGTTTGATGCACTGTTGTGAGAAATCAAACTCTGTTGGCCTCTCTGGTTTATTAATTACAGAGAAAGCCCAAACTCCCTATCAAAGGTTAATGGCTGCTTGAAGGAAATGACCAGCGTCCTGCCAATTAAGTGGAGGCCAACCCAGACCATTCTCATGCATCCAGGTTGATAGCCATACAGTGGTGCCCACCATGTGTTATCCGCTTAAAGGTATCCAACAGATCAGGAAAACTGCCTTCAGACATGCTATTAGCTACAAAAATAACACAGGATCAAAGCTGTGCAGAACAATCTTCCTTAAAGTGGTTTATACCAGGCTAGTGGTGTCCCACCACCACTTGGGACCCTAAGACTTGTATCCAGTCTTCTCGAAACACTCCCTGGTTAAGTCTCACCAGAAAGAATTATCCTCCAATGGCCTCTTCTCGCCGTCCAGCAGGGGTACATAGCTGAAGCCCAGCAGTGCTTAATTACAATGCTTGGTGCCTTCTTCATAAACAATTGTCACTCTGTCTACTTGAACATTTTCTTCATACAGGCACTGGGCCACCCCTGCAGGATTCCACAAACCTTTCCCCCTTATGTGCTCTCAGGTAGACCAGACTCACCGCAGACACTTCCTGCCATTCAGCTTTGACAAGATATTGCACTCTCTATTTTTTCATTAGATTGACAAATTGTCACACCCCTCAAGGGTTTGGCGGATTGCAGGACCTTCCCAGGCACACAACAACAAATGGTCTGGCCCCTATATACATCCACATAATTTCCTGTGATGAGCAAGTCCCTAAACCATTAAACTCTGCATGGAGCTTGCCATGCTGTTGGAGCTCTTAGGCACAACTCTCATGTTATTGTCCAAACATTTTTTTTTTACACTCTAGGAATATTTAGCTCATTTGATGTCTTTTTTTAAAAGATTTCCTGGTTCTAAATCATAAAAGCCCGGATTTCATGATAATTGCTGCCATGACTCTAAGGCTGCTCTTTTAGCTTCCGAATGGCCCACTTCACTTGGTAGGCGCATTTGTCTCCCCCGAGGCACCTGGATCGTCAGGTGGCTGCCGGATTAACATGAAATCTCTTGGCTGTTGATCACTCGCTGTGCATGTTGGTGGGATTACTGAGCCGCGTGGTTTGAGCTAATGCCAATGTTGATCCGCCCAGAGGTGGCGTGATGGAGGATTGTTGTCTGGGAGCCATGTTGGATGTGATCCAGGGAAAACTGGCTCGTCTTTTAATGTGGCAGGAGAAAAGTAGTGCTGACAGGCCTGTCATCGATTAGAGTAAACTGATATTGAGTCAAGTGGTCAGTGTATGGAGATCAAAATACTCCGGCAGATAATGTATGGAAATTGGATACCATTTTTGCTCATTGGAAAGTGTTGTACTCTCAAGCATGTGAAACAGCCTCAAGTGTTTTTTCTTTAATAGACAGGACAAGTTGCTGTTGTACTGTAATAGTCTATAAATAGTAGCTTTTTTTTGCTGAGTTTTATATAGCACGGACTTGACCCGAATCCAATCAGGTATCAAAGCGCTTTACATAGCACCAGAAACATTACATGAGGACACACATTCATTAGGCATGGAGAGATTAAGTGATTTGCCCAGAATCACAGGATGTTTTAGGGTCATAACCGAGACTCAAACCCAGTTCACCCAGGTCCGAGATCGAGCACCCTAACCGTTAGGCCAACTCCTCTCACCATTAGATTCTGTGTCCCTTTCATGGGTTCTACAGACTGTTGTGAATTGCCGTGCCAATGCATTCCAGTTGGGGCTGACCATAGCTTGCATTAGTTGCAGCAGTAGTGGGCTACGCTTCTGTAATTGTATTTGCATTTATGTAGCGCTTTCTAACCCGGGCAAAGCGTTGAAGTGCTTTATGCTCTTTAACCCAAAGTTAATGATTTGTCCAGTATTATTGGTATTGTTGGTTACTGGGATTAGGCTTGTGCGCTCAGGAAAACCATTTCATATTTACTCCTGTTTCTTTGTGTTTGATTAAATTAAGATGAGTTAGGTGTGAGCCTTATGGGCACAAGGGAGTGAATTAATTAAGAAGGATTGGAGCTAGAGAAGATTAGGCAGTGCTAAGTTGCAGGGGTATGACTTTCAAAGGAGGGATGATTGAGATCTTTGAAATGAGTTGTGGGCAGTTTGCAGAAATACATTCATAGAGATTAAGGCATACATGCATGTGATTAAGAGAAGGTTGTGTTCAGAGAGAAGGCATGTAGAGGACTTAAGTGAAAAGAAAAGCATTTTTATAAAAAAAGGAGTGGTGACAATTTGAAGTTTTAGAAGTAAAGATTAGTTTTTCATGCTAGATTTTAGGAATATAGAGGAGGTCTTTTGACATAGAATGTAATCTGATGAAGCAAGGCTGTAGAAAGAAACAGCATTATTTTCATGTGAAGATAGTGCTATATTAGGTCCTTTTGGTGGTACTAGAATCAGGTGAACAGTCTCTCTGCTCTCAGGATACTATAAGTTCACTGCCCCAGCAAGGTTGTGGGTGTATTAGAATACTGGTTGCACTGCTGCAAGCAAAAACACACTTGTATTTTAGTAATAAATGAAAGACGCAAATCTGCGCTGTAGTAACTAAAACTTTGCCCATTTACCTTTACTTACAGCATGTGTCCGTTTGACAGTGCTGGAAATGTGCTAACGTTGCTGTACAGAAAGATCGAAGTGCACATGCATGTTCTTGTGTGCCCCCGCCATACCTTATCTTGACCTTAGTTTTTCTGCCACAGCATAAACACTGGAGTTTATGTTTTTTCAGTTTCAAAGTTTGCTGTCCGCATAATTTGAGATTTTTTTCTCTCTGTTTGATGGAGGGTTTAGGGACCAGCCATACACCTGTGGGCTCTGCCTCACCACACCAATACCTACTCCGAAAATTAGGAAGCTGGGTGGGATATGACCCTGTCTCTTATGTTTAAGACCAAAAAAGTCACTCAAATTCATTCTTCCACAACCAACCTCTGTGTATTGGTTGAGGAACATGAATGCGAGAGGACGAAAGCGAGGAGATATAAAGGGGTGTGATAAGGGTATTAAGAGAAGGATGTTATGGAAAAAGGGACATGTGAGTAAAGGGTGGGAGATATAAGAGATGACAAACAACTGCAAAGTTGTCACGAGGCGCCTAAAAGAGTTGGATATGAAAGAAAGGTGTAAACAGAAAATGCTGAAAGGAGGATTATTAAAGAGGGAGATGTGGTTGAATCTGAGAGCACAGAGATTGAAAAGAGGATTAATTCAGAAGAAAATGATACCAGCAGGAATGAAGAAGTGCAATGGGTAGAGAGAGAGAGAGAGAGGTGGGGGAGACCTGAAGGTTTAAAAAAGAGAGGAGAGAGCGAAGAGAGATTGAAAGGAGCAAGGTTTTTACGAAGAGTGAAGGGGGACAGGATAGAAAGACATAAATATTTGCATGGAGCAAAGGAGTGGTTGATTTTTAGCATCAGACCTGCCCCAACCCTGCACCAACACAGGAAAGAGTTGAAGACGCACCTCTTTAAAGAACTCTACATCATTCATGATGCACTAACAGACCACTTACACATTCTCAGAAACCAGCTACCCCTCACATTATCCGTTGACTGCTTTTTTACCGTTTACAGTGGCGAGCGGCATGACTCGTGGGTGGCGGGTGGTTTGGCCGCGATGATGGGGGCGTAAGGGGCTGTGGGATTGCGCAATGGGGGTAAAAAATGAGCCGCAGGTCCCTCATCTCTGCTTCTTGCTCCTGCTCTCCTCGTTGGACAAGAAGCCAAGAAGAACAGCTCAGGCTCCCCTGACCAATCACAACGCGATTGGTTTTAAGTGTCCTGGTTTGACACTCAACCAGAGAATGGGGGCCTGGCTTGTTCTCCATGTAGGCTGTAATGCAGCCTGCATGGAGAACAGGAAAAAGTGTGCATGACTGGTTTAGGCGGCCCGAAAGGGCCGACCAAACAGTCATTGCGCACTTAGGAGTGGGCGAACCACTCCTCCCCTGCCCTGCTCCGTGACCAAAGCATCACCGCCCACACGCACAGGAAACATAAAATGATAATCAGTAAAAGTTATTATCATTTTATATTTCCTTTCCTTTACACTGCTCAAAAGTAGTGGGGCAATGTTCCTCTGCCATAGCGGAGGAGCCGCCACTGACCATTTACCCTGTATGTGGCGACGCTGTCTTTAGGCTAGGTTTATGATATACAAATACCATATACAAGCGTATATTTGACTTGCAATCCATTTTGTCTGGAACCAGACGCATTTTACTCTAATAAACCACATAGATATAAAGTAAATGGGCCGCTTTCGGATTCAATCGGTGTCATGTTCTCCGGCCATTTTGTGGACTGTGTCTGAATGGCAGGCCTAGCTACATTTCGGTCAGGTAATGGATTGTCAGCGGAACTTGAATATCGAGTCTTATTTAACACCAGAGTCTGCGCCTTTAGCCGAACTGTTCCATACATCTCATCAACGTGTGACAAACTGGGTTAGCTCCCAGCATGTAAAGGCAATAGATGTTGTTTTAAATCACTGGGGACAGAAAAACCAATTTTCTAGTTGGTAATGCATTAGTGAAAGACCAGAAGTGTTGTTCCGTTTAATATTCTTTTGGATGAACTCTTACTTAAGTGTGATAAGAAAAGTATAAAACCATTTTGGAGAATCAGCTTATTTCACTGGAGTCCAGGCAATGTTGCTTTTGCAGTCAGACTACTTTACAAATAGGCTATAGAAGTTTAATGCTCTTAACGTTGTTGATTTTCACTTATCTTAAAACAGAGTGTCTTGGAACTGTGCCATGTCTAAAGAAATTGTTTTCCATATTGCTTTTTGTATTAGTTGAAGGTTTAGTGGGGAGCTTCACAGTACCATGTGGAGCAGAGAGCACCTGGGAAGCAGTTAATCATAATTCATAGCTCTAAATAGACTGTAGCTCAGCCAGGCTTCCTAAAAAAAGAGGAGACCTGCAGCTGTGCAGATACAATACTGGACTGTCAGAAAATACCCTAAAAGGGTCCATGTGAGAGACAAAATGTGACCTTCAGTGATCTGCTATTTGGTTGCCTGCTTCTGAGGTGATTTGGGCATGCTGCCCTATTGAGTTTACAAACATCCATCCATTTAGCAATTAAACTTAGGAAAAAAAGCCATGTCGACAAACAAACTGCAAGTAGAGCTGCGTATACTGGTTGCTTCTTTGTGTTGGTTGAAACTATCCTTCTCTGACAATTGTTAATGAGAGCGAAACGTGTCAGAAACTGCTTTTATTCATTCCAGGTGGGCTTGCATGGTATTGTGCCAATCCAAAGCCTTAATCTTTGCTTGATAATTCTGGAGGCTCAATTGTTGATTAGGTAAATGCTTGTTCGAGGAACTCACAGGAGATATCCATTTCTGAGTAAGCCAGGAGGGAACTCTGGTGGTGGCTGGAATGGAAAGACGATTTTCGGGAAGGTGCCAGACCTCATCAAAGACACCTGCCGATCACGGTGGGGTGCTGATATTGAGACTTCAGCGCAGGAGGTCAGAGCTTCACATATGAGTTGAAGTTGCACATCAGTTGCCTTGAACTGTTACCCAGTTCTTTTGCAGTGAAGTACCTGTAGAAAGGCGACGTGACCAGTTACTTTCTTCTAAGAATGGCAAGTGTCATGGTGGTCAAAATTAATACCTGCTTAAGGGGAACCAAGTCCAGGAACTTGCCAAAGATTTGTAGCACTTCTGACGGGACAAACAGATTTTGGAGGTCGTAGAGTACCTCCAGGCTTGTTGTGCATTCTGGTTGACTGTAACTTCTGGTACTTGAGGAAATCCAGAGATTGGAAAATGGATCCCTTTATATTCCAGAGGCTAATGGCCTGAAGGGGACCATGAAAGTTTGACCTCTGCCTCATTCTAAATCATCAGCTGGGAAAGCACTTCAGATGGCGTCCGGATCAGGGGTCCTGGCAGTGAGTGGACTCATTCCTTCAGAATTGGGAGAGGCAGTGCATTTATGCTTTTCCTCTGTTTTCCATGATCATTTGTACGTCTGTCTGAGTAAGAAGGCAGGAAGTGGGTGTGGCCTTGGTGACCAGAGTACTGGTTTCCAATTCTACTGGAACTTTCTTGCATACTTCTCGCCTGAGCATTTTGATGGATTGTGACGGGCAGTCGCACCACCTGAACCTGGAAGATTCCCTGCCCCTCATGGCGTGACATATTTAAGACAAACTAAAACATCTGAACTATTTCTTATCCTCCCTTTCCTTGTGCTCCCGTGCTCTGTGTGGTGTGCTGTCGTAGATCTTACAAGGACTTGTCAGGAGAGTGGCCTCCTGCAGGGGTTCACCAACTCGTGATTTTTTAGCAGAAAGGCCTTTGCATCATTTGTGACCGATTAATCGCCAGATGGATTCATTGGGTCATGTTGGAGGCCAACATTGTTACGTCGCACTTTGGTGTTCATTCTTCTGAAGGGAAGTGGCCACCAATGTCTTTTTCTAAGCAGGTAGAATGGAGGACAGCCTGTAAGTTTTCCTTTAAGAAGTTTTATTTTAATCCGTAGATTTGAGTGGCATCTCAGGCAATGAGCAAGCGTTGAACATTCTTGTCTTCGGTTATCATATCTAATGTAACATTTCCAAGCATTTGTGGCAGACAGTATCAATTCTATTATGGACATGGAGGCAAGGATTATCTACCCTTGCTTCAGGTGATGCTCTGAATTGACCCTGGGCGGACTGCATCATTGAGTATAAGTATTGATGACTTGATCTGTTATAATGATGTTGAGTTGTTTTTGGCTTGTCGATTGCATTTGATGTTTGACTTGGTTGTTGAGGCTGCAAAGGTAGGCTTGCTTGTGGGGCATGGTACATTTCAAGATGCACTGACTTTGCAATCCAGATCCAACAGGAGTGACGTGAGCTTGAACAATGCATCAAACCCACTGACAAAATTAATTTAACAACACGTAGGTTAGAAGTAGACCACTTAAAGGGAAAAAGGACAAGACAGAGCAACTGAAACATCAGATACCATCACGTTGCCTGACTGTGGGGCTGCTCTTGATTTGCACTTCAGGAGCATTGATATCTAAAGATGAGACAAGATTTCTGGCATGACCTGGACAACAACTTGAACATCTAAGTTCTCGTATTGTAAATAATATACCTTTTGACAGTCAAAGTATTTTCCACTCTACATTTTGTAATTAAGCTAAATATCTTATCTGAGCTGAAATACAGATAATTCAATATAATTGTGAGGAACACTCTGAATACCTTTACAATTTGCTCAAAAGATACCCTCAATATCGTGATTCCTCTGACTCCTCTTGTAGACCAATGCAGTTACTTTTCAGTGTTAAACCAAATGGACGATTTCTTATGAAAAAACAAAAATGCACATCGAGTTAATAATTCTAATGGAAGACTCCGTGTGACCCTGGTCAAGTGCAAAATGAGTTTGTAGACCCCTCGTGAAAACTACGAAACTGCAAGATACGAGTGTGGAACCCTATAGGTGACTCATTTGTAAATAACAAAAACCTTAATCATTGTACAGACGTATGGGTGGGTGAATCATAGATGAGCTGGAGGAGAAGGAAAACACTAAGACCCCTGGCATCAAACTGCACAATGTAAATGTCAAGGTACTTATAGAGCGCACTGTCACCAGATGGCCACCTTGCGGTGTCACCTTTGTGGTATCCTGGCGCTGATACTCATACCACTGTGGAACCCCTCCTGGCTTTCCCTGTGAAGTGTCCACTCCTGGGCACCCCCAGGGTGAATCCAGGCATCCTTAGCGCTGTTGGGGCCAGTGTGGAGGCTAAGCAAGCTATTGCCCAGAGTTGCAGCATGGGGCCTGTGATTAGAATAGGCACCAAGGCAAGAATAGACAGGTCCAAGGAAATTTAGCCCGAGCCCCGTCGAGGCAGGAATCGAACCCTGGTCCCTGTCCAGATCTCTGCTTCAGGGTCTGCCGCTCTAACCATTGAGCCACACTCCTCCACAAGGGTCAACACTAGGGATGTATTTTCACATCATGTGTCTGTCTGATTGATTTTTCCTTTGGGCCCAGTGGGGTTGCAAGGGTGCCAGGCTCTGATGCAGACTATGAAAATGGGCCCCCCTGCCTCCAATTAGGTGGGAAAATATAACCACCAATTGGTTGCTGAAGTCTCCTAAACAGTCTGGGCCGGGGGCCACAGCACCTGCTTCACTATCAATAGCTACGCCCTTGTTTGGGCAGTGGCATAGCTAGTGTGTCATTCGCCCTTGTGCAAGGAAGGTAATGGGCCCAATGACCGCTGTGTGAACTGTGAAATACAGCAGTAATCAAGGTCCAGTGGGCCCATCAGGCCTTTGAGCCCCAGTGCCACTGCACCTGCTGCACAAGTGGTAGCTATGCCCCTGTGATTGGATCGACTCGGCAGACTCTCCATCCAGCCTAGCTTTATGACTGTCGGCAGTAAACAGCTAATGTTCAGCGCTTGATTGACGGCAACAAGGGCGCAGTGCTCCTTGGGAGTCGCACACCAATTGGGCTACAACTCCAACACATTCTGCTATTTACCTCACAGCTCACGTTTTATTTTGTCTTTTTTTTAAATTGCCGGTTGATTGTAGCTCATTAAGTGTGCAAGGCAGGTCCCCTTGGGCATGCTTCCTCACGCACCGTCCAGACACAGCAGCAGTGAAAGATGCCATGTGCAGGGCCTGTTCTAGGATTTGTGGTGCCCGGGGCCAAAAGGGAATGTGCGAGGCTCCTCCTAATTTATATACGTGACACCTTCAGTGCTCTAGAAGCTCTTTTGTGCAGACTCCTCCTGGGCCACAGCTCCTCCTCTCAGCCTCCCACAAGCATCTCTTTTACAGCTCTTATCGGGCTGAAGGGGTGAGAATTGCTTTTGGGCTGAAAGTTAAAATTGTGGGGGCGCTAAAATGCTGGACAATGGGCGTCCTGCAGTCTCTGAATGAGCAGCCGGACTGGAGGCCTAATTGCAGAACAAACCTGCAAAATGTGTCTCCTTGCAATTGGGACAAGATGAAATGTCCCCCTCCCCTAGGCCTCCCCACACCATCCCTGAGAGGCCCAGGGAGGGAGCACCCTCCCATGGACACCAATTGCAAGGAGACACCTTTCTTTCAGTTGGATCGGCAGGGATACAAGAAGACCAGTGGTGTGTTGCACTGGTGCGGGCCCCATGCTGGTGGACTGAGTGTGAGGCCCTGAGCAGCTGGCCCCACTGCCCATGCTTAATGTCGGCCCAGGCCATGTGTATGAAATCATGACGGACGTCTACTACCCATGTACTTGCTGCCTGTTCTCTGTTTTACTCCACCTTGCTAAAATCTTTTAAATACTTATACTAACATGTACTTTAACAAAATCACTTTCCACGATAATGCTTTATAACAAATAAAAAAACAATAATCTATATCGATATTAACCGAATAAAGGTTTACGTTATAGATGAATGGCGCACTTAAAGGCTATGTTTCTTTTATATGGGAGACAATCAATCAATCAGGGAATTGTAAGCGCGCAACTCACCCCTGAAGGTCTCAAGGCGCTGAGGGGGGGCGCAGATCTGTTTAGCCAAAGAGCCAGGTCTTGAGGGTCTTCCTGAAGGTGTTCAGGGAGGGGGCACGTCTGATGTCTGCCGGTAGCTCGTTCCAGGTCTTGGCTGCAATGTGAGAGAAGGATCTTCCGCCTGCTCTGGCTCTGTGGATGTGTGGGGTTTTGGCCAGTGCGAGGTTGGAAGATCGGAGGTTTCTTTTGGGTACGTGGGAGTTGATTCTGCCGTTGAGGTATTTGGGTCCGTTGTTGTGTAGGCACTTGTAGGCGTGAGTGAGGATTTTGAAGGTGACTCTTTTCTCCACGGGGAGCCAGTGAAGTCTTTGTAGGTGTTGGCTGATGTGTTCGTGTCGGGGGATGCCGAGGACGAGTCTGGCGGCGGTGTTCCGTATTGTCTGGAGTTTGCGGAGTAGGGACTTGTTGATGCCGGCGTAGAGTGCGTTTCCATAGTCCAGTCTGCTGGTGATGAGTGCATGGGTGACTATCTTCCTTGATTCAGGGAGGATGCACTTGAAGGTCTTGAGGAGGGTGTTGAAGCAGCTGGAGGTGAAGGTGTTGACCTGTTGATTCATGGTGAGTGATGAGTCGAGTACGATGCCGTGGTTCTTGGCGTGGTCTGTGGGGGTAGGTGGGCTTCCGAGGGCGGTCGCCCACCAGGTGCTGTCCCGTGCTGAAGGGGTGGTACCTAGGACAAGGACTTCTGTCTTCTCGGCATTGAGATTCAGGCAGCTGTTGGTCATCCAGACTGCGACGTCTTGTAATTCTTTCTGGAAGTTTAGTTTGGCGGTGGTGGGGTCTTTAGTAGGGAGAGGATGAGCTGGGTGTTGTCAGTGTAGGATACGATGTTGAGGCTGTGTTGTCAGACGATGGCTGCGAGGGGGGCCATGTAGATGTTGAAGAGGGTGGGGCTCAGTGATAAACCCTGTGGGACTCCGCAGGTGATGTTCATGTGGTCGGAGAGGAAGGGTGGCAGTCTGATCCTTTGGCTTCCGGTGAGGAATGATCGGATCCAGTCCAGGGCTGTTCCTTGTATGCCTGCGTCGTGTAGTCTGGCGACTATTGTGCAGTGGGAGACGGTGTCGAAGGCGGCTGATAGGTCGAGTAGGATGAGGGCTTCGGAGTGGCCTTGGTCCAGGAGGGTGCAGAGGTCGTCTGTGGCGGCAACTAGGTGCCCCACTCCATAGATCTCGCCTCCTTCCCCCTTAATACCTTCATATCAAAATGGCAGACTAGAAACTAGAATCCATTCATGCTGTCGGTAGTAGTTTACACTCTGCCTCCATATATTCCATGTGTGCTTCCTTTTTTGGTAGTTGTTAATTGCGCCATATTAACATGGGATTCTGAGAGCTATGCAAACTAAGCACTATATTTTCCCAATTTCAAATTAGGTAAATGTTTGTTTGTTTTTTCGAATAAACATTACGTTTTGGAAAGGAGGTTTGGTCTGATAGCTGTGTTGCCCTCTGTTGAGCCATTAGCCCTCAGCGCTGGAGCCCACATTGTGTGTTCACCCTCTGACCAAATGGTGTGATCCTGGGCAATGGTTATCTCGCTTTGCTTAAGTGCGCTGTTCGGCTGCAACTAGGTCCAGCGAAGAACACAACAATACTAACTGCTCTTTTACAATCGCCTAAAGCAACCTTTGAACTCCTGGCAACTTCTCTTTACTTAGGGGAGCGACTTTAAATTGATTTGAAGCGCTTCTGACCCTGGCTTGGATGGGTCAAAAACTGCTTCCTTATTTTGCCCGTGACTGTGTGTAATTTTCGGATGAGAATGTAGCATTCTCAAAAGGCATTTTTTTGTTGTTGCAATTTTATATAGCGCGAACTCGACCCAAAGGTTTCAGAGCGCTTTACATGAGCGCCCGTTGCATTACAGTCGGACACATTCATTTAAAAAATGTTTTAAAAAATAATTGTTTAGGCACATAGAGATTAAGTGACTTTGCCAGAATAACAGGGTGTCTGAGCCTTCCGGCAGACTCGAACCTGGTTCTCTAGCTTCAAAGGCTCCAGCCCTAGACTTAAGCCAAATCTTCTTTGAAATTATAATCGAGAGTATTCTGCACACGTGCAGAGATTCCTTCTTCTTTTCTTTGGGGTCTGAGACTCTGCGGAAGAACTGACACTGAAATAATCCGTTGAAATATTTTGGACCATCATAAACTATGGGATGTCACTAAAATGGAAATGATATGCTCTACACTGTGTTATTTTCCCTTCACTCAGAGCGAACACGCATTTGCCATTTTCGTGTCATTTGCATGGCTAGAATCCTTTATTGTGACAAAGCGATTGAGATGTGTTTTGCAGAGCAAACAATTACATATCATGCTTACGTTTGTCTGTCTGATGCTAAGACCCTGCACAAATGCTGGCTTCACGTACGTAGCCAGACAATGGCTGTCTTGTGTGGTTAACACCCTTTTGAGCACTCCAGGCCACACTACAGACAGAAAGCTACTTCAAATATTGAATTTTAACACACAAAAGCGTTTGTAAAAGTGTGGCAGCAGTGAATCTTTCACATTAAAATTAATTTTGAGTATCCTATAATGTAAAACTGCTCCATTAACAACATCTACTGAACTTTGGTTAAGATCATTTTTTCCTGGAATGTTTTCATTTTATTTTGTACTATTTTGTTTTATTATAAATGGAGAGTTTTTAACGCGAACTGTTTTTTGTTGTAGCAAGGGCATCGGTGCTCTGTAGCTTCCTGTGGTCAGCCGAGCCCTTTACTAAAGTAATAAAATAAATACATGAATACATCTTGAACATTAGTCGCTGTACATAAAACAGTCTAATATGCGGTGCCCCATTGAATCTGGAATAATTACAGGGGCCAGGATGGGATTAGGAGAAACGGTGTGAACACTGCTAAATTGCACACTGTACTGTTGGTATTTCCTGTTTGACGATATGCTAAAATTCACGTTCTAGTGTGCACAAGGTGACTTGATCTGAATCGTATTTTTGTTTCCAAAGCAAAGATTAGAACCAAATTTGAAAACTTCTAGATTAGCAAATTTGTCAATAGACCATGCTACTTCCAATGGATGTGATGTCCTGAAGATTGTGAATATCTGTTATTGCCCCCTGGTATTTCTTGACCAGTTAATTACAACTGCAGTTTGAAACAGTCTTAGTTTTAAAAATTTTGTTTTATGTTTTTTTGGTGTTTTTTTAAAAATAAAGATTATATTTCGAGGTTCAACTTTGCTAAATTTAGTTTGTGGCAGATGAATAGAGAATTCCCTTACAGCTAAATTAAAAAAAATGACTCCTGTGATTTTATCGAACTGTGTTTAATAATGGTGGGTGTATCATTCTTGATTGCAATCTTATGTACCTTATTGACAGACGGCTGAGTCTTCTATAAAATGCAGCCCAGGTACTTTTTATTTCAGGGATTGTTCTGTTTATAACCAGCTAACATCACCTTGTCTAGTCTTTTTTAAGTCTTTGAAGCCATCAGTGCGACTGCTTCGGAAAGGCAAGCCGAGAAGATGTTTACTACAATATGGGGTTCTTTTTGCGGCTGTTTGCTGGTGATCTTCTACAAACCGGCTAGGTTCTTTGGGGTAGCAACATATGGAGAAGATTCAGTGTATACCACAATGTCTAGATTTAATTAATAACTATTAATTACCTGACACAATGGGCAGCAAACGCTGGAAAATAAAAAGTTTTCTATTCTGCTGGTCCACTTATATTTAGTTCTTTTTAATGTATTTATTTTAAAGTTTTATAGAGTGCTCTGTCACCAACTGGTATCCTGGCGCTGACCAACCCAGTTAAAGGTAGTGCATGCAAAAATTAAAAAAAGGAGAGAGCATGAAACAGGGCACGACTCAGCGTTACGGAGAGTTGAAGGCTCGGTATAGTTACTTGAGAAACAGCCAGATCTTGAGCGTTCTCCTAAACTTAACACGTCAGTCACAGCTCACAGAGATGAAGGAAGGGTGTTCCAAAGCTTAGTAGCCCGAACCATGAACGTCCTGCCACCTTGCCTGCATTTTCTAAACTTGGCCTCACAAAACAAGTTAGCGGATGCAGAGCGAAGAGATCTTGAGGTGCGTCCAAAAGAAGGGCATTGCAATAGTCCTGACGACTAAGAATAACACTATGGACGACCAAGGCTCTACAGGAGGATGGAAACAATGGTAGGCTCTTCCGTAGAGTTTTTGGAAGCGCAAAACAAGTTGCAGTTAATTTGTTTACATGGCTTTCCACACTAAGTTTATTATCAAAGATACTCCCAGGTTCCGAATTGTGTTGGCCGGGGCAACAGGCCTCTTCAACAATCCAGGCCAGAAGTTGGGGGGTAGAGCCTCCGGACTTGTGCTGGCGGCACAACAGAGCATGTCTGTCTTGTCCCCGTTGAACATCAGTGAATTGAGACTGAGCCACTGTGTGATGCCAGCCATACAGTTCCGAAGCGAGAAGAGTTCCTGGTGGCTAGATAGAGAAACAATAGGCTGAGTGTCATCAGCATAGTTGATCAGGGTCACTTTATGGGATTTAATAAGTCTAAGCATTGGGGCCATGTAGATGTTAAATAAGATCGGGCAGATGGCAGAGCCCTGAGGTACTCCCTGATTCATGGCCCTGATATTGGAGCGAAAAGGGAAGGGGGAGAACCGCTGTTTGACTTCTGTTCTGGGGAAATGACTGGAACCATTGCAAAGCAGTTCCACATACCCCAATAGACTCCAGCCGAGCTAGAAGGATGGCATGGCACACCGTATCAAACGCGGCCGAGAGGTCTAATAAAATTAGTGCTGTTGAATGTCCTTCATCGACTCGCATCCTTAGCTCTCACATGGCCGTTATCAAAGCTGATTCAGTGCCATGACTCGGCCTAAATTCAAATTGTTCTACCGCCAGATAGTTATTATATTCTAGATAATGAACTAGGAGCCTGCTGACATGGCGTTCCACAATTTTCTCCGGAAAGGGCAAAAACAAAATGAATCTACAGTTGAACCAGATTACAGACATTAACGGTAGTTCTCAGAGTTTGTTATGTTGATAGAAGTACACTTTAGCACTGGAATGCCATGAGCTGGTGCAGCCCTTTTTTCTTATTCTTAGAAATGTTCTCATGATGATCCATGGTAGAAGGAGGGTTTACACTGAGGTTCATACACACTGAGAATAGCCTATGTAAAGAGAAGTCCACTGCTACTTATTGTGCTGGAGAGTTGTGTCTGCTTGCTCCTCAGCCACACTGAGACTTACACAGACTGGAAAGCAGTGCAGGTGGAGACATTTTAATGGAATGCTGTGAGTTATGCCCAGTGAGCGTAGCACAGTGTTTCTTTGCAAACAGGATGTTTGTAGGGCTGTGCGTGGTCACACCAGGAGTAGTCGCATTTGGATGGCAGTGAAGTGCCGAGGTTTCTCCCCCAGGAGGGAGTATTCTGTGGCTCGCGGAAATGATGGTGCATGCTCAGTCCTCTAAAGAGATGCATAGCTCCACTCCACAGATCCTCACTCTGGTGATTAGGGGGTGTGTGGTTGTCATGTTGTAGTCGCAAGAAGAGGTTGATAGTCCTAAGGTCAGGGCATCACCGACAAGGGCACCCTTACACCTGGTGTGACACATTCCTACCGTGGGGTACCATGGTGAGCGAGTGACCCGCATTCATTCCCACCTACAGCGTGGGGTGGAGTATGTGGTGTATGACAGAAAAATAGAGCACCCCTGGAAGATGGGAGATGACCAGCACATGAGGAGAATACCCTGGCGTCCAAGGGCCCAGTTTTACTTCTCTCCATTAAAACAGTCGGCCAGGTACCGGTTGGGGGCAGACTCTAGAGGACGCGTACCTCCAAACCTCGCTTCATCTGTGATTCTGAGGACGGATGAGATTTTCAGTGGTTTGAGTCCATCGCAAACTGTGAATAATGTCCATGGTTTTTGGGAAGATGATATGTAGGGTGAACGGATAGGGAGGCCTTTTCTCTTGCTGCCAGGGAACCTTGTCTTGGATAACTGGACTTCAGCGTGGATGTCAAGGAGGGCCCCAGCTGAGTGGTGTGCACTTCCCGCGTTTGTTGTTAGAAGGCCTTGCGTGCTAGTTATATCACAGACATGGTTCAGATTCTCCTACTGTTGATGAAAGGTTCTTTTAGCCAAAGTGTTGATCGGGCATTATAGTATTAAATATTGAATTCAGTTGGTTTATTTGAATATAAGTTGTTTGTGCTGCAAACCTTCCCCCCCCACCTCAGCGCCTTGAGACCCTCAGTGCGCTTTACCAACCCCTGATTGATTGATTGTTAGCAGATGGTTGTGTCTTGTGTGTAAATGAAGTGTCAGAATGTACATGCTTCACTCCCATGTGCAACACGCTATTTCAATATGTTGATTAGTTACCCCCATCCCAGAACAGGGGGCGCCACAGGCCACTTTTCCGTAAGTTTCAGGTAGAAAAAGCCCTGGTGACAAAGTTGGGACATCTTAGCTTTTTTGTGGGGTGCTCAAAATAGGACGGTTTTAATTTCTGCGTTTGGTAGTTAAGTGTGAGATGCGAAGTTTTCCTCTGTTTACTAGCAAAAAAAAGTTTACTCATCAAATAACCTCACCTCTAATGTTCAAAAAGGAGTCAAACTGCGGGCAGTTCAGTATCTAGAGTTATTTGTTCATAAAAATGCTCTTATTGGCTGGTTTCATCCCTCGGATCCTTTTTTGAAACCCCCACGGGATTTGTGTTCTTGATTCTTTATTTATGTTTTTTTTATCAAGTCTTTACAGGCAGGAGACCGGCTAGACAGGAGCTTTAAAGTTCCTTTCATTTGTATCTGGAGAACTAATTTGCAGAGAAAGAGTCGCTCAGGTATAATGCTGAAAGCAGGCTGTGTAATCTCAGCGCTGTTTCATGCTTTTATGTCGCTGCAGTCTGTGCACTGTTTCTATCCTTCTGATCTTCCTTTGCACGAATCTTAACTTGCCTTTGGTGGTAGAAACAGCCATTAGATGATTTTAAACTGCAAGACTGTGCCCCGTTGTGCTTACTACGGCTCCTGGAAAAATACTCCTGCACTCCTACCCAAAGTCGAGCCATTCGAATGTTCAAATAATGACCATTTTACATTTAGTTCATTTAAAATGTAAAGAATAACATTTGTTACAAGAGGTAATCAGGTTTCTGTCTTAAAAACAGCTGGTATGCTATTCTCTGCACAATAATTCTCACACTGTAAGGCATCCTCACGTCTGTATTTAGCACGCGCCAAGATGGCTTTTTAGGTAACTGAGCGCTTTAGAAAGATACCATAGCATAGTATTTTACATTTGCTGTTGGGTTTTGAAACAATAAAACAAAAGGTCCCGCGTGATGCTTTCACGTGGAAAACAGTTTTTCAATAACTTGACCTTTGGCCCCTGTGACTCCTGAATCCCTCAGGGGCCTAACTGCGAGTGTCTGGGGCTGAATTGCACTGAAAATGGTCACAAGTTGTCTGAATCAGTGCGGATTTTAATTGTGCAAGAGGGTCCAACTGGAAACCCTCACTCCACGCCCCTATGTGAGCTGTCATTTACTGTGGGTTCCCCCATACACCCTACCTGTACCAATAACTTGCCTACACACAGTGCTTAATTTGAGCAGCTGGTTTCCAGTGCTGGGCACCGGGACCTAAATGTCAGCACCAGCACCTATGACAGTCTGCCACATGGAGGCACTGTTGGTCTAATTTGAAGATGAGCAGAAATACAGTAGTTAATCCAGTATACATAAAACATTACTAATATCTGCCCCATGTGCCATCCTTCTAACACTGGGGGAGTGGAATAGTCTGAATCGTCAGCGCTGGCACAGGGCAGTGAGTGGTGCAAGCTGCAGTGGACTCCTGGCGAGGGCCCTGGCACTTCTTTTTTTTTTTTTACAAACTAATCTCTGCTGCACAACCACTATTCTGACGGGAAGCTCCCCTGGCTTTCTCATCTGTCATCCTCGCTTAAATCTTTTGGCCACTTGATTACGTTTCTCTCCACACGTCTCCGAGTGCATCCCCCATTCTCTATTGGGAAGCTGTGAATACTTTATTATTAGGAAACGACAATTTTCTTCAGGCATTTACAGTTTAAACAGTGGTGTCCAGTGTAGTCCTGCGAGGGCCAGAATGTGAGATGTTCTGGCTGTACAAAAAGTTCGTATTGGACTTATTGTATGTGGAAATCGTGAAAGCCTGGCGTGGTTTTTACTCTGCGCTGGAACCCACTTTCAGAAAACGTACTCAAGACTGTGCCACACTCTATCCAGAAGCCGTGGTTTCCGAAACACACAGCTGCCCTGCTAATGTAGCACGAATTTCACACTGAATCACGCTTGGACTATCACTTTGTTCTAACGTGCGGTGTATTTCAACGAGGGCAAAATGGTGGCTTCAGAGACTCTTCAATGGTTTGCACACAGCAATTTCATTAGTCTTTTTCATTTCGCATTTCTCAGAAAGATAAGTATGTGTTTTTTGAAAATGAGCGAGTGCTATAACCTAATTGTTGTTGGTTGGTGCGTCTTCCTTATTCCTGTTCTGTCCCTTGCTGCTCAGCCATTAATGATGTCATTTGGAATGTTGAGTGTGTGGGACTTGAGGAGATGTCAGTTGGAAGAGGTGGGCTGAGCAACAAGGAGGCTGCTCCTGGTGGGGCATTACATTGGACTTTGCCATCTTCCAGTTACCTTTATCTGAAGCTGTTATCTTATGAATAAATCATCTACTTGTTTCTACATGACCTGTCTACGAGACAATCTTCATTTTAACAGCGAGTTTGTGAATTCCCTAACTAAAGCTACCGCATTATTCCATGTGGATGTAAAATTCCTCCATGTGATGTATGTAGCTTCGTGAAAGGCAGTCGAAGGGGCGTATGATTCCTATTTATTCTTCGGCAAGCTATGTACAGGTTTTTAGGGCTGTGCGTTTAATACAAGTCACCTGACACAATTGCAAATTCTGTTGGAGTTGTCATTTCCAAGGTGATGCCCCTTCCTGGAAAGATGAAGTCATAGAATTCCCCTTCGTGATGCTTTATGAAGTGATGTAATTGTTAAAGGGCCAGAATCCGTTTTCTGGGGGTGGTGGACGTCATGCACCAGGGATGTCATGCAGAGAACCTGTGCACGGTGGTTAAATGGTGGCTGTGCACGGTATTAAAAGACCAGCCTTACATGAGCATTTCAGGCAGTATTACGGCCTGGGCAAAGTTTGCATAGTCCAAAAAACTTCACTGCGCTACACTAAATTCGCACAAGTGGCTGAGTGCGTTACTTTGCGATGTTCGTGCCTATTTTTAGCAACGGCTGTTTGTCCTACAGTGTAAAATCACTGTGAACGGCACCATGCGCATAGATGTTCTACTCAAGCGGCAGCGTCCTTAACAGGAACTGAAGATTTCTCAACGCGAGTGGAAGCGACCATCTGTGACCGCCCACATTGAGAAATCTCACCGGGAGGTGTTCTCGAGTAAGATTTTCCTCACTCGTGCATACCAACTTAACACTGGCAAGTGGGGAAAAAACTTGCATCTGCAAAGTTTTTCAGGACTCCACGAACTCTGAGAGCGAAGCGGAATTTCACGCTCAGGCCTAGCAGTAATGGATCGTAGAAGAGTTAAAGAGCTGGGCTGTAGAGCCAAGGACCCTTCAGGTGCAATTATGTACCATTTACTCTGGTAAGTAGTAGCAAGGCGACCGACTGGAAGACAGATTGAAAGACTGAAGTGATACTTTACTTGCAAGAGAAATGGGGGTTACAGCTAGGGAAGTGGCCAGGCCTGCTAGTGCCCCTCCCGTTGCTGTCATGGTTTTGGTTGCTCTCATTCTGCTCACACCTGAGCAGCTCGGGCATTGCAGCTGATGGTGGTTACAGCAGTCGCGGGTATCTGTGGATGCGGACAACGTCACAGATGTCTGATGTGGGGCACTCGAGGACCATCACATTATTAGAATGTCACTGTTTTACCCAGAGCCCTGGTGTTCTTGCACACGTCTTGTGAATATGCCCGGTTTTTAAAACCATTAGATTTTAATATACAAAACCTCTATTTGTTGAGAATAATTTTCCAACAGTTAATACAGCATTTACATCTTATTTCAATTGAATACTGAAAGGATTGAAGTCATGGGGCATGCTTAGAATCTCTGAGTGCTGAATGGATTTAGGAAAAGTCAAGTGGTGTAATAAATTAAGTTACTTTTGAGGAGGTGACACCCTTCTTAAGCAGCAACCACAATTCTTCTCAGGGTGAAGTCACAAGTAAACCCTAAAGGAACCTGTGCTCCGCCCTCGGGTAGCTTGGCACACAGCAGTCGGGCTTAACTCAGAGGGAATGTGTAAAGTATTTGTGCAACACTTCAAACAGTAGCACAGTGAAAACACACCAGAAAATGAGTCCACAAGAGTACTAGAAAAACAGAGTGTTTTTTAATAAGTGAAATAAGACCAAAATTACAAAAATCTAATTAGTAGGACTGGAGATATTGAATTTTAAAGTTTTTAGAGAATATAGTGCCCAAGGCGCAAAGCAACAACTGTGGATATCTGGTCGCGCCAGACCACGCCAAAGACACAAGTTCAGGCCGACCACAATGGAGAATAGGCCAGCTACAGGGACCAGTTAATCCTGGTTTGGGGAGCGTTGCGTGGATCCGCGTCGAAAATGCTTCGTGCAGTCAAAGTGATGCATTGGTTCCGAGATGCAGTGAGGCTGCGGTGGGAGTTCCTGTTGCGTCTACATCAAAGATCCTGTCGATGGGGCTTGTGATGTGAACTTCGTCGTTGAGGATGTGTCGCTCAGTCAAGGTGATGCATTAATTCCAAAGAAATGCAATGCGAAATACATCCTCAACGTCGAGGCTGCTGTCGACCAGAGATGCAAGTGCCTGCACTGAGGATTCATTGCGCAGTAGCGAGCTGAAAACGATGCGAGCCCCAGCAGCGATGGAAGTCTTTGCGATGGGCCCAGTCCTCACATCAGCAGAGATGCGTTGGTTCTGCTCGGGTTGTGCCGCGCAACAGAAAAGATGCATTGGTTTTTGCTGGATCCATAGAGGCTGGAAAAACACCTTAAGTCCACTGGCAGCACTTGGTAGAATGGGTGGCACAATCAATGCTTCAAGCCCACTAGTAGCATTAAATTTACGGGCCCTGTGTAAATGCAGTACCACTCTACTAGGGACTGGTACATAAAATATATAAGTACATAAAATATGCAAATTGTGTATAAGCCAATGTTACCTTGATTAGAGGAGAGCGCACAATCACTTTAGCACTGGTTAGCAGTGGTAAACTGTCTCAAGGCCAGCAAAAACAAGGTCAGAAAAAATGAAAGAGGAATGCAAAACGTTGGGGGGGGGGAGATCACCCTGAGGCTGACCCATCTAACAAGTGGGAAACTAAAAGGCTGGTGAGTTTCCTTTTGCTTGAGAATTTTAAAGTTTGAGGGGTGATAATGGACTTCTCTTGGAAATGGTGTGAAGGTAGATGTGGTGTGATAGATGCTTGATTACATTTAAGAGGTTAGGAAAAGGTTGTAGTAGGAAAAGATCTGAAGGGCATGGAAACATATCTGGTGGACTAACTGTTATTACAGGTAAAAGCACAGGTTGTGATATTAGACAGACTGTATCATATGTGAAATTTCTGAAATTCCACTCAACGCTCCTCAAACCAGGATTTACAGTACTTTGTTAAGCGGGCTTAACTGGGTCCCTGTAGCCGGCCTATGCTCCATCGTGGTCGGCCTGAACTTGCGTCTTTGGCCTGGCGCGACCAGATATCCACAGTTGTTGCTTTGCACCTTGGGCGCTATATTCTCTAAAAACATTAAAATTCAATATCTCCAGTCCTACTAATTAGATTTGTCCATATACAGCCAGTAACTCTTTGCTAACAAAAATGAATACTTGGGTGTGAATGCGTGCAAGCTGCCACCAGCAAACTGGTTTCTCCCATCCTGTTAACTCTGCTCCCAGATAAACTTCAAACTTAGTTGACATATGTGAAGAAGGTGAACCAATCTTGTCCAGGCTCTCTGGGTGTGGAAAGTCCTGCCCTGGCCTTAGCAACCACTGGGCATGCCCACACACACTGGGACACCTGTATTTAAATTGATGGTGCATGCGGACAGTACATCTCGTCACTGACTACAAGGCTACTCCAGAAAGTGCAGTCCTGTGCACATCAGCCTCATTAATTTCCAAATGCTCATAAGCACAAATCATCTTATCCTTGGAAGCTCTGTATGAGACACAGGTAAGATCAGATGACACCGGTAAGTTCTGATAACACAGTAACACTTCCTCTTTTCTTATTTCGGATCATGCACATTAGGCACAAGTTCGGCCAACGTGGGGCTGACTCGCTTCAGAAGCCAGTCTCAGTGATAAAAAGGAAATGGACATGAACCTCAGGTTATAGCATCATATAACTATAAGAAATTGTAGACTACCATGTTGTACACTTGCTGTGGGGCCGTAAGAGTTACCTAACCCTTCAGACTCAAACGCATGAGCTGCCACTGTGTTTTTTAAAAATTTCTGTCTTTGACTTAGGTTCCTCCAACTAAGCCTGTCAAAATCTGAGACAAGACATTCCTATGGAGTATTGGCAGTGCATGTTAGTCTTAAACACACCGTGGTGCAGTTTATTTTGTTCTGTAGACGGTGTAAAATACAGTACCTGAAATCTGAATTTTCTTTAAAAACTTTTTTTTTAAATAAACATTTGTGTGGAAGCATGCCTTACTGTTTGACTTACTCTGAAAGTTAATTGGAGACCTTAACAGGGTCATTCAATGAATGATGTCTCAATAAATCTCAAAATCCCAGCTGACATCAAACAAACATTCCATAATGCCTTTTGTTGGTGATTGTTGGCAATGCAGGACTGGATAAGGAGAAGTGTTTTTTTTTGTCTCTACATTTGATGGCCCTTTTTTAGAATGGTGCTTGTGACCTCAGCCGCTTGTGTGCCCTTTGATTACAAGCAGCGGCGGCTCCTTTGCTACGGTGGATGAGCGTCGCCCCACTGCTCTGTGAGCCGTTTAAAAAGGAAAAATAAAACAATAATAAGGCAATGTTATTATCATTTTATTTTACCGTCCTAGCCTAGCCGTTTACATTATAGGAGGGGGACGGGGCGGGGCTGAGCTGTCACAGGAGCTGGGGGAGGTGTGATGGGCACTCTCTTAAGTGCGCATGACAGTTTGGCTGCCGTCTTGGGCCGGCCAAACAGTCAGGCGCACTTAGCATGTTCTCCACCTGGCTGTATTGCACAGCCTAGGCGGAGAACATGCACAGGCTCCCAGTCCCTGTCTGAGCGCCGAACCACGGCACTCAGACCAATCATGACGCTGCTGTCATGCTGGTGACAGCAGGGTCATGATTGGCTAGGGGAGTCTGGGAGCGTGTGAGCTTCCTGCTTCTGGAGCCGAACGAAGAGAACTGGGAGGCGGCGGCCAGCCTGCAGGTGTGTGATTTTTATTCACCCCCAACAACCCTGCCACCCCCTTTAAGTAGGGGCTGCCAGTGATTACAAGACGTGGCACAGGTATAAACTGACAGTTCGTAGTTTGTTGTCATTTTGCTGCCAGATTGCAGGACTCCATAAGCCGTTAAGCCAGAGAAGTTGATCCACTAGGCATTTAAAACTTAAGGCCAGGTTGTCAACAATACTGTTAATGAGAAGGAAAAAAAAATGGAGCATTTTGTCTGTTTCTGTCCAGAGACCCTGTCTCATGTTGATGACTTTTGAGGTATGGCAGTACGACCCAAGCACATTTTTTTAAAATGCAAAGCCCTCGTCCCCATGGCAACTGCTGAAAACTCCACTAAGTTATACCATCATCTATTAACAACCTATTCCTGTTTACTGTGAAGCCTTTGGCGCTTCTTGTGCTCTGTTATTTACGTCCGTGCGTCATTTTAGATGTTTTCACAAATATACATTTTTCAAAGCGTTTTTGTTATTAAAATGTTTTACAGTGGTTTAAAATTACTATATTTAAACACTTTCCCACTGACTCGTGATGCAGAGAAGTAAAATCACAAAAAAGCAATCTTAACATACACACTTTCTCTCGACCATCTGCTCCCATATGTTAGTACCAGCTTACCTTCCTTTCTGCAGATGACCTCCGAGATCTTGTTGGGGTCACTGCACCAATGGAAACGCATCATACACAGGAGCATGTGACCATGTCACCTTTCATGTGAATCCAGTTGTTGTAGCAGCAGGACTTCGGGTCAGACACCCTGGGGCATCCACAAATTTAGGAATTTTAGGCGACTGACAGTACAGGCAGGCCATCTCCTCATGAAATGTTGTATTCCTTATTCCCATCAAACCAGGAACAGCTGGATTAAAAATAACCTGACTCTTGGGTTCTATGAGACCTAAATTTAGACGTTGCATGCATACTGTCCACCACCCTTGTATGTATCATTTGGTATTTCCAAAATGCAAACCTATCTGGCTAGCAATTGATTCTGTATAAAGAGTAAGAAAGCCGGAGTGAGGATACTTGGCGGAGGGACCTGCGGGAGGAGGTATACCTAGAGAAATCTACGAGAAGTCAGCCAATCTGAGATAGTGTTCCTTGAAAATTTGACTTTTGAATTTCTTTTTCAGTTGTAGGATGGTTGTTGTGTATTCTGATGTCAGAGTGGATGTTGTTCCAGATCATGAGGGTGTAGCCTGAGAAGGGTTGAATTATTCTTGCTGCAGTGTTTATTCTTTAATCTGGTGATTTCTGAGCTTCTCGGCTGGCCTTGACCTCCCGATATTGTTAGTTTGTTTGCTAGGCAGGCAGGGTTTTCAGTGTAGAGGGACTTGTAAGCGATGCAGCCGATCTTGAAGATGATCCTGGCTTGCAGTGGTCACCATTGTTGATCTTTTAGGACAAGCGGTGATGTGGTTGGATTTCTTCAGCCACATAATGAGCCATGCTGTGAATGGAGGCTTTGAGGAGTGCATTGGTGGTCTCTGGGATGTCCTTCAGCAGGGTGTTGTCTCCATCCAGGTGGGAGAAGACTAGGGATTGAGTTGTTGTTTTGAACTTTTCTCTTGGGAGAAAAGTTTTCACTTTGTCTAAGAAAAAGAGGTGGAATGAGACTATTTTGTTTTTTTTGGTAATGTACGCTTTGAGTGAGTGGTTCGAGTTGAGGGTCAATCTGAGCGATTTGGCCTATTCTACCAGCTTGGCTGTGGAGCCTTTTTGAAAGTGCCACGTGGTTTGCGCTTAGCTAGGTAATGTCTGATTCCACACTGCCCCGTTGGCAGAGGCAGGGTGTTCAGGATTAATTAGTTGTTAGGATTTCAAGGTGAATATCTGTTGAATAATTCCAAGACGTTAGAACATTTTACATGATACCCACACTTAAATAATGGTTTTTATTGTTACTGTTATAAACTGCTTGTTAACATAAATGATAATGTAACACTCTATTTTCTATACTTTAATCTTTAAAAACTAATTTTCTAAATTCTTCACAGTTTCTTATTATACATCATAGTTGTTTTTTGTTTCAAATTTAACTGAATAAACATTTTTTTAAAGTAAATGGCATTATTTAAATGCTGTACTAAACTGATTGTTATAAGTACACTAGCTTGTAAGATGATTGTAGACATCCTCAATATGCAAATGAAGGTTCTCAAAGTCCTACAATCGAGTAGCTGCTCTAGTAGTTTAATACACCTATTGTATTGAAGTGGTTCTGTTTAGGAGCGAAGTAGGTTGGTCTTTAGTGGGATATAAATATATTTGTAGCAGTTTAATGCAGAATAGCCCTAGTGGGTGGTGCAGTTAACACACAACACAGTAGTTTACATTATTCGAGCTCTACCTAGATGGAAAATTGACACATGCAACTGAGTTAAAGGTCATCTTCCACAGAAAATTACACTGGATTGGGTCTCTGCTGAGACTAATGTGATGAGATTGATGGTCCATGTATTGCCATATGGCCGATGATGCAGTTATCACATCAAAAGTTGATCAATGTAGTGGGTAGCTAGTGTTTTGTATGTGTTATGCAAAAGAGTATAGTAACATGGCAGCATCCCGAGTGGACTGGAGCCATAGGATCTGGAGATGGCTTACAGGTCGAGGAGGCCACAATGCAGTTATTTTATTGTCAATCATTGGGCCCCGTCTACTATGAGGTCTTTAACCGGTTGTGCAGACCGCATAGAAGATGGGTCATGTCTACAGACAATAGACTGACTTTGGACGCTATCTGCGTATCCCGTGGCGTGACAGAGGTTGTTACTCCAGTCTCTCTCAGCATACATACAACTAACTAGCCCTAGCCCCTCACTGCCATGACCAAGTTGTTAACAAATTCCTGCAGCTGAACTACCAAAGTTTAAAAAATCCCCAAGCATGCAATCCAAAGGGACAAAGCACATGTAGGCTGTTATCTTGTCAATATCACCTAGAAAAACAAAATTCTAGCTTTTAAGGAACACTGACAAATTAAGAAGTGAACTAAAAAAAGACCAATAGAGAAGACAACAGAAAAACGATTACAAATAACCTAATTGATGTTCACCGCCATTTGTTTCTCTCAGTATCCAATCAATGATTTAACTTTTTGAAAAACTTTTGGTATTAGCATTCAATGTATTTTTAAGTAACCATAGTGCACCTACATCACAAACGTTTGTGCTCACCTGAATGCAAAAAAAGACATTTGCCAAGGTAAATTCCAAATGCTGATTCACAGAATTGGAGTTGTTGGAGTCTCACCTGTGCAAATGGCACTGGAGAATGCAAACTCCTCCCAGCATGGTCACATTTCCGCAGTCACAGATTTAGCTTCAGCGATTGGCTTTAGGGCATTGCAAGGCCACTTGGTATAAATACAAAAGTGGGTGAACACCCACGAAGTTGTAAAGGTTAAAAGTAACATTTGGAGGGAGAAAATTGTGACCGCCCCCCCCCACCCTTCAAACCACCACCAGCAGCAGCTTAATGATGGCTTGGAGTTTATTTTATTGGGGATAGTATATACTGCGTGAAGAAACAGATATAAGGTATTTTCTGGAAATGTACATAATGCTCATCATTCAACCTTTGGAGCACTGTCTAATATGTTGAAAAAATATTGCTCCTGCTCCGAAATCTTTTGTTAACAACCAAAGTAACTCTAAGAGTGACTTGATTGACAATCTCATATGGATCTTAAATCTGCATGAGTCCAAATTGTGTTCTATTTCTGAAAACCTGAAATTCATAGAAATTATGTAGTACTTTACGAAATGAATATCACTCCAGATCTATGAAGCAGCCAAAATTACTGCAAACCTAATTTAAGTGAAAAAAACATTGCGAATGACATTTGATGAATTAATAGTTATTTAACTGCTTACAATTCTGCAGCCATTGTCTGTGGTGTGCAATTATCATGCTCCTCACTTTAGATACCTGCCCAGAAGAGGAAATTAAGGTAAATTACTGTTTTATATATAGTGAGTGAAATGGTTTACGTAGGGCTGTTGAATTATTTTGAATAGAGTGGGTGAATTACTTTTGTAGTTCAGTGAATCACCTTATCTAGCGATTGGAATATGTATAGAAAAAGTGAATAATTTGGTACAGCTTTCAGGAGTTATTTTATATAGAGAGTGCAAATGATTTTGCGTAGTATGCGGAGTCCTCCTAATTACTTTCAGGTGGTTAACGTTAGACATTAGTTTTACTTTGAGAGGCATGAACCCTAAGTGCCAAGAGGTGGTCCAATCTACAGTTGTTTTTTATATATATATTAGTGCCACTGAAATTATGGTGTAAGTGAGGGCAAAATCATTTGGCAGGGGTTGAGTAAATTATGTGGCAAGATAAGGCAAATTAAGTGATGTAATGCAGCACATTTTGTGATATTATTACCTTTTTTGTCATTTTTGATCTTGTTAATACTGTCTGGGCATTGGTTGCACCTCATTAGTACCAGTTCAACACCCAAATATAGCAATAAGCAACAGAAAGGTGACCAGTCAACCTTTGCAAAGGGCCTTCCCCTGCACAGCAACACGTGTCACTCCATTCTCAGTAACTTTTGAACTGTTTGAGCTAGAAGCATGTTTTTTGTTGTGAAAATCTGAAGATTATGTGGCAGATGATGCATTATGTATCATATGTAGCAAATCTATAACTATGCAAAAAATACACCTACCACAGAATTGCATAATTCCAGTGATCCTGATAAATATAAATATATATATATATATATATATATATATATATATATATATATATATATATCATTCAGTTCTGTGTAGTTATACATAAATGAGAGTTTCCATAGGAAGAGGTTTTTGTTTTGCTATAACTCTGGTGGTGTTTGCTTACTCCTCACCAAACTTTACCAAAGAGCGCTCATCCACCCCAGCTCCTTTCTGGAAAATTTTGGGGTGATCCATCAAACGGAGGCAGAGAAAAAGGGTTGGCCCTAAAACACTTTCTTCCCCATGCAATTTTCATTGGAAAATTAGACAATGAAACAGAAAAAAGGCTGTAATTACCTCAAAATTGTCAGAAAGATAGATCTTTGCTCAAAGTGTGATTTTTGTGATTTGGTGTAAATTTCTTCAGCTGTTTCTGAGAAATGAAGGTTAAAAATATAGCTCTCCCGCTGGAGTCCCGCAGATAAATAAACCTTCTGATTGGCTGGTCCTGACGGACCAAGCAAAGTGATTGACTGGTTGCAACATGATGAGAAATGTTGCAAGGACCATTACAGAGCTTGGGGACTCAGTCTCTGCTGCCAGTTCAATGCTATGCACGGCCAGCCACTATGGCAAGCACCACGCCACAGACAGCTAAATGCCATGTGCTGCGGGGGTCAACCGCCCTCGGGATGATGGGTGCAGGGCCCGGCCAATGGCCAGGCCTGCAGCCAACACCTCGTCGCACACAAGCAAAGGCCTTGCACAGTGAGGTGTTGGCTGATAGCATATCATAATAAAATATTACATTACATAAAAAAACGTCGAAATTCACTGAAACAACCAAAGGTTAAAGTGGAGTTATACAAACGTAAGGTGGCAAGATCTTAACATACATTAATAAAAACTTTTGAAATTCGCTGAAAAAATACAAAGGTTAAAGTGCAGTTATAGTTAGGTCTTCTAATAACAACAAAACTACTGTTTCAAAACCAGAAAACCAGTGAAATTCACCAGTATAACTTGCACCGCTGTGATGCACTGCTTATGACCTCACATATTACATCAATGGTGAGAGACATGAAGTCTATGGTGATGCAAGTTATACTTAGGTCTCCTATTTATAACTAGTGAATTTCATTTTTTTTGTTTTAATACTGTAGTCTTTTTATGATTGGATGACCTACTTATACCTCCGCTTTAAACTTTGTTTTTTCAGTGAAGGTGTAAGGATTTCAAAGGTTTGCTAAGGTTTTTTTTAATGCAAGTGAAAATTTTACTACCTTAATCATGTATAGCTCCACTTCAACCTTTGTGTTTTTTCAATAACGTCTGTCATCTGCAACATCGTAAAGCAAAGGATGCGGCACTCCAGAGCTGAAATATACTTAATTTATTCAAGCACAACACTCAAACCAAGGCGTTTCAGCCCTCCCACAGCTTTTCTCACGGTTAGTGAGTCCTTCTTTAGTTACACTTTTTATACCCAACTTAGCCATATGGGGCATTGTGGGATTTGTAGTCCTTTTTTTGTAAATATGTATAAAGTTGATTGAATCATATGAATGCACTTCAAATCCCACAATGCCCCATTATGGCTAAGTTGGGTATAAAAAGTGTAACTAAAGAAGGACTCACTAATCGTGAGAAAAGCCGTGGGAGGGCTGAAACGCGTTGGTTTGAGTGTTGTGCTTGAATAAATTAAGCATATTTCAGCTCTGGAGTGCCGCGTCCTTTACTTTACTAAATTAAAATTGGGGCCAGTATCCGACCCATACGCTGAGCACCTGCTGTGGAACTGTGAAGGATCACATTGTATATATATATATATATATGTTCCCATGGTAACACTGGCATATGTACAATTGGCTTATTTAATTTACTTATAGGTCCCTATTACAATGCACCACATGTGTCCAGGGTGTGTAAATTAAATGCTAATGGTGGACCTGCAGCACTGAATTTGCCACCCACTTCAGTAGCCCTTTACACATGTCTCAGGCATGCCATTGCAGAGAATGTATGTGCAGTTTTAAACTGCCATTTCTACCTGGCAAGTTAACCCTCTTGTCAGGCCCAAACCTTCCTTTGTAATACAAATAAGTCACCCCTGAGGTAGACCCTAGACATCACCAAGGGCAGGGTGCAGTGTATTTAAAAAGTTGGACATATACTTTAAAGTTTTACATGTCCAGGTAGTGAAGAACTCTTAAATTCGTTTTTCACTACTGCTAGGCCTATCTCTCCCATAGGTTAACATTGGGATTACCTTAATACATTATATGAGTGTAATTTCCAAATGGTAAACAATAGATATTTCAAGTTTGGTGTCTCTGGACTCCCAATTTAAAATCATAACTTCTGGTAAAGTTGGATTTTGAGTTGCAAGTCTGAAAATGCCACTTTTAGAAAGTTGCAGTGTTCTTACTTTAACCCCTTCGCCGCGGCACGAATTTTGCCGCGGCGCTGGGGGGGTTCGGGGTGTTAGCGGCGCCGCCATGCTCGTGACGGAACCACTCCGTCATGAGCCACGGGGGCGCTGTGCTCATGACGGAGTGGTTCCATCAAGACTCCGCCCACTTGCATTGTTCGCCCGCACAGGCGGGGAATCAGTGCCGCGTGGGCGGAGCGGCTGCCAACGGCCGCAGCATGACGGAACCACTCCGTCATGACCACACGGCGCCCGTGGCTCATGACGGAGTGGTTCCGTCATGAGCAGGCAAGGGGTTAACCAATCTGTGCCTTCTGCCTGTCTCTGAATACACATCTGGGGTGGGTGACAGCTGGGCCTCGGGCATTTCCTCTAGATAGTCACATACAAATGTTAGCTTTGGTGTGACTTGATGGACTTTAATGGGCCATTAACTGGCTTGATGGGGGGCAGAGCTAAGGACAGCCCCACTTGCAGCTGAATAGGCTGAGCCCTGTCTTCACACAATAGGCTTAATGACCCTGTATTGTCACTCCAGCCAGATTGGAGCCAGGGGAGGGAGGGGATTCCCTGCACTTCAAAGCCACTGTCTAGAAGCTTCTCCCACCTTCCAAAATCAGGGCACCAAAGTATAGATATTGGTCTCCAGACACCACCACTTCCGTACACTTATGGACCTGTGGATACTGTTCCAGGAGGAAAGACTGCTGTACTGCTACAAGAGCTGCACTGCTAAGCTGCTGGATTCATTCTTTGCTGTGCTGACTTTCTGTACCTTGCCTGGGAGTGAGAAGGACTGGACCAGCATCTCTACAACCCAGAGCCCAAGGGCCAGTTGACTGGTATCCTGTTTTAAGACGTCTCACGGACACAAAGGACTTCTAACCAACCTGCTCCTGTACCTGGACTCTGCCACCTGTGAGTCTGCCCTGCCAGGTGGTACCCCCCCAGTCCTGGACCCTTGGAAGTAGGCCTAAGGTAGACTGCCCTCTGTGGTCCTCATTGGAACTGCCACAAAGCCTCACAAAGCAACGCTGCACAGATTGCGTACCTGAATTTAAGGTACTGTGTTCAGCGGGCCCAAGTGGATCTCTGTAGCCAGCCCGCACTGCATCGAGGTCGGCCTGAACTTGTGACTTTATCCCGGTCTGGCGTGGCCAGATAACCACAGTTGCCGCTTTGCGCTTTTATGCACTATCTTCACCTAAATCTTTCAAAATTGCATATCTCAAGAGCTACTTATTGGATTGTTGTCGTTTTGGTCTTGTTTTATTTATTAAACTAAGTTCAGTTCTTCTAACTAGGTGTAGCATCATTGTGTGTGGTGTTTTCATTGTTTTACCGTTTTAAATGTTGCACAAATACTTAACACACTGCCTCTTAAGTTAAGCCTGTCTGTATTGTGCCAAGCTACCAGAGGGTGAGCACAGGTTAATTTATGGTGTGTATCTGACTTACCATGACTAGGATTGTGGTTCCTGCTTGGACAGGGTACATACCTCTGCCGGCCAGAAACTCAATTTCTAGCTATATATACTCACACATTCATGTACTTTTGTATATCTATGTGTATATAAATAAATGTGTGTTTGTGTATGTATGTATCTATATCTATATATGATTATATATTTATATACACACACTTGTTGCTGCTCTGTCTCTCACTGACTTACTAAATATCCACAGTTGGCATCTGTGTGTCCGTATAAGTTGTTCTCTAGGAGTAGGAGGGAAAGAGGGTAGTAGGGCTGTGTAGAACCCCCGCCCCTCCATATCAATGCATGGTCTCTTAGCTGAGGACTACTGGCTTCTTTTACAATATGCCTGGAACCGCAAGCTGTCGGATGGTGAGAGCTGATCACCCTGGATCCGTTCCCACATGAAATAAACACAGTGGAAGGACTCTGAGAAGCCATCTGAATCCCACCCCACTTTTGTCACTGTGATCAAGCCTCATTCTTCAGGAGTCCTGGAAAGCCTCACATGAGAGCTGTCTGATTTCTTGTTTTCAGATCTTTGCTTTTTGGTAGCCTGTTGTTTGTTGGCAATCATTACAAATAACCAGTCAGTCTTTATTGCTACTCTGTTATAAGACTGCCCTTTGGTGGTTTTTGGATTAAGCAGAGTGCTTTGACTTGCATGCAGGGTGTCTTCATAATCCTGGCAGAAATCGTAAATAGAGTTCTTAAGTGGGGCTACAGGATAAAGAATTTGGATTGGACAAAATCAGCTAGGTAGCAGGGGAGCTGCCGAAAAATAACATGTAATTCAACTTCCTTTCAATGTCCAGTTGACATTCCTTGCAGAAGAATGGTGCAATCAGGCTTTCACCAGGAAACCTTTGAAAAAGGTGGTAATTTTGTTTCCCAGGAAAGGGTATATTTTTAGGTATTTCTATTTGATTTTGAAATGGCATTCTTGTAATTTTAGTGTGCACTAACAGTTGAGCTGCTGCAAGTGTATGTAAAAAGACACAGCTGAATTTGAGTTACAGTTAGTTGGGAGCTTTTACAAATGATTGACCTACTATATACTGTGCAAAAAGATCATTGTTTTTTCTTATGGCCAAATTTGAGCATGCTCTTGATAAATGTTGCTCAGTAGAGGACCACAGATGCTCTCCAACTTTTACACGGGAACTGTCAAACAGAACAGCAGAGGCGTTTTAAGGCATGAGCAAAGGGGCTCCAGTCCAGGGCCCCAGCCTTCTAGGGGAGCCCTGAAAGAGCCAGCTCTGTCCTGCAGAGTCTCGGAGTCTTGCCTTGATGACCTCGAATAATTCTTAAACAGATATTTTTAAATGCCATTTTCCATTAATTTATTTTTAATGTGGGTGATGTGTGAGAGTTTCTTACAGGCATGTAGCAGAGAAATGTGTCTTTATGTTTCATGCAACATACATAAAAGTTTCTTTTAGATCAAAACATGACCTCACATATGTGAAATGGATGTCACAGCGATTAGTTGCAGTAATATTAATTAGCTGCTGCTTTGGTACAATATTGGAAACACAGGTCACTATCCCTGAATATTAGATGCAAACACATTTAAACTTAAACTAGAGTGCTTGTGCATTGTCTGTGACCTGGTCAAAGAGGTCATGAAATAGCTGAAATTGGATCCTAAATGTAAATCTGTTCCAAACAGTGGCCTCTAAAATACATTTGGTCCAGGGCCCCCAAAACCCTTAAGATGTCCCTGCAGAACAGAAATGCTCACAGTATTGTGCCTTGGGTGCAAGGACAGTCCTGGATACTCAGATGCGAACCGAAGAAAGCATTGCAAAATATCCATGTATTTCTTGACAGTGAAGTTCTTCTCTAAGGTGACTCCGGAGTGTGGTGCCTAAACGTGTATTAGTTAAAATATACCTGCTCTAGAGTCCTCTAAATAGATTACTGGGACGGACACGTTGATGTACCAAGGACTAACCACCTAACTTCACTAGGAGATATTACAATGGATATTTGCAGGGTGTAACTCCTGTGTGTAAATATTCTGAATTGTTGAGTTGTTCAAACTATATCACTACTACACTTTTCCGCTTACAACTATGGTCTTGTAGTAAATGTTACAGCTATCATACAGGCATGATTTTCTATTATGTTGCTATTGAATCTTTCCATATACTTTAGACCCAGTAAATTATTTTAGGTGGACCTCTGGGTACACTCTGCACATGGTTTGTAAGGCTTTCCTTAATGAATGCCATTGACACCATTGCTAAGTTGTTGTAATGTGTAACCACTTACCTTTTTGGATACTGAGCTGCCCTGTTTGTGCATTTGACACATCACGTAACTTTTGAATTACTGGTTGAGGGTGCACGGGACATTCGATCTCTGCAATTTACCAGAATTTGCAATCCCCAGCAGAGGCTGTCCTCTGACCATTTCAAGAGGTTTGCTCCAAATAACTGAGCACAGAACTGTTGGAGAAAGACTTATGGGAATCTTTGTATAAGATCCTTTCTGGCCAGATGATGAAGAGGATAAAACCATAGATTGGAATTCAGTTTCTTTAGGATAATATACCAAAGCTAGATTCATTATGTTCTTTCGACTGTGGTCTGTTTGTTTGAAAGGGTGTGAGATGTGATCAACCTGTCCTGTGTGCAGTAAATTTGTTCTAATTCATAACGTTCAGGGGAAGCTACTGAGAGAGAAGTGCTCTTTTGTAAGATATATATTTTCCAGGGCCCATATTGTCTTCCGTAACAGTTTGGTATGAAAAAATGGGGATCTGTTTGCTATGGAGAAAATCCCATGCTTCTTCCATTATATTTAATACCCGTTGACAGCAACCGGAGCTCTCTTATAACACTTATGACCATTGAGATTAGAGAAATGACTTGCCCTTAGCGTGCCTGATGGTGAGTAGAAATACACACACTAAAATTCAGAAGAAAATGAAAATGTAAGACTCTGTGGCAGAGACAGGTAAATAAAGAGCTGCATTAGTACTTGAATTGGAGATTGATAAGATGTGACACAGTAGTGTGTAATAAAGAGGAAAGGAAGAGAGAATGTTGATATAAGAATGTTAGTTATGAGCCCAAGAGGTTTAGCAATACATGATTAAAATTGTACAAGATGTATCCATGTGCAAGATTATGATGCTTATTAAAAAACACAATATGAAAATAAAGGTTTGACCTCTCGAATGCTGATGTCCAGTTTATATCATTTCCCTCTGTGAGTCTTTCCACGATAATGATTTCTTGCCCTTTGCAGTAAAGCAGTTCCTTGGTTTTGCTGTGTGCAGAAACAATGGTTGGCTACGGCACCCTTTCCTTTTTCTTGCAAACTCTATACTTTGCTGAAATGATTCATTCAGAAGTTGAGGTGTGAGGACAGATCCATCCTTGTTTGTTGAGGAGAAAGTGAAGTGGGTCTTGAATCTCATTTTTTCAGCTCCAAAAGTGTTTGATGAGCTGTCAGTTTTATGGGCAATAGAATAAACATAAAACCAATGCATCAAGTTGAATGACTTGCCCTGTTCCCTTAACAGAAGTCCAAACTGTGATACAAATGAATAAAAATATCCATAATTTTCTTGGCGGGGGAAAAAGGACTAGATGCAGGAAAATGTGAGGTAAACAAGCACTGCTTGAAAATAACTCACCATTTTAGTAATTCGGGAAATATGTATTATGACAAGAATGTCTGAATGTAGGTGCTGTCCATCTTGCATACGGGCTGTCATGCACTCACCTGGTGCCAACCGTGGAGATGACACTGGAGCAGATGCTAGACCACCGATCCCTCTCAGAACCGCACAAGATCAGTGAAGCAAACTCCTTAGATCACGCACGGCTCCCGGTCGGGAAGGGAGGGTTCGGACAAAATAAGAAAAGAGGGACTTGCTGTATTGGATGTGCTCAGAGGCTGTGCAACATTGCGTAACAGAATCTGTCACTTCTGAAACCTATGTTTGCGAGTTTGATGTGCACTGGACCAGAACCTCTGGTTTTGCAATGATGCAATGCACTGGAAATAGCAAGAGGAGGCAGGTACCATCAGTACACTAACAGATCTCTACATACAATGGACATGCATTAACTTCAGTGACATGAACTTACAGGTTTCATCTGCTGCACAGCACAAGAACAGAATAATAAAAAAATCACAGATTGGAGTGTGTCACTCCCATGGATAAACACGGAACACAGATTGGAGTTTCTTGCGCTCTCAGGACTAAAGTCGGAACAAAGGTTGGAGTTACTCGCACTTCGAAGGATACACTCTGAACACCGGAAGGGGTGCAAGGTTGATGTATATATCAAAGACTGTGAAATGCTTTCTCTTGGCACCCTTTTGACGGATTTAGGTCCCCTGAAGGTGTGGGACCTCTCTGCACCGCAGGGACTTGTGTTGACGCCCTTGCTCTGAAGGTGCTCCAGCAGCCTGCAGTACAGTGCAGTAATGTCAGTCAGTACATAGAAGTGCAGAAACCTCCATGAATGCAAGACAGATCTACTTTTCTGTTTAATACATTATTTAATTATTTGTATCTCGTGCACTAACTGTATATCTGTCCTACTGGACTAGGCAACATCCTGCCGCCCACTGTTACTAAGGCTTTACTGATGACTTGTGTTGAATGGTTTCCCAAACCTCTTGCAGCGTACTTCCTCTGATTTCCATATTCATAATTATTTTCATGTCTGGCCTCAGATTTTCTTATCAAAATGAAATGACCCACCATTCAGATCTTTGTAGTAAACACTGCACTACATGGGTCAAGGAGATGTTGTTTTGATGTCACTCCATCACTATTGTATTGTGTGTTTTTTATTCCCGGCTGTAGAGCGTGTAAATCAAAAATGTTTAATATCTCGGTTTACCAGTGACCTCGTAGGTGCTGTTGTTTATGATACATTTGAACTGTATTATAAACTTACTGCCATCCTCATCAAAAAGTTACTTGAGCTTTTTCTCTACAGTGGCCTATTTCAGAGCCCCAGGTTATGACTTTCTTTCAAGAGCACAGATGACTGGAGTGTTTTTTCATTCCAGGATCCATTCGCGCGTGACTTGCAAAGCTCTTGCTGACATGAAGAAGTTTTGATTTATTTTTAACCAGCTCAAAAGCACGCGGGTAAAGGTGGTATAACTCTTTATTTATTGCCTGAAAACAGCCCTTTCTTTGAAACGCTCAATTGTGTTTTAAACGAATTATAAATATTGAAAAACAAAACAACAGACTTCTCTTTTCCTTTTCTGCTTTTCTAAGTGATGAAAACAATGCAAGAATTAATGAAGTCGAAGTTAAAAAGAAAGAAATTCCTACTGACACTCAGTACCAGCCATTCATCAGATGTAGCTCTCTGGTAATCAGGCTGCATGAATATCTTTATACTCCACATGCAGGTTGTAGACTAAATTAAAATGAATACTCTAAAGAGAAACATTACAGCATGGAGGGGCTAATACAGGGTTTAGGTTTCATGCCAAGTATACTGTAGAGAGACACAATGCACAGAGGCGTCTTCAAATCCCAGCTCCAAGTTCTTTCCCTGATGACTATATATAGAGTCAAGACTGAGTATTACTCTCTATATGTATTCCCCACATATTACTCATCAATGTGGCCAATGCTGCTGCATCCTCTCCACTTTCAGTGCAGACAGATCTGCCTCACAAGCTGATGATTTGACCTGCGTACCCTTGTGTCAGGAATAGTCCCTTCATTTTCAGATTTAGGTGATTTTAGTTATATTTCATGCATGTGCTGCTTTATACTCCCTACCTGACTGCTTCAGAGCTTTATGGGAGGGTTTATACTTTATCGGATGCTTAACCAAACCATTAGAACTAAATATCATGAATCAGCAAAAAATATAATATAGCCTTAGAGCCCTCCTTTGGCTAGGCCCTTTAACTCTAGAGCGGGCCTTTAATGGCCGGTAGAGCCCAATAGGGAGGTCTCTAAGGCTATTGGAGCGTTCTGTCCCTAGAGGGCAGAATGTTCTAATTTGTAAAACAAAGGCCTTGTGGAGCCCGGGGGGGTTTGTTAAACATTAGAATGTTGATGCTCCGGGCTTCTACCAGCCATTAGAAGCCTGTTTTCCATGGAGCTCCAAACATTCCAGTGTTCTAATACATAAAGAGTAATTCATTTTAAAACCACTATTTATAAAATCAGGTTTGACATTAAAGTCATTATCTCAATAATAAACCCTCTTGCATTTTATAGAGCAACTGCATAGCTTAATATATGAGCAACAGATGTCCTGCTATATAATAGCACAATAACCTTAGTGTAGGAACCAAGCCTTATAGCCCAAGCACCTCCAGGCCTTGCCACAGATGGTAAAGAAGAGGTATGCCTTAAACACTTCACATCTGCCTTTTTGGAATCTGTAGAACACTAGAGAGGCAAACACCAGCCTTTAATGAGATCAAGATATTTGACAACAAACTAATGTCGCTTAAATGCAGGTGGGGCAGTGGAATAATCTTTCAAAGCAGGCTCTGCGTGGTCCATAGCTGACTTGCTGACCCACTCTGTATTAACCTTGCCTATTCTCAAGATGTCATTACACCAGGATTCTTTGTGAACCGATAAAGGGGCCTTATAGGGGTTTTTCTTTTGCTGTTGACACAGTCATTCATTAATAGCCTGATGCCACAATGCACACCACTTTAACTTGATTTGCTTGATAGTCTGTAAAGACATCATGGCAGTAGAGTGCACAGTTCACTTATGGTTCGTAAGCTGGTAAACAGCGGGGGCTAATGTTACACCATGCTGTTCCCCTGCAGGTCATTCTATGTTATTGCATGTGGGAAGATATGTTTTAGAAGATTCATATGATACATTAGTACATATTAAACATTCTCTTTTATTCTGATATAGAGTTCGAATTGAGATGTCTTAGCACAGAATTTCTGGGATTTTATTGCACCGGGTACCGTTGGATTATTACTTTAATAATATTCACCGAATTGAGCGATCACCGCTCTTGTTTGCTATTGTGCCCCCAATTTTCTCTCTTACGCCTTCTCTCCTTTTACGTTTCAAGGTCTTGTGTAAATTTAGCTTCTTTAAAAGCTCTATACCTTGGTTTCCTCTTTAACGATCTATGCTGATTACTATATTCCCCTTCTGTCCATATCCCTTATTCTACCTTTATTATCACTTTTCAGTTCTCTGTTGCCCCAAGTAGGATCCGACTCTCTTAGTTTTTTTCTTTTCTGTTCATTGTACCCTCTTTTCTGTTGCCCCAAGTAGGATCCGACTCTGTTAGTTTTTTTTTTTCTTTTCATTGTACCCTCTTTTCCTTTTTTCATTCAGTCTCCCTGGGTTGTATCAATCTCTGCCTTGCCATTATTGTTTTGTGTACTACCGTCCACGGTCCGTGCAGGTACAGCGGTGGGGCCGGATAAGGCGGGATTTCGAGGGTCGATGCAGAGGGAAAATTTAATAAATAATCAATATTCCCTTAGCATCGTCCTTTGAAATCCCCCCTTACCCGGCCCCACTGCCCCACCGCTGTTACCTGCACGGACCGCGGCTGTGTACTACATTTCGTGCACCAGAGAAGCAAAGAAACTGCCAATCATATTTACACATTTAAATTCTGAATAATGGGCTCCGTTCAAGTAGTTTTGGCCTTTATTGACCTTGCGTCATAGCCTTAAAAAGTGAAGGGTCTGTCCCTGGTGCTGTCTCAGCTCAGTTCAAGGAGCACCCAATACAAGACTTTTTAAGGAAAAGTTATGCTGCCTGATTGATTCCTCTCATCAACAGAGGTCCTTCTAAATAAGTATGATTAATTGTCTTAAGAAGCATCTTTAGTGGCTGGGAAAGCACAGAATAGAACTTAAATAACCTTGTTTTCATATTGCTGTGCTTATTTTGGGGTTTATATAACCCAACCAGACTCGGGTAATTAATGAATTGAAGAATATGAAGTATGTAAAATAGAGCGAACAGCTAGTCCTTGTTATAAGACTGCAAAAGTATACTTGTTATTTGAATTGCGGTTATACCTCAGCGAGACATGCATATTGTAATGTTAAAAGATGACTGAGTGACCAGGTAGCGCGCAAATAAGTGACTGGAAAAGTGTGAAAAAGCAACATATCTTTGACCAAGGTTTAGACTAGGACTTGTAACGGAATAAACAATTATGGTCATACATTTTTTTTTTTTTTTTTACAAAAAAACAGAAAGTCACTGGGGAGAACCGAAGCAAGTTGAAGTCAGATTGAAAGACTACTCTAATTTTGACTTCGAGCTGTTTCAGACCCAGTTTGAAACCTAAGTGTGTAAAGAATACATGTCAGGAAGCAGATATGACTTGAGTGAAGGCTCATTTTAAGCAGCGGCTGAAAAGTCTAAGTTTAGATGTTTCAATAAAAGGCAAGTTGGATGCTTTGCAAGCATACCGTTCCCCAGGCAGGGGGCACAGAATAATAAAGAGGATTTTTTTTCACTTCTTGAACTGACAGAGGGCAGCACTCTGGTTTGGAGGGATCTTTCCCTACCAGTAATCTGAGGTTACTTGGTTATGTTTTTTACGCTTTTGTCCACGTAATATAGACCAGACAAGACAAGCAGTCTTACAAGTTGCATTTACCACTGACCTGAACATTCATTTCCCTCCTTTTTTAATTTTCACACTTTGAAATCCCTCCTGGTGCCCTAAGCTAAGCTGTTGCAAAAATGGCATTGCACTGACTAGTTAAAATCAATCAGCTACAACGGCTATTAGATGAGGAACTAAATTTAGAACACACGAGCAGGGTAAATGGCCACCTTTCCTGATGTATTTAATTCATTGAAGCCATTTAATGATGCTGTTAATGAAATCTCTTTGCCCTATTACAAACACGTTTGTGTGTATGTAATCACTGGTCTAATGTTCATTGTAGAAAAAAAAGTATAAGTAAATTTACTTTTCTATAGAAATCGTACACAATACACGGAGCCATATTCAAAAGCGTCCTTCTATCTGGTTTTAGAATGTAATGCTCTTTCTCATGCAAAAAATATTTTTGTCTTTTCAGAGAAAAAAAACAGTTTTTCCCCCCCAAATAATACATCACATACAAGTACAAGTGCTCACTTCCCACTCCTGCGGGTGAGAGACCATCAATGTTTATGTCTTGCATTTCTTTACTTCGATATGTATTGTGGCTCCCTTTTGCATACATTCCTGATGTTCCAGCTCCGCATTCATCACACCTCGTCTTGGGTACCCAGGAGGACTCGGCTGAAGACCGCACACCTACCTCTCGCCGCTGCTTGTCTATCCCTTGTTGACAGCCAACTTCTTTTTAACAGTGTACATTTGCCCTCCCCTTGACACCACTGTTGTCCAGCTTCCTTCTGTCCATGTGTAATCTCTTTCTGTGGTGGGGTACATTCCAAGCTGCAGCCAGCATTGGGTGTGGCTTAGCAGGTCAGGAGGACTAACCCAAACCTTCCTGCTGCTGGTAAATGTGTTTACTAGGGACACAGCTATTATTAGTCCATCAGGTTCAGTATTTATTTAGTTATTTATTATTTTTATACTAAGCTGCTGTACCGGAGAAGGTATTTGTATCCTTTGTAAGGAGCAAGAAACATAATATGCCCAAAAATATTTTTTAGCAGTAAAAGAGGGAGGGGCTAATATGAAACTGTGTGATGTAAAGAGGACCAGAGATTAGTCTGGATGCAACTGGAAGAAGCAGCATTTTATTAATTCCCAGAAGGAGAGGAAACTGTTAGATTTTGACAACAAACCCAACCATTAAGAACATAATAATTTGAGGTGCAGATTAAGTAATGTTGTTGTGAATATGGATATCTGCGGGACGCTACATGTCTTTGGCGAACTGCTTGATACCACCTAGTCTTGGTACAAGATGAAAGAGAAGAACTAGGCAAGACTTTGGTGCTAATTGTCGAAGTGTAGTTAGCAGCTTGTGACTTTCGATTATTGTCAGAGAGAATCGAAAGACCTCTTAGAATGAATAAGCACAAATCCCTATATCCAGAATGTGATGCATTGTCTTCAAGAACATTAGATATGGCAGTCTTTGTATTGAAGCCAGGTGGAAAACTGTGAATGGTAGTCTGTGAGTGGGTGGCTTTCATTGATAGGTTACAGTTTGGCTTGAGGCTCAGCACTAAATAGCCTTTCTCATCAGGGACGGCTTTAGTGCTGATGGCGCCAGGTGCGACGATCACTTTTGGCGCCCCCACGTCCCATGACCGCCTCCTAGGATTCTCTCCCTATTGCCTGCAAAAGTGCCCCTCATCTCTCCTATCATAAGATATTGCTAAACACAGCGCCCCCCTGAGGTCACCTAGCCCTCCTCCACAGGTCAGCGCCCAGTGCGGCCCCACCAGTCGCACTGCCCTAAAGCCGACCCTATTTCTCATCCAGGGTAGGTTTGATAGTGAGCTGATATTGACTAATATATTGGGATTAAGAGGGGCTTTTTAACTTTTTTTAGTATCTGACCTGGTGTAGTCATTTCGGGAAGATGCTTCTGAGAGCAATGCATTGATCTTCAAACAATTGTTTTCAAAAAGGGAAAATTTGGACTTCACAGTATTTGCAAGAAGGATGTCTAGATGACAGTTAATTGGTTTGATTTGTTTGATTATTTTTCTTACCCCTGAGATAGGATAGAAGACGCTTCAGGTTTTTGTTCTTTTTGACATTTGATTGACTTGTGCTTGATGTTGCCTGGTGTTGATTTTGTATGTGGAGGTAGAGAGGAATTTGTTGCAATCGGCTGTTCGGTCTGCTGGCGTGAGGTTAGAGAGTTGGTAAGGGTTTGAGTAAATGTATTTGAATAGAGCGTTCATGAAGTTTGGTGAGTTGACCGTTTGATCTTCAACAAAATAAACTTTTGCAGTCAAGATGGCCAGTTGGTATTCCTTTCTTGAGTCTTTTAGTTTGATAAATAATACAGATGAATTTGAGCTAAGTGAAACTTTTCAGATTTTGGCATGTTTCTTCTTAAACTTATTTGGGAGTCATGGAACCGTGGGTAATTGTCCAACTAGGGAACAGGGGCCAATTGCTCTGCTTGCTGTTTGTGTTACAGTTTATAGCACCATTGTTACTTCACTTACTGTCACTATTTGCGACTCCTACAGTCTCCTTCCCTGAATTTACGCAGGTGCTGTACAACAAATATATCTATATCCTTAGACCCATGCTGTGTAGTCCACCGACCCAGGTTCCATCAAGAGGTTTGTCTTGTCCTAAAATAAAGAAACAAGAGCTCTGTGAAGCCAGATGTCCAATACCACACATTTTTGCTGGAATCTGCCCATAACTTCTAGAGACTGTGGGTGATATTTTGAATGGTTGTCTAATTCCACTCAAAACACTTTGGCCTATTAGATTTCGAAGGTGTTTCCCTCCACCCCAGATTTGCCTATTATCCATCCAAGCACACAGTTGGTGTGACAGTACCATGGATCTGTAATAGACAAAAGTTGTCATTTTGACTTTGACAAAACAGCACTAAAAATAATTGTCTGGTTTCGCTTTATTTAAGTTAGATCTCATGATTGTATAGTTTCTGTTTTTTTAACCTATATTTATTTTTCATGTACTGATAGCCATATTTATGCTTTTTGTTGGGTGTTTACATGATTTTGCAACTTGTGCATTTCCACGTTTATTTTAAATTAAATAAAACAATGTCATCTGAAATCTTTAGTCTTGTGGTACTAGAAGATGTGCATATCTGCTTCTATTTTACCTTTATTAAGAAATCTTCTTTTTTTACATTTTAAATTGTTTCTATTGAGTTTTGTATGCAAACAAAAGGACAGTACATAAAAGCAATTAAGGCAAAGACAGTGCCTGTCTGCATATAGTAACATCATTGAGTAAAGCATGTGTAAGGCACCATGAGAGTAGGTACAGAAGGCAAGGGGGGAGGGTCCAGTAATAGTATGTATATTGTAGACATATGTCCAGAGCATGGTTAGGATATAGGCGTGCTAGGACTGTAAATGTTGAATAAGCGAGTAATCATTGTGTAGAGTCCAAAGTTGCCATTCCAGATGACATATACATGAGAACTATATGTATAACAAGTGCTGATATCTATATGCACAACAGAATGAGCGTCAGTACTAGGGCCGGTATTTGAGTGTATGTCAGTGTTGCTAGTGTGTTAGATGTGGATACTAAGGTGGAGCTGATAAGATCAGTCAATTTAGTACGTAGAGGAATGCCCAACCTCGGTCTGATTTATGAGGCTGGACGCGTCAGACGTCTGTAGACAAGCAGTTATGGAGGTTCGAAGCGGCTGGTTGCAGTATCTAGAGAGTTCAACAATAGTCTATGTGATGGGTGGCAAAGGGGAGCATTGGTAGGAGATATTGTCTGCACCTCTTAGGAAGGTGAGCCATTCGTGTCACACGTGAAAGGAAAGTATGTCGAAGTTCTTCCAATTAGTGAGGATGAGTTTGCAGGATAGTGTTCGCATGAGATCAAGTAGATCTCTATCAGCTACTTTTTTTTACTTGGGGTAATATCTTAGAGCTAGTCAGCACGGTGAGTAGTCATGCACTTGTAATGAGACCAAGGGTTTGAAGTTAGTTCATCAAGAAGGTCAAATTCCTGCTTAACTGACAGTGCGTATCTGGTGGTGAAACCACTAGGTGACCATATTGATCACTATTAAAACTTTAAATAATTACTTATGTAATTGTTTAGCAATTTTAGCAGCATAGGGCCTCACATTGTAATGCATTGGTGTTTTCCTGGAGTCCAATGATTTTAATTGTGCTTTTATGATCTGTAGTTAACAGATCGAAAAAAGATTTTATTGATTGATTGATTGATTGATTGATCACTGTTGATCAACCGCTATTGCACTGCACCCCGGGCTCTGAACTCTGCACTGCACTCTGCACTCCAGACTCTGCACATCAGACTCTGCACACTACCGCTCCAATCTAAAGTGGTTTTAGTAGCGATTACAACTGAGTTAGTGGTGACCCAACTACGCTTGTTGGAGACTATTCAATGAATTACTGTGCCGCCATTCCAGTTTATGTATTGCATTTTAACACGCTCTGCTGTCTACATTAACAGCTACTGGCCTACTAGCCATCATTGAACGCATGGAGAGACAATAAAATAGATTACATTTTTGTTTTTAAAAACACAAGTTTAAAAAATGTACACACAACAATTCAGATTTTTTTTGTCTGTATCAATAATAAAAAAAATCAGCAAAAACGTGAAATTTGGAACCTTTGAAATTATGAAGTTTTGCCATTGTAGAAACATCTCTATAACTTGGTTCCTCCAGAGCATTCCTGTAACTATTGAGTGTAAGGACAGTCCAGGCTACTTCTCAAGGCTGTGGTTGATGCAGCGTTGTAGAAAGGGCACTTTTTCACTTCTATAAGGAGAATTTAAATTACCCATAATTGTCAAGGGTTCTTTGCTGTGGTTAAGCAAAAGCTCCACTAGATAGATCATCTGTGTTTCTCATGCATATATAGTTTACATTTTAAGCTCATTTTTAGATGTTTTAGCATGCAGGTGTTTGTGTTTGCGCGGAGCGGCTGAAACTGGAAAGTGAAGCTGTTTGGCGATGATTGCACAGTTAGCTGCTTATTTCTGCCTCCATTTGCATTTAATCACACCCCGCAGTCCATTATTTTGGGTGTTATTTGTACTTTTGCGGAAAATGAAAGCTGCTATTATGCTTGACAGGCACCGATACCGCAGAATGAATCCGGCAGCACAATTTTCTGAAGACTTTTGGTACAAACTGTGATCCGCTGCTCATACAATGATTACCGAGTAATGCATTCCGTGCCGTTTTGGTAGTCTTGATCGAGAATTAGGTTGAACAGTTAGAAATGTCATTTTCGTGGTCCTTGAATATGCTTGCATTAGATTTCAGACTTCATCTAATTGTAATAGACCTGGGGGCATATGTATCAAGCCCTTTTCCCGTTCGCAAACGGGCCGATTCTCAGAATCGCCTATCATCCCAAAAAGGCATCGCAAATTAGAGAATCGCAAAATTTGCGATTCTCTATTTTGCAATTGCATTTAAGGAATCGCAAATTGCTATTCCTTAAATGCAATGTATGAAGCACAGAAAAAGTGAAATTTTGCCATAAGGAATCGCAAATTACCACCAACTTCAAGTTGGTGGTAATTTGCGATTTCTTTGAAAAATGCACTTTTTGGCATTTTTCAAAGTGCCATGTGACGCACAGACATGCCCTTAGGGCATGTATGTGCACCACATGTGCACATATACATATTTCAGAGGTGCAACAGGGTGTCCTTTTGGCACCCTGGCACCCTTGAAATTGCATTCTCATTTTGGGATGCTCAATTTGCAAATCGCAAATTGAGAATGTCTTCCCATTCATTCCTATGGGCCTCCTACCCCATAGGAATGAATGGGAAGGTATTCCTTAATTGCAATTAGCAATTTGCTAATCGCAATTAAGGAATGCCAAGGAATCGCGAAACATTTGCGAATTATTTGCTACATCCCGTTTGCGATTCTCAAATAGCGATTCCCTAAAAATCGCTATATGAGAATCGCAAATACGGTATTTGATACATATGCCCCCTGATCTCCCAGTATACCACCCGGGGTCAGAAGCCCTGTGCGTGGTTTCTTTCTGCAGCTTTCTGTATTTAAAAATATGTAAATGCTTCGTATGATGATACTATGAGTAACTTCCTTGCAACCCTGCCTAGGGGCCGGATTCAAGTATTCAGCTAAATCTAACTTGCAGAGTACCATCTCCTTGTTGCTGTCGTTTAACCATTTCAGTAACCTTGCCCAATAACTCATCCTGACTAAAATGTAATGCAAAGTTGGGGCGCACCATTAAATTGTGTGATGGGTGTATTTGGAATACTTTCAGACTTTGTGTTAAGTTGCACATGAAACATTTTGGGTTCAAAGAAGCATTGGGTTTTAATATCCACGTTAACAGGTACAAACACCTATGAAATTAAATACTATTACTCAAACCCATTCATCCTGATCAATTTTAATATATGTCGTTGTTTATTGCAGCCATCTCTGACTCTACCCACCAATACCACCAACTAAGAATGCCTTGATCACTCCTGAGCTCTGTAGGGTTCTGTATTTATATTTAATGAACCTGTTGCTTCTACCCCTTTCAGCGACTGCTCAGGTGGCCATTCATTCTCTATTCTTGGTGCAAAACGTTGGCATTCTGTGCCAGCACAGGTTAGGCGCACCGCCTGCCATTCTCAATTTAGAAAGGGGCTGAAAACCTGGCTATTCTCTACAAGTTGAAGCTTCCATTTATGTGTCATATAGCATTCTGATTGGCCCTGGGAGCTTTTTCTTCCCTTGGGCCAATTCACTACCATTTGAGTGAGTGCTCTGATTGGCTGCCAGCAACATTAGATAGGTGTTGATCGCAGCCATTAAAGGCCTAGGGGACTTAGGGTCAGATACACTAAAGTTCCCTATCTTGCTCCACTATTTAAACTCCCAGGGGAAGACACCACCATCTTGGTCGGGAAGTATTTTAATACCTCTGTACAAAAAGGGCCCTAGAACACACCCAGGTAATTATCGGCAAATAGCCTTACTGGATGTGGCGGGGAAAATATTTGCTCGTAGTATCCTCGATCACCTTACGGAATGGGTGACGGAGAAGAAAGTCCTCCCCATAGAACAAGCAGGTTTTAGAAAAAATCATCCCACTCTAGATAATATCTCTATGTTGAAATTAATTGAGGAGAAATACACAATTTCTCGTAACTCAATGTATACATGGCTTTCATAGACTTTTCAACAGCCTTTGATAAGGTCGATCGACCTCTATTATGGAGAAAATTGCAAAAAATGGGTTTGCCTTCACCCCTGCTATCCTTAATTATTGCACTACATTCGCAAACTTTGTGCCAGATACTAATGGGTGGAAATCAAGATTTATCAGATGTAATCCCTACAGAAATGGTTTGAAACAAGGCTGTTTGTTAGCACCGCTGCTATTTTCTCTCTATATAGCAGATTTACCCGATTGCTTTGCTCAAACTATTGGAGATGCACGAAAGATAATTACTCAGCCTTTTGCATGTCTTTTATATGCAGATGATGTAGTAGTAATGGACCTAACCCCTATTGGGTTAAATAGAAAACGGGTATCACTACAAAAATATACAGTGGGCCATTTTTGAAAATAAATGTCTCTAAAAGTAAAATCTTAATTATGAAAAGTATTAAAAGTAGGAAATCATGTAACTTTAAGTGGCAAATTGGTCCTGAAAAGCTGGAGGTGGTAGACTCATACCTTTATTTAGAGAAACTTTTAACAGGTAGTTCGAAGAACAAACCTCATATTGAACAGAGAACTTGTAACGCTACATCCCACGCCAATGGTTTACGTATGTTTTACAGTGCTATGGGCAGAAGACACTTTTTACATCTACTGATGGTTTTTAAGGCAAAGATTCCTCCAACCCTGCTCTATGCGATTGAATCAATCCCTGTAAAGGACTGGAGTTTTTTAGATAGGATTGAAGGTCAAATACTTTGTAAAATATGTAATTTTAACACGTTATTTCCAACTGCAGCAATTAGACTGGAATTCGGCTTGATAAGCTCCTATAGTCAAGGTTTATCCAGGGTTCTAAGTTGGGGATATCAGCTAAAAAATAGCGAGCCAGATTCACTAAGAGGTCTCATGTGTCATGAAATCTTCGATGTTAAGTCAGGTAATTACTTTTTTACCATGATTTCTCATTGGCACTAAAATCTTTGGTATACAAGAAGAATCAGTGTTCACACTCCCACCATTAGGATTTAAATCTCTCCTAAAAACCTTAAGTGGCAAAATTAGCTTTAATAGAGATATTAAATTTAGCAATTCTAAAGGAAGATTAAAGCTAATAGCCAGGAAAAACTCACCGAGAATTGCACAAAAATACTTATTTTGGAATTTAGAACAAGGAATTTGACGTTTGCTCATTTAATGTCGCATGAATCTCCTACCTCTAAACGACTTAACAGCAAACTGGTCCCAGAATTTGAATAATGGAAAAACTTGTAACTTGTGTAAGCTGAGCATTCAGACCCTGGACCATGTCTTGTTTGTCTGTCCAATATTGGCTTTGAGTCGTCATCGTTGGCTTCGGACGATGTTTTTACAAAATTGTGTTAAAAATGTAGCATCTGCCCGAGACTATCTCTTTTGTCCAAAAAATGAAGCAGTGTGTGATAAAAATCTTTTTAATTATTTTAAGGATTTTATGTATATATTTTAGATCTTGTATATATTATTTTAATTAGGTAGCTAACCCCCTTGTTTGTCTTCTTCTTACGAAGTATTAGTATTTCGTTCTTTCTCAAATTGTATTTTGCACACTGATAGGCTGCTATTTACTGCTGTTTTGCACGATAGGGATATGTTGTGTTTGTTTCCCACTATGTTCTTGTTGTTAACTTTAAAACTTAATTGAAGTGGGATTTTGGATGTATTTTGCACATGAACTGGCTGCTACTGAATTGCTTTTTACACAGGTTTGGTTATGCTTAGTTATTCCTTTTTCTTGCTGCTAATTCCAAATTGAACTTTTTAGCCGAAATTGAACTTTGGACTCTGTTTTGTATATGAACTGGCTGATACTTACTGCCCTTTCCACATTTTTGGAGATGCCCTTCTTCTTGCTGCTAATTTTATATTGATCTTTTAGCCGAAATTGAACTTTGGACTTTATTTTGTATACGAATTGACAGCTACTTAACGTCCTTTGCACATTCTAGGATATGCTTTGTTATTTCATTCCTTATGCTGCTAGTTCTAAATGCTATTTTCTGTCGAAATGGATATGTGCTGCTGCCCTAATTATTGAAAAATCTTCTCTAAAGCACTGAGGTTTTGCATATTATTTTCTACTTAAATGAAGCTGCTATTGCCTACTACGGTCCTAAAAAACCCAAAAACAAAAAAAAATTAACTTCTATAGTAGAGGTCTCGGGCCTCTGTTTTTGCTGTGAGCTAAATGGTTTTAATGTTGAAAATCTTAAGTATTTTACTGGGATAACTGATAATATTGACTGCTCTTACTTTAAGGAATTCTAGCCTTGCTAACGCGGGTCCCTGATAATTTTATGATGGTTCGTGGAATTAGCTCTGATATGTTTTATTACTTGTAATAATATGCATGTACTTTTATGTGGACCTCCTAGGAGTTCCAAATCTTTAATAAAATATTGAATTGAATTGAATTACTAAAGTTCCCGTTTACATCTCTTAAAGAGCTACTCCGTAGGAATCGCTGTTTAAGAAATGCAAAACGATATGTTCAAAATTTACGATTTCCAAATTGCGATTCCTACAGATTAGGAATCTCTATCAGGGAATCGCAAATAGGAAATGCCATTGCATTTCCGCCTCTGAGCGAAATAAGAAATGGTTTGCGTTTACTAAATTGGGATTTCCTAATAGGAAGTGGCAATTTAAGAAAGGCAAAGCCAAGTGTACTTCTGGGCTTCAGGTCCCCGTGGAGGCACCCCGGAATTTTCTAGTGCACATGTAAGTGCACATATGCCCTAGGGGCATATGAGCACTTCATGTCACAATAAAAAAATGCATTTTTAATGCATTTTTTTATTTTGCACATGGTTACCATCGACTTGAAGTCGATAGTTATTGCATTTCCTAAATGCCCAATTCACAATTAGGAAATGCTTTGTATATGTGCTTTAGGAATCGCAAAGAGGTAATCCCTATTTGGGATTCCTAAATTGTGGTTGCAATTTCTAGAGTGTAGCAATCGTAAATTGCGACCGGTTTTGGCCCCCTGTACATCTGAAAAGCCTATTTAGCATTTCTTAATGGGCCAAAATAGCGGTTCTGCCCGTTAAGAAAGGCTAAATGGCTTCGAACCTCTGGGCCTTAGTCCTCTGTAGTGAACATGTTTGAAAAAATACTTAAGGGGCAGTGTAGGGATATCCCGACCCTCTAGGTCCCGGTGGGGGGTGACCCAGAGGGAACCCCCGATGACAAAACTAAAATAAATCGACCAAATTTTCAGCGATACTGCTGGATCATAAAAAAAATGGCAGCTGGGGCTGCTTTGTTTTTATTAATGGGATGGGGTGTGCGGCCTCCTCCTCTACCCTTTACAGGTACCGGAGAAACCACCCCTGGGGCCAAAATTAATATATATAGGGTGGGAGAATGCGCACCCCCTCCTCCCCAAGCCATCAGAGGCCCTGGGGAGCTCACCTTTGGGGCCAAAACATTGTATATTGGGAAGGGGGCACTCACAGCACCCCTCTCCGAGCCATGACATGTAAATGTAAATGTAAATGTATGTGTCTTGTAAAGCGCACTGCTGCCCTGAGGCGTCCTGGCGCTGTAGACCGCTGGGGAACCCTTCCTGGCTATCCCTGTGAGATGGTCCCTCCAGGGTATCTCCAAGGTGAAACCAGGCATCCCTGGCGAATGTGGGGGGCCATTGTGGAGATGAGGCAAGCTAATGCCCAGAGTCGCCGAGTGTGATCCCTGGTTAGAGTAGGCACCGAAGCGAGAATTATCGAGTCCACTGGCCCTGGTCCACGACCCTGCCACATCAGGGATTGAACCCTGGTCCCGGGCTGTCCTCTGCTTCTGGGTCTGCTTCCTCTAACCAGTGAGCCACACCTCTCCACATGCGTTGGGGAGCCCAGTCCCGGGGCCAAAATACGTCAAAAAGGGGAGGGGGCTGTGCAGCCTCGCTCCCCGAGCCTCTGAAGGCCCCAGGGCCCCATCCCCAAGGGCCGGTTCACTTTTGAGAAGGGGGGACGTTGCCCTCCTCTTTGAGCCATATATAACCCTGGAGACCCCATCCCTCGGAGCCGGATCAGTAGCTATGTCCCAAAGAGCATACCCCGGGGAAATAGTGGCTTACCTGCCCGAACCGGCGCGGGCAGGGAAACATGTGTTTACTGTTTGCGGGAGCAGACTTCTGATCTGTTTTCCTGGCCATACTGACAAGGGCAGGGAAACCGATGTGTCCCCCCTTCCCTTTAATAAGGCACAGGAGGAGGGCCACTTGGATTGGGAAAACAATTTTCCTTTGGTGCTTAGTACAAACTTGAAAACTGAAGAAAATACAGACGAGGAATTTTTAAGGAGCTTGATCATATAGTGAACAAATTGCATATTCAAAATGAAAAACAATAAACTTCTCATAGTAAAAAAATGAACGATGAAAGAATTGGATGAGTTTATTGGAAGTATTAAAAAGCTAAATGAAGAGGCTGTTTGATCTCTGTTTCAATATGGCAGGTATAAAAGGCTAGAATACTAACATCTCAAATGTTAGTCTCCATGCATTCTCCAAGCATTCTTTTAAAAGTAGAATAATTTAAATTCAGAGATGAAAAGAGGGAGTATCTCACATTATGATTGTGCCTCAGCCAGGGACTTTTCTGAACAGAATTCTCCGCTAAGAAAGTGGAACAGAGATTAACAACAAATAACTACAAAATGAATAATATATAAATGCTAACATTCCATCAAGAACCAAAGGACCAGACAGCATTTCTTATTATTTTCAGCAAAAAATATACTTTTTTGCCCTTATTCCTGTTTCCTGGGTAGAGAAACTACTTGTAACATCAATTATCACCACAGCCATGAAAGAAAGTGTACCTGATATTTTTTTTAAAAAAGGGGGCCACAACAACTCCCTGCCTGCAATCCAGTAATATTCGATTGTGTACAAAATATATTTGCAAACCAGGTACTTCAGAATTTTTGCAAAGACCAGGCAGTTAGAAATCATTCTATACACAATGAACTAATATTATTAAGCACAAACCCTAATGTATGGTCACTTTGGTGAAGAAATAATGAGATTGGGATTCATTGTTTTTATGCTACATATGTTGATCCAGATTATGATTTTCTAGGTTTAATAATTTACAGTGAAATGTAAGACAATGTGGATTGGGCAAAACTCATGGCAGTTAGAGCAAACAGTGGCCTTTATCATAGCTGCATTCTTGCACCATTTTTGTCCCCATTCTGACATTTTATGGTGGTCAACATCAAACCGTGAATCAATTAATCAAGTGTTTATAAAGCTCGCTACTCACCCGTGAGGGTCTCAAGGCGCTGGGGGAAGGAGGAGGGGGGTTGCAGCTCCTGTTCAGTTGAACAGCCATCTTCTACTGAAGAGAACAACAAACGCCTGCCATTACAAGCTAGTCGGAGTTATGGGCTACCAACAGGCTGATTGCCCTGTTTTTGGAATATGCTTAATTTATGCAGTTCAATATCAGTTCCAGCTAGCTGGGTCAGGTCGACGCATTTTGTAGCCCTTATTTTCTTTTGGGTTCTCCTCAGGACCGGCACTTGGTCAGACACATTCAGTTTGGCAAAAGGAGCAAGCTGGTGATGTCCAATCTATGGAACTTGTAACCACGTGATAATATGGTTTCTGATGGACACAATTCTGAGGAAATGGTGTGCCTCTGGTTAGCGGAGGAAGATCTCCTGTGTGCGTATCGATACTTCATGAGACAGTTATATTGCCACCCAAGGTGACAGGAGGCTTTTCTTCCTCTTGTGTTGCTTGTTTGAATACGTCCCGCCTCTTGATTCTTAGCTTCAGCAGTTGATGCGTCCTTCACCACCTTGGCATCTCGGAAATGCGGAAGTTGGCATTTTCTTGCCTTATCCATTTGGTGGCTATAGCCTGTCTTGGGTTGCATGACTGGGAGTAGGGAGTAACTGATAGACTGTGTGAATTTCTCCCAGACAGTCACACAATTGTGGGATTAGGTGTGCCTAAATGGGCCATCTGCTAGCAGATTAGGGAGGTGGCGCTAAGCATAGCCTCATTTACAATTGAAGAGCCTGTCCTCTGACTTAGCACAAAGGGCCAAACGACCCCACGTTGGAGCCAGTTAAGGAATTCTGTGCACTTCAAAGACACTGTCTAGAAGCTTCTCCCACCTGACAGAACCAGGGCACCGCGGTATAAAAAGCGAATCTTGGACACCAACTTGTCAGTACACTTCTGGACCGTTGGACATTGCCAGGAAGAAGGACTGCTGTGCTGCTAAAAGTGCTGCCACTCTGCGGAACTGCTGCCTTGCTGCCTGCTGCCCTTTTGTCTGGGAAACAAAAACTGGACCTGCAACTTCAGCTTGAATTCAGGACCCCAGAGTGAATCAAAGGGCTACTCTGTCGGCCTCCTGATCTGAGCTTCAGGGACATAAAAAGCCCCCAATGAGCTTTTTGACCAAGCTGCAGCGAGTTCCTGCTCACCAAGTGGTGCCCTGGTGTGGTCGACGACCTCTTGAAATCAAGCCTTTGGGTTCCCTGCTTCCCTGAATGGGCCAGTTTGCACCAGTACCCCGCCGCTCATCCTGAAACTCACTGCGAACCGCTGGCAGCCCATCTTTCCACAGCAAGCATCAATCGCCCACGGAGGAACGCCAGCACGAAGCTCCAGCTTGCCCATCTGCGACACCCAGCATGCTCTTCGCGCCACACTGACCACCACCCGCAACATTTTCCTTGTTCCCTGCCACCCTCTCCTACGCGAAAGGGACTTTTGGCACAAAACTTGAGACGGTAAAATAACAGCGGGACTAATCTGGGACTGTATCCGACCCGCGCCTGAACCTACACTTTGACCCGGTCCAGTGCTACCAGATAGCCGTATTGGCGCTTTATGCTTTTAGACGCTGCTTTACTGTTTAATCTTTTAAAAAAAATTACTCTGGTTTTTCTGATTGGACTTTTGACATTTTGGCCTTGTTTTATTTATTATATTTTGCTCTATTTCTCTAACCTGGTGTAGGACCTTTTGTGTGTTCTTTTCCCTGTTTTGCTGTCTGCAGTGTTGCACAAATACTTTACATATTGCCTCTAAATTAAGCCTGAATGCTCTGTGCCAAGCTACCGGGATGTTGAGCAAAGGTTAATTTGGGGTTTGCTTATGCCGCACCATGAAAAAGATTGTGGCTGCTGCTTGATCAGGGCTCACACCCCAGTCAACCAGTAATTCAATTTCTAACAATTTGAAACTGTTATCCTCAGGATAGGCAGCATATTCCACCTATGCAACATTTTTTGAGTTCCTTCAACTTATTCTTCAGATGTTCATGTTATGGATAAGACTGCACAGCTTTCAGACCTCTGGCTCTGTTTCAGGTCACCCCGTGTCTGCGAGGAATTGCTGATCATTTTTACTCAGTTGTTATTGGGTAAAATTTAAAGTGGGTGAGTAAAATACTTAGCGCTAAGGAAATGCAATGATGTCTAGCGCATCTCCTCTGGCGTTGCGTGCATTAATTATTGTATTCTACATTTAAAGATGGTGTCCACAGCCAGCATTTGCCTAGTATACAACCTCAAAACACACTCCCATTATGCTTCTAGACTCGGATTGTGCCAAATAGTGGCAGTTCTTTCCTTTCATAACTGGTTATTCCACATTGTTCACAAATGTCCTGTAATGGGAGGAGATATGGTCTAGTGGGCAGAGCTGTTGACTTTGTAGCTGGGGAACTAGGTTCAAACCCCCGCGTCGGCTCAACATCCTGTGATTCTTAGCAACTTTTTTAACCCCCTTCTTCCCCCACACCTAAAGAAAAAAAAATTAATCTGGTCTTGTGTAATAAAACGCAGTGTTCGTGTTAAACGCTATTATTTGGTTAATATCATTGATTATGGCAGTAAAGGCTTCTCCCTTTGGACTTCTAGCACCACATTCACTAGACCTTGCAGGCTAGCACGAATGGTAACAAGCAGCACACAACTGCTTTCAGAAAGTCTGTCATCAGCTAAGGCCCAGCTTAAAAGCACACAGCTTGTTCCTTCTCAAAAATTGGTATTCGAAAGAAAGTGCTGCTAATATCTATTTAATAAAGTTTTATTCTTTTTTTTTTTTTACTGGGCCCAGCATTTGTCTACATGTGTTTAGTACAGTTTCGTTTAATCTGGGGGATGTTTTATACATTTTCAAGTCATGTATGCCCTTCTTTCATGTTAAGGTATAACATTAGCATTTGTATGAGTTTTTGCAGTTTTATCCTCTGACTGCATTGATATCTACATAGAATGTGAAATACAGTAATCAAATCCCATATGGCTATTAAGAGGAAAAGTACCCCAAGTGCTTCAGCCTACGTCCCATCTCTTCAATAGACGATTTCAGGATTGATGTCCAAAACTGTGCATCACATTCCAAATATCACCTAACTGGTGATCTTTTACAGGGGATCCATTAATTCTCTACTTTCCCACACCATTTTAGCCCCGGCCATGTTTAGCTTGTTAATGAAAGATTCCAACATCTTTTTCTTGGCGTCTACCGTCACACCTAATTACTTTGTACTTCCTCTCACTATTTTTGTATTCACGACCATCACCTCCAATTTTCGGAAAGCAGCCAATCTGCCCACCGTGACCCCCTAGTATAAACAAGACCCTCTCAAAGGCGAAAATTCATGAAAGACCACTTTTGATATGGTAGTTTATAGCTCTGAATATTGTAAGCTGTAATAATAATTTGCAGTGGGCTGTGATTTATTTAGCTCTCTGTTGTACCCTAATCAACCTGCCGCAGGTTAATAGTGCTTAGGAAACATTCTAATACCAGAAGTGTTTTTTTTTCATAAGAAGATCCAATTCATTACAGTGCATCGTTATGTCCAAAGCCACAATAGACTCTGCAGTTTATGCTTTTACGATTTGTTTTCTTTTTATAACTAGGTAATGAAAATGTTTACCAAGTGACAGGTCATCATCACACTAAATATGATTTAAAAATATAATAAAGCATTCGATTTCTCTTATCCCATCCTTACTGCGTGGAAATTATTCTGCATCAGCGTTGCTTGCAAATCAGAGGGCTATTAAACCGCGGCACATGGTGTCTTATTATTTGTCGGTTTGCGGACTTCGGTTATTTTAATTAGGTTGGTTTTATATAATTGTGTTTTTTTTAATCCTGGAGGGCATGGTACTGTACATGGTGTATGCTATAAATAACGAAGTTAGAGCAATTGGGTACTTGCAATGTAGTATTACAGTTATTGCTCCTAGAAAAGCTACAAATTAATTAAAGTGCTGTCCTCCCGGAGAGCTCTGTGCATATTTCTGGCAAGTTTCTCCAACGCTCAGAGTTGTTAGCAAAGTTTACTTTGTTAAAGGCATTAATGTCGAATTTTGACCGGAATTTCTAAAGCAAACTTTGATCTGACTCATAAGGCTTTCTTAAGTGTGAGTCTGATTTATATTAGAAGAGCCGTATAAAGTGCAATCGCGTAAAGTGCTGTACAAGGCGTAAAACCTACTTATTGCTTGAGAACAGGTGGAGTAACGAACGCATCTCATGAACACACTGGGGCAGATTTACAAGAAAGTGACGCATCTGTAGAGAAGCGTCACTTTCCCTGCGCCACCCTGAGAAACCCTTGCGCCACCACGGATGCGTCGTATTTACAATACGGCGCAACATGGAGCAAGGATTGACAGATGCGCCAGAAATTCTGCCGCATCTGTTAACCCAAAAGTCACTCATTGCTGTAGTCGTGTCGCAAGCACGACTCAACTCTGCCAATGCATGGGAGGCCTATCCTCATTGTGCTGCATCACTCCTTACGCCTACTCCAAGCAGGCGTAAGGTTTTGACGCAGTGGCGTCCTAGAAGTGGCGCAGTGAAATCTTGTTAATTTTACTGCGTTACTTCTACAAGGCTTTTTTAAGTCGGAACGCCCACCCTGCATACATTATACCTGATGCAGGGCTTTACAATGTGACGCATCTCCCTAGATGCGTCATGTTGTAAATGTGCCGCATTTTTACGCCGCCGCTGCCTCACAAAAAGTGACGCAGTGGCGGTGCAAAAATGATGCATGGGGCTTGCAAATCTGCCCCATTATTTTTAAGTAAGGTTTGACTAGGGTGTGTTGCCAGGTATAGCGTCACAGAAGCCATCTTGATACTCCAGTACAAATCAAGTGAGTACTCACATCGTTGTAGTTCACTGGGATGGGGTTGCACCTACCCACACACTTTGGCTACTTGCATTCTTTCCCCACACGTATATAACCTACAGATAGCCCAGGTGTGAAGGATGCTGGAACAGCTGGAGAGTGCCCACAAGTGTCCAATTTTCACCAGAGTGAAGGAGTTTATTCTAAAAGTATTTACAATAAAGAACAAATAATACAATTGTGAGTTAATAGCATTGTATAAACTGTTTGTGATTCTCCCAAATTCGAGGCCAGTTTGGAAAGTGGGCGGAGACTGCACCTCATTCTTCCATCTCAGCTGTAAAAAGGAACCACTATCATCTCATTGTCTTTTTGTCCCGAAATGTCATTCCCTACTAATGATAAAAGCGGATTTAGATTGAGAAAAATTTCTAGAAGGTCAAAAGAATATCTACGCATGAAAGTAGACAATGCAAAGGTCACTGGGATTCAAGAAAAAGTGGTGGGCTTGCATGCACAGGTGAACAAAGACAGGTCCCACATGGAGTGGCAGACATAGTCGTGTGCTGTCAGGGCAACAACCTCACAAGCACTTGGGATCTCACCCTTGCATGCTCATGGCACAAGTTTGGCCAGAGTCTGATCCATGACTCAACTAAGGCTCGCCCAACTGATTTTCATCTGCTTTGGGAGCATCAACAGGACCTTGGGGCACAAACCATGCCCAAAATGTTGTACTCCTTCAGTCTAGCTGGAGTAGGTGAAATCTGGGACCTTTGAAGAATGTGTCGTTTTGCCAACCAGGATTCCTCTTCCACTTTTCTTGCCTATGCTGTATTTGTACAGAAGTAGATCATTTTCTTGCCTTTAAGATAGGTTGATGGCTACTGATAATTTTACCAACTCACATTCTTGTCCACTAGGCATCATTTTACCAATATGACAGCATCTTTTGCATGTTACCTTATGCATTACTGGGCCTTCTCTGATTACCACCCTTTTTGAGCTGTACTCGCACTGTATCCCACTGCCTCTCTGGTTAGCTTGATGTGGTGTGACTGCCTGTATGTTTTAGTCCTAACTATGACTTGCGTGCCGATCTCCCACACTTCCTCATCCTAACGGTATGCACTGTGCCCAAGACGAAATGAGAGCACTTCTGTGGTCATTTATGATTGACACCAAAGCCAGTCACTCCCCACAGTGTAGCATGCTGCTTGTCCAAAAATGTGTTTCAGCACTGTAGAAATGGAACACAGCTTCATAGTTCATTGGAAAGTATAGTAGTCCTGCTCTACACAGGCTGATTGTGTGCAGTGCTTATAATAAGCACACATAGAGTTAGAAATCTTGCCACAGGTCAGTTATGTATGTAAAACCCATATGCTGTACTTGTACGTTACAACTTGCATAGGAAGGATGGAAATGTATTGGAATTTTCCTAAAGCACTTGTAAAGCTACCACCATCCATAGTTTTGCATGTCAAAGTGTACATGTGTTTTGCTTTCTCTGTGTGAAATAGCTGTTATGTGAAGGGCTCGTAAAAGTGAAGGGTTATCATCTTTTGATAAGTACAACAGTCAATAGGCACAGGAAGCAAAGACTGCTCCAGGAAATGTTCCCCTCACTTCAGAGCACAGACAATCTAAGAACTCGTACTGCATCATGCCAGATGGAAGCATACTACATTGCACCAGGTGTCATATTTCTGTTTTTGATTTAATTGTACTTTGATTATGTAATACTACTACAGCCTTATATCTTGGTCCAGATGGCTATATCAGTTGTTAAAGGCCAATTTCCCAAGTTCCCATGGCTAGATCTGCAGGCGAGGGCCCATAGCAATAGAGTGGGGCCTGTAAAAACCATTGTACCCAAAGGCAAGAAGGTTTATATTGCTATTAAAATATTCCACTCATTCCAGTTATAATGTGCTAAAATAAACATGAAAAACCAGAAAGGCAAGAATTGTAATGTTTGAGCAGAAGGTCTGTGTAGTGAAGTAAATGAGGATCAGGTCCACGCAGGTTCTTTTAGGATAAGTATTTATTTAGTAGATGGTACAAGATATCAAGATGTTAAGTAGGATGGAAGTAAAGAAATAAAGAAACCCCACCAGGAGCTGTCTCCTCACAGCTCAGCCCCAAGCTCCCAACTGAATTCCCAGAGCTAGGAACCCAACATTCTAATGTGTCATCATGAATATCAACATTCCACATGGTGACAGCAGAGGATGAGCAAGACAGGATGAGTAGCAATCACTACACATCTTCCCCTTTTATATTTTTATAAAAAACAACTAAAATGTACCAAGTACGCCTAGCATCAGGAAGAGGATACACAGAGTATGATAGGACACATCACAAGAAAGGAGAATTACAAGGCAGGAAGAAATATAATTGGAGAATAAAAGAAACGTTAAGATATTCGAAGAATAGAAGATAAGCGAAGAAGAAAGAACATGAAGAAGGAAATAAGAGATGGAACATATTGGAAATAGGAGATAGAACACATCTTCTCCCTGAAAAATGACAAAAAGAAAAGGAAATCACACAGAAAAGATGATAAAAGACCACAAAAATAAGAAGACGACGTAAAGTTGAGAGTTACATCCAAAACACAACTGTTGGCCGGACAGGAGTGGAGATGAAAACCAACGAACGTCAAAAACAACAGCAAAAAAAACGCTAGAAAAATGGAAGAAAAGTACTCCTGACAAAAGAATAAATGAAGCTTAAGAATAACAACGGTGTATGAACTTAATTAGAAGAAAACCTCAATTGCCAGGAAATTTCATGAAATAACACCTTTGCGCAAAGAAGAAAACTGGCATGAGAATAGAATAATATCATAGAGCTCTAGAAAATCATAAAAAAGGTTTTGTGCACAGAACCTGAAATTAACAATAGAAACCGGTATATGTAAATAACCTACATACTTTCATCAGAAATACAGAAATATGAAATATTCCATTATAACTTGAACAGCAGAAATGCAACACGAATCATAAAATTGGAATTACAACCCAATATTAAAGATTGAGATTACATTTTTAAAGAATAGGAACCTGTACCAAATTCATTCACAAAAATAGAACCCCAAGGAAATGTACTAAAAGTAAACTGAATAAGGAAATATTGCATCTCAAAATATGAATATGAACATCAAAATGGCTCTAAACAAGAGGTTAGAATGCTCAGCCAAGGAATTTTGCAGAGATGAATAAAATGATCTGCGTAATCGATCAAGTAACAATAATCAATCACAATAAATTATAAAAATCAGACCATCAAGAGCAGAGTTAGTAAATAAGAAAACCAATGTAAGGCTGACAAAGATTTCAAACATAAGAAAATAAAACAATAAAAGTAGTCACCGTTGTCACTGTTGTATGATTGTCACCGTTGTATAATGCTCAGTAAAAGGTCCCTCTTTGACTCATCCGAGACCGCAGTAAGATGATAAATCAAATTGCTTATGAAAGTGGTTGGCAAGAAACGCGATTGGCAAGAAGCATGGAGTGCCTTAATCAGGAAGGAAAGCGCCAATCTCAAAATGGCGGCACGTTTCGTGCGTCGTGTCGGGTGGCTGCAGGCACGAACTTGCACCAAACTTAAACGTGCAGCAGACTTGACGTGGAAGGAGCGTCATGAAGAAGAAGACATCGAAACGACGTCACAGAGGTCCGTGGAAGGAGCAGAATGAAATATGCACGAGGAGCAACTTTTAAACCTGAAAGGCTCGAGCTTGTTCCTACGAACTTCATAGGTAGTAGGACACTTAATATTATTATTATTATTTTTTTTATGTAATTCGCAACGTTTCAAAAAGAACACAAAGAAAAGGCCAATACATTATGCTGATCCAACTAGTCACTTTCAAAGTTGGATGTTTGACAAACTTGAAACGTGCTCCATAACTTTGCTTGGAAACGTTGATGGAGTTAAGAAATCCCCAACACAGTCGCTTAACGAGCATACAACACCGGTGCTTGAACTTTGCTACAAACGGTGTGCATGTCTCCTTGTGCCGAAATGTCCATAAGGATTTCAAATGCTCATCACAGTAGATTTTGAATACGTGTAAAGCAGGCAAAAGTAAAAGCAGTAAGTTGCTGAGGTCACACAGGTAAAATAGAAACAGCATGGCCGGCGTTAAAGTGAAGGACATTGGCATTGAAATAGAAACGAAGCAAATTAAATCACTGGGACACATGAAGCAAGCACTGGTGACTGTGAAATGGGAGGCACAATCTCTGAAAGTAGCATAAAAAGTCACGAAGAGTTGGAGAGAAACTGGAAATCAGGAAATTATACTTAATAGAACCAGCCTCAAAAAGTAGCAGGAAGTTAAAGCAGGACTGTATAGCAGGGACTGGCTTGTTGAGATGAGGGCGACCAGAATGGTGAAATGGTCACTGGTGGGGTTTATTTAGCGTGCCAGTATGCTAGAAAGTCAATTGAAGAAATTAAAACTTAAATGGTTACCTTGCTGAAGAAAGTCCATTTGTTGTCTCTTGAAGTTGATAGTAAGATAATCTTGAAGTGCCCAAATCGTCGCCAAATCTGTAGTGAAGTAAATGAGGATCAAGTCCACGCAGGTTCTTGTAGGATAAGTATTTATTTAGTAGATGGTACAAGATATCAAGATGTTAAGTAGGATGGAAGTAAAGAAATAAAGAAACCCCACCAGGAGCTGTCTCCTCACAGCTCAGCCCCAAGCTCCCAACTGAATTCCCAGAGCTAGGAACCCAACATTCTAATGTGTCATCATGAATATCAACATTCCACATGGTGACAGAAGAGGATGAGCAAGACAGGATGAGTAGCAATCACTACAGTCTGTACCATCCATTTTTAGCCTAGAGCCACTTCATTGCCTTTAATGGAGCTCCCAACCTTCCCTTATTCTGGTAGAACATTATAGACTGGTACTGGAGGCCTCTAATGAGGGAGATGGCCTTTAACAACTGGTATAGCCAGAGGCAGAAGCAATAAGGCTATTACAACATTCTACCCACTGGAGTAGAATGTTCTAAGTTAAAAAAAGAAAAACTACTGGCGGTATGTGGAACTTTTGGTCTTCCCTAAGCCGGGTTGCCCTCCGTAAGATTTCCCCCATGAATATGGATGTGAAACTCCTGGCTAACACATTGGCCATTAGACTAGTGCAGTATTTGCCGGACCTGGTCCACTGGGACCAGGTGGGATTTATGCCAAAAACGCGCCATAATATTAGATATGCTCATATGTCTTATCCTTTGCAAATCATCTGGGGAGGTCAGCATCGGTGCTCCTTGGGGACGTGGATAAGGTATTTGACTCCGTCAGCTGGGATTACCTATTTGTTCTTCTCTGGAGGTTGAATTTTGGCCCCAGATTCCTCTCCTATGTCCAGCTATTGTATACCACCTTATTGTCAACAGAGTTGTGGGTTCCTTATCCTAACCATTCCCAACAATGGCCTGTTCTTCCGTACCAATCCGGAGACCGCAGAGTATGCATATTTTCGGCGAAACCTCAGGTCTCTATATCAATGCCTCAAAATTCCTGGTATTCCCCGTAAATGGCTATGCAGGGACTGCGAAATGGGCGCAGAGACTGACACTGGCCGACAGTGGTTTTAAATATTATGGGGTATATGTACCCTCAGACACGACATTGTCGTGGTCTCGAAACTTGTCGTCTGCATTAATCCGCGTAAAAGAGGAGGTGAGGTTCTAGTCGCTCCTGCCTTTGTCACTGATGGGCAGGTCGATGATCCTCAAGGTGATCTCCCTGCTCCAATTGTTGTATCAGTTACAGAACTACCCATACACTATTCCCTGGTTGCAGATTAAGCAGATCAACAATGTTTTCAGTGGGTTCTTAAGGGGCACGAGGCTACCCACATTGCCCTCAGAATCTGTTTTCAATCCACGTATTGTGGAGGCATCGCCGCAGCCGACAAATACTCATATCACTGTGTGTCCTACCTCTTGACTATCAATGGTTGGTGGTATGGCCACCCAGGCGACCTAGTGTATGTGATTGAGATGCTGGAAACGGGTGACTCCTCCTTGCTTGACTACCTGTATGATGAAAGCCTAACTGGAGGGCTTTTGGAAATGGGACACTATTGGAATCTCTACTCTAGGGGATGTGATGCGGGGCACAGTCCGGAAATCATTCCAAGAATGCAAACAGAATATCAGGTGCATCGCAGCCAATTCCATCATTATTTGCAACTCCATCACCCCCTATGTTAGGAACCTCACAATCTCGCAGAATTCAGCCCATTGGAGGGTAAGCTCCTCCTAGGGGACCTGGGAACTCCTAAAAAAGTGACAATATACCAGCCACTTGTCACAACTACCTCTAACACATTACTCTCCCTTAGAGCTGCATGGGAGGCAGATTTTGACACACTAGACAATGATGATTGGACTGAGGCTTTGAAGGCACCCAGAGAGGCGGCAATTTCGGCCCGCCTTCGACTGATGCAAACCAAATACCTTCACAAAGCCTATTACAACAAATACCGTCTGTGGTGCATGGAACTGATCGCTTCACCCGACATGCCTCTGCTGCAGGGTGGAGGAGGGTACCTCCGTTCATGCAGTATGGAGCTGCACAGTGGTGGATTGGTTCTGGTGAGGTGTGACACCCTGTCTGGGGGAGGTCCTCTCCTAGACAATCCCACTGAGCCCAAAACTGATCCTCCTTCATAGTACCGACGGTGTAGGGGGAACTGGTATAAACGGTTGCTCCTATTTCTGAGTCTAACACTAGCGAAGATAGACATATTCAAGACATTGAAGGCAGAAGCCCCCCGTCCCTCGCAGTGTGGAAAAAAGGGATGGGGCTGGAGGGTGTGGAGTATCAGGTGAAGCACCCTAAAATCTGGCAGAAGTGGACAGACTATAGGGGGATTGTGTTGGAACCTACTTGCCGGTCAGTTCATACCCTGAGGAACAAATTTGGGGGTACGGAGCCAAAGGAAAGGAGGTTTGTCGTCTTGTGATTGGCCGGGATGGGTGGGGTGTGGTTGAATATGCAAGTTTTTTGTTCATGTTCATGGTATTATAATTCCTTCATCCTGTGTGTATTTCTCGGCTCGCGCGGCCATGACTTTTTGGTTAAAACCCACAAAAATTTCTTCTGATAAAAAGCGAAAAATAGAAAGCCAAATATTCGAATTCTGGGAGCAGAAGGCGTATACCAGTCAATATCAGCCCTGATCCACTTTATTGTCTTTAATGGAGCTTCCAACATTCCAATGTCCTAATATAATAGTATTATAGCCTACTGCCGAGTGATATACCGATTGTTAAATGTCCTAAACATGACCTATAACGATAAGGACCTGTAGCAGCCCGTTAACCCGAGGCATAAGGGCTATAATTCTATTCGAATATTTCATCCACTAAGGGTAGAATGTTCTAAATTGAAAAAGGGAGAAAGAGGCAGATGAACATTGGAATGTTTTGGAAGGTCTGTAAAAGCCACTACTGGCCTTGAGCCACTCTATTTTCTTCAGTGGAGATCCCAGTATTCCAATATTTTAATTTTACTTAACCATTATGCGTTTTTTCTGCAAGTGTGCATAATACCTTCTAATTAATGTTCACACACCCTCAAATGCAAGCCTGCTTTAAAATAATATTAATATGTCACTTCAGTAGTTGTTGAAAAATAGAAAACACTTGATCTGAGTGAAGTTCTCATTAACAATAACACGAGATGCTAAGGTGTACTCCATAAAAAGAGTGCATTCTTTGTAGCATACAGTGGCTCATTCAAGACAGTAGCATTATTTCTTGAGAGGGCTTTTTATATTTCCTGATGTTCCAACCAGCAGATCCGGAAAAATATCAGCAAGATTAAAATCTATTGCTCAGAAAGTGGTTGTTGTTCAGTTGCTGTTGGGTATTAGGTTGCAAAAATCTTTGTAGGAAGTACTTAAGATCCAGAGTGAATTGTTTCTATAAAACCTCCTTATTTTGAATTTAGATGTAAGTAAGGTAAAAGTTGAGAATATGAGGCATCTGGAGACGTCTTGACGATTAATTTGTATGTATATAATGGATGAGGCAGCAGTGATGGGACAGGGATATTGCACTTATATCTTGAAGATGATAGAACATTATAAATTGGTTGTGGAGTACTTTAATTCACAATTATCTTTCTATTTCAAATAAAATCATGCTCACTTTAGCGAATGCACAAAAAAGGTTGGTAGTATCATCATTAATTACTCTTCGAATGCGACCACTAGTATATCTATGTATCATGAGTATGGTATGGGGTCCCCTTTATGGACAAATAAAGTGTGTTTCAGATATTCAAATAAAAGTACTAGAAAAAGTGATTCTTACTTAAACAGTAACACTATTAGTTTGTCCATCATTTTGTATGTATGAAAATCCTTCTGATTTTGTCTTCCAGGCAAATACCTAGCAATTCAAAATATATTTTTTTCAAAGCAAAGTACTGAGATGAATACATTTCTTTTCTAACGTGTCAGTATCTTCAGAAGTGTTGGTTACATGTCTAGTCTTTAAAGTGATGTTTACTAGCGTGGAAACATCATGCAGATGCTTATGACCTATCTGGCCGATATTCCAGCTTGCATTGATTTTGTGAGGGCTGTAGAAGTGGCGTTCTTTGTCAACGCTTGTTGACTTACTAGAGGTACGCTCTGTGGTCTCTTGCATTTCCATAATAGGTTGACCAGTGACAGGTTCTCTAGCGAACAGTTGTTTGACTTTATAAAGTACTGCAATCTCAATGCCAAGCCTTTAGGAGCTATGTAAATAAAGGCATTCTTTAAATTACTCAATTGATTACGAGTAGTGCTTGTTGAAGTTTGTGTATGCAGAAGTATTAGACAAAAATAGACATTTTCTCAAATATATAATATCAACAATACAGGGAGTTAGGCAACGTTTATATTTCATTATCTCTTTTCTGGAGACTGATTAATCATTTTACAAAATAATAGTGTCATGCTTTAGAAGAAATGTAATGTTAAGTTACATCTCAGTCGAGATTACTCTCTGCCAGATCATCAACTTGGTTGTGTTGATTCTCACTATTACTGTGGGCAGTGTGGCATTCTTGCCAGCAATTAAAAAATAGAGGCAAGGTACTCCTTTTTAGGAGCTAAGAAGCAATACAGAAGGTAAGGACGTACCATTCTGTGCTGTGGATTACAGTGGATGTGACAGGATTTACTGACAAAAATAATTGTTCCCAGAGTATGTATATTGACTCCTTTGCCCATAACCCGAACTAGTTTTGGCTGATTCTGGTATTTACACTGTTTAAGACCAGATCAGAGGTGAACTTTTTTTTTTTGGACAATACTACCATTTTCGGAATGGCTTATTATCATTAATGGGAAAATGGATGACCATGCATTTACCCCAGCAGTGGTTTTGCAACCATAGTTAACACAAAGATAACTTGGCATGGTTATTTTTGTCACCAGATGTATATTCTTCTCCTTGAATTGGTGGTATTTTTCTTATGGAAGAATTTATCACTTCATTGTCAGAAACATGGATTTCCATCCTTTCTGGAATGAGGCCAAAAATGTTGTCTCTAATGTTAATCATGTGGGCCCCAGATACGATTTTGGAACTGTACTCTTGGATATGTCCTCTAGTGACTTGGAATTACAGCATTTCATGAGGGAGTTGTTCTCATTTACGAGTGAAGAATTATAGCCTTAGAGCCCGACCTAGAGGGCTCTAAGGCTATTAGAACATTCTGCCACAGAGGGCACAATGCTCTAATTGGTCAAAAGAAAGGCCTCTCGGAGCCCAGGGGGATTTAAATCCCCTCAGACCCGAGAGGCCTTTGCTCACAGCAACAGCTGTGAAAGAAAAACAACATTAGCATGTTTTTCTGTGGGCTACTACCGGCCATTAGGAGCCCAGAGCACTCTATTATATGCTATAGAGTGCTCAACTTTCTAATGTTCTAATTTTATGTTAGTAAACATTTTTCAGCCAGTCCCTGCGCTCCCCCCATCACCTGTGACCAAACTTCATGGTGCACAACCCTCTTGCCCAACCTACATTTTCTTCTCCATAAAAAAAATAATAATAATTTTAGCAGGATCGCGCAAGAGTACCGCTGTACCTGGCACGTTGCCACTTAAACAACTATGGTACCTCCGGGCCAAAATAAGTTTTTTGTTTTTTTGTTTTTTGAAACCGTTTATTACAAAACTCAAAAAATATACAAAGATGGGCCTATAACCTTCCGGCCGTACGCTAGTAGACAAAAGGAGCATATGATACACATTGTAGAGCGTGTGTTGCGGCTGAGGAAGGTGCACAGGAGTTAGCAGCGTTGATAGCCACACCATCCGGACCCCACTGTACGGTTTCATCTTAAACTGAAAGAACAACCAGAAAAACAAACCCACAAGGCAATCCACAATCCAAAATAGCAGCATGTGCTCCCCTGAGAGGGGGACCCTACCAGTCCATAGGAGTGTCAAGAAGGGGAAGAGATCAGGACTAGGGCTGGGTAAACTCAATGCCCGGAACAAGGAAGATGGGTCGGCTAAGGGGATGGGGCAGGCGACGGATCGGGCAATAACGGCGGAGCACAAATTCCCCCGCGGTAGGCGTTCCAGGGGCCCCATACTTTCACCCATGTCCCAGGCTTACCTCTCGCCACATACACCACCTTTTCCCGAAACATGCACCAATCCATATGTTCCTTCCATGCCGAGACAGTCGGGGACCTCTGGGATCCCCACAGTTGAGCAATATCACGCTTGGCCACCATATATCCCAGAGTCACCCACCACGTCTGTGGCGCCGAGTAGTCGGTAGGTTCCCACACATTCAACAGGCATCTCCTTGCTTCGGGTAGCAGCACCACATGCGTAACCACACGCAGGACCTCATGCACACCACGCCAGAATCGCTCCACCTCTGGGCATTCCCACAGTATATGTAGAAAGGTCCCCAAAGCGCCACACTCACGCTTACACAACCCGTCCACAGCATAGCCCATACGCAGGAGCCTTGGCCCCGTCATGTAGACTCTGTGGAGTATCTTGAGCTGGACGAAGCGAAGGCGGGCCGGTATGGCCACCTCTTTCGGGGAGGCCACCGCAGAGGTCCAGTCCTCGTCGTCCAGCTCCAGTCCATCGGCAACCCAAGCCTCACGAAGGGCAGTCAGCAATCCCGAGCGGTCATTGATCAGTTTTTTGTAGATCAGTGAGATCGTGCTGTCCGGAACGTGTCCATCCAGCACTCTATCCTCCAGGGGGGAATACTCCGGGATGGATGCAACGTCCGGGAAGACGGAGCCCAGTGCATGACGGATCTGCAAATACCGAAAGTACTCCCTGTCATGCAACTGGAATTCCGTCTGCAGCATCTCGAACGTTTTAAAACCTCCCCTCGTCCAGAGATCCCCCACTTTGCTGATGCCTATCATGTCCCACTTCTCGAAGCCCTTCGAGGTCCACAGGGAGCCCAACTGCTCGGACGCGTATAGTGGTGATGCCCGGGTCAGACGGTCCTTCCACCCCATCGCCACATTGGCCGCGTGCCACACTCGCACCATGACACGCGTGGGGCCGGTCAGCCGAGCGTCGGGCGCGCTGGAGTAGAGCGCTCGATTATAGTCCCCACCCAGGAGTAGCATCTTATCCATTTCGAATGCCGGGTTTAAGGCGGGCCCGTACAGGCCGTGATTAATCGCAGCCAGCTGGGAGGCCCAATAGTACCGTTTGATATCCGGGAGGGCGATCCCTCCGTCATACCATGGGAGCGTCAGCTTCGCCAGGGCGATACGCGGCCTCCCGTCCCAGAACAGGCGGCGCTGCAAACTCTCCACCTCACGGAAGTAGCGCGCTGGGACGAGGTCCATAGTATTCTGCAAAGCGTACAGGAAACGCGGCAGAGACATCATCTTAAACAATGCCGCCCGGCCGAGCGCCGAAAGCGGCAAGCGCCGCCAGCGCGTGACATCTTCCTTCAGGCGCTGGAGGGGGGGAAGCAAGTTCCGATCATACCGGGCCTCCGGGTCCAGAGTAATGAAGACACCCAGGTACTGAAATCCCTGCGGGGCGATCTGGATCGGACAGCCCCACGGGAGAATAGGAGCCTCCCCAGAGAGAACATACACACACGATTTAGCCCAGTTGATGACAAGGCCGGAGTTACGACCAAATGAATGCAAAACATCAACCAGTACTATCAGTGATTTACGTGGGGAAGCTAGGTACAAGAGGATGTCATCAGCGTATAGGGATACGCGGTCCTCATACTCGGGGGTCCAACGGAGAACACGGATGGAAGGCTCCCACCGCAGCCACTCCGCCAGGGGCTCCAAGGCAAGCGCAAAAAGGAGCGGCGATAAGGGGCAGCCCTGCCGCGTGCCCCGGCCCAGCTCGAACGGAGCCGATACTCTACCGTTCACCACCACCTGCGCCAATGGGCCCGAATACAGCAATTTGACCCAACTGATGAACCCTGCGCCAAAGCCAAACTTCGCAAGCATCGCCCAGATGTATTGCCATTCAAGTGTGTCAAACGCCATAGTGGCGTCCAAGGACGCCAAAATGGCCGGCTCCTGTATGTACTGAACACGTGCAAGCACCCCATGCAAACGCCGCAAGTTAAGGGCCGTGTTACGATGGGGAATAAAGCTGGACTGATCCTGGTGAACCAGTTCGCCCACCACGCCGACCAGCCGATTGGCCAGGACCTTGGCGAGAATTTTGGGCTCCGCGTTCAGTAGCGAAATGGGCCGATAGGATGTAACCCGGTCCCAAGGTCTCCCCTCCTTGTGGATAACCACGATTGTAGCCAGACGCTGGTCCAGCGGGAGGGAGCCCACCGAATGAGCCTCCAGGAACATCGATCGGAGATGTGGTGCCAGCGTATCCGGTCGCAACTTGTACAACTCGATGGGGAGACCATTAGGACCCATGGCCTTGCCGGAAGCGACCGAACGTATGGCGAGGGCGATTTCGTCGGAGGTTGGAGCGGCGTCCAACGACACTCTGTCCTCCGAAAGGGAAGGCAGCGCGATATCCCTGAGCAGGGCACGGGAATCCTCTTCAGAGCGGGAAGACACCGGGGAATACACCCCACGGAAATAATCCGCGAAGCAGGAGACAATTTCTTCCGGCTCAGTAACACACACACCGTCCGTTTTCTCAATCAGCGGGACTACACGACTCGCTCTCTCCTTTTTGTCCAGCCACGCAATCAATTTACCAGCCTTATCACCCACATCATACAGTCTCTCCTGTTGCTCTCTACTGAGGCCCCTGGCCGCCTCCGTGACGAGGGCCCTATAGGCCGCTTGCTTGAGTTGGAGGACATGTAATACGGCATCCATCACCCCACATTCTAGATTACCCTTCAACTCGGCTATCTCAGCTTCCACCCGGGTCACCTCCTCCCGCTCGCGCCTCCGGGTGTGGGAAATGAGGGACAGGGCCTCTCCTCGTAGTACTGTCTTGAATGCCTCCCACAGTGAGACAGCCGACGGCACGGACCCCACATTCTCGTCAAAATAGCGCTGGAGGGATTTAATCAATTCAGCGCGAATGGTGGGGTCGCGCAGGTACCAGGGATTGATCGGGACCACCCTACCCTCACCCCTCGGAAAAAGATCCAGGTGTAACAGGAGCGGAGAATGGTCCAAGATACCCCGTGCCAAATGGCGCACCTCTCCCACCCTCCCAACATAGGCCGCCGGGACCAGGACATAATCTAGTCGTGAGAGACTACCATGGGCCCCCGAATGGAAGGTATACTGTAACTGTGTGGGATGTTTTAAACACCAGCAATCCACCAATCCCAAAGTGTCCAATAGACCAGATAGCCACGCTTGGGCCCGGGGGAGGTCCCTAGGGGGGTGACGATCCACAGTCCCGGAAACCACCGCATTGAAATCCCCCCCCACCACCAGAATCCCCCCCGGAAGGCCAAGGAGGAGGCGCCCCAGGTCCGCAAAGGTAGTCGACTGCAGCCCCGGCGGGACGTATACTGACACAAAAACGACCACTTTGCCCTCCATCCTTCCCACCAAGACCGCGTAACGTCCCCTGTCGTCATGGAGCACCTCATCAATCTCCAACGGGAGCGAGTTCTTAACCATGATGCCCACACCCCTTGAGCCAGACGTGAAGCCCGAATGGGCCACTAGGCGATAGCCACGCCGATTCATGGCGCAGAAGGAGTTGCCAATGAGGTGTGTCTCCTGCAGAAAAACTACATCGGGCGAGATTCGCTTCAAGAACTGCAGGACCACACCTCGTTTTATCCTGTCCCCCAGTCCATTCACGTTCCAGGACAACAGAGTTAGTTCCCTACCCCCCATCGTAGACAGAAGCCACCATTTGTCCCCCCGAGAGCACTATAGAGCTAGCACAATAATACTTTTGCCTTGTGGTAAAAACGAACAACACCCCCCCATCCCTGCCCACCCGCCCCAACAAAACTCCCCCCTCCCTGCACCCCTGCATGAGCCCGAACAGCCCCCCCAACGTGCAGTGTGCCTGTCGCCCCATATATATAGTAAAAACTAGTTAAACCCCCTAGAGGAGGAAGGAGAACCCCCAGTAGACCCCACACAACCTCCATAGGAGGGGAAATTATACAGACAGACGCTTAATCGAGAGTGGCATCATTTTTGTCCAGAGTGAAGCCCAATATTACCCCCTCAGTCCCGATCCAGTGTGCCGTCTCCCCCCGCCGCCCCCGCCCCCCAGATCACGATCCCCAGACAGAGTGTCCAGCCAGTCTCCGGCCGCCTCGGGACGGTCAAAAAAGTGCGTGCGACCCTCTACCTCCACTCGCAGCTTGGCTGGGAAGAGCATAGCGTATTTAAGGTTCAGGTCCCGAAGACGGCGCTTGACGCCTTGGAAGCTCAGTCTCTGCTTCTGGACCGCTGGGGAGAAATCAGGGTAAAAGTTCACCTCCATATTGTCAAGCTTAACAGGCCCATGCAGTCTGGAGGCTTGCAGGATAGCGTCTCTGTCCCGAAAGTTGAAAATCCGGGCAATGAGAGGCCGCGGAGGGGCTCCGACCTTCGGCCTTCCCCCGGGAACCCTGTGGGCCCGCTCCACCGCGAAGAATTTACTCAGCCCCCGTGGCTGGAGATGGGTAGCGATCAGGTCCTCCACAAATAGGTCCGCCGCCGCTTCCTCCCGTCCCTCGGGCACCCCGATGATGCGGATGTTGTTCCTCCGGGCCCGACTCTCGGAGTCCTCCAGGCGCCGATCCATAAGCGCGCTCGCCTGACTAAGCCGGCGCACCTCTGTTTGTAGTGCCGCCACCTCAGTAGTAAGGCCCGATGCGGTGTGGGCCAAAGAATCAACTCGGTCGTTGGTCTTGGAAAGATCGGCCCTCACCAGGCCAACATCCACGAGGACCGAGTCGATCTTCTGTGCCAGTGTGTCGAACCGCTGGCCCACCGAGGCCTTCATCTCGGCAATGGCGCCCATGACATCCCGCAGAGTCAGATCCGTGGGCAGGTCCGGGGCATCAGGAGGGCCCTCAGGGGATTTGTGCGGTCCGCCGGGAGATCCCTTCTGGAGGGTATAGCGGTCCATACTGTTGGCCTGATGGGTGGTGCCACGCCGGGTCGATTTGGTCTTTGCCCGGTCTCCATCTTGTTTCGTGGCCATGGCCACCAGTCCCCCGGTCGCACCAGCCACGTCGTGAAGGGCAGGCAATCAGGGCCACAAGCTCCGGGGGGGGCCACCCCAGATCTGCGGGGTGGGTCACAGCCGGCGGGCAGGCCGAGTCTCCCAGCGAGACCACACCAACACAAAGAGCCCCGCGACCCAACCCTGCAGAGACGGCAAGGGGGTGCGAAAGCGAAAGTGCGGGGTACGCGACTCGCCAGGCCCGGCCCGCCGCTGTTGTTCACTTTGTCACTGGGTCACCCCTCAGCGCAAATCCGGGGTCTGGCGAGGAGAAGGCCGCAGACTTCAATCGGTGCTCACTCCGGTGTCCGAGGTCCGATTTGACAACGGGAAACGGGTGCCACCTCAGCTCAGGCTCACCAACACATTCCCCTCATCCGAGACAGGATAAATTCAGGATAGTCGTAGGAGGTTGCGGAGGTCCTCGGGAGCCTCGCACCTACGCGGCCATCTTGGTTGCGCGCTAGGCTCCTCCCAAAATACGTTTTTTAAGATTTTTATTTCTGGGGGCGAGGTGCCCTTCTGGATCGCTCCACAACAAGTGCACGAGGGTCAGGGTGTCCATATACTGCCCCATTATGATTGTTTTTCAATCCTGTAACAGGTGCAGCAACATTTTTCAAGAGATGTTGCGCTGGCCAGTCAGATTACGAGAATCCATGGTACCCATTCACGATGAGAGAAAGGGCTCCCTCAGCCAATGGGATGTTGGTATTTTCAGTATCGCAGGACTCCCGCTGTACATAATGGTCTAAATATCACAAACTTTTCTAGGAAATGAGTCCCTAAATGATCGCCCGAGCACCTCTTTAAATACAAATTCCTCAAATAATGAATGGATTTACACCAGATAATGAAGAGCACGTAATTTGGTTTAAGTTTGAGCTTTAAGCCCAATTTGGTATAATTGCGAATATTTCATGGCTATTTTCAAAATAAGTAACATTTGCTGTATATTGGCCCTTAGTGGTGCATTTGAAGCAATATAAAGAAGACAGCACAAATTCAGAAATAAATGTAATGAGGTTTAGTATGCTGCGTTAGGAGAACAGCATGACCTGTGTGTAATTCTAACCCAGTATTCAAAACGCTTGGAGAAAGTAACGCAAACGCCTCAAAGCCTTATTCCTTGGAGGAACTATCAGATATTTTCCACTGATGCATAGGAACCAAGAACATTGAAGGTCTTAGGTTTATGTCTTGAAATGAACTATTGTTACAAAAACGACACAATGATTTGTTTTTTTATGGGGCATACCAAAGATAAAGTGAACATGTTTGTGTTGTGGTAGACTCGAAACAAGTTACATCATCCCATAAACTGATGCATTTTATTTTTGTTTAGCAATTGATCTGAAATCACAGACTTCTGTAACCCATGGTACTTTCAAAAATATGTATTTGTAGTGGCCAGTTCGTCTCATGGCACAGTTTGCTTAATTTCAGACCTCAGGTGGCCATACTTAACTGGGTCCCAGAATGAGGCCGAGGGACACCAGACCGTGTGTGGGTTGTGCGTAAAGTAAGATGTTTTATTTTCTCCTACACTAAGATGATTGGCTCTCCCTAACTGGCTCCCTTTTAAAAGTCCTTCTGTGCAATTATGTAATGAGAGGTGTGTCTAGTAACAGAGATCATCCTGTCTTCAGGTTGCATCTCACCGGGAAAATACATAATGCTGAGGTAAATGGTCTACGTCAAAGAGAGCTGCCTGTGGAATTTTGAGAGTCCAAGGTCCTCACAGGAACGGAACCTATCTGAAAATCATCCCTTTCTCTAGAACCAAATGAAGGTAACCAAGCATAGTCTCCTTGGTTATCAAGTCTACCTATCTCGAATTTAGATCCACCGTGTTATGGGCAGCACACGATCAAACATAACCAGCAAAACTGCCTTAGTCTCATCCACCTTATGAGGAGCATCATCTCCATAAATCCATCAATGCTGTATATGAACCCTATCTCGAACGGAATCCAGAATGGCACATGAGATGACATTGATTCAAATCCAGAAAAGATTGAAAGAGCTCTCCTACAGTCTTTTGAAAACAAAATTGCCGAAACAGCTGAGGATGTAGTAAGATTTTATTTAGCCAACTCATTTGTATCAGGGTTGACTTCTTCTAGAGGTTGAAGACTCAACCATTTAGGTAGAGGGAGAAACTGATGCGAGTGGAGATGAGTGGATTAAAGGTCTCAATGTGTTTTTCATCAACCATACTAGTGCTCGTTCATGTGGTGAGTCAGTAGGTTTAACTAAGAACAGTTGTAGCTTCCGTCATAGATGGAAGCATGAAAGCTGAACCACAAGTGGATTTGAACGTGATGGGCTCCCTGGCAACCATCCCCTGTCTTGTGGCCAAATGCTGTCAATGGAGAATTCATGTTGCCGTTTGTACAGCTATTCTGAAGGAGTGACCTGAGTGTTGGAAAAGGAAGGCTTCACCTCAGAATCAATCAATTTAAACAAGCAGCAAGTCTTGTTGGAGGCTGCCTCAATAGTTGTGGGCCAGTAAGATGTCATTTGATTATGAGAGTTTTCTTTATGTTTTTATCTTGTGTATGTAAGTTACTTTATCTTGGGGTATTCCATGATTCCTCCATTTTGATTTAATCAGCGGCGTCTCCTCCGCTAAGGCGGTGGAGCGTCGCCCCACTGCTTTTCAGCAGTGAAAAAAACAAAACATGACAACACGTTGTTATTATCATTTTATTCTTCTGTATTGAATCCAGTTTTGGGGCGGGACTTGGCAGTCGTCACAGCCAGAAGGTGAGGAGGAAATATGTGTACTTAAGTGCACATGACAGTTTGGCCGGCCGTCTTGGCCTGGTCAAACAGTTATGCGCACGTAGCATGTTCTCCACCTGACTGTAATGCACAGCCTGGGCGGAGATCATGCACAGACTCACAGTCCCTGTCTGTGCGCCGAACCACAGTGCTCATACCAATCACAACTCTGCTGTCATGCTGATGACAGCAGCGTCGTGATTGGCTTTGGCAGCCTGTGTGCTTCCTGGTTAAGGGAGGAGAGACGGTGGCATGCAGAGGTATGTGGTTTTTTTTTATCACATCCCCTGCCCTGCCACCCCCGTCTTGTATCAGCCGCCACTGGATTTAACTGTGCAGTTAGTCTATATTATATGATTAAAGGAAAGCCTAAACCACAAGAAAAAATAGGATTGGTTATGAGTTGGACGAGGAGTAGTTTTAGCTGCATCAATGATGTTCAGCAGGTGAGCGTAGCAAGCCGTTGTGACAGTATATTCCACTCTCAAAGATGTACAAGAAATATGCATTGACAAAGCCAATAGGTCTTGACTTTGTACCTATTGATTTTTCCAATGCTTTTTAATCGTGCTGCACCACATCTGTGATGATCAACAGCTTGATGCAGTTGTCCGCTCCTGCTTCATTTTCCTTCTAGTTACCGATCTGAAAAGGAGGAGCTGGAGGGAGAAGCACGGGGAAACTGTGCAAAGTGTGAGGAGTGTGGAAGAAGTACACAGGAGAAAGAGAGGAACACAGAGTGTGGGAGAGGGAGAGAAGTACACTAGGGAGACAACTTGAAAACATTTTGCACTGTGATGGAGTGCTTAACTAAAAAGAAAAAAGCAGTGCGCGAAGAGCAAGCAGTGGAAGGACACAAGTGATGCCATTATATCCAGTCCAGCATTTCAGAAGCTAAGAGAAGCATAAACTAAAGCAGACATACGAGAAGTAGAATTAATTAGAAAATTGCCTGAATATATCCTTGTTACTATTGCAAAAATACTGAGCTCACAGTATATGCAACACATTTGCCTCTCAGTGTAGGGTCTCTCAATCCACAAATTGTGCTCACCAGGATGGCATAGTAGCACAATTTTAGAGTTAGAATAGCATCTGACATAGCACATTCTAAATATACCAAATGGAACACAATGTTTGTGTATTGTTTTATTTAGGACACAATATTTATGTCAGATGATATTTCTGTGTACAATATTCAGGCATAAAACCCAATCCAGCAATGAATACATTGAAGGCCAATTAATTCATACACTGTTGTAGACCGGACTTCTTCTTTCCAGGGAGTCTGTCAGACAAAACCCACCGTATTCCAGATATAACAGTGGCATGTCAAGTTGCCTAGATACTCGCCATTTGTTTCCTCTGCCTTTCTAGCAGTACTGGACCACAGTGAATGGCATTCATTATCTCTTTTTTCAAAGCTATTTGTAATTTGCTCGAATTACATCAATGCGGGCCTGATAATGATTCTTATGTATTACATCTGTTAATTGTTATCAATATTAAAACATCACAAACATTGGGAGGGGTATCTCCCCAAGGAGGTTCAATACACATTAAAATTTGCTCAATAGTCAATGATTCTCTAGTGTTCTATAGAAGATTTATCTCTTTGCACATCCGCTACTTACAGATGTTGGAGCCATGGCAGTATTCTGTTGAAAAGTCAGTCTGGTTTTGAAGATTTTGACATTGTTAGCAGGGGTGAGCAAAATGGGAATGTCCGCCTTGTATTCCACTCTGCCCACCAGATCGGGATGCACGGTGTTCCACATTTTGTTTCCTTGCCTACTAACGGTAAATGTTTTGGATTTCCGATTATTGAAAACAATAAAATTGAGTAATCAATCAGAATAAGGGAAACTTGGAAGATAATCTACTGTTCTCCACCAGTTGGCAGAGTGTTCATTCTTTGCATGGAAGACACCACTTCAAGTGGCAGCAAACAACTCCTGTCATTGGATTTGTTCCTTGGTACATCCCTCTTTGCTCCAATAACTAGGCCAAACTAATAGTATGTCTGTTGTGTTAGTTTGTATGAAATCCACCATGCTCCTGTTTAGAAACATGGCCATTACAGAATGTATGCTGTTAGGTCTCTCTGTAACTCCTACAAAAAAGTAATTTTGCTTGTTAATCTTCAGCTTGACCAGAAACATTATTCCTACCTCTCTCCATGTTTTGTATTTCCTTTCTTGTTTTTTGGCATCACCTTCAAGTCTTGCTCACATCAGTTGTTCGTGTCATGGAATAGGAAAATTTATGAATTCGGAAAGAGAAACCTCTCTTCTGTTTTTCTGCTTCCAGAATTTTTTCATCCCCGTCCCGCTGGACCAAAGATTTGGACCCTCCCTGTTTTTACCATTTAGGTGTATCTCCTTTTTATTGCTGACTTTTGGGAAAAGGAACTCTTATTTGAGCCTGGTGTCACAAACCTTTTAAGCCTTCTTTTGAGTGGACTTTTTAAAAAATGAATCCAATCTCTATTGCATTTTCTCCATCTCTTAAATCTGTTCTCATTAGAACAGGCATGGTTTCTACCCGGTGTTTGACAAGTTTTACTGCACTGAGTTGCTGCTTCCAGGCTCGTTGTGCTCTGTTTCCCTATACTCAGTCGTGTTGTCTTTCTCTGTGGCCAAACACAAGACTGAGTCCCTAACAATGCAGGATAGTGTATGATGCTTTCAAGAGCTCTCAAACGTTCCAGGACCAATGCTTGTGTAGCTCATTCAGTCATATTTCTTTTTTCACATTCTAGCACCCCACAATGCAGGGAAAATCCTATATTGGATAAGCTACTCTTGCATGAACTGGCGAAAATTGAAAGCTCCACCAACAGAAACCTTCAGACAGAGGATGTCGCACAGCCAGCTCCGGGGCGCCAGCCTCGACCAAACCTTATACTGCTTAAAATGTGATTTTAGAAAGGGTTCCTATATGCACTGTGTCCCTCAACTTTTTATATAGTGCTTCAAACAGCTCCGGTTACTTTCATACACTTCCCTACTGTTATGTATGCAATGTTATGTTATGTTATGTTAAAGTGGATTTATAGCGCGCACGGCTACTCAGAAGAGTGTCCCGGGGCAATGGGGTGGTTAGATAGGAAATTATGTGCAAGACCTTGCAGTGCAAAATGTAAAAAGAAATCCTGCATAGTTATCAGAGGAGGTCTGCTTATTTTCTAGTCTTTAGTGGCTGGTCACCCTCTACTGTGGTCTTCTGATTTGGAGTATCATAAATAACATGTATGTTTGACCCCTTGCGTACTCTTCATGAAATTATCAGTTTCACCTATCCATCCTCATAATTGGCTTGTCAGGCTCCATTGGCATTAAAACTCGTATATCTTTATTAATATACTATTGTATTTACCATCATCCTTACCACTGATAGCATTACCTGGATGTTCATCTTGTCTACATGCATTGTTGTGATGGGAGAAATCAGACTGAATTATTGTGCAGGTGTGTGTGTTGCTTCCACGTGATTAGGCAACAATGGCTGCTCTTTAAATCATTTTTCAAATTGCTTTGTTTATTATATTTCTTAAACTTTCACATCATTTTCACTCCAATATTTCAGTCAATCTCCTGCACAAAATATATTCCTGCTTTTAAAGTTCATCAGAGTCAGATGATTAGCCCTAAAAGAAGTATCACATTTTTTTACACATTTGTACAATGTGAAATGTTAGTATTAGGAAGTGGTACCAGTCGGAATTTGTCTGACATAAATATTGTGCCCTATATATCATCTGTAAAAAATGTGCCTGATTTGAGTTAATAATAGAAAATCTACACCAAGTGGAACAATATTTTTGTAAACAATATTTAGGACATAATATTTGTAACTGGCTATCTTTTGTGTCTGACATTCTAAAATCAAGCATGCATGACAACCGTTCCCCTGGAGCAAAACCATTAGAACCTAAAATCCCTGTTCACAGATAGATGTGTGCTGTGCTGAGACAAAACAGTAATAAAACTTTTGCAGGTGTGTTCTTTCAGTGACTACATACACTATTCTGTTTTTTGTGTTTTTTTCAAAAGACATCTGTGGAAAATTGTCAATGTAATGTTGTATTTCTTGTTTTTCATACTCAGATTTAAATTTGTGAAAGTGTTGTCCAAGTTATCCCTATGTGGTTTTGACAACTTCTGTTTTTTGAATGGCCTACGCTTGGTAGATGTCTTGGAGTCTTTTGGAAACTCAGCTGGATTTTTATGGCTTTTAATTGTTGAAGGAAACTAAGGGGCATATTCACAAAGATCTATTGCCGAGTCAACGGCCAAAGTAGCGATAAACTAATCGCCCTAATCACAAGCTGGTGTTAACATCCCACAGCACCAGTTTACCCACGATAGCAGCCGCAAAAAACATCCCCACAGATTACCCCCGCAACTATCGCTAAGGAGATGCAGAGTAGGCGTTCCCGTGCCAAAAGCCGCGACAACCCCACTCCACAACATTCACAACGACCAGCCAGAACTGCGATAAGAACACAAAACAGGCGATAAGGCGCGTTAGCAGCAGGAAAATAACACCTGCTCTGACATGGTTCAAAGTCGGACCACAGCCTGCACCACAAAAGGGAGCTCAGCCCAGAGCCACACCTGAAGAACAACAGATGCACCCCGGCAACTGAACATGCAGCCAGGCGGGCTGAAAGGGCAACAACAACCGCTGCCACCACCCCCAGGGCCCCCCTCCCCAGCACCCTCCCCCTCGACCAAAGACATGCCACGTCAGCTACACCTAAACATGTACAAAATAATCCACATGATGTCACACAATCACAACTGGTGACATGCATGTGTCACCACAAAAATGAGCATCACACATTCACTTTCGAAGCAACAAATTAAACTTTATTAAAATGAACACTGAAATGAAATGAAGACACATGTCGGCTCCCCTCAGGACAATCCATAGGTCACAGCCTGCAAGACAAAAATCATGATGAGAAGGTGTGTCCTGCGCACATCAAAGGACAGCGAGAGAGCAAAGGAGAGAGAGATAAGAAGAGAGGGAGAGAGAGAGATAAGAAGAGAGGGAGAGAGAGAGAAGAAGAGAGGGGGAGAGAGAGTGCCGCCCCTGCGGACCCAGGCCACACTGCTCACCTGCTGCCACCGGTGTGCCTCCAACCACTTGCCGGTATGTATTGCAGTTCACCAGTTCACACATCTGGGACAGACCCGTCATCTGAAACAGAGTCCAGATACATGATTGGCACAGTACACACAATTGCACAAGACAACATCGCCTGCCCGCCCATGCACTCCCGGGCAGAGACACCCCAGCCCTACCCGCTGCCCATCGGAGAATGCTCTCCCATGCGCACCCAGGCCTCACTGCTCACCTTCCGCCACCGGCGTGCAGACAAGAGGTCCCACCACATGCTGCTGCAAGCCACAAGCCCGGGGGCCGCAGACATGGCGCCCTCCACATCATGCAGCCCCGCTCCGCAGGCCACCAGGTCTCACGTTTGGTGCTGGGTCTTGATTACTCCATGGCAGAGGACATACCAGTGCACCCAGCCTCATCGCAGGCTGCACACCCGCTCAGCCCAATAGGTGCCACTAACTCTGTGATCCCAGAAGCGACGCCACGTGGCGGTAGGCCTGCACTGGCTCTGGCCTACACTGCGGTCCAGCAGGGCACACAAAACCTGAGCTGTCCGGACCACCGGGACGGGGCATTATCGCAGGCTGCACACCCGCTCAGCACTTAAGGTGCCCCTACCTCAGTGCACCCAATGTCACCGTCTGGTGGCGGGGTGCCTGTGCCAGCCGCAAAGCTTCAGGCGCCACTAACCCTGTGCAACCCCAGTCAGGGCCACGTGGTGGTAGGCCCGTGACGGCTGCAAAACCTTGGGTGCCACTAACCCTGTGTGCAACAACTCATGGGTCCTTTATGATTGAGAATGGTGGAGCGTCCGTCATCCAATAACCACCGGCAGAGGGTAATGTGACGTCGTCAGCCCCTTATGTTGGTGGAGTCACATGGCCTGTGACGTCTGTGCCGGATGGGTGTGGTGTGTGTGCAGACCTGCCCTCAGGGAGTGGCTGTGATGTGCTGACAACTAGACCAGTGACCTGCACACCACCAGTGAGTACGCCTGCGACAGGTAGCAATGAGGGCCCCCCCTCGGAGCGTAAGCGGAGTGGTCTGGCCTGCCGTACGCCAGACCAGCACAGGGCTTGCAACAATGAATCGTGTGCTGTGGACGTGGTTCAGTCCATGTCCGGACATGGAAGTGACTGATGCGTGTGTCCCTGTTGTAGTATCAACGGCACCCGGTACACAATATGCAATGTAGCACCCTCTGACTGGCATCCCACAGGATGATCATCATTGACGCAAGGGAAATCAATGTCCCTATATTCACCTACACATTCTTACATGAATGATGAAAGACATAACACGGCAGTGCGTTACTGGATGTTTATTTTTACATCCAGTGCAGTTTTGCAGCTGGAGCGGTACAGGGCAATGCCAAGCACACTACACAATATGGGCCCGTGGAGGGCCAGCCAGAGTCCATCTTGGGATGGCAAGTACTGCGGAAGAGGAAAGGTACAATCCGCAGTCTGGTCGACGTGTCATTGGTCATCAAACAGGATATGGCAGTCCATGTCGCTGTCCAAGGTGAGTGCATCGGAGTGTATCGGGGGTCAGTGGAAGGTCATGGGGCCATGTGCGGCACCAAGCAGATACAGGCCAGGTGGCGGAAATGAATGCTAGCGCCTCCTGATCACAAAACCATCCACGTCCTCGTCCCCGGATGTGTGCTCTGCCCCACCTGTGGGTGTTGCAGTACCGGCTGAGACACTGTGTGCCACTGACACATCAGGTGCCGGAGTGGATACGTCTGCCGCACTGTGAGGCAATGGCACACCAGGGGGTGGAGATGTGGATGGTGTGGGGGCAGCAGCATTCATCATCGCCACGCCTTGTGGCTGCAGTGCCATGATGAGGATCGCAGGGCATGGTAGATCCTAGCTACATTTCGCTGGTGTGCAGCGGTGGCTGCCATCCTTTCCGCCTCCATCTGCACCTTGTCCTCCATGAGCCTCCGCATGTGTGCCAGCTCACAGATGGTATCGCTGAAGCCCCTTTGAGCGGACAGGTGTTCCTCTCTCCGCGTCATGACTCCAGCGATGTCAGTCAGGGCTCGTTGGAGACCATGGAGCGGGCCTAGACACCCATGGATGGCGTCCAGTTTGGTAGCCATGAGGTCGAACCCCACCCTCACCTGCTCAGCCGTCTCCCTCTGGCCCTCCAGCACACGGCGTTGGAAGGCTGTGTGTTGTTCCTGGGGGTCTTGGGAGACTGCCGGGCTGTGGGTGCCTCCTGCTGGGTGGTTTGGGTGGTGGGTGGGGTCTCCTCGATGCAGCTGGGCAGCCCTGATCCTGGCGGTGAGTAGCGGATGATGTCAATGATGTCTAGGAGGGCTTGTGCGTCGATGCTGGGGTTGTCCTCCTTTTCATCAGTGAAGAGTGGCTGGGAGTGCTCTGCAGGGGGTGTTGACGGTGGCCCTGCAATGTGAAGGGAGATGGTGTATTGCAATCTGTCCACATGTATGTAGCCGCATGGTACATGTTGACATTCAGACAGCATGGCATTGTACATTGTGACAGTCTATAGATCTGGGCGATGACCCAGAGTTATTGAGGGTGTGCTCTGCTTGATTGTGCATGTGTGCCATCGTGGCCATCTCCACCCGTCCCCCCAGTACCTGATGGTCACTCACCCTGTTGCGGTTGAGTTGTGTCCTGTCGAGCAGTGTCCGGTCCCCCGACTCCGGCCACAGTATCCACACTGATGACTGTCGACACCAGCTCCTCCATGTCATCCAGCACGAGCTGTGACGCTGGGCCCCCACCTCCAGTCTGCATTGCTGCCTTCTGGTTGGCTGCAAGTTTCTCCTTGGTCTTTCACTTGATGTCATTCCATCGCCTCTTGACCTCGTCCATTGTCCTCTTGTGCTCTCCGACGGCATTCACCTTGTCCACGATGTCCCGTCATATTCCATTTTTGGTGCCCAGTGACACACGTTGGAAGTGACGAACAGTTGTTGATGGTGTTCCATCACCTCCGTGACTATGATCTTGTTCGCCTGCGGACTGAACTTCGTCTTCCTCTTCTTCTTGTCCTTGCCCTTCCCTTTCCCCAAGGTCACAGGCTGGTCGTCCAGGGTGCTTGTGGGGTTGCGCTCGTCCTCTGCGCCTGCTCCGGCTGCCTCCATGTGTTTGGGTGTTTTTTCTACTTTTTTGGTGATTTTTCCCGCCTGCCAGGTGTGTGTTGCAGGCCTGGCGCTGCTTAGCACTGATTTCCTCATCGCGCTTTGGCCCATTGCAGGTTTTTTCGCGTTGAGGTTTGTGTTTTTATCTCCGTCGAGGTGGTTGTATCGAGGGCATTGGCCGCTGTTTCGGAAAACTATCGCATGGGTCCACCTTGTTGTGAATTCCACGTTGACACAGGGTTATTTTCCCGCGATAGGCTGCAATGTGTAAAGTTGTGTTAACATTTTTGGATGATGTTTAGCACACGTACTTGTGAATATACCCCTAAGGGGTGATTGATATCTCACTCACACCTGCTGTAAACGTCAGAACATATTTATAACAGATGTTGACCTGTCATTCTATAAGTGTCATTTAAACCCCTTTAAAAAGCATAATGTTAAATGTAGTCTGCATCCACAATTTTCTCTGCTGGTAGATGTTGGCCATGTAAGTTGGTAGCAGTCGTGTGGCTTCTCTTTCGAGCTTCTTGTGTTCCTCCATTAGTTGTGGGATCGGCCTATCTTTTCTTTGTGATTTGGCACACTTTTATGAGGTTTTGTAATGCTGTATGCTTTTATAGTTTGCTTGATCTCCTTGTTTCTTTGTATTTTAGTTCTATACTTCATTGACCTGTCTGGCATTGATTAATTTGATAAACTATTGACTTAAAAAAATGGTGGCTTATGTTAATATACTGTCTTATTTTTTTTATTACTTTGTTATGGTGAAAATGTTGAGTTGACACTAACCTTACAAGCTGCCATTTTTGACAGAATAATTAATTTAGTAAGGGAGAAAATACATCTTTGGTTTTCATTATTAACTGAATTCTCTCATTCTTTATACATCACATTATCACTCTCTGAGAGTTTGATTAAGTCTAGTTAGAAATGTCTTCTGTGCGTGTGCATACATCATTGCCCTGGAGCAGAATGTGGATTTGAGTTTCAATGTTGTAATTTTTAAGAATTGAATGCGTGTGATTCTGTCTCTACTTTTGACAAGCATAATTATACACAATTATTACATTAATAATGGAAACATATTGCAATATATTTTATGGCAATAGAATAATAACCAAATCGTGTGTACGTGATTACATCAATTATCCAGCACATGAAGGTTGGTCAGAAGGTAGCAAAGTTCTAGTCATACATAAAAAAGGTGGTCATATTTTTGTGAAAGTCTGAAAAAAAATTCTCTTCGTGTGATAAAGCAGATTCTTTTACATCTAAAACACCAGTAAATAGAATGTCTTTGATTTGCAATACCCTCTTTGCCAACTAGCTTTTATTTGTTAATTCATTATCAAAAATGTAACTTCAAAAACTAATCTTATTCAAATCTTATCATTCAATTTTAAAACTTTCTTAGAAGCAGATCATAACTGAGAGGGACCAATTATCCTGTCTGGCAATAGCTATATTATGGTTGAAAATATTATTTCACAGAGAGATTATCTCACAGTGGCAAGCTAAATGTGAAACTGCAACCGAAGATTAGCATTGCTTTGATTCTTAACAATAAATATTCAAGCTTAAACGTGCTGTTTGCATTGGGATAAATGGGTCTGTTACTGGAAAGAACCCAAACACATGCTCTCTCCAGTGAATTAATACATTTATTATTCATAGTTTATTACTCTCCTTTTTCAGAAAAATATTTTAAAGGAACCTCAAATGTGAGATTTTGTTTTATTTTTAAGCCTTAGTATAGTTTATGTACAATGTTTAGTGCCATCATCCAATTACAAATTGGCATGGGATATTGTCTGTTCTGTATTTGTTTGTTATTAATACATGAATACATGATGGTTTCTTATGATATTTTTTCCTATCTTTTTTTACATATTTTCACATGTCTTTGTTTTGTACTTTGTATGTCTGTATTTGTGTTTATGTTTGTATTTATTCTGAGTTTTTGTGTATTGCTTACAGCCCTGATGAAGTTCAAGAGAACTTGAACGAAACGCATTGGCTGGGTGTGTTTTAATCATTGGATTCTACAATTTTGGATACTGAATAAAGCAAGCATTTTTTCTAATTGACCGAAACATCTGTTGTTCCACTTATTTATGGGTGCACCATTCCACCATTTGTTTTTTCAGGCATGGGATATTGAGATGAAATATATAATGCCAATTAAAAATGTATTATTTAATTACAAATTGATTTGAAGCAATAATTATGCTGGTCATTTTGTATTCAATTAAAGTATGGTTACCCGTTTACATAAAAAGCATTTTTGGCATAATTGAGAGTTTTGCAGTTAAGATGGTAAAATAGTATAGTCTTTAGAGACTGAAATTAGGTAGCATCTCACCACCTTTTTTGCGATCCATTTCTCTTTTGGTTTAATTCACATAGTTATTTTCTCTTTTTTGTCATTAAATATTTTTAGAGCACCTGCAACCACCCAAAAACTATAAAAATATGCAGTATATCACCTCAAACATTAACATCTACATAATGGATACACCAGAACAGTTTATTAAATCGCAGATCATCACATTCCAATAAGAGGTTGCATATACTTCTTCAGTAGCCACTTAAGAGCAACCAAAAATTGAAATACACACATTTAGTTTGGAAGGAAAATTCAGTATTGTAACCCACAGATTATAGAAATCCCCAGTAAATCTCAGTTCAGGTATTTCGTACTTCTACTGAGTGAGAGCGGGAGCACTTAGCAATACCCACTTTGTTGGTTTTTGTTACACAAAATGATGATCACAGGTCGCTGTAATAGACCAAAGACTTGGGCTGTGCCACCTTGAACCTGCTTTGATAAGGGTAGCTTCATGCAGCTCATCTAGTCTCCTGCATTACTCAGAGGATCAAGAGCTAAACACTTCCACTGCTACAAATAACAAATCTAGGTTGGACAGTGTTAATGATTTCATCGTAAAAAACCCTTAAAGCATAGCAAATTTGATCCTAGGTATTTCAGGGAACTTGATGAAGAAAAGTGATTCGATAATAATGAAACAGATTTGGTGACTGTCCTTCAGTAGTTAATCTTGAAAATATTTTTTGCAGCTGAATTCCTGCAGTATACACATACTTGAAGTCAGATTGATCCATTTCAATTTACACATTTTTCAAAACAAACATTCTTTCAAAAACATTTTGAGATCACAAAAGGTGTAACTAATCCCCTTTTTCTTCACTATAGAGGATCAGGTGTCTAACTGTTGATGACTTCTTATATATGAATTTGAAACCTATCTAATCCTTTTCCTGATATTCCTCATGACACCATTCCCTCTACCTCCTTGCACAGAAAATCCTCCAGTTGATCTCAGTTTATTGAGATCTCGTAGACAGAGATCATTAATACCATTTCCAAATCTTTCCATTCACTTTGCTAACCCCTTGCCAACCTCTTTATCCAAAGAATGCTCATCTGGTCCCTTCTTCTGCCACCCTATCGATCTATTCAAAGGTGTCATCCATGAATGGCTGAAGTTGGTCAAGTCTCCCAACTATAAAACCTCTCTGAGGATCCTGACACCTTTAACAATGTCAGCCCTCTTTCAATTTTACCATTCCATTCCTGGAGACTAGGAATTAAAGACAGATACCTGTGAGATGCCTGGTTGGAATTTAGAGCAGGTTGGTGCCTTGAAAATGACATTTGCCAAAGCATAAAGAAAACTTTTGTGGGTTTTTAATACTGGATACTATCGCTAACTGATTTTACTAGATCTTTCAACAGTATTCAGCACTTTCAATTATGACACCCTTCTTCGAACCTTAATAAATTGCATGGGCTCAGACAAAAATCTTAAGCAGATGTGAATCCCACTTTGTCAACCATTCCAAACAAATTGAAAAAGATGGATCACTAATTAACCCAGCTTCTCTTCCTCAGGGTTTACCAGAAGAATCAATTCTATCACCCACTTTCTTCAATCTCTATCCTTGCCAATTTGGTGACCTTTCTATAAGACTCCAGCATCTTTGTCACTATTATGCAAGGGATTCACTACTTGTCTCAAACCAGCTTGTATGGTTCATACATTTCCAAATTATAATCCTTCTCAGTACTGGGCTAGAAAACAGAAGCTTTCAGGGGGTTATGATCCTTGCACAAGTCAGACATGCCTTTCATGAAAACTTAGGCTTCCTAGAAAAAGCACATCTTTGACCCGTCATGCTGTTAAGGTTCACCTAAAGTCTGAAATTCAAACACATTGTAACTGCTCCATCACCTCCTTTCCTTCCTTCAAAAGAGAGTTTACGCTTCTAGTCCTAAATTGTCACTTCCCCTGCTAACTCTTCGATTCTCTACTAAGACCCTTCTTCTTTTTCATGGGAGTTCACTCAGATTTCTCATCAGCCTTGAAGATTGTCTTTGATACTGCTGATCATGATGCGTTTCTGGTGGTTTTCCCTGACCGTTCTCATACCTATATTGATAAGTATTATGAGAGGTATGTTTCTACCTTTTTAATACAATTTAAATGTATTTATTTTGCTTACATCATGTTACGAATATATAACACTTAAAAATAATTTAGAAATACAAAATCGAAGATCAGCATGTCCTTGCCCCAGTAGACTCTCTACCCAGTATCTTAAATTGTATCTATCTAGCAAATAGAAACCTTTTCATTTATTGCAGCATATGGATTATATGGCATTTTACTGTTGTGACAAGCACGACTGTGTTAGATCTGAGTAATTGTAGCATTCATATCTGCTGAATAACCTACTGATGGCACATGGGTAGATTAAACCATAACCGGTCCTTTGGACATCTACTTGTTGAGGCATCGATATGTGTATCTGTCCTCTCCACTTATGACATAGTCATAATTTGACACCAGTGCTCCCATGGCCTGCACCAGTGCTTGAATCTCACACAATGGGTCACAGGAAAGCTTGCACTACCCAATTCATACTGTACTACTTCCAAAATATCTCAACTCACACAGTGTACAGGGTAACAGGATGAAAGAATGTGGGATAAAGTGAGGCACTACTTGTGTTTGGACGGGAAGCCTCACTCAACCTAGGGTGACATGCTTCATCATAGGGTCCCCTCCACACACTGGGACCGCAAAGCACCCAGCGTGGGCTACGATTTTTCCTTAGGAAAAGAGCAGGGATGCGCTGTAGCACACAAAGTACTAATACCTGAGGGGCCGAGTGCTAAAGAAAAAAGTGTCTTAAAACTATCTCAGTATGAGCAAACAACTGTATTCCTATGCCCTAAAGGATAGAGATTAAAAGCAAAGTGAAACAGGGATATGGATGTTTACCCTGTATTAGGTCATCATGCTTCTGCCATATATGATTGAAATGGTTGGGGCATTCTTCAGGACCAAGGTAGCTCTGCAATATATGAAAAACAGGCTAAGAAAAATATAATATCTCTATAATATGATGCTTCTTCTATACTTAGGCCCTAACTCTTTATCAGCTGTGCCAGGTAGCAACAGATTCTCGGGCGGGCCAGATGGCACTGTAAAAATAAACAAAATGTCAAACATATACATTGTGTAAAACAAAAGTGTAGGGTGTTCCTAGTGAGCATCTTCCTATACCTTACCCAGATACTATGGATAAGGTCTGACTCAACCGTCAACAGAGTCTCTCCACACGTAGAACTCTAAATGGGCATACACAAACATTATGTCACAAAACTGTAGGTATAAAGTAAGACATTTCATATCATGCATACTATATAATCACCTCATTATATACTGGGGTAGTGTTTCAGTGGGATATGAGAGTGTGTTGGAGACAAAATAACAGTGGTTACAACGGGTCGTCCAAATGTAGCAACCTACATCCTTTTGTTCAGTACCGATTATCATAAATGTCTAAAATATATTGTGTTCCATACCAGTATACTGGGCTTTTAGAGGCCCCATCATATCACAGGGGTTGCCAACTACAGGCCATCGTCTCTAACCCTTATATAAGATGTTAGTCAGACTAATGGGAACTGTCCATTAAAACACTATTTGTTCCAGGTGATGGTTAATGTCTATATGCAAAACGATGCTATTGGTATCCAGTGTCATCCCATTACGGTGGTCTGGTCCAATCAAGAATGACTATCATCGAACGGTTGCCATTGTATTTGTACATCACACTAGAGCCGTTATGTTAGTACATCACACTAAAAACGACGGAACACCTAAGCCCCGCCAATAAGGTACTAATCGCGGTAGCTAGCGTCACAACTGCAGCCTAGGTAAAAACTAATTTGTGTAAGAATTCAACAAACCCACTATTACGGGCCCGAGATGTAGGCAGAAATACCTTGTTTAACAAAATCTATCCTCTCAAAACATACCTGCCCGTGTGCTCACCTTACGTGTAGCATTCCATGCTAATGAGAACACTGGCGAGAGTGTTTGTCCAAGGCTCTGGCGCCGCTTATGACGTCAGAGCCTCGACTGAAAGGGTACATAGTGAGTACTGAAGAATTGTTTTTGATGCTCTGTAATTTACTGTGTAAGTCCTCACACAGCGTGTATCTGCATAGCGAAATAGGGCATGGTGAATTAAACTATATCCCAAATAGTCACAGATTTAAGGCACGAAGAGTGAGACTCCCATGACCAAAAAAGAATCCAATAGAAAAACCGAATGTGGCAGTGGATATTAGAACTCATAACATCTGTCTCTTTGCTACAAGAAGTGTGTTATATAAAGCCAGCATATAACAGCTTGTATTTACACACATACATAGTGGTATGGAGCTTGTTCTGTGCTGTACATTAGACAAAGCTAGATGGAGTATGGCAACTCTAAATAACAATAACAACTCACTGTTGGACGACCCCTGAGGCCCACCGTACTGAGTCCCTCACCAACCCCCACTGACCACTCCCGCAACCTCGACATCATACTGGACTGGACAGCAAACCCACCATGAAGTGCCAGGTCAATGCAGTATCCTCCTTCTGCTTCCACACACTCTGCATGCTTTGGAAGATCTTAAGATGGATCCCCATCAACACCAGGAAAACAGTCACACAAGCCCGCGTCACCAGCTGAGTGGACTACGAAAACGCAACCTATGCCGGAACCACTGCCTGACTCCTCAAGCGACGCCATGCTATACAGTATGCTGCAGCCAGACTCATCTTCAACTTCCCCAAAAGGACCATTATCATCCCCTACCTCTGATGCCTCCACTGGCTCCCTGTCCAAAAGAGATGCCAGTTCAAGCTGTTAACCCACGCCTACAAAGCTCTCCACAACCTTGGACCAATCAACATCAGGCACCGCCTGACTTTCGACCAACCCCTGCCAGACAAATGCCATCCACCTCCCTCACCCTGGCGCACATTCCCCGCCTCTGCCGAAGCCACAGTGGAAGTCGTTCCTACTCCAACCGCGCCGCCAAGTCCTAGAACGCCAACGCCCCCCCCCCCCCCGCCTCTCCACCTTTGAACCTCACCACCACTGCCGACTTCAGGAAGGAACTCAAGACCTGGTTCTTCGACTATATGCCTGCAAGACCTTTGAGCCCATGAATACCCTCAGGGGTGATAAGCCACTTTGCAGATACCGTTTGAATGTTTGATTGATTGTGTTTAAACATGAATGCTGTGATGTTGTATCTTTGCACATTTGGTGCTATGCTTCTTTTGTATGTCAACTATCTTTGATTTTACAATACGTTTCTTTAAATCTTGGGTAGGGTAAGAAATGAAAATTTGACTTTATGTAATTAACAGGGACACCTGCTTACTCATAGATTCTTCTTTATCTAGAACATCAGCTCTCCCTTGTTAAGCACACACACAGCAGTCCTGGGGCCTCTCCTTGATAGGAGGCAAGAATTACAGGGGGGTTGGATGGTGACCTGATGCACTCTCATAGTAGGTTGCTGTTCTAGGCTGTGTATAAAACTTAATTCTAGAACAACGATGGTATTTTCAACACTGTTCCTTACAGGGATGTCTACCATGCACCCAGTTCTGACAGCCACATACTTGTTCCAGTTTCTGAAATGTAATGGCGATTAACTGTGATGTATACATACTCAAAGGATCTTTTGGTTTAGTCTCCTTTGGCCATTGACTTCTTTGGCTCAGGGACCCTCAGCTGTAGGTTTCAGACTTTGCCAGTCACATCTTGAATAAGCCCACAGGAGCATTTTAGCATTACCTTCATTCTGTTGGCTATTTGAGTGCTTCCTTCCACCTCCATTGAAATGCACGAGGGACTATTTTAGAAAACGAGCACATTTAATTCTTTATCTCATCAACACATTTTACACACAAAAAAAACCTTTGTTTTTCACTGCAACAGGCATCTTGTATTGCATTTGCCGGCACTATATTTGGATTGCCAAACCAATTGGATTAGCCAGCTCTCGTTTTAAACTGGTTTTATATACATGCATTTTATTAAATAACCGTAAAACAGTCAAGGATGTTTTCACTTTAGCCTGCAGGTGATCAAATTGCCAATAAAAAAAGCAATGTGGCGAGTGTGCATTGAGCTATGTGCCTGTCCCCAGTGGCATCACTTGATTTATTTTTGCAAGACAGCTGACTATATCTTTCTACTTAAAAGTTATAGTAATGAATATGGTAGCAGCTGGTGGCTGCTGGTTCCCAGACTTGCCTAATAGAATTTGTTTTGCTATTTTTCACGTCGTAGGGTTGCTTTACTATGTCTACACACTGGCTTAGAATTCAAATGTTCCGTAAATAGCCTCTTTTTTGCATTAATTTGCATTATGCAAATTACTACCCGACTTGATTGTTCACCATAAAATAAAAACAAGATATATGATTAAATCCTTTAATTAGTTTAGAAAGGACATAATTGTTATCTTGTTTCGTATGGATATCAAAAACGTTTCCTGAAAAGCGTGATAATTTATCATACAGTTGCTATGAAAATAAATAGTCACTTAGTAGCTCACGTAAATTGAAGAAACAATGCACAAAATGTTGATAATTAATACATATTAAATCATTAATTAGTAGAATGATGATGCTGTAAAAAAAAAAGCTGCCTGCTCTACTTGGCAGAAGGAGAAACGTGTCTAGGCAGCAGAAATTCTTAATAATTTTTAATTTTATTGTGCACGTTTTCAAAAGGCGAATTTCGGCGGCTTTCTCCCGTCATTAGATATCCATTCATAAAGAGCAATCATGAAAATTGCTAAGGGGTATTTGTAAGACTGTCGTTTTCCGAGAAGTAAGGAAAAGAGGTGAGTTTTTCCAGAATATATCTGAGTATCCGCACCATTAGAAATAGTTTACTCACAGAGAGAGATCAATCAATTCTCATTTAAGTTCCATAGGTTCTCTGTTTTGGTAAGTTCGCCAAGATCAGGCTTGGAACCCTACTGGAGGATATGTGAATAAGAGATTTATAATAAGATTTTTTTAGGAAGTGCCATATTGGTAAAATAACCCAACAATAGCCCAGTTAGACCTGGAATCATTGTTGTGGTTTACCTCCATTTCACCTTCAATGCTCCTGTTAGCTAACTTCGTTTTTGTTGGCTTTAGGACTTTTTGCACTTTACCACTGCTAACCAGTGCTTAAGTGCTTGTGCTCTCTTCTTAAAACATGGTAGAATTGGCTTATACCCAATTGGCATATGTAATTTACTTGTAAGTCCCTAGCAAAGTGGTACTATCTGTGCCAAGGGCCTGTAAATTAAATGCTACTAGTGGCCCTGTGGCATTAATTGTACCACCCACCTAAGTAGCACTTTAAGCATGTCTCAGACCTGCCATTGCTGCATGTCTGTGTGCAGTTTCAAACTGTTGTTTCGATTTGGCAAAATAAACCTTTTGCTAGGCCCAAATCTTTCCTTTTAATACATATAAGTCACTCATACAGTAGGCCCTGGACAGCCCAGAGGACAGCGTGCAATGTATTTTAAAAGTATGACATGTACTTTTTAATTTTACATGTCCTGGTAGTGGCAAACTCTTAAATTTGTTTTTCACTGCTGCAAGGCCTAACTCTCTCCTAGGCTAACATTGGTGTTACTGTATTAGATTTAATAAGCTGTAATTTCCAAATAGGAGCATGAAACCAGTTCATGTTTGGTGTCTTTGGAACTGAAATGAAAAATCCTAACTTATGATGCAATCGGATTTTGAATTACAATTTTGAAAATGGTAGTTTTAGAAAGTTGCAATTTTCCTACCTTGGCCATTTGATGCCAGCAGCATGTCTCAGGGTCACATGACTGGATATAGTTGACAGTTGGGCTTTGTGTAGCCCTCCTAGACAGCCACATACAATAGGGAGCTTAGGTATGCCTGGATGGGCCATCACTGGCAGTATGGGAAGGAGGAGCTGTGCACAGACCCAATTGTACTGTTTGTGTGTTGCATTGGGTAGGCCAGCCATTAAATGGGTCCGCTATCCTACTCTCCAGAATCTCTCTGAGGAAGTTGTCTCCCACAACCTGCCTGTGCTTGTTGGCGAAATTCCACATTTAGGTGTCCAGCAGTTTACTTTCGGGCCTTCATACTCCAATCTAGGCTCCCACTCTGAACCCATGCGCAATAACGTGCACTGCTGCCCTCCTGTGGCTTCGTGCTGTGCTTGTGGCCCCCAGCTGGTGCCCCTGCCCTGCTGAGCTGGGTAACCCACCTGGCCCGCAGCAGTTGGCCCAGTGAGGCCTGCTTGCCTATTTGGAGCATGTATACCCTAACTTACAATGTATCCTTGTGCAGTGTCCCATTTTTTTTGTCTTGCCAAACTAAGCAGGGGCCATAGTGAGTTTCAAGAAGCCAGAGTCACTCTTGCCCCATTGAGCGACTGGGTCAACCGCCATCCGGGCTTGGAATTTTTAATCGCAGGGCACCCTGGTGTAAACTCTGTAATCTAGCTGGGCTTTTGTAAGTATGACTATATCTTTAAATATTGTGAACAACCTCTCTAGGTATTTTCACAGTACACAACCGCAGTTAAAAGAAATGCAGCTGTCCAAGTCTGTATATATACCGTCACTTTCCTTGAATGAATTTCTCTAGGTGGGGTTTGAACCCTTGTCAAAACGGTTGTATCCCATAATAGCTACCAGTGTACCATGTGGTCTGTCTTTGAAACCCTGTATGTGCCTTAGCTCCCTATGCAGCAGATTCCCCATTGCGCCATATTAATCCTTCCAAAAAATCCTCTCCTTTGTTGCTAGCATGAAGTGAGCTCTTAACGGTTTTGATGCCCCCTTGTAGGGCAACTTTTGATTTGTCACCTCATTCTCCACCCCCCCCCCCCCCCTCCACCACTGACCCCATGCCCATATCCCCGACCTTGCTGAATGGTCTAGGCTGCTTTTTACCAGCTCCATCAACCCGTATGTTGTTCTTTTAACAACTGCATCTTTCAAAAAACGAAGTTAGATCGCTTCTCATGGCTAAATGCACTTGAGCCTGGATTACTGACAATATACGACTCAAAGGATCTTCAATATGGAACTTTTAGAATGCCTGCTGTCCGCCCAGATATCCCAGTTAGTTAAAGTACATTATGCGGGTTATTGTGGGACCGTTTTGTTATGTACCATACAACTATGTACCTGCGTGATTATGTCTACACTATCATTGACTTGCATTGAACCTCAGGATATGCACATGTGCTAGGTAACTAAGACACTTCCATGTAAGGCGCTCTGATACCCACAAGGGTCTTGTTCGCGGTGTATAAAACTAAATAAAATATATAAATGTTTTTGCTAAGAATGGATATGCCTGTACCAACACCGTACCAACACCAGTGGCCTTCCCGTAGAATTTTCTGAAGACTGCCCTTCTTGCTCTCCATAAACTCCCCGGGTGGGTCGCCCCTGGAAGGGCCAGTGCACCATCTAGAAGCCACTAGCAGTCAAAGTTTTGTCTTGCCAAACTAATCAGGGGCCATGGTGAGTTTCAAGAAGTCCGTGTCACTCTCGCCGCATTGAACACAAGTCTCTTTAATAACTTGAATTGTCGCTCCTCCTGCTGGGTGGGGCTACATAGGGTCTCATGGAAGATGATGATCCCTGACTTATTTTGGATGCTTAGGGAAGAGACTTTGAGAGTTGGATTGATGTCTTGTTTTTATTCGATGTTTTTAATGTTTATATTTCTGTCATTTGTAGAGCTTGTGCATATGCAGCAATTAGCAACTGATAGATTTGATAACAAAACAGATGTTTGCAAAGCTATTTTTTGACCTGGCAGCTGTTTGGTGCGAGTTAAGTGCTTCATTATCTATAGGTGTCGTATTTTACATAAAAAAGTAAGATTTAGTTTAATAAAACTAAATACGTTTGTGTGGTTCACAGTGCCTATGAGGTGAACTTCTATAAGTGTGCTCCTACTTTTTTTGTTTAATTTCTTAAGGATGTTCCTGAGAGGGGCGAACCCACATTGCAATAATGAAGCAAATAGCCTGAAGATGGAGCCACTTGTCATAAATTCGAATCCCATTAAAGCCAGCACGGGTCCCATCTGTAGTGTCCTGCTGGACACGTTCTAGTATTTCAGCAGGCACTGGTATCTCCAGCCACTCCCTTGAGGGCTGGACACACATGCACCCCACACCCATCCATCACAGGCGTCACGAGTGACGTGACCCTGCTAATAAAAGGGCCCGGATACACGTGCTCGTGGCCTGTTACAGTACCCTACCACCCAGTGTCTGTGTCCATCATAGTAAGCATGTGGGCCTTGGGCCCACGACTCCACACCATCCTTCGGAGGTCGATAAATTTAGTTTCATTAGAAAGGGTAGATGGCTAAGAAATTGCAGAAATACTCTATGAAGTTGTATGCAAATAAAATAAAAAAGACTTTTCATACATTGTGATAAAGGGAGAGTTTTGTCACTGAACAGAATCTTGTTCCTCATTCGTGGTTTCTTTCTAAGACCTCCTTTATGTACAGTGGACCTATCCCTGATCCATATACACATAATAAATTACAAGGAAGATTCGGTGGGGAGGAGAGATGTTTGAGCCCAGTCTCCATAGAGGGTCAGACAACCCTTGCTTCCTGCATCTTTAAGAATTCTGACTCAATTGGTGTTTAATTTTCTGTTAGAATCTGACATGTTCGCTTTGGTTGTATTTTTCAGTTTTTCACGCGAAGAACCAGTGTGTTTATAAAAAAAAAAAAAAAAGGAGTATATCACGTTCTTCCAAGAAGTACTCCTGCGACTTGGCACTTTCATGCCACTGTTTTGAAAGGGTTATGAATTTTTCACCGAGATACCCACCTAACAATTATTCACCATAATTCATGTAAAGTCGCCGGATACCGTTTGCATAAATTGCAATTTCAAGTTGATGGCTTCTTGATGTAAAATGTGATTGGTTTCATATTGTTGCTGTGAGTTTCCAAATGAATAGTCTTCACAAATGACTTCATGTTTAGAAGTGAATTTTGCTCTGACACCAACATGTCTGTGGTGCCTTTTCTTGTAGCGTTGTTAGCCTAACTAATCCTGGCAGTAGATGACATAAAGTTAATAACTTTGCGATAGTGGCTGAACACATTTTATTGCCCTAATATATCGCCCAGATTATTTGTCAGTAATAATTGTGCTAGCAAAAGTGACAGATGTCAGAAAAGTTTCAATTTTGAGCTGTGATATAAAAACATTAATCGTCATCTCTGTGTATCTAAAAAAAAAAAAATAGAACAGGTTTGCAGCCTGAAAATGCAGGTGTAATAATAATTCAGTATGTTAGAAATTATGAAGGGGTTGACACTGTTTTTTATGTAGATTTAATGGAATTAATGATTTCCTGTCCTGTATCTCGATCGTTTATATTAACTATGACAAGATAGCTCCTAGATTTACCACCCGATACGGGGACATGCTGTGACCTACAGGGGAAGGTGGGAATCACAGAAAGGCATGAGACTTCATCCTTCCACGTCGATAAATTAATTCCCCCTAAATTGGGCAACTGTAACTCCTCCTATCTACAATGCTGAGAGGCGGCAGAAGTGTAATGTGAATTGCAATATGAACTAAGTATTATAATAAAAATAGTGTAACTGAATTAAGAATTTCGTAATTTCTCAACGGCTTATAAAAAAACACTTTGAGATATTAATCCTAGTCCCAGAACTGCTGGCAGTGTCACATTTAATTAACTTTTATTTGGATTCTGCGACATGATATTGGAGGTTATTATCATTCATCAAAAAAGTTAGGCTCGCCTTGGCTTCCAGCCTGAAAAAATAGATGAAATGTTTTAATTCACCTACAGCACTCATAGAAATATCCCCAAGTACATCTAATGCACAGAGTCCAGGAGGTAATACATGGGTGGGCTCATCAGCCCTAACACGTGCCAGCATTTTTAGAGAAGAACAGAAATATTACCCTCCGTAAGCGTGTGCTTCTGTGTGCAAAATGGAGAGTTCTGCTATCAGAGGGTCCTTTTAGTCAAACAGTTGAGGAGCAGGTCAACTGCTGACTGAACTGTCTTATGAATGCATAATAGGAGTTGTTTTGCAAGTCTACAACGCTGGGTTGATTTTCTGGACAGTGGAAGTATCTAAATATCTTATTAGGAGATAGTCAGAGAACCCTTCTGTCATGTCGTATAGTTTCCACCCTACGGTAGGAACTGCACGTTTGTGGACAGCATAACTGTTGGGATGGTGCAAGACCGATTCCAAGTGAACAACAATGGGGTAACCGTGTGTCCCTCAGAACCTGGGTATGAGTATGCAAAAAACAACAATGGTTCTGTCGGGCATAAAGACTATTTCTTTTAGAAAAATTAAATCTTTGTACGCTATTTCTTTTGTAACCACAAATAATGATATACACAGAATTTTGAAACAATGGAACACATAGCAAAACAAGGACTCAAATTGATGAGTATACGGTATTTATATAAATTAAAGCATTTATATATATTTGCAAATCATGAACAAGGCTGTCAAGACAAAGTGTAATCTAACGTGATGTGTACTAATGTGACATTTGGTGCTCGGTGATAGAAATACAGTGCATATGATATGTACAAGGTGATTAAATATACAGTATGTACAAGGTAAATACCAGTATACTCATCAATTTGCATCCTTGCTTTGTTATATGTTCCATTGTTTCAAAATTCTGTGTATATCATTATTTGTGGTTACAAAAGAAATAGCGTACAAAGAATTAATTTTTCTAAAAGAAATAGTCTTTATGCCCGACAGAACCATTGTTGTTTTTTGCAAGACCGATTCCATGCACCCCATCAGGATATGTTGTCCTATAGGCCAGCTAGCTCACAGTGCCACTGTAAGCCCCCCTAATCCTAGGTGGATAGCAAATGTTTCTGGCAGCCACTGAACATGACAACCATGATCAACCAGGAATCGTGGTAACAGATCTAGAACCCTTTTGCCCAGTCACTCGCGCTCTCCTTCTCTCAGAGAAATATACAAGGAATACACAGTTGGACGTTTTCAATGCTTATTGAACCAACGTGATTCTTGTATAAAATATATGTGCTGCAATGATCAGTAGACAGAAGCAAGTGAAAGTTATTAGAAGTACTACGACAGTGAACAGAATAAAAAGTTCCACCATTGTGCAGAAACAATGTATATTTGCAAGCATATAAAAACAATCTAGAAATCTGGCATACTCCTAATATGCATCCCCTAGCATAAATGTCCAGGGCGAGCGTGAGTCCCGGCAATAATCTCCGTACTGAATGATCCAACCACTATTACCTGAAAAGAAAGAATGCAAGTCCCCGTCGTGGTCACGAGCTGGACACCCTTCAGAGAGATATCATCAAGCTTCTGGGCCGAAGCTTCATTGTGTAGAGACCGCACCAATGACAGCAAAGCGCTCCTCTGCCTAAACCCTGAAATGCTTGTTTATATATAATGAAAAGCATCCTTGTGAGCCTTAAGGCAGGTCAGTATTGTTGTGGTCTATAGATAGCCTAATGGATGAAAAAATAGAACGACATTTGCACAATGTTTGTCGAAACCTTTACATGGTGTTCAAGGAGTCGTAATAATGGTCCAGCAGAGTGGAATCTGTAAGCGAAGCAGATTCAGAGAAACAAATCTAGCATTGTCATGCACGCAAATGGGTGTAAAAGGTTATTGTGTGTAAGGGTAGGCAACTTAAGAAACGTGTACATGGTGAAAGATGGCAGCGTTTCTTCATGGGCCTAACTAAGACTCATGACAGCCAGACCTTGTTTGGGGAAAGCGGGGGCTACTGGGCCTCAGTCATGAGAGATGCCATTGTTTGTCTCTGTTGTTCCAGGGTCGATCACTGCAAACTGGACCAGGTGCAACCCCTTCCCGCTTGACTTTCAGTGGTAGTGCTGGCTAACAGTCACAGGCTTCTCTGGGTGAGGGCGATAGAGGTGTGGGGATGTGCAAGCCCAGAAGTCCTCAATCACCAGCAACGCAATAAATGCTTCTCCAACCCTGTGCTTTACTCTAATAAAGAAATTACTTTAGTGCACACTCAAAACGTGATACTCCACAGAACCGACTCGAGGTACAATTACCATCCTGCTATTTTGGCTACTGCTCGCTGGATCCGGACTTCCCTCTACTGCCTTCCTTTGTGTCCTGAAAGTAATCAAATGCAGGTCTCGGCTCCTGGATTGAAGTTTCTCTCGACATATATGAAGGCTGAGGTGCCGATAACCCCCTTTGTAAGTTTGTGGTGCTTGGTTACTTTAAACTATTTTCTTTTTATATAATCTTAGCACAGCATAGCTGTGAAAATCTGTATCGGGTGTCTGGTGGGGTCTTTTCTCAGTTGCTCTTCCGGAAAGAGAAGCACCAGCAGGAGGATAACCCATATTCAAAAACTGACATTTTACACAAGCGGTCTCTAGCTGCAGAAGTAGGCCTCCGACTGACAATTGACCTGCTTCTGGCCCTCCAAGTAACATGTGATGGGACCGCTGGGGACAAGTGGTCATTGCAGAATAAGGGCAGCCACAGTAGAATAGTCAGCTGCAGGACACAGATCCCCATTCCAACTGCACGGTATGTCAAGGGCACAGTTGTTGGTGGCTGCACAATCTGCCTCAGATACAATTTGCAGCTGTAGTAGCACAGTTGGCCTTAGACGTAGCTCCTCATCGTAGCAGCACCGTCGGTGTCAGGCACAGCTTGTTCTAGCTGTGGTACACTCTGCCTCGGGCACAGCTTGCAGTTTGTGGTTTTTGCCTGAAACCCTTAGCACGGAGAGACTGCTCCACTGCTTCACAGGTCAAGTAGATTGCTCTCCTCAACCTTTCTTCTCTAGCTGACCCACACACCACTGGGGTTCCAGCTGCTTTTAGCTCTCCCTGGACAATCACTCCTCCTGCAGCTTAAGCAGGCTTCTTTCCACTATCAGCAGGCAGGTTGTCTTCTCGGCGCTTCAGATCAGGGGAACAGCTTCTTACATCAAGGCAAATCTTCATGTGACAGACCTTCATCTCTGGGAAGTTGGCTATCAAAGAGACACAAGCTCTGATTGCTCAGCTGCCCTTTTAGTACTGTATGGCACTCTCCCTTGGTTGGTCAAGAAGAACTTGGAACTGGAATAACGTGGGTGAGTGATTCATGCTTTTATACAATTTAAGCAGACATTAGATGTGAAATCACTGTCTGCACTTTCACAACTGGTGTGGGATGCTTTATCTCTCAAATGTCCTTTCCTGTCTGCTCCTAGAACAGCATTTGTGTAGAGTGATGCTTCTCCTGGCAGGGTAGCCTTCAACCTGAGAGCCCACAACAACGGCACAAAGAGGTCTGAACTTTCTTAACCTGGTTATCAACAGCCACACTGACCAGCGATCTGGGAAGAGACATAAGGCTAGCCTCCCTTTCACCTTAACAACAGACATTGTAATCCCACCCCTCAACTAGAGGCGGTGCTACAGGAAGACTAATCAAAAGACCATCTATATAAAAGGCCTAATTACATTTCTAAAGGAGCTTTGTAGCCTCTGTCCTCGTCTCAGTGTCTAAGTCTCCTCCCTCCAGCTTCAAGAACGTCAGCAATACACTTCCACTGTCTGGGGAAACAACCACATCTCCATCTTTTGCGCGAGAACAAGCCAAGGGTTTTTCAAATGTAACTCATGGTCCTCTATTACTCTCTCTTACCCATACACACAAATGCATGTCCTACAGAGGCTACATACACAAGCACAGAAAACATATGCTTTGGATGTTAGCGCTAGGATCTGGGTTAGTGCATATGAAGAGTTTTGAACAAGTGAGACAGTATGCCTCCACTGACAGATAAAAAGGTTTGGTCTAAAGTATGGATTTACAAAACACAATGCACTGCTAACAGCACTGTACATGGTAAACTCTTGATAGGAACAGTAGTCCACTATCAGTAAATGAGGGCACGCTCAGTGCACCTCTCCAGGTCAAAGGACAGGCCCAAGACACTCACTAACATAAAGAAACAGGCCTAGGCCCCTAGGCACATACTTCTATTTACAGAGAGGGCCAAAAAGGCATTTTAACCCCTTCAGCGCGGCGCGGATTACCGCGCCGTGCTGAAGGTTCCGTGCGCGGGCGGGGCCGTGACAGAGCGGTTCCGTCATGCGCACAGCGCAACCGACGCGCATGACGGAACCGCTCCGTCACTCGCATCGAAGGGGTTAAAGATAGTATGTTATGAGTTCATCGGTTTATGCTCTATATGAATTGACAGTAGTGCACAATGACATTATGCTTAGTTGTACAAATTTAATTTGAACCTATTTATGCTTGCACAATTCTTGTACTTGGCACTTTAATGGACTTCATTGTCTAAATAAAGTATTTTAAAAGTCAATCACATAAGATATGCGCAGTATTTCATGTTTTTCATATTATCGGGGAAATTGCTTGGTATATTAAGAGGTATGGCTAAACATTCATCATAATTACGGACTGCAAATTTCAACCATGTGAATTGTGTCTTTCAGCATACCAGGGGAAGGTCGCCGGAATTTATATTTAAAAAGCAAATTCAACTATTAACAAGAATTGAGTGCTTGCTGGAAAAAGGGACATTCAAACAATGGTTGGACTAAATTGAGGAATATTTGTATTTAATTCCTTATTACTTCTTGTATGAGGTTGAAGGTTGAGTAATTGTGTCAGCGGTGACAAAGCTACTTTAAAGGTCAGATGCAAAACACAATTATATTTCCCAATTGGCGGAACGTGCACCGTGGAGGCTAAGTAGTTTGATGGATGAATTTATATTTTATAAATGAAGATGTTTTCCAATTGCACTACCTTTTCTCTCAGCTAAGATGTGCCCGTCCTTTAGACATAATTCAGTGTTTTAGCTAGAGCAACGGCGATATTAATAATACAGTATGCCCAATGGTCTGTGAAAATTGTTTTGTGTTGTCCATTTGTAGATAATGCAAAGGCCCTTGTAATGATTTGTGATGGTGATGCTGGCTACTCAGAAGCCTGTAGCAAATTGGTAAAAGACACCTGCGAAGCTTGCACGTAATCAGTCTAATGTAGCTAGACATTACAGGCTGTGATTTCTATGTGCAAGATATATAGCTGGAATTGTGGCATTCTGAGGGCGCTCAGAAATAGTGTTGCTTTTTCCAGTTTTTTTAGCATATGAACAGCCGCGGCCCTTGCAGGAGAGAGTGGTGACGATGACGAGGAAATGTTAAATAATTAATTAATTTTCTCTCTGCATCGTCCCTCGAAATCCCCCTCCCACCGGACTCCACCGTCTCACCGCTCTTACCGGCACGGGCCGCGGATGCGCATGAATAGGCCAAAATTCAAGAGACAAATCATCAGTCACCGCTTTGATTGGCTATACATTGCCTTTGAATTTTACGTAAGATCTGTATACATCTAAACCAAATACGTTGTGTACTAACACCTGTAAAGTTTATGTATCACAAAATAGAAAATAAATTGTATTGGCCCTTATTTATTGGTGGGAATTGCTACCGAGCTATATCTGGTGTCCACTTTATCTGCCTTAGAAAAACGAAAATTTGAGTTTTAAGGAGATGTGGCCCAGCGTCTCGTGCTCCCGTCTTTGGAAGGTGCGAACCTAGATTTGAATACCTACCTCGGGCGAGACTCAACATTTTATGATTCTGAGAAAACCACTTAATCTCCCTGTGCCTAAAATGTGGGTTAAATGTAATTGTGTATTACCCATTGATGTACATCTCCTGACCCCCTCATTTAATGTACAGCACTCCATTGCTTTACAGCTTGGTTTGCACCAATGCATCCATAAACTTGATATGGTTACAAATTTATGCTTTTGCAAATTAACTGTAGACTACAACCCACCGATTATTTTTACCTTTGTTGGAGCTTGTGACTTGCCGGGTATATAAGAATCTCTGTTAGAAAAGTTTTATTTCAAATCTGTTTATTAAGATTTTAAGTAAGAACAGGCGTCATTATGAACAACATAGATCGCTAGAGAGGCAGTATAAGATCATAGGGCTTCAAACGATGAGTGCACCATGAGCAGCGTATAAATATCATGCAACAAAGCGTACATCTGAGTTGGAAAAGGGGGGTTCATATAACAATTACAGATGAAACGGTATATAAATATTATATGTTATAAGACACAGTTGAATGGGAAGTCCAACATGCTCCCAGTGGCACCAGCGTAGTTTCTGCAGCACCTAATAAATGTTCTTCGGTGAAGACTAAACACTGCAACTTGGAGAGAAAAAGGAGGGGACCGGGGAGGAGGGTGGCGGGATCGAGGCGGGGGGAGGGGGGGGAGGGATGGTAAGGGGTGAGCCCAGGGGACAGTGTTAGAAAAGTTTTAACACACTCGAGTATTTTATTATACTAGGAATTTGTGGCACTGCTCTACCGCAGGCACATTAAGAGAGCAAGCAATTTTATAACCATTGGAAACTGTGACCACCAGATTACACACAGATCTCTGGAGCCAATGCATTAACCACCTCAGCTATTTTGTCTTCAGTCATAGGGTGATCCCAGGTCAAGAATGTGAATCCTGGTAAGGCACTCTCTGCCTTCTATTCTTAGGTGTATATCTTAATATCCAAGAGCAACCCCTAAACCCATGGGAACCTGGTTATACAATTACTATAGGAAACAATGGTTCTCACTGAATCATTTAGAAAAAAATGCCTGGATATCAGTAAACAATTACTGTTTGCAATCAATGCTTGGGCTGTAATATATGACCAACACTCTCTTCCTGCACATTTTTACTTAATCCAATATATATTTAGACTATAATGCAAAGTGAAAAGTTCAATGTGTTCCCAGTGAACAAAACCAAAAAATAAAACAGTATTGTTAGTGATGAGAAAAAAGGTGTGTTTACAGCAGAAAACTTTTAGATTCCCAGTAGTCCATTGGCATCATATGCTTGTGCACCTATTCAGTTCAGGGTTCCTGTAGTTTGTTCTCAAATTGTTGATGACCTTTCGACCCAACATATGAATACTAGGGTCTCATCAGGACAATGTAATGTTTAGACAATTCTTGATAAGCAGCAATCAAAATGTTGCAATTGTGCTGGTCCTATATATCAGAGTTGATCACACACCGTCATATACCAAGTGAAATAAGTAATGTAATTATAGTCACGGATGAGTGTTTTTTAACCCCCTGGTACTGTGTGTCAGTAGATGTTCAAGAGGCCATGTTGCTCCTGATGACAGCTGCAGCAGTGGTGTACACTGACCCCACTTTGCCAGTCCAATTAAGCAGGAACAGTAATTACTGGTTCGTCTGTGCACACAATGGTACTTATGGCAAAATTATTAAGATACACAATGGCACCGTTCTGTGCACTGTCTACGGATCGGCTGCTTCTCATAATGCAGTGAGCTGCACATCTACAGAAAGGCCGCTCTACTGGGGTAGCTGGCATTGAACATTGATTTTCTGAAGGCATACACAACGTGGACCACCAAGTACAACTTGACTGGGGAATTAATTTTTGTAATAATGTTAGCTGGCTTTTAGTGAAGTAGGTATCTGGTTATTAGCCTTTCCATGCAAGGAATAGATCAGCAATCTTAACCATTGTTCCTTGGCAGTCTGGTGAGCTTAAAACATCTTACCATTGATGTAGGCTTGCATTGTGGGCTGAGGCCGAGTTGACTGTTGTCATGAATCATTTTGTTTTACTTGAATTTAAGAAAGTGGATGAACATCAGCTTATTCTTGCTTGTGATGCATGCATTGCTATATGGAATATCCTAGTTTAGTTCTGATGTAGAGTGTTGTGTCATCACTGCAATGCTAAGTGATCTTGCATGTTTTGGCGACTAGTTTGCCCATTAGCTCTTATATTGGTTTGAAAGGGTGATTAGGGTCCGTGGGAATATGTTCTCCTGTGCCAAAGTACCAGGAGTTGGAAGGTTTTTTGATGATGTCACTAGCTAGGAAGTTGATGCATAGTGTGATTTTGGTGCTGCACCAATCAATGACACAGTATCAGCACCCTAATATATATTAGGATGCTGATACTGTGTCATTGATTGGAACAAAGAAAGGTCTGTACTATGGTAATAAATTGGAATACGACCACTACACTGTACTAATAAATGTGTGAATGTAAATTATTAGTACAATTGCTTGAAAAAATATGTTTTAGGTGTTGTAGCGGAAGCAATTAACTTTCAAATTTTCAACAACACTCCTACTGGGCCCATACGGGTTGAACTTTCACTCAGATTCAATGCTTCACCTTAGAGGATACAGTCTTCCGATGGACCTATCTCTGTTGTAGTGAGAAATCAGAATGGCCGGCTGTCGGCCCCCAAATGAGGACCATTAATTGGTAGCCAACTCACAAACTGGAGATCAAGTTCAAATATGTTACTCTTAGAACTACTGTGCAAAAATGGAGTATTGCATTTGGAAGACCCAACCTCCTAAAGAAGTTTAATTTGGCAAGAATCATACAAACTATGTGGCTACACAGAAGAGGAGGAGCTAAAGAACCCGAAGTTCTAAAAATAATCTATGACTTTCACTATTAGGCATTTAAAATAAGATAATTGTAAGTACAATTTCTGTGGAAAGAACATTTAGACACAAATTAAAGACTCAGTTGTATTTAGATAATTTGGTTATTGTATTAAAGATCCAAAATCAATGCATCTAAGTAAACATCAGTTCATGCTAAATACAGACATCCATAAGAGAATGGTTTCTAACCACTAAAGATTCTTACCACCAACAAGGGAAGGAGCATGGTTCACAAAGGTTCTCTTAGCATGGATAAAGGGATCAAGATTAAAGTCCACTATTGAAAAGTCCATGGGCATGGGCAGGGGGAATGGAGCATACATCATGAAAGTTCAAGTCTCTCTCACCAAACTGCTCCAATTCGTCAAGCAGGCAAGTTCATCAGCAAGGGCAAAAAGGCAAGAGCCATAATAGAGAAAGTCCGACAGGCAGGCAGGAGGCAAAGAGATTAAAAAGGGGGTAGGTTTTCTTCTCTTTCTAATAAAGACAGTTTTTATAGTACTTGTTTGTCACTATGACATCAATGTCGATCCACAATGGTCTGATCATCATGTGATCATTCTTCCATTCGCCAGGTACAAATTGATTCTCCAGCAGACTTTCCCATGCACATCATGAGAAACGACTGTCCATTCCATTTTCTCAGTTTTGCTGACAAAGAGCTTATTTACTTAGTATTTTGTCGCTTAAAGAATGTTGCATGATCAAGACCAAATAAAGCAACTCTCATTATGGTCTACTACCACAATTTTTAAAAAGTAGCAACCATTTTGTAAAAATCATTAAAATGAAATTGTTTCTAGACACTTATACTAAACGCTTCAGACATCTAGCATATTGCATGCCCAAATATCACCAATGTCGAGTTTGGTATGACACTCTTCAATGAAGTAAATTGAAATGCTAAGCTTCATTATACATTTTTCATGACACCTATGTTAATAACATAAAGTAATCATTTACTAAACATCTTAAGTTCACTATTTGATTAATCCTACTGTTTCTTCCTAGTCAAGCACACTTTTACGGTACTGGTATTTCAACTTTTCTCGGTTTCAGTGGCGTTTCTCTAGATGTGTCCAAGTGCACATTTGTGTTTTAATTGTCAAGATTTGGTTTATGTGTCGTGTAAGGCATGATCAGATTTTACGCTGCATTATTGGACTACTTTTGTTTTCACTGTCATGTTTGACTATATAACATATATATACATATTTATTTATAGTGTGTGTGCGTGCGTGCCTCACATGCTCCTCCAAGTACGTAGTATATCGGTATGCTCTGGGGTTTGAGACGCGAATTCCGAATTAATGTGCAAACGTATCTCCCATTCACTATAAAGCCGCGTACTCTTCAGTTGATTGTAAATATAGTGTGATTTATTAATCAGGGTGCAAAACCACCCGGTGCAAATGGAAAATAGCATCTTTCTGAAGATCTTATTAGAACGTGGGTTATATTATCTGCGGGATACTGCTTCTGGTATTTGACTGTGCGTGATTCCTTATTCAAGATTGGTTCTTCTCTCCGGTGTGTCAGTGAAATATGGAGGAGTTCATAGAAGCGAGATTATATCCCTCATACGAGCCTCTGGTTTTGCAATAAAATGAATTCCTGCAGGTCCCTTACATATGAGTGAGTGTTTTGAGCTTAGTTAGAGTTTGAAAGGAAAGGCTTACAGGTTTATTAAAAACTGAGTATTAGCAGAACAAAACACTTAGCGGTTATTGAACTAAAGTGTAGCAATCGTGTGTGGATGAACTTTAAATTAAATCTATGTAAACATCAGATATAAAAGTCATAAAAGTGTGAGCGCCTTTCTATTTATTTTCATCACTTAATAAAGCACCCTGTGCAGGAAACTGACATTGTCGTGAAGGAAGGCATCGTACAACCACCGTAAGATTATACAAAGCGAAACAAATGGGCACGTTGAACTACACTACAGTGGCTTTTTGGCCAGGTGCCCGAGAACCCTTCCTACTTTTATTCACCAATCTCTCTTTGATCATCTATCAATTTCTTTAAAGTGGACAGCAGTGAAAATATTTTTTAAAGCCTTGACCACTGACCAAAGTCTACATCATCAGCAATAGAGATTCTAGAATGTCCGTTTGCTGGACGATGTCAGTTGGGTTGTAAAGCATATTATGACATCGTTCTCCAGGTTGTCCCTGGGAATATTATGTAAAATATACACAATCTGGAAATCACTTGCAAGAACTTGTATGTCATTTAGTGTGACCTTACATCTTAATATATGCAACCGTTGTGTTAAGCATTCTGTTTGTGTGTGTCTGTATGTACACATATATATATATATATTTTACCTACTGGCTATAGCCAGTAGGTAGTTATAGTTAGGGTCAACTTTTACCATAGCTGAAGGGTTTTTTGTTTTGCCAATAATATTAGTGCCGTTTGACGAATCTTCACAAAAGTTTAAAAACTAGTTTGCCACTCAGTTTAGCTGCTGTGTGGAAAGTTTCGGGGTGATTCGGCAAGCGTAGGCTGAGAAAAGGGGGGGCCAAAATGATTTTCCTCATGAAATGTCTATTGACATTTTCAATATTTAGACTTGGCCACAGCCAAAACTGCTAAACATATTTACAACAAATTTGGTAAAAAGTTAGATGTTGGTATAGAAAGAGCCCTTTTTGTAATTTGGTGCAATTTTTTTCGTAGTTTTGGGAGATATTAAAGAAATAAAAATTTGTATATCAAGGGTCGCGGATCTGAAGCCCAACTGAAAGAAGAGAACATCTAATTGCCCTGCCGTGCATGGCCAAAGGCCATTTGCAGTGTGGGGTTGGGTGTATGGAGGGGGGTGGGGTTAGCCGCAGGCGATGTTTTTATCAATGAATGGTAATTATATATTACTTTACGTTAAAAAAAACAAAAAATCATTGGATAAAACAGTTACAGGGACATTATAGTTGGTTTCACTTTTTACTCACACAAAACTATAGAAATTCGCCATTTATAGTTGTACTTATCTAAAGAAACTGTAACTTGTGCCGTTAAGTAACTTTAGGCCATGAGTTTAAATTTCTTAACATAAGAGTAACAATAAGTATAACTGCAAAATTTCTATGTTTTGTGTGGGTAAAATGTGAACCTAACTATAACATCTTGGCAGCCTTTGTTTTTTCAGTGAATATATATTTATTTTACTAGCGAACGCAAGGAACAGCACTAGACTGTGATGTGGGTGCAAGGGAGGTACGCAACCCCGTCTATGCTGAACATTCCATCAAGCCTGTTTGAAATTTTAGAAATGTAATATGACCCTACAACTACAACTAGTTTTGTGGGGTCTCACCCGGGATGAATATGAGTGATTTAGTGCCAGCATGTCACCTCTATTTGTTATTTACTGTAGTGCGATGCATAGGCAATAAGAAGTGCAACTATGTGACCAGCGTGATGATTTAAACATATGGCCTCGGTTTTCGGATATTGTATAGCAACATGAAAGTGTTTATTTTTATATTATGCTGGTGTTTATTTACATTGAATTTGCTGTACTCGAGTGGTGTGGGTAACACTAAGTGTACATTGACAATTGTTGATGCATCACGTTGTGCTTCATTATTTATGATGTAAATAGCCACAAGGTACAGATTTTATATGGAATGTATTTTTATGTAATTGTTCACCAGATTTGAAATTTAAGTTTAATTTAATTCCAGTTAATAAAATAACTCTTCTATGTTTACAAGCATGTTTCAGTATAAAGGCTACCATTAAAATGGCGCACATCAGATTGAGAAAGCCTGCTGCGACAGGCGAAACGCGTCTCTCTGTGCTGGGTTGGAGGAGGCTTAATTCAATTAAGAAGCCTTTAGCTGAATGGTCCGCGTGCTCTTTTTCCTGAAGTGGAGTGGAGATTTCTTTGATATATATATAAATATATATATGTATATATATCCAGTGGCTGTTGCCACTGGGTAGTTATAGTTATGTCAGCAGTTCCCGTAAAAAAGCTTTTTTGTGTTGCTAATAACTTAGGCCCCATCTGCTGAATTTCCACAAAACTTTGGCTAGTTTGTGCATGGAAAGTTTCAGGGTAATCTGCCAAGTGGTGGGAACGAGAAATAAGGGGGTGTCCCAAAACGCAAAATGCCCATGAATTTTCCATAGACTTCTTTAGTCAGGTCTACAGCAAAAACTGCTGAACGGAATTACACTAAATTTAGCAGGAAGCTAGATCACGGTCCGCAGACTGTGCTTTTTCTGATTTGATGTAAATCTGTTCAGTAGTTTTTGAAAATTTAAGGGTCAAAAATATTTCTATATCTGTACGGTTGGGCCTGTGAGACTCTCAATAGGTGCTCACGGGAGCATCAATTTAAAAATAGAGTGATCTGATTGGCCAGGGAGCTCTATTGCCCTTGGGCCATCTCGCTCCTGCAGGAGTCAGACTCCCACGGGAGAGAGACCTCTGATTGGCTGCCAACAACATGAGAAAAAGTTTGCTGGCAGCCATTACAAGACTTGTGGACTTAGTCCCCTGTCCTGAAAAATTGCTGCGATCCTACTTGATCGGAAAAAAACATAATGGTGTCCATGGCCGCTTTCTTTTATTACTGTGATGGGGTGCGTAGCTATCCCCCTCCCTGAGCCAATTATGGCCCGGGGACCCCATTGCCTTGGGCCAGCTTACTAGATATGTCTCAGAGATCCCACCCCGGGACATAGCGGTTTCCCTGCCCACACCGGCGAGGGCAGGGCAACCTGTGTCTGCTCCCACTTGGGGGAGCATTTTTGAGTCTACCACTATTCGGGGGGAAAGACAAAGTCAGCTCCAAGAGCTTTAAAAAGGTTCCCGACACCTGGGAGCAAACATTTGATCTGTTTCTTTGTCCAGACTGATGTAGACAGGGAACACGAACAAAATATTGCTCCCACCTGGATAGAGCAACTTAAGTAGCTGTCCCTGCGTGAAGTACTAGTGCCAGCTTCCGCTGCATGCGTGTAGTTGGCTGGGCTGTGGAGGCCCCTGAGTCCCTCTGGGGTTGGAGTTCCAAGGGCCGGAAAAGGCTTGGGGGGGGTTGCTACGTGCCCCCACTCCCCTTTATCTTAAGTAATGGCCCTGGGGGATGGAGTACCCAGGGCCTTTCAAGGCTCGGGGAGGGGGGCTACGCGACCCCCCTCCCTTTTAATAAAAGAAAAAGTCCCTAGGGGATGGCTTTGCAGGGCCCTAATAAGGTTCGAAGAGGGGGGCCATGCGGCCCCTCTTTCCTATAATTGAAAAAACAGCCCTGAGAAATTGGGTCTCCAGGGCCTACTAAAGCTCAGAGAAGGGGGGCCATGTGTAATTAAAAAAATTAGTCTGGGGGTGGGTCCCCAGGGCCTAATACAGCTTGTGGGTGCCCTCTTCCCTTCGATAAAAATAAAGGCCCTGAGGGATGGGTCCTCAGGGCCTAATAAGGCTCATGGAGGGGAGGCCAAGCAGCCCCTCTTACCTTTAATTTTGTTTTTAAAAAGGCCCTGGGGTATGGCGTCCCAAGGGCCTAATGAGGCTCAGGGAGGAGCTGTGCAGCCCCCTCCCCTTTTTGTTAGTTTTGTCCCAGCGCAGGGCTGGGCTTCCGAGGGCCTATAATGGGTTGGGGAGAAGAGCTCAACGTCCCCGGCCCTTTAAAAAAAAAAAAAAAGGTCTTGGGACGTGGGGTTCCTAGGTCCTAATAAGTCTCTGACTCCTCTCCCCTTGTAAATACATAGGTGTTAGACCTGTCAACCTTAGCGTGGCATTGCGTAACCGCATCCCCCCTCCCCCGCACACCCCCATACACACACACACTATTTGCCTTCCTCCTCCACTTTTATGGCTTTGTTTTTGCTGGTATGTATTAAGACTGAAATCTTTACCACTGCTGACCAATGCTAAAGTGAATGTGCTCTCTCCTCGAAACATGATAATATTGGCTTATCCCCAATTGCCATATTTGATTTTCTTATAAGTCCCCAGTAAAGTGCACTAGATGTGCCCAGGGCCTGTCAGTTAAATACTGCTAGTGGGCATGCAGCACTGATTGTGCCACCCACTTAAGTAGCCCTTCAAACAGGTGTCAGGCATGCCTTTGCAGGGCATGTGTGTGCAGTTTAAACTGCAGTTTCGACCTGGCAAACTATGCCAGGCCGAAACCTTCCTTTTTAATACATATAAGTCACCCCTAGGGTAGGGTTTGTACAGCCCAGAGAGCAGGGTGCGAGGTATTTGAAAAGCAGGACATGTACTTTTAAGGTTTACGGGCCAGATGTACGACCCTTTCATTTAGCGTCTCGCAATTTGCAACTCATTGCGAGTCGCAAATTGCGAATCGCTAAATGAAATGTACAACAGTGTCATTACACTATTTTGCAATTTCCAAAGGGGTCGCAAATTGTGAGGCTCATTAATATTAATGAGCCTATCGCAATTTGCGGGCCCATTGGGAATACCAGCCCTCCCAGGGATGGTGGCCTACTGGGCTCAGCTCTTTGCTGTTTATGAAGAAAATAAAGCAGTGTTTTGGGGTGTTCCTCTCCTTAGCAGGATGGCCCGGGGTTGTTCCGAGCCCCTTCCTGACTTAAAGAGATGTCTGGCCTGTCACCGGCAAATGCAGCTCACACCTGGGCCAGCCTTCCCTTATTTTCTCTAAACTGACTGGCGCTAAACTGTGGGAAAAAGAGGATTTTGTTTAACAGAGAGTAGGGTGTATCATGTGAACAGAGTTTCATTATGCATATTGTGTGTCTAGGGGTATAGCATGGGACTTAGGACAGGTTGAAAAGTAATAGGATTTTCACATACTGTATATTGAGTAGAAATAACAAATTGTTTGGTAACAGAGATATGTTTTATTGTCATTTTATAGTATCCCCTGATGTTGGGCGCTTGTAGCCCGAAATGCATTGGGTTTTAAATAAACTCTGCTTGGGACAAACCTTTGCATCTGCCGTGTTTAAACAAGAGGTCCGGATGGGTACAGTTTTCACATGAGAAGCTTGGAAAATGGCATTACATCCCGAGTGTGGAACAGAGCATAAGTTGAGCAACAACAGAGGTTTAAAATGTTGGAGTACATGGTGAAAACGGATTAAAAATGGAGTAAAAGTTGAACAGTATGCCATGGAAGCGCAATGTAGCTGTGCGATTGGTGTGGGGCAAGAGGTCGCTCCATCTCACTATGTTGTTATTAACTAAGGTGCCGTTTGGACAAGGCACTTACCAATGTGCGCGCATTCTTGGAGAATATCGGGGCGAGTTTGGATATAATATGAACAGAAGGTGTGCTTCCCACCCCCATAATTGTTTGTCAAAAAGAGGTAATAACCAGAACCAGTTTTAGGTTTAGAGACTGGGGTGTCCCAAACTCACAGGTTGGCACTCAATATAAAAGTGTCTCCATCAGAAGCTGAAATCAGAACACTCCTGGACCTCAGAAGATTCAGAAGAAGGACTACCCTGCTGCCTGAAGAAGGAAGACTGGACCTGCTTGCCTGGAACCCAGGACCCCAGAAGTGACTATAAAGGACCCGTTGGCTAAACTCCTGTTTGAGCTACAGGAATATAACAAGCTTCCAGAGGCCTTTCCTCTTTTTCCAACTGTATCTAACCTGGTCCTCTCTGGCGGCTATTGTACGATTGAGTGCTGACCCTCAGGTGTTGTTGTTGTTCAAGGTCCTGGACCCTTGACTGGTTTCAGAGTGTACTTCTCCCGACTTAACTGAAGTCCTCCCCAGACTTAACGTTGAGCAACGCCAACCAGCACCTTATAGTCAGCTCCACCAACTTCGCCAAGGGGCACCTGGCACGTGTCATAAGTACGCATACGTAGACCACATTCATTTTGCCAACTAGGCAAAGTGTTTACTGATTTAAGGAAATGTGGTCTATGTGGTTTGAATGCATTTTTGATGACAAGTGCCTAGTGGCACAGTGGATTTATGTGACTGGTGGCCTAAATGTACTTTACAAACTACCAAGTGATTTATGATCTATGTGATGTCATGACGAGCGCCTGGTAGCGCAGTGATTTATGTGATTGTATTCTAATTTCTTTTTATCAATATTCCAAAGGATATTTTTATAGAAGCTTGTGTGGAGTCTCTTTTTGTGGTGTGCCTAGTATGTCACTGGTGTGTGCGTTGCGCAAACGCTTTATACTTTGCCTCTGGGATAAGCCTGACTGCTCTGTCAAGCTGTTGAGGGGGTGAGCAGGGGTTATCTTGGGTGGGTGTGTAACTCCCTTATCCTGACTAGATTGGTGGGTTCTGCCTGGCTTAGGTGCATACCCTAGCCAACCAGAAATCCCAGTTCCAACACCCACCAACTCCGATGTTGAGAGGCACCAGATCAGTTGCTTTACTGACTACGACGCTGAGCAGAACCCGATGATCAGGTACCTTGGCTTCAATGCCGAATCACGCAAAGCAGCCTCTGAGTGACTCTGAGACCTCGTGAGGCAGCTCTCTGTTGTCCTCGAGCCCCTCCGGCGTCACAAAATAAACCTGCATTTGACCCGCCGCTCCATTAAGGTCAGCCTGAACTTTTGACTTTGGCCCTGTCTAGCATGACTAGATAGCTGGGGAAGCGCTTCTTGCAGCTATTTTTACCTCAAGCTTTGAAACCTCATAACTCCGGTACTACTGATGGAATTTCTGTAGTTTTGCTGTCATTTATTTTATTACATTTTGCTGTATTTATCTAAATTGGTATGCTAATTTTCTTGTGGCGTGTTTTCACTTTCTTATTGTTTGAGTTATGGTATAAATACTTTAGACCTCTAAGTTAAGCCTGACATTTGTGCTAAGCCACCAGAGGGCTAAGCACAGATTTATTTAATTGCTTTTGTATTTCACCCTGACAAAGACTGATTATTATTTCAAGTGGGTTCTCATCCCCCCTCAACTAATACTCGAGTTTCTTGCAGGACCCATTTACCCAGTTTTACATAGGCACACTAATCATGTTTCAGCACCAACTGTTCAGGTGTTAGGCCTCTAAGTACAGCTGCGCTCATGCACCTTTTTGTTGTTTTGCTGCATCAGCCTATTGGAGGAAAGGGTGATTTCCAAAGGCATCACTCAGTCTTCAATACTCAATGCTTGCTATGGAGGCTCTTTATCAGTCCAACACTGGCATCCTGAATTACAGTTCCTCAGATGCACATTACTTCTGCAGAGCAACAGTTGTGCTATTGGAGTATTGCATGGCGGGATTTCCCAAGCAAAGCTTGTATCATTATCATGGTTCGAAGACCATCAGCTGGGACTTTAATTACTACAAACAGTTCTCACTTTATTGGAATGTGATGTAATTTCCCCAATCTGCGAAAGAGTCTGAAATCAAGGGAGGTGTGCACGTTGTGTGTCTTGAAGATCATAAAACCCTTCAAAGGCAATGTCCTTCCTCTTCTTATATAGACAACTCCAACATCTGACTGAAGTTACATGCCATTGTGGCCTCTGCCTTGATAATACGAGGCACCGAAGAGCTCCACTTCTTTGTAGCAATGGGTTAACTTTGTGCACATTCTGCATTCAGACTGACATGCCGCAGGACTCCGTGCGGATAAACTTTGACTGACATGGACTATGTAAGCCCACTGGGCACAAGCGTTCTGAGAGGCAGCCCTGCAACTGCAGGCTGGAGGCTTAAGCCTGGCCGGCAGTGTTCGGATTAGTAGCATAATCCTTATTTCATTCTCTGCCAGCATGTCCATGTTTTCCATTCAAGATTAATTCTTAGTGGTTCTATGAGAAGATGCAGTGCGGTCCTACCAGGGGCCTGCCACAGTCGATAGGCAGTGAACTTAGGAGACCCCTCGAGAAACGCTGCATTTATACCTAGGGTTTTTGTGGGAGGAGCAGGGGTTCCGTCCGCCAAGACATGCCGGCAGCGCTCCAGCACAATACCCAGAAGTACATATTGTTCAGCATACTCCCCCAGGCAGCAACGGTCCCTGGCATTAGCTGCAACATTTGGAGGGAGGAGAGGGGGCGGGGGGAAGGGGGCCAGGATGCAACACAGCCTTGCGGGTGGGAGATGATAGAAAAAGCAACATTGACAAAAAAAGGTGGAAAGGAAGAAGCAAAAAACAAAACAAAATAAATAGTACCTCAATTGCAGCGTCAGCAGTCGAAGGGCCTTAATACATCTGAAGCAATCAGTACTTGGTACTTGCTCCTTCTGGAAGAAATAGAAATGAAGAAGGGTTGCCCAATTAGAGGGCATCAAATGACAGTGACAGCGAAACCCACGAATGGCAAGTAATGGGCGGTCTTTAAGCCAACACAATATCTCTTGCAAGCGAGAGCACGTGCGGTGAGACCTAAAACAGTGCAAGGTCAGAAATACATTTAATAGCCAGTGTCTGTGTTCATAATGATTAATTTCCAACTCGAAGTATTGTATAGTTGTAATAATTCCTCTACATGCTTTTTTCCTTCTTAACAGTGTTCCTGCATTCTCAAAAGGCTGCTTTGTTTAGAATACCGTCTCTGTATGTTCAGAATAAATGGCTTCCTGAGCATTATCTGCTGTAGGTGACTGTATCTAGGGCAGATCGGGAGCAGCTGTTGCTCTTCTGTGCCAGCACTCACTGACTGAACCCATTTTCTGTTATCAGTCGCCTGATACAGGGAAAGCAGTTTGTAGTTTGCTTTTATCTGCTACTTCCATGATAACTTTTTGAATTCCAGAAGTCATGTCTGTGTTGGAGGTATTATTAAGCGTTGGCAAAGCCTGTATTGAGCTTTGCAAAAGCAATATACATTGCCTCCTACAGTGCAAGGCAATTAAAATAAGCCTTAGCAAAGCCAATAGGTATCAGCTCTAAAATGCTGAGGTATTATGTTGCAAAGGCTTCAAGATGCACGCATGCCTCACAATCTTGAAATGGGTTTTGTGTTTTAAAAAAGCCATTCCTAGATTGCCACCCATGCGCATGCTTGCGTTGTAACCCGTGACCAAGGGGCGGAGCCAAAGCTTATTTAAGTATATGCAATTTATTTGAGACATTAGGTCTTGCTTAAGCTGTCTGTAGCCAAGACCTAAAAAAAAGGATGCTATGTCTATGTTAGCATGAACGAATGAGGTAAAGTATTAGCTGTCTGGTAATAAATGTACTTTTTAGATATAAAGTAGTCCCCACGTGCCTTCTAGTAGAGGCAGAAGGATACACATACAACAGCCAACATAAACAAGGTGATAACAAATACTCCTGTGGGCTGATCCAAGATGTAAACAATAATGTCTCAAGATACTCTGTTCCGCTTCCTGAGCCAAAGAAGCTACAGATTGTACAACTCTATTGAATTTGAAGCTGAGTCTGGCTTTAGTATTATTACAATTGGTCCCCTCTCTGGCCATCTCCACAGTAGATATATATAATATGCTGACCTGGGGTCCTCAGTTGGCTATTTAATCGAAACCGCTACTGCACGACGCATCTCTGATGCAGGATATCCCATCGCAGCCTGCAGTTTCTTGGGAACCGGCTCGGTGCAACACATTCTTGACGCGAGATCTCACAGTGCTCCACAACCAGGGTTTAAGGTACTTTGTTCAGTGAGCCTAACTTAGTCCCTGTACCCAGCCAGCGCTCCATCGCGGTCATCCTGAACTTGTGATTTTTTACCAGTCCGACACTACCAGATAACAATAGTTGGTGCTTTGTGATTTTAGGCACTATTATTACCTAAATCTTTAAAATCGCAAATCTTCAGTTCTATTGATTGGAGTTTTGTAATCTTGGTCTCAATTTATTGCATTTTACTCCATTTGTGTAAATTGGTGTGAGATTATCCTTGTGTTGTGTTTTTACTTAATTACTGTTTGAAGTGCTCCATAAACACTTTACACATTGCCTCTAAGTAAAGCCTGGCTGCTTTTGTAGCAAGCTACCTGAGGGCTAAGCAGTGGTTAATTTGGGGTTTGCTTGTGTTTCACCCTGATAAGAATTGTAGTTGCTGCTTGAGTAGAGTTCCCCTCCCCTACCAGTGGCCCCCTTTCCTACATCCAGGTATCCCAATTTCCTCCTGTTTGATTAACATTGCCTACTGCACCTGTCTCCCTTTTCATCTATGCTATTTGGATGGGTCTTGCTCACAACTCTGGGAACACGGCTGCTATCTACCATTGTTTCCCAGTGTTGTTCCTCCCATGTCTTGTGGATAGGTGCCTTACTGTGTGTAGTATTATTGGTCATGTTCAATGGGTCAAGGAGGGAGGTGGTCATCTTAACATTACCCTTATCCACTTGTACTTAACTTCATATGTACTCATGCCTTTTTTGTCTGCATTGTTATTGGTTTCCTGATATAATTACTGCTAGATTTTTGTATCCAAGTTTATTCTAGTGATATAGACCTACTGCAGTAGACTAGTTTTCCTCCCTTTGGTATTTTATATTTGTGGTTCATAGTCATTCCTTACTGTTTTATCCATAAACCAGCATGAGTCTTGCTTGGCTGAAACCTAAAATGCAGGTCTATGTAATTATTAAATCATGCTTCTAATATTCATTATTTGTGCTTGGCTTTCATTTGCTTCTGCCTCCAATCTGAGCTTAGTTAGAACCCTCTTGCTGTCACTCTAATGGATTTATAAAATGCCCAATCTTCCAGTGACCCTTTTTTATGATGATCATGAGAATTTAAAAAGATGTTTTGAGAATTACTGCACATAGCGTTGTTCATCCTGCCAGGTTCAGAAGAAGAGTTTCTACATGACATATGGCTCAAAATGGCTGCGGAAGTCTATTATCTCATATTAAGGGACAAGCCGCTGAGTTTACTGCTTTGTCTAGTTACTGTGCCCCATGTCAGGTTGCACCTTTTTGTTGCATTTCATGTGAGGTGGGGTTTTGCTATGTCTTCAGAATACTCACTACATTATTCAGGGTAAAGCTTATAGAAAGCGGTGTCGCCTAGAGTAGGTGTGGAGATTTTTCTGATCTCTTTTAAACCCTGACTTCAAAAAAATAAATAAAATAGGCTCAAGTGAGAACATAGAAATATTATATATAAAAATTAAAATCAATTAGTGTGAGTTTTGTTCTAAAGGCACCTTGACTATAAAAATAAATTAGCTTTACATGTCTGTTGTCAGTGTTAAGGAGGGCCGTCCTACAGAAACAAGGCATATTGTGGATAGACTCACTGTACTAATGTTGTAGATAAAGTGGACACATTAATTTTGTTTTACAGTTTCACGTGCATGGCATAATGGCACCACCCAGTGCTTCGTGTTTACATTATAGGATAAGCAGACATTTTGGCTTTGGCAATGCCTTCTGTTTTTGACTTTCAGCTTCATTCTTTGTTTTAAAGTTAGTCCACTGACTCTTATTTTTTTAGGTGGGGCCTGGGCAGTGCATGTGCTGCTCTGCGAGGCATGCTGTATTCAGGTATGGACTTGAAGTTCTGCCCATTTTCCGTCCAGATGTTTTTTGGGCTTGTGTCATTGTCCTTTGTAAACTGTGGCTTTTCATTGGTCGATAGCCTTAAGTCTCTCCTTAGTACCGCCGTGTCTCATTTTGGAACCTCCCATGAGGACACCCCCTGATACATGTGGTGTTACTCTGTAGGGTTTAATTGCACTATTTTGTTAAATGTTTTTCACAGGCTTGCTGTTGCATGCAGGAAACGCTCTCCCTCAATGCTTTTTTTTTCATAGCTCCCCACTCCACACTCATACAGTGGCGCCACACCTTTGGTTTATTTGTGGCGATGAACGCAGCTGCATATTTTTTTTCTATTTCTTCACTTTTTTGTTTTGTTTACACGCGCCCCATGCTGCGCTTTTACGTTAATAGCGGCCGCACTCCTATCTTTAGACGTGCCGTGTTTAAAGTAAGGGGTACGGCTGCTATTAAAGTGAAGCCGCGGAATGGGGCACTTTTACACAAAAAAGGTCGTCATGAAAGTGAAGGCACGCCATGGGGCACTTTTGGAAAAAAAAAGAACATTTGCGATGCAATAGGTCTCGCATTTGCGAGAATTTAAGCTAATGGCATTGTAAATGACAATGCCTTTAATTTGTCTGTTTTAAAAACAACTCATAAATAAAAGGGATTGTCATTTACAGTCCCAATAGCTGAATCACACATAAATACGAGACCTATTGCATTGCAAATGCTTGTTTTAAACTGTTTTCCTCATTTCTGCAGTATCAGCTATGCTGGTCCGCAAGCCATCAGAACAACTGACTAAATGCAGTGTTCTTTCTGACTTAGCTTTTTAACATTGGAAATGTTTTGTAAATAATCAAGACAATAATGAAGTTTCTTAAAGGATCTGCATGTAGGAATAACTGTCTCTAAAATTAGTTCTAGAGCACGTTTACACAAAGGTACTTAGATAATAGAGTGTGATGCTATACACAAAATATTTTTTTATTTTTGCTGTTGCGAGGAACCTATTCAATACAATAAGGGAAAAGGCATGATTGATCAAATAAAAATCTCTGAGATACTTAACTTACAAAGAACTGAGAATCTCTGAAGCCAGGTTGTAAATAGCCTTATCAAAATATTCTCTTGATCCAAGCTTAAACACCCATTCAAGATCCGCTCTTGTGTGTCCTTATGACTGTGGTTTGGTCTTATGATGACATTCCTTCCTTATAAAAAATACTTTAAGTGCTGGGTTGTCTGGCAGGTTTAAAGATCTCTTGTGCTTTGTGGCTGCCATAATTATCTTGGAGCCATCGTAAACCACGGAACACAAACCTGCGTGTGGGTGACTTCTTTAGATTGCTCTCTGGAACCTGGAGGAATTCGCTTTTCTGCTGAACGAATCATATTTTTTATAGAGCTTCCCTAATTTGTCCTAATAAAAAAAGTCTACACTTTTTGGGAGGAATTTTAGGAGTAAACACAACTGTTCTTCTAGATGCACAGCCATACTTTGCATTTAGGGAACGTGCCTGCACAAGGACATTTGACATTTAATTTGTGTGAATTTTCGAGAACATTGAGCTGCAGGTTCTCTGAAATGAAAGCTAAAACTGAAAAAATGCCTACCAAGTCAAACTGAGTTCCATTTAGTTTTAAAGCTCGAGTGATTGTCAGCTGCAGAGGGGTTTAGGAACCTGACAGTTTCTATTGCTTTGGTTCTGGTTTTATCCCCCTTCCTCATTGGCTTATTTTTGAACAGTAATGGCTGTCCTCGATGCAGAAGTGAAGTGCGAGGAGTGAGGCGTTAATGCAACTTATTTTGGCATTTATCTGCTGTTTCTTGTCTTGCCTCTTGTTCTGACAAGCTGTGACTTATCCATGAACGTTCCTCTCTTTTGCAGCTCTGTCTGAATTGAAAAACAAGCAATCCATCCTTGTCTAGTCTCAGAATATATGTCTTTAACTTAAGAGATCTTAAGACTTATTGTTTTAGGGTCGCCTCATATTTTAGATTTAATTCAGATGGTTTAGTCGTATTTCACCGCATTAGAAGGACAATTGCAAATAATATGAACAAAATTATTAAACGCTTTTTGTCACTATCAAATCTTTAATGCATATATTTTTAATTGCTTCTATTATTCCCGTACAAAGTGTTTCATACAATTATTTGCAGCATAATTACACAACTTTTCTCTCTGCCAGCAGAAATAAGAGGTGTTTAGTCTGCCTCATAGACTGTTCCATAGTGGAGCTTTCGGTATTTATTGTCGCCCTAAAAAAAAAAAAAAAGCTTTTCCACAAATTGTGATACCTTTTGGTTTGCTGGCGCATACAGACATATGTGGGTCTTCCAGCCTGGACCTTCTCACTTGTGACACCTGCCTTGGAGGGTCAGATTGAGGCAAAATATCACGGGTACCAAAGTAAAAGTGGCCCACATTTATGTACTGGGTAATTAAAAAGTGGCCCACATTTCTAAAATGAGCAATGCTGGACTTTTTAGACATGTTCTCTGGAAATTCCCAATGCCCTATCAAAAAGATATAAAAACATTGATGCGTCCATGCTTTTCTACTGCGATTGGTTCATCAGTGCTGCAGGTGACGAGTTAGCAGCATCCACATCCTGCACAGTTCGTCTTGCTGCTCCTATCTAGTCTTTATTTCAATATGTTTACAATACACACAGACACATAATAGGCTCATTGGATGGCCCATCAGACAGGCCCATCTGGCACTACCAGATTGCCCTATAGGCTAGTCTGACCTCACTTGCTCCTTAGTAAAGCTGGTTATCATCAGCAGATGGAAAAACATTGGTCCCGTTCACAAAAACATTGACTCGCTTAATGGTATTTTCACTTCACAGTGCTCCGTCTGACACCCACACAGAAACATATTATTACGGTGCTGGCTCCACCGCCATCTCTTTCCCATACTGTAGAACAGTTCTTGAATGACCTGGAAACACAAATTGTCTCCATTATTAGCTCTCCCGATGTTAAGCTGTTCTTGATAGCCGTATGGCCAACATAAACAGATTGCACTACTCTATTGAATTTGAATCTGAGTCTGGCTTTAGTATTATTACAATTAATCCCCTCTCTGGCCATCTCCACAGTAAATATACATAATATGCTGACCTGGGGTCCTCAGTTGGCTATTAATAAACGTGCTTGACATCTGTGTGCAATGCCAGTTGTGAGTGCAATGCCAGTTGTGACTGCATTCACCATTGTGTGGAGTCTCTTTCCACACTCTGGTTAAAGTGCATCAACTCAAGATTACATTGACCATCAATTAGTGGTGGCCCCCTGTAACTCTCCGTTTCATATGTGACTGTTGACCAAGTAAAAGTACCTTTATGCCATATGCACTAGAACTTTGTGAGAAACCCCAAAGGAGGGGCAACGCAGACGCCATTGACTTGTGCGTCTTGACAGATACTATATTTATTCTTTGCCCCTTGCGAGAGGATGGCATGCTAATCAATTTTTGATGATTACTTAGGACTATCCTCTTACTTTTGGACTGCTTTGCTGATGCTACAGTCGGTAGCTGATGGACTGATACACTGAAACCTTCTTTGCCAAACTTTTTAACTTTCATTTCCCATTACTTCTTTTGTTCTATGCTAATTGACTCGCCCTTAATGGACTTTAAATCTGAACCCTTTCCCCTTCTTCGTAGGATTTGAGCTGTTAGACAAACAAACTGTCCTTTCAGCTCAATTAATGGTGGCGGGACTCTGTAACTCTATGAGCTGTTTTTCTTTTTTATAATAACCATCCGATAATGCTTTGCCTGAATGTTTGGTGCTTTAATGCAAGCTGTGATATTCTTAACTGAAATCCTCAAAAGATTGCTTATTGCTATATGTTTTGAATATTTAATGCAATTAACCAAATTAATGTACTATCTGTCTGAGTCTATTATTGAGTCTTGTTGATATTTCCATTTAAACTAGGCTATTTTACTGATGTCTTAAATGCGTTGTAGGGATAATCAGCATGCTCTGTTGGAACATCAGGTATTACTTCTTTTGTTCTGTGTTGCTGTTGCAGAGCTTTTGGTCTGCATAATTCTAGTGCATGGTATTGAGAGTGGTGTTCTTAAATCTGATCTCACATTTGTGAGTTAGTTGTCAATTTATGGTCCTCACTGGACAGCTAAAGTGGTGTTTTAGCCACCCCATCGGCGGAGAAAGATTCATCAGAAAATCATTACCTCTGTGGTAAATGGTGCTGCAGATTGTCTAATCGTAAAGGGCCGAGTACGGTTAGAGTAGTAAAGAGAGTGAGTGTGTAATAACATTTTACCACGCTTGCACTGCAACAAAAACCAATGCAGCAGTAAAGGCTGCATCGACTAAGGGACAGATGTACAAAGACATTTTTCAATTGTAAGCCCTTTGATTTTCAAAAATAGCATGTTTTGTGACCACAAAAAGCCTTTTTGTTAGGTACTACGTTTCTTTTGTGAGTTGAAAAAGCATATTTGGATTGCAAAATGGGTATACAGACCTATTCCGAACCGTAGTTAGGAAGGGGTGTAAATGCTGTGTCCCTTCCTAATTATGATTTGGAATGTTATGCCCACTGCGACTTGAGATTTTGTGATGCGATCTATTAATACATAGGTCTCATCGCAAAAATGAAGACTGGTCCCAAAAATTCTGTGCACACTTTGCAGTCCGGGCTGGCAAATGAAGATTGCCACAATAGTGGCCTCTGTGGCTTCTCTTCCTGGCCAGTGAACTGTGCATGAAACAATAAAGACTGTTCGCAAATATCCTTTTAGTTGAACAAAAAACATAAAAGAATGGGCCTATTCTAGTTTCATTTTATGCAAGATCAACTGTTCAGGACCCTGTGATCACAAAAGCATGTGGACATTGCCAACAAAAGCAAAACCATGCACAAGTCTGCCAGAGCAGTTCACTGTGTACAGAGAATAGTGAGCGATTTGGCGGGGTTGTGCATGGACTTGCATTCATTGGCAGGGTCTGCATCCATCTGTGATCAGAAGGACCTTGACAATGGAGAGAGATGACATTAAACAAGCATAAGGCAACTGTTGGAAGGCGGACCCCGAGGAGTCGGTGAGACCACCAAGGGGGGGCCCTCTCACTGCACGAAGTAGCCGAGCGCTGCCGAGAAGTCTCCTGAGAGATCCTTCTCCTATCCCGTACTAGCACAGTAACACCACCACACTGGACTCAAGGAGGTTGTCTCAAGACAAGCAATTCTTTATCATCAATAAAAGGTTACGAGTTCAATATTTACACGAAGGGATCGAGGGATCCACCAAAAGTCTCAATGTCTCTTTGGAAGGGTAGGGGTAGCGGGACAGTCTTTGGCAGGAATGTGGTACGAGGGTACCTGGGGCCCAGTTCTTATCCTCACGCTGGAGGACCTCCGATCTCGGAGGGGTCGAGCCGCGACGGCGTCAGCAGGGCTCTGGCGTACAGTTCGTGGAGAGCCGCGATTCAATCAGCAGGGCTCTCAAGATGGTTTCTGCTCAGCTCGAGCCGCGACGTCGTCAGCAGGGCTCCGAGGAAGGTTTCAGCGAGGTTGGGCCGCGACAGCGTCAGCAGGGCTCCGATGTTCCAGGTGGTTCAGAAAGGGTTCACAAGAAGGAGCCGCGACGCAGTCAGCAGGGCTCGTGATGGTTCCGACAAGAGTTCTTCTCCGTAGGGTCAGCCGCGATTCAATCAGCAGGGCTCTCGACTCCGGGATACAACTGCCGAGCTGTGGTGGGGTCGCCCCAGATATAGGTCTGGAGCCCTTTGATGTCCGGACCTATGCGCCCGAGGGGGCGGAGTGGCCGGGTGGAGGTGGCCAGACGCCCAGCAGGAGAGGCGCCAGGCCCATGGGAGTTTGCAGGGTGATCACACCTCGAGAGGGGAGGACAGTTGGGGGTCCCATCGATACTGTCCTCCGCCGGGGCGATGAATGGTTCCTGCGGCACCCCCTGGCCAGTTCGTGGTGCCTCGATGTCGGGGCTTCGCTGGGGTCGAGGCTGGGTTGAGCGGGGTCGCGCCGGCTGGGGCACGGTGTGACGTGGATGCCAACAAGATGGCGGAGCCACGAGGAGTATGCGACCACGTGCAGCTCCGGGTGAAGGGCCTTGGTGCAGTCCAGACGGGTGGCCCGTGACGGCCGGGGCGGGGAACGGCCACAATCCAGGGGGTTAAGGACCACGCCACGAGGCCAGGTCCAACAGGCGTCCCCCCCAGCCGAAGGCATGGAGAGTCACCCATCTCCTTGGGGATTCTCCTCGTCAAGGCGGAAGAAGCGGGACAGGCCGTCGGCGTTGGCGTGGTCATTGCCGGGCCGGTGTTCGACGTCAAAGTCCATCCCTTGTAGCGAGATGGACCATCGCAGCAGCTTGGGGTTCTCGCCCCGCATTCGCATTAACCATTGCAAGGGCCGGTGGTCGGTCTGGACCCGGAAGTGGGCGCCAAAGAGGTAGGGCCGGAGCTTCTTGAGGGCCCACACCACAGCGAAGGCCTCGCGCTCAATAGTGCTCCAGCGTTGCTCCCGGGGCAGTAGTCGCCGGCTGATGAAGGCCACTGGTCTGTCGAGCCCCCTTTCGTCAGTTTGGGAGAGGACGGCCCCGATCCCATACTCGGAGGCGTCCGTCTGTACCACGAACTCCTTCTGGTAGTCCGGGGCTTGCTGCACCGGAGCAGTACACATGGCCGTTTTGAGGGTGTCGAAGGCTGTTTGGCAGCGGGGTGTCCAGTGTACCTTCTTGGGCTGTCTTTTGGACGTTAACTCTGTGAGGGGGCCAACAATGCTCCCATAGTCCCGGATAAACCGCCGGTAGTATCCGGTGGGGCCCAGGAAGGCCCGGACAGCGGTCTGGGTAGTGGGGGGTTCCCAGGTCTGGATGGCATCTATCTTCGCTTGGAGGGGGGCCACCTGCCCGCTCCCCACTTGATGGCCCAGGTAGGTCACGGATCTGTGGCCGATTTGGCATTTGCTGGCCTTGATTGTGAGCCCGGCCCGCTGGAGGGCGGCCAGGACGGCCTCCAGGTGGAGGAGGTGCTCGGCCCAGTGGTTGCTGTACACGGCAATGTCATCTAAGTAGGCCGCGCTGAAGGCCTCAAGCCCGGCCAAAACCTTGTTCACCAGTCTTTGGAAGGTGGCCGGGGCGTTCTTCATTCCGAAGGGCATCACCCGAAAGTGGTAATGCCCATCCGGAGTCGAAAAGGCGGATCTTTCTTGGGCGCCGGGGGTGAGCTGGATTTGCCAGTACCCGGCGGTGAGGTCCAGCGTGCTCAAGTAGCGAGCGGCCCCTAGGCGGTCGATCAGTTCGTCGGCCCGGGGTATCGGGTGTGCGTCCGTCTTGGTTACTACATTCAGGGCTCGGTAGTCCACGCAGAATCGCAACTCCGGGGGGTGACCGGGAGCTGCGGCCTTGGGCACCAGGACGACAGGGCTGGCCCACGGGCTGTCGGAAGGCTCGATGACCCCCAGGGCCAGCATCTTCGCTACTTCGGCCTGGATGCAGGCCCGCACTCGGTCAGGCACCCGGTAGGCTCTGTGTCGTATGGGGGGGTTCTCCCCGGTGTCGACGTCGTGGACGCACCAGTGGGTCACCCCCGGGGTGAGAGAGAAGAGGGCTGCGTAGTCCCGCAGTAATCGCTGGCAGTCGTTGCGCTGCTCCGGGGTCAGGGACGAGGCGAGTTGGACCCCTTCGATCGATCCATCGTGACTGTCGGATTGCAAGAGGTCGGGCAAGGGCTCGGAGTCGTCCTCGCCCCCCTCGTCGGTCGCCAGCAGCAGGCTCAGTTCGGTCCGGGCGAAGTGGGGTTTTAGCCGGTTAGCATGTAGGACCCGGAGGGGGTTCCGGGGGGACTCCAGATCGACCAGGTAGGTGACGGGACTTTTCTTCTCCACCACCTTGAAGGGCCCGGTCCACTTGTCCTGGAGGGCGCCGGGTTCGACTGGGGCCATGACCCATACTTTCTGACCTGGCTCGAATTCTACCGTAGAAGTGTTGCGATCGTACCACCGCTTCATGTCCTCCTGGCTGGCCTCGAGGTTGGCTTCGGCCATGGCTCGGAACTTGCGGGTCTGGTTTCGGAGGGTCAGGAGGTATCGGTAGACGTCAGGAGGGGCGCCTCGGGGCTTCATCTCCCAGCCCTCCTTGACCAGGCTGAGTGGTCCGCGGACCGGGTGTCCATACAATAGTTCAAACGGGCTGAACCCCAGGGACTTCTGCGGGACCTCCCGATAGGCAAACAGGAGGCAGGGCAGCAGGACATCCCATTTCCGCCTGAGGGGTTCTTCCAGGCCCTGGATCATCCCTTTCAATGTTCGGTTGAACCGCTCAACCAGTCCGTTCCCCTGAGGGTGATATGGTGTCGTGAACTTGTATGTGACCCCGCATTGTTGCCACAGGGACCGCATGTACCTGGAGATAAAGTTCGTGCCACGGTCGCTCACCACTTCGCTGGGGAATCCCACTCGGGAGAAGATCCCCATCAAGGCCCGGCCTACCACAGGGGCCGTTATAGTTCTGAGCGGGACCGCCTCCGGGTACCTGGTGGCGTGGTCCACGAGGACCAGGATGAAGCGGTGGCCCAGGGCGGTTTGGGGGTCCAGGGGTCCCACAATGTCGATTCCGACTCGTTCAAACGGGGTGCTGACGGCGGGAAAGGGCTGGAGGGGGGCCTTGACCCGACCCCCCGTCTTTCCGCTGGCTTGGCAGGTCTGGCAGGACCGGCAGTGGTTGTCCACATCTCTCCGCATCCGGGGCCAGTAGAAGTGGGTCACCAGACGACTGTACGTTTTGTCTTGCCCCAAGTGTCCGGCGAGGGGCACATCATGGGCCAGGTTGAGAAGGAACTCCCGGAAGCGGAGGGGGACCACCAACACGCGGCCGGCCCCGAGTTCTGCCACTTTCTGTTCACTGTACAACAGGCCCTCGGCCCAGTAGATCCAGTGTGTGCCGGTCTGGTCACCGTTGGCTTGCGCGGTCGCCTGCTGTCGGACCCCTTCGAGAGAGGGACAGGACTGTTGCTCTTGCTGGAACTGCTCTCGGGTGGGGCCCCCTTCATGTTGCCATTGCGTCAGTTCTGGTAGGGCGCTCGGAGAAGCCATCTCTTCGGGGGAGGATTCGCTGGGCCCGGGGTCGGTGTCCGCCTCCTCCTCGCTGCTGGCGGGAGGGGGTGTGAGCCCCTCGGGTCGGGCAGTCCCGGAGGTCGAGGATGAGCGGGGGGCCTGGGCGGTCATGGACCGGGTGATGGCGCAGGCCCAATCAGCCAGTCCCAACATTCGGAGGTGCTCTCGTCGTTCTACTTGAGCCCAGGGGGAACTCTCCAAGTCGTTCCCCAGGAGGCAGTCGACCGGGGCGTCGTCGCGCACTGTCACCTTCAGCAGGCCCGTCACCCCTCCCCACTCGAAGGGGACCAGGGCCATCTGGCATAGGCTTTCACTGTTGTCGGCCGTCCGCACAGGGCACAGCACATTCGGTAGAATCTGTTCAGGGGTCACCAGGTGGCAGCGGACAGCGGTGATACTGGCGCCGGTGTCGCGAAGGGCTTCGGCCCGTTGTCCGTTGACCGTGACCTGCTGCCGGTACTTCTGGGTGTTGGTTGGGATGGGGGTGCAGGGTACCATCTCTCGGCTACCCAGGCAGACCAGGGACATGGCTGCCGGCTCCCATTCAGTGTTTTCTCGGTCGAGGGCCTCTTCTTCCTCCTCTCCCCCCAAGGCGGCGGCTGTCAGCTGCCGGGGCGGGGGCCCGCCGGCCCCGTTTCTTCGGTTCAGGGGGCAGGCCGGGTCGCTGGCAAAGTGTCCGGTTTGTTGGCAGCCATAGCAGGTCACTGGTGGCCGTGGTCCGGGTCGGGCCGGGCCCACCCTTCGCGCTAGGCTCGGGGAGAGATGTGGCTGCGGTGGCCCTCGAGGGGGGCTCCTGGGGGCCCCAGCGGGAGGGTCTCGGTTCCTGTTCGGCCCTCCCCCCCACCACGCTGGCGTGGGGGTCCGTTGGGGTTCCTCTGGTACTCCCCCATTGAGCTCCGGGGGACCCGGGAGTTGACCCATCGATCGGCCTCGACGGCAAGTTTTCGCGGGTCGGTCATTTTGCTGTCGAGGAGGTGCTGTCTCAGTTCCACGAAGCAATTGTTGGAAAGATGTTCCCAGACGATGAGGTCGACCAGTTGCCCGTAGGTGGTTACCTTGCTGCCTTTGATCCACCCTTCTAGGGCCCGACTGAAAAAGTCCACATATTCCACCCATGTGGTACCCGGGATTTTCTTGCAGTCTCGGAACCGCTGGCGGTACATCTCCGCTGTTAGCCCGTAGCGGGTGAGCAGGGCCTCCTTCATGTGATCGTAGGAGGTCATCACCTCCTCCGGTAGCTGGAGCAGCGTGTCCCGCCCTTCACTCAGGAATCGCCCCCACAGGCCTGCGCCCCAGTCTTTTCGGGGCACTCGATGGGAGGTCATGGCCACCTCGTAGGCCTTGAACCATTGTTGGATATCGTCATTCTTGTAATACTCCTTGACGACCTCCTTCGGGATATGCACCTTGGCCTCGGGGGGCGGTAGAGTGTCTCTAGTACTGGGGGTGTTGGTCCCTCCGTTCTTGGCCTTGATCTCGAGCTCCTTGAGACTGCGCTCGTGCTCAAGAGTTAGTTTCTTTTCCTCCAACTCCCGGTGTCGTCTCTTCTCTTCTATTTCTTCTTGAAGGCGTAGCTGCTCAAGGGCCAGTTTCTTTTCTGCCAGCTGGAGTTCGCCGTCCAGTCGCAGTCGGGCGAGCTCTAGTTCGTGGCTCCGGACCTTTTCCCGCTCTCGTATTTCTTCCTCGGAGAGGCCGGTTTCTAGGCTCTTTCTTCCTCCGGTTGCCGGGGTCAGTGCGGTTGCTGTGGTTTCCGTCAGGGGCAAGGGCCCTTCTTCCTGGGGGGGGCCTGCCCCAGCCTCCAACCATGCCCTCAGAGCTTTCTGCATCTCTTCCTTGGTACCGAGGCTGGTGGTTGCAATGCCTTTGTCTCTGCAGAACTGTTTTAATTCTTTGTGCGTATATTCTTCCAGCCGTTCGGGCTGGAACTCCATTGTCGCGTTGTTTTCCTGGCTGCTCATGATGCTATTCGTTTGGATGGGTAGCTAGTGGGTACTGGCTGGTACGTACTGCGTTCGGCTCGGATCCCGTCGCTGGCCACCAAATGTTGGAAGGCGGACCCCGAGGAGTCGGTGAGACCACCAAGGGGGGGCCCTCTCACTGCACGAAGTAGCCGAGCGCTGCCGAGAAGTCTCCTGAGAGATCCTTCTCCTATCCCGTACTAGCACAGTAACACCACCACACCGGACTCAAGGAGGTTGTCTCAAGACAAGCAATTCTTTATCATCAATAAAAGGTTACGAGTTCAATATTTACACGAAGGGATCGAGGGATCCACCAAAAGTCTCAATGTCTCTTTGGAAGGGTAGGGGTAGCGGGACAGTCTTTGGCAGGAATGTGGTACGAGGGTACCTGGGGCCCAGTTCTTATCCTCACGCTGGAGGACCTCCGATCTCGGAGGGGTCGAGCCGCGACGGCGTCAGCAGGGCTCTGGCGTACAGTTCGTGGAGAGCCGCGATTCAATCAGCAGGGCTCTCAAGATGGTTTCTGCTCAGCTCGAGCCGCGACGTCGTCAGCAGGGCTCCGAGGAAGGTTTCAGCGAGGTTGGGCCGCGACAGCGTCAGCAGGGCTCCGATGTTCCAGGTGGTTCAGAAAGGGTTCACAAGAAGGAGCCGCGACGCAGTCAGCAGGGCTCGTGATGGTTCCGACAAGAGTTCTTCTCCGTAGGGTCAGCCGCGATTCAATCAGCAGGGCTCTCGACTCCGGGATACAACTGCCGAGCTGTGGTGGGGTCGCCCCAGATATAGGTCTGGAGCCCTTTGATGTCCAGACCTATGCGCCCGAGGGGGCGGAGTGGCCGGGTGGAGGTGGCCAGACGCCCAGCAGGAGAGGCGCCAGGCCCATGGGAGTTTGCAGGGTGATCACACCTCGAGAGGGGAGGACAGTTGGGGGTCCCATCGATACTGTCCTCCGCCGGGGCGATGAATGGTTCCTGCGGCACCCCCTGGCCAGTTCGTGGTGCCTCGATGTCGGGGCTTCGCTGGGGTCGAGGCTGGGTTGAGCGGGGTCGCGCCGGCTGGGGCACGGTGTGACGTGGATGCCAACAAGATGGCGGAGCCACGAGGAGTATGCGACCACGTGCAGCTCCGGGTGAAGGGCCTTGGTGCAGTCCAGACGGGTGGCCCGTGACGGCCGGGGCGGGGAACGGCCACAATCCAGGGGGTTAAGGACCACGCCACGAGGCCAGGTCCAACAGCAACACCCTTGCTTTTGCTTGTGAAGTGGTTTCAAGTGTTTTTGTTTAAATAAACAAGTTTTCTTGCCCTGTCCTGTTCATTGTCAAGCCTCTAGGGCGGTTCCCAAAGTTTAGACTAGAAGGCTGTCAAAGTTTGTATCTGTCTCACCCACTAACTCGATAAAGGCGATAAAGGGTTGTCTGAAGCATGCCAGGATAAGATCTTTATTTTAGTGGCATGCAAAACTCTCTGTTCATGAGTTGGCAGAAGGTCCCATTGTACAGTTAATGGGAGAACAGCAGCATTTTTATTCCTTTGCAATATGGCCGATTAAAGAGGAATACATGGTAGTGGCCGCGAAATAATACACAGCTTAAAAGATGCTCCGAGATACATCTGTTGTGTTTGCAGGGAGGTTTATTATTTGTAGGATGGTAATCTGGTGGCAAAATATGTCTTTGGCAAGCTCCTGCATTTAATTGTTTCTTATTAGCTGTGCAAGTTGTTTTTTGGCACTAGATATTTGTTGAGGAAGCTTAATATCCTATTAAACTTTTAATGAAAACACACTACTGCATAAATGAAAAAAAAAATAGAAAAAAAAATTCATTTGAAGGATTTTGTCAAAAGGTTCACTGTGATCACTATGTTTGATTAGTGCAATATGGCACTTACTAGGATTACAAAGGTTTCCAAGGCTTCTTTTGTTCCCAGTCAAGCCTTGTGACCGAGCTGGGCTCTAAACCTGCCTAGCAATGCTCACCCCAGGCCAGCAGCCACTATATTCTTATTTGTGAGATTTTGTGTTACGCAAATTCTATATCTTGTCTTTGAAGCCAGTTGAATTTTCTGGTATAATGCGGCATGAAATATGTTTTGCGAGATTAAAAGGAAGTCAAATCCTGCAGACACCATGATATTGCAGCATTATTCTCCTCTCAGTGTATGGCTGTGTTCACTTGATAAAAGACCCTCAAAAATTGGATATTCATGTGAATGTCAAATATATCCCACCCTTAATTAGATAGCCTTGAATGCATTATATTTGATTGTAGCGCATAGAAAAGTGATAGTACAAAGCAGTAAGGAAAAATAAAAATCCAATTGTCACAGATTAACAAATCCTATTTCAGGGTTTGCAGCACACATCAAGGACTTGTTTAATATTCGACTTTTTAATCGTATAGCCAGAACATAGTCGAAATTGTTAAAGCTCGGTGATAAAACGTTACTTTCAGCATTGTGTGTCAAGGTTGTGAACCTGCACGCCTCCAGGGAGGTCTTTGCAGCAAATTAGAGTGACACATTAGCACCGGGCAGCAGGTGTGTGAACATCTTCATGTGTCTTAACGAGTCACAAGTGTGCTCATCATGACACAAAATGGCGGCCGTCACATCTCCTGGAAAGCACCGAGAGGGCTTCCTCCTCCTGCAGGCAACAGCAGAGTGAAGTTTAAATGTGTAAACTCGGTCTTGAATAAATAGGATTTACAATTCTAGGATTTAGTTCAAGCTGCAGTACAAATTAAAATTCAGACTGGACGATTGGCAAGCCACTTTGATCAAGTGGGATTGCAGAGTATTGCACTCATGTAAAATGTGCTACAGCAGCCCTTGGCATTCAAATGCACCTCATGTATTTTGCTATGTGCTATTATTTTTATTATGATCAAGCAGGAAACGTGCCAGGTGGCTCGTGAAGTACTGTACACCAGGTTACTGCACTCCATAAAATATAAAAATGCATTACAAATTGAAAATCAAAACCAAAATTGAAGTCTGAAACAGGCGGACATTGTCACCAAATGTGTTCATTCACCTCTAGTCCAAGAGACAAATTGCAAAATAAGAATAAACTATCTTCGTGGGGCAAAAAACTGAGTGCCTAAAGTGGTGAAAGGAAATGTAGGAGCTAAGGGGCATATTATCAAGCGTGGCGATAAAATTATTGCCGCTTTAGCGGCAGAAAACTGCCGCTAAAGCGGCGATAATGGGCTTGATAATATGCCCTGGAGAATTCCAATAGAAGCCCATGTTGACACCAGAACATGGACTTCTATTGGAATCCCCAAGGGCATATTATCAAACCCATTATCGCCGCTTTAGCGGCAGTTTTCTCCCGCTAAAGCGGCGATCATTTTAACGCCGTTTGTTGATAATATGCCCCTAAGTTTGTAATTCCTCCCTGAAACGTTCCAGTAGTCCACTTACTCAAAAATTGTGCACAACGTCTACTGATAACGCCAGAGAAAAATCCAGAGCTTTGTGAACTCGAAGAAAGGTCTTGGCTACTGGTTGAGCGCGACCCACAACTTTCACCGGCTTCGGGGTTAAATGGGGAGACCGATGAAGAATAAGTGCTTTATAAATGATGCCCCTAACTTGGATGTGCTACTCCAGTTGTAAGACACAGGAAAAGAACAGATTGTCATATTTTCTTGCCTCTGTGAGAAAGCAGTTACCATTCTGTAAAATACTTTTTAACTGGAGTAATGCCCACTTGGCTAGGGCTACCAGAGATATCTTTGAGCAGTCAACGTGTAAAAGTATCAAAGCCAGAAAAACAGAATGAAGATAGTTAGGTGGGAGGATGTATTTAATTATCTAAGATTGGGCAGCTTATACCAGGCTGTTTGTACATTTCTTAGACAGTAGTTTGGAATTTAAAACAATGTCCCAGAACCTGGCTGACTCTATCATTATTGGTATGCTGCTATCTTTGGTTTAGATTGACATCTAGAGTTGAACGGGGAGAAAGACACTATCTTTTGAAGCTGTGCACATAGATGGAAGTCTCAGGTAGCCTACAGTAACCCCATCTGGCACACTACCTTCCCCTAAGGGTGTTGAACGGGAGTGTGGAGTTATTGGGCCAGATGCACAGCCCTCAGTCTTTGCGACTCACAATATGCATTTTTTTTGCGACTCGTAAATTGGGAGTCACAAAAATTAATGTACAACAGTGTCTGAGACACTATTTGCAATTCCCAATGGGGTCACAAAGAACCTGCCTCATTAATATTCATGTGGCAGGTTGCATTTTGCCACCCATTGGGAATGGGCCGCATTCACACGTTACTTGCTCGCAAAATAAGTTTGATACGTGCTACAGCCCTTTTTAGCAAATGGACGGATTTCCTGTTGGCGACAGCTAAAAATGGTCATACATCTGGCCCATAGAGCGGTTCCTGGTTGACAATGTTGGCCTAAGAGGACCCAGGGAGTGACTTATGTGAACTGTCTGTAATGTTGCTTTCAGGTCAAGCATACCCCCCTAGTCGGTTTTGTTTTATTTTAAAGGCGTTTCAGTCATGCTATTGCGAGTGCTAAATATTGTCCTGGGGTACTCTTTGCTTAACTGAGAAAGGCAACAATGATGTGGGCCTGTAATTCTGCAATACAGGGTCTGCTGTAAGCTTCTTTAGCAGGGGATTAATCAAGGCTGTCTCCATTTCCATATGCACCATATTCATAGATAGAGAAGCGGCGTATAACCCGGTAAAAGTATAAATTAAGGACGTGGCCAAACGTTTAATGAGCTTCTTGGGGCCTGAAGAAAGAGTAGAAGCAGAATACATTGTGTTGATTGTGGCAGCGATGACCTTTCAGAAACAGAAAACAAGCATTTGCAATGCAATAGGACTCACATTTACGCGAGACCTATTGCATTGAAAACGGGAGTGCGGGCGGGCGAAAGAGGCACGAACGGGAGTGGGGTGGGAGAGGGGGGGTGAGAAGTCACCGACTGCGGGGGGGGGGGAGACAGGGAAGAAAATAGTGTTCAGAGTAAAGGGGCCAGTAGCCATGGAAGGATACAAATGACATGGCCATCATGAGGAGGGACTAACAAGCCTAAAACCAATCAGAAAGCAGCATTTAGGACCTAAGCCAATGAAAAAGATGGGCGGAGAGTGGGCAGAGCTTCCACATTATACTGAATACTGCATGCCTCGCATGCGCTGCAACGCTAGGCTCGACCTAAAAAGGTAGATAATGTATTGAGTGAACGGGGATTATTGGGTAAGTGCTAGGAACGCTATGTGAAAGTTTTGAGCCCATGAAAGAAAGGGTTTGAAGAAAGTTTCAATTTTAGGGTGAAACATATCCGATAGAGCAGTATGAAGCAGGAGGAAAATGTAGGTTACAAGCCATGGGGTAGCTAATTCTTGAAGATGGAAATACTTACTTTGTGGGATTAGTAGCACTTTGTACTTGACTCTGTCAACACTTTGCGTGAGCTTAATGAATGCAGTTGAATGTTGAACTGAGCAGCTGATTGTTTACTCAGATCAATAGCCTGGTATATCTGGCTTGTATTATATTCTACGAACTGTATATACCATGCTTTCTCTGTGCTAAGCAGGCTCTTAAACTGCAATATTCTTTAAACCGTGCATGGCTGAATTTATAAAGAAATGTGCTTGGTTCTTGCACACTGATAGTGAAACTTGTATATTTTTACCAGAAGTGAAAGCCTTGAAATATTTCGTGGAAGTAGCCAGTGACATCTTAAGGAATTTTAGGGCCCCCCTACAAGTCATATTTTAGGGCCTCTATACATGTCCTTCTGATTCAAGAATGTATGATGCAAAAAAATTCTAAGTTATATGTTAAACTTTAATAGGGTCAGACAAGAACGGCTGAAATCTGTCTTGCCTGGGGCACCAAAATCATTAAAATGACACTGAGTAGAGAGGCAGTCAGAAATGGAGGTAGGTAGAGAGGTTTACATAGAGAAATAGAATAGACAGGAGTCAAATAAAGAGAAAGTTTACTTTCCTAGTTTTCCTCTTGAAAGGCGGGGGCCTTGTTTAATTGCCCACACCATAAAATGTCTTTGGCAGTGGCCCAACTGCTAATTCAAAATATGACCTTTCTTCAAATTGAAAAGAGCCTGTCCACAATTAGAAAGGAAAGCCATTCTGATATTTGTGAATAAAATGATGCAGGTATCAAAGTAGAGGCCAACCTGCTTCTTTTTGTTTCCCATTCACTGGAGATATATGTTGGCTGAGTCTTGTAAGAAAGTTGGTCCCATATTAACTAAGACTCAAATATTTAAGCAAGTTGAGGATCATGCGCTCCAAAAGTGTGTCTGTGGACATGTACGCATCTGACAGCTAAATAAAGCAAGCATTGGCAAAGCCAGTAAGTCTGTCCTTTTTACCTTCCAGTTTTTTTTTTTACATTTATTTGCAAACATATGCAACATGTACAAAAAATAGCAAAACTAAATAAAGGCGTGACCTAGTAGCCATTGCACACTAACCGTGGCACACAACAGAAAACATTTTTGGCGACTGTGAACATGTGATAAGGCAAAATGCTCTCATTCATAGTGCAAGAGGGCCAAAGGATGAAATGGGTTGGCTAAATGTCCCACGCTGTTTGTTGTGGTGGGCAGAATCAATATGACACTTGAATGCATAAATTGATGGCAAGAGCTGACCAATGTCCCTTGCATGTGTGCATTATTGAATGAATTTTTATTATGAATTGTTTTCGTAACCGTGATGCTGGTGAGATAGTTAACGCTATCTGTTGCCTAGATCCGAAATTGAAAAAGAGGAAAACCCCACTTTGCACATAGAAATATGCAAGAAAAACTATTTCCTGAAAACAGAGGGTACCTTACGATTAAAATAGAACAGTTGTGCGTTTTGAACACAAGTGTGCGAGGAACTCGATGAAAGCATATCTCAGAAATATATGGAAAGAATAGCAAATATGTGGAGAATGGAATATTTGTGGGTGGGTGATAGTTCTAATGCACATCTTATGGTGAATGCAGCCTTGTGTGCAGAATGATAGCGGTCCATAGAGTGCATTCCAGTGCCATGAGTACAATGGTTAAGTGCTGCATTCAACTTCACTCTTCAGAGCATTTCATCTAAATGTGGATATTTTCCCATTCGCCAAGAATTGTATCTCCTGCTTTGTTGTCTGCAAAGGAACTGACTCAGGTTTTAGATGCCGCCTGTACCGTATGAACACCGAGTGGGCACTGAAACGTGGGCTATTGAACTTCCATTAGTCCATTAAAGCTGGGTTTTCATGCATGATCATCTCTCGTTCAAATTCGACAGCGATTTGAAGGGGCTTTTCTGCGAGTTATTGCCGTATGTACAGTTTAGGTGCAGTCCTAATCTTTAACAATATTTTGTATATAGATAGCAACATTTAAATCCGGGTCTTGAAAGTTGTTAGTGATGGTGCATAACTTGACAGCATTGCTGGTGGCTGGCACGTGCCTGAACTCAGCTTTTTTTTTTTTTTTTTTTTGCATATTTATATAGCGCGAACTCGACCCGAAGGTATTGGAGCGCTTTACATGAGCACCGTATTTACATTACACATTCAGGCACGGGGAGATTAAGTGATTTGCCCAGAATCACAGAATGTGGACGCAACCCCGAGGCTCGAACACTGGTTTCCAGCACCAAAGTCGGCAGTCTAGCCGACGGACCACATCCTCTCCCCTTTGGGGTTCTCTGAAGGAAATGTCTTTGGTTGCAGACAATGGCATTTATTAATGTTTTTCCTCCGGACTAGAAATTATTTTTCACACAATTTTATAAAATGTTGTGTTTCAAGAGGAATGTACGGCAGTACACATATCCAGTGGAACAGTTTTAACTCACAGTGGTGATACATGGGTAGGGAACACAAACACAGCACAAACTTTTGTGACACCCAGATAGACATGCTGCTCATGAGAGAATCCTGGTCTCTCGATTATTCGTGCCCTGATTTCGCCCTCCCCTCCTGGACTGGGTGAAAGGCTTTGTGCAAATAAGAGGTGGAGGGCGTGCTGTTATTTTTAAATAATCCCTTAAAGTCTCTCACTTTAGACATGACCATTTACACCTGGCCAAAATGTTGCCCTCAAAATACTGCCTTCCTCTCCTCCCCTTCAGCCCCCATGTTAGGGATTCCAGTCTATGACTTACCCGGATCCACCAACACCTTTGGCAGCTGTTTGGCCTACTTCTGTCTCTATTCTTTATGGGAGCTTTTCGAATCTCCTCCTTGGGTATTTCAGTATATGGGCAGATCATTTCAGTTGGCAAGTGACTGCTTTCCTTCTCAACTCTTGTGCCATTCTTAGCCCCGTCAACTAAGAGATGGCTCTACTCATACGGTAGGGAGTACACTTTAGAATTACTTTTCCATTCCCACAGCTCACATTACCGTCATCCCTCCATTTCAGCTTCATTGGTCTGACCATTTCGCTCTTCCTTTTACTTAACATCTCCCCTCAACCCTTCCCCTTTCATGCCATGCACACTCACACATTGGTTGGGTGGCTCGTGAGTTGTTTGGAATCTTGGGGATGTCATCGGCCGTGAATGCTTGAGAATGCGGCATTTACGGTTGGCGTGTCGCCAAGAGCAGTTGTGTTTCTTTTTTCTTTGGAATAAACTTGAGGAAATCTTCATCTGGCCTCTTTTAGCCTTTTGGCGTTCCCTGACTCTACAGACCGTTATCAGATTCTCACTACCCCGGTGCCCCGAGCTCTCCCTCCTCTTGACTGGAGCAGTAAATAGCTTTCATTCCTGGAACTGCCAATCGCTCTACAAAATTGTTTGCCACTGACCAGCCTAATGCAACTGCTCCTTTCCACTGCACATTGCCATACCCAAGACCAAAGAAACATAAACTTTCTCTGCCAAATAAGCTGGAAGACTAACGAGCAAACTGCTCTGCTGAAGCCCTCCTCAACTACCAGGAGGCTGTCCAAGTCGGGTATAGCTAGTCGTTCAGCTCAGAGACCCTTCTTCGTAGACAAAATCACTAACTCTTGGAACGCCACAAATGAAATTCTCAAGATTTTAAATTCACTTAATCATGCTTCCTTCCTACTGCAATATCAGTGCACAGCTTACTCAATATCTTGGCAACTTTCTTTCTTGAAAAAAAAAATTACATTTCCTTTATGCCTCCATACCATTCTCTGCTCTTCCGGTGTCCTTCTCTACTAACTCTACTCCTGTACATTTGTTGCTTGACTTTGCTCCTTTAATTGTTGAATGCAGTGCCCAAATTCTTCACTGTATTTATTCACTTGAACATTTCCAAGCTGACTTGTTTTGTCCTGTCTGCCCTTGTGCGTATGGATGTCTGCAATCTCTTCCTCACAAATTACTCCATTCAGCAGACCTGAAAACAGGAGTTAGTGGTACCTCTCCTGAAATTTCCTTAAGTGAACCCTTCAGTCTTAAGCTCCAACTCATTTTGCTACTCCTTCTGCCCATCAAGATTCTTAAAAAGAGATCAACTCTCAGCTCTTTTCCTTTTTTGAAATATATATTTGCTGCTCAATTCTTCCCAGTCTCAGCCTCTCCTTGGCATGGCGTCAGCCTTATTCTCTACTTTTCACATTCTTAGATTACTAGTGGATGCAGCCTTGATAATATTAAACCTCAGCATTTCAACACCGTTTCTCACAAAATCCTGTTAATTTGCCTTCTTAAAGATTCGTTGAACGACTACTCCATGGACATTCATCTCTCTTCGTACCATTCCAACATTCTCGGCGTGCATCAGAGAGTCTGACAGAGCTCCTCTGAGTTCCTAATAATTTTAATGCATGTGGCTCTCCACTGAAAACCATTATACAGTCTTTTGGTTTGACACATAATTCTTATAGAGACAGCACCCAGATTCTAGTTAGACTCAATGGTCCATGGACAGTCAATCGCATCAACTTCCAGGATTGTCTTGCTGCAGTCATCGCAAGGATATACTCACGGGCCTACCCAAACCATTGCTTGTTCAGTGACGGTACCCCGTCGTGCTGCTCCTTTTATCTCTGATCAGGAGATTTTCTGCAGGTGTTACCCTTGGTCCTGACTGTTTATTCCCACATTGCTGATCCAGCCACACACTTGCCAATCTTTCTGTACCCTTTTGGACATACGATCATTCTTGGGTCCATGAACCTGTGAGTATATCCTTTATTATTCACTGAGTTGATTCTCACCTGTTAATCTGTATGCTGTATCCACATCTTGCATGTGTGCTATTTTTGCCTTGTGCTTCAGCTGGTGTCCAGCTGGTACTATTTTGTACAGAGGAGACCCTGAGACCCTATGTGGTGTCGAAACATCAGCATGATACAAACTGATGAACTACACATCTACAGGTGACTGTGGTAATAGACTGATAGATACTTTTACACTTGTTTGTATATCTAAAACACCACTTCGTAATGTTTTGCACTACTATTTCAACACGCTTTGGAAGTGAGTTCTTGCACAAGGGTCACTTGACCCCACTCACTCTTATGCACGCTTAGGAAACTTTAATGTGGTTTATGTTGTAATAAACTACCGTTTAGACTAGATATTTTGATCTAGAATATGTGAAGTCTTATCTGTGTATCGTGCCATTTTCAGAAATATCACTGTTCTAGTTGATTATGTTTCTTATGAATGAGTTCCGTGTGAACCACTGTTCTCAATATAATACACTAGTTATCACCACAAACATTATACACTAGTACATCTCATACAGCAGCACACCCACATATGACAAAAACACCACGTTGATCCTTGGCCTTCAACGAGAGAACACGGCACCACTCCAGAGTAAATTGTTATTTTATTTAGCACACACCACAGTGCATCACAGGTGAAAATAGGATGGCCTACGTGTTTCGGCTTCACAGCCTTCTACTGGACCCTGCCAAGAGCCTGCTGCCAGTCCCTAGTGTCTTTAATATATGAGGTCAGAGTGGGTACTATTGGCGCCAAGAAATGGTCTACATATGAGGAGATGTTTTCATTTTTAATTGTAATTTTTTATGTATATCTTCATGAAACAGAGACACTCAGTCATAAGAATGCTATTTTGGAGATAAGCCATGCAGAGACAAGTGGAAGTGTCACTGTAACACGCTGCTTGAATATATTGTGTCGAAGAATTTAAACAGGGTTGGTACCTAATAAACAGTGCACAAACACATATAAAATCTGGCCATACAAAATGTGATACTAACAGATTGTATAATGATAATTTCACTTGAAAAACTGGGAAATTCTCTTTATATGTATGTTTTGTTTTTCGTCTAATCTTGTAAAACTACCAATCCCACAATGCCTCATAAATGGCACAGTGGTAAATTGGTATAAATAGGTGAAAGCGTAGATGGACTAACACTATACACCGTGAACAAGGGCTATGTGGTTGAAACGCGTAGGTGAAGGAGTAGATGGCTTGTTGAGTAAAGCAAAGTTAAAATCCCCATGAAAGCGCTGCGTTATATTTTGCATTTTGGTGATTAATATATCTCAAGGCTAAGTCCAGCCTTGCGGCAGGCACCAGCTGATAAGAACGCCCTTCGTGAGCCGGACATTGTTGTTGGATATATATATATATTACCTACTGGCGGTCGCCAGTAGGTAGTTATAGTTAGGACCACGTTTCCATAGGAAATCCGCAACATTCTATTTTGAATAACTTTGGCGCCGGTCGACGAATCCTCGCGAATTTTTCAAAATAGGTGGGGCGCTACGCTCCGCTCCTACCCTGAAAGTCTCGGGGGGATTCGTCAAGCGGGGGCTGAGATAAAAGGGGGGTCCCAAAACGCGTTTTTCCCATGCATTTTTCCATAGGACCTTTAGACAGGGCTACAGCCCGAACGGCTGAACAGAATTACTAGAAATTTGGCAGAGAGGTAGTCCTCAGGTCAAGGAAGTGCCTTTTGTAGGTTTGGTGTAAATCTGTTCAGTAGATTCTGAGAAAAAAGCCTTTAAATCAATATATATATCTGAGCCAGCTTACGGTGCGCTTACGGTACGCTTACCGTACGAGTACGGTGGCGTGCGCGAGCGCGATTCTGATTGGCTCTTAGATCTTAGTAAACATTCGAATCGGCCGAAACCAGGAAGTGGCGGCCGCCATTTTCTCTCTCGCACTGAGAGTGATTTTTAAAATATAAAGCCCAAAAACATGTAAAGGGGCTGTTTAGACAGCTCCCACACACATAGCCATGTTAATGGAGTCCCCAAAGATCCCCCAAGGTCAAAAACGGAATTTTAATTTTTTCGGTAATTTCGGCGATTACACTTACCGTACGCGTACGATAAAAAAATAAAAATAAAAAAAAAATGATCCACACTCTCTCCACCCCGTGTGCAATTGGTGCCCGAAGAGCACCAATTGTGCATGGCTTATTAGAGATAGAGATAAACTAAAATATTTTTAAAAAAAAATTATCCACACTCTCTCCACCCCGTGTGCAAATGGTGCCCGAAGGGCACCATTTGTGCAAGGCTTATAAAATATAAGAAAAATTAAAATATTACCTTTCAAAACGAAGTGCATCATATGTCCTCCATGTGCGCACGGTGCGCGAAGCGCATCGTGCGTACATGGCCCATCTAGCGTAACGTGGGCACGCGGTGCGCGTAGCGCACCGCGTGCCCACCGTGCGTGCACGGCACTAACTGCGTAAAGTGGGCGCGCGGTGCGCGAAGCGCACCGCGTGCTCACTGTGCGCGCACGGTGCGCGCACGGAACGAACTGCGTTAAGTGGGCGCGCACGCCACGAATGGCGTAAAGTAACTCAGCATTTAAAAAAACGTACAAATTCACTGAAAAAACCATAGGTTTCACACACGTTATAGTTAGGAATTAGCATTTAAAAAACCTTGCAAATTCACTGAAAAAACCATAGGTTTCACACATGTTATAGTTAGCGGAAATTTTACTGATAAAAAACCAATGAAATTCCCCCGTTATAGTTAGTGCAGGCAACTATAACTCACGCGACCGCAATCTTCTGCTGATGACATATGTGTCTTTATGAAAAAAAAATATTTGTAATATATGTATAGCTAAAAATGTATGGAAGAAGACATGGGCAAATAAGTGTCTAAATACAGTATTAGCATCAGCAGAGGATTGCGGTCGCGTGAGTTATAGTTGCCTGCACTAACTATAACGGGGGAATTTCATTGGTTTTTTATCAGTAAAATTTCCGCTAACTATAACATGTGTGAAACCTATGGTTTTTTCAGTGAATATATATATATATATACACACATACATACATACCAAAAAGAAGGAGAGACCTCTGGGTAGTTCCCAAGTTTAGGTTTATATATATACATATATTATATCATGATATACATATCAAACTCGCCGACCCGCCATTATAGCCTGCACATCTACCACCATAAGACCACATCAAACTTCCACGCAACCAACCTCCTATACCAACACACTGGTGTAAAAACAGCATAAAAACTGCATACAGTCCACAAATAACAATCAATTAAAATTAAATTAATACACTGACCTATGTATAACACCCAATCACCGTAATAATTCAGCTGAAAATAATGTTAGATGCTTTACCAAATAAAAAATATATTGCCATCCAAAAACATTGTTCTGCAATTGCCATTTCCATCTTTCGCAAGTAATGATGATGGTGCGAGTTAAGATTGAGTTAGTAAAATGGAGGTGAGAGATTAGGTAAAGGTAGTATCTAACCTTTGGATTTCATGTTCCTTTCGCCTTTGTGGGTTAGGCACTGTCAGCATATTAGACAACTTTAACTCTCATTTTAATTCGTATTCATTATAGAGCTGAAGATTGAGTTATAGTTATATTGCTACATAGAATTGTGAATCATTTTTGTGCTTTTGGACGAAGGTGGACACACTTTTCCTAAAGTTTGCTAATCTTCCTTGACTCATTAAGGGGCAGCTAATGAAAATCCTTCAAATGTGGAAAAAGTTAAGTGGACCTTAAAGGTGCAGAAGCCCTGTTACTGAACATAGGAAAGTTTATCACACCTCCAGCAAAAAAACAGTGCATGGATTTTATAAAACCAAGATGAGAGTGGGCTGTTTAATGGTGACAAGGACGGTGACAGAGATATGATAGGCTATATACAACAGAAGGTGTTGAGAGCAGAAGGGGACAGAAGAAGTATCCCCTGTGGTATATGCAGAGAGGTGAAAACTGCTGCCAAATTGTTTTTTTTAAGGCTCCTGTTATTATGGCACAGATCTGCCAAATCTGCAAGCAAGCATTCTGAATGGGGTGCCTTAACCCGAGCTCAATGTACACATTTTCTAAAAACTAATTTTTCAATTTACTGTTTGCAAACACGAAAAAATAATTAGAGAGCACAGTGAGTAAACAGGTTGAGCGAGAACTGGGTAAAGATGGTTTGGGTGGGATGGTGTCTATACACCTGACCTTGTGTCCAGTGACTGCTGTACATTGCTAAACTGTGTTCAGTGCTGAATTCTTATGCGATCTTATCAGTGATGTCATCAATTATGCTATTTGAGATGTTATCAGTAATGCCTATGATTTCATCAGTGAGTTCATGAATTGCGCATGGTTTATAGTTTGTACAATTACTGTAGGGAAATGTCAGTGATTTTTAGGTTTTGCATAATAACTATGCGATAACGTTAACTGTGGTTTGTGTGTGTCTACACACATGTATGTGTATATCCGGGTACTTCCTAGGAAGATGCCTACATGTGACGTAATGCAATCTTTCGATAAAGGATCACAAGTATTGACGACCCCAGGTCAGACCTTAGACAAAAATCGATTGCAATTGGACCCAAACCTCTTTAAGTTGTGTTTACATCAGAGCTGTTCAGTAGCAGCTGCTACAGGGCAGTAGTGGTGGGGCGGAGTTTAAAAAAAAATAGTTAGGGAAAAATTCACTTACCTGCCGGCGGCCGCCTCTCCTCCATCGTCTTCAGTCGATGCAGGAAACAGGAAGCACACAAGCTCCCAGAGTCTCCTAAGCCAATCACGACACTGCTGTCACCTGCATGACAGCAACTTTGTGATTTGTCTGCGCAGCCTGGTTCAGCGCTCAGACAGGAAGTGGGAGGCTGTTTATGTCCTCCATCCAGCTGTGCAATACAGCCAGGTGGAGAAATGCTAAGTGCGCATGACTGTTTGGCCGGCCAAACTGTCATGCGCACTTAGACAGTGTCCACCACTCCTCCCCCTGCTCTGTGGGCACCCCAGCCTCTTCCCGCATCCAAATAGAGCCAGTACTGAAAAAAATGGTAATATGATGTTACTATAATTTTATGTGCCGCCGCTGGCCAGCGGTTGTATTTCGGCGCACGTCTAGTGCTAGTATCCAGGACTCATTCTTACAAAAAATGCGTTTGCCACAGTCCAGAATGCTTTATGATGCTTACCTTTCTGGTGGTACCGTGCCTGCCAAGTGTGGGAAAACAGCCAAAAGTTAAAAAACATCAGAATCTTTCAGTTGTCTTTACTATTGAAGAAGGGACCTCTTTCGCTGAGCGATTCCAGCTAACTAGGGGAAAACATTCTGTTTCACCTGCAGCATCAATGCAAGTTCCTACTTAGAACCTTGTGCCAGAATGTTCAGCTACTGTTAAATGTTTTTTTTATTATTTTTTTCCATGCATGCCCGTCAGCATCCAGCGAGCGGTTTCATCCTTTCAGGTGGTGCCTAATCAATACGTGAATGTTCACTGGAGATTGAGCAAAAGACGGATGGGTTCCAGGAAGAGAGATTTAATCAGGCTGGTCGCGGATGGGGGGTGAGTCAGGGCGCCGCAGGATGGGCTGTGTCCTTTCACTCTGTCGGCTGGCAGGCTAGCCGGAGCAGCTGACACTCAGGATGAATAAGTAGAAATCTTCGTGAGATGTTCAGATTGAGCTTTTAGATAAAAGCGTGGCAGAGAAGCCGGAAAATGAAATGCCCCCTTTGCTCGAAGGTCGCCTTGGTACAGTACTTTCAATGGTTTACCTGCTTAAACACCGCTTTCTTTTTCTGATTTCAGTTTAAAAGCTCGTATTCCATTCTCTGAAACTTTTTCTCCCCCCTGCAGTCAAGCCATGTTAAAGGGGTTACTTTCCTTAAAAGTTTTCACATTTTCCATGTTTACCTCCAAGGTTCGTTGTTTAATGTAGTCTCATGTGTTTTTAATGAAAAATGAAATTTTCCAGTATTAACTTAGAGCTCAGTGCAATCCAAGCCAGGCTTGAAAATCCAGCAAGGTCCAGTCAGACTTCGCCCCAAGAGACATAGGGTATGCCCACATTTGTTCTGTCGTGCACTCAGTCCTTGTGGCATAGGCACAATTGTGAGGTAACATCTTGCTCCACTCTCTCCTGGGCCAGGGCTCAACCCTTCTCCAAGTGGTAGTATAGTTTCTCCAGAAGAGCCCTGCCCCTTGTATGGGCACTGGAGTAGTAAACAGTGTGGCAAGCTCATCGTGGGAGTAAGTGTGGGGAAATTGGGCTCCTTCTCATGCCCACTTAGGTATTGCTCTATGGCTATGCCTCCTAGCCGGCAAGTGCAGTTCATCTTTCAGTGGCTATGGGCCAATATATGTAGGCAGAAATCCTTAGGTATCTAAGCTCGCTCTGTGTTCAATAAGTCGCCCAAAGCAGGACACAAGCACCGCCCGCGTGTGCTCTGCAACTCCTCGAAGAGACAACCTGTAGACTCGACTATACCTCAACTACTGGAACATCCCACTTATGCCCTTCCATAAATCTGTGATCCTTTTCACTACTTGTTAAGTAAATGTATTTTTCACCCTTAAAAATGAAAAAAGAAAATTTAGAAGAACCTGCCGAAGTGATCAGGATTTGTACGTTTAATACTAGCTCAACAGATTTTGGCCACCAAGTAGGAGTAAGTGAGGCACGCCTGTGCTGGCATATTGTAAAAGAAGGTCCAAGCTGAAGATTTATTAAAAATTGGGTGCCCCTTACTAGCCCATGCTTCTCCTGCATGGTTGAATTGAGAGGGTTTGGGTTTTGGTCTGTTTCTTATATCTAGTTTTATGAGCTACTCACTGCTACATAATTTTTTTTAAAGTGTAAAATATAATTCAATGAATTCCAACTGCAGAGACTAAAGTTCACAGATGAGTAATGGACAAACAAGAGATGCCCATTTCAACAGAAGACCTACTATGCTGGTGGTCCTTCTATCTTGTGCATATCATGCAAAGAATAGTTTTATATCCTACGCTGCACGCGTATCTGGACTGCTAGTGCCATGCATGTTAGGGGAATACATGTTACATGTTCTGCATTCCCATTCAGAATGTGTAGCCCCATTGCATATATTATATTCAGTTGGCCAAATGCTTAATAAATGTGACTTACTACAAAGGTCACTGGAATTGCGTACTCCTGCTTTTTGCAGGGTGCTTCAGACAGGCTGGTTCTTGAGTGTATATCAGTGTGTCTCTTGCCCACTATGGGCAAGGTGTTTTCTATATTTATGGTTTAGCTCTTTTTATTGATTTTATATAGCATAACAACAATACAGCATAAGCCACCTACAACCCTTGGCCGGTGGTAATTGCCGAGGGAGGCTTACTTAGTAGGTAGCGAGCCAACTAGGAGGAACACAAATTAAGGACAGATGTAGTTGGAAAGGAGACGGGGAGGGGTGGAGGGGAGAAGGAGGGCACGCCCCTCTACAGTACAAAGGTGCCCTGCACTTGTGAATGCAGTCTAGTGTTGTGCGACTTGTTCGGCAGCTGTCAGTCACAAGACCCGCAAGTGTTGGGGACAAGATAACTCACGAATCTTGTCCGGTAAGTACTGTAAACAAGGTTGCCACATCTTGTTGAACCGGGGGAGTTGTTGTGTGGCTGCGGCAGTCAGTTTCTCCATTCCCAATATTTCCCAAATTTCATGCTGCCAATCTTGGTGAGTGGGTATCTTGTCCGTCCCCCTCCTAGTTAGAAGAAGTTGCTTCGCCGCCCCCAATGTAAGAGTGATAGCTTTGCTTTGGGTGATTTCAGTGGGTAGGTGAGTGGATTAGGTAGCCCCAGTAGGATGTAGCTTGGAAATTTAGGTATTTCCGTGTTGAACATTGTGTTGACCGCATCCAAGGCACCCAACCAGAATGATTCTAACCTGGGGCACTCTCATAAAAGGTGTGTGAGTGTGCCCTGCTGGCCACATCGCCGGCAGCACAGGCAATTCCCCCTGTGGTCCCATGTGGCTACCATGGCTGGGGTGAGGTACTAGTAGTGTGCTATTTTGAGGAGCATTTCCTTACTGGTGGTGTTGAGGGCTGATGTTGACGGTCAATGTAAAATGTCGTTCCGTTCTTTGTCTGAAAACGGTCGCTCGCACTCACTCTCCATCTAGCTCTTGCAGGAGACGGCAGAGGGTGCCTGCGCTATGTTAGAAATGTATACATGTCAGAGAGCAATTTCTTAACCGTGGACCTTGCGAGAATCCACATCTCAAAGGGCAGAAGGGGTCTACCCACATGTGGCTGGATCCACGGACAGGTCACCCAAATGCGCCACTTCCAGATATTGCCATCTCTCCGTATCTGGGAGGGGGTAACATGTTTGTAGTGTGGCGAAATCCATGAGTCCGTCTGCATAAAAGAGGTCATCCACCTGCTTACGATTGGCCTCAGGCCACACCCTAAATCCCGATCCCGAGGCCGCTGGGGGGAAAGTCCGGGTTTTCTATCAGCTGTGACTGGGGGATATCGGGGTGAAGAGGTCATGTTTCCGCTGAACCCAGTCCCAGACCATGATCGTCAATCTCATGACTGGCCTGTGAGGTTTAGGTAGCCACGGTATTTTCCAGATGTGTGTACCCGCAATAGCTTGGTCTATAAAACACCAGTGTTTTTCAGTGACTGTGTGGGACCACTCTACCATATGTCGCAGCTAGGCTGCCAGGTAATACCTGCTGACATGCTGGAGCCGCAGGCAGTGTGAGAAAGGCCCGTGCTCTGGATATTCTTACCCGTTTACCCTCCCAGATAAAATCCCAAATCAGTTTATCTAGTACCCATGGTGGGGGCGGAAGCGGGAGAGTTTGCATTATGTATAGTAGCTTGAGGAGTAAGGTCATTTTGACGGCTGCCATCCGTTTCAACCATGAAATGCCCTGTGACTTCCACTTAGTAAGATCCTATCTAGTCATGGCAAGCAGGGGCCTGTAATTATTCTCTGTGGTGGTCTGGAGCATGGGGAATATCTGTAGACCAAGATATGGGACCCCCTCCTATGCCCACTGAAACAGAAATTGGTTGCAGTCAGGTTTTTTCAGGCTCCTGGAGGGTCAGGTCCAGGATCAAAGATTCCTGTGTATTGATTTTGAAGCCTGACGCCTTCCCAAACTCCGATAGCTCTGCCAAAGCGGCCACCAGAGTTAGACGGATCTGTGAGGGTCATGAGCACATCGTCTGCATATAATATAATCTTATTCTCCTTCCTTCCCATCTAGATCCCGGTCACCCCCGCATTGGCCCTTATTCGTTCCACCAGCGGCTCCATGTAGAGCGCAAAGAGGAGAGGGGACAAGGGGCAGCCCTGTCTGGTCCCTCGTCCTATTGGAAAGGTGGGCGACTGCACACCATTGACACAGATACTAGCCAGGGGGCTGTGTAACAGGATTGCACTCAGCTGGGGAAGCGTGAGCAAATGCCCACGTGTTCCATCACCCGATATAATACGGCCAGTGCACTCAGTCGAAGGCTTTCTCTGCGCCGATCGTCAGAACAAGCACTGGGACCCGGGAGCGTTGTGCCTTGTCCAGTGACAAAGCCTCTTCATGTTGCTGCTGCATCCTCACTCCGGGATGAACCTGGCATGGTCGGGGTCGATCAGACCCTGCACGTAGGGTGCCAGCCTTTGTGTCAGTACACTAGTGAAAATCTTCACATCAACGTTTAACAGGGAAATCGGGCCGTAAGAGGTGCAGCTCTTGGGGTCTTTGCCTTGCTTGGGAAGCACTGTGATGGTAGCCAGTCGCATCGAGTTTGGCAGTGCTCCTCGTTTGTCAATGGAGTTAAATAAGCGCGTGAGAATCGGGGCTAGATGGGAGTCGAATGTTTTGTGAAATTCTCCAGGCACTTTGTGTGGTTGCAGCTTATGTATCGCAGTGAGCACCTCCTGTATTGTGATGTCCTTTTCCAAGGCAGTGTACACGGGCGTCCCTACATCTGAGGGGTAGACTTGAGCCAAATATGTCACCATGTCCTTGCCCTGCAAGAGTTCGGCGGCGTAGAGAGCCCTATAAAATGCTTCAAAGGCATTTGCAATCCCCTCGTCTGTGTTGCAAATGGAGCCATCCGCTCTTTGTATTTCGGATACCCGATGTTCCATGACCTGCGCCCGAAGGCGTTGTGCTAACATACGTCCCGCCTTATTACCCCCAGCATAGTATTTCTGGCGCAGTTGTAGTAAAGCGTACTCTGCCCTTCCCATGTCTATGGCGCGCAGCTGTTTTCGGATAGCTGTCAGTTGGCGGTGGACCACCACAGCTCCTGACTGTGCGTGTGCTGTCTCCAATTGCTTGATTTGAGCTGCTAGGCGGCGACGCTTATCCAGCCGCTCCCTGTTATAGCCCATCACTATACCTAAAAAGTGGCCTCGAAGGATCACTTTAAGGTCTCCCACAATGTGGCTATATCCGGCTCGGGAGAGTTGTTGATTTCCAGGAAGGAGATCAATGCTCCTAGGGTGGCCGTTCGTACATTATCGTATGTGAGATGTTTTATAATAAGACTCCAGTGCCGGGATATTGTCGACTGCGCACTAGGGTGGAAGCACAGTCTAATGGGAGAGTGGTCGGAGAGGGCGGCTACGCCTATGTCCGCAGTTATTGTGTCCCTCGTTATCCCTGAGGTTGTGAGGAAATAATCAATGCGTGCGTATATTTGGTGAGCCACTGAGAAAAATGTGCAGTGTACTTCCGTAGGGTGTGTGCAGCGCCAAATGTTGGTGAGCCCTGCTTCAACCAGCCAACCCCTAGTGCCTGGGAGAGTCCCCGTCTTGACCCGTTCGGAGGATAGATCTGTCTCTCAGCACGTCCATTACAACGTTAAAGTCGCTCCCACCACCATCTCCCTATCTGGGGTGGAAATCAGATGGCCCAAAACGACCCTGAAAAAGGTTTCCTGCTTGTCATTGGGGGCGTAAACAGTGGCAATTGTGTACCGGGTGCCCTGTATTTGTACATGCAGCACTAACAGTTGGCCTGGGATGTCCATAAAAACCCTTTCCACCTTCCCTGCAAAGTGTATTGGTAACAAGATGGCTACCCCAGCTTTCTTGGTGAGCCCAGACAAAAAATACTTTCGGTCAAACCAGCGAGAACGTTACCGTCGCCAGTCTTTTTGAAGCAAAGGGTTCTCTTGCAGCATAATAATATTGCACTTTGCTTCCTTGAGGAAGGAGAGAACTGCCAGCTGCTTTGTTGGGGAGTTAAGGCCTCTGACATTGAGGCTAAGCAGAGAGACCATGATTAGCGCCTATGCACAACATTATCCACTCAAACAGGTGCCACGCTGTTGCACCCACCCCCCGATTTTAGGAATTGGGCTGAGCAACATAAGGGAAGAGAAAGGAGTGAGATTTAGATGGCCGAGAATAACACAATAGAATCAATAAATCAAACAACATCTCCCATCCGGGAGTTATCAAAACATTTAGTTTGGAGTCCATATCACGGGCACTTGTTGAAGGTGAGCTGAGCATCACGATGAAGATCCGCCGGGTGTAGGTCCAGACCGACCCTGCAACAGCAATCCAAGCATTAGACAAGAACACCAGGGGACTCACGAGGACCAGACACCCCGGGATGCTCAATGACCGTCAGTTGAAGGCACAGGGTTCCCTTCCTGCTGCAGGTGATGGAGTAGGCACGTGCGCTCCTCACGGCAATCAGCTTCAGAAGGTTTATTCAATGTTTTCCGTCTCTGCCTAGAAGAAGGACTCACCCCCGTCTCCCACCGTGGGCTCCCCATCGGTGACTCGAAAGATGTGGATTGTCAAAAGTCAGGGATGTCTGGCAGGTCGCGTGTGTCATCCAAAGTGCAAATTATCCAGACCTCCTCCTTCCAAACGAACTGCAAGCGAAAAAGGTGGCCCCATTTGTATCGGATATCCCATGCTTGCCGAAAGACACTCAGTGGCTTGAGGGCCCTACAATCGCTGCAGCGTGGTCGGGGAGAGGCCCTGATAGAGCCAAACTAAAAGCCTTCAAATTCGATGGTTTTCAGCTTTCTTGCTGTGGTCATTATGGCCTCTTTCTGCCTGTAATAATGTAGGCAAGTGAGTATGTCCTGAGGTTAGCCAGGTGAGCAGGCTGGCTTCCTGGCTCAGTGTGTGCGGTCAAATACGATCTCGTAGGGAGGGTTGCAAAAACAACAATTGATGGACAGAATACAGAACAATGTCATACATTCACCCCAGTACAGAGATCTGGGCCTAAATCCATTGTTTCTTTGTTCCCCATGCCATTCCAGTTTGAACTCAGTCATATGCAAAGCATTCTTGACCCTGAGCCCATTGGGAACAGTCCAGCCCGAACTGCCAGGCCAGGTCCTCCCTGGACTGGAATCAGGCATCCTAGGACCGGTTTCGGAGTTTCACTCTCATGAGCCAGGATTGCTTGACTCCAGTGGCATGGAGAGCACAGGACCGGCGTCCGGGCATACCCGTCCCACTAAGAGTGACAAATGCAAAAACTACAATTGATTGATCACAAAGTGGTGGTTGGCGGTTTCCTTTTTCCATATACAAGGGTTCGGCAAATGAGGACAAAAAAAAAAAAAACTACAATTGATGGACAGAATGCAGAACAATGTCATACATTCACCCCAGTACAGAGATCTGTGCCTAAATCCATCGTTTTTTTGCTCCCCATGCCGTTCCAGTTTGAACCCAACCATATGCAAATGGCTGATGAGGGGTGAAACCCCGAAACCGGTCCCAGGATGCTTGTTTCTGGTTCAGGGAAGACCTGGCATGGCAGTTCGGGCTGGACTGTTCCCATGAAGCACAGGGTCAAGACTGATTTGCATATAGTTGTGTCTGAATTGAGGTGGCGAGTGAGCTAAAGAACAATGATTGATTAAACCCAGATCTGTGACTGGGGGTGAGTGTCTGTAAAGTTTCAGCACTCTGTCCATCATCTCCTTGAGTTTGCTTTGTTCGCCCTAAGTTGGCAGGGTATGCCCAGACGTGGGTCCCTTGCTCACTTTACCACTGGATTTAAGGTTATTCATGTTTTTTCTATACCATCCAGTATTTGCTGCCGTACTGCCTCTTCAGAAAAAGTTTGTGCTCCATAAGTGCCGATGGTTAACATGCTTATGTGAGTTAGTGAGAGCTTTGAGAGGAGATAATAATGTTGTACCGACAGTGAGTAATACTTCCAGTTCTTTTGGCCACTTACTCTGGCTCCTTTAGCAGTAAGGGGTGTTAATTTGTCACTGTACTTTGCATGAAGCCCAAGTACAGCAAGGTCAGATCACATATCAATTTAACTCTCACTTACTATGTTGTTTTAGAAATCTCTCCACCAGGTGATGGCCTGCTTCAGGGGTCTCCAACCTTTACCGTAATAAGAGCTACATATGTTCAATAAAAGTAATCCTGAGCTACTAACAAATATTATTGTTGTTGTAAATGCAAAGATGGCCACTGAGGATGCATGCTCATCTGCGGTGGCCATCTTTGAATGCACTTAGGAATATTTCAAAAACTGTCCAAGATGTTAGACGCTTTGGAATAGGAAAAAACTGGGTGGACACACAATTACTGTGCACAATTCCGTAGATTATTGCCTAATCCCAGGAGTTTAACACTCCCATTTACCACATAAATGCTCTGCAGGGAATATTGGCTTCTTGTGGAGAGGAGTTGAAGTGAGGAGTGCTGGGGTGGTGAGAGAGTGAAGGGGAAGAATCGTTTTGGAAGGAGAAGCATTGTTTGCGCCCTCCCTTGCCAAAGAAAAAGCTTAGCAGTGACTGAGGGGGAGGGGGTGGGGGGGGGGGGGGATAGGCCAGGCTAATTGGCTACTGGAGCCGAAACCTCATGCAAGTTTACCAGCTGGAATTTGCTGCTGTCAATTTCTGGTCTGGGGCTCCTGCATCCTGGAACAGCACGTGTGGAACTAATCGGCCATTTGTAAACCGGCACAGAAGCATCCCACCCGCAAACACCTCTCCGTCTGACTCGTAATCAGGTCCTTAGTCTCTGGGTTTTCAGTGTGTGATGCCATTGTTATTGATGAAACTTCTTTACTGCACGCCATATATTTTACAACAGCATTTCTATATTCATTACTTGACCTATATTTCTCTGTATATGACATGTATTACGTATGCGAGTTTATTTTGTCAGACAGAATTATATTCCTAATGGCTCCCAAACACATTAGTATATTTTAATGTGAATTATTTTGCTATCATTTGTTGTTTGACCTTGATTTATTGTGAATGCATTATATTTCATTTTGCTTCTGTAGGTAAATGTAGTGCAGGGATGCCTGACTCCTTCTATCTGTTGTGGCTATGAAGTTAATTACCTATATGACCTTGAGCAAGTCACTTTTCTGATTGGCCTCAGTTCACAAAATAAGCGCTGGTTACAACGTTGGGGGTCCAGACTTAGCCCTACCCTTAATCTATGGTGCAAAGACATGGACATGGCGATGATGGCGGAAAAGTCCGTGTACGTCCACCGAGGGTGACCCAAAAAATGGACAAAGGTTTGGGGGAGGTGGAACAACTACCGGGGAAATATTTGTGAGCCTCCCCGATTGGATGAGTCTGAGTCGGACATTAGTGAATAACCACAATGTAGCAAATGATGCTTATTAGACGCATTTTTACGGTTCTATTAGACCCACTGGTTTAGGCGGACGAGTCTCTGATATATAACAAAGATAGGAATGGTCTGTGTACAATACTCTATCTACGTCTGTACACCATGAAAAACATACTGTCATTGTGACGATGAACTAAATGTTAATAAAAATTGTTTTAAAAAAATAAAATAAAAAAATAAGCGCTGGTTGTACTTGCACTCTTTTTGGAAGTGTTGTATATGAGTTTATCCACTATCAGATTGGCAGTTGGGTAATTTCAGTTTGATGTTTACATCAGAATCAACGTTATTTAAGTGTGTTTTTTTCCTGAGGGTCTCTAGGTGGAACCATCACATACACAATTGCACCTTGACAAATGGAGTTTGAAATCTTATGGAAACAAGCGTTGGCAATGCCAGTAGGTCTCTTTTGCTGATGCCTTTTATCCATGCTACGTTGCATCAGCAGACTCCTTGTGCAGGTTCGACTACAAAATAACGCATGCACTATATTTTAAAATATACAGACCGAGATGGCTCAGAATGCCCAAAGGTACAATTGGTCCATATGAACCCAGCTCAGGATGTTAAACACTCAGCAAGATCATAACTCAGGTTCTTCTTTGCCTCCGCTGAAGAGGGACGATGACATCTCTTTTTCTCATGCTGGTCGCCTTCACAGTGATGTACATTTGAGCTCTTCTTTAAAATGATTTAAAATGAAGCAGTAATCGAGGTCATGAAGAGGACGCCTCGATCTAAAAAAAATACAGGAACATATGATAGGATATAAAAGGTACAAATAATGTAAATTAACCGTGGCCACCCAGTAGAAAGGTTTATGTCTCTCAAGTATCTTTGACTCTCTCTGGCCCGAGACCTGAGAAAGACAGCTATGTATGGCTTCAGGCGGGATTTATTTTTATCCTCTCTAAAGAGTGGAAACTTCATATACATTTTTGTGGGAATATTTTCTATCATTCAGTGGTGCACTGATTTGGAGGCCCCACCCATGTGCAATACTAAAGATTCCTGTGTTCCCCTCACTCAAGAGTCCTAGTGCACATATACATAAACCACATTTATTTTCCCTGTTTGATGTGGCAGAACATTAAAAGCACAGAACATGAGGTGCATGATTTCACTGTTGACCTTATTACTAACCAATGATTGCTGGAGATGTGTTTGGATTCTGGCATCTCTTATGGCGCTATGGGATCTATAGAAATGAAATATTTTTAGTTTTGCTCTGTGTGATAATAGTTTGTTATCCTTTTCTTTCACTTCAGCAATCACAGTTGTTACCCCACAAGTAAGTGTTGAATCGTACACTTACACACTCATAGTGTTCCTACGCTCAAGCAGTTCAAGTCAACACTCTTCTGGGTCTACTGTAAGTTGCCTCTTGCATGCAGAAGGTGTCTATGTGGACATTTAATAGAGTGTACACAATTAAAGCCTTACTGTATGCAAGACCTCCAGGCAGCTCAGTCAGGAAAGCAGGGGGTCTGGTCTGCCTCTGGGTGCCACAGGATATGCAGATCAAGAATCAAGGTCTGAAATGTTTGCTTATAGTCATCAATTGATTTTCATCGGTCTTGGAAGAGGTCCACCAGAGTACTAACTGTGCAATAATTATTTTATACTTGATGCTGGTTATCATGAGCATTGTTACTTCTATGCAACTTTAATCTGACTTCTCTTAAGAGCCTGCATCTATCGATGGCAATTCTGTATGTATCTGGAAATATAACAATCCTTAATTGTTTACCAGTTTTGTTTTAAAAGGATGTATTGCTTTCTTTAAATGTTGTGGGGATGACTATCTGTGGGTAGTTATCTGTAGATAGCTCTATTAAATTTTTGCGCCTAGTCCGTAGAATATACCTCTTCAGACTTTGTTGAAGACCCTGGGAGAAAAAACTCAATTTTCAGTGTTTTTCCAGTTTCAGCAGTTGGTGTTGCATGGTCATTTTCTTTTTGTTTCCCTTTTCTGTCAATGGTTGGTTTCATCACCACCTGCATCCACTCTCTCATCCGTGACTCCCTCCACCATATTCAAGAGTTTGTGGCTCTCGTGATGTATTATTCATCTGCGCAGCCCATGGGAAACCTTTAAGTATGTGCTTAATTTCCCAAAATTGCTCATTAAATCACCTTTAGGATCCACAGTTTGTGCAGTAGTGGACGCCATTGAACGTATAGATATATTGCCTTGCCTTTTCTTAGATTACTTTCTGGTAACTTTCCTCATCTTGTTTCTTCTTGAGAATTGCTACTTTTACGACCAGACCATAACTTGCATCTTCAACTGCTGGTACCAAAATAGGGCTTATTTGTTACATATGAACTCTCTCTCTTCCAAGAAGGTATCTGCAGTACATTTATCTTTGAGGGTGATGTTCCTTGTTAGTGTTGTGAAACAGTGCAGATAAGGATTTATTCCCCGGTCTCCAGGCAAAGATTGCTAATGCCTTAAAGTCTTCTAGGTTGCCTATAAACAAGCCAATCTTTAGTATTCTCTTTTTGTTCTCCAGGTTTTCATGATTTTCTCGCAGATAAAGAAGTAATTATATGTACTTTTCATGGTTCTATTCTAGTGCAGCTTTCTTTGCTCATTGATCGAATATTTTTGCCACATAATCTCATGGGCTGGGAGCCAAAAGATGAAGCATCTGTAATTGCTGCCCTCACAAATCCCTGTGGGTGTGTGTGTGTGTTTTCTCAAAGCAGCAAAATAATGGGATGCCTGGCTTCCTTTGATCAGTGTACCATGTTCAAGGAGGTCTGCAATCCAAAAGATTTTGGTAGGTGCTCCTGTAACTGCAACTTACTTTTGTTTGCAATGTGTTACCACTCTTCCCGGCTATCCAAAACATTGTCTTCATATCAGTCTCAATATTCTGTGATGGCAAAAACCTTTTGGTGCATTTCCCTTCCTGCTTCCCCTGTGGTTTTTCACTCCTCTATTCCCTTATATCTTTAATGGGCTAGTAGGTGGGACCTTCACTTTCCTTGGTGGTCCTGGCTTTAGAAGCTAATGAGTTTTGTTAGACGGACCGGGAGGGTCGGCCGAGGACAAGGGGAGAGGTCTCCGGGGAGAGCCGTCTCCAGCGATCGTACAGACAAATAACTTCCCCCCCCACAGACAGATACCACACAAGGAGAAGATTTAGTGTTCTTTATAAGCAATTTCTTAAGGTACGATGAAATGGTACAAGGAGGTCTGGACTCAGGGGTCCCCTCGATTCAAGTCTCTCAAGATGGGAAAAGGGGGTAGCGGGACAGTCTGGTTACCAGTCTGGTAGTTGAGATGGTATGGTGGGTAGCTCACAATCCTCGAGCTTGGTGTTCTAGCTAGGACGGGCCGCGGCAGCGCCAGCAGGTCCCGGTGAAGATGGTCGATAAACGGTCCGCGGCAGCGCCAGCAGGTCCCGGTGAAGATGGTCGATGTACGGTCCGCGGCAGCGCCAGCAGGTCCCGGTGAAGATGGTCGTTACAACGGGCCGCGGCAGCGCCAGCAGGTCCCGACGAGGATGGATGTTGCAGAAGGCCGCGGCAGCGCCAGCAGGCAGGACGATAGTTCACAAGGTAGGGCTACGGCAGCGCCAGTAGTCCGTCAAGGCTGAGTTCTCTCGGTGTCTCTCGACTCCAGGATACAACTGCCTTCCTGCTCCGGAGCTGCTCCAGTTATAGGGCAGGCGCCCTTTGATGTCCGGACCCTCGCACTTGGAGGTCGGAGGGTCCGGGATGAAGGTGTCCAGACACCCAGCAGGGGGTGGAGCCAGTGCCTGGGGGAGCTGGAGGCGATCGGCACCTGGCGGGGGAGAGCCCTTGGCGCTTCGTTTTCCCATTGACCTGCCAAGTGGTCCGCTCACCTCCTGGGTGGATGGTGGTGCCGGGATGTCGGGGCCGGCCAGGCCCAGGGTTAGGGTCGGGTGGAGGCCACGCGGCCTCGTGGCGCAGGGTCCAAGATGGCGGCTTGACCCGGCCGGGGGAGCCGGTGGTGGCTTGGTCCCGTGATACATGGAGGTCCGGGGGCAGGAGTTCCGTCGGGAGACGGGGTGCGGGTGATTCTCGTGGGTCACGCCTGGCGGGCCGGGGCTTGGGCCCTGTCATGCGGGGAGGGAGCAAGCCCTTCGTGTGGCCTGTCCAACATGCGTCCCCCCCAGCTGAAGGCGGGGAGAGTCACCCATCTTCTTGGGGACTCTCCTCGTCGAGGCGGAAAAAGCGTGACAGGCCATCTGCGTTGGCGTGGTCTTGGCCCGGTCGGTGCTCCACGGTGAAGTCCATTCCCGGCAGGGAGATGGACCAGCGCAATAGTTTTGGGTTCTCCCCCCGCATCTGCATCAGCCACTGCAGGGGTCGATGGTCGGTTTGTACCCGGAAGTGGGTACCGAAGAGATAGGGCCGGAGCTTTTTTGAGGGCCCACACCACGGCGAAGGCCTCCCTCTCGATTGTGCTCCAGCGCTGTTCTCGGGCCAGGAGACGTCGGCTGATGAAGGCCACCGGCTGGTCATGACCCTCGGGGTTCAGTTGGGAAAGAACCGCTCCGATGCCGTGGTCGGAGGCGTCTGTCTGTACAACGAATTCCCGACTGTAATCGGGGGCCTGGAGCACAGGGGCGGTGCACAGGGCGGCCTTCAGCTTTTCGAAGGCCGCTTGACAGTCGGGGGTCCAGTTAATCCGCTTCGGCTGGTTTTTGGACGTGAGACCCGTGAGGGGCCCCACAATGCTGCCGTAGTCCCTCACGAACCGCCGGTAGTAGCCGGTGAGCCCCAAGAAGGCTCGGACCTCGGTCTGGGTGACGGGGGGCTGCCAGGACTGGATGGCAGCAATTTTAAGTTGCAGCGGGGCCACCAGCCCGCTTCCCACCTGGTGCCCGAGGTAGGTCACGGACCCTTGACCAATTTGGCATTTGCCGGCCTTAATCGTGAGGCCGGCCCGCTGGAGGGCCTGTAGGACCTCTTGGAGGTGGAGGAGGTGGTCGGACCAGTGGCGGCTGTATACAGCGATATCGTCCAGGTAGGCGGCGCTGAACTCCGCCAAGACCTGGTTTATGAGACGTTGAAAAGTAGCGGGGGCATTCTTCATGCCGAAGGGCATGACCTTGAAGTGGTAGTGGCCATCGGGGGTAGAGAAGGCGGACCGTTCTTGAGCCCGGGGTGTGAGACCGATCTGCCAGTAGCCCGCTGTTAGGTCGAAGATGCTGAGGTAGCGGGCGGCCCCCAGCCGGTCGATCAATTCATCCGCTCGGGGGATAGGATGAGCGTCGGTCCGGGTGACAGCGTTCAAGCCCCGGTAGTCGACGCAGAATCTCAGTTCAGGTGTGGTGCCGGGGGCAGCGGCTTTGGGGACCAGTACAACCGGGCTGGCCCAGGGGCTGTCCGAGGGCTCGATGACCCCGATCGTGAGCATTTTGGCCACTTCCTCTTGGATGCAGGCCCGTACCCGATCTGGCACGCGGTAGGCCCGGTGTCGGATAGGGTGACTGTCCCCGGTGTCCACGTCGTGCAAGCACCAAGGGGTGACCCCGGGGGTGAGGGAGAACAGTGTAGCGAACCGCAGCAGGAGGTCCCGGCAGCCCTGGCGTTGCTCTGGGGTGAGGGCATCGGAGAGCCGGACCCCGTCCACGGAACCGTCGTTCTCCTGAGTCTTCAGGAGATCCGGGAGGGGTTCGGAGTCCTCCTCCGCCCCACTGTCCGTAGCCATCAGGAGGCTGAGTTCTGAGCGCACAAAGTGTGGTTTGAGTCTGTTGGTGTGGAGGACCCGAAGGGGGTTCCGGGGGGTCCCCATGTCGATGAGGTAAGTGACGGGGCTTTTGCGCTCGACCACTTTGAAGGGCCCCGTCCACTTATCTTGCAAGGCACATGGTTCGGTGGGGGACATCACCCACACTTGTTGACCAGGTTCGAACTCGACGGAGGAGGCATTGTGATCATACCATCTTTTCATGTCCTCCTGACTGGCCTCGAGGTTCGCCTTGGCCATCTCCCTGAAGCGCCGGGTCTGATTGCGGAGGGCCAGGAGGTACTTGAAGACGTCTGGAGGGGTCTTTAGGGGGGCCATCTCCCAACCTTCTTTGACTAGGCTGAGGGGCCCTCGCACAGGGTGTGCCCGTACAGGAGTTCGAAAGGGCTAAAACCGAGGGACTTCTGGGGAACTTCTCGGTAGGCGAAGAGGAGGCACGGGAGTAGTACATCCCACTGGCGACGGAGGGGCTCCTCCAATCCCCCAATCATCCCCTTGAGAGTGCGGTTGAATCGCTCCACTAGTCCGTTCCCTTGGGGGTGATAGGGGGTCGTGAATCGGTAAGTGACCCCGCACTGTTGCCAGAGGGACTTCATATATTTTGAGATAAAGTTCGTGCCTCGGTCGCTGACGACTTCTCGGGGGAAGCCCACCCGGGAGAAGATCCCCATTCGGGCCCGTCCAACCACCGGAGCCGTTACAGTTCGTAGGGGCACCGCCTCGGGGTAGCGGGTGGCGTGGTCCACCAGTACCAGGATGAACCTATGTCCTTGTGCCGTGCGGGGGTCCAGGGGCCCCACAATGTCTATTCCTACCCTCTCGAACGGGGTGGTGACCACTGGGAAGGGTTGCAGAGGGGCTTTCAGCTTACGGCCGCTCTTCCCGCTGGCCTGGCACGTGGGGCAGGACCGGCAGTGGTTAAGGACGTCGTTCCGCATCTTCGGCCAGAAAAAGTGAGTCACTAGGCGACTGTAAGTTTTGTCCTGGCCCAGGTGTCCAGCCAGGGGGACATCGTGGGCCAGAGTGAGCAGGAAGTCTCTGAAGCGGAGAGGTACCACCAGCACTCGACCGGCCCCGAGCTCTGCGATTCTTTGTTCGCTGTATAGCAGGTCGTTGTCCCAATAGACCCAGTGAGTTCCGGTGGAGTCCCCTGCGCTCTGGGCGCTGGCTTGCTGGCAGAGTCCCTCGAGGGAGGGGCAGGTCTTTTGCTCCTGGCGGAACTGTTCTTGGGTGGGCCCCCCCTCTTGGCGCCACTGAGCCAGGCCGGGAAGGTCCTGGGGTTGCGCGTCCTCTTCGGTCGTTGGTTCCGGGGGGTTGGCCTCGTCGTTGTCCTCTACTGGGGCGACCGGGGGCGGAGGTGCTGGCCATTCCGGTTCTTCTGATCGGGGGACGGCACGGGCGGCCATGGACCGGGTGGTTACGCAGGCCCAGTCCGGGAGGCCCAGCATCCCCAGGTGCTCTCTTCTTTCGACGGTGGCCCACGGGGAACTCTCAAGGTCATTCCCCAGGAGGCAGTCCACGGGGGCATCATCCCGGACCGTCACCTTCAACAGGCCGGAGACCCCTCCCCATTCGAAGGGGACGCAGGCCATTTAACACAGACTTTCGGAATTGTCGGCTGAGCGGACGGGGCAGAGAATGTTCGGCAGGATCTGCTCGGGCTTCACCAGGTGACAGCGGACGGCCGTCACACTGGCGCCTGTGTCACGTAAGGCCTCGGCCCGACGCCCATTAATGGTCACCCACTGGCCATATTTCCGGGTGTTGGCGGGTAGGGGAGCCCGCGGGACCATGTCTTTTCCCCCTAGGCACGCTAGAACCATGGTGGCCGGTTCCCACTCTTGCTGGGCCGGCTCATACTCTTCCTGTTCCTCTGATAGTCGTTCTTCCCCCAGGGCGGCGGCAGCTACCTGGCGGGGCTTGGGCGTTTGGTTCTGCGGGCAGCTCGGGTCATTGGCGTAGTGGCCGACTCGCTGGCATCGGTGGCACGTGACGTTGGCTCGGAACCCCGGGCGCATCGGGGGGTTGCCCCGGCCGGCCGGGGGCGGGGTGCTGGCCACGGGTGTTGCCGGGAGGGTGTCTCTCCCTCGCCCCTGGCCTCCTCCTCCTCCCCGAGGACGGTGCTGGCCTTGGTTGCTTCGGTTTTGCTCGTGTGGTCCTCTCCGGCCCACTCGGGTGCTTTCCCATCGGTCAGCTTCAGCGGCGAGTTGCCGGGGGTCAGTCAATTTACTGTCGAGGAGGTGCTGCCTGAGCTCGACGAAACAGTTGTTCGACAGGTGTTCCCATACCATAAGGTTAAAGAGTTGCTCGTAGGTCGTTACATGGCTCCCCTTGATCCAACCCTCGAAGGCTCGGCTGAAATAGTTAACGTACTCCACCCAAGTTGTACCCGGGATCCGGGTGCAATCTCTGAACCTCTGGCGGTACATCTCGGGTGTGAGGCCGTAGCGGGTGAGGAGGGCAGCCTTCATGTGGTCGTAGGACGACATTTGGTGATCTGGGAGCTGCAATAGGGCATCGCGGCCTTCGTTGACGAACCTCCCCCATAGTCCGGCTCCCCAATCACTCCGGTCGATCCGGTGGGAGGTCATGGCGATCTCGTAGGCTTTGAACCACTGTTGTATGTCGTCCTCTCGGACATACTCTCGGACAACATCCTTGGGGATGTGGACTTTTTTCTCGGTTGCTCCCGGGGTGTGCGGTCGCTCAGGCACCCCCGGTTCTTTATTCTGTTTCCGAAGTTCTATTTCCGCCAGTTTGCGCTCGTGTTCGAGTGTTATTCTTTTTTCCTCGAGCTCTCTCTGTCTCTGTTTTTCCTCTCGTTCTTCTCGGAGCCGCAGATGTTCTAGATTTAGTTTCTGCTCGGCTAACTTTAGTTCACCGTCCATCTTGAGTCGTGCCATTTCCAACTCATGTAATCTGGTTCTTTCTCTTTCTCGGATCTCCTCCTGCGAGAGGCCCGTTCCCCGCTCCTCGGGAGCCGTGGCGTTCCCCTCTGGTGCGACACTGTTTTGGTCGGAGGATCCGGCGATCCCAGTTTCTGCCCACGACTCAAGGGCGCGCTTTAAATCGTCTTTGGTACTCAGGCCGGTGGTAGCAATGCCTAGTTCCATGCAGAATTGTTTAAGTTCGCGGTGGCTATATTCTTCCAACTTATCCATTTGGAACTTTTCAGTGGAACCGCTATCTTTGGCTGACATCGTGGTTTTGTCGTGGGGTGAGCTACTCTCTGTACGATTACGCGTTGATTCGGATCGCGCCGCTGGCCACCAATGTTAGACGGACCGGGAGGGTCGGCCGAGGACAAGGGGAGAGGTCTCCGGGGAGAGCCGTCTCCAGCGATCGTACAGACAAATAACTTCCCCCCCACAGACAGATACCACACAAGGAGAAGATTTAGTGTTCTTTATAAGCAATTTCTTAAGGTACGATGAAATGGTACAAGGAGGTCTGGACTCAGGGGTCCCCTCGATTCAAGTCTCTCAAGATGGGAAAAGGGGGTAGCGGGACAGTCTGGTTACCAGTCTGGTAGTTGAGATGGTATGGTGGGTAGCTCACAATCCTCGAGCTTGGTGTTCTAGCTAGGACGGGCCGCGGCAGCGCCAGCAGGTCCCGGTGAAGATGGTCGATACACGGTCCGCGGCAGCGCCAGCAGGTCCCGGTGAAGATGGTCGATGTACGGTCCGCGGCAGCGCCAGCAGGTCCCGGTGAAGATGGTCGTTACAACGGGCCGCGGCAGCGCCAGCAGGTCCCGACGAGGATGGATGTTGCAGAAGGCCGCGGCAGCGCCAGCAGGCAGGACGATAGTTCACAAGGTAGGGCTACGGCAGCGCCAGTAGTCCGTCAAGGCTGAGTTCTCTCGGTGTCTCTCGACTCCAGGATACAACTGCCTTCCTGCTCCGGAGCTGCTCCAGTTATAGGGCAGGCGCCCTTTGATGTCCGGACCCTCGCACTTGGAGGTCGGAGGGTCCGGGATGAAGGTGTCCAGACACCCAGCAGGGGGTGGAGCCAGTGCCTGGGGGAGCTGGAGGCGATCGGCACCTGGCGGGGGAGAGCCCTTGGCGCTTCGTTTTCCCATTGACCTGCCAAGTGGTCCGCTCACCTCCTGGGTGGATGGTGGTGCCGGGATGTCGGGGCCGGCCAGGCCCAGGGTTAGGGTCGGGTGGAGGCCACGCGGCCTCGTGGCGCAGGGTCCAAGATGGCGGCTTGACCAGGCCGGGGGAGCCGGTGGTGGCTTGGTCCCGTGATACATGGAGGTCCGGGGGCAGGAGTTCCGTCGGGAGACGGGGTGCGGGTGATTCTCGTGGGTCACGCCTGGCGGGCCGGGGCTTGGGCCCTGTCATGCGGGGAGGGAGCAAGCCCTTCGTGTGGCCTGTCCAACAAGTTTCTTGTTCTGTTTACAGTAAAGGCAGCAACTTCAAACCTGCTTGACCATTTGCCGCAAAATGTTTCCATAGACCTGGTATGGTATATTTTTTTGTGCCATCTGATTCTTGGCTAATGGTTCTCGTTGCCTCCATGGAGACCCATGTGCTCTTTCGGCACATGGGTGTTAAATCTCACACACACACTCTTTGCTGGATGGCTGGGCTGAGAATACAAGCAGCACTGTCTGAAATCAGGGAAGCCATCTAAGCTATGATGCTCTACATAGTCCTCGTATGTTTTGGGGCTATCTACAGAACCTAGGCTACTCTGTCTGGTAGAAGCAAATACTTATAAAAAGGTTTACCAATTAGACTGATTGACAGTATATTATTTTACGATTCTCTTCTCGGTGGTGATCATCCGCTTCCTTACTGATAGCAATAGGTGAGAGACAGTCAGTGAATGAGCAATTAAAAAAAAGTGAGATTTCCTATGATATTATAGCATGTCATGCTCACTAGAGACCAAATACTTGCTTTCGCACTATCTCGGCATCTGGGTAACAGAAAAGGGACCCTCTGGGCTGCACCCTACAAACCTAAAGCACAAAGGCACTTCCATTTCTTTTGGAATGTGTTGCTTGGAATCAACAAGCCGTCTTTCAAAAGTAGCAGGAGCCAAACTCCTCCCGCCTTGACTTATGGTCATCATGAATACACAGCCAAATTTGCCAGCACCCTGGATCTGATCTAATGAGATGCCTATAGAAAGTGGTTTCACTTAACTAAGAGCTCTTCGAGAGCTCAAGCACGTCTTGAATTCGACCTCCTCAGACAGGAGCTGGCTTGCAAAGCTGATTTTTATGAAGTATTGCCATTTAATAATTAATTCCAAGACAGTCAGCCTGAAAAATGTCTCCAAGCCAATCATTGACAGGGATCCTGATAACAATAATCTATAGTCTTGTTACTTGCAGGAAGTGAAGAAAGCCCTGGATATGAATGGTGTCTGAGACAGCCAGTAATGAAGAATCTCCTTAAAGTCTGCAGTTAAATAGCAAATTACCCTACGGTGATTGTATGAACAATGTGCTCACCTCTGCCTTCATTTACTACATCGTCTATTATACCTGTATGTATAATGCGACAACTGTATGACAGAAAATGTAATATTTTTTTTTTTTTTTAAATAGCAAATAACCCTCTTGATTAGGGCTGAAGGTATGTTTTCCTATGGTGGAACAGCATCAAGAAGTGCTATCACTCTCCTCCTTAAACCACCCATCCGTAAAAAACGAGAGAACCGCTCTCCGGGCCTTCTCCGGCGCTGCTCCAAGGATTTGGAACTCTCTTCCACTGGAAGTTCGCAGAATCTCTTCAACTACCGTTTTCAAACTCGAAACAAAAAGATTGCTAATTAACACATTTTTACCTTAATTTGGGCTTGGATCACTTGCTCAAAACCTCTGTTCCTACAACCATTGTACCCTCATGTGAGGCTGATCGTGCTTTACTGCTTTTTTTGTCCCCCTTCGTAGCCTGTTATATTCCGGTTTTTCATATTATTGTCCGTAATTCACTTGTCTGGGAAACATGCGAGTATTCCGGTTATGAATTTCATACATGTTGTCGATACTGGGTCTATGCTCTTTTTTCTGCATTGTATACTCCCTTTTTTAGACTGTTACATACTCGCTTATTGAACTATTCTCCTTGTGTCATTTGTCTGTAAACTATGCATTCATTTGTCTGGGATATATGTGATTATTCCTGTTGTATATTCTTACTTGTGGTCAATACTGGATTTATGTCCTTCCTCACTACCTTTGTAAAGCGCTCTGATATCCCTCGGGATCTTGTTTTCGCCATATAAAACTTTATGAATAAATAAATAAAATGTTCGTACTCCGTGAAAGAAAAATCTCCTCTGTAATCATAGGACCTTACAAGGTGCTGACTGCTCAGTACTATGTATCTGAAGGCATACACAAGCCAATAAGACAGACAATATTAAGATCAAGTTTAAAAACAGACTGCGGTAAGGTTTTCACACACTGGCTAAACACCAAAAACATTTCTGAGCTCTGTCACTGCGCACACATTTCTGCAATCTGTTTTTAAAAAAGGCTTCTTCATTAGTTTTAACCTTAAAATGTGCATTTTAAGTGTTATTAATTTACTTCAATTCTGTGGCACCACATAGACGTTTTTAATGAGCATGTGTTTGTATATTTGATTTTTTAATGGTTTTAATTAATTAATTACAAAAAACGTATTACTTCTTGCTTCCACAAGTTTAATTACAATTGAGGGTAATTTCATACTGTTTTTAGAGAATGTTCGAATTCTGTTTTTTATCTTTATGGTTTTTCTGTTCGAGGGGTGAAATAGCAAGGCAATGTGAAGGCTGGGTGTCCTAGTTTCCTCCATCGCCACTCTGCAGTCGTTTAGTTGTTTATTTAAAAAAAAAAGTGAGCCAAAGGAACTATAGAATCACGGGTGTGGTACAAATAAAATATATTGTTCTTTTTTTTTTAAATGTATTGATCTTATTCATTTTTATTTTTTTTAAAGAAAATACAAGTAATACACACCGTTCCTTTGCAGGTGTTTAATCAAGTTGTTCCCTGTTTTGTGAACTATATATCTGTTTTCTTTAAACCCCAGGTTGGGGTACTATAATGCTATTACAGTACTTTAATGCTGCGTGGCCTTTGTTTTTGCTTGCACACACATTCCCCTAGACTGACTCTTTGTCTTCCTTGTGATTCAGCCTGCATTTCTGAATTCATGTCAGAGGTTGGTGGCTGCCAGCCCACTTGCTTTGCTTTGGAAACATTCCTTTATGTAGTGGGTAATATTACAGAAGCATTTGCCCCCTGGAAGGAAGAGGTCAGCGATTTCAAAGAATACTGAATGAGCATTATGGGCACTGGCACATTAGCAGCAGACCTTAGCCTAAATAATTCTCTGTTAATGTATTCTATAGTTAATGAAATGTTGAAAACATTAAAATATGCTTTAGAACTCTAGTCATTGTAAAATGTGAACATGTTCAATGAGCTATACACGGAAAAACATGCCTTTTTTTATGTGCGGGGGTGTGAGGAGGATCGAAATGTTAAAGAACTGTCTAAAAAGAGAACAGTTTTCTTTTTCTAAGCTTTTACGCCTCAATTGGAGCAGTCACATTTTTACTTGTAAACAGCCGTAATGGAATAAACATTATGATTTCTATTCAAATCGGATTGCATGGTACCAGAGATTGCGGGCTTTTATCAGCAGAGGACGAGAGAAAAGGTCGCTTCACCGCCCAATTCAGATCTGGCTGAAGTAAAGCGCGCGCCCATCATAAATCATCATGGGTTTAGGTCTGTCTTTAGTTTATAAATTATTAAGTGGTCTGTTTGCCTGTCCAAATGCTTCATAAAGGTGGCATTTTGTGGAATTTACTTTTTTGGTTTGTCTTGGTCTGAAATCCTAGATTTGTCAATTGACATTTGTTAACTCCAGAGAGAGAACTGTTTTTAGGTCTGACTACTAACAGCTTTACCCGATTCCAAATCTCATATCAGCACAACAAACACAAATAAAATAAACACTAAACACCACACAGAGAGGGTCTTTGCGACCACTCGTATAGCCACATGCTTGTTTCAGCAAGAAACCCATACTATTGCATCGATAATGCTTACAATCCAATTTGGCGAAACCCACAACTTTTTGCAGCTGTTTACTTTTTCCCCGATCTCTTTTACATTTTGGAAGCTGCGTGCGGCGCATGCAGCCACCTTGACGGGTAGAGGCCTAGCGCCCCATCACCATGCCCCATGAGCCACTCTCCTCCCCCAAGACCATCTGGTTTTGGGGGTTGCAGCCAGCAGGCTACTACTAGACTGTCTCTGGGGTCAAGGTGGGCTCTTCCGGGGCAGGCACATCTTAGGGGGAGGGGCCGTGGATAAAGACCTGCCCGCCGCAGCCCCTCATCCTCTTTTGGCGGTCATGCGACGGTCAATGAATCAGTCCGTCTTTGGGCCTGCAAGCTTTTTTACTACACTGGCCAGCTCCTTGTGTGGTGTGCCCTCATTGCTCTTGCCTCACACAACCTGTCCCCACTGCCGCTTCTCACCTCTTGTAACCCCCTGTGGGATGAGAATGCTTCTGTGTGCACAGCAGCTGTTTCTGCACAGAACCATCCTGTTCCCATTAGAACAGTGCCCCCTGGCATATCTAGACACTACACATCCTCGCGTGACACCCTTTGAGTGGGTGCAGGCGCTCTCTTTAACTGTCATTTCTGCACTGCCTGCCTGTAAGATGGTCTGTAAGTCCTCTGGCTTAAGACATGACGTTGCCTAGATACTGTAATTGGCTACTAGTAGCAGACATCCTGGATCTTGGTCACAAGTGTGTGCTGCTCTAAACTGGCGCCCAAGTTGCAGCTGCCCTACATGACTTATGATGCTCGTCCCCTCATTGCCTCTGAAGAGAAAAAGTTAGAAAAAAGACCACCTGTTGTGTTTGTTTCTGTTGTTTGGGCAGAGTTTGAGTCAACCAGGAAATGCTTTTAGTGTGTGTTGTTAACAATCTGAGTAAGGAATGCATCATAGATGAAGACTGGGCACATTATTATGTGCTTCTTAAAATGGTATCTGCATTCCTAATAATCCTTTTATTCGCCAAGTTGGGGGCAAAGGTAACATCCATAGATACAACCTTGACCTACTAGTTAGGTACATATTACAGGGTAAAAGAGGCCAGAGTCTAAGGTATGTTCATATATAGTGACTACGTCCATTGAAATAAAAGTCTGGTTTGGGTCATCAAAGGTAGGTCCTCTATTCTGTTTATAAGGTGGTGTCTTGTGTGTATGCTAAGTCAAAGTGGCGGCCCCAGTTCTATGATGGACACAGATCCTGAAACGGAGCGTCCATCTTGTATTCACTCGGTTCATTAGATTTCTCACTGCTTTGGTTAGTCTTGTTTTTTCCCCCTAGCACTAGTGTAAGACTCAGCAGACATTACACAGAGTTTTCCTTTGATTTACAGATTCTTGAGGTCTGGCATCTGTTAAACCACAGCCAGCACAAACAATTGATAATTACCCCTACACTTGGCTAGGCAAGAGAATGAATCTCTCTCTCACCCTTATGAATATAATTGCCACAATCTTATAATTATAAACGGAAAGGACTTCAACTATGTAATAAAAATGGATTTTTGGTCTGGGCTCTAGTTTTGACCTACTTCCCAATTCTAATATCTTTCTTTCCTTTTCATGAATCAGTTCTGGTGCCTCTGACTCCCAGTCATTGTTGCTGCGGCTGTGTTCTGGATTACATATTGTCTCTTTGTACACCGCACCAGCCTACGCTTTACATACTGCTTATAGTTAATTTTGAGATAACCTCAGCACTTATACTGAGTCACTCTCATTAGAGAACCTACCTTCTTCCCTAAATTAGTTAGTAGCACAGACTTTGGACATATCCAAGTCAGTCTGCTGGCAAAGCTTGTGGGTACCTGCTCGTTTGCATAAGTGCTAATTCTTTTGGCATTTGTTTGCATATAACAACGTAAGCCCATCATTTCAGGAACTGGTCCTTAATGTCTTAAACACTGGCTGATTCATTTGTCTAAATTAAACCATGCAGAACATTCCTGTCTATAGTGTGGGACATAACATTCCTCACAACTCCTGTAACACGGTGCTGTTAATTGCACCTCTTGAACATACAAGCCTTCTGGGTGGTTTAGGCCCCCTCTCGTGCAGCTTCCTATTATTTCTGTATAGTGAAGGAGCATATGTAAGGCTTCATTATGCTAATCAATCTAGGTAAAACTGTAGCTTTCAACCTGGGAGTTAACTGCCCTCAGTTTAAAGATTGGGAAACTCCATGAGATCAAGACATCTGGGTGCTGAGTTTGGGAAATAAATCCTGACCAGCTGCGCCTTAAAGCGAAACTTTACAAAAACCTGTATAAAAGATTTACAACAAGAGAAGGCTCTGGAGATCTTTAAATAAAGCACGAGTTCAACAAAGAGCTGCACTTAATTGTTCAAACTATCTGCTAAAGGATGAACTAGCGCATGTCCCTTCCTCCCTGTAAATTCAAAATGTATATCGACTTCCGGATAGAGGTGGTTGCTCTCTGCACTATATGTAGCCACCTAGAAGCAAGTCAGTTACCAGTTGTAGTTGTAGCAGAAAACTTTATTCGATTTTTGAAGAAAATCACAAAAGTATACACAATAAAAGAAAATGTACAAAAGAAGAAATATAAAACGGTCTTAAACACAGCCACTACGATTTAATATAGGCAAGTTACAAACACGTGTCTAACAATAAAATTCTAAAAAGCATCATCAAATTCACATAGGTGTCCACTTTAAGCACAGTATAAATGTTCAGTACCCATGCAGTATTCCAGATAAAAAGCGAATCATGAAAAAACAAATAGTGGGAGACTTTAACAATTGCAGAAACAAGAAGGCTGGTCTCACTTGGCTGAAATTCCTAGTCAAAAGAAGTGGACGGATATACTTATGATGTAGACTATTACATTTAGGGAACATCATGACAATGTGAAAGGTGCCAGGAATGGAAGTATCATCGCAAGAACATGCCTGTAAGTCCGAAATGTTAGACCAAGTCCCTTTAGACAGGAACAGTTGATAAAACCGATTCAGTCTAAAATAAATTATCAGCCTGCTATGGAAATTGGACATCTCCAACGTCAAATAGGGTTCCATCCCAGGGACAGCTTTAACCATGATAAAATGACGGCTAGAGCACTTGTGAAATGCCACGGACTCCCGCTCTGCTGCCGCATTGGCTAGAAAAGCCTGTTTTATCCAAGAAATATCCCACCTCACAATGCGCTCTGGTTCAGGAAAGAGCTCAGCGTGACCCAGGGAGGTTAAGGTTCGTCTCATATATGAGAGCCATGGAATGCGCAAAATACAATCCAAAGCCAGACAGTTTTGAATGATACGACTGTTAAGGTTCAGGTCCTCTTTTAACCAAATGGACAGCCAAAGAAGCAAGGGCGTAATCCAGTAAGGTCACAAATATACTCCAGCCCAGCTTCCTCATGAACTATCACAGAAGGTGTACTCTGGGGAACTCTGAGAAGACCTTTCAGAAAGGAGTTTTCAATTACCTGTAATTGGGAAGATGAAATCAAACCCCAAATGTCGCATCCGTAGCAAGCCACCCTAATACACTTAGCCCAAAATACTTTAAGCATGGTCTCCATATGTGTGTGACCTATGCCCCTAGATAAGACACTAACCACTTTAACTCCTGATTTAAACCTAATGGTGTCTTTTTTGAGCAAAGGTTGCTAAGTAAACTTGGAATCTAGTACAATCCTGTTAGACTTGGCATCCCTGGAGTGGTTTCCTCTATCTTTTTGCCTCTACCCCTTCTATTTTTGATGGTATGCTGCGGGCACTTTGCCACTGCTGATCAGTGTTAAAGTGAAGTGCTCCCTGTGTAAATTGTTATTATGAATGGTTATTCATGATTGGCATATTTGATATACTGGTAAGTCCCTAGTCCAGTGCACTGTGTGTGCCCAGGGCCTATAAATCAAATGCTATTATTGGGCTTGCAGCACTGATTGTGCCACCCACATGAGCATACTGTAAAAGTATCTCAGACCTGTCACTGCAGTGTCTGCACGCACAGTTTTAAACAGCCATGTCGACTTGGCAAGTGCACCCACATGCCGAGCCCTAACCTTCCCTTGTCTTACATGTAAGACAACCCTAAGGTAGGCCCAAGGTACCCCCATGGGCAGGGTACATTGTATGTAAAAGGTAGGAAATGAACTTGTGTGTTTTACATTTCCTGATAGTGAAATACTGTCAATTTCGTTTTTGACTATTGAAAGGCTATCTGTCTCATGGACTAACATGGGAGTTGTTTGGAACATCTTACAAGTATAACTTTCCATTGGGACCAGATGGAGAAGTGGAGTTTAGGCTCTCTGAGCTCGAAATTTGATAACACGTCTTTCTAGGGTTTTTAAATTTTGTGTTTGAAAATATCACTTTTAGAAAGTAGGCATTTTCCTATTTAACCATTCAGTGTGTCTTTGCTGTTTTGTGTATTGACTGTCTGGTTTTGGAGTGACAGGAGCTGGGGATGTTCATTCACTGTAGACAGCCACAAGGGGGGTTGACATGTGCCCTGCCTTTCCTGGGTGACTCATAGCTGGGCTGAATAGACCATGGCTGCATTTAGCGAGGTAGAAGGAGTTTCACTTGCATATGAATAGGCGGTGTCTCCTTCGCACAACCTGTCCCCACCTCCTGCGGCCGTGCTGCACCAGAGAGGACAGAACTGGTTTAGACTGGCTCGGAGACCCTTGCCGCAAAGAGAGTAAAGAGAAAATGGGGTATAAGTATTGGACCTTAAACTCCAGAGAATTAGATCACTTCTGGACTCAACAGGAACCTCTGCCAATGGGAAGAGCAGGAGAGCTGTAAGGAGGAGTACTGCCCCTTTGCTCTGCGTGCTTTGCTGGATTGGCCTGCAGTTTCTGCTTCTGCCAAGAAGAGGACAAAGACTGGAACTTTCTTGTGAACCTGCTTGAAGAAGAATCTCCAACGGTCTGTGTGTGCTTGCCTCCTGTTGTGAAGTCTCAGGGACACATAGACTTCACCTGCAACCCACTGACTATCACCTGGACTCCTTTGTGGATTCATGCATTCAAAAGGGCGCCAATTCCAGTTCCTGGGCCCTGAGAATTGTGTGGTTGGTGTTGCACAGCCAACTCCAGCACTGTCAGTGACCCCACGATCTGCGCCGATGCCACCACTCGTGAAGTACACAACGCACTGCCCCACCTGCACTCCAGCTCCAACGCCCTTCATCTGAAGTTATCGGCCTTCCCGACGGCAGTGCTCGCACTAACGCAGTCACCGCTAGTGAATGCATCCTGTTATGGTGGAACCGATAACTGGCGAGGGTAACTCCACGAGCTCTTCGACTTCGCATCGATCGTATCACTGGAACTGATGCCTCACCGCCGATGCCGCCTAACTTCCCTTGTCCTGTATTTGACACCTCACCTCCTCACAAAATCGACGCCTCGGCTCCCGCATGGCTACCAGGGAACCGGCTTAGCCTCGGCACCGACACCTCACCTCCACGACGCCTTGCATCGTCCATAGACTTTGTTTCCAAGGTACAGTTGTTTGGGGGTTCGTGTGACTCCAAGTCCGACGCAGCGCACGTCATGGTCGGCGCCGTTCTTTGGATTTGTACCTGTCACGACATAGTAATAGCCCCATGTGGAGCTATTTTGTTTCTGCAGTTCTATGCACGAAAAATGATCAACCCTAGAGATGGGTTGACTCTTTATTGAAAGGCTTTTAGAGCTAGTGTTTCTAGGGCAAAACACGTTTACATCGGACTTAGCGTAATTGGTCATAAGGTCAAGCCCATCCATAAAGATTACAAAAAGGTCTAGAAGACACTGTAGACATTTGGCCGTGTGGGATATTAGAACAGTGTTGTCCGTGTATAAAAGAACAGGCAGACAAACGCCTGCGCTCTGTACATCCACCCGTTTGTTCATTAGAGCCAGTCCCAGGCCATTAACCCCTTCAGCGCGGCGCGGATTTCTGCGCCGCGCTGAAGATTCCGTGCGCGGGCGGGGCCATGACGGAGCGGTTCCGTCATGCGCACAGCGCAACCGACGCACGTGACGGAACCGCTCCGTCACAAGTGTCGAACGGGTTAATATAGAGAGAATGAAGAGGAAACGGGCCAGGATACACCCCTGGTGCATCCCTCTCTTCAATTTGTATTGTTGGGTGCATTCTCCATTCACCCCATATCTCACAGAAGCAGTTAGGTCCTCATGAAGATTGCGCAAGAGGGAGATCAGATCCAGTTCAACCCCCAGCAACCTAAGCACAGCCCAGAGCTTAGCTCTATTAACTCTGTCAAAGGCCAAACTTAGGTTTAAAAAGGCCAAATAAACCGCCCCCTCCTGATGTACTTCGCAATTAACATGTACCGGTTCAGGGTCCAATCAACAGTGCCCCGCGCTGCCCTGAACCTATATTGTGCTTCCGACAACACATTCTTATCTTTAGCCCAGGTGGTATGGCGATACAGCAAGACCCTGCCTAACACCTTAACTTTACTAACCACCAGGGAAATGGAATGGTCAGCCCTATTCCCCTACTTGAAGATCGGGATAATGATCAATTGTTTCCAGCTAGGGGGGAACAAACGACTAATGACCGCATTAAAGTGTTGGGGGTCAATATAAGGGCCCAGAGCTAAACCTTGGATTTAAACAGGTCCCCCGGAATACCATCTGGGCCCGGGGCTTGCCATCAGGGAGGGACATGATAGCTTTCCTAATTTCTTCCCTCTGGAAACAAGGACCAGTTATCTCCCGATTTTCAGGCATCTGAACTTCACCGGACTCAAGGTCTTAAATGCCCGAAGTGGTCCAACCAAGCCTCGGGATTGGTGGGCAGGGCCTGCACGATCGCTTGGTCTGGGGGAGAACTGGGGATGGTTCACTACCCTTCAAAACTCCGCACTGTCCAGTAGAGCACATGCCCCCAACAACGCGTGCCCTGGCTCCCTCTTTATCGTCTTTTTCCTCTCTAAGCACACCCTACGATAGCTGGTCCTGGCCCTCCACACATACTCCCAGTTGGGAAGCTGCCTGTGCACTGTGGGCCTGAAAACAGGCCTTGTCAAACGCCTACAAGTTCCTACCACTGGAGCGACATTGGGAAGAGTGAGACAAGTCTTAATGCTCTCTGCACTATTGGAAGAAGCCTTCAGGATGTTAGTGGCAGAGGTCCTTTCATCCAAGCAAGTACAAAAATCCAAATGACAAGAGGATAATAGGGAGTGAAAAAAAATCAGCCGAAACCACCTTAGCCCATTTAAGTCTTCTCCCCTGTGCTATGGGTGTAAGCAGATCCCGAAATAAGCCCTCGGGCCCACCCAACGTCAAGAAAGTTGAGAACTAGAGATAAAATGTTGCCCTGAGAGGAAAAATCTGCTAAACGAGAGGCAGGCAACCAGCCAGAAGAGGACGGGATGTTTGTTATGTGTTACCTATGAAAACAGTGTTGAATTAACCTTTTTTGCAAATACCATTTTAATGTGTTACATATGTGTCAAGACAGTAAGACCTTATATGTAACTGCATGTAATCCATTAACATTTTCCCATAGGAGGACATTTGCTTTTTTAGGGCTTTGAGTAGTTCTGTGCTGGATTAAGTACCTTCTACTAATATTTATCCTCCTGATTTGACTTCCACACCTAGTAGAGTCCCTGGCTTGATAGAATACCATAATATGCTGTTTGGAGGCCTGCAGCAAAACTTGGAAAGTACATGTTACATGTGTGCCCCTGAGACAGATGACAGTTCTGTCTTGACAATATGTAGATTGGAAAGTCTTTCATGAATTGTTTCATGGCTTCTTTTTAATCCCACAGACGTTGTATTCACGTTTACCAAGTTTGTTAGACCCAGCCCCAATGCATTTCCCATCCAGAGGCCGAAGTGCCATCCTACAGACTACAAAACCTGCGCCTTAACCGTAGAGAAACAACTTAGTTTTAATAATTAAATTGACTGCACCTATCCGTACCAAGCTCTGTGCAATTGTATTTTGAGCCCCTCCAGTAAAGAATCTGAGTATATTTCAAATGTTTCAAATACTCTTTCATTAAGTCTATTTTGATTCCTAATTCACCTTTATATTGCAGCTTTTTGCCATTGCAGTTTTTTTAATTAAACTTAACCTGTCTGCATGTAAACGTTTAAATGGATCACTGTCCATGAAGGCCAGTTTAACTCCACTTTCCTTTTATTGTGTTCCTCACTGAATCTTTTGTGGCCTCTAGTTAACACTTTTAACTTTTTGGTAAAACTTGATTTGGACCTTAAAGTTCTTTATCTCTTTGCTGTATTGCTATTTAAAGTATTATTGCTTTACACACCCCCACATTCCTTTGATGTTTCATCTTTTTACTGAAATAGGCAGCCAAATAAGACACACATGGTACACGTCTGAGAATGATTGGTTTAACCTCTTATTTCCACTGATCAGGTTGTGCGGGAGCAAAGTCATGACACACATGCAGATCCCTCACTTTGCCTACCAGATAAAATTCAAATTGGTGGGAATTACTTTGTTTTTTACAATGGTCTCAAAACACTTCAGGGTGTTTCTTCAGTATTAGAATGCTTTTAGTACTTACCAAATAAAAATTTGATGGTGTTTTTCCACTTGCGGAAATCTAGCTCACTCGTTGATTTTGCGTAATCCAGGTTTGCCTTTGGCATGTGCTGTTTTGAAGTCCTAGATGAGAACATCTGTGCTGATGAAAAATGTGTGGATATGCTTCAAGTATTACCTACAGACTGCATAAAAGCAGTTTTAAAGTTTTGTCTGATACATTTGTAAGAAATACATTTTTGTAAAACACACAGTAAATAAACAAAACAAGCTCATATTTTAAAATGGAAGTCAAAATCAATATTTCATTTAAAGGGGAGGTCAGATCAATGTTCCAAATGTCAAGAGAAAACGTGTTTACAGGTAAGAGTTTTTTATTGATCAATTTTGAATTAGTTGATCCTTCTAGAACATATAAACCATGATTACTTTTAAGTAAGTAAGGAAAGAAACTCCTAAAGTGAGAACAACTACAGAAATTGTTTGTGCCACAGGCCCCACCACCTGGAACAGGTGGTAAGTTTATCATTCTTTGTAGAGGTACATTTGTTGCTTTAGGCCATACTTCCAAAGATATTATTTGTATAGTAATAAATGATACAAAGAAATATGTACAGTCCTTGTTTACCTAATTCTGTTCAGAAACAATTGGGAGACAATGCAGGTGAATCATGCCTTCTCATTCTCCTCGACCTATCCGCTGCTTTTGATACTGTTAACCACACTGCCTTACTAAACACTCTTAAAGTCCGCTTTCGCCTCAATGGCCATGTCCTCAACTGGTTCACCTCCTTTCTCCAACACAGAACCCAACAAATCAAAATTGAGAACTGCCTCTCCAACCCCACTCCGATCTCTCTCGGTGTCCTCAAGGGATCCATTCTCTCTCCTGCTCTCTTCAACCTCTTCATGGAACCACTCACCCTCATCCTCAAACAAGCAGGAGTAAATTACCACCTTGATGCCGACGACATGCAACTTTACTATAAGATTAAATCCCACTCCAATATCCTTCACCTTAATGACACCCTGACCAAAATCCAATCTTGGTTCCACCTTAATCATCTCAAACTCAACCCTAAAAAAACTGAAATCATTCCCTTCATGCCTAAAAACAACCCACTTCCCATACAAGACTGGATCTCTGACCTTAATGCTCTCAACTGCTCTCTCACCACTTCTAGTTCAGTTAAGTCTCTAGGTATCACCATTGATAATAGCCTTGCCCTCACCTCCCACATAAAAACCTCAGCCAAAGGAGCACTCTTCACTCTCTGTCATCTCAAGAAAATTAAGCCCTTCATCCCGGCGATGACTTTAAAACTGTTGTCCAATCGCTGGTTCTGTCGAAAATCGACTAAGGCAATGCTCTCCTCGCTGGAACACCTAAAGTCCACCTTGCTCCACTCAAATCTGTGCTCAACCTAGCTGCTAAATTTATCTCAGACTACAAACGTTTCAACCACATCTCTCCCGCCCTGAAATCCCTCAAATGACTACCCATCGAAGGCAGATCCACGTATAAGATTGCATGTATCACGCACAAAGCCCTTCACCAAAACACCCCACGTTACCTCTCAGATAAACTCCACAAAGCAGGCTGCGCACGACCGACGAGGAACACTAACGCCCTCATTCTTATCCCCCCCTTGTTAAAGAAGAAAGGCACCCAAGCTCGCTCCTTCTCTGGTAATGCTCCCTCCATCTGGAACTCCCTGCCTAAAGACCTACTCTGTAACCCCTCCTAATTCAACTTCAAAAAAGAACTCAACTTGTTCCTCCCCAACAAAAACTGGGGTCCTTAAGTCCTACCTCGGACACTGTTCTCATGTGCTGCGACCCCGTCATGTCCCCCTCTTCTGCCCTCCAATTCTATCCCCTCCACTTTCTCCCACCAAATGCCCCTCCCTCACGCTACTCTTCCCCCTATCCTCCCTCACTGCTCTCTATATATACATATGACTCCTAGCCCTACGCACAACCTCCCTCTGATTTACTACTCCTGTTACTCCCCTAACTCCTACTCTCTTCTTCCCCCTCCTTATCTCTTCTCTCCCACCCTCACTCACCCACTCTAACCTAAATTCTCACTACCCACGTTAGCTTAATATAGTTGTTTTGTAAATAACTTTCGTATTTTATCTGCTTTCTTTGTTATATTGGCTCTTGTTTTGTTCATATGTTTTTGAATACTGTACTTCCTCACATTCCTGTAAAGCGCCCTGATAACCCTGGGTCTAGCCAGCGCTATAGAAAAACTTTAAAATAAAATAAATAAAATAAAATGCTGGTGCAGTTTTTTGACACATCAGACTATACTATTATTGCCACTATTTTAAATATAATGTACGTCCTTGTGAACAATCTAAGATTTCTATGTATGAATTATGAAATGAAATATCTTTATTACATAGGTTTTATAAACCAATACAGCAGAATGCTCTTAAAATACATATTAGTATTTTTGTTTAAAACAGACATATTTGAAATAGTTTAAAAAAGCAGTAGTTCATTTCTGGCATAAGGGCCCTATAGTTTTGAGAGATGTTAATCACTTTATCAGTTCCAATTCTGCTAATACAGTGTGTTTTAAGAATTTTGTTTTGCTGTGCTTTTATTAACTATGCAATAAAGATATTTCAAGTTTTGTATGTTATTTTGAAGCAATACCTATGAGTTTGTTTTTTTTTAGTTTTTTTTTTACTGTGTTTTATATAGCGCGAACTTGACCCGAATCGGGTATCAAAGCGCTTTACATAGCACCAGTTGCATTACATGAAGACACATTCATTTTTGTTAGGCACGGGTAGATTAAGTGATTTGCCCAGAATCCCAGGATGTTCTGCGTCATTGCCGAGACTCGAACCCAGTTCCCCAGATTCGAGGTTGACCGCCCTAGCCAGTAGGCCAACTCCTCTCCCCAACTCCTCCTTCCATACAGTTTGTGTATGGAACATTGACCCAAGCACGATCCAGGTATAGACTCCAGCAATAACGCAGTTACTTACCCAACCTTGCAGCCTTTACGCAGTTTGTTTGACTGGGTGCATGTTTTTGTTGTCGATGGCGTTGTACGCACTGATTGTCCGACTTTAATGTAGAAGCACCGGTCCATGGCCTAGTCTCAGTGTTTAAAATTGTGATTTGCTTTATACTTATCTGTTTGACTAGTGCTGGAATTAAAACTTTCATTTTTAACAAACTACAGGCACTGCTATGAATTTCATTAATAGCTGCGATTTTTGCTCTTTTGTGCGTCAATCACAGTGTTAATTGGTTGCAGGAAAGAACATTCCATTTCCCTTGAACAACTGTAACGATCAGAATTAAATTTAAGAGGGACTAATACATTAGGTTATTAGTGTGGCATTTAATACTGGTGCTGATTTTGTTAATTGGTGTTTCTGAATTTGATGGAAATGTGGATTTGGCAAGAGGGTAAAGGGGATTATTAGAAAACAAAAATGTCAATGAATGAATTGTGGATTTTCGTATGTAATTTCCATAGCTTTATGCATTTTCTGCTAAAGGACACAATCCAAAAAGAGTTCACTTGGATGTCCAGACAAATCATAGATTTCCAGGAGTATTCCCTGGCCACCGTGTGTAGCTGATTGCATTGACTTCATAGTTACTTATCCATTGGAGGACGCATGGTGGAAATGTGCAAATGCACCTTTTTTTTCTTTTGATTTGTATATCCACTGGTAAAATGTGTATTCCTTCCTGCAAAATCCCCTTCTTGTACGCTCTGATGTGATTTGTAAGCATACTGGTGGATTATCAGCATTCTTAAATCCACTCTGCAAGCTAAAATGTCTACTGATCCTAATTCTTCCAAGCGGGGTCAGGGATAGAGATTTGATTTTTGCAACTCAGCCGCTACACCATATCTCTTCCATTTCCCCTTGTTTCTCTCAATCCTGCTTCATCTTTTTTTAGTTAGTTCTTTCTTCTCTTCCAATTTCTGTATCAATTCCTTACCTTAATGTCTAACTTTCTTACTTTTTCTCCTTTACCTCTCCTCCTTTTCTTCATTTCTAATTGTTTTTCACTTGAATCTTTCCTTTACTTAAATATTTCCTTTCTCGCCCTCTTCTCTTCTTCCCTCTAATCTTCACATTCCTTTCACTTCGTTCAGTTTTTCGCTTCCTTTCTTCTGTTTCCTAATTCCTGCCCTCTTTCCAGGATATAACTGAAGAGCATGGGATAATGTCACTCCACCGATCATTGTGAGTGCTTCTTCTCTTTAAAACGTGTCTTGTTAGCTATTGAGATTAATCAATGCTAATACTTTTGTTGAAGATATGTGATTAAATTCTATGGGCTGGCTCAGCCGTTTCTCCTTAAATGTTGAGACAATGTCCATTCTTAATCATATCACAACTTGTCGTCTGCATCCTACATTTTTGGTGTGTGCCACATGAAAGTGCATTATGTCTGGCAGCCCTGGCAATGGTGTCTTTCAACTGTCATCACTTTTGCAATATAGGGTGGTTATAATGCGGGGAGGTATAGCCAGAGGTTATAATATGGTTAAGAAGCTAGGATCAGAGGCGTAGTAAATGGCAGTAGTACCTTAATCCAAATGAATAGTATCAGATAGAGGACAGTTTGTTGATTTAGTTGATAAATATTACATCTTCCCAATGTGCTGGGGGTATACATTTCTTAGGAAGGTCGCTGTGTCATCGGTAGCACTAATATAAGTAGTTTACAGTCATTTTAGCTGAATATGAGTGTGATTGTACTGTCAGGCTATACTGAGGTCCAGTCAGCTGGAGGTAGACCAACCCAATCTATACATTTTGCACTGCAGTGTGTATATTGGGAGGGTAGTTTGACCCAAGAAAATATACTTTTATTATTTTAATATTATAGCTACAATTATATCTACCTCTCACAATTAATTCATTCTGTTTTTTCTGCATTTCTTGATGCAGTGGGAGTACCGGTACCCTGTGGCTGTCATGCTCCAAAAATTACAATTCATTTGAGTATAAACTTAACTTCTCTTTCTGTTCTCAGTTCGAAGTTAGCACTTATTAAATGTCATAAGGTAACCTCAGTGTTAGTCTATGGAAGAGCACGGTGGAAAACAACTTTAAGTTTCACATGTCCTGACAATCAAAAACTCCTAAATACATGTAGCCTTTAAGGCCTACCTTAAGGGTAACTTATAATTATTAAGTAGAAAGAGTTAGGCCTGGCAAAAGGTTTATTTTGCCAGTTCGAAATGTCAGTTTAAAACTGCACTACAGGCTGTAGGGGCAGGCCTGAGACATGTTTTGCAGTGCTACTTTAGTGGATGGCACAATAAGTGCCCACTATAGCCTTTATTTTAGAGGCTCTGGGTACAGGTAGTACTGTTTACTAGGGATTTACATTTACAATAAATGTGCCAATTAGCTTAAGGGCAGTTTTATCATGTGTTAAAAAAGGAGTACAAGCACATTTGCACTGGTTAGCAGGAGTAAAGTTCTAATGCTACCAAAAAAGTTAAGTAAATTCTGCGAGCGAGGGCTAAACATTTGAGGGGCTACCATACCACCAAGATCGGTGACATGGAGTGCCATTTTTATTTCAGTTTTGGAATGAAATGAGTTGAATTTCAGTCTCACCAAACATAGGCCCTTTCTGTGTCAAGATCTATATCGGTATGCTTTTGTTCACAGCCTAGCTCATGAATATAACCTGACTTGTTAAAAAAACATTAAAAGTATCCACTTGTTTATCATTGAGGTATGAAACTTTTTCAGTGTACAAAAACGATTAAGGACCAGTCTAAAATGTCTTTTTATTGGCTGGTCTATAGTGGTATAGGAAAAGGTTTGCTGGACCCAAGGAAACGAGAAAATTGGGATTAAATGAGCTCTTGGATAAAACATTAGACTAAATTAACTTGTTTATAATAACTTAAATATGCATGTAGTTCATTTCGTGTTCTTTCTTTCCCAGAATGTGAATGACTCACCTATTGAAATGCCTAAAATGAACGGTTTCTTCTCTTGAAAATGGCTGATTAATATATCTGTCATTCAGCAGCACCCAGTGACTTGAATGTGAATGAAGTTTGAGGGATTTCCTAGAAATGAGACCAAATGTGGCATCGATCAGTCATCAAGAAATGCAACATTTAAGCTAGTTTTAGTGAATTTGTATGATAAATGTGTCTTCTGCAGGTGACAGTGTCTCTGTCATTCTTGTTTATAATCTTTGGAAACACTCACAGACAGATCAGTTACCCTTGCCACTTAAAGTAAATGGAAAACATTGTTGAAAAAGGATTTTATGCAACAGGTGTAACTTCTAATCTGGAATGTGTCTAAATCAAAATCCTACTTCTTAGATGAATTTCATCTGGATGCAGCATCTGGGAAGAAAATGGTGTGGCTTCACCAATACCGGTTAGTTTGAACTGCACTCCATAGATTCTTTCAGCGTATCAGACCCAACTGCCTGTGCAGCACACCGCGCAGCCTAGCCCTTGATCGCAGCCCTGTTAAAATACCCCAAATCCCAATAGTGCTGATTGGTTTCTGTGGTCCCCAAGAAAGGAATGGAGCATGCAAACACATGACATGAAATGATTGGTTTATATTCTATAATTTGTATGATTCAAGTTGTGGCATTCCTAAAGCCTGACACCCAAGTCATACTGTTTGGAGGTTATGGACATTAGGTTTCATGTTAGTTTTGTCCATTGGACAAGTAGGCCCAACCTTCTGCAGCGCAAACCCTTTGTCAGCCAGTTATAGTACCACAGTATCAATCTATGAAAGAGGATTTTCTGCCACTGAGACAAGGTTTGTGTCCCTGCATCAGTTGTTCAAACTTGTATAAATAATCAGTTGAAAACTATTACTGCTAGGGTGAGCACTTTCAGGAAATGTAGTAAACTGGGAACTAAGCTCCATTTCTGACAGTGGTTTCAGTACAAAAATGTGTACACCTGTTTGCAAATTTTACAATATTAGATTATATATAACGCCCCTTGAATGCTGTCTGGTTCGTATGCAAATATATGCATAAGCATGCAAGCAAAATTGATGACTGCTTTCAAAATAAAAATTACACAAAAGTTATTCTATTTGAAAGAAAATATTTTTAGTGTTGAACTTGGTCTTCTCTGCAGGGTCATCCCCAAACTTTTTGCCTTCCATTCTCCTGTTTTCTAAACCTGTTTTTGTTGGCTTTTAGGACTCTATGGACTTTACCACTGCTAACCAGCACTAAAGTGCTTGCTCTCTCTCTTTTAAACACAGTAAAGTTGTCTTACCCCCAATTGGCATGCTTAATTTACTTTTAAGTCCTTAGTAAAGTGGTTCTTCATGTACCCAGGGCCTATAAATGTAATGCTACTAGTGATTCTTCAACACTTATTGTGCCTTCTACTTAAGTAGCCCTTAAAACCTATCTCACACCTGCCATTGCAGCCTATTAGCAGTTTTAAACTGCCTAGTCGACTTAGCAAAATAACCCCCTTTCCAAACCTTAAACTCCATAGTTATTACATATGTCACCCCAAAGTAGGCCCTAGATAGCTGATAGGGCAGGGTGAACTGTAATTAAAAGTTGAACATGTACGTTTAAGTTTTACATGTCCTGTCAATGAAAAATGAATACATTTGTTTTTCACTACGGTGCGCCTACCTCTTCCATAGAAGCCTGCAGCGAGTTCCTGGGTCACATAACTAGGTGTAGTTGGCAGTTGACCTTTGTCTATTTTTTGCCCAGACAGCATCACATTAGAGGGTCTGTATGTTGTCAGGAATGGCCATCTCTGGCTGAATGGGGGTTGGAGATGTCACCTACCACACTTGCACTTCAAAGGCACTGGCCCATCTCACACAAAGGACTTCACACTATCCGATTGTGACCCCAGACAGTCTGGGACCATGGCAGGGAGGCGGGAAATTTCAGTCACCTTTGTACTGGGGAAACACCAGAAGCTTTTCCCACTTCAAAGTGGGCACCAGGTATAAAACGGGGACCCTCCTACTCACTCTTTAGATCACTTCTGGACCTGTGGAAGACTCAGAAGGACTGCTCTGCTTCAAAAAGAACTGCTCACTCAACTGCCCTGCTACCATACCTGCAAGAGGCACTGCTCTGCTTCCCTCCTCCCTCAGGGAGAAGGACTGGACCTACACCGTGATCCCAGGACCAGCAGAGTGACTCCAAAGGCTAGTTTGCTGGCCACCTGTTCTGAGCTACAGGGACACAACAAGCTCCAACACTCCTGAACCATGTATCTGGACTCTGCCTGCTGTGAGTCCTAACGCCCCAAGTGGTGCCTCCCCTTGGAGGTGGGAATAAAGGTGTTCGGCAAGCCCAGCTGTGGTCCCCATCTGTACCAGCGCAGCACTACGCAATTCGAAGCAGGCCTCGCATTGCATACATTGCAGCTCCTCATCGGAACTGAAGCAGCGCTATGCAACTCGACACAGGCCCCTGCATTGCTCTTCGCTATATTTACCGTATATTTTTTTAATTGCATATCTCTAGTTCTACTGATTGGATTTGTGTTGTTTTGATGTCAAATCATTTAATAAATGTTACTCTATTTTTCTAAATTGGTGTGCAGTTTTTCTTGTGTTGTGTTTTCACTGTGTTACTGTTTGTGTGCTGCGCGAATACTTTACACATTGCCTCTAAGTTAAGCTTGACTGCTTTGGTTCCAAGCTACCAGATGGTTAAGCACAGCTTAATTTAGTAACTTTTTGAGGTTCACCCTGACAAGGATTGTGGCTTTTGCTTGAGTAGGGTTTCATCCCCATCAACCAACAACCCAATTTCTCGCACCTAGACTATCGTGCAACTTCAAATACCACTTCTCTAAGGCCTCATTTAGTAAACCCTGTTTGATGCATGCCAGTATTAAAAACAAAAATTAATGAGTGAGAATCAATGTAAAAAAACATCATGGCAAGAATAAAGGCAACATGAAACTAAATTAGTGGCCAGATTCTTAAAGAAGGTTGCAAAAGTGCCTATGTATATATATGTCCCTACATTTAATGTAGATGTATATTTTTCAGGTATTTACAGAAGTAGGTTTGCAACCATACTCCTAACAAACTGTAGTGAATTTCATTTTCTCACGAATAAATATGCGCGCATATATTTGCCTTTGCGAAAATCTGCTCAGTAATTTCAAATTCACGTTCCAAAAAAGCTGTTTTTCCCACAGTGGAAATCATTTTCTGTCCTGCCTTTGTCAGGAGTAAAATGTCCATCCTTTTCCTGTGTGGAAAGACACTGGAAATTAGTTGGAGAATACCCTTAAACACATTAGCTTGTGGGTGTGAATAGACTCTCGTAGCGTTCCAACCCCCGAACTCCCACTTTCCACCTAATTTCAGCCCCTGTGTGTAGATTTAAGGAAAGGTGGCAAAATCGTAGCCTTGCTAGAATGCAAACCCTGATGTAAAATGAGCCCTAACATAAATAATCATAGCAGCTATATAGGGTTCTGAAAAGAGACCACAGCCATATTTTGTCACCTTGCCACAGCGCCTTGACACCTTCGGGCATTCCTTCGCGCTTTATAAATTGGCGAATCAACCTCACTGCATAGCCCGAAGAAAGGCAGGTTGATTTTTCAGAATACAAGATACTTCCTGAAACATCCTGAGCTTGGATAAGTTGATGTTTGTTACAAATCTTTACCCCTGTATGATGCAGCTATGTGGCTCTATTCACAATGTTAGATGTTGCTTAAAGACTCCTATTTGTTGTAGTTACCCATGATTGATAACCCTAATAATGAACTAGTGATCTGGTACATGCAAGCATTGTATTAGAGTTAATATGTTGTGTGGTTCATTTATTATTAGATTTTGTTTGGTTGTAACTTTTGAATTTCTTTTATAATAGTTGTATTAAGCAGTGATCGGAGAACAGTTGGAAGTAGTGAGCATTAAAAGAACAAGTAAACTTGTAATTTCTTGATAAATAAGGATGAAATATGAGGTGGGATATGGTCTTTATTCCTTGTTTTATTTCATTAGATCTAGCCTGATCCATTATTTCAGCAGAAAAGGACCTGTGTATCCAGATATTGTACCCATTCTCTGGCCGCAACAGTGCTCTGCGTGACTCAAGTGTCTTTTTAATCTGCTGGTGGCATAACCACATTCCCCATTCTGCCATTCCTAGCAATGTTTTCCTACTAGCACACTTTTTCTGGAGTGTAAAGGACTTCTCTCCTCCCTTGACCTTTCCCAGACATGGTATTTTCCATTCTGCTGGCTGATTGGTGTAGGATGCGCCGAGCAGTGTTCCTGAAGGCTACTCTTTCCCCTAGCCACTGGCATGAAAGTGCATCTGTCTGTTTGAGTGAGTTTTCTTCGATTTTTCAGCGCGCTGTAACTGAAGGCATTAAAATTAAATGCTTTCTGGCCCTAAAGGGGTGGGAAGGCTCTGTCTGTCCCTGGAATTCCCTTCACAAACTACAGGTCAGGCCAAGTTCCACCATAATTCTCCTGCAGGACATTACAAAGGACAGCACATTTAGGGTATTGATTGTACAATCCTGACAAGTATGTTCACAGCAGTGTATGTTGTTAAGGCTGTAGTGCTGCGAGTTAATCTGCAGGGAGTCTTTGTGTGTGAGTGTGCCAACCTATAAGGCCCATGCACCGGGCGCTGTAAAGGCGACTTATTCAATAGACCTTTGCGCTCATGTTGCACAACAGACACAAATCGAATTAAGTAAATACAATATAGCTTGTAGTTCAAACACAAAAAAGAGGTTAAGAATCTTTTGAATACATCAGTCCTTGCACACGGTTCATCTTGATTTGACAGAGAGAAATACAGTCTTGAAAACTGGACATGCCAAAGGGGAAATAGACCTGTCCGATTGAGTTGTACTGCTTTCTATCACTGGATGGTAGTGTTTGTGACGTGTCCGATGGACATGCATGAGATGATCTTGCATAAAGTGAATTTTAGTGAAAATGACTTGTATATTGGTTGGCCAAAATGAACTTCCGTCTCGATTTTATTGTTCGGTGAAATCAACAACCCCACATGTGCTTGTAAAATACTTTTTAATAACTTAATTTCACTTTGTCCAGCTATGTTAATTATATGCGCCTATTTTGTATTCAAGCGAACTGACACAAATAGGCAATTCAAATGTCAGTGAATCTATCAGTCCATTTAAACCAGTATCTTTTCTTGCTTAGTTTTTTACTCCTTTTAAGACTATGCAGGTATTTACAGATGAACACAGAAAGTTGCTATGAATGGCATTTCCCCCCTGTTGATTTTTTTTACCTATATGAGTGGTTGATCATAACTTGCAATCTCTTCTTTCCTTCTAGCTCACTCTAAAATAATTCTTTATAAAATAAATTAATACAGAAACTGTGTTTTAAGGCAGTAGTTAAACCAAGGACCACGCCTTTGCTCCTTACCTGCCCTGGGATGATTCACTAATGGCAGACAATACTCTGTTAATGAATGCAAATCAGCCATCATCATCAAGAAGGCATGCAGATAAAACTTTTTCTAAATCTGCATACCATTACTAAACCCCTTACTAAACCCCTTCCTGGGCAAAAAGTATTACTTTATATCATGTCATAAAGAGAAGCCTTCTAAAGACTTTGCAACGCATGCAGAAGGAATAGTTGCATTTGAGGCTCATGCGAATACTTCCTGTGCATGGAAAAAGTGCATGTTTGTAAAACTACTTACGCATGCGTTTCAAACATATGACCAGCAAATCTACCACTTCAGACATGGCATTATTCTAATAAGGGTAGGGAGAAATTAATAAAATGCCATGGTTCCTAGTGATAGCAGCTGTATATGACTCGTGCATTATTTTTAGGAATGCGGTGATTAATGCTGTTTTAGTTACCACTTTCGTCCCCTTTTTACTCACCTTACAGGAAAATCCAAAAAATCAAGACATTTGCCAAACGCGGCTAAAGCTTAGTCACCCAGTGGTCACACTGTTCACCTAGGAGTCCACGTTGGCAATCCTTTAGGCAGAGGGGGAAGCTGTAAATCAATGTAAAATTAGCCAATGCTGACCTTCCACTTAGTGAGCAAAACTATATGGCTGGGTCCAAACTGGAATGGCATGGTGAGCAAAAAAAACGATGGATTTAGGCCCAGATCTCAGTACTGGGGTGAATGTGTGACATTGTTCTGCGTTCTGTCCATCAATAGTTCTTTTTGCATCTTCCACTTAGTGAAACAGGAACTAATACTTCCAGCTCTTGTTTCCTTTTTCTATCTCAGATTTTAGGATTCAGGGGGATGCAGGAATAGGAGTGGGTGGTTGCACGCATGCGTCCCTCTACAGCTCTTACGTTGAGGTGTTTCCAGTTAATGTGGTTGCTAGGGGACCACATGTGGTTTTCAGCAGCAGACAATAAATTGTGAGACTGAGACCCCACTGTGCTCAATGTGTGCTTATTATTCAAAGTACCTCTGCTATGTATGTAGTGTATTTATAATAAAAGCCCCTCTGGCCCACTTTCACCTGCTTCACACAGAACCTGGTTACAAAAGTGTAAACAATGCTTCTGTATTGTACAGTAGGCAAAACGACTGCACAGATGTAGATCAATTAAAACTCAGAATTCGTTAATCTAGCTAATATTGACCAATGGACCACTTTCTGGCTTTGATTCTGCTGTCGAATAGGTCGCCCTGATCGGAGGATGCTCGCTATCAATTTTTGTTGCGTGGACAGCGCCCCCAGAAGTTGTTAGCCGTGTTTCCCTCGAAGCTAATTTACTCTCTTTCCAGAGATAAAGAAACAAATTGAAATATCGTCAGATGGTGTCCGGCTGAAATAAGTTTCTGGTGGTGAAGGGAAGGTGGCAATTAGCTTCAAAGTAATAGGGTTTTCTTTGAAACCGCTACATGTGTACCACAACCACAGGCTTGTCAATAGCAATCTAATCCGGTGGCTGCTAGATTTCTTCTGCTAGCCCGGTGGCAGTGAACATGAATGATGGGCTTCTGTAATATTTCTGTGGAAGTCGGAATGCTTCAAGTTAATGGTCCTTATCACTGATGCTAAGTAAAGGAACTGGTTTTAAATATGTCATGTTGCTGTGTTGTACAAGCTGTTGTAATATGCTATCATACCAGGCGCTTTGAGAGACTGTGGCATTAAAAGACAAATGCTTGTTCAAACAGATATATTATTCTCGCCCATTGCTTCAGAAGTTGAATGTAGCTTTGGTCTGAATGTAAGCGTCGGATATTTCTGTTCACAGACACAGGTCAGAAAATGTCTAGCATTTTTAGCAACCTAAAGTAAATATCAAAAAATGTGTGCAAGATGAGCATCTCTGATCTCTCTAACACTAACTTTTTTAGAGTTTTTTCCCTTAACTCCGAGAATAATCAATTGTCCTGTGTACAATGATGTACTTGTATGCATGCATATAATATAAAAAACAGTAGTACAGTATGTTGAGACTGCCATCGCAGTGCACAGAGATGCAAGTCAAGTGCCAGTGTCGGTTCACTGTGGGAGTCTCGCGTTCAAACGAATGTGCCAAAATCCGGACAATTAAGACTCTTCATAAGTCTAGAATTGAGAGAAAGTTATCCAGGTGGAGTTCGCTAATGGAGTTTTTTGTTTTTGTTTTTTTAAACATCCATACTTTATAAATCAAGACATTCCTGTAGAAATCCTTATGTGCATGGTTGGTAGGATGCTATCTTATGCCTGGAATTAGTGTTTCCCACTTAAGTATATAAAAAAGTGATGGATGAAAGTCATTGGCAATTACTTGGAGCCATATCCCACTCCATCATTATTTTGAACACCATGCCCCCCTCAGTTTGGATCCAACCATATGCAAATGAGTCTGGATCCTGCTCCAATAGGAACAGTCCAGCCTGAGCTCCATAGCCAGGTCCTCCCAGAACAAGCAACCCAGGGCCGGTTTCTCCCTGGTTAGGGCTCATCAGCCAGGTGTAGCTTTGTTCCAGTGACACAGTGTGCACGGGACCCACATCTGAGCATACTCCTCACACTTAGAACAACACACTAAAGTGTAGAAAAAAGTGATGGATGGAATGCTTGAATTATTCTCAGGTATTGGTATTAGTTGGTGCCTGTTGGACCCGGCCCTTCTGGCAGGTTCACCCCGAAACTTTTTGCTTTCTATGGGTGACTTGGTTTAGTGATTTTTGGGTTTCTGCGCACTTTACCGCTGTGTCCCAGGGTAAAGTGCGTGCGTGTTGTGAGGTTGGCCTGCCCTCCCATAGGAATGCATGGGGGAATGTATGTGTCCCGGTAGTTCCTGATGCGTGGGGTGTGCAGGCCCGTGTTTGGTATGTGCGGACTCGTGTGAGTGAATGCTGCGCGTTGATGTGTGCGGCGTGCATGTACCTGGTGTGGAAGTGCCACTTCTAGAAGTGGGCACTTCAGTGTGCAGTCTGAAATGTGTGGCTTGTCTGGCGATTGGCTGGTGAGGTCAGGTGACGGACTAGGGAATTCCCCAGAGTCAGGAGGAGTCACCCAGTGGTGAATGGGGAGTTAGCATGTTGATGGCTGGGGAGGAGTGTACCTGGGTCCTGAATAGGACAGGGCTTCCCCCACACAATGCTGGCGCCGGCCCCTGTGGTGCGTCTAATGACCCTAGCCCTGCCAGTGAATAGGGAGAGGGGCTGAGCAAAACAAAGTGCTCAGGAACCTGTTGGAACTGGTTCGCCCCTTCCCTACACCTTAGACAAAGCCTTGTACTGTATAAAAAGGGGCTGTGTCCCCTTACAGTGTGTTCTCTTGCAGGATCATCTGAGGGGGGGCCTGCTGCTGCTGGGCGCCAGGAGAGACCGCCACTGGGGACTGCCTCCCTGCTGGAGGGCCCTGTGTGCTGGCTCTGGGCCCAGCCTGTGCCCCCTGTTCTTTGAGGACTCTTTGCTGGACCTGTTTGGTGATCCATAGCGCCTGGGAGCGCTTCCTAGACTTTGTAGCGCTGTGCGCGCTGGTTTCCTGGACTTGCTCTCTTTGTAGCGCCTGGGAGCGCTTGTGGGGCTTTCCAGCGCTGGGAGCGCTGTGCGTGACCTTGTAGCGCTGTGTGCGCTTTGATCTCGCTGGCGGGTGCCCACCCCGCGATTTTGCCGGTATTTTGCCCAGTTCGGCGGGTGCCCACCCCGCCGTTATACTCGTTGGCGAGGGAGCCTACCCCTCATTGCCGCTGTGAAGGAGAATCACCGCTGCGGCCCGGTTCGAAACCGGAAGTCAGGCGGGTTGAGGGCGGGCCTCCGGGACAACCGGAACTTAGAGAAGGAGGGCGGGAGCCTACCCCGCCTCCTGCCAAGCACCGCGGTCGCAGCCCGGTCGAAGAAGTTAAGATCCAGGCGGGAGCCCACCCCGCGCTGGACTGAGGAGAGGAGCGCGGCGGTCGGAGTTGGTGCGGAGGGGGCGCGAGGCACATTGTCGGTGCCTGCCCCTCCGCGTGGAGAAGAGCCCTCCAGTCCGCCGGCACCAGAGAGAGAGAGGACGACGCGGGAGTCCCCGAGCAGCCCGGTGAGTGTTTAAGAGGGCTGGGGACTCCGCGCCTGTGCTGGGGGTGCGGGGGCAGTGATCGAGCCCCGTGAGGCTCCAAAGGTTACCACCAGCATGTCTCGAGCCCCGTGAGGCTCTAGGGGGGCATTGTGAGTAAAGAGTCCCCCGTGTGGGACTCCAACGTTCCGGGGGCATGCTTCTGTGAGAGCGCGAAGCGCTCCCACGAGGGGATTGTATTTCCTCGAGCCCAGCGAGGCTCCAACGATTGGGGCCATGGGTTCTTGAGCCCCGAGGCTCCGACGACGTGGGGCATTATTTTGTGCTCAGAGTCCAGAGGGACTCCAACGAAGGCACATTGGTTGCATAGGGCCACGAAGGCTCTAGGGGGCATTGTTCTTGTGATAGAGCCCAGAGAGGCTCCAAGAGCGACAGAGTGGTGTTCCAAGGGCACAGTGGTGCCCACGCTCAGGTCTCCAGCTGCCCAGCACTTAGTGGGCAGCTGCCACGTTTAGGTGGGGGGGACCTTTCTTGTTTTGGTCTGCGCAGCTGGCGCAGCCTGACTTTCTGAAGACAGAGTGTCCTAGCTTGGACAAGGCCAGTTGGCCTAGGGACTGCCACAGGTGGTGGCTCATGTGAGTTTTCACGCTAAGGTTCCTACTTGCACCGCTGAATGTATTTTTGGATGCATCATGTGTTTCCCTTACCTGCACCTCTGAATGTATTTCGATGCGTCATGTGCCTTGCTTTACACCTCTGAATGTGTTTTCATGCATCATGTGTTTTCCTTGCTTTACACCTCTGAATGTGTTTTCATGCATCATGTGTTTTCCTTCCTTACACCTCTGAATGTCTTATGCATCATGTGTTTTCGTTCCCTACACCTCTGAATGTTTTAGGCATCATGTGTAATGTGTGTTTACCCCTATAGGTATGGTGATACTTAGGTGGTTGTTTGTTTCCTACTAGTACAGGTGGTGCTAGTGAGGTCCTAGTTCCCTGCGCAGTATTCTCCTAAAAGTGGTTAGGGTTGCGTAGGTGATACTTTCTTGTCACCAGTAGTTACTGGTTGTGTGTTATATGTGTATTTTGTGCTACAGTAATTTTATATTCTAAAAGTGCTGGTTCTTGACAGTGGTCCATGCGGCCCTGTCCCCTGTATATATATATAATCCCTTGTAAATTCTGCCCGTGCCTGTTGGCACATTGTAAAGTGTGTGTTTTTATCTAATGTGTTGTGTATAATACAAAGGTTATTTTTATAGAATACCTTGTGTGGAGTTTCCTTTGTGGTGGGCCTTGGGTGTTGTTGCTGGGTGCGCGCGCAAACGCTTTACACATCGCCTCAGAGATAAGCCTGACTGCTCGTGCCAAGCTACCAAGGGGGTGAGCAGGGGTTATCTTTGGCGTGTAACTTCCTTGCCCTGACTAGAGTGGTGGTTTCTGCCTGGCTTTGGCGCACGCCTTAGCCAACCAGAAATCCCAGTTCTAACATTGGTGATCAGCGGTGGGATTTGGACTTGCGTTTGCGCTGTACCGCAGCAGCGACTGGCTACACCACAAAACTCTGCATTAGATAAACCACATTTTAGGGATTATTGTTTTTGAGTTCCATTATTTCCTCTCCTAAAGGTGTCCTTTTTGAATCATGTACTCCTGTGTTAGCTCAGACACTCAGGTTCCTTGTGTTAAACTCTTCTCAGGAACGTCCGCCAAAATGGAGCCAGCTTTTAATTTCTGTAGTCTGTTTAGGTACAGTAGGTTGGAGCTGGTAAGGTTCTGTGAGGAGAGGGGCATAGAGGTGGGTGAGTTGGATACCCAGTCCAAACTGAGGGACAACCTGATCACTTTGCAAAAGGTTGAGTGGGAGCGAGAGCGCAGCGAGGAAGATAGGGCCCGGGCCGCACGCCGAGAGGGTGGTGGGTCTGTGGGGAGCCCTGAAGATTCAGAAGAGGAGGAAGGTTACCTGACAGGGACGCCAGTAGAAAGTGAAGACCCCATAGATAGGGAGTCCCTTGCTGGGTCCAGTGTCAGGAGCAGCACCCCATCCCTTTACCTGTCCCCAGAGGAGTGGATAGATAGGAGGGAAGAGAGGGAGCATCAGCTGGCCATGGAGAAGCTCAGGTTAGAGCATGCCAAGGAGGTGGCGCAGCTGGGTGTGGAGGAGAGGATGGCGGAGGCTGAGAGGGCCTTCGCCAGGGAGAGATTAGCTCTGGAGGGTAAGTTGTCCCCAGAGCGCAGTGGTAGTTTTCTGGATTCACCAGTGAGGGTAGAGTCCAGTGGTGGCAGCGATAGAGAGCCCAGTGCAGAGAGTCCCAGTCCCAGTTCACCCAGTCTGGTACCTGTTTCCCAAGAGGAGGAGTATAGGTTGAAGTTCAGGGGCAGTAAGAAGCTGTCTCACCAGGATTGGGGGAATTTTGTGGATGACTGTTATGATGCACTGTGCGATTGGGTGACGGTTAACGCGGTAGAAGATTTGGATGAAATGTTCAATCTGATTATCAAAGAGCAAGTGCTCAGTGGTTGTTGTCCCGAGTTGCGCCAACACCTGTTGGGGTGTGGGTTTGCTAGTCCATGGGACCTGGCAAAGGAAGCAGAGCGCTGGGAAAGTGCCCCAGGCTCTGAGGAGGTATGGGAGAGTGCTTCCAATAGTAGTGGCTCAGGTATCTTCCCATCCTGGATGGGGGTAGAGGTTCAGAGTAGCCCAGCTAGGTCCCAGAGTAGTGAGAGGGGTGTAGGGGCTCACGGCCTATCTCAGCGGAGTAGGAGTGAGCGGGTGACTTTGAGTCCCCAGAGGCCCGAAACCCAGTCTCAGAACCTGGATGGTTTCTTCAGGGAACACCAGGTAGGGGGCCTAGGCTGTCCTGTTAGGCCACTTGAGGAGGATCGCCCAGAGGATGGAGAACCTGGAGTCTCTGTAAATAGAGCTCCAGTGGTTCTGGTATCAGGCAGTACCGCTCCAGTAGGGAGGGTGCGGAAGTCCAGCGAGAGGAGTGGCATGGGGCTGTGTTCCCCAGTGGAGGAGCCAGTGGGTCAGGGACCAGCCGGTAGGGCTGAGTCTCCTAGAGGTGACCATGGCGACTACACGTCTGTCCTGGGGGATCTTCGCGCACTGTCAGTTGGACAGGGGACGGGAGATCTGCGCCAGGCAGACGGTCATGCAACATATGAGGCATATGTTACTCTTGGGGGGATACTGTGTGAGTCCCCAGAAGTCCTGGAGAGCCAGGCAAGTATGCAGCCGAAGGTTCTAGACCAGAGGTTGGGAGGCCAGGTTCAGGGTCAGCCTGACCTGAAGGGTAGGACTACTGTAACCAGTGTCCTGACCGGTTCTTCTTCCGGATGTACCGCCCCAGTTGGTAGGGAGCAGGACTCTGGAAGGGGGTGCAGAGGGTGGGAGAGCCCATCTCTGACCCCGGTGCAACCTGAGGGGTTAAACCCTAGGTTGGGAGACCAGTTCTCAGGGAGGTGTCCTGAGCTGGTGGGAAAGTTGATTTCTGAGGGTGCCTCTCAGAGGAGGAGAGGACGGAACCCTAGAAGGAGAGGTAGGGGGAGGAGAGCCTCGCCCGTGACTTGTGGTCAGCTTGAGGGTACGGACCCTGGGCTGGAAGGTCAGTGGATGTTTAGAACAGCCCTGATGAGGGGAAGAGTGGAAAATGGTCACTACGTGCCAGGGGTTACTACCCCCCACTCTGTGGTTAGGCAAGGACCAGTGGCGCCTAGATGGCCTAGGGCCTGGTCCTGGCCGCGGACAGCTGAGGAGTGCCAGTGGGGTAGCCCAGTTGGTCCGCCGAGTTCTTTTAGAAGGAACTCCAGGGGTTTGGAGTGGCGTAAAACCGGAGAGTGTCCCTGCCGTTGCGGGCCTGTGTCCGTGTTTTGTCGCCCAAAGCAGGGAAGACCTTCACGGTGGTGATTGGTCTACCCTGCGTTTTGGCTGGAAGGGGGTTGTGTTGGACCCGGCCCTTCTGGCAGGTTCACCCCGAAACTTTTTGCTTTCTATGGGTGACTTGGTTTAGTGATTTTTGGGTTTCTGCGCACTTTACCGCTGTGTCCCAGGGTAAAGTGCGTGCGTGTTGTGAGGTTGGCCTGCCCTCCCATAGGAATGCATGGGGGAATGTATGTGTCCCGGTAGTTCCTGATGCGTGGGGTGTGCAGGCCCGTGTTTGGTATGTGCGGACTCGTGTGAGTGAATGCTGCGCGTTGATGTGTGCGGCGTGCATGTACCTGGTGTGGAAGTGCCACTTCTAGAAGTGGGCACTTCAGTGTGCAGTCTGAAATGTGTGGCTTGTCTGGCGATTGGCTGGTGAGGTCAGGTGACGGACTAGGGAATTCCCCAGAGTCAGGAGGAGTCACCCAGTGGTGAATGGGGAGTTAGCATGTTGATGGCTGGGGAGGAGTGTACCTGGGTCCTGAATAGGACAGGGCTTCCCCCACACAATGCTGGCGCCGGCCCCTGTGGTGCGTCTAATGACCCTAGCCCTGCCAGTGAATAGGGAGAGGGGCTGAGCAAAACAAAGTGCTCAGGAACCTGTTGGAACTGGTTCGCCCCTTCCCTACACCTTAGACAAAGCCTTGTACTGTATAAAAAGGGGCTGTGTCCCCTTACAGTGTGTTCTCTTGCAGGATCATCTGAGGGGGGGCCTGCTGCTGCTGGGCGCCAGGAGAGACCGCCACTGGGGACTGCCTCCCTGCTGGAGGGCCCTGTGTGCTGGCTCTGGGCCCAGCCTGTGCCCCCTGTTCTTTGAGGACTCTTTGCTGGACCTGTTTGGTGATCCATAGCGCCTGGGAGCGCTTCCTAGACTTTGTAGCGCTGTGCGCGCTGGTTTCCTGGACTTGCTCTCTTTGTAGCGCCTGGGAGCGCTTGTGGGGCTTTCCAGCGCTGGGAGCGCTGTGCGTGACCTTGTAGCGCTGTGTGCGCTTTGATCTCGCTGGCGGGTGCCCACCCCGCGATTTTGCCGGTATTTTGCCCAGTTCGGCGGGTGCCCACCCCGCCGTTATACTCGTTGGCGAGGGAGCCTACCCCTCATTGCCGCTGTGAAGGAGAATCACCGCTGCGGCCCGGTTCGAAACCGGAAGTCAGGCGGGTTGAGGGCGGGCCTCCGGGACAACCGGAACTTAGAGAAGGAGGGCGGGAGCCTACCCCGCCTCCTGCCAAGCACCGCGGTCGCAGCCCGGTCGAAGAAGTTAAGATCCAGGCGGGAGCCCACCCCGCGCTGGACTGAGGAGAGGAGCGCGGCGGTCGGAGTTGGTGCGGAGGGGGCGCGAGGCACATTGTCGGTGCCTGCCCCTCCGCGTGGAGAAGAGCCCTCCAGTCCGCCGGCACCAGAGAGAGAGAGGACGACGCGGGAGTCCCCGAGCAGCCCGGTGAGTGTTTAAGAGGGCTGGGGACTCCGCGCCTGTGCTGGGGGTGCGGGGGCAGTGATCGAGCCCCGTGAGGCTCCAAAGGTTACCACCAGCATGTCTCGAGCCCCGTGAGGCTCTAGGGGGGCATTGTGAGTAAAGAGTCCCCCGTGTGGGACTCCAACGTTCCGGGGGCATGCTTCTGTGAGAGCGCGAAGCGCTCCCACGAGGGGATTGTATTTCCTCGAGCCCAGCGAGGCTCCAACGATTGGGGCCATGGGTTCTTGAGCCCCGAGGCTCCGACGACGTGGGGCATTATTTTGTGCTCAGAGTCCAGAGGGACTCCAACGAAGGCACATTGGTTGCATAGGGCCACGAAGGCTCTAGGGGGCATTGTTCTTGTGATAGAGCCCAGAGAGGCTCCAAGAGCGACAGAGTGGTGTTCCAAGGGCACAGTGGTGCCCACGCTCAGGTCTCCAGCTGCCCAGCACTTAGTGGGCAGCTGCCACGTTTAGGTGGGGGGGACCTTTCTTGTTTTGGTCTGCGCAGCTGGCGCAGCCTGACTTTCTGAAGACAGAGTGTCCTAGCTTGGACAAGGCCAGTTGGCCTAGGGACTGCCACAGGTGGTGGCTCATGTGAGTTTTCACGCTAAGGTTCCTACTTGCACCGCTGAATGTATTTTTGGATGCATCATGTGTTTCCCTTACCTGCACCTCTGAATGTATTTCGATGCGTCATGTGCCTTGCTTTACACCTCTGAATGTGTTTTCATGCATCATGTGTTTTCCTTCCTTACACCTCTGAATGTCTTATGCATCATGTGTTTTCGTTCCCTACACCTCTGAATGTTTTAGGCATCATGTGTAATGTGTGTTTACCCCTATAGGTATGGTGATACTTAGGTGGTTGTTTGTTTCCTACTAGTACAGGTGGTGCTAGTGAGGTCCTAGTTCCCTGCGCAGTATTCTCCTAAAAGTGGTTAGGGTTGCGTAGGTGATACTTTCTTGTCACCAGTAGTTACTGGTTGTGTGTTATATGTGTATTTTGTGCTACAGTAATTTTATATTCTAAAAGTGCTGGTTCTTGACAGTGGTCCATGCGGCCCTGTCCCCTGTATATATATATAATCCCTTGTAAATTCTGCCCGTGCCTGTTGGCACATTGTAAAGTGTGTGTTTTTATCTAATGTGTTGTGTATAATACAAAGGTTATTTTTATAGAATACCTTGTGTGGAGTTTCCTTTGTGGTGGGCCTTGGGTGTTGTTGCTGGGTGCGCGCGCAAACGCTTTACACATCGCCTCAGAGATAAGCCTGACTGCTCGTGCCAAGCTACCAAGGGGGTGAGCAGGGGTTATCTTTGGCGTGTAACTTCCTTGCCCTGACTAGAGTGGTGGTTTCTGCCTGGCTTTGGCGCACGCCTTAGCCAACCAGAAATCCCAGTTCTAACAGTGCCCATCCCAGTCCATTATTTTGTTGCACACCATGCTACCTCAGTATAAATCCAGCTATGTGCAAATCAGTTTGGACTCTACTCCAGTGGGGAAAGTCCTACCCGAGCTCCCAAGCCAGATCCTCCCGGAACTGGAACACAAGCAACCCAGTACCGATTTTGCCCTACGTGGACCATCGTCTCGGCATACCTATGCAAGCCACCTTTAGATGATGGTATATTTGTTTTCATTTCTTTGACACTTTTAACGACTTGCACGTAAAATAATAAAAATAAAACATCGTGTTTGCCATGACCAGACCGATTAGCTCTCCCAGAGCCGACTTCTTATGCTGCTAATCTTTTCCCGGGTGACCACCTGAAGGTCTGACAAGTTTGCATTTGTGTTATTGGATTTGTGCTCGAGTTGACACCTGAGACTTATTAAAATGTTCTTTTAGGAACACACCATCTAATTCAGCCTGGCCTGTTTCATCTGATTGATGTTTGGAGGATTGAATATGCAATCACCAGTCAGAGGGTTGACTGTGGTCGAGGTTAGGTACAAGAGTGTAAACCACCAATTGTAAGGCTTTAAATAGTTCATTGGTGCATTTGCTAGCATTTCCTAGTTTCCGTGAGGAGAAAAAGTTTTTTTTTCAGGGATACTGCGTTTTAATCACTCCAGTTTTTTAACTTCTACGTTGGAGCTATAGAATGTAAATCGCCACCCTGATATTTACCCTTGCCTCAATACAGTTTTATTGTTTTTTTGTTTTAGTGGGAAACATTAACTCTGTGTTTTTGTTGTTGTTTTTTTTCTCTTTACTCTCTTACTAGAACATTGCCTCAACTCGTCGTTTCTTTTGAATTGGCTCTCATATTGGCATTTGTGATCCTTTGCTTAATCTGAGGACTCAGGCATATCTACAAGGCGGCGATATAAAATTATCGCCGCTTTTGCGGTCGTTTTCGGCCGAAAAGCGGCGATAATTTTATCGCTATATTAGCAAGGTCACGCAATCGCGTGAAACCTTGCCTTAGCGCCTGAATTCCTAATGGCCATCTTGCCATCTCTAATGAGATGCAAAGTGGGCGTTCCTCCCCAGGATAACGGGAGAAATGTCGCTAAGCGACATTTCTCCTATCATCAAGCCTCACGCAAAGCAGCATAGCGACAAGAAAAGTAGCGATAACCTCTGTTATCGCTACTTTCCTTACTTCTGCTTTGAAACTGACTTAGCCATGATATCCTATGTAAGGTGGATATCATGGCTAAGTATGTGAGGCCCTATCAGCAAGCTATCGCTAAACTTCGTGGGATTATCGCTGGGTTTCCAGCGATAAGCTCACGTTTGGCAGTTAGCGCTAGGATTTTTATCGCTTTTGAGATAAGCGTTGCTAATAGCACGCTATCTCAGCAATAAAAATCCACGCTAGCCGGCGATAATTATCCTAGCGCTAAGTGCGCTTAGCGATAATTATCGCCGGTTGTTGCTGATATGCCCCTAAGTTGCTCTTCAGAGGGTGGTTTTTCGTTTCTTTTTCTTGTTGGGGGTGTTTTACAAATGGGCAAGGCAAGGCAAGTAGATGTCTAAAGTAGGTTGTTGTACAAACTACCAGGTTGAAAATACTTTCATGTAATTCCTCATTTCGAAGTTACATGACAAGAACCAGTCCGATTTCTCATGTGTGAGTTCAGTAGATAGTTATTTTAAGTCCAAAGCTTAAACTGCCTTCCCTAAATTGGTGATGCTGGAGTCCTTGTCCCACTGAAATCAGAAATTAAAACTGACAGCCACTAAAATCTTGGCATTAGGCGTCATAAGAGAATTTAGCAAATCTAAAACTTCTGCTTCTTCAATGGAGCTAAAGAGAGCATATTGACATTAATAAGAACATTAAAACCTTAGGGGCTTCATTGAAGACAATGGAGAGACTCGGGGCTAATAATGGCTGGTATAAGCTTTCTGCTCCAACTTCTCAATGTTTGTCTTTCTGTTTCTCCCTGTGTAATTCAGAACATTATATTCTTAGTGGGTTGAATGTTCTAATAGCTCTAGAGCCCTTCTGCGTTGGGCTATACCAGTTGTTAAAGGCCCTCTCCCGTGTTACAGGGACTCGCTTACTCTCGTTCAGGGCTTTTAACAACTGATATAGCCCTCTGCAACTGGCGATACGGCGATATTAAGCCATCTCAGTAGTTGATATCAAAGGTTGTATGTTATAACTTTGCAAATATAGAAGTATACATCACTGGAAATTGCTGATAAGTTTATGTATTAAAGCATCTACCCACAAGGCTTTTTTCCAGACATCATGTAAACTCCATTAAACTTTTACTGTAGCATAATCCTCAGGGAATGCTAATGTCCATGGTAGCCCAGCTATGACACACAGCCAGGGTTCCATAATCAGTTGGTAGTGTGTGATTAGATGAAAACAGAGCTATGTGCATTTAGAGGACTACCATGTAATAAGGCACGCTTCTCCTCTCCGGTGGCTTGTTAGATCACCGGCATGCGTACACGCAAGATCATTGTTGGCTTAAACAGGTGCTACGCTTTGATCAAGTACGATTTGGGAAAATAAATGTGCAACTATGTCTCACACTCCTTCATTTTACTCCACACATAAGTGCAGCTATATGCTCACTGCATCACCATACAAGCAGCCCCTTACATACATGCAGAACACCAAAAAACGTCCCACATCAACCACTCTATATTATCATAATTTCTAAGCACCTGATGTCTTGTGACATTTTCTGTACCCTTTAGCAGCCAATCTTCCAAGAGCCATGCGTGATATGCTACTCCAGTCCCTGTATTTTTTTCTTTCAATTCTGGGACTTGTTTATTCCATTATAAAACAGGACTACAATACCCAGAATAAAAAATAAAAAAAACCTGGACTGGAGAAGCATATCACGTATTGACGTGGGAAACTTGGCAGGGATGTAAGATGCAGAGTCAAAATCAAAATAAAAGCCCAACTCCAGTCCTCACAACACCAGAATACAACTGCCAACGCCCCATTAAGAGACAAATTCTCTGCCGTGCCTTCTCCCGGAATGAAACACTGTGGGGCAGATTTACAAGAAAATGACACATCTGTAGAGATGCGTCACTTTCCCTGCGCCACCCTGAGAAACCTTGCGCCACTATGGATGCACCGTATTTACAATATGGCGCAAGGATTGACAGATACGGCAGAAATTCTGTCGCATCTGTTGGCGCAAAAGTCACGCATTGCTGGAGTCGTGTCGCAAGCACGACACAACTCCAGCAATGCATGGGCAGACCTAGCCCCATTGTGCTGCATCACTCCTTACGGCTGCTCCAAGCAGGCGTAAGGTTATGACGCAGTGGCATCCTAGAAGTGGCACAGTGAAATCTTGTAAAATTTCACTGCGTCACTTCTACGAGGCTTTTTTGCGTGGGAACGCCCACCCTGCATACATTATACCTGACGCAGGTATAATGTGACACATTTCCTTAGCTGCGTCACGTTGTAAATGGGCCGCATTTTTACACCGCCGCTGCGTCACAAAAAGTGACGCAATGGAGGCGCAAAAATTACGCAAGGGGCTTGTAAATCTGCCCCCCAATCATTGCGGCTACAATAAAACACTATTTGCAATTGGCAAACCACCACCACGTTGCTGAAATGAAATAAATAAATCGCACATCCCTGTATACGCATGATGTTCATTAGCAGAGTCCCGTTTGACACCTACTTAGAGGCTGCATTTCATGTTCTTCGCATGAAGGGGGCAGTGACCGAGTAGTCATTTTCTTACTCCGAATGCTGCATCAGCTCTAAACAATCAATGCTTAAGCAATCGATACCTATATTGTAAATAGTCAAAATATTTGATAACGTCGGACAGGCCCGGATTACTTTTTCACGGTGCTGTTGATGTTCGCAGACAGCTGAACGAGATATGACAAATCCCCAGGTGAGCCCCTCGAGCGGTCTCGCGGTACCCGCATGTAATTATGCTAAAATCCACCCGGATGATGACTTCAAATACCTCGTGTGTGTTGGAGTGCCTGGTTTCTGGACTTGATTGACATTCGTGGCTTAATGCACTGAGCATGCGCGTTACTGCGTGAGCTCCACCATAGGGCCTGGAATGAACTGACGTGATTATCCCCCATTACGCGGTGCACAGCTCCTGTCATGTTTTGAATCGTGTTTCTAAGCTGCTATCATTGTTGCTGACGTCGCTAGTTTTTTTCAAAGAAACAAATCTTATTTTGAAATTTTTGGGAGAAAAATATTCGCTGCAGGAGCACTGAAAATGTTATTCAATTTGTACACATTGATATTACCACGGTATTTAATTCTGATTGTATAAATGCCCATAGGTCACTATTTGATATGCCAACCACAGGCTAGATCTATCCTGAATAGGTGGCTGCTACTTTGAACCTTGCTTTTACGTTTGGTGTGTATATTTGTTGCATGTAAAACCAAATGCACCATTTTATAAGCAAAGTAAAAAGGGAAATACGAAATAACCCCCTTTATGCAACTGCTGCTTATCAGTTACACGTTTCCCTTGCATTAACTGATGTGCACCGAATAGTGCAAACTCCACCAATAGCATAATGTATTTGCAAATGGAATGGAACGAAAAGGCATTGATGGGTAGGCTAACTTTATGTGCAAAAAAAGCAATTCTGTAAGTGAGCCAATTCCTGCCAGGGAAAAGCAGCAAGCAGAAGATGCACTGATCAAGGGCCCTCTATATCTGTCCTTGATTACTGCCTGCGTGTCACACGCCAGAGCTGAAACTCAGTGTCAGCAGAAGTCCCTTATGTGACACCGAGAGGAAGCAAGATGGCGGACTCTGTTTGCCATTGGTGCCCTGGGCTTAAGATACGGTTTCATTTCAATTGAGTAACCAAGTTATTGCCGCTTACTTTTAAGTTTACCTTGTCATGAGTTTTATAGCTTTTGTCCCACTATATTATAGCAATATAAAGAGTAGTTCTGAATTTGTGACGCTCAGGGTTGTTTCACATGTATTAATCATGCTCCCTGGTGAGTGACATGGGCTACACCTCTTGTGAACGCTTCTTGGGTACACTTCTGAGGCCGTACCCCTTCCAAAGCTCCCCTGTTTTTCATCCCATTAAAGCAATAGAAAAATCGGATGTTTATTTGTTTCGTAAAGTGCTGCTGTGTCACCAAGTAGACATACAAGGCACTGTTGGATCCTGGGTGGTGAAGCTGTCTCAAGAGTTCCCCCAGGAAGTTCCTCTGAATGTCCTGTTGATGTGGATGTAGAAACCAGCTGGATGGAATTGATTAGCTGGGGAGTCTTTCAGATTAGATGGCCTGGTCTCTATTTTTGCTCAGCCGAAGTCTGTTTCAGGGACCCCGGGATTGGATTGATGTTACAAACTGTTCAAATAAATTAACCCATCTGGCTCTTCTGAAGGAATGAGATTAATGCCTTGTGGATCCAAGTTTGGGATTTCATAAGCTGTGAACATGACATCTTTGTCATGCACCGTTTGCACAAGCAAAAAACAGCCCGGAGCATCCCTGCATTGAGTCAGTGACAAGACATGCCTTGCATTGGTTTATTGGCGCCAGCTGCCTGAAGTCCAGAGTGAATGCTGGGAGCACCCAAGGCTGGCCAAAGGTGTTCACACTCTTTCAGACCGCCTCCCAAACTGGCTACCAATTGCTTGTTTTGTTTTCCTCCAACCTTAGCCATCGTCTTTAAAACCCTTCACTGATTAGTGAACCGATCTTGAATTCTATACATGTCGGCAGAATATGAACCCTTAAAATCAACTATATACAGTAAATAATTCTTTATATTCAACCTAGCAGCATATTTTTCTGTTATCACATTATCTTATTTCATCAATCCATCCATTGTCATTCCATTCTATCTACTATATTTACAAATTTTACATGCACCACATGATCTGTAAGCTTCACCATATCCTCTGGAAATCTACCAAAGATGATGTCTGATCTTTTTAAAAAAGTGTCTCCTGAGTCTCGGAATTCCATTTAAGTTTCATGAGTATCTTCTCTTTACAGACATGGCAGAGACGTGGCTGCACCAATGTAGGGCCACACAGGTACATTTAGATGTCAACTTAGGGAAGAAGGCTGGTACCAGCCATTTTCTGATCCCAAAGGAGGCCAGATTCTTAGACTGAAAGTGAAGGCAGGTCCACAGCATGTTCCTACAGATCTGCATCCCCAGGACTCCCTTTACATCTGAGCTACAGGTCCATAACAGATCCAGGTGTGTTCTTCGGCAGGAAGTGTAGAAGCACTGTAGCGATCGCTCTCTTTTTCTGTAAACAGCATGAATGGGCTTTTGAACCTGCCATACTTCTGAAATTTTACGGAAATAATTATCCACAGCCACCCATTAAAGGGCTAGGCTATAAGTTATTTGATGAATCTAGCAATCTGATGTATATATATATATATATATATATATTCACTGAAAAAACCATAGGTTTCACACATGTTATAGTTAGCGGAAATTTTACTGATAAAAAACCAGTGAAATTGCCCCGTTATAGTTAGTGCTGGCAACTATAACTCACGCGACCGCAATCTTCTGCTGATGACATATGTGTCTTTATGAAAAAAAAATATTTGTAATATATGTATAGCTAAAAATGTATGGAAGAAGACATGGGCAAATAAGTGTCTAAATACAGTATTAGCATCAGCAGAAGATTGCGGTCGCGTGAGTTATAGTTGCCAGCACTAACTATAACGGGGCAATTTCACTGGTTTTTTATCAGTAACATTTCCGCTAACTATAACATGTGTGAAACCTATGGTTTTTTCAGTGAATCTGCAAGGTTTTTTAAATGCTAATTCCTAACTATAACGTGTGTGAAACCTATGGTTTTTTCAGTGAATCTGCAAGGTTTTTTAAATGCTAATTCCTAACTATAACGTGTGTGAAACCTATGGTTTTTTCAGTGAATTTGTACGGTTTTTTAAATGCTAAGTTACTTTACGCCATTCGAGGCGTGCGCGCCCACTTAACGCAGTTCGTTCCGTGCACGGTTTTTATCAACTTTAATAAGCCCTGTACATTTGGTGGCCTTCGGCCACCAAAAGCACAGGGGGTGGGGTCAATGTGGATAGTGTTTTTTTTATTTCGATTTTATAATTTCATGTTGCCAAAATTTAGTTTTTTTTACCTATTAATAAGCCCTGTACATTTAGGGGCCTACGGCCACCAAAAGCACAGGGGGTGGGGTAAGTGAGGATAGTGGTTTTTTTTTGTTTTTTTTTTTACCGTACGCTTACGGTAAGCGTACGGTAAGCGTACTCGGCGAAATTGCCGAAAAAAAAATAAAACCGTTTTTGCTCTTGGGGGATGTTTGGGGACTCCCTCAACATGACTATGTGGGAGGGAGTTGTCATAACAGCCCAGTAACATGTTTTTGGCCATCATGTTTGATAAACAACACTCAGTGCGAGAGACAAAATGGCGGACGCCGCTTCCTGGTTTCGGCCGATTCGAATGTTTACTAAGATCTAAGAGCCAATCAGAATCGCGCTCGCGCACGCCACCGTACGCTTACGGTAAGCGTACCGTAAGCGTACCGTAAGCGGGCTCAGATATATATATTGATTTAAAGGCTATTTTCTCAGAATCTACTGAACAGATTTACACCAAACCTACAAAAGGCACTTCCTTGACCTAGGGACTACCTCTCTGCCAAATTTCTAGTAATTCTGTTCAGCCGTTCGGGCTGTAGCTCGTTCTAAAGGTCCTATGGAAAAATGCATGGGAAAAACGCGTTTTGGGACCCCCCTTTTATCTCAGCCCCCGCTTGACGAATCCCCCCGAGACTTTCAGGGTAGGAGCGGAGCGTAGCGCCCCACCTATTTTGAGAAATTCGCGAGGATTCATCGACCGGCGCCAAAGTTATTCAAAATAGAATGTTGAGGTTTTCCTATGGAAAAGGGGTCCTAACTATAACTACCTACTGGCGACGTAGTTATAGTTAGGACCACGTTTCCACGAGTCCAATTCCCGAAAGAAGGATCGTGGCGGGACAATAGGGAGGTTTGTGAAGAAGTAGAGCAGTCTTGGGACCATAATCATTATCCACATTGACCCCACCCCCTGTGCTTTTGGCTTATTAAAGTTGATAAAAACCGTGCACGGAACGAACTGCGTTAAGTGGGCGCGCACGCCTCGAATGGCGTAAAGTAACTTAGCATTTAAAAAACCGTACAAATTCACTGAAAAAACCATAGGTTTCACACACGTTATAGTTAGGAATTAGCATTTAAAAAACCTTGTTAGCGGAAATTTTACTGATAAAAAACCAGTGAAATTCCCCCGTTATAGTTAGTGCAGGCAACTATAACTCACGCGACCGCAGTCTTCTGCTGATGACATATGTGTCTTTATGAAAAAAAAATATTTGTAATATATGTATAGCTAAAAATGTATGGAAGAAGACATGGGCATATAAGTGTCTAAATACAGTATTAGCATCAGCAGAGGATTGCGGTCGCGTGAGTTATAGTTGCCTGCACTAACTATAACGGGGGAATTTCACTGGTTTTTTTATCAGTAAAATTTCCGCTAACTATAACATGTGTGAAGCCTATGGTTTTTTCAGTGAATTTGCAAGGTTTTTTAAATGCTAATTCCTAACTATAACGTGTGTGAAACCTATGGTTTTTTCAGTGAATATATATATATATATATATATATATATATATATATATATATATTACCTACTGGCGGTCGCCAGTAGGTAGTTATAGTTAGGACCACGTTTTCATAGGAAAACCTCAACATTCTATTTTGAATAACTTTGGCGCCGGTCGACGAATCCTCGCGAATTTCTCAAAATAGGTGGGGCGCTACGCTCCGCTCCTACCCTGAAAGTCTCGGGGGGATCCGTCAAGCGGGGGCTGAGATAAAAGGGGGGTCCCAAAACGCGTTTTTCCCATGCATTTTTCCATAGGACCTTTAGAACGAGCTACAGCCCGAACGGCTGAACAGAATTACTCAAAATTTGGCAGAGAGGTAGTCCCTAGGTCAAGAAAATAGCCTTTAAATCAATATATATATCTGAGCCCGCTTACGGTACGCTTACCGTACGCTTACGGTAAGCGTACGGTGGCGTGCGCGAGCGCGATTCTGATTGGCTCTTAGATCTTAGTAAACATTCGAATCGGCCGAAACCAGGAAGCGGCGGCCGCCATTTTGTGTATTTCACTCTGAAAAAAAAGAGTGAAAACAAGGAAAGGGGGCAATGAGGAGAGTTACAGACCCCCTTACATTTGTGAGGGGGTCAAAGAAGGACTGTAAAGTACAAAGAAAACATTTATTGATTTTAAAAAAAATCACGGGGTACGCGTACGGTAAGCTTACGGTAAGCGTACGGTAAAAAAAAAAAAAAAAAATGAAAATCAGATTTAAGTGTTTAGATATTAGGGGGCTCTAAAAAGAGCCGTTGTGTTTATGAAATGATTTTTTAGTGGTACCTACAAGTAAGTACCGATGCAGAGTCTAAGGTTCAAGAGGAAGACTCTGTTCCCTTCATCATTGAAGTGCACACCATCTCCTCTATAAATGTCTTGCATGTCATAACGCAAGTTGTTGTGGTAAATGGCACCCATACCATAGTCACGGAGGAAAGCAGAAACAGATTTGTTGACGTGCTTTCTTGCTTTGTCATCGCACCGCGTGCCCACCGTGCGTGCACGGCACTAACTGCGTAAAGTGGGCACGCGGTGCGCGAAGCGCACCGCGTGCTCACTGTGCGCGCACGGTGCGCGAAGCGCACCGTGCGCGCACGGAACGAACTGCGTTAAGTGGGCGCGCACGCCACGAATGGCGTAAAGTAACTTAGCATTTAAAAAACCGTACAAATTCACTGAAAAAACCATAGGTTTCACACACGTTATAGTTAGGAATTAGCATTTAAAAAACCTTGCAAATTCACTGAAAAAACCATAGGTTTCACACATGTTATAGTTAGCGGAAATTTTACTGATAAAAAACCAATGAAATTCCCCCGTTATAGTTAGTGCAGGCAACTATAACTCACGCGACCGCAATCTTCTGCTGATGACATATGTGTCTTTATGAAAAAAAAATATTTGTAATATATGTATAGCTAAAAATGTATGGAAGAAGACATGGGCAAATAAGTGTCTAAATACAGTATTAGCATCAGCAGAGGATTGCGGTCGCGTGAGTTATAGTTGCCTGCACTAACTATAACGGGGGAATTTCATTGGTTTTTTATCAGTAAAATTTCCGCTAACTATAACATGTGTGAAACCTATGGTTTTTTCAGTGAATATATATATATATCACTTCAAAAAACCATAGGTTTCACACACGTTATAGTTAAGAATTAGTATTTAAAAAACCTTGCAAATTCACTTAAAAAACCATAGGTTTCACACATGTTATAGTTAGCTGGACATTTCACTCGTAAAAAAACATTGAAATTCCCCCGTTATAGTTAGTTCAGATAACTATAACTCGCGCGACCGCAATCCACTGCTGATGACGTCACATATTACATCACTCATGACATGGTCAGTGGCATCACTCATTACATCACTGATGACATCATCCTTGTGATAGAGTGGCGGTCGCGCGAGTTATAGTTATCTGAACTAACTATAACGGGGAATTTCAATGGTTTTTTACGAGTGAAATGTCCAGCTAACTATAACGTGTGAAACCTATGGTTTTTTAAGTGAATTAGCAAGGTTTTTAAAATGCTAATTCCTAACTATAACGTGTGTGAAACCTATGGTTTTTTAAGTGAATTTGTAAGGTTTTTTTAAATGCTAAGTTATGTATGTTTTATTATATTTTTTATATATTTATTTTACAATAAGCTACCTATGTATATAGTTATAGATTGACTGTATCCTGTAATATGGAATGGCTCGTTTAAAATGTTTTTTTTTTCTTTTTTAAGGATTTTCACTGTGCGCGCACCCCGTGATTTTTTGAAAAAAAAATAAAATGTTTTTTTCACCCTTCGTGGTCCTTCAGAGACCCCCTGACAAAGGCTAGGGGGTCAGGAACTCTCTACCCTGCCCCCTTTTCACGTTCTCCACCTTTCTTTTTTACTGTCACACACAAAACACACAAAATGGCGGCCGACACATCCTGATTTCGACCGATTCGAATGTTGACTGACATGTAACCACCAATCAGAATTACGCTTGCGCACGTTATGGTGCGCACACCGTGCACGCACGGTGCGCGCACGGTGCGCGCACGGTGCGCGCTTATAGATATTTATGTGCTTTTAAATGCAATTTTCTCAGGAACTACTGAACAGATTGACACCATATATGCAAAAGGCACATGCCTGACCTGAGGACTACCTCTTTGCCAAATTTCAAGTAATTCTGTTCAGCCGTTCGGGCTGTACCTTCGACTAAAGGTCCTATGGGAAAATGCATGGGGAAAACGCGTTTTGGGACTTCCCTTTTTTCTCAGCCCCCGCTTGACGAATCACCCCGAGACTTTCAGGGTAGGAGCTGAGCGGAGCGCCCCATTAGTTTTGAAAATTTCACGAGGATTCGTCAACCGGCGCCAAAGTTATTCAAAATAGAATTTTCAGATTTCCTATGGAAACACGGTCCTAACTATAACTATCTACTGGCGACCGCCAGTAGATAATATATGTATATATATATATATATTACCTACTGGCGGTCGCCAGTAGGTAGTTATAGTTAGGACCACGTTTCCATAGGAAATCCGCAACATTCTATTTTGAATAACTTTGGCGCCGGTCGACGAATCCTCGTGAATTTTTCAAAATAGGTGGGGCGCTACGCTCCGCTCCTACCCTGAAAGTCTTGGGGGGATTCGTCAAGCGGGGGCTGAGATAAAAGGGGGGTCCCAAAACGCGTTTTTCCCATGCATTTTTCCATAGGACCTTTAGACACAGCTACAGCCCGAACGGCTGAACAGAATTACTTGAAATTTGGCAGAGAGGTAGTCCTCAGGTCAAGGAAGTGCCTTTTGTAGGTTTGGTGTAAATCTGTTCAGTAGATTCAGAGAAAATAGCCTTTAAATCAATATATATATCTGAGCCAGCTTACGGTGCGCTTACGGTGCGCTTACCGTACGCGTACGGTGGCGTGCGCGAGCGCGATTTTGATTGGCTGTTAGATCTTAGTAAACATTCGAATCGGTCGAAACCAGGAAGTGCCGGCCGCCATTTTCTCTCTCGCTCTCTGAGTTGGGCAGCAAAAACGATGCCAAAAAATGTCTAAAGAGGCAGTTTCTTGAGATCCTAACCACCCAGCATTGATATAGGGGTCCCCAAACAACCCCCAAGCCCAAAAAAAAAAATGTTTTTTTTTTTATGGAAAATCGCCGATTACGCTTACCGTACGCGTACGGTAAAAAATTTTTTAAAAAAAAATTATCCACTCCCTCACACCCCGTGTGCAAATGGTGCCCGAAGGGCACCATTTGTGCATGGCTTATTGCAGGTAAGAAATAAACAAAGAATAAATTTCACAAAGATGCGCATAATATGTCCCCCATGTGCGCACGGTGCGCGAAGCGCATCGTGCGTACATGGCCCATCCACGGCACTAACTGCGTAAAGTGGGCGCGCGGTGCGCGAAGCGCACCGTGCGCGCACGGAACGAACTGCGTTAACTGGGCGCGCACGCCACGAATGGCGTAAAGTAACTTAGCATTTAAAAAACCGTACAAATTCACTGAAAAAACCATAGGTTTCACACACGTTATAGTTAGGAATTAGCATTTAAAAAACCTTGCAAATTCACTGAAAAAACCATAGGTTTCACACATGTTATAGTTAGCTGGACATTTTATTGATAAAAAACCAATGAAATTCCCCCGTTCTAGTTAGTGCAGGCAACTATAACTCACGCGACCGCAATCTTCTGCTGATGACATATGTGTCTTTATGAAAAAAAAATATTTGTAATATATGTATAGCTAAAATTTAATGGAAGAAGACATGGGCAAATAAGTGTCTAAATACAGTATTAGCATCAGCAGAGGATTGCGGTCGCGTGAGTTATAGTTGCCTGCACTAACTAGAACGGGGGAATTTCATTGGTTTTTTATCAATAAAATGTCCAGCTAACTATAACATGTGTGAAACCTATGGTTTTTTCAGTGAATATATATATATATAACTCTTCAATTTAAGCCATCTATAGCGGTACTTACTTTTGCTTATCTGCATAGATCCTACCCTACAGTTTGAAGACTAGTCAGACCTTGCTTTGCTGTTTTCGCAACATTTTGTCCTTTTTTGCAGTTTTATATCACTCGAACTCAACCCAAATGTATTGGAGTGCTTTAGGTGAGCACCAGTTAAATTACAAAACTACACATTAATTTATGGTAGGCACTGGGAGATTAAGTCATTTACCCAGAATCACAGTCTGTTGAGTCGACCCCGAGACTTGAACCTGATTTCTCAGTTGCAAAGTCGGCAGCCCTGGCTGGTATGGCACATCCTCTCCTTTTAGAAGTTTTGAAGTTCTGCTGGTTCTTGAAAGCAGGAAGTCCCATCATATGCGATTTGTGCAAATGCCAGGATGTCCTGTTCTCTCTTCTCATAGCTGCAGGGATGGCTGAAAGGGTTAAAGCTTTTTTTTAGGATGAGCCAGGGCAGCGCATGTGCTGCGAGGCATGCTATATTCAAGCAGGGACTTGAAGCTCCGCCCATTTCTCCCACCCATCATTTCAAATGGCTCCTTTAACTGCCCTTTCTAAATCGTTGCATTTGATTCATGAATAGGCTTAGTAGTCCCTCCTTGGTACCGCCTTGTCTGCATTTGTAACCTCCCATGAGGACTGGATTTTTTACTTGCGTTGTTACATGGTATGATTTATCTAGTCTGTGAGCACTATTCCGCCCACGACGTGCTTTTCTATAAGGTAGCACACCGCCCACTTGTATATTTTAATTAGTAATGGTGGTCCGGTTTAACTATAGAGTCCATGCTTCGGTATTTATTTGCTTTGGCAGCTAGGCCCGCATTAAGTTTAGCGTTACAACAAACAAGTGATGGACGGAATGCTGACAATGCAGACATTCTCCCCCAGTCAAGAGATCTGGGTTAAATCCATCGTTCTTTTGCCCACTACGCCACCCCTGTTCAGACATGGCCATATGCAAATCAGTCTTGACCCTGTGCCTCATGGGAACAGTCCAGCCCGAACTGCCAAGCCATATCTTCCCTGGACCGGAATCAAGCATCCTAGGACCGGTTTCTGGCTATCAGCCGTCATCAGCCAGGATAGCTTGACTCCAGTGGCGTAGTGAGCACGGGTCCCACGTCTGGGAATACCCATCCCACTTAGGGCGAAAAGCGTTAAACAAGTTTTGCGGCAGCTCTTCTTTATTTATTTAATTTGCCAGAGCTGTCCACTAGTACGGCCGCGCTTCTTTATTTATTGTATTTGTCAGCAATGTCCGCATTAACTTTAGCGGCCTCGCTACAAAACCTTTTTTTTTCTTTTCCGTGAAAGCGCCCCATAACATGCCTTCACTTTAATAGTGGCCACGCCCCTTTCTTTAGACGCTGCTTGCAGTTTTCAGGTTTCAGCGAGCCGCGTCAAACAATGGGGCGCTGCCGCCGTTAAAGTGAAAGCACGGTACGGGGCACTTTTACAAAAAAAAACATTTGTTTGTGAACTTCACAAACAAGCGTATTTTGTTTGTAAAAGCACCCCATGCCGTGCTTTCACTTTAATGGTGGCTGCAAACCTTTTTTTTAGACACGGTTCGCTTTAACCTGAATGCGGCTAGCTGCGCCTAAAGAAAGGGGCTCAGCCACCATTAAAGTGGTCTCGCATTTGCAAGATTTTGGGCTATTGGCATTAGACATGACAATGCCTTTTATATATGTGTTGGTTTGCAAAACGCATACATAAAAGGTATTGTCATTTACAATACCAATAGCTTAAACTCCCCCAAATGCGAGACCAATTGCATTGCAAATGCTTGTTTAATACTTTTGAACGGGGCGAACACATATGTAGGAAAAGCAAACAATTTTTAAGGACAAGGAAGCAATAAAAAACAACATATTTGGAAAACAACCACCCTTTACCCGCCGTCAAAACACCCCCTTCTTTTGTGGGTTTTTTTCTCCTGAAAGTGGCCTGTCGTATTATCCTTTTCGTGTAGATGCATTTTGTGTCCTGTCCCCTTTCATTTTTGCACATGACATCCCTTCAATATAAATCCTACCAGTTTAGAGTGTGTTTTTTTTTCTTGGACCTCGTGTCGTCCCGCACCAGTGCGTGCCTGGCTGAAGTGAATTAAAGACAACAGTAAGCATTGGTATAATATCTGCATAATGAACGGCAGACATTATCCCAGCTGGGCACTTCTATTTAATCAATATACCGGAGGCAGGGAGGAAGGAACGCCGTTCTCTGCCTCTTAAGTATACACATAAACAGCAGGCCTCTTGTGTCCCCGTTTGTAGGCGAGACCCAGGGTATCACGAGCGATGGCTGTAATGGGGATGCTGGCAGAAGCAGGATGCAAAGGAAAACAACGTTGTTCCACATTAGCTCTGTTAATTGTTGCCTTTTTTTTGTCAAACATAGGAGCACGTGCGCTTCTGGTTCTACCTTTCAGAAAATCAAATATGGCTTCCGTTTGCGCGTCACACTCGAAAGTGGCTCAATCATGCCCTGTTATTATTGCATTAAAAGAAAACACCTGCTTTTTGAGTTATATTCCTGTCACGTGTCAACAGAGGCCACTGCAAAGGCTGGATCCAAGTTCGAAAATGACAAGAGATGGCTTATGGGTTTTTGAGTGTGGAAGCTGGGAGTAACTGTGTTTTTGTTGTTAATTATGTGGGCAATGGACGTGTACTTTGCCGCTAAGCAATGACGTGTGCTAAGGAAGGTGCTGTTTTTTGTTGTTGTTGTTTTTAAATGGAAGTATATGTAATACCATTTCATGAATGTCACCCTATATGAATTATTGAAATATGTTTGTTGCTATTGTGTGATCTTGTTTTTCGTAAAGCTAAGAAGTGCGTAATAGGCAACGCGGTATTATTGAAACGTGCAACACATGATGGGTGCTCGCGTGATCTATTTTCACGTAATGGTGGGTGAACTTAGTCGTGAAATGAAGTTAATTAGCACTGACACCTGTCGGACAAGACCCTCTTCAGCGGCGGCCATGCCTCTGCTCATGTAGTTACACACATTGCAAGAGGCGAGCTGCTTTGAAGCTGTTTCTCTAATCTAGGTTTTTTTTTAAATAAAGGAAGGCTTATTTTGCGTTTTGTTTTCAAGGACACATCTTTTTACAAAAAGGAAATCCGTTGTTCCATGGTTTTAATGTGTTTTTAATTTCTACTCAGATTACCAGACACAATTCAATTTATATTATTTTGGTTTCGGGCTGAAAGACTTTGCATTACTCGAAATAAATACTCCAAAGGTTTGATTATACGCCTTTGCGTTACATCTTATTCGCTCATATTACTGTGTTTTGTGTTCTTAACATGGCTTTTGCCTCCAGTTCCAACAAGTGTCCTTGTAATTTACTCTTGGTAACTGGAGGGATGTGAGTAGGGCAGTGGTGGGTGGCAGCGTTGCTTGGTAGCTCATTCAGGAGCCTTCTCTGTGGTCCAGGTGAGGTGAAGCGTGGGAGCCCCAAAGGGTGTCAAGAACGGGCATCTGGAGGCAAGACTGAGCCCTCCCACTCCTCACCAGCCCACAGACAAGGGTGTCCTTGAAGCATCTCGCAGGTATGAGTTTTGATGGAAATCCCAGTAGCTCACCACCCATGGAGTATCAAAAGTGTGGGGCATGAGGTCATGAACTACACGTAACCCACATGCAAGGCGGAAGAGGCGCTTTATAGTCCACATGGCAAGATTTAACAAGGCCGCAGGAGGTGAAAAGCTGTTGTCTCTGCATGTGAGTGAGCAGGTGGAACTGCAATGGGTAAAGGAACACATACCAAGCACTGCGCCTCCCGTCTCAGATGAATGAAGTAACTTCAGTGGCTCAGAACTCCAGATTTGGCCCACTCAGAGCTTTTGGTGCTGATAGCAAAGGCTTCTGGTGCAGTTCAACAACATATCCGACTTTGAGGGACCCTCATTGGCCACGGCTTGGACGTTGCTGCGCTACAAGATTTTTACTTCCATTTCAGAGACTACGGTCAAAGTGTTGATCAGGAGCACCTGCTTAGAGTATCCAACCTCTGTTCCATTGTGGTCATCCTGAAATCAAGCCTTGGTCCTGATCCACTCTGAACAGTGACTGTTTATTGGTGCTTTACTCTTTAATTAGAGCTTTTTGCCTTAATAATTGCTCTGTTTCCTCGTAAGATATTTTAATGATCTTGGTGTTTTTTGACTTATTTAAATGTACTCTATTACTCTAAATTTGTGTGGGAACTTTATTGGGTTGCGTTCTTCACTTTAGACTGTTAGTACACGTTGAACCTAACACACTCTTAGCTGGGAATTGCCTGTCGCTTGTGCAATAGCAACCAAGTGTTGAGCAGAGATTCTTTCAGAACTGTGTTTTGACCTAACTGAAGAGGATTTATTAAGTCAGTTTAGTACGACCCCCCCCTACCCAAAATAATAAACCCATTGCAGACAGTGGAGAATTGGAACTATTTCCCGGCTAGCAGAGCAGCTTGTATTTGGCTAAGACAGATTGGATCTAGGTGGAGTGGTCTAGTTAGAACCAGTTATCAAGATTTTGCGGTTGCCATGTAGGTAGCTGGGCTCCCACCCCTATCAATACTGCCTGACAAATATATTCTCAGTAGCAGAAATGTTAACTTTTACAAGAATACCTTGGAGGGTTGAGGTGACCTTATTGCCCCCTTCTTGAAAGAAGAACAGGCCAATAAAAGATAACAGTGGTATCTAATGCTGGCACTCCAGAATGGCCCATCAGGAGGTATTTTTTCTTGGTTGAAGCTTTTACCTGTAAAATTATTCTATTCACCAAGGGCTCCCATACAGTGCTTCCCATCTTGTGGATGCCACAACAGGTTCAGCCTTTAACTCTGTCCTGCTGGGTGGAATTATCTTACACGTTGTGCTTGAAATTCGAAATATGAATAACATGACTAGCAGCTCCAGCTTTATTTTGGACCACATACTCTCAAAGGTTGGCTCCTAAAGGGGATACTAAGATATTCCAGGGGCGGGGGGGGGGGAAGAAGACTTGATCTTCATTGATGGATCCTCCTGATCAAATGGTGCAGGAACTGTTATAGCTCACATTAAGACTGGACCTCTTTCTCTCTCTCGTGTATTTTGCCCGGCAGATGTCCATGCACCAGCATCAGGAAAAGTAAAGTGGCATAATTTTCTTTTTTTCTATTAAAAGTCTTTTACATTGTTTTCTTAATTGAGACAAGAACACCTTTACCTGTGGTCGTTAACATGTGACAAAGCAATATTACTTTGTAACTTACACAGTCAATCTCACATATTTTAGCATATTTAATACTGCAACATATTTTGTCTTGTGATATTGTGGTATCATCTATAGCAATACAATGACTCAAGTTAAACACACTTGCACCAGGGATCTCAAATCTGTGTGTGCTTTAAAGCTCATCCTCTCCTGTCATAGGTTGTTTCTTCCTTTTTCAGGCAGTAGTTTATACTCACCCATCCACTCAAAGGGGGCCTCTAAAAATGCGGCTCCCTCTGGTCCCTCTTAAGTCATCATGTATGCCCACCTCGATCCTTTTAGTGCTAGAACTATTTTCATATGGACACCCTGCCCCAATCTAGTATGTATTTGTCTTAATTAAGTTTCTGTTTTGGGGCAGCCCCAGGTAAAATGCGCCAAAAGCTTCAATGCAATGGGTGCAGGAGGGGCTAGGAGATCTACCCGGTTTCAACAGTCACCACCCAGGACTATGATATATCCAGTAGAAATAATTGAATTGCATACGTCTTAGTCTAGAAGAGATGGCAAGTGTGCGTGCTGGTATCTTTGCTTCCTGCCATTCTCCATCTGTTAGTTCACCCAAGTCTAGTTCCCACTTGGCTCTCACTTTGTTTATGGGTGAAGAGCATTTGTAATTAGTCACCTGTATATCGTTGATATAACCTTACTGCTGACTTAGTTCATTATGATTGATGATCAAGAGGGTTAAAATCAGGAACTTCAACAAGTTTGACTCTGTGTGAACCGCGGGCATGATGCAGTTCCAGCTATTGAAACAACGGCGTATTATGCCGCTCAAAATCTTCTGTTAGCTGCATAAAGGATGTTTTTTGGTTGCAAACCCAAACATCACCAAATTTCGAAATTCCAGTTAGGTCCTATGGCCCAAATCCTTGCAGCTTCACCACATGCATGAACCATGACCCAACAACAAGGAGTTTCGATTGTGGGCTTACCATACCACTTGGCATATTTTCAAACACTTGCCGACATAGAATCGGTAGTCTTGTTACTTATGGTTGCATTTGGGCGGGATTGCTTTCCGTATATTAAATTAAGGATATCAGGGTTTTCCAACAGGGTTTTTACAGCATGTTGCCAAATAGCCAGTCATTTATTGCAATAAGCCGCATGGCCCAGTGACAGAGACGAATATCCGCTACTCCTTATCCTGCATCATAAGGTGCTTGCATTATAAAAAGTGATTATGGGAAGTTTACCAGCTCATATGAATTTAATGACCGATGATTGTAACTCAGGGAGAGGGGGTAAAGAATAAAAAAAATACCTCCTACCATTTCTCGCCGCTATCTCCATCGTAGTCTCCGGAACAGAGCAGCCAGGCTCTCCTCAGCCAATCACAGCACTGCAATACAGCGTTGTGATTGGTAAGCACCCACGCTCCTGTGAGCCAATCACAGCGCTGTAATGCAGCGTTGTGATTGGTCTGATCGCCGTAGTTCGGCGCTCAGACAGGGAATGGGTGCCTGGGCATGTTCTCCACCTAGGCTGTAATGCAGTCTGGGTGGAGAACATGCAATGTGCGCACAAATCTTTGACTGGTCTAAGAGGCCAGCCAAACATTCATGCGCACTTCTCCCCTCCCCTTTTCTATCAGGAGAGCAGCCCGCTCTGCCCGCAAAGCTGCTGCTACAAGGAAAAAATAAAACAATAATAACTTAGAGTTATTATCATTTTCCTTTAGTGACACTACTTAAAAGCAGTGGGGCGACGTTCCTCCGCCCTAGCGGAGGAGCCACCACAGAGTAATCAGCAAAGTGAGCTGTAATGACTAAGAAGTCAGCAGTCGCCCTCCCTTCAATTTCTAATATCAAGGGGACCGAACTTCGGCATCTCTCTTTGCTACCCATTAGAGCAGTTTTTCTGCTTTTTTACCCATTCATATATTTTGTACTGGGACTTCACTTCAACGTAGCCTTGTCTAATAGCTTTTGTTTCAAAGATAGTCTAGTGTGTTCACACCACTCAATGTCCTCAGTATGATTAATTACAAGCTGCCTCTCTAACACAGTTGTATGTTATTCTAGTGTCTTTGTCTTTCTTTTCCCTGAATGTGGGAGAAGACCCTGCCTTTAATTACAGTCTTGAATGCATCCCAGAAGGTAGCAGAGTGCATGGTATATTTGAAATAGTCAGCTATTGCCTCACGGAAAAGCACAACCAAGATGTCATCTTTGAGCCACCACACATTAAGCTCCATACCCCCAGGGGCCACGATCCGCAAGACGGATCGTTACCTCCACGGGGGAGTGGGCAGAGATCAGTGCCCCCAAGGTACATTTAAAGTCGATAGCAGGGATGAATAAATAATCCAATCATGAAAAGCTGCAAGAAGGTAATTTGCTTTTCGCCTGAATGCCATTTCGCCATACATTTTTCAGTAACATAGTGGCTGTCCGTTTGGAAAGGGCAGCTGTTCTAATGGTGGTGTCGGGGGTGCCCACAATGAGAGTCTGTTAGATAATTGCATTGAAATCTGTCACGCCATTGTCATTATAAATAATAATTCTAATTCCACATTTGTAAAGCACAAACTTAACACCCTAAGTGAATCCAGGCCAGCCGCGGCCGCTGCAGGTAAGAGCTGTGGGGCGGTAGGGCCAGGTGAGGGGGATTTCGAGACGACCACGAGGGAGAGTTAAATAAAGAATTAATTGTTCCTCAGTGGTCGTTTCTCAAAATCCCCCCTCACCCGGCCCCACCGCTATTACCTGCAGCGGCTGATCCAGGTGCTGCGGGGGGGGGAGATTAAGTGAGCTATTGCCCTGAGTCACATGATGCTGAGCTGAGCTGCCCCCGGCGATCAAACCGTGAGCCCTGCGTGCCAGTCAGCCGCTCTGGCCGCTGTGCCACACCTCCCCCAATAGCGAACCTAGTATAAGATCAGAGAGCCTTCAATGTACTAGTCACAAGGTTTTTGGGAAAATATACACTACAGAACCAGACCACTCCCTCCAGAGTTCCTGTTACCATCACATATGTTCCAAGGCTACACCTAAGGGGCCCATAGTGAAGCCAGCATGATATAATCTACTCTAGCGGTACCTGCCCAAAAAGCTACATTGCTTGTCTAGCATGCATGTTTCCTGTAGTATGTAAGGGCTGTGTTTTTTTAAAGCAAACTTCAGAACGGCCCCCCTTTTAATTGTGTTTTTAAAGACCATTTATGTTGTTCCGCGTAGTGTACTCTGCCATTGTAAGTGGTGTGTGCGTGTTGTATCTCCTTGAGCCTGTGTGCCATTTCCTGCAACATATAGGGAGCCATGAACTAAACCAAATCCCCAACACCCTCATCTCCACACACCATACCCCATACTTCCTACCCTAAAGCATTTGGCAATCTTAAAAAACCAATGTAAAACTTTTGTTCAAATATTTTGGATTTCATGTAAAAGAAAAGTAACAGCGGTATTCCATGTACTCCTGTTACAATACATCTGGGTGGAGAAACCGAATTGATTAGCAGTGATCAGCAGGTGTGGTGGGAGACCTAATGATATACATCAAGAACTGCAATCAGAGTGCAGTAAAAGGTGCTGCCATGGTGCACTATGAAGCCTGGTACAACAGGAGTGTAACATGGTAAGCCGAGTGGCTCATAGGAGAAGAGAGATAGGCGCATAGTGAAAGCTAGTTTGAAGAGGCAGGAGAGGGGAGGATGGGGGGTGGCAGCTACACTGGGTTGACTTAGCACTCAACATTGGGCGTATTATCATTCAGGTGTATACCAGGGCCGGACTGGGAACCCAAAGCCGCCCTGACAATTTTGTCGTACCAGCTCCGGGGTTGAAAGTGTGAAGCATTACTGCTTTTGGTGCTGGGGGGCGATATTGCAGCACCGTTGCAAAACCAGCCCCCAGTAACACAAAACACGGCCGCCAATGCTGCAAAACTGGCCCCCACCCTTCCAGCCTCCCAGAAAAATGCCCGATTCCCGCTACGGTCAGTCCGCCCTGGTGTATACGCCCAGCTAGAGGGAAAAGAGGCCTTTATTAATCCTTATAGTAGGGTTAGGACATGGGGCACATTCAGGGTGGTTTGTTTTCTTGTAGAGTTGTCCAGGGCATCCCTCAGTCGCCTGGAAAACTATGTAACTCTTAACTGCCTTGGTCTGTAGTGTCAGAGGCACCTGTGCAGGAGTCCCTCTGTAGAAGAAAGAAAAAAGACAGTAAAAATAAGAGCACCAATCACTGTGCCTCTTGTATTCATGTTTGGGTTCCTCTTTTCACCTGACCGCGCGCCATGTCCACATCCTCATCCATGTCTGTGGTTTCACCTCTGAATTCTTCCCTGCTTCCTTAATTTTAATACGCGTAGATGGCAAAGAAGTAAGGCGGTGCTCCTTTCCTTTTCCCAAGAAAGGCAACAAGCAAACGTATTTGTTTCTATTGTTTAACCCCTTCCCCGCTCATGACGGAACCGTTCCGTCATGAGCCACGGTTGCCGTGTGCTCATGACGGAACGGTTCCGTCATGACACGACTGTTGGCGGCCGCTCCGCCTACGCGGCGCTGTTTCCCCGCCTGTGCGGGGGGACAGCGCAACTGGGCGGAGTCATGACGGAACCGTTCCGTCATGAGCACAGCCCAACCGTGGCTCATGACGGAGCGGCTCCGTCATGAGCACAGCGCCACCGCGCTGCCCCCCCGCACCCCCCAGCGCTGCGGCGGAATGTCCGCCGCAGCGAAGGGGTTAAGTACAGGTTGCAAATGAAGGTCAATATTGTGATAGTGACACTCTTATGGTAAATGGGGAAAAGGAAGCAGCAGACTATGCACCAGAGAAGGCACATGTACTTGTAATTTTAGTATTTATTTGTAGTTCCCACCATATCTGATTTCCTCTTTATCTTTTGGAGTTTGAGCATTTTTTTATATTTTTTCATGCTTAAAGAAAACAGGCTGTGAAAGTGTATGCAAAAATGTTTTCCATTAATGTTTTTCCATGAACCCTTGTTAAGTTTATGGGCAATACTTTACACTAAACTTCATTATGTATTTGAATTTTTTTCTGTTATTTGTATTGCAAATATGAGTATTAGCGCTTTACGTGAGAAAAACTAAAACTGCATAAAAGCAATGTGCATAAGCACTAGAAAAATTGCTCGTAAGGAAGTGAAAGGAATTGGTGACAGCCTTCATGATCCAGACCTATGATCTGACAATCATTATTCCTTCCAGTATGGCTGCCATCATCCAAACTAGGCTTGCAGTTTGTAGAAATAGGTTGGCTTGTGGTCTAGTTGTTGAGTGGGAGCCTGTGTTCTGGCATGGTAGTCACTAGCAGCCATAAGATCATGGGTGAGCTCTTTCTTCTCGCTTCCAGCTCTGTCTACTCGCCTATCGGCCATCAACTTGTTGCAGACATAGCAACTCCCCCTGTCACGCCAGTAGGAGGATGGATGCACTTGCATTCGAGTGACAGTGTCCAACCAGCACTGGCCGCCTCTGAGGCCTCGCCTTGCCCACTGAGGTTCTGGTTGCCATCACCTGTCCACCAAAGTCCAATAGACAAAAGAATATGCCACGGTCAGAAGGCAATCTGGGAAGTCTGCTTCCAGCCTACCGCCACCCACCGCACACTCATTTAAAGCCATTATCATCATGGGCTCAAGCAGCTGCCACAATGCTATAGCGCATGTCCATTTGGCTGCACAGCACGCCCAAGCACAGCCCAGCACGTCAAACCAAGCAGGTGTCTCCAATGCAGCGGTCACCTTCTCTGGAACCTTTCACATCTTTCCCAGCAGCCCCCAGTAAGCCAGCAAGGATGGAGCAGTGAGGCAGCAGGCATAGCCTCTGATAGAATTCAGGCCTAGAAGCTGCCAAAAGTTGCTCCTACCCCGCTGCCATCTTGAAAACAATAGAGAAATATGAAATCCGTCTTGACACTGACTTAGTGAGAAAAGGTTGCCTCAGGATGCACTGACCATTGGTTGTGTGCATGATCACTCTGCCCAGCTTGGACATCTCCTTCTGGCTAACTCACTTTCTTCAGCATCATTACTTGGCATCCTGTTCATATCATTAAAATAGACAATAGAACACTTTTAACTTTCTCTTCAGTACCCCTTCCACCTTCTTCTTAGCGAATTGCCAAACCTTTAACTTTTTTCAATTGCTTTCTGTTGCTTGCATAGGATGAAATAGTCTTTAACATGAATTTATGGATTATCCTCTGATAGCATATTCTAACACACAATCCCTGCCATTAGTACATTTATTTCTACTATTCTCTGTAACCCATTTGTCAGTTTCATAACATACATGATGCTGTTAAATGCATTATAAATGCCTTTCATTCTCTTGAAAGAAAACGTGTAAATTATTTGTTGGCAAAAAACACAACTAGGTGGTCTGTGTTAGACTACTTTGTATGTCTTTCACTGGGAAGGAGGTCATTCTGTTCACCCACATGGAGCTGAAATATAAAATGGCTTGACAGACACACAGTCAGGCACGCTGACCCCTTCCTAAACTCTTCACTGAGCTTGTTAGTCCCCAGCGGTGACGTCTCAAACACATGCACTCTGTGAGGTGAGGGTCTCTCCGGATGAGACGCCTCTGCAAACTTTCAGACAGATGCAGTGACCTTTTCAAGCAGACAGCTCTATTTATCCTGACAGCCCAGCCGGCTGGTGTCTATTGATCATAATTGATTTAAAGGAGCCTTCGCTCCCAACGCTTTCTGCAATTAAGCAGAATACTTAGTAAAATATGAAGATATCAGGCGCTCTGCAAACAATGCACCGCCATGTGATTAATGTGTTTGAAAAGTAGAAGGGACGTTTACTGTTTCCATCAATGCATCCCGCAGTTCTTCTAAAACTGAGACATCATTTATTTCCTCAAAAGTAAATTAGTTAGTGACGTTTTGTATAATTATTCCAATAGAGTTGTTTTACATATAGTGTTTACAATTCGAAAGACGAATTCATCATATAAGCAGATTTATCAAGTCAAGGGGTGTAGCTTGGTCAATAAGATGGGGGTGGTGGGGGGGTTGCCCTTCAGTTTCCCAACGGTCACGCAGACATATCTTGTTAACCCCTTGCATGCTCCTGACGGAACCACTCCGTCATGAGCCACGGGCGCCGTGTGCTCATGACGGAGTGGTTCCGTCATGCTGCGGCCGTTGGCGGCCGCTCCGCCCACGCGGCGCTGTTTCCCCGCCTGTGCGGGCGATCAGCGCAAGTGGGTGGAGTCATGACGGAACCACGCCGTCATGAGCACAGCTCGCCCGTGACTCATGACGGCGTGGTTCCGTCATGAGCATGGCAGGGCCGCGCTCACCCCAAACCCCCCCAGCGCTGCGGCGGAATTCGCGCCGCAGCGAAGGGGTTAAAGCACATTATATGAGAAGCAGGACATTGGGGGGGAGGGGCTTAATGTTAAGTTAAACAAATGAGGAGGACGGATTGTTAGGGGCACTCAAAACACAACATTTTTCAAACGAATCAACAGTTTTTAAGACCTTCAAAACAGAGACGATAGAGTGTGTGTGTTTTTGTCAGTGTGGTATTGTATAAATCCCAGGTGAAATCCGACAGACACTTCTTCATACATGACTGAAAGCCCTTGTACCCAATTACTTATTACGGAATACATTTTATATGTTTTTTTTTATCAACCAGGCAATATATACTAAACACTGCTTTATAGCAGGCCTGGGCGTAGTTTGCGGAGTTTTGCTACGCCGAACTCTGCGAAGTTACAAAAAAACTCAGCGAAGTTCTGCGAGTGGCAGAGTTCAGTGCGAACTGCAGTTTGTGCTGGTATTCCTGCTGCTCTGGTTGAAATTCTACCCGAGCGGCAGCTTGAGCTCGTGAACTTACCGTTCGTGATCGCAAACTTACCAATCGCGAGCGTGGAAAAGCTGTGCTGCACATCGCGAAACTGAGTTTTCTGCACTCCCTGAGATCTGCAGAGTCAGAAAACTCCGCAAACTCGATGAACGGAGCGAAGTTCACCGCCCAGGCCCACTTTATAGGGGTGATACACATATTCTTTTTAACTGACATGGCTGTTTAACGTATATTTATTTATTTAGTATTTTTTCTATTTGTATGCAACATCAATGTACTATACACACAGTTCATGTATACGATCCCTAAACCGTGTAAAAAGTAGCGTTGCAAACATATTAGAGCAGGGTTCCCCAACGAGTAGCTTGTGAACTACTAGTAACTCTCCGCCTACCTGTAAGTAGCTCTCCTGTGTGCAGCCTAGGACAACTGAATTAGAAGCTAGTGCTTGGTTGAATTAACATATGTATACCAAACTTGAAAAGCTTGTATTTGAGACGAAAATTTGCTTATTTTCAGTAATCATAAGGTTTTGTATGAAGTGGAGCAGAATGGTTGAATTTTCAAACTATATTTTAGCTGATATTTGAGTGAGAAGACTCAAGCTGTGCTGGAAAGATTAATTGCTAACATTATTAACACGACGCCAGGGGCCTGCATCAATGCAGTTATGCGTTTCCCATGTAGAGGCATTCCACTTTGACAAAGCTTCTTTATGTTACTGTTAGCAACAAGTGCCTGATGTACTGAACTGATTCCTGCTGGTAACCTTTGCATGTGGTGGCTACTAATGGAATCTAGTCTAATTTGATAACAAATGCATCTCTAATAATATCAGTAGCTCTGAAGGATTTTCATTGAACATAAGTAGCTCTTATTACAGAAACGTTTGAAGACCCCTGTATTGGAGGAAACGCTCAGAATCCTGATTTCCAGTTGTCCATTCCGGAAACATCGCCCAAAATCAAGTTAGACTTACGCATAATAAGGGCATCACATGGACCTATGCTTATGAACTCACTGGAGTGGACCTACTAGGTGATGTTATCTGTGTCCATTCTGTATTTCTCCACAGATTACAAATCAACACATAAAGTACCTCATTCTGAGTGCACCCCATGACCGTCTCCCTCATGTGAGCTTTCCACCTGTGTGTGTAATTCTTGCCTGGTTAAATTGTCTCTGAGGGGACTCCATACATCTGTTGGCTGTGAAGTTAGCAGCAGCATGACGGCGTAAGTCTCAATACTATCAATGCAGGCCAATAAGTATTTCAACCATTCAGTGATCATAGGTACCTTGCGTTCACATTAGTTCATGGCAACCCTACATTTGGTTATCAGTAATGCCATCGACATCAGGCGTTGAAGTCCTGGAACGGAGTCCTTCACTTAACCTAGCAGCACGGTCAGTGATTTAACCTCTAAGCAGCGATCTGTTGTATTGCCCTGTACTTTCAGTGTACCCTGCCACTATGCGTGTATTCGTGCAAGATGTAGAAATTCAACATACTCCTCACCACATCGCACACAGTGATGTAAGTTGTCAGGTATATTCTATGTTGCCGGGGTATTATGTGCCTTGTGTAGGAATCCAAAATGAAGCAGGTTGTTCCTGGAGTTTATAGATATGAGCCTAGTTTGTCTACAGCAGCACTTCCATTTTTTGACTGATAGGGTCTTGCCCAGGTCAGGTTACCACAACCGTCTAGACTGTTCTGCACACCCTGTCCTACATTGTGCACATATGCATATAGCTTGAATAAAGCTTGTGTTGTATCAATGGAGCTAATAAGTTGTATTAATAGCGTAAATTCAGTGGCCTCTGCTGGGTCTCCTGGTAATTTATCCTTAACATTATTTTGCTGTCTGCCATATATGAAAATGTCTAGAGTTGTCACATTCTCTTTGTATGGAAATTGGTCCAGTGTGATATAACACCCATCTACATATAGATTACCCAGTTCTGACATTGCCATTTTCGTTAGTGTCCCTTGTACCATGCGCTCCTTGGTCAAGGACAGCAGAGGGTTATGTAGAAGTTGGAGGGCTGGAGTGTATAAGAAGGAGCTTCCAGCCTTACGGCTCAATAATCACCAGGCCCAACTTTCTTTTAGTAGCTACAGTTTTAAACTCTCTCTGTGATCCTGCAAACCCAATGGGAGCAGAGATGCTATTGGGACTCCCTCAGTTTGGTTCCATTCAGGAATGAGATAAGGAAGACGTGTGTCTGGATTGTACCAGTATTTTGCAAAGTAGCATTGCGCCACATAGATGGGAACCTCGAACCCACCACAATCGTACAAGAGTGTCATCGTCATCCAGCTGATCTTGGAAAGCATCGTTAACCAAAGTAAGCCTGATCAGTAGAGTTTTGAGATTCATGAAAAAATGTTTATTCAGAAGAATGGGAATATTTATGAAGAGATAAATGAACTTCGGAAGTACCACCAATTTAATCAGTGCCACTCTACCCATTAGCGACAATGGACCATAATGGGCCGACAGTGCCTTTGTACTTTACCTCCAAATTTCTAGCTGAGTCAGTATCACACCTAATAGGATAGTCCAAGTGACATCTCACTGTGCATTCACTAATAGGAAATATATATATCTTTTCCCAAAGAATAGTTAACCCTGAATACCTGCTGAATCTGAAAATGTCCATCAGGGTAGATATTTAATGGTCCATCCTGACCAATGTGGTTTTGTCCCGGGAAGGAACACTTCTCACAATATCCGGCGCCTTTTTCATATCCAGGACCAACTGGGCGATCGCTACCCTCGGGCGGCGTGCCTCATTCTGGACCTTGAGAAGGCGTTTGACACCCTAACATGGCAGTTCCTCTTCGCCGTCCTCGGACGGGCGGGACTGGGTCCCACGCTCTTAGCCTACACTCGCCTGCTCTACACCGACCTTACATCTCGGGTCCGTCTCGGTCGCTACATCTCCCCGGAATTCGCAAATACACAGGGGCACACGACAAGGGTGCCCCCTCTCACCTTTATTATACGCGCTCGCAGTGGAGCCCTTGGCTATCCGGCTCCGCCGGGACGGGCAAGCGTGGGGTATTCCACTAGCGGACGTTACGCACTGTGTATCCATGTACGCAGACGACCTCCTCATATACCTGCGAGATGTGACAGCGGATCTCACCATACTCGAGACCGCTTTGACGGAGTTCACAGAGGCCTCGGGCTTGAAAGTGAACTGGGAAAAGTCGATGGTATACCCCCTCCACCCGGACGCCCCCTCTCAGGATGTCTGGATCGGGGACCGAAAACTACAGTGGGCGGCAGAGGGCCCCCGATACCTCGGGATTCGTTTATATCACTCCCCAGCCGACCTATACGAGGGTAACCACTGCAGGGCGCTCGCAGGGATACGGTCCTCCATTGGATTCTGGCGGAGCCTCCCTTTGGCCCCGATAGGCCGGGCAGCTCTGGCAAAGATGATACTGGTCCCGTGGCTCTTATATTATTTCACTAACCTCCCAGTAATCCCGCCTCGCTCCTTCTTTAGGGACTTGGACACACTCCTCAGTTCTTTAATATGGGGTAAGGGGGGGCATAGGATCGCGCTAGCAAAGCTGAAGTTACCCACGACACAAGGGGGGCTCGGCGCGCCATCATTTGAAGCCTACTTTCTAGCAGCGCAGCTCCAGTGGCTTTCATATTGGACGGCAGACAGATACACACTCGAAACAAATACAGTCACGGGTCACATACCCATGCCAGAGTTATGTTGCCTACTTCTACCAGGATCCCGCCCTGCGCGTACATACCCCCTACAAGTAGACATAGCCCAGAAGTGCATTCAGCGTATACATCGCATGGCGCCAGATTGCCCCCCATACACACCATTACTGCCACTAGTCGGCTGGCCCAGACATGGGGGGTTCTTTACATCTGCCATGCTTCGGGAATGGACGTCTAGAGACATCACCGAGGCGGAGACGCTGTTTGAAGGGGGACAGCTCCGGCCGTACCGACAGCTTATGGACGACTATGACCTACCCCCAGGACAGTTCCTGCTTCACCGACAACTCCTCGGCTGCTACACGACCATACTCTGACCTCACATTAGGGGAACCAATGTGATCTTGCGAATGGGATCGGGTCGCCATCTCACCACATGGCTATACAAATCGGTCAGAGAACTGACACCCCCACTACTGGGATCTCTACGGGCCTTGTGGGAGGAGGAAGCGGGGCGACCGTTTCATGATAGCGAGTGGGACAGAGCGATAGAGTTCCCCAAAAAAGTCTCCAGGAACGCTCGGTTTAAGAACATACAATTTCACATCCTACATAGGGCCTACCTAACACCAGCGCGCCTTCAACGCTTCTACCCCGACACGACCTTCCTCTGCCCTCGTTGTCAAGCGGGGGATGCAGCCTTTTCCAGCATGTTCTGGACCTGCCGGGCATTCAGGCCTATTGGTCATCTATCCACTCGACGCTCAGAGATCTCACCGGGCTATCCCATCTGACTACCTGGGTGCGTTGCGCACTCGGCATACTGGGACGGAGGAAACAACACAAAATACCAATGCGCTTTGTTTTCCTAGCCCACTTACTGGCCAAACGCTGTATAGCCATGCACTGGCGGGCCCCATCAGGTCCTCCGATCGCGGCATGGGTGGGGGGCGGTTCTCAAATGGGCGGCGGCTGAGGAAGATGCAATCCGGGAGGAAGAAGCCAAAGGTATCCGTAAGGTCCCAATCTCCCTAGAATGGGTGCTCCTGCTGCATCAATTTCGACAGTCCCAGACCCCGGAGACCCCGGTCATTGACTTAAATACCCCCGGCACCACACAACCTCACACTGCACAGGCTCCCAGGATAGGAGGTTCCCCTCCACTACCCTCCGCGCTACCTCTTAACCCGTCGGGTCCATCCTCCCCCGGCAGGAACGCTCAACAGCACTCCATATCAGCCCGCACACCCACTCCCTCCTAGGCGAATAGTAGTTGCACGATGAAGCAGACAATAATGGACTCACAGTATACGCCTGATCCAAACACTAAGAACCCCATGGCACCCCCCAGTTCAGTTCTCTCCCCAGTTTTTCTTTAACTGGCACGGACCTGCTACACCACAGACCACATTCACACTGACCAAGATGTAAATGTACTCTCTATGTCAACGATGGTCTACCTTGCTACTTATATATTACAGTCATTAATGCGAAACATGATGAACGTATGATTATATTACCAAATGCCAATAAAAAGAATTTTCAAAAATCAGGGTAGATATTTAACTAGGCTTTTGATAAAAAGCAGGATGTCATCCGCATACGCCAATGTCAATAGTCGACCACTGCGAAAGAATAATCCCCATGTGTGTCTTTCTTGGAGCTGCCAAGGAAGAGGGTCCATTGCCCAAATAAATAATAGGGGTGGCAAGGGGCATTCCTGCCAAGTGTCTCTAGCTATTTGAAAGGGTCTGATGCAAGGCCGTTGGCGCTGACACGCGCTGTCGAACACAAATATAGTAACAGCATCAATGCCAGGAAATCACACGGAATGCCATATTGCTTAAGAGTTTCCCTCAGAAATGACCAGTACAAAGAATCAAACACCTTTTCTCCCTTTTATCGGAACCCATTTTTCTAATCTCATGATTAATATGGTGGAGTACTGCAAACACGTGCACAGATTAATCGCTGCGGATCTATGTGTTGCGAAGAAAGATGTAATGAGTAATGAGAAGATTATATTCTCCAGCCTGGGGGCAGTGTGTTCACACTGACTTTAGCCAGAATTTTATTATTGCAATGAAGCAGCTATAGCAACCGGTATGACGCGATACTGGTGGTGTTTTTCTCAGGTTTGGAAAGTATGGAGATAACTGCCTTGCGTAGCGTTTGAGGCACTTCTCAATGAAACCTTACCTCTGCATAAACCTCTAATAGATGAGGAGCTAGGATATGTTTATGGTCCTTATAAAAGTCGGCCATTAAACCGTCTGAGCCTGGCGCCTTCGCTCCGGCCAAGTTGTTGATTGCAATAGTTATTTTCTCCCACGAGATTAGGTGACTTAAAAACGGACTATGTCAGACCTCCAGCCAGACCAAGGCCACTTCATCTTAATATCTATGAATAGAATCTCCCGACACCACCTCGCAAGCAATATAGAGATGTGAATAACACTACATAAATTTGTCTTCTTTATCTACTAGGGTTTGACGATCTGGGCCACAATACAGGAGATGTTAGTCCTCTGTAGGTCCCTCTGCTGGAGCCAGACTAGTGCTCTACTGAGCCTCTCTCCTTCTCCATATTGTTTGGCAAGCACATTGATGCCTAAGAAGTGTAGCTCCCTATCTGGCAGATTCCTGCATCCTGGCACAGCTGGTGCGGTTCCCTCAAAGATGCCTGCTGTGAGATGTGTGTCACAATATGTTCTATGTGTGTAAACTTCCGTTCAAGTTTTGCAAGTTTCCTTCGGATATCTTTTGGAATAACCACGTGTTTTGCTATTGTAACCCCTCCAATGTATTCCTTATATTCCTTCCATTGCATGGCATATTTTGCCACAGTGCCTTTATCTGGAAGTATTCTAGTATTGCCAACCGGAACTTGTCTGGATCTAATAAGGAGTTTGCTGGTAACATCCACCGTGGCTGACGTAATCGTGAACTGAGAAGAGAATGCGTTAATTTAACTGGAGAGTCATCTGACAGTATGTTTTGGGAGGTGTATCACCTCGGTTGCCCAAGTCTCTATCTCAGGCGTGGCTATCCAGAGGTCAAGTCCTGTAGAAGACTCATGTGGGGCGAAATAGAATGTGTATTCTTTGGCAGTGTCATGTGCGCATCGCCATACATCTCATGACCCATAAAGATTCATTACTTCCTCCCACCTGTACTGATTGTGCATTATTGGTGCGCCGTACGCCTAAACAGCCCAGCGTGGGATCAAGTGGCAAATTATAATCTCCTCCCCACAGTTCGGAGTCTGCATTAGAGTTTAACTCTAAGGGCCAGATGTACAACCATTCCAAATTGCGACTCACAAATTGCGCTCAATTGCGGTTCGCAAATTGGGTCTCGCAATTTGGAATGTACAACAGTGTCAGAGACATTGAATGCGATTCCCAACGGGGTCGCAAAATGCAAGGCTTATGAATAATAATGGGCTATTCGCAATTTGCGACCTCATTGGGAATGGCTTTCCCTCCCAGGGATGGTGGCCTGCTGGGCTCAGCAGACCTCCATGTCTGGAGCTGCTTGTCAATAAAGTATTACTTTTTTGTTTTAAATGCAGCCCTTTTTCCTTAAAGGAAAACGGGCTGCATTTAAAAAAAAAAAAATGAAACATTTTTGTTTAATTTTTTTAAGGGCAGGTATTGGTTCCTTGGACCACTGCCTTCCCTTAAAAAAAAAAAAAACAAAGCCAGTCACAAAGGGGAAGGGGTCCCCTGGGGACCCTTCCTATTTGCGACTGCATTACCACCCTCTTGAAGAGGGTGGTAATTTGCAAGGGTTTTGCGACCGCAATTGTGGTTGCAAAACATTGGTACATGGCTTGTGAATCTCTATGAGGAAGGGAACGCCCCTTCCCAAAAGCGAGTCGCAAAACACTATTTTGCGAGTCGCAAATTGACTTGCAAATTAGTGTTTGTACATGGCCCTAATACTAATTCTCGTCGTACATCTGGCCCTAAGTGTAGTAAAAATGTCCACTTGACATTCTCCAGCTTTCCTATCGGGACAAGATATCAGCCTCCTTCATCCTCATATTTCTAGTGTAATTTAAGATCTATGCATGCTGTTAACATGATACATACCCCAAGAGTATATTTATAATCGTCTGTTCTGCCTGGCCAAAGATTTGTACTGTCCAAGAGCTTGCACCCTGCGGCCCCATCATGCTGGCTTGGCAGGTGGCATCTGATCTTTGGGTGCTCTCACTAATCATTAAGTAACTTGTTTGTATAATGCCTTTATAGTACACTTCTGCAGTATCTAGGCACTGTGAATAACAGGTGTCAGTTTTACCTAATTTATTGGTGTTCAATTTACTACCTCAGAATAATGGAAGGCTGAGTTGGCTTTTTGGGGGGAGGAAGGGGGGGGAGTGCGACCTTCAGATCACCAAGTAATTCAGTGACAGACATTTAACTCACTGGGCTATTCTATTGGTATATACATGAGACAGGATTGACGCCAAGTCAAAACAGGTATGTATAGCTTTAGCACACAACATTTTTGCAGATGCATTTCTTCTCAGTTATCAACATGCAGGGAATAAATAATGGTATTAAGAAGGTGAGGTGCTCAGCAAAATAATGCCCTTAAATGGTTCCAGGTGTAAAGTTTGCACAAAAGGATTTTGGGGAATATTTACAACTGAGGATGTTTCCGAGTGGAACACTATATTTATTTAATTATTCTTTTCATCTTGTCAAGTCTGTATACAGTGAGATACAAATAATATCATATTATATCATAAAAGATAGGTTCGCAGTAACAAAGAGGAATCAAAAAGACAGAGCAAGAATCCATAATAACAAATACCCCCATATTAATGGGTAAATAGAGACGATTAAGTACTTTTCATGTAGATATAGTCAGGTGTCTTAAAGTCTTAAAGGAGGTTTTTGTACATCATAATTCTGTGCACTTTCCGATAAATAGTCATGAAGATGGTACTTGAGTTTAGCAAATCTCTAAACTTAATTTTCAGTGTGGCTAGAAGTCCTTTCCAAATGATGTGTATTGTATATTGCATTCTACAGTTCACTATTGGAGTGGAATTCCAACCTTTCCCATTGTTTGTTATGGTCGCTACTCCTACTGCAAACATAATGTCAAAAATGCTTGCTTGGATATCCCTGAAAGGTGGAATTCATGGGTTTAAGTCCCACAATTATTGTATCCAAAAGATAAGTGGGGGTTTAATTTTAAAACACCACCTATTTTGCCCTATACATTTGGCCTGAAAGTATTTATTATAGGGCAATCAAAAACATATGCGTGTATAAGCCAGTGCCACTTCGACAGTGGCAGCAATGTTCAGTTGAATTTAGTTCTGCTTTCATATGAAGGTTAAAGTGGCCATAATGTTGTATGAATAAGTAAAAGTGATTTTTGTGTTTGTTGCTTTAGAGGATGAGTTACTATGGGAAATGTACTGTGCACACATTCCTTTTGGGATCAAATAGTCATGGGATGTGTTAACAAGGATTGACCACTTTAATAGGGATGCAACCCTAGCAAATCTACTTAGGAGAGCTTTTGTTTGTAAAAGCTGTTAGCAAGTTGCTGTTCCATACAGGGCTCATGCTCCAAGTATACACTGTGGAACATTCTATATGGAATATGCTGTACTTCAATTCACACAGAAGAGAACCCCTAGCTTCTTGAATAGATAGGATGGTCCTATCTTGCCTATTATATGGACTTTTTTTACTCAACTTCTTCTGAAATCAAGTGATAAAATGTGTTAGGAGATTACTCATCCTCATCATCAACAAACTTTATTCAGTTTTATGAGTAAAACCATAAAAGTCAAACAAACATGATTAAAAGCGTGTTCCAGAATACAGGTTACAACTGTTAATACATCAAATTGCACTGGGTTTATAGTTAAAATACATGGATTGCAGTACATAGATTAATCACAACTTGACCTGAGTCTTAGGGCAGCCCTTAAAAAACCTAAGGGGCATATTTACAAGCAGGTGATAAAAAATTATCGCCCCTTTTTTGCAGCCGTTTTCGGCCTAAAAGCGGCGATAATTTTATCGCCTAATTAGCAAGGCCACGCTAACGCGTGAAACCTTGCTTTAGTGTGGGGATTCTTTACGCCCAGCTTTGCATCTCTAATGAGATGCAAAATGGGCGTTCCTGACCTAACATGACAGGAGAAATATCGCTAAGCGACATTTCTCCTATCATCAAGCCCCGCGCTATGAAGCATAGCGTCAGGAAAAGTAGCGATAACCCCTGTTATCGCTACTTTCCTTACGCCTGCTTCAGGACTGACTTAGCCATGATATCCTATGGAAGATGGATATCATGGCTAAGTTTGTGAGTCCATATCAGCAAGCTAACGCCACATTGAGTGAGATTATCGCTGGGTTTCCACGTTAGGCAGTTAGCGTGAGGATTTTTATCGCTGAGGAGATAAGCGTTGCTAATAGGACGCTATCTCAGCGATAAAAATCCACATTACCCGGCGATAATTATCCTCACGCTAAGAGCGCTGAGCAATAATTATCGCCGGGTGTTGCTGATATGCCCCTAAGAGTGTACAAAACCGTGTCTGTAGAAAGGAGTTGTTAAAAGATAAAAACTGGTCTTACCCTCCTGAATCCAGATTTTTTCCGGATAGGAATAATAAATAATTTTCTAGGAAGATCATAAAAACTGCAAAACATTTAAAAGTGCATCATGTCCTGAGGAGACTCTCCATCACAGCCACAGGGCATAAGGCACTGAATTTTCCTGAGATTACTCAAATGTCCGCATGAAGCACTCATGGACATCTTGCTATCCATTTACCCTTGGCTACACCTCGAAAAATTGTAGCACTATGCTGTACACTATGCCACCTAACCTCCTTTACCAAATGTAAGTATCATATTCATTAATGTTGAAGTTTTCTATGACTGAAAGGGTAGAATGCAAAGCTATGATCAATTACCCACTATAGTTTAAAAGGTGGGCTGACTTACATTCAGTTGATGTGGCTAGGCAAAAAGTTACTTTTAATAACTTTACAGTCATAACTTTGGTTATAGGATTCTCCATCCTTCATCTGATCTTAACTAGGCAGAGATCTCCTCATCGAAATCATGAATTTCATCTGTGAAGAAATGTCCACCTCTGTGTAGATAGAGAGCTCCTTGTGCACTAATTCCAGCATGTAAATTTACCTTTGTGAATCAGGCTCTTCATATACAATCATCTCTGGGAAATTTGCTTTTATACAGGTCACTGATATACCAACAGGTGTTGATTATCGTCTGTTGCCTTTATTACCATGCAGCCTACTATAACTCTCAAAATAGTTTTGTTTAGTAAGCAGGCAAATGTTCATTAATTTTCTAGTCCAGAAAAAAACATGCTGTAGCTGAAGCAGTTCATCTTAAAACTTTTTGAAAAAAGTTTCAGATCCATTAAGAAGCCGACAGCTCCTTAGATCACTCTGATCTTAAGGCCGAGCACTTTATTACTGTCAACGAGAGAAACAGGACCACTAGTCAAAACATTGGTACTACACACAAGATAGTCAACTTAAATTTATAAGTGTGAAAAGTTTCCAATCTGTCAGGCTATGAATTCTGTAAAAATAAATTCTGCTAAACATATCCCTTGTAGCTAGCAGGGTAAAGTAGTAAAAAAAAACAAGACAGTGACTTTTCTAGGCAGCAACCCAACTCAGCCTTGTGTTTTTGCCTTGTCTAGAACAAGAGCGCCAAAGATATTTTTAGGACTGTCAGTATCATTGTGTTTTTATCATTTTTACAGAGGGCTTTGGATTCCTCTCCGTTGGATGATGTAAATCAGATGATCGTGAGGAATACACTAAGAAGGCTCTTCTATTAAAACCAAGCATCATGTTTGATTAGTGTGTAAAAGTGATGGACGTTCATTCACCCTCATAACTGGTCGAATGTCGTTCAAACAACTACACAGGATTGCCATAAAATAAAACAATTATTACACAGATAGCATTAGGATGGCACATAAGTTTTCAAGGCCTTCTGCAGATGTGAATAGATGACATCTGGCAACAGATGAGGGGTCATGTGTAAGACTCTGACTCTGCCCCTAAAGCCAATTAAAATTCCTCCTTATCAAGAAAAATCACTCTAATAGCACATAAAAAAGAGTAAACCTGTATCACATCAACTCTGCTTTTTGCATGGAGGGTTTATGAAAAATGATCTGGTTGAACATTTACTCTGTTGTCTTTTTTTCCTTTTCAGTTTGTTCTAAAACCACAGTTTTAATTAATACATTGCACTGAGAACTAAGCACAAAACGCAGTCAATTTACAAAACTAATCCCCTGATACTCCCGCTGAGTACTCTACCTTTGCAAATCTGCTGCCTTTTAATCCTTTCTGATTGAAGTTTAAGGGCGGATTGGGAAACAGTTTGCACTTTGGATTTTCACAAAATGAGTGGTTTGTTTATCAGTGATTTGGAACATGCGTCGGTGTTAACAGAACAAATATATTTATACATACCATTATAATAAAGTTAATCATTGAATAACCTGATATGGCAAGCAAACAAAATTAGCATTTTCCTTTCACAGACCTACTTATTTCTTATTTATTTGGATTTTCAAACCACTCTCATCCAAAACTGTTGGTATTAATAAAGGTCAGAAAGCAATTATATGAAAGCAAATTAACAAATCATGGAACACGAGAAAGGCAAAAGAAAACACAAATGTTAAATTACGCTTTTGGGTTATGTACGCTCATTAAATGAACTATCAAATATGAGCAGTAAGGCAGAGGAACACATTGTTAATTCCACATTTTTGGAGTGAACATAACAAAGAACATAACATGTTAAAGCAATTCAGGGAGAAATATGCCAGACAAAAAGACCTTAACAAACTTTCTTTCAGGAAACAGTACAATATATTGAATAGGAAGTTTGACAGTTTAAAGGGAAGAAAGTATCTGATTTTCTTGATGTTACAAAATTGAAATTTGAAAAGTTAGACCTGAATCAAAACAATTAGGATTATGGGCAGAGGTGACAATGGAAGTGGAAAACATGAAATCAGAGAAAAGTTAGAGAAAACTCCAGAAGCCAGTATATTAGTCTTATAAGAATGTAAAGGAAACACATCAAATCGTTGTGAAAATGACCTTTTTAGCTGAGATCAATTAGATCTTTGTAACATTTTGCTTATTCTTTTCAGAGGTGATCACTGGATGTCAGTAAATAAGTTATGCAGTTTTATATCAAGCTAGCTGCACTCAGGGAGGTAAATTCCCTATAAATGAGCAAGTCAACCACGTATAACATCCGTGAAGTACAAAAGGACAAATGGACCTGGTGTCTATTGTATTGTCAAGGACCAAGTAAGAATACAATCAATATGTGTAGTTTAAACAATTATTGTATGGTTAAATAAAAAATACCCAGAAGTTATGATATCCTGAACACATTTTGTTTGTAAAAGGTGGCAGTATCCACAGTGAATATGTGATGTTCCTGGTACAGGTTTTCAGTCACATCAGTAGTTAGAGCAGATTTGACTGCAGGAAGGGTATTTGCTTCTTCGAAGAAGACTAGTGGAAACCCCAGAAAAGGTTCAAGCAGTAAGGTTGTGAGCCCTTCATGTTTTGGGATAGAAAGAGTCTTTGCAAAGGAGATTTAATTGCGGTGCAAGGTTCAGGATAGGGCTGAGTAATCCAAGTGATTGAGGAAGCCATGAACTTAAGGCACTCAGTCCAAGGGCAAATGAGAATGGAGAGTGGAGTTATGGTCAATGGACTTTTGGCATCCTGCGTGTGTCTTCTGAGTTGAAAAGAACTGTTCACAGGAGCTTGTAAGCAATTGGAAGCAGAGGAGAAGGGGTCAGTGAAGCATTCCATCCTTCTTTTTCACAAGAGGATCAGAGGAAAGCACAGAGACAAAAATGCAAGCATTGAAATTCTTGAAATGTTGAGGTTGAATGCATGTTGTGTTAAATTTAAGCAAACCTGATTTTATTTTGTGAGTGAAAGATATGGTTCAATATCATACACAGATTTCTAAAATCTCCTTACTGACAGCTTTACTAGTTCTCTAAAGTCCTCATTTATAGTAAACTGCTCTAAAAAAGCCTTTTGCCCTCTGCTATTCTTATCCACTATCCCTGGGTCCATAAATATATTCTGACAACCTATTAATGTAAGATTTGACGTACCATATAATAGCCATGGTACAGCTATTTCTGTCACAGGCAATCCATAATGATCAAATGATTGAACACAGCATGGGAGTTAGAACACATTGAGAACCTTACAAGAAGTGGACCAAACTTGTTTAGGTCCTTTAGATAAGTAAGCCCCAGCTCCTCATGATTAGTATAACTAGGAGTGCCATGCGGTGCAGAAAGGAGGTGTCTGCATAAATGAGTTTTCTTCAATTTGCAAGGCGGAAGAAATAGCATAGCCCCACATCGACACCATATGTTGCAATGTATAGAGCCTGCGATTTATATGTATCTAACAGAGGGTCTTTCGGCTTGCCGCCCAACTTAGCTGACAAATTAAATGGGACCCCGATTGCCGGAGCACATTTTATGCCTCCATATTAGAACAGCCTCAAAGATCAATCACAGATATAGATAACTAGAATTTCTTTCCAAAATAATTTCATCCAATTTAAAGTTACGCTAGGAAGAACTACCCAGCCCACAAGACATGTTTTGGGATTTAGAATAGTTGGTATTTAAGTCCAGACTTGCCATAAATGTTGTAAAGACTTCTACCAATTGTTTCAGAGCATGTGGGGTGCAGGCTAAGATTACTGCATCATATGTGTATAGAAATACTCGGATTTGCATACCACCAACCATTGGGGTGTCAACACTACTATTTCGTAGGTCAGGATGAATTTAATTAATATATAAAATAAATAAATCTAATATATTAAATAAAATTGGTGCTAAAATACATCCTTTCTGCTAGCTCCCTTTATCACCAAACCTAACCTGTGCATTTATGTAAATCTGCCGAAAAGGAAACAAGTGCTACTTCAAAACCCAGTTTTAATAAACGGGCCCACTGTTTGGATCGATTAACCTGATCAAATGCACTGGATAGGTCCATAAAAGCTAAGTAAATTGGGCACCTTTTAGTTATTGTATATTTATCAATAATTAATTTCAGATTCAAGCACTGTTCCATGTTTCCAAAATGTTCCAGAAAGCTATATGGACAGATATTCAAAATATCACTGTCTTTAGCCCAGTCCCTAAGTCTATTAAACACCCTACCTAGAGTCTTAATATAAGTATCAGTAAGGGATATGGGCCTTTAGAAGGTTGGTTCGAGTCTGTTATCCTTTTATAAAACAGGAATAATAATGGAAGACCAGGAAGGTAGAACCTTCAGTGAAAACTTGATTGAAAACATTTGTTAAAAGAGGCGCCCAGAGATCCAGGTTACATTTAAAAAGCGAAATCAGGACCCCATCTGCTCCAGGCGCTTTGTTAGCAGAGCTCTGATTAAAAGCCAGAATTATTTCCTCCATGCTACAAGTAATAGGACCATTTGTAATGCTGTACGTGGTGGCAAAAAAAAGATTTAAAGTCCCCTTTATCAATATAAATGAAAAGGGAGATACCCACTGTGACTCTTTCATGTGACAACAAGTAGTAGGTAAAATACAGTCTTGATTTTTAACCTAATAAACCGAATTCCCAAAAATTTTAGGATTACGTTTGGCTGCTGCCTAAATCAGCTGCACCCAACATAAATGTTGCAGGTCTAATTTTTTCTTGTTAATAGTGTTTTTAAATATAATACAGTGTTAATTGCTTATCCCTTGATTTTTTAGCTAAAAGTTAATTCCTATTAGCTACAGAACAAGCATGGTAAAACCATTGATGATGAGTAACCTTATACTGAAGGAATAGATTTAATGAAACTTTGTTACATAGCCCAGAAAATGCTCCAATAATCACATCACTCTTTGCCTCCTCCAACAGGTACTGCACAAATAGGTGATTCCCTTTGATTATTTTCCTAAAAAGTTGTTCGGATTAGGTAAGGGACATGCAAGTCATGAGTGATGTAATATGTGAGGTCATGAGCAGTGCATGGTGGAGATACAAGTCACAGTTAGCTCTGGTAACTATAACTAGTGAATTTCTGTGTTTTTGTGAGTTCAAAACTTTAATGACTGGCATAGTCACCTAACTAAAATGTCACCATAACCTTTGTTTTTTTCAGTGAATTTCTAAGGTTTTTTTATTTTAAACAAATACAAGTTTTTTCATCACACCTAACTTATAAAGTTACTTTAACCTTTGCTTTTTCAGTAAGTTTCTATGTTTTTTTTTAACATGAAATAATTTATTATCATACGTAAAGCCGACTCCCCACATCTCAGGCCTTTAGCCGTGTTAGGAGGTTAGCCACAAGGCAGCCAACCCCACGCTGCACACAGCCTTTGGCCGTGCGTAGAAGGAGGTTTGGCCACAGGACTTGACCTGCTGCCAGGCCCTGAGTCCTAACCTCCAGCAGGTTGCCAACCCAACGCCATGCACAGCCCTTGGCATGCTCGGCGTATGGCTGTCCCTCAGGCCCTGGGGACCCTATCACCTGGGGCCAAACTCTAAGAGAAGGGGGCATCGAGCCCCCTTCAATGAGCCTTAATAGGCCCCGGGGACCCCATCCAACAGGACCAAATACCATAAAAAGGAAAAGGGGGCGCTTGGCCCCCCTCCTTGAGATTTCTAGGGCACTGGGAACCCCACCCCGGGACAAAAAACCTAAGAGAGGGGGGCATGCAGCCCCACTCCAGAGCCTTATTAGGCCCGGGGACCCCATCCCTTGGGGCAAATACAAAAAATAAGGGGAGGGGGGTGCGGGCCCCCCCATCATGCCTTCTTGGGCTTTGGGAACCCCACGCCAAAAATCAAAGGGGAGGTTGGAGTGCAGCCACTCTACTGTGACATCTACCAAGCACAATGTTGGGGGCTCCGGGGGGATGAGGGGCTTCAGGGCTCCGCAGCCTCAGCCAGCTTCTCACATGGTGCTGGAAGAGGCATTGCTCCCTCCCAATGATGCAGCTATTTATGCTGCTCCCTTCAGGTGGGAGCAGTATTATGCTGTGTTAACAGAACAAAGTTTGCTCCAACCCGGCGAGAACCATTAAAGCGCTAGCCAGCTGGAAGGAGACTAAGGGCCTCATGTAGGAAGCCAAATACCGGTCGGTAACGGCCGAAATTCGGTAAATATCCCGTTACTGACCGGTATTTAGGCATTTGCGATGTAGGGGGCTGATTTCTGGATTCGGTATTTACCGAATCAGAAATTAAGAAATCGGTAAAATACCGATTCGGTAAATACCGAATCCTGAAATCAGATGTAGGGAGCACTCTAAAGAGTGCAAATCAGTATTAAGAATTTGTTATTTACCACCAAATACAGGTTGGTGATAAATAACGAATACCTTGCAAAAAGCAATATTTTGCTGATTTACGAGTGCCATGTGGCAGACATACATGCCCTTAGGGCATGTATGTGCGCCACATGTGCACACATGCAAGATTCAGGGGTGCAACAGGGTGTCAATGTGACACCCTGCCACCCTTGTATATGCTCCCCCATTACCGAATCGGTATTTACCGAATCGGTAATGAGGCATACCTTCCCATTGATTCCTATGGGCCTCCAGGCCCATAGGAATCAATGGGAAGGTATGCCTCATTACCGAATCGGTAAATACCGATTCATAATTTCCGAATTTTACAGATTCGGTAAACATTACCGAATCATTACCTACATCACATTTACCGATTTATAAATACCGAATCGGTAAAATTCAGTATTTATGAATCGGTAAATGTTAGGCTACCTACATATGGCCCTTAGTGTTTGCTCTCGGTTGGTGGGAGATTTGAAAATGCTCCCACCAGATGGGAGCAAACACGTTTCCTTGCCTGCTGTAGTACTACTGTGTCCCGCAGGTGGACTCCCCGGGACACAATAATTGATCCAGCCCCGGGGTATAGGGTCCCCCGGGGCCATTAAAGGCTCAGAGAGGGGGGCTGCGTGGTCCTCCTCTGTTTGAATTAAACTGACAGCCTTGGGGATGGGGTCCTTGGAGCTGTAAATGGCTCAGGGAGGGTGGCTGCTTGCCCTTTGCCTTCTTAAATGCATTGGGCCCTGGGATGAAAACGGCTCAGGGAGAGGTGCCACGTGCCACCTCCCCTTAAATATACCCGCCTAGGAGATGAGGGTTCCCCAAGCCCTAAATGGGCAAGGGAGAAGAGCCCTTACAGACGATATATATATTCATTGAAAAAACACAAAGATTACCGGGACGTTATAGTTCGGCTCAGGTTTCACTCGTACAAAACCAGAGAAATTCAGCAGTTATAGTTAGCTGAGCTGACTATTACTCGTGCCCGCAATACACTGCTTATGACCTCACATATTACATCACTCATGACATGATCAGTGACAGCATGGATGACATCACTGATGACATCTCAAATGACATCCTCTAGGTTCCCCCCACTCCTCCATGGGGCCTGGGTGGGGCAGGGTATCCCTACCCTGCCCCCTTATATCATTTGTTTTTAAACTTAAAGACAGGGGACTACGTCTCCGAGTCCTGTAATGGTTGGCAGCTAAATTTTTGTCAAGTTGCTAGCAGCCAGTCAGAGCACTCACTCCCACAGGAGTCTGACTCCCGCAGAGCGAAATGGCCCATGGGAAAAAAGCGCCCTGGGCCAATCAGAATGCTCTAATTTTTTAATTGGAGCTCCCACAAGACTCTCAAGAGTTTCTCAAAAACTACTTAACGGATTTACACTAAATCACAAAAAGCACAATCTTCAGACCAAGATCTAGCTTTCAGCCAAATCTGGTGTAATTCCATTCAGCAGTTTTTGCAGTAGCACTTCTTAAGTCTATGCCAGGTGTCTCCAGTGGATCAGGAGTTACCAGCAGCTCACAGAAAACTTCATAGTAGCTGCCAGCCTTGAGTTAATTTTTAACTAAGAACTGCAATAAATAAGTGTTGCTTTTCCTTTTCAAGTTAAGGAAAGGCTATGTTTATTTTACATTATTATCAGACTGTAGATAGCGGATTTATGACCCAGGACACAGAGGTGAAGTACTAAAGCACTGAGATATTTAACTCTTAAATAAAAGTTATTCTCAACTCAGTATTGGAGCATGAGAACAATATCATGTTTATGAATGCTTTTAAATGAGAGAAAATTGAAATGAGGAGTTAACTTGATGTTTAAGTTAACTCTTAATTTTAATTTTCTCCCTTTTCAAAGTGTTGCATTTACAAACAGCAGGCAGCTTGCTCCCAGTGGCTGGTAGACACACTGCCATATTTATATCTGAAAAAAGCAGTCATTTTCTTTTAAATTGGAGACATTTCAAGTGAAGAAAGCTGTTTCTATGAAACATTGTCTCAATGTTTTTATCTACTGTAAATTAAGCCAATTAAGTCCTAATGCTTTATGAAGCATGTTTCTTCACTTTAAATTCCCACGCTGGAACAAATGACTGTATTTTCCTCTTATAAATATGGCACCATGTCTACAGGCCACTGGAAGTAAAATGCCTGCTGTTTGTAAAGACACTTTGACATAGGAGAAAATTAAAATGATTGGTTTTATGTAATGCATATAAACATAAAGCCAACTCTTCAATTGAATTTTCTCCCATGTCACAGTGTCGCATCTACAAACAGCAGGCCTCTTGCTCCCAGTGGCTGGTAGACACTCTGTCATATTTATAACTAAAAAAAGTACAGCCATTTTATTTTTAAATTGGAGAAATATAAAGTGCATAAAAATGTTCTATCAATTTCAGAAAAGTGTTCCTTATTATGAAAACGTTTTGCAGAACATGTTTCTGCACTTTGCATTTCTCCCATTTGAAAAAAAAAAGTTTGTATGTTTGTGATGTAGATTTAAGAGTGCCACATATGGCGAAAGGTATGTTGTGTGCTACAATTATATACAACACAGGCTCTCAGTCACCAACACACATTTATATCATTCGTTCACACACATGTTCATACGTCCCCACATACCATGCACTCACTTACCCACATGGCAGCACTATCATAGTACCCCTAGTCGCAGTATTTTGTACAAACCATGGTATTGGCCTCCATAGACATTAGATCTAAAGTCAATGAAGCTGGGCAAGGGGGTGTCTGGTAACAATGGTTACTCGGCCTTCAGTAGCTCATGACGATTTTCACTGATCAGAAGTAGATCTCATCACAGAAAAGATTGCAGTCCCCTGGTCTATACAAAATGCATGGAGATTTTGCTTTTTTTTATCCCTTTTTTCTCCTCCCTGGTTGACGTATCACCTCGAAACTTTCCATACAGAAACCAGGCAAAAAAGTTATTTTGGAATTTTTCATGCAGATTTGTCGTGCCAAAGTTAATAGCAACACAGAAAAGTATTTTGTATGGAAACAGTGACCTAACTATAACTACCCAGTGGTGACCGTCAATGGGTAATTAAAAAAAAATATATATACATATTCATGTACATTACATGGAGACATATCATTCTCATTATGCCACACAGGTATTTCATTCATTCCCAAGAAAATTGTAATTTAACTGTAGTATAAGGTAGTGCAGATCTTACTAAATAACAGCAGTCATCGGGCACTACTTAAGAAAAGTCACGTCTAGGAAATAGGAAGTAACTTGAAAGAGAAAAAGCATATATACTGTACTGACTTCTAAAAATGTTAAGTGGAAGGCAATCTGTCAATGCTTCATTTCCATGTGGACCACTGGAGTTTTGATCTCGGATACGCTAACATCTGCCAAACAAGCACAACCCCAATTGCTCTTTAAAAATCGTATGCCTCTTTTCCCTCAGTACAGTTGTCAAGCTGTCACTAAGGTCTGTCAAAACATTAATAACTTGCCCTCTATAAGTCACCAGCATTGCTATATTGCAGTTTGCCCTACTATCATCCCTGCCTGCTCTCCCTTTGTCAGTTTGCATGCTGAATGAACAATCTTACTAGCATTTTGCTGCTAGCCCCGTGTATCCTGTAAATTAAGGATTGCCCAATTGTTAAATTGTATAACACTTTTTGGTAAACGCAGTATTAGGCAGGAGACACTCCGGATCACAACTGTATAATTGTATAATTATGGGCCTGGTATGTTATGTTCCTAGTCTTAGTGCAGTGGCCTTGTGAGATGTATAGAGGTGCTATAGGTCTTTTCACCTCTGGCTATTGGGCCTAGTTTCACCTCACCCTTGCTGAAAGACTTCTGCTGTCCATCCTTCAAAGAGAAGTCATATCTGGTCGAGGAAATGGGAGAGGATTGGTCTTGGTTGACTTTGCTGGACATTTGTGACTGACTGAGCCTGATCACACTTGGTTCCTCTTGTGATGAGATCATAGCAGGCCACATTTCTCTTCTACCCAGCACTGTAACTGCGACAATATAGCTTAAGAGACTGGTTTGCTCCGGGTTGTGAAAGTGTAGACCAATAGTCTTTATGTCGGTGTAAATTGTAACCGAATGTATGACGTTACAACGCATACATTTACAATGCATGCCTTTACAACGCAGTTTTTACATCGCAACATCCTTTACAATGCATTCTTTTACATCGCATGCCATTACATCGCATTTTCAGAAACTACCTTTACAACGCATTCCATTACATCGCATTATACCTTTACAATGCATACCATTACAATGCATACCATTGCATCGCATTTAAGGTAAGTGTTGGATAGTATAGGGGTAATAATTACTATTCTAACTCCAGTGAGTGCAACAGTAGGGTAAGGGTTGGATAGTGTAGGGGTAAAAATTACTATTCTAACTCCAGTGAGTGCAACAGTAGGGTAAGTGTTGGATAGTGTAAGGGTGCTATGTGTTGTAATGATATGTATTGTAATGAATTGCGATGTAATGCCTGCGTTGTAATGACATGCGTTGTAATGACATGCATTGTAGTGACATGCGACCACGTGCCACCCTCCTACCCTTGCAGTAGTACGTAATGGTGTACAGGAAGGTTTGTAAATCATATATGAAAGGGTCCTAGGATGGAAACACCAAGGAGCTAAACCGGTAGCAGGGGAATCTTTCATTAGAGACTGAAGAAGCATATTTCCTCTCTGCGAAGTCAAAATACTGGCGAAGAGTGAAGGGGTGTGTGAAGCTATGAGGTAAGACATCTCTTGGATGTTTTTTGTTCAATGTACAGAAGCAAATCCATAAGTCATCAAACTATGGGAAATGCAATGTTTAAAAACTCATCAAGGTTTCTTCAGAGTTTAGGCATCTTCTTTGTCCAGAGTGGATTGTCAAAGTCCAAGACATCCTTCCTGATTCCTTTGGTATAGGCAATCCAGTAGATGCAGTATGACAACACCGCATAGCGATGGTTTGAAACATCAACAGTCTGCAATACAATGTAAGATTCAATACTGAGAGCATTGGGGCTGCTTGTACCTTATCAGGATATTGGAGAGGTTACATCTGGTCCACATTAATTGTACATGAAAGTCTTCACAATGTAAGAATCTTTCACTGAATCTCCATGAGTTATAGAATGGCAGCTACTCCTTCTAGGAATAAAGGTTAGTGAGTAAAGGAAGTTGACTATGGCCACTACTTCACTTAAGAGAAGTAGGCACTCATTTGGAGGTATAACACACAACAATGACACATGAGAGCACGAATATTGCAACAGGAGTAGAGTACCAAATCCTAATATCAGAAGCAAAATCGATGGGCACTGCCACAGAGTAAATTGTATGGCATCTGCCATAAACTGCCCTCTATGAAGAACCCAAGCTGAACGGGTCTGTAAATGGCAACTGTGGTCCTGAAATCAACGTAGATTGGCTCAACTAGTTAATAGTGGTTGCACCTGAGTTTTGTAAAAATGAGTCGAGAAGTTTTCTTAGCAACATTGGGTACCAATAAACTGCCCTGTAATCTTTCAAGCTTTGAATCCACAACATCATTCGTGTCAAGATGGCGACTGATTTGATCTCCCATTGCCAAACTCCAATGTCAAGAAGCCTCCTTTGCTCAAGCTACGGTTCCCCATCACAGCAGACTCACTGATCCTGGCAACTTTGACCACTGGGTTTGACATCTTCGAGCCGAAGCTTCAGACCAAGGGTTAGCTTGACCTTCACTTGGCTTTGACATTGCCTCAACAGGCAGCTAACCCTGAATCCGCCTGTTATCATTATGAGTCCTTTCTGCAAGATGCTCAGACTACTTCTTGCTGGTGGTTTGACATATTGGAGCAAGAGCTTCAGCCAACCGCGCGTGAGATGACTGCAATTTGACCTGTGCCCCTATCTGTGTGGCCTTAATATACACTTTCTTTTGGCTCAACCCTCAGGATTGTCATTCTAACAAACCATGAAAATCAAAAAGTGCTACACCTCCTCTGCATTCCAGTTCCAATAATTGAAGTACACAGTCTGTGCCAGCCGTGGCCGATGTAGGTAAGAGCGGTGGGGCCAGGTGAGGCGGAATTTCGAGAGACGACTACGAGGTTAAATTAATTATTTATTTAATTTCCCCTTGTGGTCGTCTCTCGAAATCCCCCCACACCTGGCCCCACTGCTCTTACTTGCAGCGGCCGCGGCTGGTCTGTGCTGATTACTATGATGTGCCTCTAATAAACTTTGGACTATTTTTTCTTAATTGGTTTTGTAGACCTTTTTAAAATGTTTTCATTGCAGTTGTTGAATCCTTCAAAAAATCCTTTATTTCCTAATTTTCGTATAATAAATGTGTTTTGTTTTTTTGACTGACACTGAGTGTGAACTTATAACTTATCTATTTTTTTATAATGCTTTAGTTTTTGGGTATGCTGTTAAACATGTCATCTCACACATTTCCTCTGGGGATTAATTTATTGTTCTGGCCTTGCTACCAAAGATACTGTTCGCATCTGTGGAATGAAGTGAGGCATCTGTATATCTAACAGGTCCGGTTCCCCCTTTAACTATTCACAAAGTGCAAAACGGTAATAGAGAATATTTTCGAAGCAATGCTTAAAAAAACTATGAATAAAGTCTCTCGAGATTTAAAACTAAACAAAAAGACAGAAGATAGGTGTTTGAAGAGGCGGAAAGGAAAGTACAATTTCAAGTAGGAAAATAGTGTATGTGTTGAAAAGTTCTAACTCGCTCAGCAGTGCAAGTGCAGAGACATTAAGTATATATGTCAGCTTGAAATGAATGCTTCAACGCCGATAATCAGAGGCACTCATGACCAGAGACAGAGAGCATTGCATAAATTGAGGTTTGAAGCAGGTACACACACTGAAAAAAATAAACTTTTAACCAGCGGCGGTGTGGGGTAGGAGTTAAAAGGATGCTGTAAGAGTGATTTTAAACCGAAGACTGGCCTTTGGAGTTTGACACCTACTCATACACTAAACCAAGTCCTATTTGACCAACTAAAACAACTGATTCTTTTACACCACGGAGGAATAAAAATCGGAAATTAATCAATTGTGACTTTGTGGTAGGGCATCAAGCAAAGGCTACCTAATTTTAGGGTGAAAGAGTTATCGGGCTAGGATATAAATGCAATTCACCAACCTTTCTGTGCCTTATTGAGATGTTATAATTGACTGTGGCACAAATGTTTGTCTTGAAACCATCAGGTTAAACCAGTGCTTTAAATGGGAAAAAATAAGTGCAGGTACTCATTAAAATGAGTTAGAGGTGTGGCAAATGGGCGGGGCTAAGGGCAAGATATGATGTTACATAATGACCTCTGTACCCGTTATAGCACATATCAAAACGCATGAGAAATGCGTTTAGTAAACATCATTTATCCACTTTACATCTTTATTTTACTGCTTCAACAGAGGGGCACACAAAGGAAAGCAACCTCTGTGCTGAACAAAAAGATGGAGAAAAATAACGGCCTTGGGTAAGGTAGAGAGGATTGTCTGTCGCTGCCGCTCACTTTAGTACGGCCAGTACAGACAGTTCCTTAAATGGGACAGGATTACTGTGGCAGCCCCAGCCCATTTCACACTCATGATGGAGGAAGGGGGTGGAGGGGCCTTAAGCACTTTAAGCCTAATAACCATTGCGCACCTGATCAACAGTGCAGGGTCTGTCTAGACCCTGTCCTGCTGATCACAGCATGACGCAAGGCAAGCCCTCTCAACCCCCTGCAGTCTGGGGGCATTCAAGTGAGAGCTGCTGGAATCTCCAGCAGCGATTGTGCAAAAGGCCACTGAGGGGCTCAGTGACTTGTGAGCTCCTCGGAAGCAGGGCGGCATCTGCCCTGAGGAAATAAGTAACCTGAGCCTGCTCTGCTCTCAATGAGGGTACCGGTACTCTCCCTCACCTAAGAAAAGTGCCGGTACTGACGGCCAGAAAATTCAGAAGTGCCGGTACTCAGTACCGGTGAGTACCGGCCCATTTAAAGTACTGGGTTAAACAAAGGGAGAGATCTCAAAAGCACACATACTAAACATACAGGGACGACCTAAACCACGTAAACATTAAAGCCATATAACAGCAACAGAGGAAAACTAAGTGATGGGCGCAGTGCTTGATTTAAGCTAAGCCACTGGAAATAATTCTGGCCGCATTCCAGTCTATCGTTTTTCTGCCCACTATCCCGCTCTAAACAGAGGCCAGGCATGTGCCAAGTATCCATGTTGCTTCCTATAAGACCAGTCAAGCCAGACCAGGTCCCCCTCCTGGTTAAAAACAAACAACCCAGAGCCAGCCAAAGGAACAGAGCAAACAATGCATTATCAGATGTGGTTTGATCAAAAAGCTTGAAACATTGAAGCCCAGAAACCATAAATGAATTATTGTCTTGTTCAAAGGAAGCCATTGAACTTGAAAACACACATACAACGGGAGAAGGGCTGGCTTGGAAAAGTGTACTTAAAGAGAAAGAAAATTGTGCAACTGAGAAAGCGCCGCACTCTCATAGAACTTAAATGCCCTTTTACGAAAGCCCCATGTAAAGGCGATAAATGTTTTGTATCAACACGTATGCCCCTACAAAATAATGGCTCCAGTTTTCTCATAAAAATATAAATCTTAATAGCATTCCATTCAATTACAAAAGGGATTTTTACAGGGGGGGAGGAGCATAATTGCACTGAAATGTGCAGATGTTTGGAAAGATAACTAATGCAAAAAAACTAATACATCTAATTGCAAGAAAGTGGAGCCATTAAGAGTTGCAAAACAGCTAGTGCAGAATTGTAATATTTCCTCCATGAATTACCCAGAGTGCTTGAAGGACGAAATCTAAAACATCATGTTCACCAATAACACGTACAGTGCTTAATTTGTAAAAAAAACATAAGTGCTAGGGCTCTCGGCAGGAGGTCACTCTCGCTTGCACCACACATTACCCCTGCTATTCTGCCAATGAAAGTAACAACACAACTACTGACCATCATACTCCTACAAGTGTGACAATTCAGACTATTTTAGGCCCCCAAAGCTGTAAGAATGGCTTGGGCTACAGGTAATAGTCATTTCTAATGTATATTGAATTAATAATTAACTGTTGCTGTGGTCATCTCTAAATTAGACTGGCAGTGCCGTAAGCGCCGGTGTTGACAATTAAGTGCTGGTGCCGAGCACCAGAAAGCACCGGCTCAAATTAAGCACAGGCAATCAGATACTACTTAACACTGGGCTTTAGATGGCCTCTCATCTCACACTTCGTAAGCCAACGAAGGCCATAATAAAAAAGACTGCTAACTTTTCATAAGGAATTTGCTTAGAATGATGCCCCAGGAGACAGAGTTTGCAACCGGCTCATTAACGGTGCTACATAGATAGTGAATGCGGAGGAGTTTTTAAGGGGTAACGCCCACACCTGCTATCATGCGCCTTGACGCAGTGGAAGGAGCGCAAAATTGGAAGAAAAGCCCGCTCTTAGTCACAACACTTTCTACTTAGTTCATTAGTGCTCTTAGGAAACTAGCTGGGAGAAGAAGCAGGAACTTAGAAAAGTGTTGTGTGATAACGATACTGGGTGCTTGGAGATAAGCAAAGCAGCAGCAACCAAAGATTTGGGAGACCCATTCAGATGTGCTGGAGATGTAGTGTAACAGCATGATCAGGAAATAAACGCAGGGATTTATTGCTGGTTAGTGCCCGGGTTCTAAGCAGGCCGATTAAAAAGCACAGCCAGAGAGTTGCATTGAACGTTCTAATATAGCCTTATAACCCCCTGCCGAGGGCTATACTATAGCCTTATAGCCCGCCGTAGCGAACTATACCGGCTATTAAAGGCCTGCCTGCTGCTTCATTAAAGGCCCGAGCCGAAGGCGAGGTACTTTAACAAAGCAGCGGGACTTTAATAGCCGGTATAGCCCTGCTACAGAGGACTATAAGGCTATTAGAACATTCTGCCACTAGAGGGCAGAATGTTCTAACAAATAAAACAAAGCCTTCAGGGAGCGCGAGGGGATTCAAATCCCCTCAGGCTCTCTGAAGCCTTTGTTCGCAGCCAGAGCTGTGAACAAAGAAACATAGGAATGTTGGAGCACCAGGCTTATACCAGCCATTATAAGCCCGGAGCACTCCATTGTTTTCAATGGAGCTTCGAACATTCCAATGTTCTAATGGTTGTTAAAGGCCCTGAACATTGGCGGCTCGGGCCTATAACGAAGGAGAGGGCCTTTAACAACCGGCATAGTCATAGGCAGATGGGCTATAAGGCTATTAGAACATTCCACCCACTAAGGGTAGAATATTCTAAATTAAGAAGGGAGAAACATGAAGACAAACATTGGAATTTTGGAGCTTCGGGCTTATAAGCCCAGATCCACTCCATTGTCTTCAATGGCGCTCTCAACATTACAATGTTCTAATAACATTTTTAAGTCCTTGAATAAATATTATTAATTGTAACCAACACCTGCTAGCGTGTAACTACACATGGATATGTAGACTCTACTTGCTCAAATGTAGACTTTAGCAAAAAGTTATATGGTGCAAGTTCAATTTTCATGTTCTGAAATTGTAATCGATACTTAGCTTCTTGCCTTCTGTTGTTCCATTTATGTAAGACTTGACAAAAGATTTTTAACACACCCATTAAAAGGCAGGGCTGCAGTAAATTCCTGCAGAGCTGGTCCTTACATTAGTCACCTGGAAGCCCAATAGGTGACATTCAAGTCATTCCCAGATAAAATTACTATTTCTGAATCCGGAAGCCCTTCAGCCCGACCAGAGCAGGTGTTTCAGAGTGAAGAATTGCCCTGTTACTTTCCTAATGAGACAATATGTCAAGCAGACGCTCATGGGGGAAAGAACTAAAAGGAAAGACACTCTGCCTGTCCATTGGGAAAGGAGTGTCGGCAGCTGCTCTACTAGACCTGTAGTAGCACAAAGAGACAGCAGGGCTTCCCTAACCATGATCCCTCAGAATTTAAGGTCTCAGGAGTGTGAAAATGCACTGATTGTCGAGGTCTAGCACGCAGGGGTCGCAAGTAATAAGATCTATGAAGGATTACACAAAGACATGGACAATCGATCAGAGCAGGGTATCTTGTAATGCGTTCTCCAGGAGAGTGCAGGGATTTTTGACAACTGTGAATATAGATTCAAGCCGGTAGCACACATTCCCAAACCTTGAAGTTTGGAAGTGGAACTACACATTCAGATATTCCCAGACCGGTCTTTAAAATGCTTTGGTAACTCAGTAGCATCAGTGACCATGTTTGAAGCTGAGAAGTGATCATTTTGTTTTCCGGTGTTTTAACTCACAGTGGGGTCTGAAGCGAGGCCCTAAGGTCGTATGCCATTGTGCAAATCGTATGCATGTGTGTAGTGTATTTTAGCAAACTACACAGGGTTGTCTATAGGGCCTGTCAGACAGTATCTTATCAATGGGAAATGCATACCTGTCAACCTCCTGGCTGAAAATTGGGGGTCATGTGAAGTCTTTAAAATGGTGATCTTAAATCCTCAGAGAAGGGTCATTTCGAGACCGAGCCCATTGTCAGTTGGTGCATGACGCCGGTAAGCCCAAAACCGGCAAATCTATAATCCACGTAAGTTCCAAGTAAATGCACACTCAGAGTTCAGATTGCAAAGCTGGTAGCTATTTTAATGCTCGTTACGCGTTTCGACCGTAGTCTTGATCATATATATATATATATATATGAGAAATGAGAGAGCTATAGGCAGACAAGGGGCTCATCTATTGACCTCTGACTCCGGAGAGGTGGTATCCTAAGCAACCCTCTCCTGATGTCAAAATTGCAGATTTTGCAGTGAGTTCCTGGACCCTTAGGCTGCAGACCCCAGCGTGATCCTGGCCTGGAACAGAGTGTGGGGTTCAAACCCCTCTAGGCTGTAAACACCAAAAACACTGACTCCCATGCCTGGACCGCAGTCTGATTAAAAAAAATCACTGGGCCTGCCCACCCTCTTTACTTGTGCTCTATGATCTTGGCAATGGGTCATGGACCTAAATATTTTGACCCAACTCGGATTCATTGTTCTGAGAACCCCCAGGAAGAGACGTTGGATCCTTTAGGGTCTGCAGACACAGTGCCAGCTCTGTAAATCCAATGTGATGTTTTGCAAGGGTTCACAACTTTGTCAAGTTCTACAAACTCCAAGACGGGATCTGCGAACCCTTAAAAAACCTAATTAAAAAAAGATGGGCCTTGTCTGCAGACGAAGGTCAAATCAAATGGCCAAGCCCTGCAGCATATGGCCAAATGACGTGTGCAGCAGAAGTTTGCTGCCTGCGGCGTGTTAAGTGCAAGGCCAGTCTTGATTGCATATGCAACAGGGGTTGGCCACCACCTGTAGGATTGCTTGCAGGGGTCCCTGCAGCCAAAGTCTGCAGCCCTCGGCTCATGGCTGTGCGCAGGTGGGGTTTGCCACCCATGACGAATTGGACACAGGCCAATGTTGCCTGTTATATACTATGAAAAAAATCTCTAAAAAATAAAAGGTGTTTATGTATAAGAAACTGAAAATCTGCCCTCTATCTCACAGAGGGCAGATTATCAGTTTCTTTTGTGGCACTGAGTGAAGGGAACAGTTTCTCCGTTTCACACAAAACCATTCTGTTTTAAATTTATGGATAGCATTTAAGACATAACTACTTTAAAGGTTACAGACAGTCTCGATTTGAAATTTCATTTTAGAGTAAATCATCCCAGAGGGCTTGTTTCCTGTATTTAATTGCATTGTACACGAATTGAGTATTAGTTTTGGATCAGACCATCATACTCTGTCACAGGGCTGACATACAGCATGAGTCAAAATAATAAATTGCCAAAGTGCCTAATCATTTTGTTCCTGATAATGTCTTTTTTTAAAAATGTAAATGTTAAATCTAATGTGCTTAGTCTTGTGGAGGTCGGTGTAGAAGTGAATTTGTTTGGTATGTTTGCAATGTAGATTTGTATTGTAAGTGTATTATTAATAGCATGTAATGCTTCAAATTTCCCACTAGTTCAAGTTAAACTTAGAAAACCTATAGTACTGTAACAATCGTATCTTCTGATACCAAGAAATCTTCCATGGTGTTTTATTTTTAGATAAGAGTTCACACATATGCTGAGATTCAGGCTTGAACAGACAACGATCTCTTTTGCACCCCTGCATATGTGTGGCTAATTAGATGTATTATCTATGGCATGTCAGGCAGGAGTGCTTCTGACACCTTTAAACATTTTCTTTGATAGAGACAGTGGGTTAGCTCCTCGCTGGAGCTGTTCTCATACTGTGGACAAAAGAATGTTCAAGTGTATGATCATGCATTCTGCTCTGAGTTATTGGACATGTGGTGACGGTCACATATAGAACACGTTTCTGGTTACACATAATATGCCTTATCATATATAGCCAACAGAGGCTCTCGCAGTTCATGACATGATGTATGTGTCTGTCCCTTGTCATTTGAAAATGAACTGGCACGTTTACAATTATAAAATCGTCATAAATTACCTTACCACCCTATTCCCTTACCCACCCCTATACCCCAAACACACCCTTATCACCCTATTCACCTACTGACCCTTAAAATCACCCTTACCACCCCATACCCTTACCCAGCCCATAACACTGAAAACAGCCTTACCCTTATAGATTATATATCCTATTTTGAGTCAGATGGGGTTTTAAATTCTGTTTTCTTTCTTGCACACTGCCTTCTATTTGGAAGCCACAAATGCAGAGAATTCAAGTTGGTAACAAAAATGCACTACTATTCTGTGTTCCTATGTCTCTTGATAAAAATGGTACCTCGCTTGTATGGATGGGCCTAGCACCTGCAACACAAAACACCCCAAAACATGACCTGGAGATGACATGTTTTACCCAGCAAAACCACTATTTTCTTTTTTCATACTATACACAGACACCCTTAACTTATATATAGGTATACCATTTAGTTGTAAATACATGCGTGGTAAAGGCACATGTGTGGTAAAGACTACATGGTATATGCATTACATTGTAATGCCTGCACTGTAATGGATGTTTCCCCCATTCTGTTGGCCCATGTGTAAAAGCAACACCGAAAAAAACAAGAAGTCCTCTTGCTTGCCATGGGCATGGGAATCTTTTAGTCTGCAGGGGAGCAGAAAGACTGTTAAAGCTTTATGGTTGAGGGTGGGCCTGATGCCAGGATGGGCCAGACCTACCCCATTATTTAATTTTTTTAAATAAAGTATTCCTGCCATCCAGTGGGCTTACTGCCCCACCCCCCAAGGTCGAATTAGGGAGAAACCCTTTTCTGCGTCCCTGGTAGGCTGAAATATTGGTTTGCCCCTTTTTTGGGTAGAAGTATAGACCAATATGGGAGTGTGATTTCCGCACCCCATTCTTTTGCTCCAAATGCAATCTCCCGGTGTGTAGTGGGCTTTCTACCCTCTTGAGCGTAGGTTTGCTGCCCCCGCCTCAATTGAGACAAACCTGCTATCTGCTCTCAGGACGGCAGAAAGACTATTAGGGGTGTGGCTCGATAGCTCGAACAGGGAAGGCCACCCCAACTCAGTCACTGCTCAGGGTGCTGAGATATGCCCTCGAATAGTGATGCAGGGAAAGTAAGACAACCCCATAGACTTGTTTTACCTTCACTTTAGTAGTAATGACGTGGAAAAAACATAGCCACAGACTCCTGGGGAAGCTATTCCACAACAGCCCAAGCTAAAAATGGGGGTCGAAAGGATTCCCTCTGACGCAAGCAGCAGAGGGTCATTTTAAAACTTACCCAGCTATGACCAATGGGCAGCAGACACACTGTGGAGGTAGAGCGGCCGATGGCCAACGCCCGCACTAAAGAGCAATTTGTCCTTTGAGGGGCTACATCAGTACTATCACCTCAGTGTCTTTCTATATGCTCAAGACGTTAAGGAAAGTACTTATTCCGTACGAGCTGAGGAATACTGTAGTCTCTACCCTCATCCTTTCAAGATTAGATTACTGTTCGTAAATATCAAGAAAAGATGTTTACAAAAAAAATGCAAGTTCTTCAGAATGCTGCAGCGTGACTTCTTTTGGGAATTCTTAAATTTCAATCTGCTTCCCAGGGTCTTGTCCTGTTACAGTTGCTGCCCATAAAAAATGCATAGACTTTAAAGCCCCCTGCACCGCCTTCAAGACCGTGCATAACGTGGGGCCTCAATAGCTGAAGCATTGCTTCCAGTGGTACATTCCCAGTAGGTCACTTAGTTCATCATCAGCTCGCAATCTAATAGTACCCAAATTTGAAAGATCTAACCGGGGTGGCAGAAGCTTTATCACCTGCACTGCAAAGTTCTGGAACTCAATGCTCCTTCATCTAAAAGAAAAAATTTAACTGTTCTCCTTCCGGAACGCTGTTAAAACATGGCTTTTTAACCTTTAGAGTAGGTACTGCAACAGTATTACTAAGTTGTCAGTTGGGTTGTGCTCTATCTCCAGTGCTATAGCGCCTAGACACCCCAGGGCAGTAATGCACTCCAAAAATGTAATTTTCATTTAATTTTCCAACTATGAATGAAAGTGCCCTCAGAATGCCTGGCTCAAGTTACTTTCTACTGAATTAGAATGGTGTACACTGTTAGCCACCACCATGGGGCTGCTATGGGCTACAGAGCTTTGGCGACTCATAAATGACATCTTGGTATGGATATGATTTTAGTAGGTGCCTCAAAAGAAGAATCTTCTGAGTAGAAGTTTTGTTAGTCTGTCTCAGTGGTTTGGTGGCTGAAATTCTTTGAGTTTCATGGATTGATTTTTTCCAGAATCGTTTTAATAATTCCAGGCACGTCAATTTTAATGGTATTGAAACAAGAGGCAATCTAGGCCGCAACCGTACAAATAACAGACCTCAGTGGAGTTCTTGTGCATTCCAATCATCACTTTTAGTTTCATGTTAAAGAAGTACCCCAATAATGGAATGTAACAGCGAATTAAATCTAGCATGTGTACATTAAAAGCCATTGTGGCAGCTGTCATGTTTAATAGATGACATCTCTTTGTAAACTGATTTAAGGCATGATTCTGGCAGTCCCTTTGGGACAGTTGACTACCTGCCTCGGTAGTAAAATCGGTGAAATTCAGAATACATTTATTTGTTCTGATCTTTGAGTGGGATGATGAATTGTTCTGTCCTGTTGCTACCATCGGCCATAAAATGGCTATATGGAGGCTTGATATTCTGCATAATTTTGCAGTGATCATTATTTTTTAATCTTAGAAAAGAAAAATCATTCACTCAATATGTTCAACTAATTCCTCATTTTCCATTGCCTTGCTTCACAGTTTCTAATGAAATATGCAAAATGTGCAAATAAAGTAATAAGATTTTGCTTCTGCACAAGGCGATATTTCTCGAATTTGTATTTACTGAATGTTCCTGCCCACTTTTATTACTACTTAAGAAGAAATAAGAGTTGCTTCTGTTGTTTAAGAGCATTTAAAAGAATTGAATTTAAAGTATGGTTTATTTAGTTTTGCATTATTTAAATACAAATGTTTTTCAATGTGGCCTAATGCAAATGTAATAGCCTTTGTGTTTGTTGAAGCATTGTTCTACTGAATCCTTATTAGAGCATTTGTCCTGGCTCTCTGAAGGTACCCGGAAGCTGCAAAACAGTTTTTGGTGCGGTTGTTTGTTTACCCTTTACTGTATGTAGGTAATATATTGCAGAAAGTGTGCACGCACAAATCCTCATTTTTTTTTTTTTACTAAAGTGGCAATAAAATTGCCAGATGACTTTCGTTTGACTTTGAAAAGACAGCCTATTCATGTAAAACATGGTATTAATTATCATGTAAGTGCACATTAAATTATATATAATTCTAGAGATAAATATCAAGCTGTTCCAAAAGGCAATACATCACTTGTGCCAATTTATATTGACCACAATGGTAATTTGGAAACCTTTCATCTTTTTGCCTAACGCCACTCTTAAGTGCTGTATATATTTGTGCTGTCAAGTGGTGGGCCAAGAAAATGGGTGGGTCCCAAAAATGCATTTTCCCATTATGATTCCTATATGAAAGATTTCTCTCCGAAGCCAAAAACAAAAAACACTGATCAGATTTAGACGAAATATGGCACAAAGTTAGAACTTTACTCAGAAAGCTTGCTTTTCTTTATTTGGTGTAAATTCGTGCTGGTATTTTTGAGAAATTAATGTTTAAAGTGGGGATCGAGTTGAATGTTCAGGGGTTAACCCTCAGAAAAAAATGTAGATAACTGGGTCAGTTGGTGGTACCACGGGTCTGGTGACTTATTGGACTAATGCGTCCACTCTAGGGCCCTATGTTTGAACTCATCGTCACAGGCTCAAATCCTGGCGGGTCCACTCTGCCGTTCATCCTTCTCAGGTCGATAAAATGAGTACCTTTGTGTTGAGTAACTATAAGCATCTGTTATTCAGCGCCAAGATGCCCTTCTGGGTGAATGTGCACTTTAAAAATATTTGTACTCCAGATGCGGAAATTACAAAAAAAAAAAAAATCCCTTCTAATTGGCCACAGGAGCTTTTCTCTGCCCTGCCATTTCGTACCGGTATCTGTACTGAAACGATGTGATTGGCTGGTTACAACCTCTGGGTGAATGTACCCCATGTCCAGAAAAAAATAAGAGACGCCAAACAAGGTGGTTAGGGTGAGCACACTCTGACCCCAAACCCAATGGTCAGTCTTAAACCAGGCCCTGCGGGCGTCTGCCATTGTGCTGGCCATAGGGTGTGCGCGGTGCGGGTTGGCCATCTGCAGTGTGTTCGGGGCAGGGCCAATGCACCACTAAGCATGACTGAAGACCTGCACATTGCCGGATGTCTGTACCCAAATCTTTGTAACTTTAGCTCCTCTTTTTACTAGTATTCACCCTGCTAACAAACAATATGCCTCCAAATGCTTTATTGGGGTTACCCACTTTTTAAACCATGTATTCCCTCTAAAAAACAATTTGTTCTATATCCATTGTAAAGAGATCACCCTCTTAAATACTTCACATGGTCCCAAATTTAGGTCAAGAGTCTGGAGGGTATGCATTAGCCACTGATAATACACCTTCAGCTAGGCCCTACAGACAGCCCTTTTTTGTTTGGTAAAATTCACTACACACATTCTTGAGACGACAACAGTGGTGTATAACCTTTAAGCCATGCTTACAACCACACTGTAACTTAAACCATCTCTACGAGGCTCCCCACTAAATTCTATTTTTTTTTTAAACAATCTGCAACACCTCAGAATCTTCAGTGAAGATCTCAAAATAAAAATCCACACCTTATAAACACCCTCTTCACATAGAATTTATTTGTAGCACTGTAAAACAGCTAATGAACATAGCCATGTGCCCTGACATCTACTGATGGATAATCTATCGTGATGGTAAACTTTGACTTTTCTCACAGATTTCTTTTCAAACGCGCTTTGGCTGCTACCTTGAATCATGCCTCTGCGACACACATCAGGTGGGCTCAGCCATCCCCTTGTTTAACATGGAGTGCTACTTGCATTCAAAACATCGCTGGTTGGTCAACCGTGCTCCTTGCAACTTGCACAGCCTTACTTGTATTTTAGGGCCTACACTATTTCCATATCACGCACCAATATGTTGTTCTGTGTTGTATTTGACTATAGACTATTTACTAACAACTTCCTTTTTTTAAATGATTAAGTATTTATGAAGCACTCTGTATAACCATATATATCAAGGATGAATTCATGAGTGATGTCATAAATGTAATTTGAGATGTCATCAGCGACATCATCAACCATGTCATTTAACGTGCCTTGAGTGGTATAATTCGTGAAGTCATAAGTAGCGCTTGTCGGGGATACAATTTATAGTTAGTTCACTACAACTGACAAATTTCAGTGGTTTTCAGTTTTGAAATGTTAGTGCTTATTTCAACCCCTAACTATAACACAACTACCTTTGGTTTTTTTGAGTGAATTTATTTTTTATTTTGACATTATATTATCTTGCTAATATACCTACCTGGAATGCCACTTTAACCTTTGCAAACGTGGGTCCCTGTTGTAGCTATCTTAATAGCTGATGGGGGCCACTTTTATTTTGGTGCCTGGACTTATTTTATGTTCCTGTTCTACTCTGGTGCTCTCTAACCAACAAAATCAGAGGGTGGAGGTGGCAGCCACAGCTCCATTCAGCCACATGGGTGCTAGCTCGGCACCCCTGCACCTTCCCACCCCAGACTTGCACTGGTCCTGTTGCTTCGGTTTAGCCCTTGCTCAGCGCAGATGATAAGTGGAAGCGTATAACATGATAGAATATGGAACACTGCGCTTCACCATTCGGAGATGTTTAAAATAATTGGGCCAAGAATGGACTCACCGGTCGGAAATGGTTATTTTGTCACCCTGCACCGTGAAACTTGTAATCTAGGCTCTAGTGATTGGTATGTATAAGGCACTTATCTGTTAAGTGAGCCTTCATTTTAGAATTCAAAGTGAGCACACTGGTTGGAAGAGATAGACACTGCTCTGTGTAGTACTTGCTCTAATAATTCCCTATGTGTTGTCATTTTTTTCATTAGTTTGATTCAGTTATGTCAACAGTATAATCTGTAGCTGCATAAATAGAACTTTAACAATCATAACATCAATGTCTCAATCACATCATGTTCCAAGCCGCATTACCACACACAGAGAATATCATTAGAACAGAAAGTGCCCCTGTTTAATTTGAGGCTGGTCTGGAGCTCCAAAAGGTGTCTGCTCGGATGCTCTCGAGAGTACTTGATCCTTGCAAAAAGTGGAGTGGGTGGGGAATGGGATGGATTCAGTTGTTTATTAATGAGGGCCTCACATCCTTTAAAGTTATCCAAGAGGTATAGTTTCAAATTAGGAAGGCAATGTGAACTGCTGGCTTAGGTTGGGGTCCCTCTAGTGAGTTCCTGGGACAAACCTACATACTATAGGAATAAGAAAGGAAAGAGAAGACACAGACATTAGCAATATATAGAACAAAAAGGGTATTTTATAGCTCACTCAGACCCTTATTTGTTGAATTTTCCAAAGACTGCATCTCCCAATCACTATCTTCATTATATCTTTTAGCAGATTACACCCAAACTGAAAGGTATCAATGCTGTTTGACCCATCCTACTCAAAAAGAACAGGTGTGGGTTTGAGACTGGCGTGCCTCATTCCCTGCTTTGTAATTCTTCTACCTGATGTACTCCTCAAAATACAGACAGAAAGCTTATCTAGTATAGGACTCTGTTTTTGAGGAACTGCTCAACACCATTTTCAATGGGTAGAAGAGCTTTCCATTGACATCCAGGGCTGTCACATTTGATGCCACTTAAAGGAAATGGAGCATAAAAGCATGCTAACCTCCCCGAAAGATGCTCCAAGTAGACACAACAGATACCAAGCCAACGTTTTCTAAGTATAAAAACTTTATTTACATCCCATAAGATGGAGATGCATCTGGGTGGCTTCACTAGCCTAACCCTCTTGAGGAGCCTACAAAATAATGCTGTTTTACAATCCTTTTTCTCTACTAGTTCATGGCCTGACAAAACTGGAGACCTGAAGTTTTTTGCTGAACTTTAAGCTCTTTCGCTTTCCAACTGTGACTGTGGTTGAAGTGAGATACTGACAATTGTCTGTACACAAACCTGATCTAGTTTGCCTCAATAACATATCCTGGTTCCCAAGAATTCTTGAGAAACAAAACAACTTATGCCCAAAAACCAGGAATGCCCAACATAGCCTTGAAAGTTTCTACTCAACTAACAGTAGAAGGCCCTCATGTAAGCGTATTCCACCAATCCTTCAATACATGTTGATCCTTAGGAAGAATGGTCGACCAAAACCAAGGGAATCCCTATCTTTGTAGTTATACACACACAACTAACTTGGAGGAACATGTCTGCCTATCATACAACAATACGGTTAAGTAAGAAACAGTATTCAGTTTCCCTTTTGCTCAATACCTAATGAATGCTGAGCAGAAAGTTAAGATGAAGTGATGCCTAGAATGCAAACTTGTAATCATGCCAAAACGGTTCCCTTAGAACTCATGTTGTTTCTTTAATATTTTAGAATTTAGTGCAGCTAGTTTCACATTTTTAACCAGTAATCTTAAAGAATACCAATAAATTGATAAAGCAGTAATGTTCAGCATAACATTCTCTTACAATAATAATCAAAGTCAGAAAAAGACGAAGTTCATCATCGGTGTTCAAGCCCTTTTGTATTACTTGTAGGCAGGCTATCCAGCGTACTGGTGGTCTGCTCAATTTCAACCTATGCTTAGCACCACTTTATGCCGAACCAAAATGTTGAATAACAAATCTCCTATCTCTGTATCCTCATCTTCCTGGTAATGGACCAAAAATATTGGTGCTGCTTATCTATGTTATTAGAGGCTTTAATGTCTTAAAAAGACACTTGCATCAGAGGATAAATTGTGCTTCCTGTCAATATTTTTCATGCATTTACAGACTATGCAAATTATTATTATTATCATCTGTATGCAACCACATGTTTGTTTCCTAAAAGCTTTTGCTGGCCTTGTAGTACTGGGTGTCAGCACTGCAGCCTAAGTACGTTTTTCCCCCGCAGCATCGAGATTTTCTCTAGGTTAATCCGGCCTCATGCTTATGGCTCCAAACTACAGAAGGAAAGACTTTGGGTGCCTTGACAGGAAGACTGCTTTAGTTGATTGTACATAGTTCAGCACAGTCGTACTACAATTATTTGTCATTATTTTGGTCTAGTACAAATTGTTCCTCTACCTGCTCTCCCTGGACGCCTGCTCCCTTCTCAGAGCCTGCCAGATCTGTCAGATTCAGGCACCCTTTCACGAGTAGACAGCATTTCATCTCTGCCCAAAGTATTTTAACAGAGGCTAATTGCCCTCTGAACCCAGCCTGTAAAAGACTTCTGGGCCCATGCACCCACTTAAGTTGTTTGCTGCCTCAGTCTCCTTTACGAACATAGTACATCACCCAGTCAGGACCAGGTTTACTTTATATACTTACAAGATGGATCAAATCTATTTTCTGGGTCCTTTGGGTATTTCATTACAGATATAAGCATCTTGGGGTCAGTTACAGGAGTTGCACTGATCTTGCAATTGGCGATTGAGCTTAAACTCACGTTTTTTAAAAGGTTTGTACCCTTCTCTGTAATGGAGTTTTGCAACTTTGCTTGTGCTACATTTAGCCACCCTTGCAGCTCTCCACTCTAGAGAATGGGCATGCCGTGTATTATCCTTCTTGAACATCCCCATCATCAAACTTAGTCCACTGGCTCTCTGGGAAAAGGTTAGGCTGGTTTGTTGTTATTTTAGAATCCTTCATTGTTAGTGTATGCCTTTCTGACGTGTGTAAGTTCCACATATGGACACCTGAGAGGGGTCAAGAGGGTGAAAGAAGTCTCTTGCTCACACTTCTCTGGTCAACAGTGAGCCTCCAAACAGCAGGCTTCCTCTGTACCACTCATACAGGAGCCAAATTGGTGTTCCTTGGAAATCTCCTCCTCTGTATCGTGAGAGAGTAGAATGTTTCAAATTAAAAAGGGAGAAACAGAAAGCTGCATGTAGGCCCATGGTAATAACCGTCGAACCTGGACAGCAGCAGCTGAGAAAGGGGGCTGCAGTCTGCCCCCTGAATCTCCCTTGCCTCTGCCGAATTGCTTTTCTTTGTTTGGCAGACTGGAAGGAGACTCAAGTGTTGAGAAGAATTGCCCACTGTCACCTTCCATAGCTGCAGTGATAATGTCACCATGGGAAGAGGAGGAAAGTTTTCTGTTTTCCCTCTTCTACAGCCTCTGCCTTTCTCATCCTTGCACCCCATCCACATTACCTAGAGAGGCAGGAGAGCGCGAGAATCAGAGACTTTAGGTCAAGAGACTGAAAAGCTGTACCACTGTTTTTAGCCCTCTGCAGCTCTGCTGCCATCATTGGAGATGTCAACATTCCAATATTCCAATATAGCCTTGGAGCCCACCGTCGCGTCCTCCACTGGCCATTAATGGCCTGCTCCAGTGCTAGAGGCCCGAGCCGAAGGCAAGGGCTTTTAACAAGGGAGCAGGACCTTAATGGCTGGTATGGTCTGCTACGGCGGTTTCTCAGGCTACTAGAACATTCCACCCTTAGAGGGCAGAATGTTCTCATTTGTAAAACAAAGGCCTCATGGAGCCCAAGGGGGTTGAAAACGCTTGGGCTCCCTCTGTGAGGCCTTTGTGCACAGCAACAACTGTGAATAAACATTGGATTGTTGATGGTCTGGGCTTCTACATGGCATTAGAATCCTGGAGTATTCCATTGTCTTCAATGAAGTGCTCAACATTCCAATGTTCTAATGAGGTCAATAATTGCCACTGAGGGCCTCCACACCCTTCTCAGACGATCCCCCATATTGGCATGGCAACCCCCAACTCTACTCTCTCGGTATGTAACATGCTGTAAGGGTGAAAGTAAGGGTGTGTTACAGTTTTTAGTCCACCAAATGGCCCATCTTGCTTGAGACACCTTAAAACACAACTACAGAACCCTACCACGGCGAGTCGTGTCAATTATTTCAAAGGTTATTTCCAAACCTGTGGGATTTTACCACAACTCTCCTGTGTGTCCATGTGCAGTAGAGAAACACACCAGCAGTGATCCAGCTGCAGCCCGTGCAGGTAAGGGCGGTGGGGCCACGATCGGGAGGGCGGTGATTCGACAGACGACCACAAGGGAAAATACATAATTAATTTTCCCTCGTTGTCTGTCAAAATCCTCCCGCCCCACCGCTCTTACCTGCACGGGCCGCGGCTGCAGTGATCCTGTGGGTTGCCCCGTCAACACTGCAGTATCCTGGAGGCGAGTTTGTCCTCCACCCCTGGGCGTGCCCTCGGTCTCCCTCAGCAATACAACAGCTGTTTTAAGTTGTTTTTCTTACCGACGTACTTTTGGTAATGAAAATTATTAAAATCAAATTTACATTGAAGAACCATGCCTCACATATAAACAAACATAAGTGTACACCAGGTCGTGCAATTTTATGTGGGCTCCATAACGACACCTTTTAAATATGTTTCAAGCATAAATGTAACTGAGCTATGCGTGAGATGGCTAGAAACTGAAGTTCACTCAACCTCGGCACACCAGAAATAGCAGAACAGATTGAAAATTGTGACTTTAGGGGAGGGGTAATTTAACAGAATGTGAATCTGCTTATTATGATGCAGAAGTGATACCAAAATTCGTAAGAGCAGCTGTTGCAAGAACAGAACTGAAAGAAGTGTTCGAAAAGCACTGCTGTATAAAAACGTCTTATTACAGAATATTTAATTAACAGTTAAACTCGAAAAATAATCTCCAATTATAAACTTTTTGTATCAGATAAGTATTTTTTCGCTTGCAATTTGGAAAAGTCGTTTTTCTTAACTATTTTTAATCAATATTGGCCATTTTGTTCTTGAACTTGATGGAATCAGCTCGAATTTCTTAGATTTGCTGTAGGCAGGCAGCTTTGCCTGTACTGTACTTTTCCACTTCACCATAAATAAACGCAGGGAGTGAGTCAGCAGCAAAGAAAGTCCAAAGGAGATTCCATCATCACAGTATGACAGGAATGAAAGTTTTCACCTCTACTGCAGTTACCTAAAATGTGGGTACATGTTATAGTATTATAGCAATAAATATAACATTTGGAGAACTCAGTTTTCTGAAAAAGTAGGCAAACAGGCCAACTTTGCATCAATTCTTTTTTTTTAATTTTTTTTTTTAAATTTTTTATTGAAGTTGAATGGTGTCATACATATACAAAATGTAAAATATAATATATAAACAATGAAGAAATACTAAAGAAATACAGCCCACGACTTCCTCGAATGCTCTTCGAGGCATCAATTCTTTTCTTGATATCACTGATCTGCCTATGATTAAAGAATATATAAAATATACAAACCAACAAAACACCATATTCAACTAATACGGAAATATGTTATCCAACGGCTTCCAGTGGAGTAACTATGACTGAATGGTGCACATTATTAATGGCTCTTAGCAGACAATGTAATTTTGTCACCAAAGGGGAAAGTCTGATGAGTTGCAGGAGGAAAGGCGAAGTGAGACTTAAAGGAAGTAGAGAGGAAAGGAAGGGGGGGGCTGTTGGACACATACCCCATTAGTGTTTCATGATGAGTGATGCAACTTTCTTTCACTTACTGGATAACTAATTACTCCTGGTTTCTTCAGCTTTATAGATATCTGGAGGTCTCAAGAGGAACCTGCCATGGCTTCTTCTTGTGCAAGCTCCCTCAGCAGGCACAAGATTGCAAAGATATGAGGCACTGCTAACTTGCTTGACAGTGGAGTTTCCTAGCTATGTTACTGAATTTACTGTGGAGCACAGTCTTAGGCCTGCTATGTGATATACTGTCACCAGGAAGAAAGGTCCAAACACCAGCATCTTGACCTCAAACTAAAATGATACCAGCATTCTTTGGTAATTTATATCTTTTAACTGATTTACACCATGTTTGTCATAGCTACTGCTATGAGATATAAAACCCAGACACTGGCAGGCCCATGCATGGGCTACAAGGTGTGTGCACTGATGGTGCACCACCAGGCTAAGCCCACATGACCTAAACTTGCATGAGATTCTTCGGTAGCCTTCGTCTCCATGCACTAGTCACTCATTCTCCACATACACACGTTCAATAACCGTTAGGGTGCACCTTTGCTGACCCTGCAGCAATATTGACTAGGTTGTCCATCATGCCCTGGATATCAATGCTGGTCGCATCAGCGGCTACGTCTGCGAATCTTGTGGCGACCCCCCTATGGGTCCGTGTTCCTCTGGCTGTCTTCCCTTCCTCATAACGTATCTTGATGTTCTACACTACACTATATTTTGAGTGGTGTGCGCTGTCTTATTAGGATCATGTGGGCTTCATTTGTGGACTGTTTGTCCCGTAAAGGATGTTAGAAAATATTTTTATCAAAAAATAAACTTGTATTAAGTAACTTTAGTTGGGAATACAACATGACTCAGCGCAAAGTTACAAAAATGCTTAAAGTAGTGTTAACTTGTTTCTGCCATGAATTTGAATTAACCTTGCACATTCTTTAGGACAAATTGTTATGCATAAACGATAACCTGTTTCCATAGAACCCAACGTGGGCAAATTATTTTCCAGCCTATTACATTTTGGGGTATTGGGTAAAAGCTTGTATTTCCTAGCCAATGTCTGTATGAGGCAGGAGAGAAAATATGCCATGTTATGATGTTTATATACGTTTTGAAAACAGTGTTTGATAACAATATTATTAAAGTAATGATCATTGCCAACCCATTTTTCTGTGTCACGTGAAATTGTTTGAGAATTTATGCTTTGCTCAGATATCCTTCCGAATTCATCTAGCGTAGCCGTCACACACTGCATACTTGCTTCAAGCTTGTGCCGGCATAGAAGCGCTTCAGACACATATAAGGATACTATAGGCCACTTGGTACTCGGTACATCCCCCATGCGGGTCCCCTGTCTCTGAGCGTGCATGCTAGCGGTTCCATGGCCGGAGAGAAAACTATTTGCAAAAGTGGGGAAACGTCCCTGGTGCTCCTGCTTATTGCAACTGTCCTGAGAACATGCATCCTGTACACACTGTAGCCGAAAGAGAATCTTCTCGCCTACTTCTAGAAATTAAGAAATTTAAGTGCCAAAGGATTAAGGTGGGCTGTAAATGGATCACAGTGAGAAATGCCAACGAAAATTGAGCACTTTACAATCTGCCACGTGACATTAGACTGCATAGCACTAGTCTGAACTTAATCTATGGTTGATATCAAATTCCTCCTACTTTCTTTGGAAGGGCAATCTAGGAGAATAAGCTTACACCTAAGTGAAAGAGCTTCAGAGAGGGATGCTAAAAATACCTATGTTTTCCTTGATTAAGTCTCAAACTTTATAGACATGATTATCGAGCCAAAGGCCATTCAACAGCTCAGCTCAATTTGATTTTGGTGAGTGGTATGCTTCTGCTTTTTCCGTATAGCATGGCGAAACAAAGATATTCTCACTGCCTTTGTAGACATTTGTAGCCTCCTGCCCCAATGTGAGTCAGGAGCAGATTATAGTATACCAGCAATTGGTCTCTGCTGTAGACAATGGGTATAGTAGATGGTCTTAAAGAGACAGCATCTCGGCCTACGATCCCAGGACGTATTTAAGGGATCCTTGCCTTAGATGTGTCTGTGGCCCACTCCTTCGTTATACGTTCTCATCTGTGACTTGGCTTATACCTTGTGGAGAAGGCCTTTAATGACCAGTATAGCCTCAGCAGTGATCTAAAATGCTATAGTGCTATGTCGCCAATGATCAGACATTTTAATAGCTCCGTTGGGTCTCTACTTCTGTATGTTTGGTTGCTCTTTTGCGTCTGTTAGAGCCTTGGAATGTTAGGTGATCCAGTGAAGACAGTTGTGTGGCAGGGGTATGATAATTGATGGTTAACAGCCTTGTCCTCCAGTATTGTAGTGTTTATCTTCTGTGTCTTCCTCTTTATTTTGCAAAATTCTACCTTGAGTGAGGGAAAGGTCTTAAAAGCATTATAGCTTTTTTGCTTGGTCATCAAATACCCTTTCTGGAATGAGTAGACCTCACCCGCGGTTCAGACCTGTATCTCTTGAGAGGACGATTGGCGACGGGTATAGCCCTTGCCAGAAATCTGTACTATAGTATGCATCAGATTTATGTTTGTTTTTAATAATACATCTTAAAACAAAGAAAAAATTTGAATCTACGGTTATGCTGCTGCATTCTAATTTGTTTTTACAATCAGTAACATAAAATGATTGCATGGTGTTTGTTCGGGGACCTTAAAATTGGCTCAAGTAACATCTCTTGCATGAAAACAAACCAACCCCCTCAACATCTCGCACCTTTACTGTGAGAGACTTGACTATCTATTGCATAACAAAACTGATTCCTCTCAAGACCGTGACGGTTGAGGTGCCAAAGGCTAATGCCTCCCAACATTCATGGATGCCTTCAAATTATTTTTGAGCTATTAATTCTTTCATCTACTCTTTTTTAGGTTTCCTTCTGTTGAGACCAAGTGGCCCGCACCTTGATGTGCTTCTGCAAACTTAATCCTGATGCTGACCTATTAATCCTCTGGGAAGGTCAAAACGTTGCTGTCGACTTGAACACAGTCAGACTCCAGGACCTTTCTCTTTGGTGTATCAAGTGGGAATTTTACAGCACAGAATAATCACTCTAGTTTACCACTCCTGAGTTGACAATTTTGAATGGTATATTCACACGTTTGACGTTTTATTTGTACCTGCTCCCCTTGTGATCACTTGTGAGCACATCAAAGTTCTTTATGAACGTGCTTTTGCTTATACGATTTTTTATGATTACTTCTATTTGTGGATTCAATGTGCATTGGCCTAAAGCAGTGGTTCCCAAACTTTTTTGACCCGCGGCTCCCTTGACCCATTGGCCATTGCCTGTGGCTCCCCACTGGTATTTTTTGGAAGGGTGGGGGGATGTTAGCCCGGCCTCTGGAGTACTTGCATTTTTCTCCCAGAAAATAATTGGGATGGAGCTGATAAAAGTGTTATAATCATATACGCAGGGTGTTTCGTATTACTAAGGCAGCACCTCTAATAAAATATTCCTAGTTACAATTCTTTGCCCATGCCTTTTTTAGAGAACCCTCTCAAACTTTTTTATCCCACTTACAGTGCTAGATAGCAGTCCTATGCATGGAGGCCCCATTGCCAAAGTGTTTCTCCACTTGAAGAATATTTGCATGCACTTCCATTTCTACACATGTCATACGTGCCAACGCACCTGTCTCAGCAGGGTGACTCATGATTTTGAGAACCACATACAACTTTATTTTTGCTGTCTCCTCCCTAAAATTGCCTCCAAATCAATGCAAGTAAAATGAATTCCTCAGATTTATTTTAAACTTCCCTCTTTCTTGGTTCCAAATGTTGGCATTATATACAGTGTTTTACTTCCCTGTGCTCAAGGAGAGAGCAGTCCTGTCTAGAAATGTGTGTGTACAGAAAGAAATCTGTACTGGAAGTACCTATGATTCAAGTACAAATGTCAATACTTAATAATACCTAGTGTGTTTAATACACAGGGCAACTGTACTTTCCTGATAACTTGCATTGTTGTAAAATGCATTTGGAATAAAACAAAACTATTAAAGAGTCTAACAAAATAAATCAGGCCTCTTCCGCCTACTTTGGGAGTGTTGAACGTGGGGATCCAGTGAAATATGGAGGTCATCTCCCTCAACATGCCATCAATTAAGAACTACGTTTACAGCTTTAGGCATGTCACTTACAAATCATCAACATCATGCGTTTAAATCTACTTAGTTTATCTGAAGCCAACAGACCCTTCAACATTAGATACATTAAAGTTCTATGTGTGCGGCTCCCCTGGCTAGGTTTGGTGGCTCCCCAGGGAGCCACGGTGCACAGTTTGGGAACCACTGGCCTAAAGGAATGACCAGTAACTGCACTGAATTATGCAGAAAGAGTCCACAGTCAACCACTGTACCTGTTTAATATAGAAAAAAGCACACAACTGAAACCTCTATACTTTACCTAGGAGGCAGTGCACAAACCTAGGCCTACCTACCTCTAGACAAACTGCAACTCATCATGCCATCACAGAGAAAAAACAGGAAGTGGTAGGACAGAACTCTCAACGCAGGGAAACATTCTTATGTAATAATAGCAACCAAAATGCATTAATTAGAGTCTTAACTGAGATTTCAAAAACCTTCTAAAAATCCTGCTTTTAAATGCCCCTCCTCTAAAATATAGGCCCCAAGCGTCTGTCTCACACTTGCCTGGTTCTCATCTTTCTGCATCTCTTCCTTGAGATCAGTACACTTGCAAACCAGCTACATAGCTTCTAGATGCCACAAATCCTGGGACACATAAGACCCCATGATATACAGGCAGGAAGTTTGATAAATAATACTCATGCATGCACAAAGATAACTTGGGTGGTCACCTGATCGCTGTGTGGAAGCCCAAAGCCATTGCTTGTGCCTATCACTTTGGACACTAGACACAGGGTAGATTAACTAAAAACATAATTATTTCGAGATATATTAAATTAATAGTGCAATCTACATTGTTCTTGAATGTAACAGGTGTTCATGGGTGAAGGAATAGATTTTTTAAAATGCAACAGGTTATTACAAGTTTATATTGTTTGTACGGTGTTTTTATGTTAAAGTACTTTCTTCCTTGTGCGACTGACTGCATGTTTAAAATCTCAATTAACATCCAAATTAAACTTAGGGGTTACTCACATGGAATAAGCCAAAAATTCCACGAGATTACACAGAATTATGCAAGAAGAGTAATTCTGCATTTAGCACTATTTTCATAGCGCAAAAATGCCCCCTCTAAACCAGCATTTACTCTAGGGTGCATTTTTGCGCTAAGAAATAGTGGCATATACAACTGAACATGAATAGCGAATGCGAGCAGCCACATTCTAAATGTGCTCTTGCTGTAGGATTTTTTCCCCATACTCTTACGCAAGCAGGTTTGTGGTATTATCAGTAATTCCACATCAAAGAGTAACGCCGAGTTACCGAAATTACTCCGATGTAATTGAAAGTCCACCCGTACCTATTTCAAATAACAGGAAGTAAACACTCTGAAGGTGTGGCCACACAATATGAGAGCGCACTCAAGCTTTTGGGAGAGAGGGATGCAGAACATACAGCGGACCACTTTGTTGTGTGAAAAAGGCCACTTTATTGAAACAAGTGCACATCACAAATTGTACCCCCTTACAGGACAAAAACCTAGGTATACATCAAAATAAACTGCCAATGTCACCACCGCCACCCCTACGCCCCCCACATGCCCACACCTCAGCTATCTCTTTTTACTGTAATGCATTTAAACAATTTCAACTTTATATTTCCCCAGAGCCTTTGACTGCATGTATAAACCCCTAAGCAACCAAACATCCTAAAATGAACCTTGAACTACCGGCCTACCCTCCCTTTGCCCATGGTTCACCAACTGGCAACGCCAACTAAACTTCTGCCAAGTCCTGCAAAACTTTTCAGGCCCCCGCCACTGAGAAAAAGTGAGCCTGTTTACTTTTTCACCCCCCCATCCCCATTCTTGCCTTGCACATTATCTCGTGATGTTCAAGGTCCTAGACAAAACCTGCAAAAACTGGACATTTTCCGATTTACCTTCCTGCACGGCCTGTCAATAGCAGCGGGCTTAGACGCTCCCCTCTAGGTCCTTCTTGGGATAAATTCTGTCCACAAGACAAAGCAGCCGGCCCAAATTCGCTTTGATTTGTAACAAGTCCTTTTTCATTGCCCTCACCAGAACAACACCCTTCTCCTTCAGTAGGTCAATTTTCCCTAAGTAAATGATCAGCACATCCGCGCACCTGCCTACCTCTATAATCCCATACAAACATAGCAACAACTATCTCCAACACATGCCTCCTTTACCTTTCCAAATAATTGAGAACAAACGTTTGTTGAAACCTAAATTGGCCCCAAAACCCTTCTGGTGAGCTTGAAACTCGGCCCACTTGACAAGAGACTGGCCCACCACCCAGATGGCCAGGTCCTCCACAGCCAGAATGCCAAAGAACCTGCAAGAAAACAAAACAGCACTAAGGATTTCAAAAAGTCTGGCCTACCGCACAATCATCATTGCCCAATACATGCAACATAGCATCTGTATGAATCATAGGATCATAGCCCCAAGCGCATGATATCTTCGCACGCCCAGCCTTGACTCCCTGCCTCTGACGCAGCACCAATGCGGAGGAAATGCATGCCATAGTCAGCCGGGGGTAAGTCCAAACGTTCCAGCGCTTTGCGGAACACAGATAGCAGGTGAAACACCGTATCCTCCTTCCCAGACCTGTGTCTAAAAAGCATGCCTGAAATAACTCCACAACATGTCGCCCACCGCTCACGCACACCACCGGACATTGCCCTGGTAAATCTACAGCGTGCAATACTTCGCTCTTGTCCTGCGGTCTTTGGTCTGTTGTAGAACTACGGAGCCAAATCTCCCATCTACCCACCAACCATAAAATACCCCTACACAGTACCCCTCCATGACCTCTACCTCCCAGTAACTCTGACATCCGGAATGCGCCACATCCACGACATAAGGGCCAAAATCAAGCAAGTCTTTGCCGTAACTGCCGGATAACATTACAAAGTAAATTCATGTTACTGGCCTCCTGGTCCTCCCCACACTCCCAAGTTCTTGTGCCCAGTCTACCAGCATTCTGCACCCCATTTCCCCCACCGACGGGGCATAGCCCCACAACAATTTCCACATCAATGCCACTCCTGCCAACTTTCCTCTAATTGTCACCTGTTACAGGCCCTTTTCAATTAAATCCAACATAAACTGAATCACATCCTCAGCCCTCAACCAACCCTCCTCCCTAAGCTGCGCCCTTGAGGCTAAATCCCTCCATGCCTGACCATAAGCTCTCCGAGTGGACTCCGCGAGACACCCTACCACCAGTTGTGCCATCCTGCATTGCCTACCGTTCACAACTTCTCTGGTATGAGCATCGGGGATCTGTCGGTGTCCTTGGCCAACCCAGGGAATCTCCCCCATTGTGAATGAGACAAAGCATCCGCAATGTCATTGTCCACACCTGGCACATACTGCACCCTGAAAAGAATATTGTGACGTAAGCAATCCAACACAAAGACTCGCAACAATTTTAGAACCTGTGCATCCCTGGCTGATTGTTTATTCACTACTTGCACCACCGCCATGTTGTCAACTCTAAAAAGCAGCCTCCTATGTGCCAGCTCTGTTACCCACAAGGTCACTGCAACCTCCAAAGGAAACAATTCAATGAAGGCAATGCTCCTGCCCCTGTTTCTCCACTGTTCTGGCCAAGGCTCAGCGCACCACCTGCCCTGCCTATATATCCTGAACCCTTGACCACCCACTGCATCAGAAAAAATCTGTACATCCCAGCACAAGTCCCCCTGCTGTGCCAATGGAATTCCACTGAAGGCCTGTAAGAAAAATCACCATATCCTTACATCCTCTTTGACCCCTGCGGAGAGCCTGCATGAGGATGAGATAATGAGAAACCTGAGAGCACTGGTCCTAGCCTCCAGCAAAAGGTCCTGCCTCCCCATACCACCTTGCATGCAAAGTTTAGGTGACCCAGCACCACCTGAACCTAGCTCACTTTCACTTTGTCCCTTGCTAGATTGCCTGCCAGCAACGTTAGCATATTGTCTTTTAATGGAACTTTGATTTCATACGACCAGAGTCAATTTCAAAGCTCAAAAAAGACCACACTATTTGTTGACCCACTGTTTCTTCTGGTGCCAAAGGCACCCATAGGTCATTCGTGGGCTCCTGGAAACTTCCCAGCAGAGCCTGGCAGTCCGCCAAGCCAGGTGCCACACAAAAAAGAAATCGTCTAAGTAGTGGGTTACCAACTAATGGCTGCCATGTAAACAATCATCGCAAAAATGAGCTGAAGAGTTCAAACAGTGCACACAATATCAAGCATCCCATGGGTAAAGTCTTATCCACGTTCCAGCAGCCTTCAAATTGTATGCCCAAAAGCTTAAAGTCATCTGGATGTACCGGAAGCAGCCGAAAAGCTGACTTCACGGCACACTTTGCCATCAGTGCCTCCGGGCCCACCATCACCACCACATCTATGGAAGAATATGGCACCGAGGCCACCTCTTCTGCAATTAAGTCATTCACTGACCCTCCCTCTGGCGAGGACAAAGCTGACCGTGCTCTTTCTTGTGTTACAACAAACAATTGATGGACGGAATGCTGACAATGCAGACATTCTCCCCCAGTCAAGACATCTGGGTTAAATCCATCGTTCTATTGCCCACTACGCCACCCCAGTTTAGACATGGCCATATGCAAATCAGTCTTGACCCTGTGCCTCATGGGAACAGTCCAGCCCGAACTGCCAAGCCATGTCTTCCCTGGACCGGAATCAAGCATCCTAGGACTGGTTTCTGGCTATCAGCCGTCATCAGCCAGGATAGCTTGACTCCAGTGGCGTAGTGAGCACGGGTCCCACGTCTGGGAATACCCATCCCACTTAGGGCGAAATGCGTTACAACAAACAATTGATGGACAGAATGCTGACAATGCAGACATTCTCCCCCAGTCAAGAGATCTGGGTTAAATCCATCGTTCTTTTGCCCACTACGCCACCCCAGTTTAGACATGGCCATATGCAAATCAGTCTTGACCCTGTGCCTCATGGGAACAATCCAGCCCGAACTGCCAAGCCATGTCTTCCCTGGACCGGAATCAAGCATCCTAGGACCGGTTTCTGGCTATCAGCCGTCATCAGCCAGGATAGCTTGACTCCAGTGGCGTAGTGAGCACGGGTCCCACGTCTGGGAATACCCATCCCACTTAGGGCGAAAAGCGTTACAACAAACAATTGATGGACGGAATGCTGACAATGCAGACATTCTCCCCCAGTCAAGAGATCTGGGTTAAATCCATCGTTCTTTTGCCCACTACGCCACCCCAGTTTAGACATGGCCATATGCAAATCAGTCTTGACCCTGTGCCTCATGGGAACAGTCCAGCCCGAACTGCCAAGCCATGTCTTCCCTGGACCGGAATCAAGCATCCTAGGACCGGTTTCTGGCTATCAGCCGTCATCAGCCAGGATAGCTTGACTCCAGTGGCGTAGTGAGCACGGGTCCCACGTCTGGGAATACCCATCCCACTTAGGGTGAAAAGCGTTACAACAAACAATTGATGGACGGAATGCTGACAATGCAGACATTCTCCCCCAGTCAAGAGATCTGGGTTAAATCCATCGTTCTTTTGCCCACTACGCCACCCCAGTTTAGACATGGCCATATGCGAATCAGTCTTGACCCTGTGCCTCATGGGAACAGTCCAGCCCGAACTGCCAAGCCATGTCTTCCCTGGACCGGAATCAAGCATCCTAGGACCGGTTTCTGGCTATCAGCCGTCATCAGCCAGGATAGCTTGACTCCAGTGGCGTAGTGAGCACGGGTCCCACGTCTGGGAATGCCCATCCCACTTAGGGCGAAAAGCGTTACAACAAACAATTGATGGACGGAATGCTGACAATGCAGACATTCTCCCCCAGTCAAGAGATCTGGGTTAAATCCATCGTTCTTTTGCCCACTACGCCACCCCAGTTTAGACATGGCCATATGCAAATCAGTCTTGACCCTGTGCCTCATGGGAACAGTCCAGCCCGAACTGCCAAGCCATGTCTTCCCTGGACCAGAATCAAGCATCCTAGGACCGGATTCTGGCTATCAGCCGTCATCAGCCAGGATAGCTTGACTCCAGTAGCGTAGTGAGCACGGGTTTCCAGTCCAGGGAGGACCTGGCTTGGCAGTTCGGGCTGGACTGTTCCCATGAGGCACAGGGTCAAGACTGATTTGCATATGGCTGGGTTCAAACTGGAATGGCATGGTGAGCAAAAAAACGATGGATTTAGGCCCAGATCTCTGTACTGGGGTGAATGTATGACATTGTTCTGCATTCTGTCCATCAGCTGTTGTTTTTGCATCACCACGAGTGGGAAGGGTATGCCCAGACGTGGGTCCCGTGCTCTCCATGCCACTGGAATCAAGCTATCCTGGCTGAAGAGGGGTGAAACCCCGAAACCGGTCCTAGGATGCTTGTTTCCAGTCCAGGGAGGACCTGGCTTGGCAGTTCGGGCTGGACTGTTCCCATGAGGCACAGGGTCAAGACTGATTTGCATATGGCTGGGTTCAAACTGGAATGGCATGGTGAGCAAAAAAACAATGGATTTAGGCCCAGATCTCTGTACTGGGGTGAATGTATGACATTGTTCTGCATTCTGTCCATCAGCTGTTGTTTTTGCACGTGCTCTTTCTTGGGCACTACCCCTATTGGGGAAATGATCAGTTCCTCCATCGGCCGAACATGAAAGGCGCCCACCATCCTGCCTTCAGAAACCTCTTTGTCAAATTTTTGTAGTACAGCCCGTTTGGGCTCTTTTGGTGACCACAAATTATCGTCCCACCACTGTACCCACGGTCCTCATAACCCAAACAATAGCCCCATTTGAACCCCTCCCGTAGAATCTTTGCTTCCTCCCGACAAACGTAGAAACCCAGCCAGTACTCCAACCTTTTGAGCTAAACCGGAGTTTCAGCCTTTTGCAACAGATCTCTGTGCACCCCTCCCCCCGATTGCAAGAAAACTGTTGCAGGCGGTGTGACCCCCCTCCGCCCCCATGTGGCTGCCATTGACTTGCTCCCTGCCCATGATAGCCACCGACCGCACCAAACAGTTGGTAACGGGATGTCGGCCTCCGCACTTGGAGCACACCTGGTGAAACTTAAAGTATTCCAGAGTTCACCCCCCCCCCCCACCCGACTGGCTTTTTGCTGCAAAAACTACCCCACCCTGAGAGGGGGACCCCTGAAAGAGGCGATACACTATTGACAAAGCGTTCGCCGTAAAAATAGTTTTGCCCAACTGTGCAGCCCCAGTTTGTGCTGCCAAAGTCCAATTCCCTCCATTTTGCCTCTGGGTCCCATGACAACCATGCCCGAAATTCCTTGTTGTACTGAGCCTATGCATAGCTCCCCCCCCCATAATTTGGGCCTTCCAGATTACATACATGTATTTAAAAATGGCCACGCAACGCTCCAGATACTTTTCACAATACCTGCTGTTGTAAATGAAAAAAAGCTCTGGCCCAATTCTCAATTGTCAGGGGTACTTATGGCTGCTTAGCCAGCTCATACCCCTTATCCTTCGAACCCTCTTTGGATCGAACCTCCCTATGGAAAAGTTTGAGCATTTCCACATACTCCCCAGGGTCCACCTCATCTCCTCAACTGGGGTCCGCACCCATATTTTGCCTTCCAACTTGTACATAACTGGAAGTAGTAGGGCAATGTGCAGCGCCCTGGGAGAACGACCTAGCCCGTCCATGCCACTCTGCCGACCCTACCAGCCTGTTTGCCAGGCCATGTGCGCTGGAGATCGTCCGGGACCTTCCAGCTGGTGGGCTCGATGAAGTCATTTCGGACCGTCTTCGGCCTGCCATGTAGGGATCCCTCGACGATGCCAGGTGAACCGGGCGGTCCCAATCATCTCTTCCCCTTGGTGCTCTTGAGCTGCTCCCAGCTTTACCAAGTCCGGAAATGTGCGCTGTTCCTGTCCCTGCATGAAAGAGGACAGGTCTATGTGCCTGCCATGGAAACAGGTCAACCCCTAAGGCATTCTCACTTCTTTTCCAAACCACTTCCGACATCCCCAGAGCCGAAGTCCTCCTCCCCTGGGCCTACCTCATCCACCTCGTCCTCCTCCCCTCTCCATTCTAACATGGCTGCCACTTGCGCGGATGCGGGTCCCTTGACTGTCTCTTCCTCTGTCGCACTGTACTGTCTATCCTGTCCAAATCCCAATTCTACTCCGGGTATGCCCCCCTCCCCTTCTCTCCAAGGACCCCCAGCATTCCCATGACACTGGATCCCCTGTGGGATCCTCAGCAAACTCCCCCCACATATTCATCCAATAAGGAAACCTTATCTCTGTCCCTTTCCCTAATTCGTCTCATGAGCACCCCTCCATGTCGGGGGCCATGCCACATTACCTCTTCCTTTTTGCTCCCACGCAGCCCCTACCATCCCCCAGACTCCTCATGGACAACCTGTTCATTTCTCTACCATTACCCTCCATCGGGTTTCAACAGTGGGGTCCCCCAGGCCCTTCTACGTCTGCTCAGCGTCCAAATCCCCGAAGGCCTGGCCATCCTCCACATCATTGATGGGCCCCTACCACCAAACGTTGTGCCCTCCCCACCAGTTCTTCAGCATCCGGGAGTGGTGCTGGTGACACAGCTTGCTTCCCGGCTTTGCATGCACCCCTGCTGGGACTTGACTATGCAGGTGGCTCTGCTGACGCCACCCACTTTCCCAACTTCCATTTTCCTGTGGCCCTGTACACTCACAAATTGCAAGCAGGGGAGGCCTCCATATTTCCTTGGACGCCGTCTTGAGCATTGCTCGCCCCCATACTTGTCCTGACAACCTAGCCACCCTGGTGCGTCACTCCTCTCCCCCACCCTACCCCACCCCCTCCAGATCCGATGGAGTGCACTTGGACACAGCAACCACAAGAGCTCTGCTCCTCCCCAAACCACGAGGGGCCGCTCTCCTGGCCATGGAGTGGCCCCTTGAATCACCCTCCATGAAGACGATGACGCCGCTCTCCACTTTCGCAGTGGTGAACATGCCACCATTACTGGGGCCACAAGTGCCTTCCCCTGGAGGGCTGGGTGGGCCGCCGACACCGCTGCCTCACCTTCGACCACAAGGTTGAGGTGCCCACCCTCTTTAAGCTGCCTCCTCGCCTCCACTACTTTGAGTTCAGCCGCAGACATAGTCTTCACTACAGGCTGTATGTACCTGGACAAATACCCAATTATCAAAAAGCCTTAACTGACTGAAAAATGCCTAATCTCTCCCTGTCGCCAGCAACTAGGTCACCAGAACCTAAAATGGTGGCAAGGAGCCCAATTTAATCCCTTTTATAACGTGGGATAAGCCAAAACAAAATGACATTTCTTGGACTGCGCCGATCTCCCAATCTGCCCGGGGAGCAGACCTCCCTGTGGTCGGCTGCCTCTCAAATCCCACTTCTAATAGCTGCAGCGGAAAGAAAAGTATGTCACCCTACATTTACCGAGAAGTGTTTTGCAGTGCGCCTAAAACAGCAGGAATTCTCAGCAAAAAGTGGTGGTCCATAGGAAGCAGTCTTCAGAACAGTCGCCCTTATATACGTGGAATATTTCGCCGCTTGGCTAGTTTGAACGATGCCCACGCTCCTGTAAACCATGTATCATGAATGACTACCAGTAAAACTCAACTTTCATAGCAAATGCAGAGCAAGGCAGGCATCGTCCTGCTCTGTTGATAATATCACCTGACAAATCGAGTCTGCCTTTGTGCCTGTAGGCCTTAAAACAGGAGGCACTGTCTGAAGTGTTTTATGCCAGGCTTTTTTTCTTTATCTTTTTGATTGCTAGCTGGGGTGAACTTGCCTATGTTTTTATCCAATGCAATGACAATGCCTTGCGTCTCTTTAAGTGGAGCACTGCATTTTAATACAGCCTGATATACTAGGACTTTGTTGTAATATGATTTACGCGCAATAAAAAATAAAGGCCCACATTTTCCCTTTGAATTATATAGATTTGCCACGGAACCAAGAAGGAATTACATATTTTTTCTTTAATTTATTCTTTCTACTCCCGGTCCTGATACAATTGGGTACCTGAAGGCAATAAAGCAAGATTACCAAGGGAACTGTTAATACTGTGTGATCATTTTTATTTTGAGAGCAAACTGTAAAACTTGCTCTATTTTTCCCTTCGAGCATTAACATATAGAAAAGATAAATACAATGATTTTACTGTCAAAACTGACAGTACTTTTATTACAGGATCTTAGACCTGGCACCCTTACCGTGGTTTCCCCTGTCTTTTTGCTTCTACCTCCTGTATTTTTGACTGTGTGCTGGACTTCCTTTTTGCTGGTGTTTGAACTCTGGGCACTTTACCACTACTGATCAGTGCTGAAGTGCAAGTACTCCCTGTTTAAAATACGATTGTGATTGGTTATCCCTGATTGGCATATTTGATTTACTGGTAAGTCCCTAGTAAAGTGTGTGCCCAGGGCCTGTAAATCAAATGCTACTAGTGGGCCTGCAGCACTGATTGTGCCCCCCACATGGGAGCTCTGCAAACATGTCTTATGCCTGCCACTGCAGTGTCTGCAAGTGCAGTTTTAAACTGCCATGTCAACATGGCAAGTGCACCCACTTGACAGGCCCAAACCTTCCCTTTTATTACATGTAAGGCACCCCTAAGGTAGGCCCAAGTTAGGTGCAGTGTATGTGAAAGGTAGGACATGTACTGGTGTGATTTACATGTCCTGGTACTGAAAAAGTGCTAATTTCATTTTTTCACTACTGCAAGGACTATCTCTCCCATAGGTTTTCAATAGAGCTGCCTTGTAACATCTTACAGGTGTAAATTGCAATTGGGAAGAGATAGAGATGTGGATTTCGGGTTCCCTGAACTCCGGATTTAAAGACATATCTTTCTGTGAAGATGGTTTTTAAAGGGCGCATTTGAAAATGCCCCTTTTAGAAAGTGGGTATTTTCTTATTTTACTATCATGTGCCTCTGCCTGCCTGTGGAATCGGCTTCTGGTTTAGACTGATAGTTGGACTGTTTGTGCATTCACTCTATACAGTCACTCACAGAGACCTGAGGTGTGCCCAGCATATCCTGATTGCCCATCACCAGGCTGATACCTGAATAGGGCTTTGCCTGTCCTCTCACAAAGCTGTCTCCACCCCCTGTAGTGTGTCTGGAGCTAGATCAGAGCAAGACCTGTGCACTACAAAGACTATCCTTTGAAGTATGACGCTTCAAAGGCGGAAAGAGGTATAAGAATTGTCCCAGTAACCCCACATGTTTAGAACACTTCTGGATCAAGAGGAGAGTCAGCCAAGAATAAGAGCTGGAAAAGCTGTAGGAGGAGAACTGCCAGTCTGCGTGTTGCTGTATTGTGCCCTCCTGCTGGTAGCTGCTTCTGTCTTGGGCAGAGGAAGGGCTGGACTGTACTTTCTTATTCTGCTTATCAAGGTTTTTCCAAGGGCTTGTGTCTGCTTGCCTCCCGTTGGAAGTCTCAGGTCAATCAAAGACTGCATCTGGAGCTCCTCATAACTCCCCTGCTGGGGGTTCTGACCTGCCAAGTAGTGCCAATTCGTTTTGGTCTTGTTTGGTTTAGAAATTGATTGGTTATTTTTCTAAACTGTTGTGGTGTTTATTTGTATTGTTGTCACTGTGTGTGTTTTTAATGTAAAAATGATTTACACATTGTGTCTGAGATAGGTCTGGCTACTTGTGCCAAGCTACCAAGGGGGTGAGCAGGGGATATCTTGTGTGTGTAACTCCCTTACCCTGGCTAGAAGGAAGGGTCCCTACTTGGACAGGGTACATACCTCTGTCAACTAGAGACCCCATTTCTAACACAGACTGTTAAAAAAGGAAGCATTTGTTGTATTGACATGGTGCAAAAGGAAGAAGTTATAAAATCCGCATCTCCTGTTTTTGTTATCTTTTTAAAGTGTTTTTACTGTCACCATCAATCTGTTCCCTTGTTTTTTTTTGTTTGATCTGTTTTATTAGTGTTTGAGATTACACATGAAGCAGACATTACTAGTTAATGAAGAGCATTACATTACAGGCATATGTACGTACAACTCCATTTGTTGGTCAACAGAGTCCTTGGATTTGAGTATGTAACAACACTGCAGATTTACAATAAAGAAGAGAAATCTTGTACAATAAACTAGTATTTGCTTTTGTAAAGTTACTACTATGTTTTGTGCAACAGCTGCCAACCTGAATGAACATGTGGTGGACGCTGGCGCCCCTGTGAAATCCTGTATCAGTGCTGTACCTCTGGCGTCCACAGATCTGTCAACCGATCAATCTGTTTTGCTTGTTGCAGAAGACCTTGATACCTTTGTGAGCATTAGTGTGTGTTTATGTTTGTGTTGCACATGTCATGTAGTGTACATGTATGCCACATCTATTGATCCTTTTTGAAGTCACTGTGTTCAAATAGCCAAGCCCAGAAGCCAAAGACTGTATGACAACTGTGACCTTCAGAGCGTTCCATATATGTTGTGTTTCTCTCGTGAGGTTTTGAGTTGATTGAATTACAGAACGTTAATGCATTTTTGGTGTGTTGTCATGTTTTTGCCTTGATAAGTGATTTTTGTTACTGCAGTGCGAATTTGTTATGTTGTAGCTGCGCTGTTGCGTTGTCTTTTGTTGTGTTTTATCGTTCATGTTGTTGTGTTCCTATTGGTCATATGGTTCTTGAAATTGGGTAAATAGTTCTTGAATTTTGTGCTCTTAAGTTTGTATATCGTCTATTACATCAAGTGTTGTTTTGTTACCCTTTTTGGCAATGCTGATTTGCTGCCTTGGTGTTCTCCATTCTGCTGGTATATTGATTTTGTGTTGGTAATGTTATTTAAATCTGAGTGAGTGTGTGATAACTGCCATTACTCCCACATCCAAACCGATGCAGCACACTGCAATAGTGCTCTGTGCACACACCCACTACCCGAACACAATCAGAACACAACAACCAACACTTGCTTGCTACCGACACCCACCCACAGCCTCATGTCTTACTTCACAATCCAACTAGAAAAAGCAAACCATACAATGCCACTGCATATAACAGCTCCCAACTTCACATCCAGTAACGCCTCATAACATTGACCAAGCTCATTCAACAACTCACCGTACAACCTCACACCGATACTATCAATACTTTCCTCAACTCACCACACCACACAAAATTAACGTTTGTTCAAACCAAGTCTATCCATACGACCCCAAACAACATTTCAAACCACATCATCTTGAATATCTTCAACACCTAAGGGTCCACCTGCGTTAGAAGGCCCATCTCATACCATACACCAAACCCACTAACCTCAAGTGACTTTTAAAGAACTAAACAACTCACATCTGCTAATAAAACAAACCTTGAACTTCAAAATCAAAAAATATAATGCCAGTCCTCACACACAGACAAAATAACACCCTAAACAATCTTAGCATCTTAGCATGCAAATCAGGCTCTTCCCTGGATGCCTGTACTCCATAACTCTCCACCGAATCGTAGACACAATTAACCCAGTCATAAACCAGATTGTCAACTCATCCTTAAGCTCAGGGACCGTGCCTGGAAGCTAGAGATAGTGAAACCCCTGAAAAAGAAGCCAAATATTGATTCAGCTGTACTCTCTAACCTTCACCCCATACCATTACTTCCATCATTAGGTAAATTCACGGAAAAATTTGTTCATAAAGAATTATCCAACTTTTTATAGACGACCAACATCCTCCACCCCCAACAATCTGGCTTCCGTCCCAAACACTCCACTGAGTTTGCACTTCGGGAAATCACTGACATTTTAAAAATGATAGCAGACAGAGGTAAGAAGGCTGTGTTGATCCTATTCGACCTATCGGCTGCGTTTGATACATTATCACACAGCATCCTCCTATCAAGAGTCAAATCCAGCGGTATCTCGAAGACCGCCTTGGAATCGATGAAATCCTTCCTTTCCAAGCGCAGACAAGTTGTGTCACTGGGTACTTTCTTGTCTGTCGAATGCACCATCACAATTGGGGTGCCACAAGGGTCCACGCTAAGCCCATTGTTATTCAACATTTATATGACTCCACTCAGCTCACGGAAAACATTATGCGGGATCGAAGTTACTTCCTACGCAGACGATACCCAAATGATACTATCTCTAGATCAAAACTCCAAGGACGCAGAACTCAACTTCAAGAGATGTTTGACCAAGGTCCTCCAGTGGATGAAGGACAACCACCTTAGGTGCAACACCAGCAAGACTGAGATCCTTCCTATAGGGAAAGAAGTCTCATTTCTACCAAGCGATTGGTGGCCAGAGGGCACATCACCCCCGCCTAAGACTGTGAAGGTAGCAAGAAATCTAGGAGTGCAGTTTGACTCCGCCCTCACCTTCCAACCAAATGCAGTGAAGGTAGCAGGGACCTGCTTCAGCCTTATAAGATCCTTGAGAAATTTTTTCGACCTACTCCCACTCGCTGCAAGGAAATCAGTAGCAGTCGCCTTAATCCTCTCGCGACTCAACTACTGCAACGGCCTCCTGGCAGGAACCAGCAAAATACACATTAAAAAGACTCCAAGTAGTCAAACATGAAGCAGCACAGCTTGTTTCAAAACTTCTTCGAAGGTCTTCCTCATCTGCAGCCCTCAAAACCCTTTATTGGCTCCCATTACACAAGAGAATACTGTTTAAAATCCTTCTAATCACCTTCAGAGCATCACTCAAGATAGGACCAAAATACCTCTCATCTAGATTCACTCCCTACATTACAAACAGAACTCTCAGGTCCTCATCAGCCAACATGCTCAAACCTCCCAATTTTAGATGCAAAACAAAAGGAGGTAAAACAATTGCAGTAGTAGGTTCCAGAGCTTGGAACCTACTGCCTTTGCAACTGAGAATGCTAAAAACTGAAACACAATACAGAAAGGCTCTAAAAACATGGATCTTCGTTGCAACTGACGAACTCTCATTTAAGATCCTCAGAGCTGCATCTCACCTCAGTATCAGCGCGAGGATACTCCCTCCGGTGTGACAGCGCTTTACAAATACTGCCTTTCATTTCATTTAATTTCTAAACTAAACCATCTCCTGATTGACCACCAACAATATAACATGCATTTCAAAACAAAACCGAGTAGGCCCAGCCCTTACTCTTAACATAATGTGCAGAACCCAGATCCAGAGATGTTCTAATGTAAACCCTAAAATCTACAACAAACAGTCCACTCTGCCAACAGACCAACATCTGCATACCTAGCAGTTGATTAACCTTTACCTACCTAATATTTCCATAGACCTACATCTTATCCATTAAGATAGCCCTTACTACACAACACAATATAGAGGTTAGGTATTCAACATAAACCAAACAAAAATTTGCACCCACTCTTGTCTCCAACTCGTCCTCAAAATCACCTGATGTACAACTACACAAATAACGACTTCAATTTAAAAATTCATCAGCCATACACACGTAGCGAACAGTTGAGACAATCAACTAGACATCCCCACACTACACTTTTTTCTGTCACATGCACATATTGCCCTATCCTCACACCCAAGCAACATAACACCCTGCACCTGACTGACCACCAACAATTTCTCAAACCCTGTTGTTAGACCTGCCATCCTTGGCGTGGCTTCCCCAAACATTTTGCCCTTAGACCTCCTTTTTTGCTGGCCTTAGGATTCTGCACACTTTACCACTGCTGACCAGCGCTAAAGTGCTTGTGCTTTTCCCCTAAAACGCGGTAACATTGGTTTATCTCCAATTGGCATATTTAATTTAATTATAAGGTTCTAGTAAAGTACACTACATGCGCCCAGGGCCGGTAAATCAAATGCTACTAGTGGCCCTGCAGTGCTGATTGTGACACCCACTTAGGTAGCCCTTTAAACATGTCTCAGGCCGGCCAATTGCAGAGCTTGTGTGTGCAGTTTTAAACTGCCATGTCTTTTTGGCAAGTTAAACTTCTTGCCAGGCCCAAACCTTCCTTTTCAATACATATGTCACCCCTAGGGTAGGCCCTGGACAACCCAGAGGACAGGGTGCAATGTATTTAAAAAGCAGGACGTGTACTTTTTAGTTTAAGATGTCCTGATCCTTTACATTCGTTTTTCACTTCAACAAAGCTTATATCTCCCATAGGATAACATTGGGACTACCTTATTACATTTTATAAATGTCATTTCCAAATAGGAAGATACATTTGATTCATGTTTGGTGTCTCTGGCATTCTAATTTAAAATCCTAACTTAGGGTGAAATTGGATTTTAAATGGCAATTCTGAAAATGCCACTTTTAGACTGTGAGAAGTTGGCCTGATATGTAGTGCTCACTATTCTAGTGATCACTGTGCATCATTCCAAACGACCCTTATTGATGATTGGTTGTAAGTCAACCTTTTAGACCAGCTATCCTAGTAGCGTGGATACGAGCAGTCTTTAGGCTAAACTCTAGAGGGCGTGTTAAGCCAGCTGTTTACCATCACATATACCCCTTGAACACCAAGTGAAAGGACACCACACAAGTTGTTATGAAAATAAAAGGATATTTATTTATAACAAGACTACCCTGGCTCTTTATGAGTCAGGGAGCTAAGCACACTACAAAACTCTTAGGAAAATACTTCAGTTGCACAATTTACACAAATGCCCGAGGGGCACGAGAAACCATCTACACTAACAGTGAAATGCGAATGGTTAGAGTCTGGAGGTACTGATTCCGGAGTGATCCGATCAGTGGGACTAAACGAAAAAGGAACTGGACACTTGTAGAGCGAACCTGCGATGGAGCACCGAGATGCTCGAGTTACCTAGCCCGGAGGCTGCGGCTGCGTGAAGTTCGTCAAGATGTCGGGAGTCCTCGTGTAGTCTCAGGAGCCTGAAAGAAGAAGTTGCTGGCAGGCGACCAGTGACGATGTTCGGAGCGATCCAAGCCTGGATCGGTGATGAAGGAAACCTGAAAGCAGAGGGGACTCAGTTCTCAACCGCTAGCCAGCGATCGTGTGGGTACCAGGAGGGTACCGGCTGAAGTCACCTCGACCAGGTGAGTGGGTGACGTCGGACTCGGCTGTTCCTCGGACCAGGAGGCGCGGCGGCGACCAGGATGGAGGGCGAGCTGTCCCACGAAGGTGTCTGCTGTCGATGATGCTGGTCCCAGGCAGGGGCAGCGGATCTTGGCAGTGGCAACCCAAGCGGGGGAGTCAAGATGGCGTCGGGAGTGGACCAGGAGGGTCCGTGGTACTCCTCTGTTGAAGGGGAGCAAGAGCCAGTCTGGAGCAACCAGACTAGTGATGAAACAATCGTGGTGCGTCGTGAAGAGGGCCACAAGCCGGTCGGCAAGTGGTCGAACAACGCGGTGAACAACAAGGAGCGGAAGGGCCCCCACGCAGATCTCGGGGATGCTGGGGAGGCAGACTTCGATGCTGGAGCTGCTCAGGGTTAGGGCTTCTCAAACCCTAGGTGCACTCACTCGAGGGTCCCTCGGTGGGCGTGCTAGATAAGCGTCGTGCAGGTTCTGAAGATAGCCGGTCCCGCAGGTCTCGTCACATCTACGACTCTCAGCTGAGCTGATGAGGGAGGTAAAAGGTCAGAGATGGCAGGGAACTCGGGTCTCGTCGAGCTGGGCAGTCTTGATCCGTAGGAGAGACTTACAGCAAACCGCAAGCGCTTAGATGGTGCCTGCTGGTGCAGGGTGGCTACTCCTTAGCCACAAGGGAGAGTCTTCAGAAATAGTCAAGAGTTCCTTTCGTGGAAAGTAGTTCGTGATTCGGAGTTATCCGATTATCTGATTATCCAATTTGGGAAGGGGACTCGCTCCTACCTTTATTCTAAGAAAAAGGGGCTGGCCCGTGACTAGGTTCTACCTATGGGTGGAGCCAGGAGGGGGGTGGTTACACCCCTATCCTTTGTCCGGCTTCGCGCCAGCTCAGGGGCTGGTGTGCCCCCGAAACTGGTTTGAGCCGGGCTATGCACAGTGAGCACCGGGGTGCCACTTGCAATCACCTTCCTTTCAGCCCTGCCTACCTGGGATACACAAACCCTGTCTGGGACGGTGCTAACACCGCCCTCGACAGGAAACCCTTTGTCCAAGCTCCCCTTGCTGGAAGGTCCCCCAGCAGCAGGAGGTCAGACTTGTGTCTGGTGGCAGCATCCATTTTGTGATGCTGAGGCTTGAGTCAACTTTAACCGGGGTTCAAGGTTACTTCCATGTCGTGTCCCTCTAAAAGGGGGGAATGCTAACCCCGTCACCAGGACTGGCGAGGGGTTCGTATTCCCATTCGTATGACACCTTACTCGACATGTATAGGTGATGCGATGCCAAAGTTAGCAAATAACCGCAAGGATTATAATGCATTAAAAGTAGTTGGCCCGCGTCACCATGGAACGGCTATTAGGGCTTGGTTCCGCAAGCCGTCGACGGGCTCAGCTCGCGCCAGAGCACCGTCCCACATGATTCCCTGCACTCTGCCTTCAGGATTGATAAGGCCTGCTATAGGAGTGACTGATAGGAATCCATGTGTCCATTTTAGGGTTTAGGTGTAGGAATACTACACCTACAGCAACGGGTGATTACACCACGTGGCCCCAGCTGTCGTGCAGCCAGTTGTGTCAGATTTGGGCGGCCATTCCAGGGGTGGCATAATACATGCTTCAGCCCCTGGTAGGCCCTGGGTACACCGATGCCCTGGATACCTGTGGTATGCTGAGACAGGGACTGACAAGGTGGCCCAGTTTCAATTAGTGGATGCACCTAACGTACATGTGTGTTAATTTCGAGAGAGAACAGCTAGGCTGTGGGTCTGATTGGCAGGCCCACAGCCGGAGAAAGTCGTAAACCAATGAAGCAAAAGCAAAAAATCTGGGTGATCATAGGATTGCAGACCCTACTCTCCTACATGACCCCCCCCCAAACTTTGGGACAATAAGCTAACCTTGACCAGGTGAGTCTTCTTGCTCTAAGTGGAAATACCTGGAGAGCCCATCTGCATTGCCATGATCAGTGCCAGGTCTATGCTCCACTGTGAAGTCCATACCCTGTAGGGAAATGGACCACCTAAGTAGTTTGGGGTTTTCACCCTTCATTTGATTTAGCCACAAGAGGGGCTTATGGTCGGTCTGAATCTTGAAGTGAGTGCCAAACAAGTATGGCCTCAACTTCTTCAGGGCCCAAACCACAGCAAAGGCCTCCCTCTCAATAGCTGACCAATTCTTCTCTCTGGGGGTCAGCCTCCTGCTAATAAAAGCTATGGGCTGGTCATGACCATCAAAATTCAGTTGCGATAGAACAGCTCCCACACCCAGCTCCGAAGCGTCTGTTTGGACAATGAATGGTTTGGAGTAGTCTGGACTCTTTAGGATAGGTGCTGTGCACATGGCCCGCTTTAGGTCATCGAATGCCTTCTGACAGCTGGCTGTCCACTGAACTTTTTTTGGCATCTTTTTACTTGTCAGGTCGTTTAGCGGGGTCACAATGGATCCATAATTTCTGACAAATTTCCGGTAATAACCAGTCAGGCCCAAGAAAGCTCGAACCTGAGTCTGGGTGGTTGGAGGAGCCCAGTCCTGGATGGCCTGTATTTTGCTCTCCAACGGTTGAACCTGGCCTCCACCTACAAGGTGGCCCAGGTATACAACCTGTGTCTGCCCTATCTGGCACTTGGTGGCCTTGATAGTGAGGCCTGCCTTCTGCAGGGCCTCTAACACTTTCCTCAGGTGGACCAGGTGATCCTCCCAGGTGGAGCTAAAGACAGCGATATCGTCCAGATACGCCGCACAGAAGTCGTCCAACCCAGTGAGAACTCGATTCACCAGCCTTTGGAAGGTGGCAGGTGCATTTTTCAAACCAAAGGGCATTACCACGAACTGATAATGCCCACCCGGGGTAGAAAATGCTGTTTTGGGCTTGGCCTCCTCAGCTAACCTGATTTGCCAATACCCAGCTGTCAGGTCAAACGTACTTAAGTAGTTGGCCGAGGCCAACCGGTCGATAAGTTCGTCTGCTCTTGGTATCGGGTGGGCGTCGGTCTTAGTGACCGCATTGAGACCTCTGTAGTCCACGCAAAACCTCATCTCTTTCTTACCGCCCTGGGTGTGAGGTTTCGGCACGAGCACTACGGGACTAGCCCAGGGGCTGTCCGAGGGTTCAATGACTCCCAGCTCCAACATTTTCTGCACCTCTGTCTTGATGCAGTCTCTGACATGATCAGGTTGCCGATAGATTTTACTCTTTACGGGCAGACTGTCCCCAGTGTCGACCTCGTGGGTACACCACTTGGTCTGACTGGGTGTCAGAGAGAACATATGTCGAAAGGATTGAAGAACCTGTTTACAATCCTCTTGTTGATGTCCAGAGAGGCTGCCACAAAAGACAACACCATCTACTGATCCATCGTCAGGGTTCTGAGAGAGCAGGTCTGGGAGAGGGTCACTCTCCTCCTCCTGTCCCTCATCTGTGGCCATGAGCAAGCCCATGCCCTCCCTGTCGACATATGCCTTGAGCCTGTTTACATGGAGCACCCTGTGGGGGCTCCGGGGAGTTCCCAGGTCTACCAGGTAGGTGACCTCTCCCTTTTGCTCAATGATCGTGTGGGGCCCAGACCATTTGTCTTTGAGTGCTGCTGGGGCCACTGGCTCCAGCACCCACACCTTCTGTCCAGGCTGGTACACAGTCAGGACAGCCTTTTGGTCGTGCCAAGCTTTCTGTAATTCTTGGCTTGCCTCAAGGTTTTTAGACGCCTTTTCCATGTACTCCGCCATCCGCGAGCGGAGACCGAGCACATAGTCCACAATGTTTGATGCCGGCTTTCTGAGAGGTCTCTCCCATCCTTCCTTTACCAAACAAAGGGGTCCCCTTACAGGATGTCCGAACAGAAGCTCAAAAGGGCTGTAGCCAACCCCCTTCTGCGGGACCTCTCTGTAGGCGAACAAGAGGCAGGGTATCAGGACATCCCATCTCCGCCGAAGCTTTTCAGGTAGTCCGTGAATCATCCCTTTCAGGGTCCTGTTGAATCTCTCAACAAGCCCATTGCATTGTGGGTGATAGGGTGTGGTGAACTTGTAGTTGACACCACATTCCTTCCACATAGCAGTCAGATATCCCGACATGAAGTTTGCACCTCTGTCTGAGACGACCTCCTTAGGGAAGCCCACTCTGGAGAACACTCCAAGTAGGGCCCGTGCCACCACAGGTGCCGTAGTGGTCCTAAGGGGAATAGCTTCAGGATACCTGGTGGCGTGGTCCACCACCACCAGTATAAACTTGTGCCCTGATGCTGTCTGGGGTTCCATTGGTCCGACAATGTCGATCCCCACTCGTTCAAAGGGTACCCCCACCACTGGTAGTGGTATGAGGGGGGCCTTTGTCGTGCCACCTGACTTACCACTGGCTTGGCAAGTGACACAGGAGCGGCAAAACTCCTTCGTATCTTCGGACATGTGGGGCCAGTGAAAGTGTGGAACAATTCTGTCCCAAGTCTTATTCTGGCCTAAGTGACCTGCAAGGGGAATCTCGTGGGCCAAGGTGAGAAGGAAACCTCTCAGAGACAAGGGGATGACCAGCCTCCTGGTCGCACCAGGTTTGGGGTCTCTTGCCTCAGAGTACAGGAGTCCATCGTCCCAGTACACTTTGTGGGTACCTGTGGCGTTCCCTGCAGCCTCAGCAGCGGCCGGCTGTCTGAGGGGTTCAAGTGAGGGGCAGTCTAACTGTGCCTTCCCCAGGTCTTCCCTGGAGGGTCCCCCTAAGCCCAGAAACTCAACCTGACCAGGTTCAAGCTCTTGCGGCTCAGTTTCCCTCAGTTCTTTAAGGTCAGCCTCCTCGGAGACTTGATCCACGACCTGGGGCAAGGGGGAAGGCGAAGCCTTACCCTTACTGCTCCTTTTCTTGGAAGGTGTCTGGTCCGTTCTTCCAGGATCCAGCACCTGTTCAGTGGGGCATCTTTTGGCCTGTGACCTGGTCACAGCAAGGACATGTGCTGGCAAACCTAACATTTCCATGTGAGTCCTCTGCTCCACTTCTGACCATTGTGACGTTTCCAAATCATTGCCCAACAGACATTCTACGGGGAGGTCTGAACTAACCACAACCTTTTTCGGGCCACTTACCCCTCCCCAGGAGAAATCAACAACTGCCATACTGTGATTGGTAGTGACGTTGCTGACATTGGTCACTAGGTAACTGGTACCTAGCATGATCTGTCCAGGGTCCACGAAGTTAGGCGTCACCATGGTGACACTGGCACACGTGTCCCTGTAGGCCTGAGCCACTTTTCCATTTATCAAAGGTGTCTGCCTGTATTTGCCCAAAGTATTGGGACTGGCATCAGGGGACATATCCATATCCCCTGTACAGACAAGGACGGCCTGAGTGAGCGTGCCGACTAAGTCGTCACTCCCCTCGGTTCCCAAGGTTAACCCAACTAATGCCTTGGGAGGCGCACTACCACTGCTGACTGTACTAGGGGGCGCAGGTGCCTTAGGGGCTGCAGTGGTAGGAGTTTGCCCTCCTTTCTTGGTGCACTCACTAAACCAGTGAGTCTTACTTTTACAGTATTGGCACCACCTTTTTGACTGGCCTTCTTGAGTCTTCTTCTTCTGTGAAGCCTGACCCCCACCCTCTTTGGTTTGTTGGGGACCTGTCGAAGACTTCTGGTCATTTTGTTCGTTCTTGTTACCCTTTTGGTCTGCTTTCTTCTGACCACCCTGGTTCTGATTCTGGTTCTGCTTGACCCTTGTTCTGACCCATCTGTCTGCCTTCTTTCCCAATTCTTGGGGAGAGGTCAGATCCGAGTCGACAAGGTGCTGATGCAACAATTGGTTCTGACAGTTGTTTAAAATCTGTTCTCGCATGATAAGATTGTACAATCCTGTGTAATCAGTAACCTTGCTACCCAGCAACCAGCCTTCCAAAGCCTTAGTGGCACAATCGACAAAGTCAGCCCAATCCTGAGACTGAATTTTCTGGGTGTCCCGGAACAGCACCCGGTACTGTTCCGTGGTTAAGCCGAACCCATCAATCAGTGTGTTCTTCAGGACTTGGTAGTTGTTAGCATCCTCAGCTCTTGTAGTGAGGAGCTTGTCCCTTCCTTTACCTTCAAAGGAAAGCCACAGTATAGCTGCCCACTGACTTGGGGGGACGCACTGGACAGTGCAGGCCCTCTCCAAGGCAGTTATCCACTTGTGGATGTCGTCCCCTTGTTTAAAGGGGGGCACTATTTTACTCAGGTGTCTAGTGTCTATACCCCTGTCTTTCTCTCTATTGAGAATGCTGCCACCAGTGGGATCTAACCCACTTAATTTCTGCTCTCGGGCTAAGGCAAGTCTTTCTTTGGCGAGGGCAAGTTCTTCCCGCTCGATCCTCAGATTGACCTCCCGCATCTTCGCTTCATGCTCCCTCCTCTGAGGGGAAGTCATTCCTCTCTGAGAAGGTGCCTGAGAGACATGTGTATGAACCGATCTGCCAGAGCCTCTGGAGAGAGACCTAGCTCGTCCGTTCCCAAGGTTAAGCCTGCTTGAGCGTGGGCCCGGGGCTCCCCCAGTTCCATTCTCATGCCTGCTTAAGTTGGTCCTTGTAAGCCTGCCGACTACCACTGGACCTTTGTCTGCCTCGTCTCCCGATAACTCGTCCTCGTCCTCCTCCTCTGTGTGGAGGTCGAGGTCTGGGTCACCGAGGGTTCCCTCTAAGGGAGGCATGTTCCCATCTGCACTGGGGGGACCTGGGTTAGAGGACCTCCTAGCATCGTACGCCTCTAAGAGACCTATCAGTATTGCGATGGTAGGGTTAGAACCCTGGTTTAGCTTCCTGGAGGCACACAGTTGTCTCATCTCCTTGAAGCTAAGAGTTGCATATCGTGACACGACCTGTGGAGGGTCACTGACCACTAGGGGAGTCCCTGCAGACTCTCCGTGGACCGACATGCTTTTCTAGTGAGGTGTAAGTGTTGCACCTACCTACACTATGGGTTTACCTACTGATCCCTTGCTAAGAGTTGTAGTCAGGGTGTGCTAAGCCCTGTTACACTACAACAGCCGGTTCAGTAGAACTCGGAGTATTCTAAGTTAAGTTATATGTACCTGGGTACTTATGTGATCTTTCACTGCGATATTCTTAGGATACGTGTGTGGTAAAACAACAGCAAGCTCAAATCCCAACCGCTGCTCACCAATGTGAGAAGTTGGCCTGATATGTAGTGCTCACTATTCTAGTGATCACTGTGCATCATTCCAAACGACCCTTATTGATGATTGGTTGTAAGTCAACCTTTTAGACCAGCTATCCTAGTAGCGTGGATACGAGCAGTCTTTAGGCTAAACTCTAGAGGGCGTGTTAAGCCAGCTGTTTACCATCACATATACCCCTTGAACACCAAGTGAAAGGACACCACACAAGTTGTTATGAAAATAAAAGGATATTTATTTATAACAAGACTACCCTGGCTCTTTATGAGTCAGGGAGCTAAGCACACTACAAAACTCTTAGGAAAATACTTCAGTTGCACAATTTACACAAATGCCCGAGGGGCACGAGAAACCATCTACACTAACAGTGAAATGCGAATGGTTAGAGTCTGGAGGTACTGATTCCGGAGTGATCCGATCAGTGGGACTAAACGAAAAAGGAACTGGACACTTGTAGAGCGAACCTGCGATGGAGCACCGAGATGCTCGAGTTACCTAGCCCGGAGGCTGCGGCTGCGTGAAGTTCGTCAAGATGTCGGGAGTCCTCGTGTAGTCTCAGGAGCCTGAAAGAAGAAGTTGCTGGCAGGCGACCAGTGACGATGTTCGGAGCGATCCAAGCCTGGATCGGTGATGAAGGAAACCTGAAAGCAGAGGGGACTCAGTTCTCAACCGCTAGCCAGCGATCGTGTGGGTACCAGGAGGGTACCGGCTGAAGTCACCTCGACCAGGTGAGTGGGTGACGTCGGACTCGGCTGTTCCTCGGACCAGGAGGCGCGGCGGCGACCAGGATGGAGGGCGAGCTGTCCCACGAAGGTGTCTGCTGTCGATGATGCTGGGCCCAGGCAGGGGCAGCGGATCTTGGCAGTGGCAACCCAAGCGGGGGAGTCAAGATGGCGTCGGGAGTGGACCAGGAGGGTCCGTGGTACTCCTCTGTTGAAGGGGAGCAAGAGCCAGTCTGGAGCAACCAGACTAGTGATGAAACAATCGTGGTGCGTCGTGAAGAGGGCCACAAGCCGGTCGGCAAGTGGTCGAACAACGCGGTGAACAACAAGGAGCGGAAGGGCCCCCACGCAGATCTCGGGGATGCTGGGGAGGCAGACTTCGATGCTGGAGCTGCTCAGGGTTAGGGCTTCTCAAACCCTAGGTGCACTCACTCGAGGGTCCCTCGGTGGGCGTGCTAGATAAGCGTCGTGCAGGTTCTGAAGATAGCCGGTCCCGCAGGTCTCGTCACACCTACGACTCTCAGCTGAGCTGATGAGGGAGGTAAAAGGTCAGAGATGGCAGGGAACTCGGGTCTCGTCGAGCTGGGCAGTCTTGATCCGTAGGAGAGACTTACAGCAAACCGCAAGCGCTTAGATGGTGCCTGCTGGTGCAGGGTGGCTACTCCTTAGCCACAAGGGAGAGTCTTCAGAAATAGTCAAGAGTTCCTTTCGTGGAAAGTAGTTCGTGATTCGGAGTTATCCGATTATCTGATTATCCAATTTGGGAAGGGGACTCGCTCCTACCTTTATTCTAAGAAAAAGGGGCTGGCCCGTGACTAGGTTCTACCTATGGGTGGAGCCAGGAGGGGGGTGGTTACACCCCTATCCTTTGTCCGGCTTCGCGCCAGCTCAGGGGCTGGTGTGCCCCCGAAACTGGTTTGAGCCGGGCTATGCACAGTGAGCACCGGGGTGCCACTTGCAATCACCTTCCTTTCAGCCCTGCCTACCTGGGATACACAAACCCTGTCTGGGACGGTGCTAACACCGCCCTCGACAGGAAACCCTTTGTCCAAGCTCCCCTTGCTGGAAGGTCCCCCAGCAGCAGGAGGTCAGACTTGTGTCTGGTGGCAGCATCCATTTTGTGATGCTGAGGCTTGAGTCAACTTTAACCGGGGTTCAAGGTTACTTCCATGTCGTGTCCCTCTAAAAGGGGGGAATGCTAACCCCGTCACCAGGACTGGCGAGGGGTTCGTATTCCCATTCGTATGACACCTTACTCGACATGTATAGGTGATGCGATGCCAAAGTTAGCAAATAACCGCAAGGATTATAATGCATTAAAAGTAGTTGGCCCGCGTCACCATGGAACGGCTATTAGGGCTTGGTTCCGCAAGCCGTCGACGGGCTCAGCTCGCGCCAGAGCACCGTCCCACATGATTCCCTGCACTCTGCCTTCAGGATTGATAAGGCCTGCTATAGGAGTGACTGATAGGAATCCATGTGTCCATTTTAGGGTTTAGGTGTAGGAATACTACACCTACAGCAACGGGTGATTACACCACGTGGCCCCAGCTGTCGTGCAGCCAGTTGTGTCAGATTTGGGCGGCCATTCCAGGGGTGGCATAATACATGCTTCAGCCCCTGGTAGGCCCTGGGTACACCGATGCCCTGGATACCTGTGGTATGCTGAGACAGGGACTGACAAGGTGGCCCAGTTCCAATTAGTGGATGCACCTAACGTACATGTGTGTTAATTTCGAGAGAGAACAGCTAGGCTGTGGGTCTGATTGGCAGGCCCACAGCCGGAGAAAGTCGTAAACCAATGAAGCAAAAGCAAAAAATCTGGGTGATCATAGGATTGCAGACCCTACTCTCCTACATAGACAGTTACCATTTTCTTCCCATAGCCATTTGGAGCCTGCAGCCTGTCTCTGCTCACATGACTGGTTGTAGTTAGCATTTGAGCTTTGTGTATTCCTCCTAGATGGCCACCCACTATGGGAGCTTAGGTGTGACTTGATGGGCCAACGTTTCAAGATGGGAGGGAGGTGCTGGACACTGCCTCACTTACCCCTGAATAGGCTGTGACCTATCTCCACACAAAGGGCTTGCATGGCACTTCAAAGGCCTGTCTCTAAAAGTTTCTCCCCACTTCAGTAACACAACTGTATATAAAAGGAGGACATCAGACACCACCACTTCAGTACATTTTGATACTCTGCCAGGATGAAGACATGCTGTGCTGCTGAAAGTACTGCTGCTCTGCCGGTCAACTGACTTGCTGTGCTGACTTGTTGCATTCTGCCCTCTTGCCTGGGTGAGAAGGACGGGACCTGCATCTCTTGAACCCAGAGCGACTTCAAGAGCTAGTTGGTTGTCGGCTTGATCTGAAGGCTCAGGCTTCCAATAACCCTACATCTACACTTGGACTCTGCCATCTTTGAGTGTACCCTGCCAAGTGGTGCTGCCCCAGTTCTGGACCCTTGCAAGTGGACCTAAGGTGCTGTTCAGCTGAACTGACGCATTTCCTCGGCTGAGCAGCTTATCCGCTGGCAGAACTGATGCATCACTACTGGCGGAGAAGATCCACATCAACCTCACATCTTTGGCTCCGCTGATTATATGGCTCTCCCCAGAGACCCAGGTCCTCGCATCTCTCATGGAAGGCAGCTCGACAACGGCCTACGCATCGCAGCCATGCAGCTCCTCGGAACAGATGCATCGCCTCAGCTGCGTGCTGCATCCTCAATGCCAAGACTTTGCATCCAAAGCCGCTTTGACAGGATCCTCGACGCACAGGACCTCTCATTGCAGTTTTGCCTCATCTCAGAACTGACACATCGCTTCAACTGTGCAAAACTTCTTGCCTCAGAGCCACGCAACACTCCTCAACCAACTTTTAAGGTTCTTTGTTCAGATGACCTAACTTGGTCCCTGTAGCCAGCCCACCCTCCACCACTATCGTCCTGAACTAGTGACTTTGTCCCGATACGGCACAACCAGATATCCCTGGTTGGCTCTTTGTCATTTTTGCCGCTATTTTATCGTAAAAGTTTGAAATTCAGTATCTCCGGTTTCCGATTGGATTTTTGACATTTTGGTCTTGATCTATTTATTAAAACCTACACTATTTTTCTAAACCTGGAGTGGGATGTTTTTGTGTGGTGTTTTCACTGTTTTACTGTTTAAAGTGTTGCACAAATATTTTACATATTGCCTTCAAGTTAAGCCTAACTGCTCTGTACCAAGCTACCAGAGGGTGAGCACAGGTTAATTTGGGGTTTACTTATGCCTCACCGGGATTACGGTTGTGGTTACTGCTTGAGTAGGGTTTCACCCCCCTCAACCAGTAACCCAACATTTCACACTATATCTATCCAAAAACAGGGTATGGTGGTGTTTATGTCATTGGGACAGAACACTGTAGTTTAACATTGCACATATTTACAATTACTTTATTAGCTCTCCAGATTCAACATCTCGTCCCTCCATTTAATCATACTAATAACTTCCTCTTACTTAGCATTTCATATAACACTCGTGGTATTTCAAAGTGCTGTAATTTAAAGGTGTCGATTTTACCTTTTGTAGTTGCATTACATTTCTTGACTTCAGAAGCATGGGAGACTGAATTTACTCTCCTATGATTTGAAGCGGTGACCGCCAGACCACATCAGATGTCACTGGCGAGCGTCAACTACGTCATTTTTACCACTTTGTATGTGTACTTTACTTTTTTATGCTGAACTTGGAATCCAAGCACTTTCAGTGGTTTTACTACTAATTTATCTCTAAGCTAATTTAGCAATTAAAATTAAAAATAACTGATATTAATACTAAGAGAAAATGGGCTAAATCTTTATAGAACTCTTGCACTGGCAAAACCTCTCTAATTACTTATTTGCAATGGTGGCTGTTTGGCTAGGTGTATAATTTAAAAGAGCATATTTGCAAGGAGCGCTGTATATCTCCCCATGCAGTACAAAATGAATAATGATGAGGTGTTTTTTTTGCAGTTTGTTCCATTTGCTGTCTAGAAACATTTCTGTACTCCTCGAGCTGCCACGTTAATTTGCCAATAATTTTGTGCAGTTATCTGTCCTTCGTTATTATTCCTATGAGCCCTCGAATCCCATGTTTACTGTTTGTTAGACTCTCGCCTGGCATAAGACTTTGCTAAATTAACTAACTAACACTTACTGGTATTAATTAACTACATATTACTGATGAATGTAGTATTCCTGATTGAGTGCTAATCCATGTTCTGAATTGGCTTGAGTTTTATAAGCTTTGTTAATTGCAAATTCAGACACAGACAACGTTTCCCCAGATCCAAGGCGCAATAAAAGCACAAATGCAAGTTGGCCTTATAGGAAAATGCATCCTTGTGTGGGAATGAACTCTAAGAGTTTATTACAAATGAATGTATTTCATTTTGTATTTTTCTAACAAGACTACCTCAGTTCATTTGGAACCTGTTTCTTAAAAAGACATCAGAAATCCCCAAAATCTTAGGCATAAGCAACAACCTATAGAAATTGCTGCTTATTTTCTCAAGCCACCAAAAAGTTAAAGGGAAATGAGATTGAAGGGAAGGGAAAAGTGGCTATGCCATAAAATTTAAAACGCAGTTTCAGCGGTTTCGAACTAACGGTATAGTTGTGGAAATGCCCATGCTTAATGGAAATGGGACAAGTTTTGAGCTCCTCTTCTCTAGTATATTTGTACCCTTTGGTCAATCTACACCACATGTGAAATGCTCAAGGCTTGTATTTAAAACGCTGGTTCCAATTAATTTGGTCGGCTCTGGTGAAATGAGTGAGAATATGAATTGGTAATAAATGGGATTTCCTAGGAATGGAGGTATCACACTTGTGAGTGTACCTACTATAATTTACAGAAACACATAACATTACCAAGAGAAACTGCAATTTTCATAGTTTTGCCTATTATGTGCCTGTTTGCCCTAACGCTAAAAATAATGCTGCACAATTGAACAACCACAAGTGTAGTCGTAGGGTAAATCATTTTTAATGTGATGGCTTCCCTTTCCTAATAGCACTACAGAAATGCGATTGCGGTTCCCTGCACTTTCAGCACCACTTATGTCTTGTTTATTTAGGTGTATGTTTGGAAAGTGTGGATAGTGTTTGTGAAAGCCTAAAAGCTATGACACACCATATGCCTTACTCGCTGCCTAGTTGCTATGCTCACTTACCACGCAACACTATTTTATGCCTCCTGTAGGGCTAAGGCAGCTATACTTTAGGCCTTGTGCAGCAATTCTGCTGCCTCATGAAATTACTGTGTGGACATACAAGGATAATTTTATAATGCACCTTTTGTCCTCACCAAACCGTCGATTCATCACCTCGGTGTGTTATTAATGTTTAATTTCTGCTATGTGCATGAATGTTTCCTCAATGACAGGTGATGTCACACACAACATTTCACATTAGTGGGCTTTGTTGAAGGAGATGCAGGCTTTTCCCTGTAAAAGTTTCATTGATGTGCAGGTTTTCAGAATTGCTCCTTTGATTTAAAAAAAGAAAAAGAAGTGTATGTGTATATATATATATATATATATATATATATATGTGTTTATGTATATATATATATTCACTGAAAAAACAAAAGGTTACAGGGACGTTATAGTTAGGTAATAGAATTTAAAAAACTTGGAAATTCACTGAAAAAAGCAAAGGTTACAGGGACGTTATAGTTAGGCTCACATTTCACTCCTACAAAACCAGTGAAATTCAGCAGTTATAATTATCTGAGCTAGCTATAACCTACGCTGCAGCAATGCACTGCTTATGACATCCCATATTACAACACTCATGACACATGCAGTGACATCACTGATTCAACTCAAATGGCATCACTGATGACATCATCCACAGAAGCACTCACACACCCACTCACTGATGTCATTTGAGGTGTCACTCACCATGTCATGAGTGATGTAATATATGAGGTCATAAGCAGTGCATTGCGGAGGCGTAAGTTAGAGTTAGCTCCGGTAACTATAACTACTGAATTCCACTGGTTTTGTACAAGTAAAATGTGAGCCTGTTTATAACGTCCCTGTAACCTTTGTTTTTTAATGAATTTCAACTTTTTTTAATGTTGTTTCCTAACTATAACAACCCTGCAACCTGTTTTTTTAGTACATTTCTAAGGTTTTTTACATTTTATTTCCTAACTGTAAACACTAACCTTTGACAATGAGTGTGAGTGCATGAATGACTCAGTATGCCTGTGAGTGAGTGCATGAATCTCTGAATGGGTCTGTGAGTGGGTGTCTGTGTCGGAGTGGGTCTGTGAATGGGTGCTTGAATGTCTAAGTGAGTCTGTGAGTGGATGCGTGAGCCTGATTGGGTCTGTCAATCGGCGCCAAAGTTATAGGTAAGTCAAAAAATGCTTTTTTCCGATGGAAAATTTGTCCTTACTATAATCACCTACTGGGGATCGCCTTTAGATTGCCAGTAGATAGTTAGAACCTAGTATCCCACACCCATACAACCACTCACACACCCACTCAGAGAGCCAGAAAACCACTCACACCCACTCAGAGCCACAGAGAATCACTCACACGCCCAGAGAGGCACTCACACACCTACTAAAATGCACACCCATACAGCCACTCACACACCTAATCACAGACCCACACAGCTACTTACAAATCTACTCACAGACCCACACAGCCATTCACACATGCACTGACAAACCCACCACACACCCATTTACACACCCTCACAACCACTCACATACCTAGGTTACAGGGACATTATAGTTAGGAAATAACATTAAAAACCGTAGACATTTATTGAAAAAAACCTAGGGTTACAGGGACATTATAGTTAGGTTCAGATTTCACACACACAAAACCATAAAAACTCAGCAGTTATAGTTATTCCAAGTAACAATAACTTGTTCCCTAAGTTAACTATAACTCACGTCCTCGCTGTGCACTGCTTATTACCCCACATATTACATTACCCATAACATCTTCTATGACATCGTTTATAATATCACTGCAAAATTTACTGTGAAATTATTGGAGAAAACTGTGCATCGCGTTTTTCACAGTCAACATATATACTCACACAAAAGCTAGGCGTGTGCAAAATTTGCATGATATGCTTTCACGTGATTGCATGAAATTTCAGCAAAATTACATATAATTACGCAAATTCAAATCCGTCATTTAACGCTATATTTTCGCTTTGAATGCATTCTTGTGTCAAAAAGTAATTAAAAAACGCACAAACACCACAAACAACTGTTTCTCCTGGAGTGTTATTATGTGAGCTGGAATGATGGAGTCATTTTGGTATTACATGTTGCAAGAGTAAAACGAAATTCTCAGAATGATGCCAATGTAATTAAAATTTTCTCCAGACCTAATATTTGCCTTCTTCATAAGTTTTGATCCTGCGGTTGTTTCACTTACAACATATGCTTGACCAGTTTCTGCACTAGCTAGTAATCAATTTTTTTAGGAAGCTGGAAGTTCCTTTTTATGAAACGTGTGATTGATTACAGTTTTGCATAGCATTTCTGTATGTAACTAAAAGTAGCTTCCACCTAATATATCTGGGCGACCTGCTTTTGTTGTTGTAAAGCCACGTGAAGTGTGCAAACGTGGTTTGAGGCAAACTTTTGAACAAATGTAACAAAATTCACCGGTTTCTGTGATTGATTTGTGATTGTAGGTATACACAGTCTGTCAAAATTACAGAGAATAAAATCTCGCCTTTAATATGGAGAGTGATATAATGTTGTACATGATTGTTGTGCAGTGAATAACTACTCTTGTAACAAAATTGATAAATGTATTTCAGCTTAATTTACTTTTTTGAATATTATTAAATTATCAAATCAAGTATTGAAATACCACCAAGGCTCTCAAAAACACATCCATAAAACCGCAGTATGGATGTGAAATGGCTGATAAATAATGCATTACAAACAGATCTGATTGAATTCTGCTTCCATCAATAAACCCCGGCATCATATGGGATGTAGACATGGACATTAACTGTATTAGGCGTCTAACACTTTCCATAAAAGCCCCAGAGGAAATTTGAGCTATTACTAAAATAGAAGGCATTTAGAAAACAATATTCTTATTTAGTCTCATTTATTCTGTTCAAAGTCATTAGGAATTAATGTGTTTCACCTAATTTAGGTGAACTAAGGACATTGTGTAAGAAAAGAAAATGTGTACTCCAAAAAGATGCTGTTGTGACACTGAGATGAAGGTTATTACCTCTTACTCTCTCGCAAGCATCTGATTATATAAAATAGGATTGCTTTTTTGTTGGATACGGGGCAATTGCCCTGGATTTTTGTGCACAACAGGGCTAGAAAGCTTGTTTCCTTCTCACCAGACTGCAGGAACATGTGAAATCCTTTACTGGCCCCATTCACAACGTCCGAGGTACTCCCAAAAATTCAGGAATAAATTTCAGTTTCTCATTGAAAAAGTTGTTATCGAAGCTTGAAGCCCCATACTTTTACCTTTGAATTAGCCGGCAATTTTGCTAAATGGCTTACGCCGCACTTGCGAATGGTTGGAAGTACTCCGCTGTTCAGCTCCTCAAAATGGCGCACTCCTGGACGTGAGCGTGTGCTTCCTTGATCCAATTTTTTCATCGCAAATGGATTTAGGGCAAGCGACGGGATTGCCAGCAGACATTATTTTGATCAAACTGCTGTTTATCTGAAAATCCTTTGCATTAGCATAATGTACCAAGCAGTGAGGGGGACCCGCCTGTTGTTCAGCTAGGCAAAATGTTAACGATACGGCGTCCTGTCCCACTCAGCGCTACTGAGCCACAAGGCTGCTCGCCAGGTGCAGAACCGCAAGTCTGTGCGGCAGAGGCTAAGTGGGACAGTGTGGTGTATCACACCAAACGCGCTGTTCCCAATGGATGCGTGAAACCAAACTTGTGCAAGGAACAGCCCATTAGTGAAAGATGGAACGTCTGTTTGAAGCAGCTGATCCATCTTTCACTGCGCAGGTGGCAACAGGGCATGCATTTCAAAGAGGGTTAATGATTCCCCTACAGTCAGGCGCAGTGAGTGAATGCACCCACCTGTAGGGTAATGCCTGGTGGTTCTTAGGTAGTCTTTCCTTGTAGGGGTCCCCTCAGGGACAAATTGACTGTGCACCATCTTCATGTAGAGCACAGCCAGTGGGCCTCCTGATGGGCACTTTGTGCCATGATCTTGTGCAGGCACGGAAGATTTCCCTACTTGCATGGGGCCATGCCACCATGTAAATGAAGGAATGATCCCTTGAGAAGAAAGGGTAAAAAACATAGGTACACATGCCCTTTGTACCTCCAGAGCACTTTCTATAATATGTTCACAGATGATCGAGACGGCATCAATTTGGTTCATCCCTCTTTACTGTCACACCATTATATAAGATCCTATTACTTGTGTCAGCTATTCCAGAGCCTGGTCTAAGAGCCTTAATGTAGAATACATGGTCAGTAGTAAAACATGCTGCTTTAATTACAGGCGTGGAGCTCACAATGTGTAGGGCTGACTTGGCTATTATGGTACACCTAATAAAGGTTCAAGTTTAACACATATACACAAAACATACATCAGAGAAGAATACTTATACTATTCAAAAAGAAAGAATCAAAGAAAGAAAAAAGTTATACATTTATACACAATACTAGAGCAACTTACAAAAAGTCCATGTATAAATTCAATTCGTACAAAATGTATTTGTAGATAAATAATAAAATTTTGAGACATACAAAAACATTGGCACTCAACACGGTACAAAAACAAAATTAACAATACAAAGTGTAATCACAAAGTGTCTGAGGAAATAATTACAAAAAATCAGGGGGGGAATGGACCACTTGTCCTGTGTAGCCAGGGTCTTTTTTGTTCTTAGTTCCGTCACAAAAGAACCCTCATAACTATACACAAGTGCGAATTTTTCACTAATCTAAATTCGTATGGTCAGATCCTAGGTATCTGTACCTTGTAAACACGGTAATTGTACTCTCGGAGGTACCGAGAGGTACGAGAGGAACTGTATTTCGATTCCTTCACGTTCGGGAACTTGTGCTTGCTCTGCCCGTGATACCGCTGACCATACGAATTTAGATTAGTGAAAAATTCTCACTAAACAAGGAGCCAGAACGCGCCCTCCTTTATTGCGGTCCTGACGAAAGCCTTTAGATGTTGACAGAAGGCTGAAACATGTTGACCCCCACTACTTGACAAAGTACGACGGACCAGTAACCCGGTCCCCCACCGTACTTGAACCTTTTTTTATCTTTCTCTTATCAACATTCTCAGAATAAAATCACAACAGAAAAACTGATTTAGAGATTTTTAACTTCACTTGATTTCATCACCTTTCACCACCCCTTTTTATACCTGGACGCTACTGCACAACCAGTTGGTCTTCCTCCTGGCGGAGGACAGCATACATACAATAAGACCCTATGATGATGCTGTACTACTACACATGAGCGGTGACCCAGTTCATACCGCGTTCACACTTGTGTATAGCTATGAGGGTTCTTTTGTGACGGAACTAAGAACAAAAAAGACCCTGGCTACACAGGACAAGTGGTCCATTCCCCCCCTGATTTTTTGTACTTATGAAAGGAAGCCGAATGGATCACAGCTTCTCCTTCCCTCCCCATTGATTATTTCGTGAGGAAATAATTATACACAATGGGGAGTTCAGAACAAGACAAAAAATAACACAAAGCAAAAATGCGTCCTCTTCAATTTGGGCCACATGTATGCGTTGACGGCGTTTCGACCATAATATAATTAAATGGTCATCATCAGGACAGGACAACGATTATAGGAGCATCTAAGTTAATTCATTAAAACATCTAATCATAAGGTTGATCTGACCGTAAGTATCACAAACATATGGAATTCCCAGTATGGAAGACTCAAGAATCGAATGTGTGACTGGAAACATGTTGTCTCTTCTCCTGAAGCCCCATAAATCTGCTTTCTTGGAAACTGGAAACAGCCTGGAAACTTCAAACCGGCTTTTTTGTCGGTGTTGTTTAATTTTATGGAACTCGTCTTGTTTTGGTAGGAAGGATGAAAGTCTGAGTCTGCACCACGAAAACTGCAAGCAGACTCCGGCAGCAGGCGTTTTAACCCAGTGTGCTGCCTCACGTTCAAAGAGAGGTTATTAACAATGTTCAGTGGCACAGAGGGCATTAAACCCCCTTTATCACAGCGAGACAGTCTTGCACGAGGAAGCCGGAGGGGGGGTCACATCTTCAGTAAAACTGTCATGTGTCGCCATACAAGCCTGGCAGAGCCGCCCCCACCTGGGTGGCCCGGGGTGCAGTGTGTTGGTACAGCCGGTTTCACTCCAGTGGCTGCTGCAGGAGATCACACGGAACGTCTCGGAGTGAAACCGGCTGCACCAACACACTGCAACCCGGCCCACGCAGGTGGAGGTGTCTCTGCCAGGCTTGTATGGCGACACAAGCAGTTTTACTGAAGAGGTGACCCCCCCTTCACCCTCCGGCTTCCTCGGGTTAGCGACTGGCTATTAGGAAGGGGCGTGCCAAGGTCGTCCCTTCCTGATAGTGACTCCAACACCCATGTAAGAATGTTTTGCAAAACACTTTCAGTTTACCACCCTTCTCAGAAGGGCGGTAAAGCACACGCACCCTTCCCTTTTGTGAATGCATGCGCAAATATTTTTAAAGGGCAGGCAGTGGTTCTAGGGCCCACTGCCTGCCCTTAAAAAATGAAACTGAAAAGTTTCATTTTAAAATTTTTTTTTAATGCATCCGTTTTCCTTCAAGGAAAACGGTCTGCTTTTAAAAAACTGCTTTATTTAAAAGCAGTCCCAGACATGGAGGTCTGCTGACCCCAGCAGCCCACCATCCCTGGGAGTGCCAGCCATTTCCAATGGGGTCGCAAATTGCGACAGCCTCGTTAATATGCATGAGGCATGCAATTTGTGACCCCATTGGGAATCGTAAACAGTGTCTTAAACACTGTTGTACATTGGATTTTGCGACTCGCAAATTGCAACTCGCTATTTGTTGCAATTTGTGAATCGCAAATTCCAATGGTCGTACATCTGGCCAAAAACCCTTTTCAATCGCGAAAATAGTGTAATTTCATCCACAACATAAATGGTTGAATTGAAACCTGGCAGAATAACGTAGGCTGGAGGGGATACGGAGGAAGCTTACTCATCAGCAGGCCTGTATATCCAAATGTAAATAATTTGTGCAGGCAATTCAAGAAGCTGTAGTTAGTAACTTTAGTGAGTGCATTGTTTCTGCCCTGGATAAGACAAAAAAATACAATGTTAGAGCAGCTCCCTCATCCAATAGCTCCACAATGTCTTCTCCTGTTCTTGCAAATCCTCCGTGACAGTCAGTTGAATTACTTTTGGTAGAAGAAAATATATACTGCCTGACCAAAGTTGAGGTTTTTAACTGGAATGTTTCCCACTCTTGTAACAACAGGGCACAGCAATCACCACAATCCATGATCTTGGTTGCTAAGCCAGTTTTCTAGACTGATTTAGATCTTTTCTTGCAGACTGTAGTCCTTCCCACTTCCATCTCTGTGGATCTCAAACTCATTTGAGGTGTTCCACAGGACTCCATTCCATCTTCCGTGCGTTTTAATATCTATTTGTAGCTATTGTCATCTCCCCTGATTACTCAATGAGAATCAATCCAGTTTGACCTTTGCCTTTGATCTGTTGGAAGATGCCTTTGAATTTCCTTAAATTGTATCTACTTAAAATCTAGGTGTTACTGACATCAACGACTCTTCTGTGTGGAGAACACGGACATGGCCTAAGTCCGTGATCCTTAAACCAGTTCTGGCTAAGATTGTCCACAACTTTGCTTTGAAACTTCATTCCAAGGTGACATTGCAATCTTATCTCACAGTGATAATTAGTACTTGTTTACCAGTTAGTGCTGGTCACAAATACCACAGCTGCCTATATCTCAAGATTGGGTAAATTTTCAAAACATACTTTAGATTGTGTTTTAAGAGCACTTTTGATACTGGTGTGAGGGCCACCCATGCCAGTGAGGTACTGTTGTTTTCAGCAGAAGTGTGGGAACATAAAATAGTAGAACACTTTTTATTGTCAATTTCATTTCTCTCCATTTTGGCTTCCAGATGTAAGCCAGTATTCTAGAAAAAACACACTTTGCAAAATGCCATGTGACTCATGATAGTATCAGTAACCTAATTCAGAGTTTTGTCTACTTCTCAGAAATGTATAGGTCCTGGGTTCACCCACGGGTTTCACACCTGTTTACCACCCACAAACTGCAACAAGGTAGATAACACAAACATAGGAAAAATGGACTACCACTTAGAAAAGTGCAAACACTATGGAATAAATGGTTCCTTTTTACAGCTCTGTCTGTTTGTGACAGCTTGGACGATGGCGATAATTCGTGGAAAAAGGTTATGAATGCTTAAGTACTAGGTGCTCCAAACAACAAAAAAGGCTCAGTGCTGGAAAATCCTCAGCTGTAAGGGATTAAAACATGGTTAATCCACTTGTATAAAAGGCTGTGTTGTTTTGTCGTCAGTCCAGTTTAGTGATCGTGTACATCAATGGACTATGTATTCCAGAAGTGATGCATTACATCAAATGTGAAAAAAAGACCGGAGAGAATTGAACCTGAAATTATAGCACGTGTCGCTGCTTACAAAAGCGCCTTTAGAGAAGAGTACATCCCTTCTTTGTTCATAATACAATATCAATTCAATAGGCTTGTGCTTGTATAAAGCAGTAATGGCACAGAAGAAACGCTGTAACAGGACTGTAAAGAATATCTTGTTTGGATTGTTGGGGACAATACACAGGGCATTTAAAAATTTGGAGCACATTAGGAACCTCAGGTCTTTTTAATGGAGGGTTACCAGAAGCCATCTGCTGAGAGTATTCCAGCAAGATCATGTCTTCTGGCCTTTTTTCAGTTGCACTGTCTGCCTGCCCACAAGGGTATAGCATTTGTCCTCACATGTCATCCTAAAATGCTGTCTTTCCCACTGCACGTTTTCACACTTCTAAATCTACAACAGTGGCAGAAGGAATAATGTTCCAATTAACAAAGTCACCACATACAAGCTCTGGATTTTGCACCATTTTGCAATACTCTGCCTGCTGGGAGAGAACAAGTCCTATGTACTGGGGCGGCTCCTCCATTAGGGCGGAGGAGCACCGCCTCACTGCTTTTTTGAAGTGCTAGAAGCACAAACATAAAATTGTATTTTAAATACCATTTTATGTTTCTGCTTCTCGCGCCACGAGAAAGCAGAAGACAGGGGCATGCCTGGTTGGGGTGGTCGGAAGGTATACCTGATTGGGGGGCGAGCGGGTGGGCGGGTCGGGGAGGAGTGGCTTGCACTCCTCTGAGTACCCTGACTGTTTGGTCGGCCCTAGGGCCGACCTAAGCAGTCATGCGTACTCTACATTTTCACTATGTAGGCTGCATGCAGCCTATATAGAGTAAATGGATTACCCTACAAGGGCCCGAAGGGTGCTGTCCGCGACTCCGCACCAATCATAACGCTGCCATTGCAGAATTGTGATTGACTTACAGGAGGGGAGGGAGCATGACTGTTCCTGTTTCTGTTGAGGAGCAGGAAAACGCGGGACCCGGCCCAGGAGCAGAGGCAGCGCGGGACCCGGTCAGGTAAGTACTATTTTTATTTTACCCTCCCTTCCTCCGCCACCCCCATCGGTAACACCCGCGCGAACCTCCGCCCCACCCGCGAGTATTGCGAGCCGCGACTGCCTATGTCACTTACTATGATGAACAGACATGTTAGTTTATGTTGGTTTATGTAAATGTATCTTAATAACGAGGAAAAGCTTTATTGATTTCCCCAAAAATATTTTGTCAGCAAACTTGCCTGAGGGAAAATGTCAGATCACAGTTCGCCCTGCATCTTACTCTTATACTTTTGTCTTAAATATAAAGAATTAACAGTTTAATTGTTAACTTGAGGAGCCAGATAATTTAATGACATTAAGCCCCCAACTCTGGGGTGGCCAAGGGCCGCACATGGTCACACAGTTTTGTGGCACAACAAAGATATTTCCTTGCAGTCACCGCCGATATAGAAGGTATCTAAAAAAAATGTATATACGAGTTGTGTTAGATTAACTATCACTATGGGAATTTATGTCTAATTTGCAATTTGTTTTCCATAACACATTTTTTATTGGATTTTAGCAATATATCCAGGCCACAATGGCCTACATACCAATATAGAAAATGAGAGTAAATTCCCATGAACAACAAAAGCACAAGAACTTGCACAGTCGATCCACAAAATATTATCGACTCTCAGTTAATACCTGCATGTGGAAAAAGTGGCATCTGCATGTGGAATTCCAAAACACTAATTTCCAAAATTAGGAGCTGACAATTGTATGTGTACAGATGCTATGTACGACTGCAGAATTTCAGCCATGCGAGCACAGTTTTCCCTGGTGCCGACTATACTGGGGATTCATTCTGAGCCCCGTGCTGACTACTAATTCAAGAACAAACTTTTGCCCAAATCTTAAGTGTTAGTTTTCCACATAAACTTCGCATCTGGCATTTTCCCACGTAAGGCCTGATTTCGATGTCAGACGGACCTGAGTCCGTCCGACATCAATTTGGTACTGGGATCGACCGACCTCCTGTTCGGTGGTCCCAACCCAGCAAATTAGGATGGAGACCGGACACTGTCGCACTCCTATTCTTTACAATGGGAGCATGCATTCCGACCGGAATACATGCTCTCATTGTAAAGAGAAGAGGTGCAGTTTATCCCTGCACCCCGTGGGGTGCAGGGATCAACAGGGGGGCACAATAGGTGCCCCCTAGACCTCCAACCAGAGGCCGTTCACCCATGGGAGACCTGCTGGGGGCCCCCAAAGTCGACTTCCGACTGTCTTTCTGTGTCGGAAAGGCCGGCACAGTAAGGCTGTCAGAATCCGACATTGTAATCCCTCGGGCGGAAAGAACCACCCTTGGGATTACAGGAGTCTTTCCGAATTGCAGACGGGCTCGGAAGCCATTCAGAAATCCAGTTCTGATATCTTTCCAACCAACTCCATCCAAATGGGTCAGTTGTAAATGAATTTGAACAGCTGATTACGATGCCGTTTGCCACAGCATCGTAATCGGCCCCATAATGTTTTACCAGCAAATGCATAGTGAATCGGACATGGAGACAATTCCTTAAAAGCAAAAAATGGGGAAATTTGTGGTATCTGCTGTACTGCTATGTACCAGGTGTGGGCCCTTGGGATGAGGCCACAAGAAGGTAGTCCCTTACTAAAACTCACTTAAATTACATGAAACACTTGTAAGGTTGCAGTAAATACCTAACATCATCAGCACGGGACTCTCATAGCCCAGCATTCTACTGGCTGCCTTACATTTGCATCATTGGAATTTGCCCCAAACTGAGTTAAAAGAGTCCTCTGGTAAATTGATCATTGGATCCTGTCAAGAAAAAGTATAAGCGAGCAAAATCCGGAGCCTCTGGTTTACAGTCTCCCAACAACCTTCTGTTTTGAGCTGATGACAGCTGAAACTGTGCTCTTCACAGTAGTGACATAAAAACTGAAGTGTCTGATCTATTTTGGAATATTCTTTTTAAGATTGAGTCATAACAGATCACAGCTTCGCAGAGTATGTTCATCGCAGCAGCAGCACACAAAGCCAAATACACAGAAATAACCCGACAGAACCAAATGAGCATAAATTATTGATAGAAAAGAGCATATTTAATGATAAACAATACAAACGTGAGTGCCTGCTGCCCATGACAGTCTTTCATGCTGTACCTTGGTGTTTTATACATGAACTTCACCTTAATTGCACTTCTGACATTTGAGAATTTAAGGGTTCTGCTCCGCTGTCTTGCACTGATCAAATCATTGTCATTCTTGAGAAATTTCTATCTCATTTTGGAAAGTGACTAGTGCGTTTTATTTACTGTCAATTTTTACGGATTAGGTGTCAGAGAAAACCATGTTGAGCGGTTAGCTACGGCTGGTCAATGTGGTACTATAAAACTTCCTACCTTCAAAATCAATAGGCAGGCCGGGAGAGACTCTTATGAGAACAGAATCTTCCGCAATTTGAAGTGCCGCTAGTCCGCCTCGATTCTATACCTATGGACCCTCAACGGGTTTTCATGTAGGTAAGGACATAGCGTCCTAAGACTTTTTATGGAGAGAGAACTACTGTTACCAGGGAAAATATCCCGACTGGTCTTAAAAAGGGATCTGGAAAATCAACCCATGGTCCTGACGAAAGTCAACAATCCAAGAGGGTGCAATAGGCTGAGGCATGTTGACCAGATGTTTATATAGATGTGTAGGACACCTCATTTTCTCCCAGCTTACATCCGGTACTTATTTTTAATCTTGCCACTACCCCCTACATTTTGTAAATAAAGTCAGAAGATTTTGGAGGTAGGAGGTAGTTTAAAACACTTTGTTTTATATCAAGAATCCAAAAACTTTCTCTGCCATGAGAGACATCTCCTCCTGGTGGAGGATGGACCCAATGATGTCCCTATCACGCATCAGTACGTCTGCGAAAAACATGCCAATAACAGAACATCACCGTTGAGGGTCCTACAAGAATGTCCGTTAAGGATCCTCAATTTGATATTGTGCTCTTCCACTCTCTTTGATTCTATTGGTATCGCCAGGGAAGCTGTATGGAAGGATTTCTTACTTCTCACTTCCCCCATGAAAAAGTACTATAAAACTTGTCAACGTGTTGTAGGTGGTCCATGATAAAATGATTGGATACTGTCTCTTTTGAAGATACTTGTACATCAATTAAATGATAATTGTATATCAAGTGTTGATTGGTTTGCTCAAGGAAGTAGCCAGAAAAAACATTCCCTTTACTTTAATCCACAACTCTAATAGTACTGTATGAGTGAAGCGAGTGAGTATTACTTTACCTAGAAAAGTTCCTTACATCTATCCCTACCTTTAGCATTCCATCCTTCTGTCCATGCTTCCTTTCATTCTTTAATTCATCCCTTACCATTCCATTGATTCATCCTTTAACCATTCACTCTTCCACTTTTTCATCAACCTTTTCACAGATTCACTCATTCATGCTTTTTTCTACTCTGACATCCATCCTTTCTGCACTTTATCCTTCTTTCAATGTATCCATATATCCCTTTCAGCTTTCTACTAACCCTCTCACCTTTCCATTCATCCACGCTGTCACACAGCTACATCTGCATCAATCTTTTCATCCATTCATCTTCCAGCCATTCATCCTTCCTTTCACTCATCCATGCGTCGATTCATCTCTTCAAACATCCTTTTATCCATTACCCCACCCACCCTCCTAGTTATCCATCCTTGCTTCATCTATAATTCTACACTTTCAGCCTTCCATCTGTAAATCGTTTCAGCACTCCATAGCCATTGCCAAGAGACGTTGTAGGGATTAAGAACTCCAGGAACTGTCCTTCTGCTCTCGAGAATGCATCAGTTTGAACATGTCATGGCTGGGTATAAGTTAGTCCAGCAGCAAGCTAAAAGGGACTGGGATGAGCAACATTGGGATGAGGTGCTCAAGGCCAGCAAAGGGAGAAACATGGTTATTTTTTGGCATCTTGTGAAATGGGGCAGTGGCAATTTGAGCCAAGCTCCAGTTACCCACATCTCGGGGGCTAAATGGTTATCACACTATAAGGCCCAGTTCACCGTTGCGGAACATGACTCAGAACAGTTTAAAACGCCCCTCTTTAATTCCTCTCTGCATTTTACAAAGCTAGAGGTGGAAATAGCGTTAAAGTCGGTTCAGAGAGATAGGGCGCCTAGGTTGGATTGTATTCAGCTGACCTGTTTCTGCACGACAAATCGAACTGGGTAACATATATCCAGCTACTTGCAAATGCCATTGCCAGTGGTGCCCCCATGCCCGACACATGGTCAGGAGCGGAAATTCTCCCAATTTTTAAGAAAGGGGACCGCTCCAACCCAGGAAACTACAGGCCTATAAGCCTCATTGATTGTATCCAAAAAGTCACAGCTAGGCTGGTATTAAGTCGAATCCAGGCCTGGATAGATGAATTTGACATTTTGTCTCCATTGCAGGCGGGGTTTCGAGCAAACACCAGTACTATTCACCAGGTTTTTAGGTTTGTTTTAATTTGCTGGCGAGTGGTAACTATAGGAGGGGGTACCATTTACGCGGCTTTTATTGATCTTAAGTCGGCTTTCGATCTTGTCCCACGCACCAAGATGTGGAGAGCATTTGCGGATCAGGGCATGTCATTGGAATTATTGGCCATTTTAGTCACATTACATGACTCTAATTATGCACAGGTACGTTGGGGCCCACCGATAGGTTTTCCATTGCAAAGGGGGTTCAGCAGGGGTGCGTTCTAGCACCAACCCTCTTCTCTTTATTCATCAATAGGGTAGTGCTGTACTTCCAGAATCATCCCACTGATGCTCCTACCCTATCAGGCATGAAGATTCCTTTGCTCATGTTTGCGGATGATACTTTGATAGTCTCCAAGACACAAACAGGACTCCAGTCAGCTATTGTTAGATTTGAGGAGTTTTGCCTGGACCATGACCTTGTAGTTAATGTGGAGAAAACAAAATGTATGGTTCTACACAAACACAAGGTTATAAAAGGCAGCGTTGCTATGAATGAAGTTACCTTAGGGCAGACTCACGTATTTACATATTTGGGGATTACATTAGGTAGAAAACTTAATTGGAAGCCCCATATTGATCTATTGGTCCTTAAACATGCCCAGCTGTCCGGTGCCTTATTGAAGGAACAGCGTCTTTCCTACACCAAGCCTGTTGCACTCATCCTAAAAATATACAACACTAAAATCAGTGCCTCGGTTTTATATGGGGCAGAATTATGGGGATTTGACAACTTAGTTCCCCTGGTTATAGCCCAAAACAAATTCCTGAGGGCCATAACTGGTCTTCCTCAATCAACACCTTTATTGCCCCTCTTCTTAGATTTGGGTTGTTATTCAATTGAGGACACAGCACGATTTAGACCAGTGGCTTATTGGAGAAGGCTTTGGGTTACACCAGAGTTGTCCCTGTATGCTCTGGCTCTTCCTGAAGTCAGGGAGGTAGACCGTATGTGTAAAGTCCCCTGGCTGAGACGGGTAAAAGATACTTTGAGCGAGATGGGGATGAGTAGACTGGGGGAGAATCCTGTTGATAATCCTTTCCCTTCAAAGAAGGAATTTAAGGCGGTGTACTGGAACATGGTTAAAATGAAGCGCTTTTCCTCTCTAACAAGGCCATCACTAACAGGGGAATTCTTAGAGCATAAACATGACGTAGAGTATGAGAACTATTGGGATCTTACTACTGTCTTTAATGATAGGAAACTCTACCTCTACCATCAATTAAGAGTGGGCTCCCTCCCGATTAATTTGTTTGTTAGTAAATGGCATGCCCTGAACCATAGCAAATGCCCCTTCTGTCTAACACAGAACAAATCCTTAGCTCACATTTTATTTGTATGCCCTGCTTATGAAATTCCTAGGCACAAATGGCTCAAACCAATTTGTTTGATTTTGGGGATTAGTTCCAGCAACAAAGCATTCAGGATTTTTAAAACTGACACTAATGAACCCATAGTGATTGCAGTTGCCAAATTTCTAAGTTGGATGTGGGCCATACATGCAAAGAAGATGAGGGCAAGTTAGTTTGTTTTTTGAAAAAATAAAACAAAGTTTTTAGATGAATTTAATAAAGAGGGAGTGGTACACATTGTTTTGTGTTGCATTAGAATTTAGTGTACTTACTGGTATTGATCTCTGCGGCACAATGGTCAGAAGTTTTATTAGTTTTAATTATTTATTACATACTAAGGCACTTTAACATTATGGATCTACTTCTCTCATTTTGACTACTATTCTATTGTATAAATTTGTAAAAAATCTATGAAAATGAAATTGAGTATTATGTTATAAATGTAAATGTCTTTTATGATTTTTAATCGAAATAAAGACATATTGAATTGAATTGAAAATGTCATGACACCTGCACTATTCCGTAGTTTTTCCACTGACATCCTCTTCAGTCAGCACTTAAGAAGAGGTTGTTGGCCTCACCATGGGTCCTATCGCTGCAGTATCAAACAGCGTAAAAGCCGCACCAGCACTTTGCATGGATTGACCTGACTGAAGTCATCATTCTAGTATTTTGGAGTGTTTTGCAGGATATATAAGTGGTACCTTGGGTATGCTGCTGAGCATCAATTTCATTACCTGAATACAGTGGTGGATAGAAGCCAGGATATTTTCCTAGACTTCTGTAGAGGCAAATTACTTAATCGTAAAACATAGTATGAACTACTGCTTTAATATTGTCCACACTTAGTACAAATATCAATAAAAGCCTGTGCTGCATTTTCTAAGCATGCACAAACATCACTGTGTGAGCAAGACTGAGACTCAAAGCAAGACTCTGTGAGCGGGTCGAAACATGTTGGGATTTCTTTATGAAACCCTAATCCTTCTATTGCTGCTTCAGATTAGCTATCTATGAACCACTGACTACATTTTTTATCTTTATTTGTGTGGACATTATGATCTGTAGGTTCTTCACTAATTTTATAGAGTGTGTGACTAGACTGATGTTCCTAGTAATTCGTGTTTTACTGCTGAAATGGTGAATTGCTATTAACTGGAACGCAGCCTGTTGTAGAGGGGTTTGTAGATAATGTACATTTGTAGAATGGATTTTTGGGATAAAGTAGAAATCGGAGATTATGCTGTAAAATCTCCATGAGAAGGTTCTGAGTGATTTGAGAGTAGGTCAAATGCATGTATGAGTACTGTTAATAGGTTGTGAGGGTTGAAGTTCAGTTTCTTATGAAGTATATTGTTGTAGACCCAAAATTATTATTTTTTTTTGCTATATGTTAACCAGATGTCACCTACTTGGTGAAATGAACTGGATATAGAAATACATAAAAGCAATCTTGTGCTTGATTGCAAATTGTCGTGCTGTGTTACACTCCCCCCCCCCCATATCCACCTGTGCAATTTGGGTGGTTATGTTAAACAAACAATGAAAGAATAGGCCAAAATACTTCAAAGTGACTGTTGTTCATCTCTGCCCACAAACTTCTCCCACTAAAAGCCAAAGGAGCTCAGCGATAGCCCATTAAACCGTTTCGTAAACCTTTGCACCAGGCCACTGACTTATTATCATTGGTATTCTATTGGCTATGGGTACATTTTACACCTCCCTAGACGTGCATCAAAATATCAATATAATTTGCTTTTTGGACAGGGTCTCACTTTAAAAATGTTTACAAGGCACTATTTGTATGTGATGCCTGAAATATTTTGTGATTTCTCTACAGGGTGGTACGTAGGTTGTGCAGGCAGCTCATCTGAAGGCTGATGATGACAAATGCTCCATTATTAGTAATTGTGGTTGCTCATTGGACCAATTTATTTTTCTGCTTGTAGAACCTAGTGAATTTCGGGTGTCGCCACCTCCTCTTATTGGCTTATATCTACCTTAATCCTTCTAAAACCATGCACCTCCCAGGGATAGAAGTCGACGGTCACCGAACTCTGATTAGTTCCAGTTTATAAAGTTAATTTTGTGCCTGAAAAGCTTTCCTTTTCTGGCTACTGCAGCCATCAGTACAGCATAGAACCAGTCTCAGTAAAACCCTTAGCCGATCCCAAGCAGAAACCAATAGCCTGCAGACAGGTTTCCCGAAAGTATATCCCATTTGAAGATAAGAACATAGGGCCATTTACTGCTAGTTCATTCACACTATTTTAGCACTTAAACTGAAATTCACCTGCCAGTCACTTGCTCGATATCATTCGTTCCTTTTCATTTTGAGTTTATTTTTTAATTTTTTTTTAAACTTTATTTTTATTTGTATCCTTGTTCAAAAAAGCACTCAAACATAAGCAGCAGCAGTTAAAAATACAGTTGTCCTGTGTACATCAGCAATTTTTAGTTGATTTTTAATATGACTGTAAGAAACGTACACTATTGCTCTCAGTTTCAGGCCCCTTCCAGAGGGAGGAGGGGACCCTGAGAATTAATGTCTTGCATAAATAAGAAAAATAGGTGGTTGTGGAAAATATCAGAGTTGCAGAAAGATTGGAATTGTCTGAGATGGCCTTTTTAAATGGGAGTCCCTGGTCAAAGAGCCAGCGCTCCGTAGAGAATTTACTATATGTCACAAATGCATTCAGACATTTTGAATGGCAGACGAGGTGATTATTTTGAATCAGCTAACAATGTGTGACTTTTTTGTGACAGTCATCACACAGATAGACTTGAAAAATGAAATCGTATCACACAGTTATTGCAGCATATCACAATAACACAAATCATTTTTGAGTGCATCTATTTTTTTCATGTTAGTCTTCAAACCAATTATTCTGCCCAAGTAGAGTGGTACAGTTGATTTAAATGTCAGCAATATTTCTGCTGTCATAGGCATCAGCCTATCTCACTTCTAAAACTCTATTAGCTATTACATTCGCTTGTCGAAAGGCTTGTATTGAAAAATGTTTATTTAATTTTATGAAGTAAATAAAAAGTAAGCTGCTACCAAAATGTTGATTTCACAATATAGCACTCTTTATGTTTGGAATAGTAAAATATGAGCTTGTTTCTCACCTGACATATGGTACTTTCACTGCACTTCAGTTGTGCATTAGGTAGATAAGATGGCTTATATTTGGGGGCAAGTTGCAGGCTATGTGTTTAGGGTGAATGCTGAGATATTATTTTATGAACCCAAAAAAATCCCAGTAAGGCAGACTGCAATATATTCACTTGGGTAAATGTGTTTGTTGTGCTACACAGCTTCTAACAGAGTCTACATTGGTCCCTTAGAAATCTGTCATAGTCTCCCTCATGAACTTAAAAACATTTTAAGTGAGGTTGACTTCCCTCATAGTCTGATTGTAGGGCCCCTCATGAGATGTCTTAAGCTGGATATACCTCCGCTTACTCATTGCTGCAATGACACCGGTCTATCCCCTTAAGAAAAACTATTACTTGTGCACAAGTGAAATAAAGCCCCTTTCCAAGGTGTTGAAGGTGCTCTCTGGTCATATATTCAGCGGCTTTTCTATCTTAAGGAACACAAAAGTATGTTTGTGTTGTCTGTCTAGATATCCAGCCTATTAGACTTGAAGGTCATAAAGTCACACTGTTCACAGCTGTGAAAAATGCTGTAATTAAGCTGCCTTTTTCAGGACATTTGCATATTTCTTAACTTAATTGTTGATTAGCTGTACATGCCATGATATCCTCTGTGTGTTTGTCCTTACTGGTGTCAATCACAGTCATGGGTTATATGGTGTCTGTAGAAAGTTTGCTCAGCTCCTAGCTATTCTCCAACACAACTAATGTGTGGAGCGAGGGTATCATTGGTCCCATTTTTCTAAAAATGCTTCTTGGAATCTAATCTGTCCCAATCCGTTCCCTTTTTATATTTGCTCAGTGGCAAGGCTTTCGCCTGATCGGGGTCTTCCATAAGCATTAATATACTACAGTTTTTCTCAGAACTTCCGGATCACCTCGAATTAATCATTTTCTCATCTGTAATTTGCTGTGCGTGCCTTGATCTATTATTTTGTCTTCGCATTTACGCTATGGGCTTCCCACCTTTGACCACATCATCACACACCTTTCCCTGACTCATCCAGGGGTGGTACCTGCCATTATCTAGAAGTTTGAAACCTATCAGCCATTCTTGCACTGTTTTGTTTGCCTTTATGCCCCAAAATAAACTACAATGTAAAAAAAACTTAATAACAAAAAGTCTGTGTTTGAGCTTGAACTAGAAATATACTTTCCTTTGATTTTGGGTCTTTGCCTGTTCTCTGAGTCCTTTGTATTTTGAGGCATCTAATGGGCTTCGTTACTACTTCCCGGGCCATGCCCGAACAGAGGCCGTAAATATTTGTATCCATTCATAAAAAGATTGTAAATGTATGCAACAAATCTTTGAAAATGCAATCTTAGTACAAGATTAAACCTTTTAAAAATATAAATAGAGCTACCAATGTTGCAAAATACTTGCTAGATAATTTAAAAATAATTAACCAATTTTTGCCACGTACGCCACGGCGTAGAAAAGTGAAGAGGTAAAAACTGGGAAGAGTAAACCAAGTGACTGCTGAGTTGTGATCCTAAGAGAACTGCTGCCAAACCATCATAAATGGTGGCGCTCCTAATGCGAGATGTCATGTGGTTATTGTACTACTGGGGGTCAGATAAAAATCAATCCTATTGGCAACTGTTATTTAAGTTTATCCTTACCTTCATTGTACATAGGATGCACTGTGAAGTTGTTACAAAAGGCCTAATTTGGACGATATACCCATTGTTCCCACTTGGTTTAAGAAGAGCCAAATGGGATATTATGTGTGGTGAGTATGGATGTGCAATTCATGAGTAGTGTGGTGCACCGCGTCCATGATGTTTCCCGATAACTGTGGAATGGATCATTGATTCACAGCAAACTTTAACCCCTTCCCCGCTCATGACGGAACCACTCCGTCATGAGCCACGGTTGCGCTGTGCTCATGACGGAGTGGTTCCGTCATGCTGTGGCCGTTGGCGGCCGCTCCGCCCACGCGGCGCTAATTCCCTGCCTGTGCGGGCGATTAGCGCAGTGGGCGGAGACGTGACGGAACCACTCCGTCATGAGCACAGCTCAACCGTGGCTCGTGACGGAGTGGTTCCGTCACGAGCACAGCGCCACCGCGCGGCCCCCAAACCCCCCCCCCCCCCCAGCGCCGCGGCGGAATTCCTGCCGCGGCGAAGGGGTTAATCGACCCAACAACTGCTTAATGACAAACCATGTTTTTGTCTTGTCGAATCTGAAAGTGGATATTGTGCTACATATAAATGTGAGACACATTATTGTTCTCTTGAAAAACATATACAAATATATTTTTTTAATATTCTTTCTTGTGAGACAACCATGGAAAGTCTAGTTTCCCAAGCTCCATAAGCATTTTCCCTGCAATGTATGGAATTCTAAGCTCTTTATATGACCTTTATTTGCTATTTAAGTTAGCAGCAATTGGTAAATTGTTATTAAAAAGGCACATCAGGTGAATAATGCCAAGATGTGTTTCAAACCCCATGAAGACGGAATGCCTATTGTAGTCATTGTTAGTGATCTGAGGGCTGGGTACAGGGTCCTGTTTCTGCTAAATGTTCCAACAGTACTTGTCATTTCTCCTTGCATGTCAAAGACTTATATTTTGTGCTTAAAAAGTGAATACTGTCTAAGTAAGTTAATAGGCGTGTTAACACTGTGTCAAACCAGAACAATGTTTTTTTAGCAAAAGGAAATGATTGCTCTGCTTTATTAAGTGAGAATAATTGAGACTAGAAATAATAGACAAGGATGTACAGTACATTAGAGTTAACATTTTGTTCCTTTAGGTATTATCTTGCTGTTCATGCAGATTATCTGTGCATTTCAACGTCTAATTACAGAAATGGATCTCTAAGAGCCTGAGATTTTCTTCATGCCTCAGTTCTTTCCTTTGAAAACGTCTTTGTTTATATTCTACCTCAAAAGTCTAAAAACACAAGTACATACAAGATGGGGAAAAACATCCCACTAAAAGCAATAATCTTTTGTTATTCCATTGTTCTGGTTTTGGGTTTTGCAGCTTGTCTATTCTAGACCTTAAAAATAGCATATTTTTAAATGGTCAATGTTAAAAGATGAGGCATGGTGTATTATTTACGGTAAATCAGTCATTACTTTTTCTGTGTATGATGCCCCCGCCCTCTGCAATCTCCAATCTGAACAAGCATTGACACAGTGAAATAAAAAAATAAAAAAGCCCTCCACCTATACAAGCATATGTCACAAAATTGAAAAAAGAAGAAAAGCGGTTGCGTAAAAACATGGTGATGATATGTTTAGGAAAAAAAATGAAATTAGAAAAATATAACCTTGTCCCTACATTAGGCACAAAGGTGTACTTAGAACAGGTACAGAAACGCTTTTTAGTTTAATCTCAGAGGACAATAAGTTTCTTATGGTGCTAACAAAGGATAGGGTTGGCTTTGAATTACTGTAACGTGAAAAAATAGTTTAAACACTCAAAAATAACTATAAAGGTTAAAAAAAAGAACAAAGAATAGAAAGCATAATTTGCTAAATTTTGGCCTACCAGCTCTTACACTGCAATGGCCTTCTTTTAGCGGGATATTCAAATGTGATGAGGCAAAATGCCGTCTCTTAATCTGCAAGAGAGCCAGTGGCTGAAGTGGGCCGACCCTTTTCCCATGCTGTATCCTGAGGTGAACGGTAGTAAATTGTGAATTACCGCTTACCAGACCAATAGACGGCCCAAATCCCTTCTGCACATCTATATGATTATGTTTTTTTTTATTACATTAGATGATTAACTTTGCAAATTGTGATTTTTAAAAAGCATTACATTCCATAAGCGGGAGGGACATCACTGACTCCTCTTGTGTGCTGAAATAATTCAGTGCCAAGGTAAAGTCACGGGAAAAATAATATTTGTATATTTTTACTCCAAATATTTCTTGGCACATAAAACTCCTTAATGTGTAAACCTCACTATTCTTCAACTGGTGTCCCCATCGTAATACCCTAGCTAAACCTTGTATCAATTAACTTACCAAGCCATATTCCAAACTGATAGTGGATATTGGAACAAGAGTATTAAAATTACATAATTTGCGTAAAATATGGCCTTCAATCTTATCCAGTAAACTCCAGTCTCTTACTGGAATTGATTCTATAGCATATAACAAAGTTGGGGGCCAATGGTTGCCCAAAGCCCTTCTGCATATCTATATATTTATGTTTTCTTTTACTACATTAGGCTGTGGAGATAGTGGCTTATTGAGTGCCAGACCTGGAAAGGACTACTTTGTAGCGTGTGGAAATTAAGGTTGCCACCAGGCTTACAACCACAGTTGTGCAAACATACTGCTGACCTACAATACACAAGTGGAATAAAGCCTGTGTATTGTAGTTCATCAATGTTTAGTCTGAGTTGAAGCCTCGTGTATTGTAGTTCGTGAGTGTTTTTTCTCGGGTGACTGCAGTTAGCTGACTCAGTAGTAAGGCAGGCCTGAGGGAGGCAAGAAACCTCTGTACATTACTATGCTGGCATATGGTGGGTGTTATTATGCTGTTTATCAATTAGGTTAAACTTACGGTTTTGTGTGGAGATTACTCAGAAAGCTGCTATTAATGTGGCTTGCCAAGTCCTCATTAGTATATTAACTGTGGAAGAGCAGACTACTGGCAGACCACCATCTGGTAAATATAATAGCCTGTCCTCGGGAAGTCGTCCTCAAAGCAAGAGCTGCCTTTAAAGACACTTTTCTTGCCTACAGGATAATCCTGGCACTGAGCAGGTGGGAGCCTAGTCAAACCTAGGGCCTGTGGGTGATACTTGAAAACAATGGTCTTAAGCTTATTGCGAAATTCAAGAAGAGAGGAGGATGCTAAATTCAAGAAGAGAGGAGGAGGCTAAATTCAAGAAGAGAGGAGGATGCTCTTTTGTGTAGTGGAAGGTCCTTCCATGGTTTAGTAGCGATGTAGCAGAATGTACGACTGCCAGATCTGGTTTTCCATATGGTTGATATTTGTGCAAGTAGGAGTCCGGACGCATAGATGTATCTGGGAGGTTTGTGAGAGCAAATAAGATTGCTGAGGCATGCAGAGTCAGTTTTATGTAGTGCCTTGAAAGGGGGGGTGAGGAGTTTGAATTGTGCTTGCTTGTATATATGGGGAGCCAGTGGAGCTCCTTCAGGTGTGGTGTGATGTGAGTGTAATGTGAGATTGGATTTCATTTACATATTTGATAGCTGATATACTCCATCATAACTTTTACATAATGCATACCTAGCAGCCAGAGCAGAGTCTCTTTTGCCTTCTAAACTAGCTGATCTTTTCCCCCCAAAATGTAACCAGCCCTGCTCCCAAGTTTGAGCATTTTGGCTCCATAAATCCTACTTTAACCTTCACCGTATGAAGGAAATTAAATTAAATGAAATGGGATTTGTAAAGCATGCAACTACTCAGAAAGTGTGTGTCAACGCTATTCACAATAAAAGGGGGTAGACTGGGTACAGAATGCCTAGTAGACGAAAAACCAGGTCTTAAGTTTCTTTGTGAATGGCCCCTCGCCTTCAAGTGACGCAGGTCTAATGGAAGTTTGTTCTAGGCTTGTGGGCCCAGGAAGGCGAAAGACCGGCCTCCTGCTTTAGAGAGGCGCACTCTCGGGACTGTGGCCAAATGGGCACTAGATGAAAGCAAATGTCTCTTGGAACTGTAGGGGAGTATCCTGGTAGACAGATAGCTCAAACCAATATGATTCAGTGCTCTGTTCAGTAAGAGGACCAACTAACGCCATATGTCTGCAAATCTTAAAGACAACAGGCCTTTTCAGCCAAAATAGGCACTCACTAGAGGCGTCCATATGGTCAATCTAACATTTCCACTGATTCGTACTCTTATTTTACAGTCATTATCAGAATCCCTCAAATAGAGCCATCTCAATGCCTGGACTGCAACTTAAATCAGCCATTTTTACGGATGATGTAACACTCCTGATACCCGAAAAAAGCACAAGCACTCCAATCCTACACGTTGTCTCAGAATTGTAGGATCGTATCTAGCAATCTTTGAGTAACGGTAGAACTTGACAAAATTGTACAAATTATTCTAGGGAAGACACCAGATTAAATATGTACGTAATGCAACCATGATATATAGTTAACCATGACAGTATATAACGACGATATTCTCAAACTACTGGAGCAACTATGTAAGGACCTCAATAGGTGAGTTAAGCTGGGCAAATGTCATTTTCCCACATAAAGTAAGATCAGTGCCTGTCTCAAGCCCATTTGAGATGTTTTACATACAAAGGTTCACATACCAGTAATCTCCTGTAGGGTCCTTTGCAGACCTTTAGTGTAAGGTGGACCGACCGTCCCAAACCTCCATATTAATGTAGTGGTGTTTTTTATTTTTAGTCCCCTCTCATCAGTTCGGTAACCAACCAAAAAAATAGTTGTCCCAAAGGGAACATTTACAGTAACAACTCAACTTAAACTCCCTTACTCAGATTTCCAGTACTAACCTTTTTAAATATAATTCATTGCTTTGTTCTACTGCCACCACACTGACTTACTGAGTTACATTGATCAGGAAATCTGAATTTATAAGCTACCTGTCCTGGATATCCCCAGTCTCCAGCAATTCCTAGATTCATACATAGGCTGGACCCTACCTGATTTTATCAATGGGTAGCCGAGAGACATATAAGTCTAGGCCTAATATATGTGATGGTAGGACCCCAATTTTGTGTGATACCTGTCTTCCTTTACCCTTATGGAAGAGGAGAATTAGTCATTTATCTTAATTCAAAGAAGCAAAGTGAAAGAGTTCTGATCATCTTGAAACTGCTTACAAACGTGCTCGAACCATTCTATGAGGAAGGCACTGCCAAGCCACTGTCCACTATTCCCACAGAGGCTTTGCGTTGTTTCATATACTGGTGGGATCTAGACATGGGTATTTAGAGCCACATTGAATGATAAGCATCGATCTGATCTAGAGCTGTGGCCACTTTATAAATATATAATACAAGAAAAAGGCCTTTAAGGTCCAGGATAGGTTGTGTTTGGCCAATATAGACTTAACAAATTGTTCCCCTCTGTCTCATCATCTTGCTGACATATCTTTGGTATCCATCGGGACATATAAGATATTTGGTGTGCCTGCATCACTGTCCAAATCCTCTGTAAGAAAATACTATCGTTAATCAAGAACATAACAGATTTATTTACCTCTCGAGCCACTAGTGATATTGTCTGGAGCCCCGCATTGAAATGGCTCAAGCATGCTGAACTTGCATCTAAGTTGGCTGATTACCCCACTGTTTTTTAGCAGAAAATCTCCTCCTTGTGCGTTGATGGAAATCAAAATTAAATCCATCTTGGGCTATTCGAAGATGTGGGACTTATTGACAATACAGAAGATAACCCAGACTACTGGAGACAAACATGCCATTGTATATAAGACAAGCAGACTTCTGGCCTTCCGGAGAGGATAGTTTAACAACATCCCAGTGAAATAGCAGCACTTTACCCAATCTGCATTTGTTTCTGTTCGTGATTATAGTTTGTATTGCAAAGCTATAAGTGTACATGAATTGAATACCTATCTGAAGTATGACTGTCAGAAGGCAACGACTTTACTGCAGTTTCTAGCTAATGCGTATGTCACATCACTCATCAAAATGTTGTTTTAAAAAAAAACACAGATGGACACAGTCTCAGATAATCCCACCAATTTGGAAAAGGAATTGAATACGCAAATTGATGCTTGGCTGCAGTTGATTAATTAAATTCAGATGCCGATTTCATTGTTCGATTAACACAACTGAAATATTTCCTATCAGAGCCCATTAGCCCCTGCCAATGACCAGATTTAATCTCATCAGAAACATTGAAGAGTGGAAATATTACTGCCTCTGTGGTGTGCATGTTCCTCGTCATGCTGGGAACGCTTTACTGGTAGTGTTGAAGCGGATACTGGGTCCTTTTTATTTAAAAATATATATATAGTTTCTCATTATTATAATTCTCTATCATATGACTTAGTTCTCCAACACTCCCTTGATCTTCCGATGGATCTTGTTTTGTACATTTGAGGGGTTGGATATAAAAGAGATCTAACATCAGGCTATCTAATAAGGATCAGGAATTGAATAACCAATTCACAAGTTAATAATTAGATTCATGCATATGACTCTCAATACCAGACTATATAAATAAATAATTATAACTGCTGGTCCGAATCTTCTACAGAAATATAGCTGGACTAAATTCATTCAGACCAATAGTTCTGCTTTTATTTGGGAGGGGGGAATGATCTTTATTGATTTTCAGCAATTTATACAAGTAAACTTTATCACTAATGGTATGCTTAATATACAATACCGGTTACAAGAGCAGCTTTGGTGGGGTACCAAGCGGTAACATAGACAATAATCTTAAAACCTTATTGACATGTTATGCTATTATCTCTAGATTTTCTATACACTTCAATTAAACTGCTATCGGTTCAGAGTTATCCGATCTCGTCTGCCTTATATCTGAAATTTAAATCTGACCGTATGCAATCAGGTATGAGTGTCCATGTATGAGGTTAGGTGGCGCCGGGGCGGGGCACCCCACAATCCGCGTAGTTGTGTATACAGTACAATCCCACCCAGTTCTAGGCGTAGGTATGCAGTCAATGAGGGTTTACTTTATGTGTGTCGATGTTGCAACATGTTTCGCTGAAAGTGCAGGGTGAGGGTGTGTTTTATGCTGCAGTTGGATTTATTGTGTTCAGTTTAGATTCTATAGCAGACAGGTACTCCCGCCATTGTACAGGATTAATTTGTGAGGGTATACGTGGTGCATTGGAGAATAGAGTCACGTGTTCTGCAACAAGTGCTCTGCGGAGGTCTAGAAGCCATGATTGAGTGCTGGGGCTGGACTGCGATTACCAAACCATAGCTATTCTTTGTTTTGCCAACCCCAATGCCAAGCCTAAGAATGTATTAAGGTTCTTATGTAGGGCGTTACGCTTCATGATTCCAAGCAAAAAATGTGGACCCCGGGCTATTATCAGGGTACTCGCTGCCTCCGTCAATGCCGCAGCTACCTCGTTCCAAAATGTCCAGAGATGAGGGCATGTCCAGACCATGTGGCAAAACATTGCTTTTGAGGTTAAGCATCTGGGGCAAACATCAGCGGAGGCAGGATGCATACATGCCAGCCTATGTGGTGTTAAGTACGTATGGTGGAGATAATTAAATTGCTTCTATTTCAGCCTAGCATTCGTGGATTTGACTTTAGGGTAGTTTATGCACTGTTTCCATTGCTTATCAGTAATATTTGTTATCAGAGCCGAGTCACAGTATTCGCGCAGTGGTGCCAACAGAAGCGGTGAGTCTGGTCTAAGAGAATTGTAAATGACCGCATGCTTACCCCGTCTGTGTGTTAGTAGAGTTTGCAGCAGCTGGGATGTGGTGGGCTCAGTGCGAGTGTTGCCCCATGTCTGGAGGAATTGCTGAGATAGTGTTGCGTGAAGCAGGCATGTTCACTGTGGTACCCCGTAGTCATCCATCGAACACGCAGAATCGTATAATTGCGAGTCTGCAAATAAGTCTCCCCAAATGTCCAGTCCCATTGCCCTCCAAGTTTCAAGCTCTGGGCGCCTGTGGCAGGTGTAAGAACCCGGGAGCAATTCTAGATTGGGGCATATGGTGTGGGTTGCCCATTAGATAGTACATATGTTAGCCAGCTGTGTCTTGCTGCTAGCATTAGTATATTACCCCATGTTTTCTGCAGTGTGGTAGTAGAGCCTGATAGCCATTCTATCATAGCTGGCTGTCGCAGTGCGATCACCCAAGGGGACAATTCGATTAAGTTACTGTTCACGAGCCACGTCATGGGCCACTGCAGTTGCGCAGCAGCATAGTACTGTTCATAATTCGGTGCCCCTAAGACCCCTTCAGATGACCAATAGTTCTGTTAAAGCAATACACAACAATAACATTCCTACCTGATGATTAGATATTTCTCTATACTGATCTTTCCCTGTCATTAATAAATCAACTGGAGGAGACAAATCATTATAAGACATATACTCTGGTTTAGTTAAAGGAGATATTTATCAAAATCATTCAAAGGGTAGTACATCATTAACAAAAAGTTGGGATTTTAAAGGGTGCTGGACAGTCTAATTAGTTTGGACTTGCCATAAGTGGAAAGGAGCCTTGCAAAGTTCGTCAAGAACATGACCACATCAACTCATGTACAGTGACCCATCGGGAAAAAGTCCAAGATTGGCGCAGACAGCATATGTGTTAGCCCGGAAAGAGCCAGTAAAGTCTGCAAAGGATCCCAAAGGAAAGATGCAGAAAAGTTAAAGTGTGGTCTTCGGGGTCTGTCAGAGAGCCTGTCACACTGCCAGCCCCATCCATCTAGTTCCGGGGTCACACCTCCTTGATCACCTCATTTTGTCAGACCACTCAGTCATTGGTCAATTCGTATAAGATGATTGTCATATGGCATAAAGGTAGAAACATATTATAGGAAGAGGTGGCACCGAACACGTAATTTGTCAGTTCATCCGGTATATGTAAACCTCCAAACAATGATCCTTAAGCAACAGGCACATGAGTGAGTTCAAGTTTCCCCTAGCAGATGTTCCAAAAGTAACAACGTATGTTGCAAATAGTCCTTGTAAGCGAGTGAGAATGCTTCTAGTATAATACAGTTTCGTTTCACATTGAAAGTTTTGAAAAACTTCTCACAAGTGTAAGACAAAGAAGAGTAGGGGAAAATGCATGGCTATAATATAGCTAGGTTGAAATATGCAGAATATATAGTAATGGAAATTTACATTTCATAGGGGAAATAAATATTCAAAAAACACTTTCAACCTGTAAGCACCTAGAATATGCTACATGCTGAATTGCAAAAATCACGTGTAACTATGGCAATCTACTGCATTTTCAAGGTACTAACGTGTAAAATTATTTTAAATCATAAAAGATTAATATAATTTCAAATACTTTACATAGCACACAATAAAGATCATAATCTGAATGTTTTAGTACAATTGTGCTAAATGTGGCTATTCAGCACCAGTTTTTCTTTTTTTCATTCAGTTCAGAATTTCACATATATAGATGATGAAATGCAGATTGCTATTTCAATGAGGGTAAATAGAAGTTTTATCACACGAGTACATCACTTTATCTTTTTCATACATGTTGAATAAATAACTAAAACTGGTTAATAAAATATCAACCTATATTATTTAATGTATATAATTTCATCTATTCTACAATTTATCTGCATGATTTTACCATTCAGTTCCTAAATCCTCTCACATTATTTTGCATGTCTGTTTAACGTCTGATTAGTGCACGTTTATTCATGTGTTACTTTAAACGTCTCAAAATCAGTTTATGTGTCACATAAAAATTCATACAGCTTTTTAGCTGTATCAGTAGAATAAATTTGATTACATCATCTTATTTTTTAGTCCTTGAAAATTGGCTATTTGTAAAGATGACTCAATCTAACATTTCTTTTGTCATTCAGCAGCAGTGCACATCATAAGATTCAATATTCATTGTCGATAAAAAGAATTCCTCAAAACTCCAAAATATTTAAATTTCCACTTTTTCAATCAATGGCTTGTAGAACTTTTGAAAACATCATGACAACTCCTTTCGCTCGCTTTCCATCCAGGACTGTATTTTCCTCAACACCAGCTGCATCCCCAACAAGGCCAACAAGAAACAATACCCTGACATGCCTGGTCAAGAAACTAGCCGCCTCAGGTGATCAGCGTCACACTGGGTGCTCGGACTCAACCAGACTGGAGACGAAGAGATAAAAGAAAAAAAACATTAAATGCAGGCTTTTTTCTAGCTATCCAACCATGATCTGGAATAACATTCCAATCAAAATTAGAATTGTACCCTCCTTCAATGCAGGAAGAATATGGAGACCAATTTCTTCCAGGAGCATCACCCCATCCTCCACAATGTTATACTTCCCTTTACCTTCCCTCACTGAAAACAATACAAATCCTACTCCTTTGTTCTTGTTTGTTAGGAGATCTGTGTCCCAGCTAGGTTGACACTAAAATTGCACTACTTAAGTAACGCTTCATGCACACAATTTTCCATGAAAATGTGGACAAATTTCAGATGAATTTTAGCACTAATGGAAACACGTTTCGTACGCTTACCTGGGCTGAACTTATACATGCAATGTCAAGAATGTATGGACTGTTATGCAGATCATTTTGTTTTAATCATTCTTTTTGAAATTGTAGTACTATTCAAAACCCTCTTCTCTATTCCACTATTCCCTCCTCTCTCCACCGACACCACACTCAACTTTTTCTTTCTCCTCTACAAAGAATACAACATATTCATTTTTTGATATGTCATACTTTTAAACAGCAGTGTAGTTAAAAATCATGTAGCATGTCGGTTTTATCAGATTTGTTGCAGCCAGATGAATTCTTGATGCGCCTTCAATTACACAATGACTATTATGTCTTACCTTCTTTTATTTGAATCCTTCATCTGATACCTTCTTTTGAAGGTTTTGTGTGTCATTTCCTCTGTAATACTTCACAGTTATTCATTTTTTCTTTCACCGCGGCATGTCTAATTTGCTTTTTGACATTTCTGAAATGCACTTTGTTTGACACTGTCAAACCTGTTAACCGTTATCCCAGCTTTGTGTTAACATTTTGCTCCTTCAACAGTACTTTTTATTTTTCTATTAAGGCATTAAGTTTAGATTTTCAAAAGGCACGCAGTACCTATTTGTAGTAATTAGATACAATTTTCTGTATTTTTCCTGCAACCTCAAATAACTGTAATTTGCAAATAGCATGGAGAAATGGGTAATTTAGGATTTAATAAGCCAACACTTCATTTTTTAGTTTCTTAAATTCATTAATATCTAGGGTTAAAAACGAACATGTAAATCTATTAGATTTCATTTTATGTTACATAAGTTAACATTATCAATTTCAATCTTTAATAAAAAGATAATGTAACCAAATTCATAAAATGATGTAACCACATAGTATGGAGCAATTGGAAATAATGTGTATGTGTATATGTATATGCGTGCATGCCATGAAATAAATGTTCGACAATAACATTTCAAAATTTAGAGCAGCCACACTAATAACAAAGTCGCCGTTATTTTTTACCACAGTGCAACAAAATTGACATTATAACAGCACAGTAGACAGATTACATTTAACAGTTACTTTACCAAGAGAAACAACTCTTATAATAGTCACCTCTCCTCGAATCATTACTTGGGTGATGTCCAAATCCATGTTCAGTGAATTCCTTTTGTTGATCTTCAGCCTTCTAGTGAGTGCTGTAACCCTTTTGGAGTATAATCATAGATAGGTCTTTAGTTCAGTCACATAACATTGAAATCAAATTTTATGGAGATCCAATGTAGGAGGAAAAGGGTATGCCATCGCTAACACAGGTCTCGGGTAACTCATAAAATGTGGGCGTGTGAGTGCACACATTTGGCACATTCCAATTTTAGTTTGTACTGTTACTGCTATGTATTAGAAAGCGAGTCAAATACCATATACTTGAATGAGATGTCATGAGTGGCTTTGTAATAGGAATACCCAGTTTTTTAAGCTCCATTAAATGTATGCACTGTTTCTATCTGAACACTTAATACAGACATCACTGTCCTACAGGGATATATTTCTGCCATATTATGTCATAGGCTACTGTCCATAATATCTACCTTTCTTAATACACAACACGACCCATGCTACCTTGGTCTGTTTTGTGCTTGTTTAATTCAGTGATTACCTTAAAGCCTTGTTCAAATTGTGCTTGTTGAGGAAAAGCATGCACACTCTCTTGTGAGTACCGTTGTGGTATTGCTGGAAAAATCTTCGCTGATTGCTTGTTTTGTGGCCTTAAGCTCTTTTAATTAAATCACTTTATTTTAAAGAAAAGAGCACAGCTTTCATTGATGGCCCAACATTAACACTTAATTTTTGGTCCAATGAGCATTAAGGCTGCTGTCTCTCACTTCTCCTTATCAAGTACCATCCCCATCTAGTAGGAAAATCTCCTCAGGAGGACCTCTGACGTACTGATAGAAGTCTCCTTACTCTGAGATGTGAAATTTAGTACTAAGTCTGAAGAATTCTGCATAGGGCAATTTAAACCAGCAAAGCCCTGACCTCGGTAAAGTAGGATCCAGTGATCGATGTCAGGAGCACCTCACAGGTCCTTGGAGCCTTCTCCCCACCGCCACTTATGAGTTAAATCCTCATAAACTTGATGATATCCTAGTTTCAAAAGTTTTTGAATATCCGGTTACCAGTAGGGTAGGAATGGGCCATAAAATAGTTCTGGGCACCAAAATAAAAGTAGCCCAGTAGTGAATTGGATAGCTAAAAAAAGTGCCAACATTTGCCAACTGAGGTCGTTTTGAACTTATAGAGACACGCAGAATAGGTGTATTGTACGGTAAGGGAGACTTCATGCATTTTTGGTGGGTGAAGGAAATGTTAGTGGTAATATTAAGGAAATAAACAGTAAAAACCAGCCCACTGGACCATAAAACAGACTCACAAGCAACCCAAAAAAAAGCCCTCACACAGACTTGTCAGTCCAGTCCTATGGGCACTGCCAGAATACGCAGATCTCTTTGTAGCTAAAACACAGCATTTCAGTTTTGAAAACTAGGGTGATTTTGGTATTGGGGTCACTAAATTATTCCACCCGATTAATTTTTCATTCTAGGTAAACATAGTATACTTTTTTAAATCCCTCCTTTTAAATAAATTCATTTTTGTCAGTAAAATGCTATTATTTTCATGTAATCTTTTGTTAGATTTACATTTAGTAAAATGCTATTATTTTAACAAAATCTTTTGCTAAATTTACATTTTTCTAAACACAACACCTGGAAAGCTCAAGTGAATATTTTATTACAAACTTCATCATTTACGTTATGTTTTTATGATATATATATATATATATATATATATATATATATATATATATATATATATATATATATATATATATATATATATATATATATATATATATATATATATATATATATTTGAGTACTTGTCCATTATTTGAAAAGAGTACGATCGTAAAAATGAACCTACACTATCTAAATGGTGGGTGTCCAAATTTGTTCAGTGAAGCCAGGAGTAAATTCAAGATTTTCAGTGTAATCACTAATGTAAAAAAATTCAATTTCCATTCATAAGTAAATTTATGTCATCTGTACTAAAATTCTAGAGTTAGTCTGCCCATCTGTATCTACATTGGATACCACTGATGTTAAAAAGTAGGGTGGAGGGAGAGAATCCAACACATAACAATATGACCAAACCAAAATGATCACACAGAGGACCATGATTTTGAAGTAGAATAAAGAAATGCAAAAACAGAGCTGAAATAACAGAAGTGGATTGACCGTTGTACATATAAAAAGAGACTGAGTCACTAGCTGCATATGTACTTAATTTTTAACATCTAGTGATTACACCAGGCTACGGTCATCACAAAAAGGTACATTCTGATCTCCTGGTGTGATAGAGGAGTTGGCCTAACGGCTAGGGCGGTCGACCTCGAATCTAGGGAACTGGGTTTGAGTCTTGGCAAAGACGCAGAACATCCTGTGATTCTGGGCAAGTCACTTAATCTCCCCGTGCCTAACAAAAAAATTTATGTGTCCTCATGTAATGCAACTATGTCAAGCGCTCTGATACCCGATTCGGGTCAAGTTTGTGCTATATAAAACTCTGTAAAAAAAGAAAAAAATATAGACATGTGGCCCGAAATGCATATGCAGCTAGTCACATTGTTTTCACGTGGTTCTACTTCAGACTATTCCACCAGCATGACGTGGAAAGCACTAGGCATGGATTTTGTTCATGGCCAAAATCCATGAGAAGAAGTGGAGATTGATCACTGCATTTAGGATTGCATACATTAAAAGTAGAAAAAGTGTTCCTCTCTTAGGGAACTCTGAGGACATTATTTTTAATGTGCTCAAGTTTATTTTTTGACTTAGGCCTGAATGGAACAGCGACATCTGAGGATCAAATTAAACACTTGCTCCTTTTTGTGAGCGAATCATGGAAAGCATTGTTATCTACACACTGCCTTTCTTTATACAATGCTCCTAGTCACTCACCACCACTCTGATGGAATAACTTTGTTCTCCACGCTTGTTACAAGAGAATCGCAGGTGGTCATTATCACTTGATGTAAGCACTGCAGGCGACAAGGCTAAACAAAGAGTTTCTGTCTAGCTGAAACGCCAGCCACAAATTCATGAGAGGTATTATTTATGTCTTCATTTTAAAGTACTTTTGTCAAAGAACAAACATCTCCCATCTGTGGAATAAGGGGACTTGACAAACTGACACAAAAAACATGTAATTGTGATCTTAGGTAAAGACTAGCAATTTACATCCTGACAAATTCATTACATGGGCTTTTTATCATAAAGTGCCATCCACGTTTAGAAGCAATTTCTCAAATTTATTTCTCTGTGTTTATCTTATCGTTACTAGCTCCTGGAGATGTTTATCTGGTTTTCAAAGTAAGGGAAATATTGTACATTTTTGTCTTTTGTGCTAATTGAATCTAGAAGGTATTGCTTTGAATTATAAAAAGAAAACCTCTAGCCTATTGTTAACTTCATTGTTTGCCCTTATAACGAGAGTTCATTTGTTTTCGGCTCCGAGAGGCCTTTGTTCAAACAACATTGGAATGTTGCATTGTCTTCAATGGAGTACTCCACATTCCAATGTTCTAATAAGGCATTAAAAAACTCCCATGCAGTTCTTAAATCAATAAAGTATGATACAGTTTGTATAAAAGCTAAAACAATTGCAAAACAAACCCCAAGAAATGGATTCCCAATGAGCATAGATAAGACTAATAATGCTACACATTATATGCTGAAAACGTAATATTTTATAAAGACCCTGACTCATTTCCCAAAATCGTATCAAACAACACAATATGGTCACTGGGCAAAAAGTGCCCTTACAATTCTGTCCTTAATAGACATAGGTCTAAACAGTAATTACATTTTCCTATTCCCATCAATTAGTTTAACTGTTGCCTTTTGTGCTCTTTGCATATATGCCACTAGAAGATTCAGGGAGCCTGGAATGCTGAGATTTGAGGCACTAAAAGGGCAATTACCCTGGCCCCCACAACAACTGTTCTGTTGACCCTAGGGAAGCCCCATGGCTTCTCTAGAGTTTGTAAAGTTGGAAGAAGACACCTTGCTGCAAATTACCAACCCAGTGGGACTCAGATAGCTCTTTCAGCTACATGACCAAAACACTGCCTCCTCTGTATCTTTTACATTTTATTAGATCAGAGACCAATAGAAGAGACATGCTTAAGATCCTTGATTCTGTAGTAAATATAGAGTTCTACTCTGTGATCACCTCCTTCTCTGACAATGAAACTTTTAAATGTTATTTAAAAAAACTAAAACAATAGACGGAGGGTCCTAATCTCCGAGGGAAGGGCCTGGCCCAATAGCAGAAGAGTGGTACGAGTATTCTAGATTACAGGGGTCTCCAACCTTTTCTGTAGTGAGAGCTACTTCTGATCAGTGAAAATAATAGTGAGCTACTAAATGCCAATCAACTCACGCATTTTTACAAGTGACCTCCAATGCCCAGCTTCATTGACTTGAAGCCTAATTTCTTCGAAGACCATACTGTGATTTGAACACGCACTGCAGTGAACTGATTCTCCGTGGAGAGAAAAATGAAAAAATCAGATCAGCAATTATTGATAGTCACTTGAAAAGTGAAAATAATATATTTTTTAACAAGTTGCTGTTTTCTTTCAGTTGCTTCTGACAAATTCTGTATTGGTACACAAAGTATGTGGACCTTTTAAAAAACATAAAGGGTGCAGAATCTGGAGCTAACTTCTGATGGCTGCATGAAAGCAGTCGACCAAACAGTTTGTACACACTGTGAGATGCACAGCAGATTCCTCAGTATCAAAACATTTCCTGCTGGTGGTGCCTGGGGTTGACGATCTGGTGACTCAGAGTTAGCTTAGAACGCTGCTTGGTGACTTGGCGGTGGATGGTCTCAGAGGCCTGACAGCAACTGGGGCTGTTGGAGAGGCTGGGGCTGTACATATGTCTGGTGTGCTGTGTCGGCCAAACCTGCTGCTGGCGCACCAACAGCCCCTTAGCTGCACAGATGAAAGGATATGGCTGTGCGTGTGAGATTCGGGTGAGCTCAGGGAGAAGATCTGCTCCACGGCCAGTCACGTGCTGGACCCGATATGCCCAGGTGAAATTTCATTTTGAGAGCAACCTATTACCTGGGCAACTAATCATAGACTCAGTCTGATAAGGTATCATGATAACATTCTGTTCAATGTGTTAATTCCCTTTTCAAAAACAAACCCATTAACACCCTCGCCAAGCAACCAAGCACTAAAGCCATACTCATCACAGTACTGCCAGTTGACCTGCTGAAGAGTACTTTTCTCTCTTCACACCGACAATCATGTGAGAACCATTCAAATAAAGTTACCTAAATATATGACACCGGTAGGCGAAACATATTACATAAGCGCGAACGACCTGACTAGCAATGTGGTATCGGAAATAACCAGTACAGGAAGCACCATGGACAACTGACAACCCCTTGAACACAAAGGGATACACCCATCCGTGCACATGACACACTACACATGTTTAAAGTAATCAAACTCTTACTGTTGGATACAGTTCCTTAATCAGACACTTAGGAATATTCCTTTATGCTTTGTTTGATGGGGAACCTGTTCTCATGACCTGAGTGCCTAGAACCTGAGATGATCAGGATTCAGAGATTCAGGATTCAGAGAGAACTCATGACGAAACTGGAGAGTTTGCTGGTGGCTTGTGAAATACTTGGAAAACTTAGTGCACCTGTCCAGTTGTGATCTTTTCCACATCTGTTTCCAAATGGACTTTTATTTTCAGACCCATCGTGAAGCCTTACAAAGAAGTAGAGTTTTGAATGCACAGCTTTTGTCTAGTCCAGCAATTGACCTTTAAACACATCCTGGATCAAACTGAGGAATAAATCGATCGCCATTTATCAAACTCTTAAAAGAGAGATGGTTGCCGGCTCGTGATGCAGACTGGTCTGTTTTTCAGACTGCTGGATTTGTGTTTGTGTATTCATCACACTTTGACAAGCATGCACAAATTCTGAACTTTAAAGTGCAAGAGCAGACTGAGACGATATCCCAACCCCTATACAACACCTTGCATAAAGCATAGTGTGGGCCTTGGATACTATCATGCTTTAGAAGCAATCATGGCCTGAGGGGTTCGGCCATCTTGGGTGAGGGAGGGGTAGCGCTGCAGATGCTGGCCGCCTCCCACCCTCCTCACATCAGATATAAGGACATGAACATCCGTCCGCGCAGTGGGCGGGCGCAGCGGGCGCGCCAAAGGTGCGCCAAAGGCAAGCCCGTCTGCGCCCGTCCGCGCCTGGCCCGTGCCCAGGGCCAAGAACCCTGCTTCAGCCGCCTTATACTCTAAGCTAGTCTATACACCCATGGCTTTGATGAAGCTCCAACCTACCTCCTCATCTCGATGCACCAAACATGACTTATCACAAACACCTATGGTCACCAAACTTAGCTGCTCCCACTGTAACAGCGTGATTGTCATTGACAATACGAACTTCAAGCCCAAAAGCCAAATTGATGCCACGGAGGTGGTTATTCTTATGGCCCTCATTAACGCTCGATCGCTGGGTAGACACAGACAAGAAATAGCGGACCTTATCATTGACAACAACCTAGACACTCTATACATCACCGAAACGTGGACTGATGATGCTTCAGCCCCTGATCTAGTGGTAGCATTGCCTCCTGGCTATAAAGCCTATCGACAGGATAGGGTCGGTAAAAAGGGAGGAGGTCTAGCAATTATAACAAGAGACCAGTTCGAAGTCCGAACATCCCCTATTCCCGGTGCTTCATGTGAAGCGATGCACTTTGACATTAAGTTCTCAGCTCTTTTTACTTTTAAGGGAGTTCTCCTTTACCGCCCTCCTGGGTCGAGAGCAGCCTTCCTGACTAATTTACACGTAATAACTGAATTGATAGCCACGGAAGATTCCACAACTATAATGGGCGACATGAATTTCCACTTGGATCTAGAAAATGATAAAGATACTGCCGCCCTTACATCGGACCTAGAAACCATGGGCCTCAGACAACTGGTCACCTCCCCTACCCATCAGGCAGGACATACATTGGACGGTATATTTTCCAACGTAGAGGACCTACATATAATTAACATTCTTCCTATGTCATGGACTGATCATTTCGCTATTTTTAGCAGCCTGACTATAAAGGAACAATGGAGGAAGAAGCCCATAGCTATAGTGCCAGGCCCCTTTAAAGTATGGAAGAGTCTCAACCATACTGAATTAACATCATTACTGGACAATACTTGCCCAGAGATATCTGATGATCCCAATACCGCCACCCGTCAATTTCATGAATGGATAGGTGCCGCTACTAATCAGTTAGTACCCACTAAATTCCATTCTAGAAACAGAAGCTCACCAACCGCACCGTGGTACACAGAGGAACTGCGTACTCAAAAACAACTGTGTCGGAACAGGGAAAGGTACTGGCGCAGAAACTACAATAACGAAAGCAAGATTAAATATAAACAATCGTTATCTATTTACAAACTCATGATCACTTCTGCCAAAAAGACCTTCTTTTCAGAACAAATTGAAAAAGCCAAAAACTCGAGTAGACAACTCTATGATATCACCAAAACCCTGTCCGGCAACGTACCTGATTTACATCCGTCCCCGTCTCAACCACTCTGCGACGCATTGTCTGAATTCTTTTATTCCAAAGTTAACAACATCTATCAAGCGTTCATTTCAACCACCATCACCTCCAGAGCCCCTACCTGTCATACCACCTCAGGAAACATCCTGTCCAGTTTTCAGCCTCTTAGCACTGAACAAACAAAAACCATTATCAGATCTATCAAAACCGGATCGGCCTTAGATCCCTGCCCTTCTTCAGTGCTCTCTAATGTGATAGATGTAACCGCTCCTGTTCTTACTCATGTTTGTAATATTATCCTTAGTTCCGGGATTTATCCAGACTCCTTAAAAAACACTCTAATTAAGCCCTTGCTTAAGAAATCCAACTTAAATAAGGAGGAACTAAATAATTACAGACCTATAGCAAGCCTCCCTTTCTTAGCTAAGGTGACGGAGAAAGCCATGAACCATCAGCTTTCAGAATACGTAGAGAAACATCAGCTGCTGGATGACACACAGTTTGGCTTTCGAAAGTATCACAGAACGGAAACCGCCCTTCTCAAGGCAGCGGACGACATTAGAATTGTCCGTGACCAGGGAGGGACAGCATTACTTGTATTGCTAGACCTCTCGGCAGCCTTCGACACGGTCGACCATAAGATCTTAGTGGACCGTGTCGGACGGATGGGAATTCTTCACACTGCGAGAGATCTGCTTTCCTCCTTCCTGGCTGACAGAACACAAGTGGTCACACTGGGGCCATATCAATCGGCCAAGCGTTCACTTCCTTGTAGGGTTCCTCAAGGCTCCTCCCTTAGTCCGACACTTTTTAACATCTATGTGTCGGACCTTGCGGGTGTGATCAAAGCATTCGGGATGAGCCTAACCTCATATGCTGATGATACGCAACTAGTGCTGGCCATTAAAGGTGAAGGGCAGGAGGTGGCAGAACGCTTTAAAAATGGTATGGTAGCAATCGGAGAGTGGATGACAGACAACTGTCTGAAACTTAACTCCGATAAAACGGAGGTGCTCATTTTTGACTCTCTCTCCCCGAGCTGGCCTACATCCTGGTGGCCACCAGCCTTTGGTACTCCCCCCAGTCCGACCCTCAAGGTCAGGAATCTGGGAGTAATTTTTGACAACCATCTTAATTTCATGGCACATGCAAACAAGGTAGTAGCCACTGCCCATCATAAACTCCGAATGATAAGGAAAATCATTCCTTTTCTGCCAGACACTGCCGCTAAAACATTGGTCAGTTCTCTAGTTCTTTCATCACTAGACTACTGTAACTCACTTTTTCTTAATGCCCAAGCTAGGGTAACAAAAAAATTGCAGACAATACAAAATGCATCAGCACGTCTCTTGTCCAGAACACCCAAGTTTGCACCTATCACTGACACCATAAGAACTTTCCACTGGTTGACCATCCAAAACAGGATTAAGTTCAAATCACTGTATAATTTACAAGGCGCTTCACGATCAGGGACCACGCCTCCTTAAGGACAAGCTTATACCTTATAGACCATCCAGACTGCTTCGTTCTACTACCTTGAACCAACTATTGGTTCCGCGCTCCAAAACAGTGTCATGGGGTGACTGCCAGTTTCTAGTCGCAGCCCCAAAGATATGGAACACTCTGCCTCAACATGTTAGAACCTGCCCCTCACTTTTACAGTTTCGGAAGAAGCTGAAAACTTGGCTGTTTAATCAGTGATAGTATTCCTATCTCCCGATGTTTCCCATACTTCGGTAAGAGACAGCTGCTAAGGTCTAGCGCCGAGACGCCTACGGGTATTCGTTCGCGCTTAACAAATGTCAAAAAATAAATAAATAGAGCTAATAAAACTACACAGGCTGCAACTAGTCAACAGACTCCAGGTGCAAATAGAATTGACACTTGAGACACTAAAGTAGTTGGGTGTCATCGACATAAGTGTCAAGATGAGATGGGATCAAACAGCTTAACGGAATCTTTGCAGAGAGATAGGTTGTTGTTTGTATTGTCTGGTGAAATGTAAGAGGGAGTGAGTGAGGGTTGGCTGTTCAGATTTGTAAACAAATACTTTTTAAAAATCCAACACAGACAACTAGGCACCAGGACACCAAAGTGTTAATTATTGTCCCAGGACTGGCACCTATAGGGTTCGATGACATTAGTAGCTATGTGGTGTCCATATCTAGGTTACGTGTCTTGGCGAGTAGGTATGTCTAGGATGATTGATATACATTATTTGTACTATGCATTGTACAAGGCCATGTATGCATGTCCTTGGCTGAGGTATATACGTAGGACAGTTTAGTGTTAGGGTAGGTCAGCACTTACCATCAGCATGAAAATATCTGTAATCAATTGGATAATTTTAAGACCAATTCGTGTCATTCTTCTCCCCTGGCTGGTACTCTGAAAGTCCCAGGCAAAGTAAGCAGCCTTGGTTTGTTTCAGCTACCTCCAGGGTACAGTGGTCAGCCTAGGCCTGTTTGAAAACCACCCTAACAGACTGGACAATTCAGAATAAAAGGAATCTATACGGTATGACTAGCACCCAGTGTTTCAAGTGACAATCTTACTATCATAAATGCCTGTAAACCTTGGTATTTTTCAGATTTTGGCACAATAATGAGGAATAAAATGCATTTCTTAGATCTATTACTTTAAAACACTTCTTGGCGACAGAATGACTGAAATCCTCCTCATAACAGCTGACCTCAACAGGCAAACAAAAAATGATTTGAAATCTTGCCAGTCTGTCATGAGTGTCTCTTCAGGAATAGTACGAAGATTATCGCCTCTTGGGGAAATTAAGCTGCAACTTTGTTCACAAAATTGCTCAATGAGAATCCTGCAGCCGCGGCCCGTGGAGGCAGTTCCGTGGGGCGGTAAGGCGGGGCGGGGGAGGGGCAGGGGCAGGGTGGGGGGTTCTAAAAACCGGAATATGGATAATTGCAGGTAAGTAAACAATTAAATAAATAAAACAAATTTCGTAGCGTGCGCTGCATCGCATTTGGCGATGCAACGCACGCAACGAAATTCGTTTTATTTATTGTTTTCGTAATTTACCTGAAATCGGCCGTATGCCGCATTTTACAACCCCCCACCCTGCCCCTCCCCCGTCCCACGTCACCGCCCCGCTAACACGCCCTATACGGCCCGTGGCTGATTCAGACCAATTTTGGACAAAGCTCCTCCCCGAGGACACGATTACTACAGAGGACGCTTTCAGTGGTGACTCGCAGAGGGAGTGCGGTGGGGCGGGTCGTAAGTCTGAGTCCACTATCCCCCCACCCTGCCCCTGCCCGCAGCACTCCCTCTGCGAGAGGCCACCGGACGCATTGCGTGGTTCTGAATCAATGTCTTATTGGCTATAATATTCACTATATTCCATGGTGTTGAATAAACTTACTAAGGACATTTGTGATATTCAAAATGTGTGGGGGGTTTTCAGACTGGTCCATCCTTGTATGTGTGAAAAAGGAAGACTGCATGTTGTTGCCATTGACTAAAGTGTTTTTATAATGCTCGAATTAGAACATGGCCTCCCAATTAGTCGTCTCATTTTGTTTCAGATTCTAATTATTCCAGAGTGGAGTACTAGATTAATCTAGCCTTCCATTGTTATCCACCAATTAAATGGTGAACCAGAATTTCTGGTGTAATAGAATTATTTGTACTGAATCTGTCACCCTGAACTGGTGTCATTATTTCAAACTCACCTGGGCGCTTTCTTCTTACCCATTCCTTTTGTATAGTGTTTGTTTCTTGATTATCTATTAATTATAATTGTGTCTTTTTAAAACAGGGGTCACCTTCTATTTTATCACTATAATCCCTGCCAGTGTCTCAGCTGTAATATTCTTATATCTAGCAAACTAGCCTTCAAACCCCCAGTGCTTTTGCTGTCTTATATACAGGCAGGAAATAGTTTTAACATTTACAACATTTTTTAAAGAAATATCTGCTCCAAACTCTTACAGTAACATTTTTCCGGCTACAGCTTGTGCAAGTTTGATACATTTTTGCTGTTGGATGTATTTTGTGTTATTTGTTTATTTTTTTATCCTCTGCAATCTGTTTTTGCTCCGAAGTACAGAACGCTTTACTGCTGCCCTTGGGAGGCTGAGTTGCCTCTTTCGCTGCAAATGTTGGTTTCCTTCCGGTCTCTGATCTCTTCTTACCTGGGTGGGTTTGCTTTCTCAGTACTTTTTTTCTTTCCCTTGAGATGAACGCAAGTGTGAGAAACACTGTTCATCAACTTGTTTTTATAGAAAATCAGTAACAGAAAGTTGTTTTGCATTTTGTACCATGCGATATTGTGTAATTTAAAATGAGAACCTAATTGAACACCTAATGCACCACTGAACGACTGAATTCGAAATGTGTTTGTTAAACGATAGTGTCGTCAAGCCTCTGCAGTTATTGGGATGGAAAAATGGGGTTGAGAATGGTTCATAGTGGGCATGAACGTCCAGTTTTGGCAGGCACTGAGGTGCCATTCTTATGGAAAGGACTACAATTTGACAGAGAACCTAAGAATTGGTGACATTAACCTACTGAGCCCCACCATGGCAACGGTATGACATGTACAGCAGGATTGCAGCTAGGGTGTGTGCGAAATGCGCATAAATTTGCAAATCTGAAAACTACAAGAAATTAAAATCTGGAATTTAGAGGTGTGTTCACTAGTGCGAATTGCACCCTTGCTTCCAATTTGTGACATGAAGTGACATGAAGAGCTGCTCGCGTTGTTCCTGTGGTGACACAATTATTTTGCAAACACTCTTTAATTACGCAGCCAGGCACTAAGGCGTAATTTCAGGAATTTTGCGTAATACGCGCGACACGAGATGCTTAAATTTACACACGATTATTATACCCGTGCAATGTGAATGCTATCTGTGCCTACGCAGAATGCGTGGAAGGTCAGAGGGTAATCCAGTCCACCTATGTCTATCAAAGGCTTGTTTGAACAGGATTTCTTTCCTTCACTTCCGTCCTGTTTATTCTTTTGTGCAGTGCACCGTGCAAAACTACGCTGCTTCTAGTCGCTTCACAGCTGCTTGCATTGACTTACACGTGTTCTCGATGCAGAAGAGTGGTGGTACACCTACAAGCTTCTGTAAGACAGAACGTTGGCTGGTGGACTTTTGATGGGAACAGTCAGAGACGTTTTAAGGCTTGGCCAAAAGGGTAAACTCTGGCCCAGGGCCACAGTCTATCTAAGGGCCCCTAGATCAATCAGTTATGTTCCCTACCTAGTCCTGCGTTGATGGCCTTGAATGATGCTGAAACCTAGATTGTTTTGAATACCATTTTGCATTAATTTATTTTTAATACGAGTGATGTGTGGGAGTCAATTACAGACGTTTTGCAGGCAAATGTTGTTTTTCAGCACCATTCAACATCCCAAAAAAAGTTCCTTTTAGATCTAAACAGCACCTCACATATGAGAACTGGCAGTGGGTCGCTGAGATTATTTGCTAAAATATCAGTGAGCTGCTGCTATGTTACAATTTTGAGAATACAGATAACTATTCCTGAATATTAGATGGAAGCACATTTAGAATTTGGACCAGAGGGCCTGTGCAGTGCTGGTGGCCTGGCTAAAAATGGCACAAAAGAGCTGAAATTGGATCATAAATTCAAAGCTGTTCCGAAAAGGAGCCCCCGAAATACGTTTAGCCCAGGGCCCCCAAAATCCTTAAGATGTCCCTGAGAATAGTTGCATTAATGTGAGTAAAAATTATGAGGTTAGATCCACTGTTCATTGGCAAATGTCCAGGCTGTTCTCTAATGTGATCTCAACACCCCTCTTCCTGACTATTATGTAGATTCTCTTTGAAAATTTGCAATTGGCAAAAATGTCTTCCTGGAAAAGGATACACTAATACTGCTGACAGCTGAAGAATGAGTTCAGGATAGGGCACATCACACTGACAGGCTGACCCTTGACAGTACAGTAGCGGGTACTGAATTGGGAAGCAAAAAGACTTATGTGTGTTTTTTTACAGCACGCGTACGGCTGGTGCTTACTTGATAGGCCTTGGCTTACAGCGGACGTCAGGCCCAGCGTTCCAAATTAAAAACAGCATGAAATAAGCAAACCAGATAGATTTCCTGTCAAAATAAAAAAGTGTGATTTTTGGACTTCAGAATGAAATCAACACTGAGCCATACAACTATTTCCAACCAGAATCTTTCTCATCGAGGCGCTCAGGTGGTTAATATCGCTTATTCCCAGGTTCTCTGTCAAATTTCAGAATAAGAATGTTCCAGTTGGCACCTCGGTGTTTGCAACAATTGGATGTTCATGCCCATTATGAGCCATCCTAAACCACATTCACCCACCCCAACATCTGCCCCTCAGCACACTCAGTTTAGCCAATTAATCCTAAACAAAATTCAGAGTTTGCTGGAAACGCCTTACCCCTCTCTAGAATATCTAAAAATGTATGAATTCGCTTCAGCTGTTTCAGAATGCTGGAGTCAGACATTTCTGTTTTACCAAAGTACAGCCCTGCTTCTCACAATGAAAGCAATCTACACTGACTTAGCCTGTCTCATTGTATGTGTTTGGTGTTTATTACTCAGGTCTCCACTCAGTTATGTCCCACACTTCCTTAAAAGTAAACTCAAGAGTTCATAAGAATGAACCTTTAATCATCCAATAAAGATATTTTCTGCCTTTCCTCATTTCTTGTGTCAGGTTTGAGTGGGAAGTCTAGTCTTCAAAGCATGTCTTGTATCCTAATTTTAACAGTGGGACTTTCCTTCACGCGGTTAGTCCCAGGCAGGTAGCTTTACTTTGACTAGAGATTATGGTATATATGGTGGAGTAGAGGGTCCTGAATTGGGAAGGAAAAAGAGTATGGTTTTTGCAGTGCGCGTATGTTTGGTGGTTGTTTGATAGGCCTTGGCTTACAGCGGACGTCAGAGCCCAGCGGTCCAAATTAAAAACAGCATGAAATAAGCAAAGCAGATGGATTTTGTGTCAAAATAAAAAAAAATGTAATTTTCGGACCACAGAATGAAATCAACACTGAGGCAAACAACTATACTCTTAGGACTGATAGGTTTGAAGGGGATTTGAACGTATTGTGGGTAGTCCTGAGGGAATGAGGAGAATGGTGTGCCTCTAGCGCCCAAACAGTGGTACAAAGCAGTTTATTTTGATGTTTAGCATAACTATCCCGCCACTCTATATTACTGCGATTTACTTATTAAAAACAATGAAAAAAATACTTTAATCCGGGTCAGTCTTGTGACACATACACACAGCACAAGTGGGGCCGTCAATGCAGATCTTACCCTGACATGATTAAGAAATTGAGTGATTTTTTTTTATTTTAACACTCTAGGCTCGGGTTTTTAAAAATATATTAGTTTCCTGTCATGTTACTGATGCTTTTTATTTTTTTTGTGGGAACAACATTAATTTCAACTTTCTGGTGTTTTTACGCTTCTGTTACCTTTATTATTGATTGTAGGGAAAGGAAATGTTCTTAAAGCGGCTTAGGCCAATGAACGGCAGAACTCTTCAGTTCCATTGAGTTTTCAGAGGAATTATGCATCAAATTAATCTTCTAGTACCTACTTGAATAGCATTAATCAGAAGGATTAGTTGAATAGGCTGTGGCCTGATCACCTTTTCATAATGTAATCCTAGCTGCATTCAGAGATAACTCGCTTTCTACAGGTGGACCCCTGGTGCCTATGAATTAGACAAGCCATAGACTCATCACAGCCCAGTATGATTTTTTTTTAGCTCAAGTAGTGTCGCTGAATGACATTTACAGCTCTCGTCACTCATAGAGAGTGAATGATGGTGGTAGTTAAATCCGAGATGGCCTTTACAGCAATTTAATTGTATTTTAGATTTTTATCTAACCTTGATGGAACATTTTTCACTTTTTGTGGGGGGCGGACAAGTCATTACAGAAAGGGACTTGCTAGTACTCCCTGCAACAGTCTTAAGCCGGAACTATTAATAACACAGCCTATTAATCAAAGCTATAGTTCTTTTCCACTGATTAATGTGTTTTTACAAGGCAGTTTTTTTTTAATGCCTAATGTAGTCCTTTTTTTGAAAGTGAATAAGTAAATGGTTGGATAGAATAGCCCTGCTTTTGTGAACAGATACTTTGGTCCGAACTCTTTAACTCTATACATTCCTACAAACAAAGTGGGCAGTAACAGCATTTACATGTGAACTTCTTACTGTAGAATGACATGCAGAAACATGGAAGGTAGCTTTGTATTGCCATGGTGCAAATTCCAACCCAGCCATCTCCTAAAATTGTCACATGGTTCACAACATTTTTTTTTTTTTAAAACAAACAAGATCTTTATTAGTATCGCGGGCCATACAACTCATCCACTGCCTACATCCCGTCGGGCCGGCAGGGCTAAAGTACCAGTGCTGGGTGGTATGTGGGAGGAGGTAGAATACACAGCAAGCCGCCTACAACCCCATGAGGGGCCGGCCGCGTCAGGGGGGGGGGGCAGCGGTGACAACTCAAGGTGACTTAGATCTCTTTTTTTTTTTTTTTTTTTCCTTTTTAAAACCATTATATAACTGAGAAAGAACTGTGGAAGGGAAACCACCATCATTGAAGTGTGTATTAGGGGATGTACGTCGCAACAGACCGTGTTAGAATATGCAGCAGGGGTGGAGGTCGGGGGGTAAAACGGGGATGTCGTTGCTCATGTGTTCACGTTGCGTCTACTATGGTGGGCCTAGACTCTGCCCCAGTGCTAGGGGCGCATCCGGTCAGACATGGTTCACAACATGACGTAACATTTATACAAGCTAGAGAGACATATCTAAAACGCCACCCACCCCATGGAGAAGCAAACAAAAGCGTTTCTTGCCTATTAAAACTAAGGGCCGCCTCTTTATGTGCAGAGTGAGACAGTAAGTAATATCACCCATGGAAAGCAGGAGGCCGTAAGAAATACCATCCAGTGGCAGACGGTGTTGCCCTGGCACACTATTACCACCTCTTTGTGAGCTACCGTGCTCAGAGTGGGGTTAAAAAGGTAACGAGGATTTAATTTAGCAAGTCTGCCTCAGCCTAAAACTGATGAAGAGGAAAGTATCTTTTAAAATGATTGCACTGCATTTCTCTTTTATCACAGTTTTTTAAAAGGGTCAAATTATCCAAACGCCTTTCACTTTCACTTTCACTTTCTCAGATGTTTAGTTTTTCTTAGTCCAACAATGTGTGTTTTTCCTTGTGTTTTGCCAGCCTGTTTTTTTTTTTTTTTTAAATAAAATATGTCAAGACAAAGGGAACAATAAAGTGCACTTAGTCAATGAACCTGTTTTCAGATTGCTGATCTGAAGTTAATTTCCTCTGTGGTCCCACCTTTTCTTAAAAGGTATTTCCAGAGACAAGAGGTGTGAAGTTGTTCCAAGATATTAACTGGCAGTTTCTGCTTGGGAGAATGATTTTAGAAACACTGTGCAAGATAAGAGTTGATATTATATTCGGAAATGAATGAATAAGTAATCACAAGCGTTTAGAGAGTGTTGCTATCAACTTGAGTAAAGTATTGCCGATCTTCCTGTACTTTAATGTGACCTACAAGATGTGGTGCAAACGTAATCCTTCTACAATCTGAGCATTTCTAATGATTGTCAACATTTGCAATTATTCATTGACTACCAGTTGTAGAAGGGTCTAATAATTCAGTCTTTGTATATGTGAATTTGCGCTAATTCATTAATTTATTGTTTGTGAAACACTACTGGCCACATAAATATAAAAGAAAAAAGAAAGACAATGCATGTAAAACTTTCTGTAGAACCTTCTCCGTTCCACCTTCATGTTAGCATTGTAAGCGGAGCTGGGGCCTAGAAGCTATATTGTGTTCCTCTACTGGGAAAGGTTGCCTAGTGTACTTTTAGCAATGCTGCAAGGTAATAGGCAAATTGCTTGAGTAGTTTCCACTACTGTTTTCACCTTTATTAAAAACGCAGTACTAGATACTAAACTTGATGATTTATGGAGGTTGTGTTTGCATATTAGTGTGATTAAATATGCCTACTTTTCTTATAGTGTGGTGCTGGACCTGGAGCTTGCTCTCAGGATCAGAAAAATATTACATTTTACAAGGGCTGTCTCACATAAAGTGAACCCTGAAAGGACTAATTTAAGAGATGTCTCTGACACATTTCTGTGCTGACTGGTGTCTTAAGTAGTTGAAGAGTGGGAATTTCACACCATAAGCACTGATAAATGGTTGTTTGTCATCAGATGTTTAAAGAAATGTGCTGCTTTTGGTTGGGAATGTAGCAGCATTTGTTGATGTTTTGAAGGTACACCACAGTACTGTGGCAGGGTGGACCTACCTTCACCATTGGGAATATGTCGTTCTCAAGCACAGGGTTCTTGCCAACCTGGAAAGCGGGAAACACACCACTATAATATTGGGAAGGAAGAAAGACTAGCCCAGGGAAAGCGAGAAAAGAAAGAAAAAGCAGAAGAATGGTGACAGACAGAATCCACAAATATAAAGGGCAATGAAGGAGTAACGCGTTGTTCAGAAGGAAGTGTGTGTGGGCGATACGTGTGGAAGACAACTTGAAAGACACCGTTAGAAGGATGCAATCTTCCAAGGAGATCAAGCTCACCATGCAACAAGACCAGAGGTGAGGACCACGGATACCAAGAAGATACGGTGAGGATCTGCACTAGGGAAGTGGCGAGTCCTGGGTACGGAAGAAGGCACATGGAGGAGACATGGAGTGAAGAGATCCTAACTAGCAAATTGCAAAATAAAAGTTCATATCCTGATAACAGAATCCTTGTGAAAACTAGCAAGGTGCAAAATAAGAGTTCATATTCTGACAGACTCATTGGGAAAAATATTAAATCACCAAATACAATTTCGTAATCATCACAAACAAATACTGGAAAGGTAAACAAATGCAAGTCTATATCTGTATACTGGTGAGTTGAAATGTATACTTATCTAAATACAAGATTCAGAATAGCTGGGCACCCTTGACTCCGGTCTTTTCATCATAAGCCCTCGTTGAGGGGGTCATCGACGATGACTCAGGACCTCATATTGCTGCATTGCTGCATCTCAGATCAGACGCATTCCTTTGCCTGCATGATGCATCTTCGATGCGGACCCTTGCAGTGCTCCACGAACCATGATTTAAGGTCCTTTTCTCCTTATATTGGCCAAATATTGACTATACTCATTTGTACCTTTTTGATTTTTGGCGCTATTTTCACAGAAAACCTTTAAAAAATATTATATCTCCAGTTCTACTGATTGGATTTTTGTGTTATGTTCTTGTTTTATTTATTACGTATTACTCTGATTTTCTAATCCGGTGTGCTGTATACATTGCCTCTAAGTTAAGCCTGATTGCTCTGTGCCAAGCTACCAGAGGGTTGAGCACAGATTAGTCTAGGTTTGTCTTGTGCGTCACCCTGACAAGGATTGTGGTTGCTGCTTGACCTGGGCTCACACCCCATTCAACCCAAAACTCAATTTCTTAAATTTGCTATTTATTATTTTGAAATACTAGGGCCCCTCCACCTGTCCATTTAACTTTAATGTGTGTACCTTCAGAAACTACCCAGAAATACAAAGCATATTTCCCAAAATTAAATCAAAACTCTTTCTTGCAACTTTTCAGTCTCATCGTTACTGGGAGAGACTGCATCAGGAGAAGTCATTGGAAGATTATTTGTCTTAAAACATGCCGCACTCCCTCCCTTTGTAAGAACTATCAGTTGTTGCATGAATACATCACTCTGTCTATATATTTTGGAACGGAGATGCAGCGATTCGATTGGATGGTTCCAAATTGGTCAGGAGCCCCTTGCTGCCAGGCAAGAGCTGACAACCATTTCAAATTGCTGTAGTCAATCCATTGCTTCTGTTAACCGTATGACATTCAGTCAGTTTTGTTTCATAGCCTAAACCAGGAGACCACATTTTTCACGTAATCTATTTCTTTTCATGCGTCATGCCTTTGGTCCTTTGCATGCAGTAGTTGTTTATATTATGTTGGGGTGATGGATATTCTTCCTATTATTTCAGAGCTTTTTTAATTTCTTGTTTCCACAACCAATCTGTATATAATATTTGTGTACACCTGTGTAGGACAAGCAAGAGTTGATGGCAAGCCGAAATGCTGATTGGTAGGCTCTTCTGATTGACCTCTTGGATTGATTGCTACACATTTTACCTACCTATTTTTATTAAATAACAAATGGTTTCATCAAGCCCCAAGAACGGGCTTGGTAAATACTCTAGTCAATCATCAACCTATCTTTTCAACTTTGTTTTGTGGATTTTTAAAAAAAAACACATACATCAAAGTTTGTGATTTCAGCTTTTACTCCTACTTGATATTTCTTGTTTTGTTATGAATGCTATAATTTCTCATTAAACTGGTGTGAATATGTGTATTTACCACACAAAATGTAACTTTTGAATACATTTAATTTCTACTTGCATTGTCCACTATAACCTTGTAATGTTTTATATCATCAAGATGCTAAATTCCATCTGATTTCTATTTATGATCCAAGTTCCTGTAATATTTTTTTTCATAGTGTCTTTGCACTGTGTTTTTTATTCATGTTCGGGAAACATATTTCTTTTACATTGTCTGTAGAATAATGATGTTGAAATCATGGGTCTATTATTTATGCTATCCTGGTTAAAGTTTTTTTTAAATATAGATTATTTGCTAGTTTGCTGAATTTGTGTAAGTTTACACGATCTTTAGTGATATTTATCGACACAAGTTTCATTGATTTCCCCTCAACTGGAATCATCCGGCATGTTCATAAATATTGAGAATCTTAAATATTCTGTATTTATTTTAAAACCTGATACCTGTTAACTCTATCACCTCTTTGACTTTAATTGAAGAAATCAATTCTTCATTCCTCTTCAAAAATACCACTTCGGCAAAGAAGCCAATTTTATATTGGGATGAGTCAAACTCATTAATTGATTTAACAGGCCTGCTGTTCCATAGCTACCTCTGACTAAAGATGGACAGAAGGCAGCTAGTCGGATCATACCCTCAATTGTAATTTGTGTCATTTGCACTAACAGTTTATTGATTTACGTGAAAATCTTGTGCAAACAGACAGGGGGGATAGCAGATTCTTGTACAATGACCTTCCAGCAATTTGATGTAAAATAGCACATGGGGGTTTCTTGTCCCGTCCAAGTACTAAAGAGCTGGAAATTGTCCCGAAACCTAACCCGATCCAAGCCGGCATTTTAAAAATGAGCAAGCTCTGCAGTTTGTGATGGCAGATGGAACACAAAAGCTCTACTGAGGAGTCTTTGGATATGTATTTGTCAGCAGTTGCTTCCCCCGACTATGCTCCTGAGGGAATCAGGTTCCCGCAATATTAAGGATGTGCAAATCAGTGCAGAAAATAGAGCAACTAGAAAAAGATGCCAGGTTTGGTGGCTTCGGTCCTTCTTGGGGTACTTCGCCTGGAGCAATAACTTCAGGTGAAATTTTGCAAATTCCAGACCTGATCATTCCAGACCCGGACGTGACTTTGCCCGTTGCAGGGGAGTGAGTGGCTGTGGACAGCAGCACAAACCAAATCCTGTATTAGCAAGGATGGGAGCATCGAATGTCTCTACCCCCCACCCCCTGACAACGGCACACAGAATCCAGCCCAGATCTCCTGGACAGCCCCCAGGCAGGCCTGCAACAAATTGTGGTCAACTTGTGGTGATGGTCTTATTGGACTAATACTTTGACTCCGGGGTCTCTGTTGGACTCCACGGGGTCTAAACATGGCTGCAATATTCACTGGGGCCAGAAGGCCCGAAATTAAGACAGCAAACGAAAAACCTTTGGGTTGTACTTGGGCAAATAGATTTTACAATATAAAATATACTTGCACCTGAAACAAGGTAACCACCAAAAAGACAAAATCCTGAAATTCAAATTTAGGAAACTTTAGCCAGTGTAATAAAAATATTAGAAAACATCAACACATATATAAAACTAAAAAGAAGCACGTTTTACTTTACTATGCTTATTCAACTGTATTTATCGTGACTGTGGAATAGCTGTATATAACATGTTGGCAAAAACATGTGTAACGGAGTCTATTCTAAAACTCCTCGTTACACATACCAGAAAATCGCAAATACCCGAATTCCTACTTGTTTTAGACAATATAATAAAATGAACACAACAAAACATTTTTCTCACACTTCGATCACAAGTCCGGAACATTCCATCTGTTTAGTGATCTGTGAAAAACATTAATATGGAAAGAGACCACGCTATATATATCAGAAGTCGTGTACTCATTTATTTATTTATTTATTTGTGAAAGAACAATTGTTTAACTCTAATTGTGTTTTATTAATTGTTGAAGGGATGTGGCTTGAGCCGTCCTGCCTCCAGGCTCTTTTTTTATATGCCTGTCTTAAATATGTGTTCATGGTCTGTCAGACCACTATTTATGTTTTCCCTAAATTATCCATCTAAAAAAAAAAAAAACGACTGCCTTTCACGTCCTTCTGCATGTGCAAAGGAAGGGAGAAAAAAGCTTTCACCTTTAATTACTGCAGAGAAGTATACGACTTCTGTTCCCTTGTGACAGCAAAAGTGTCAGAGAACATGGAATTTACTCGCATGCAGTTGGAACCTGCACGGAGGGACACTGTTTCTAAATTACAATGCAAAAAAAAAAACTATAAATCAACAGCGCAAGAGCTACTGCGACTCATGAAATGCTAAAAGGTACACTGCTTGTTTGTTTTTTCAGTTTTTTTTTTAACATGTTCATAACACCTATTTTTATGTTCGAGCTGGAATCGTGTTTGGTTTGTCTTTTCACATGCTGGTCTTTTACTGATGCACTCATTCATTTTTAAGAGAAAAATTGTGAACATTGATTAAAACTGTAAGAGGCTATTAACAACATAACATGACACGATAAGACACTAAGGGGCAACTGCATCAAGCTATTTTGCGATCGCAATGTTGCAAATCGGTCAATTTGGCCGTTTGCGACCGCAAAATAGCCATATGCAATGCATGAAGCAAAATCGCAGAATCGTCTGTAAATTCGCCATTTGTTGCGATTACCTACATACCGAATCGGAATTTACAATTCAGTAATGGGTAATCACAAATTGGTAAGCGCAAACCCTATGCAAGAAAAATTTGCAAATTGCGATTCTGCTGGAAATCGCTAATTGCATTTCTTAAATAAGAACAATTGAAACTAGGTGGTAACCATTTCAAAGTGAACAAATCAGGTGGTAATCATTACCAAACTACTTAAACAGTCCCAGAAGGCATCAGAATGTTTCACAATGGCAGCGCTTTACGTCATGGCGAGGAGGATGAGACTACGAGCAGCAGCACAGAGAAGAAGGAGGTTACAGGAGCGCATTTTCAGAGTGTGGGTTACATTGTTAGGGCAGACACAGGGAGAGATATATGACAAATATAGGTTGAGTGCAGGCATAATCTATGATCTCACAGCTGAATTAGATCCACTACTGCAGCGTCAGACTCGCAGGACACATGCCATCCCCACTCATGTGCGGGTCCTTTGTTCTCTGCACCTCCTAGCTTCAGGGAGCTTCCAGGGAGTAATAGCTGCAGCTGGAGGTGCCCCCCAAAGTGCCCTATCACGCTTTTTCAACTCATTCCTTGATGCCATGGTGCGGAGGATACACCACCACATAAGGCTACCCACAAAATCACAGGAATTGCAGCAAACCAAATTTCATTTCTATCAGGTAGCCCATTTCCCCCACGTAATTGGACGCATGTAGCCATTTGTCCCCCCTCAGGGAATGAGTACATTTATTGGAGCAGAAAATCATACCATTCATTGAACATACAAGTCATCTGCAATTCCAAAAACATCATCACAAACATAGTGGCTAGTTACCCTGGCAGTACACATGACTCCTACATCTTCAGACACAGTGGCATACACAGACGTCTCCTTGCGGTTGAATTTGGAGATGGATACCTGCTAGGTAAACAGATGTAATATTATCTTGCAGAATATTCCGCCACGGTGACACATTGCAGTGAGTAATGTTTTTTGTACACCCTGTAGGTGATAGCGCATACGCTGTGCGCTCATTCATACTGACGCCATACCTAAATCCGAGGACCCCAAGGGAGCAGCGATAATGAGGTACATATCTCCACACACAACGTGATTGAGAGGGCATTTGGTTTACTAAGATCTAGGATCCGCTGCCTCCACAAAACTGGTGGTGCATTGCAGTATAGGCCAGATACCGGCTGCAAAATTGTTGCCACATGCGCCATGTTGCACAACATTGCTACTAATAGAGGCATACCCCTGGAACTCTCTGACAGCTAGCCTGAGGAAGACAATCAGCCAAGATAACCACCACAAGCGGCATGCGGTCCAAGTGCAGCAGAGGGGAGACAGAGACGTGCAGAAATCACACAACATATTTTTTTAAGGTGGGTAATGATGAGACACTACATGCTCAACTGTTTAATTAAACAAAATGTGGTAGTGTTAATGCACACATACCAGGTGCAAACAAGTATTGTAAATAAAAAAAAAGAAGGAAAACATGACATTGCAATGGTACTTAAATGGTAGTCCAGGCAATATTTAGGCTACTGGTTAGCTCACCAGATTTTTAATTGTCACACAATTCAACTTTTGCGGCCACGCACTCCTGGGGACCTTTCAGTTGGCTCTGCCACATCCCTTGTGGAGCCTTCGGTGCCAGTGGTGCTCCGAGTACTGCGCATCCTGGTTGTTGTAATTGGTGCCAGTAGGCTACAGAGGCTGGAGGCCTCCTCACTCTCCCCCCCCTTCCAGAACATTGTTGCCATCAACTGCAGCAGTCTGGAGTTGCTCCACTGCATTGGTGACCTGGATAAGGCCCCTGGCCACATCCCCACAGCAATGGCTCATCTCCACTTGCATCCCCACTGCACGACGGGACAGCTGAGCTATGGTTGTGCTCAGCCGATTGATGACTCTGGTTTAACCATCTAGGCGCACAATCAAATTGTAATGCCTCTTACGTTGGAATGCATGGTCATCCTGCATCACCCTGCACAAGTCATGCATTGCTTTGGTGACATTAGGAAAGTGTTCATTGGTAGCCCTCTGTCCTTCCACAGCTGGAGTGGTGAGCTCCTTCATGCAGCCCCGGATTTCCCCAATGTTGGTTGCAAATGTTCCAAGTTTGGCCTGCATTAACCGCATGTTTTTACATTGTAGGCGCTGGACCTCGAGCATCTGTCCCTCCAGCTCACCCCAGACAGCAGACCCATTGTCTCCTGCAGCTCCCATAAGTGCCCTTGCCCTTCGCCTACAGAAATGTAAAGATCTGCGCTGTATTGGTACCTCTGGTGTTGTTGTTGGTGTATTGCTTGCCTGTGGTGTTAGAGTGCCGGGTTGGCTCTCCTCCTCACTTTCAAAATCTGGCAGTGGTGGCACTTTGGTCCAGCGTCTAGTGGGTGCAGGTATCAGTGATGATGCTGCCACTTCTGTTTCCTCTTCTGACTGTGCGTCATGTTTGTGTGTGTCATGGATCTCACCAACGTCAGTCTCTTGTGCATCTGTGATGTTAAACAGTGCAAGTTCAGTTTATTATCTGGTGTACATGTATGTCTCAGTGTGCATGACATTGGTTAATAAAGTTATTTAGCTACGCACAAAGTCTTGTTTAATCACTTGCTTGCTGTACTCTGATGCACTAATTCTGTTTGATCCCTCCTTGCCTTTCACTTAGATTTTTCTGTGTGCTACTACCATAATGCATTTGGGTGTAGCAAGCAAAATGTGGACTGGAGTCAGATTTTCTACACTAAGCAGGATCTGCATTGGGGGCTAGGATTTTTTTATATTAAACTAAAAATGATATTTTGAATTGATCTTACCTTGTGAGATACCGGCCTGTTTAGAGGTGTCAGTCTGTATGATGTTAACAAGTGCTTCCGGCTGCAGTGTTGACTCCACCATGTCCTCCAGGGGTGTGTTCCGTAGATGTTCCCCCTCCTGTTTTTTTGGCATCGGCACGTGTTGACGACACCCTTTCTTTAGTACGGCTACGCAGGTTGTACCAGCCCTTGCGCAGGTCGAATATCGAGCGCTCTGTGACCCCCACTGCATTGACCTTTGATTGGATCCGAAGCCAAATCTTCCTTTTCAAAGACTCTGGGACCTGCAGTGATTGCTTGCCGAGCAGTTTGTTGTGGCTCTGCACGACTTCCTCAATGAGGAGTTCAAGTTCTTTATCTCTGAGTTTCAGCTTCCTCTTGCCCCCTTCAACTTTCTTGTCTCCAGTTGCAGAAGCTATGGTGTTGTAATCCCACAGATTCTGCTCACAATAAAGTTTGCTTCTGCTCAGCACCAACAGTCTGCCTACTCCTCTGCCTCTCTCAGTGAACAGGTGTGAGCAATCCCAGACTCACTTCCTGGATGGTGATGTCATCAAGCGGCATCAATATGAGACAATCGCTATTTGCGATAACGTATTAGTGGATTTGCTTTTTCCGATTCTCTAATACGTAATCGCTATTCGCGATTGCGATTTTTACCGAATCACAAAAAAATAGTGATTTTTTTTAATGCATAGCATTTGCGATTCTTAAATAGCGATTACTTAAAAATCCCAATTTAGGAATCGCAAATTGGATGCTTGAGGCATGTGCCCCTATATGTGTTTTGAAACTGATTAACAAAACCCACGAGCTGAGTAGTGGACACTGTTCTACAGCGTATCAACGAGGGAGGCTTGGCAACGAGTTGTGTATGAACATAGTGGTGTGCCCTAGATCGCACATATGAGTGTGGCAATAGTATTTCCTGACCGCGGTGTGGGCAGAATAATTATCCACTCTAGGAACTAACTGAGCTACAACTGCCCCCCCCCCTCCCCCCCCCCCCGCCCCAAAAAAAGGTGCTTCCCGGGGAGTGTGAAGGAGGACAGATAATGTGGGATAGGTAGGAAAGCCAATGGGAGTGAGGAAAATGGTCTGACCCTACTGTACATCAGAATAGTCAGTAGTCTATTGTGAAATCTGCAGTTGAGTCTGTTCTGGTAGTTAAGAACCTGTTTTCAGAGCAACGCACTGGTATCCTAATAATGCAGCATTTATAGGTCTCTCACATAGGCGCTAGAAGGAAGGCTACAGGTAGTGCTTCAGCACCCCCAAGATAAACTTCCTTGGGTTCTATAGATTAATGAGCTATAAAGATGCCTTTAAGGTTTGTTTTTTAACTTGTTACATTTTTAAGTTCAGACAGGGGTCAAATATCAGGCTATGTTATCTCTCAAATTGCTGCTTATTCGTTTAACATGTAGATTTCTTATTTACTTGTCTTTCTCTGACTGCAAATGTAGGGGATTTTGTAAAATGAAGTTTATGACAATCCTGCTGGTGTTAGAGAAAACGTTGTAAGATGTCACTTTTTCTGTAACACACAGCAACATTTAAATACCTGTAAATTAACTGTAAAATATTTCAAAATATATCAGTTAGGAAAGCAGAAATTAAGCATATTTTTTCTAACTAAAGTGTGATGAAAACAAAGATTTTAATAGGATCAAAACAAAAAAAAAGACACGTTGCTTTGTGATATATAAATAATATATATTTGCTGAAACCTAATTTCCACACATTACTGTTTGTGACCGATATAGTTTTATTAGTAAAACTTCATTCCAGTGCAAATGTTCTTACCATTTCAATGGAAATGTGCTGTCTGTAAATGACACTGCGCTGCCACACCATGCTTTAGTGATATATTTGCAACAATGTGCTCCAAAATGCACTACCAGCTACATACTACACCTTTACACTCTCCTGCAGAATTGGTGTGACTCATTTACTATAGTTACGCTTGCAGTACGTATGATGTCAGTGAAGTAAGATGAATGGCAGCACCCTCCACTCCAACAATTGTTTCAGCACCACTGGTCTCTCGTTATGCACCTTTCTGCTAACCTCCACTATGCCTAGTCATACAACTTCTGAAATACCTGAAAAACTTTTCAGTGCACATCTATCCAGATTTACAGAATGCAATGCGTTCCAAGCACTGAATACAGCACCTTTGTTCGGGCTTATTGTATGTCCTGGAGTCTCTGTCTGAGAGAAAAATTAAAAATTATTTTGCACCAAGTGCTGAAGCAGAAGGTGAGGCAAATCCCTCTTCCTGGTGCGACAGTTTGGTCTTGAATAACAAATAAGGGGGTAGTGGAAGCATAAACAAGGAAGAGAAGAATGTAAGATTTTGTTTTCGGTAGGGAAAATAAGTTTGGGAACCACTGGGTTAACGTGTCTACTACATTGATCATCTTAACATGCAGGTTCACAAACTTAAGTTATGAAAGGGTTAACTCAGGTTTGTATTTGTTCAAGGTTGCTAACGAAGAATCCTGATTTTATCAAGTTCCTCAAGTTTGCTGTACAAATGCTGCTTTTTTCTGTACAACCTTGGTCTGAAGGTTCCATCTCTTAAATCTCCCCACCATGAGTTTCATTGTTCTCAGAGCACCACTGAGGCCAACATGCAAAAGGGCAATTGACTCCCCGTTTGCTTCTGCTGGGGGCAGCCTCTATTCCTACCAGGTGCTTTTGGTAGTTTCATTACATTACTATGATAAAGCACCAAAAGGCCCAGAGCTTATTATACTACCATTGATTTGATTGTTGTACTCACTAACACTATCTGGAGCAGTTCATAGCTATTGAATACCCTTCATGCAGTACTCATAGAGAGTTAAATGAATGGTAGCTCTGTTTGCTGGCCACCATAAGTCACCATCACAACCAGTCACCCGCATGGACAACGCATCTGCCTCTATCAACCCTCCTCCAATCTCCCTACAGTATCCCAAACAAAATCATTGTTGACTAATGTGAAATCCACGCTATGAACACCCTCCGTAACCTACATCAGTCTGTATTTTGCTGTTGACCCATCCTGAAATGTAGAATTACATCCCGAAAGCTGCTGGTGAAAGAGAAGGCTGTCTTGGCATTGTTTGACCTACTAGCAACCTTAACCACTGTAGATCACAAAATTCCGTTCCTATTCCTCTTTGGAGGTAAATGAACTCCTCTTTCCCTTGTATGCCTCCTTTCAGTCTAATCACCGTTACACCGAACATGTGGAGCCAAAGAGAGTGACTTACAAAGGCCCATGATCCAACTTGTGCTCCAAAATGTTTCTCTTCTCTGTCCATAAAGTCATGAATGAGCAGAAAGCTACAAGGAGTCGGTGCACGACACTCAACCTTTCAGCTACAGCATTAACCAAAAAAATTAATTCCTGAAAAAATTAAAGCTGTCTACCAAAGCTTGAATAGACGTAAGCTTCTTGATTCTCAATGGTTTCAAAAGAGAACTTAAGACCCTCGCATCCAAAGGGCCACCTCATCTTCAGATTTACCCTGCATTTAGCTGTGATGCTCGATGACTAGATCACATTAGTGTTCAAAGACTTCTACTACTTTCCACCCAGATCATTTATTAAAAGATCCTTCTAGGACTCCCACGTTGACTAACCATATCCTCTGTTTCACTTACCTTAAGAGGAAACGTATAGTCTCACGTTTGGACCGAATGCTGCAGCCAGATATGTAGTTCAGAAGAAACCCTGAGACTGCCTGACTCTTACCCTGAGATCACTCTAGTGACTACCTCGAAATCTGAGACTCGCCTTTAAAACTCTCAACTTCATCCAAAATGCATCCATGGTAGAGCCCTAAATAAATCAGCAACATAATAAGACCCTAGAACCCATTATGTTCCTTCTCCTGTGCCAACTAAAACCTATTGTAAATCCCAAAAACCAGCAATGCCACAGGGATAAACAGATTGTTGAAATGTATTGGAGACATGATAAGAATATACGGGATGGAAAAGACCCGCCAACTGGTTGCTACATTATAAATAACGATGTATGCTAAGGAATATTGAGACTGCACCTGCATGTCTATTAATACGATAAATGCCAATAAAAACATGTTACAAAAAAAGCAAGCAATGCCACAGTGCTTCTTGCTCTTCTTCATACCATTAAGTATTTGGAGCGAGCTCATCGTCACCCTTGTCTTTCAGGTTGCACCCAAAGGCATCTGTAGTTAGCATTGGGCAGGTCTACTCATCCTTCCAACAAAGCTCGGAAATTAGCCTTAGTTTAAATTTCCTTGTGTTTGCTTCTTTGTTGTCTTGGTGATTTAATTTGTCTGCGGTAATTTCCATTTCATTCCAGATTTGTATCTATTTAGACATTGCAATTTGTGCAATTTGCATTCAAATCTCTCATTGGTATATAAAAAACATTTTCTACAGTATTTCGATATTCTAATTGTCTGCCGAAATATATTTTTGTAGTCAAAGAAGTTTTTGCAAGTATACGTCCCACGTTCTTATTCATATGCTCATGCACTTTAATACTCACAGTTTTATTTACTATCCTATATTAATTTCATCAGTTGGTATTGGAATGTGTACTGTATAAAACCATTTAACTTTCATCTTTGGATCCAGTCGGTCAAACCTCAGCCCCAGATATTACTAATAGCATTTTAAGACCTAAATGGCCTTGGTTACAGTGAAGAGTGATGGTCTTTGGTTTAATTGAAGCAACTTTACAATGATTAGCTGGCTTTATGGGGGATTTGGTCAATAAATCTGTTAGTTTCCTTCCAGTGAAGTATTTAAACAACCACCATTTGACTGTCATATGCAAGCCAATAAAAGAAGACCATTTACCAATGGGAGGTCCCTTTCTGACTAATGCTTACGATTGATGGAAAATCTATATCCCATCACCCTCAGCTGAGGCTGTGAAGATGTTATTTTGGTGACCCAATGTCTGAAAATAAACATTTATCTTCAAGATCACTTTCCGAATTTGTTCGTGGATGTAAGGATACCATTTCCGCAATGTTCCCTTAAAACCATGTTTTCAGTTCGATTTCACCCCATTAGGAAATCAGTAGACATTATTGTCTTTCATTTTCAGCACTTGGTTCTTGGATGAGAAAATTCTGAAATGCTGCGTATTATAATCTCTTGAAGACAGCAAAAATACAGACAAGCGTCCTCCAATTGGTCTGTGAAAATAACATCAACTGTAAAGAGAATCGGCCTTAGACATGTCTTGGGTAGGAGAAATTTGCAAAAGGATGGCGTTAAACGAAGGTGAATTTTTCAGACAACCATCTTGCCACAAAATAAGGACTCTATAGGGCATATTGAGATTCAGGCCATAAACAATACATTCAGAAAGATCGCTGTCAGTTTTGGAAAGGGTGGATGACTTAACCACTTCTCTAACTGTTGCTTTTGGCTTCAAGGCCAAGATGCTGGAAGTTCCCTAATAATTTGTGAGGTATTGAGAGAATTAGTTAGCAGTGTTGTGTTGTTCTCTTCAGTGGATAGCCCCTTTCCTGGTATTTACAGCTGTGACATTAAACAGTAGGGATATAAAACTACAGATTATCAGATATAAATTTTACAAATGATATACTCTGCCCACACCATAGCAGGTCTCAATGAGCAGATACGTTTTGCGTATGTTGGGGTCTTGTGTATGCTCCAGAGCTGGTTATTTTGCCTAATGCCCACCCAACATTGGCAGAAGTACTTGTGACACCTACTCTGAGCTCAGGCGAAACAGCTTCCGCTTCCTACTGTGATGATACCATTCTCAGAGTGCCTCCTCTCGCCCATCCCTGTATTTAAAGTGAATGCGGTTTCGGGAACTTCTGTTGTGAATACCACATCCCTACCAACAAACAAGGGCTGCCAAAATTCACTATCATCTTTTTGCTCATGACATCCAATTGTACTTGAAAATGTCATCTCCTGAAGACATCCGATCTCTCAATCCCATTCTTCAAAACACCCAAAATTGGCTCTCGTGCAACCACCTCAAACTTAACACAAAAAACGAAATTTCTCCAAATCGCCCCTCCCAACCAGATACACTCAAGAAATGATTGGATGAAGCATTTAATAGCTTTCAATTTCAAAACCACAAATCATTGAATCAGCCGAATCACTAGGTATAATCCTGGACAAAAATCTTAACATGTGGGAACACATCAGTGCCACCACCAAATGATTAAACTTACAGCTGAGTACACTACATAAACTAAAACCTTTCCTCCCTGAAACAGACTTCAAACTGGCAGTGCAAGTACTCTAATCCCCAGATTGGAATATGGAAACACTACTCCCACTGGCCTACCTAGTGCCACAACAGCCCCCCTTAAGGGTTTCAATCAACTCGACGGCAAGGCTTATCACTGGGTCAAAAAGGTGCAATCATATCTCCCCTGACCTATCACCCTACTAAGCAAGAATCCAACTAAAAATTGCAAGCATGACACTCAAAGCTCTATATTTCAACACCCCAACCTATCTCGCCAGCAAGCTTGAGCTAGCAGGAGACGCTGGATCCACCAGAAGTTCTTCCACCCTCCTGCTAAAGCAACAACATTTCAACAAGAATAAAACCTATAACAGATCATTCTCGGGCATTGCTCCCAGAATTTGGAATGCTTTTCCCCTGATATAAGACTGACTCCCTCCAGTACCTCCTTTAAGAAAAAAATTCAAACTCCTATTAATGAACAGATTCCTGGTTTAGATCCTAAACTCTCTCCTCCCCTTTGCTATTTGTTTCTTTTACGCTGTATGTATCTTTACCCCGCTTAATGTTTTATAGGTCATTGTCTTCTAATTTTGTAAAGAGCTCTGATACCCGCATGTCTCTAGTTCGCGCTATACAAATAAATAAAATAAAATAAAAAAATCCCACCTCAGATGCTTGCCTGTACACCTGGCAGCAAGGTGAGAACCTGCCCCTCCGCCCTCAACCTCAGAATAAAGGTGCCGAGATGATGCCACAAGGCCGGGTGTTAAGGACGTAAGGGGAAGTCACCTTTAAGGAGCTCTCTGTTTAGTCTCTAGCATCCACACAGGTTGTGGCTGCTATCCTTTTGTCCCAATGACCAGGCCTACCTAGAGCCAGTTGAGGCCGCCATATTTTATGGTTAAAAACTACAGTTGCCAACAACTCGGCGCCATCCCTAAAATACTCATTTCTTTACATAGCCATCTCATGGCGGCCATTGGGAAGGAAACAATGGCTGATGGCCCATGTCCTACTACCACCAAAATTACACCTGATCATCAAGAAAGGACAAAGCTTTTATCATGCGCCATGCCTGTGTCAACAAGTCACCATGGAACTGAAGAATTGGGGAGTGTGACGCTCCTAGACTTTTGCTGCAACTGTGTCATCTGCAATTTAACTGTTCAGAATTTGCAGCAACTCCATGGTGACGTGCGGTTACTGCTTGGTGGCGGACCTAACTATAAGTTTGGACGTCCTCAACCTCTTTTGGCCTACTTATTGGCTAAATATCTTGTGAGCAAAGTGGCTTTTTTGCTTGTTTTTAACGACCTCGTACCCTGAGCCCAGTACAATGAATTGTGATGAACTTAAAGTGTGTATGTTGTGCAGCTGTTCTTTTGTAAAGTGCTCTATTACTTATTCAGATCTTTTGCCCACTACATAAAACTGCAAACGAATAAAATATAAATATCTAGATTACATTTATTGAACAAATTAAAAGACCAATAGCACTGTGTGGCAGTCATTGTAAAACGTGCATAGATGTATTCATCGATTCCACAAAGCTTCAAGCCAACACGTCCTTCAACCCTTCTAGACTAGTTAGCACGGCCTCTCTGAAGGCTGGAAGTATACAAAATAAATGAAGTGGTATGCCATTGTATGATCTACATAATAACATAATTGTTAATTTTATGCATGATTCACTGCAAAATTGGTGCAGGAGCCATACAAAAGGTGAGGTAAACCCTCTGTGCTCGAGTGATGAAAAGCCTACATGAATAATAGCTTTTTGCAATGCATTCAACAAGCAAGGTGCAGATGCTTATAGAACAGTAAGCAACATCTGTAAAGAAAGCAGCAAAAAATCAGATCCTCAGAGAGTCTGCTACGGTGCATTTACGGAGTGCCCTGAAGAACATCAGGTGATCTCAAGGAGGAAGAGTCTAAAAATACTTGAATAGTCACGGTAGAGAGGATGCGGCATAACAGCCAGAGCTGCCGACTTTGGAGCTGCGGAACTAAGGGGCCGATTACGATGGTGGACGGTCCGTCCGCCATGGTGGTGGCGACCGGGACCGTACGCAATACCTGCGGTGGTTCTGCACACCGAATTAGGATGCGCCTGCATGGCGGTCGCACCTAGCACCTTTAACATTGCGGCGGGTGCTGCAGCACCGCTGTGATGTTAAAAATATATGTTGTGTATTCCACTGCACTACGTGGCAGGTACCACTTGGTGCCTGCCACTTGGTGCAGTGAAATGTAGGGGGGTACACCCCAGTGCACCAACACCCCCACCCAACTCATTGGGCGCCCGTAACGGGCCCCCGAAACCCATCTCCTCCAGCCTTTCAATGGCAGTTTACCTGCTACGGAAAGGCTGGTGGAAGACCGCATCGTAATTTGGAGGACAGTGCCTGCTAGGCACCGACACCATTTTGTGGATGCAGACCGCTCCGCCAGGCAATCGGAACGATTGCCTGTGGCGGTTCCGTGGCAGACGGTCTTTGCATCCGCCGCAGTCCCAGTCTGGATCCCACCACCATCGTAATCTGGCTGTGAGAAAATCGCAGTCCGATGTGGGAAGGACCGCCGGGCTGGCGGTGACGGTCCTTCCGCAATCGTAATCGGTCCCTAGGTTCGAGTCTCGGCATCCACTCAACATCCTGTGATTCTGGGCAAATCACTCAATCCCCCCGTGCCTACCAAAAATGAATGTGTCCTTATGTAATGTAACTGGTGCTCGTGTAAAGCGCTCCAATACCTTTGGGTCGAGTTTGCGCTATATAAAACTGCCCCCCCAAAAATGGACTACATTGTTTATCTCCCCCTAAAAGTAAGCCGGTCCCTCTTGTAACTCCTGACATCGATGACGTTTTGTGGTTATCTAGTTGACAGCGTTCTCTGCAGTTTACTTTCAGGGACAGGTAAGGGATGCTGTTATTGAAACCGGAAGTCGGCGCGTCAAAACAAGCATTAGTGGTAACATATTGCCTTATAAATAAGGTGATTGCCGATAATGTCTTATTTCGAATCCCAAAGTAAATGTGATTTAAAAACATGGCATCAAAATGTGCTCATTATGCCTTTTATTGTCTGCTGCCTGTTTCACACTCATTTATTTGTTCTTTCTGGCACCTGAGGTCTCACGATTTCAATGGACCTCAGTCACTTTCTCATCATAGCATCCTGTTCAGAAAGGGCCAGCTGGAATGTCATTTTACAAGCCAACTTATTAAAAACAAAAAAATGAATCGTTTCTTCGCTATATTGGGATTTTATCACAGCCTAGCCTACTTTCTGCACCACTCATCTCCGGTTCAACAGCAGAGTACGTTCATCGTTGTCCTTTCTTGCTCTTTTTAATTTCTTTTCTGTAAATACACCAGCGCAGGCAGAGCAGAGCATGGTTTGTTATGGAAACTTTACCTTTTTAACCAAGGGAACATGTTGTGGCAGAGAATGGAAGGTGTAGTGTGCCATACAAGGGACAGATCATCGATTTGCAAGGAGAAAATATTAATTCGAGTAGTTTAACCCCCCCCAAAAATAGAATGTTCATTTGTGTGTGGAAACGAGTGCAGTTTGTATCAGAGCACATGAACCGTAATAACTCTTGGATTATGTAGCAATATTTGTTTTTATGGAATACTTTTTCATTTCTAATTACATAATTGGACTTGATAGAGCGGTGATGTAAAGCACATATTTGAAGAGATAATCAAGGGAAGAGATTACAACATAAAAACACTCCAGCGATTTAATATGCGTCGTTATACAAGAAAATATAGTTTGCTAGCGCAGTGTACTTTTTCATACAAATGTCCAATTGGACTATTGCATTCTTGCCAGAATTAAATTGGATGCGGAGTTCATTTTTTATACCCTATGAACTTGGTTATATGATCCACAAAATGTTACCACCTTTCATTGAATTTTAAAAATAATTACTATGTGTTTGTCTGTGCTGACAAATTGTGAGCACAGCATATAATAGTAACGTGTAGCTAAAGTACATTTTAATGTCTATTCTATGGAGCACAATACTTGTTTTTCCGTGTCACGTTACTTTCTTTAAAGGAAGCTGTACCAGTTTTGATATATTAAGTCAAGTAGTGTTTTTTTTAAATTTATTTCAAGAATCATATTGCTTTGCGAGCAAATTGCTGAAGCATAGATGAATCCTGGGCCACTTATTTTGTCAGCCTGAATCTGGGTTGGCTCAGCTGTTAGTAAAGACAAAGTAGGCTGCCAAATTTGACCATCAATTTGACGGTTCTTGTGCTATCACAAAAAAATGAATATTATTACGACCCTGAGAAGCCTCAATTTTGAAAGAAATTTCCTTATAAAAAAACTATGACTTCTCTTTCTTCTCTTGAAGCGAGTTAGCACGTTTGTGGATTCTGGTAGACCGTGTTAGCCTTGGCTGTGGAAGTAGATTCTAGATGGACAATTGCCACGGGTACAACAGGGTAAAATAGGTAACAGGAAAGAATGAATGTTATTAAAGATACTCCTCAGTTCTGGCTCATTCTCAATGTGTGGGTAGCCTGCCACCTACTGGTGTGACCAGAAACTGCTTTCATAAAGCCTTGAGAGCTTTGTGCCCTGGTATTGCGCACCTGTCATCATAGGATTCATGCGCTCTTCCCTGCACACACGTGTACCTTTACCAGTTCGATTGTCTCAGCTGCACCTTATGCATCGGGATGTGCTTATGTTTTCGGTGAATTCCTTCATGGAACTTTGCTCCCATTTTTGTAACTTTTTTTTTAGGTCTCTGCTGTTTTTCTAGATCTTTTCTTCGCTTCTCCTTTCAGATTTGGGTAGATCATATGATAGCTAACAATATGGTGTTATGCCAAATGTACTATGCTGTAGCCCACTTGCATACTATGAGTTTCTTGCCTCCGGAACACTATTCTGATGTACGCTGTCTACTACTGGTGCAAGGCCCCTTCCAAAATTGCATGGTTAACATGTGAGCAAGAGTGTGTGTGTCCTGCAGGAGATGGTGAATTTTGTAAATAGAAAAAAGAGTCAAGACGTGAGGACAGGGTTGTGGAATGAGTGACCTTCCAGACAGTAAGCAAGCCAGGCATCTGACCGACCCCATACATAGGTCACTCTTGCAGAACCTACATAAGAGATATGAAAAACTCAAGAAATAGTGAAGGGCTCTTTCCTTGAAGAGAAGCCATTGGTCCTGCCGGGACTGTTACGCTGTTTGGTAGAGCCTGACTCGCCGCACAGGCACTGCGGTCTCAAGACACTGTTGTACTATGGAACTGGGCGGGACTCTTCTTCTGGCTGTGATGCTTAAGGCCCAATGCACTGGGAGATCGAACAAGGCACTTTCCTAAGTGCTGGCCAGGTCTCTGACTCCCGGCACTTTTCACCTGGGTTTGAGCCTATCTGCTCCTGTCTGCACCCCAAACTCACCTGTCTCAGCTATCTTCAATTCCATCCTTACCCACCCCTGATGTTGACTCCCCCCCTGGCCTGGTGTAGAAGGTTATTTAGATGCATACGGCTTCCACGTCAGTTAGCGACAGGCCCGTTGCAAAAACAAGTGACGGGGTCTGATATTCTAATTAGTGGCGCACACCGAAGTTCCCTTGAAACAAAAAAGAGACACAGGGATAAGCACAGGTGGGTACCAAGAGGCACAACGCTGGCATTTCAGGTAACAATTAACAGCAGTCTTGATGTAAAGTCAACCTGACACCGAAAATACACCAGATCAAGGAGTACATTGTTGTATATAACACTCTATGGTAATGGGACTGTCTGGTACGGGAAAGGTTTCACTGGGTGAAGGTTCTAGGCTGGAGGTTCTAGAATATTGGGGGCATCTGCCAGGGGTTTGCACTGTTACACTTGGACTTACTTCTATGTGCTCTTGAAGAAGCTCATGTTTAATCATATTCCTGACTCCGGGTCTCAAAATACAAGACCCTGCCACTTCCATTTTGGATGGTCAGGAACATCTTTCGGACTCCCGGGAGACTTCAATGCCAGTCAAGCGACTCCATTGCAAGTTTCACTGCCTCCTGTATTACCCCATTGCTACACTCTGCATGAGGCTGAATTTCCGTGTGAGTATTGTGCATGGTCCACAGACTTAGTTGACTTGGCCAACAATCTCCAAGTGTGCTGGTCAGAGACGCGCCTGGTGCCTTCATCAGCTACCCTCCATACATTCTGTGATGATACGCTCTCAAGACTCTCCCGGAATGACACTGGGTCTTCGCTGCATGTCCACCGGTGCTAAATCTGGCCACTGCTGCCTTCTTTTCCACCCTTCCTCCTTAATGCTGTAACGTTTATGCCAACATTGCGAATCGGAAAGAGTATAAAAGTATGTTAAAGGCACATTTATGGTGATGCATCCGCTTCTAGTCTGTTTCCAGTTATGAACACCCTCCTGCCATCAGCCCAAAGCAGACAATGATTGTGTTATGTTTTTTTTTTTTAATGAAGGTATCTTGCCAGCGTGTGTATATTAGAGATGGTGGGGGTGGGGTATGGTGCAAACATGCAGGCACCATGCAAAAAGTTATAATTTCAGCTTTTGGTGCAATTTTAGACCCCAACACTAGAGGGCATTGTGCATCATGGGAAAGCTCGCACAGGGTAAGAGTCTCATAGTGAAGGTACACTTATCTTTTTTTCCATTTCCAATATAATGTAACACAGCTAACAGAATTATAGAGCTTTTTGTGAGCCAGGTGAAGTATAAATAATATGATTAGATATGTCGTAGAATGTGAAGGCCATTAATGCCCGACAACATTTAACTCTCTGATTAAACTCGAACCGATACATTAAAGATTAGGAAGGAAGTCAGAGAGCATTATTAGATTTCTGCTGCAGTATAATCGAATCAGTTTGGATCGTTGTGCTGTGGCTTTCAAGGGATGTGCGTCTGCCTTTGTTGTCTGTCTTTGTTCTTTGAGCTCAGCAGTCCCGCTGTTTATTCTTGTGGTTTGTTAAACCACACACATAATCTGTGGGAGGCCCTCTGATGTAGTAGAAGAAGAAATGGTTTAAGAAAATTTAAAGCAAGCTTTATGGTTGCAAAACACAAAAGAATGTACAAATAATGTAAAACAACAATCCAAATGTATTTATAGAAATCATTTAAAAGAGTTAAGGCAATTGCAGATTTGCAAATTGATGATCTCTCTGAATCAAAATTCTTGATGAATTCTGCCTCCTTCTGTCTTTTGATTCCAGCTCCTTAATCAGCCAAACACTTATTCCTAAATTCTTCTTATTCTTTGCAGCAGAATGTCCTTTGTAATAGGCATTCGGTACTTTGTTACATTACAAAATCGATATAAACATCTACATTTCTGATGACTGGTTTCCCCTGGCAGTCACACACTCAACCTTTCCTCGGAAAAGCATTTAAACTTGTCAACTTTTTTTCTGTAGGAAGGTTAAAGATCTATATATAACAAGAGAGGAGTACACATTTGTACTTGACCCGCCAGTGTATCAGACTATTTTAAGGGCCCTATCGCCCTGGCACAAGTAAAACAGCCAAACTCGTCATCAAGTGCCCTATCCCTAGACTTCTTTCTGAACAGTCTCCCTCCACTATCAATGGTTTTGTCCATGGGTCACTTCACATCATGTCCTATGTCTATTCTCTGGTATCAGAACATATCACAGTACAACTAGGATTATATGAATTTGGACATTTTAGCATCCGCACTGAATCACTGTTCAGGAAACTTGTACCTTGTTATGAGATGCTAATTTTGCTTGGTATTTGTCGTGTCTACAGAATTCACGCTGAGACAGGTAAGGATTCTTACAGTCTGTTCTTTATTCTTTGTCTCGTTGCTGCGCTCACATGCACGTCCTTGCTTGTGCCCTCGCTATCCAGGAATCCCCTCCCCACTCCCTGACCGGAAGTGGTGTCTAGTTGCTGTTCCTCCCATCATGCGGGTGCAGGGTCCTAGTGCCCCCTGACCCTGGTCACTACATCCTCCCCTTCCGTCGAAAGAAAATGATGAAAGGAGTGGGAGATAGAGAGAGAGAGGGAGAGAGAGAGAGAGAGAGAGAGAGAGAGAGGGAGGGAGGGAGGGAGAGAGTCCTTATCCCCATCATTACATTTATTGGATCAGTCTTGTTAGACTTTTGCTCACTCTTTTCGGACATATTCCTTCTGTGATCCCTCTTCTTGTCTATCACCGTTGTATGTCCTTCTTCCGTTCTCGTCCATAACTTCCTCTCTTTCATTTATGTCACTGTTCTCTGCTGCTGTGTCCTTCCTGTTTCCATTCATGGTCTTTAGTCCCTTAAAGTGAGACTTATTCCTGGTGATCCGGTATGGGCCAGACGCAGCTGTAATCATTGACCCCTTGACGCTTGTTATCGTTAGCGGTTCACTTGAAAATGCACTGTCCGATTTTCTCACTTGCCGCTGATGCACCACCACTGAGTCTCCTTGCTTAAGGTGCGACGGAGTGGCATATCTCCTAGCGTCTGAAAATGTTTTCATCTTTTCCTTCGCCTGCTGGTCTCTGACAGCGATACTGCTGTGCTCCACTGGCGATTTTGCCTCTAGTTGTGGTAGTCTCGTTAGGATTCCTAACTTTACTACTACTAAATGCCTTCTGTGAATACCAAAAGTGGTAAATTTAGGATTTTATCTCAGATTAGTTCTGTGAATCGGCCCCCTGTCACTTGGAACCCTGTCCCAGTGTTTCCCAGTGCTGCTGTCCATCTCTCCCAGTGCTGAGTCTTCCCAGTCTCGGTGTTGGGCTCTTCGTTTCACAGTGTGGTGTAGCAAGGGTGCCGTGGGCCACTTATATCAGTATAAAAAGTGCCCTTTGCCTCCTGGCTGAGTATTGAAACCCATAATTGTGGTGCAGTGGGCCCCTCCTACCTATGATTCCCCCCCCCCCTCCCCCCAAGGAATTCTGAATAATATACAATAATATACAATATGCTGCTACAGTATCTCAGGTCCTTTATCCCAATATAGGTTTTCTCGTTTAATTGCCTCTGTGTCAAGTGTTTTTCAGACAGAATGCTTGTTTTCGTACTAGGGAATGGTGTAGGGAGGTTTGGTTTCCAACAGATGAGGTGTTCTCGGGGGATGGTGGTAGTCGACAGACATGACTTGCTCACCGCCCCCAAATAGAGTGCCCAGCTACGCTACTGAAGAACCCGGCCGGACAGTTTGGGCTGGACTGTTCCATGGGGAGCAGGGTCACGACTGATTTGCATATGGCTGGTTCCAAACTGGGATGGCATTGTGACCAAAATAATGATGAAATTAAGCCAGATCTGTGAGTGGGGGTTGTGTTTGAAAAGTTTCAGCACTCTGTTCATCATCTTGTTGTGTTGCGATGTGATTCTATAGTCACAATAATGGGGAAATCCAAGCATCTGTTAATAAAAGATTATATTTTCACAGGAACAGGAACAGAATTCAATGCACGCATTATTTGATAAATAATATTGATTTCAAAATAATCTCTGCAATTTCAGCAGAAACTGTGCATGGCTAGAATTTGTATTTACACTCAAGCGTTCATAACAATTAATGGCTAGATTTAGGCCCATAAAACCCGAAGAATGGCAGCATGCTAGCTGCATATGATACAATAGGTATTTTATCACCATAATATTTACTCTAATTGGGGCATATTTACTGCTTGAAAGCAGTAGGTTTGGAAACGAGGTGGGCAGCTGTCACTTTTGGCCCTTGCTTCCTTCACAGCCTTTGCTGGTTGTTTGTAATTGACATCTACTCCTTAGCGTTGCACAAATGCTTGGAGAATGCTTCTCTCCCTTGCATAGATCCCAGGGTCTCCATGTCATGTTCAAAGGCCAGAACTTGAGTTTTAACCAACAGCACATTGAGATATTCGACATACAGTTTGCCTCTGTATTTTAAGTTTGGGGTTAACAAACCCAACATGGAATTAACTATTGACAACAAAAAATGCTAGGGCTCTGGAGGTTGATAAGTATGTTCTTGGCCTGTTGAAGGCCAGCAGAAAGAGGAATGGGGTTGACCATGCCTCTAGAAGGTTCAGCACAGAGACTACTCTCAACATCGGCAGGTGGACATGTTTGGAGAACCAGCTGGTTGGCGAGCTTAAGTTCATATAGTTGATCTCCACTGGTCCTGTGTTTTGGATCTTGGATTTTGATCCGTCCAGTGCCGTGGCCTGCTTCAAATAAATCTAAAACCCATTTTCACTACAATATTTGTTGTATTCTATGGTTTTGAGTTGCCAGACACACGACGCATGTAGGGGAGAACATTCATTGTCCTTTGTAGTGTGCAGTACTGAACGTATGCTCTGTCACATGTTTTAAAGTACTGTCCTGGCAGAGGACATTTTGTTAAAGGAAGGCTGAGGTAGTTTCTGCCCATACACTAATTTTTGCTCTTCTCAGCTCTTACTTTACTGTCACGAGAATAGACCGAAACCACACACTTTCAGAAGGGGGAACAGTCCCGTGGTACACAAGGGATTGCAAATGCGCGCGTTTAACCTTAGCTTCAGCCATCGAAGCTAAAGACGGTGCCCTAATCAAAGCCTCTAGGAAGTGTTACAGGGCAACCTTGCACCAAGCGAGACGGGCATGGTATGAATCCCGGTGGCAGCAATTAAAGAAAGCATGCCCGGAGAAAGATTCTGAATCTTTATGGTCCCTTGTCGCCTGGCGCAACCAAGCAGGGGCCCAACCACCACCCATTTATATCACTGGCTAGGCCCGATTTGACCACTTTTTGAAGCTTTACTCTGCCTCCTGGGTGAAGTCCCCTATGTAGGACGTGGTGCTCTTTATCCAGCCTTCGACAGACAAGCTTTTTAACCTAGGTGAGATTGAGTCTTCTCTAGGCCGTATAATACGGTTTAAAGTGGCAAAGCCTAATGGTATACCGGGGGATTCATTTTTATCAGATATTTCAAGCTGGGCCAACTACATCTTACTTCTGTCCAATGCCATAGCCAATGGTGCTCCAGTCCCAGGGTCATATGAGGGGGCAGAGGTGGTCCCAATTTATTAAAAAAAGGGGATAGAGGCAAACCCTCAAATTATAGGCCTATCAGCTTGATCGATGCCCTCCAAAAGGTCTTCTGTAGAGCCCTTCTGCATAAAATCCAGGCTTGGGCGGAAGAAAATGCAATCTTATCCCAATACCAATCTGGTTTTAAGGAAAAGACGGGGACTATCGATCAAGTATTCCGCCTCCTGCTCCTTTATTTGAAAGTTGTAGTGATTGGTCGGGGCAGTCTTCACTTAGCTTTTATTGATTTAAAGACTGCCTTCGACTTAGTCCCCAGGCACAAGCTATGGCTCGTGCTCAATGTCATGGGCATTCCACCCCCCATCCTCAGCTTGTTAGTTCGATTGCATGAGGGTAATTATGCACAGATCAGATGGGGGCCGCAGGAACAACTCACAGAGCCTATTCCAGTTAGCAGGGGAGTGCGCCAAGGTTCCCACCCTTTTTTCATTATACATGAACAGGGTGGTTAGATTTCTGCAACAAGAAGCTGCAGACGCACCAACCTTGGGGGGGGGGGATAAGGTACCAACCCTATTGTTTGCAGACGACACCCTGCTGGTTTCTAAGACCCCGGCGGGACTCTAGCTTCTGCTCAGTAGGTTCCAATCTTTCTGTGACACCAAGGGTTTGGTCATTAACACTACCAAAACCAAATGTATGGCCTTTAATGTGCACAGGTCCTTTAAAGGGTGCGTAATGTGAGGAGAGACCCTCTTGGAAAGAGTTGATACTTTCGACTACCTAGGTGTCCGCCTCTCAGATAGAATGTCTTGGAATCCCCACCTAACCAAGATGTTACTGGGCCACAAGCTTATCACAGGTGTGCTAGAGAAGGAACACAGCTCTTCGCATAGTAGACCTGTTGCTTCCGCCCTGCAGGACCACGATCTGGAGGCGGTTATCGCAGCTCTGTATGGCGCAGAGCTGTGGGATTTCAACAAAAAATCTGAGCTCATTACCTCAGAAAACAAATTTCTTAGGAACCTCGTGATGCTGCCCCAAAGTACGCCTGCTGCTTTATTTTGCACGCATTATGAGGACGCTGGAGCTACTGCCCTATGCGGAAGCCTTGGCAGAGGTCACCTGTCTTGACACGTGCAACAAGGCAGGGTGGTTCAGAAACATCAGGAAATTGATGTGAGATGTCGGGTTCCAGGGTCTATGGGACAAGCCAGACCCCAACTTGCTTCGAAAAGAGGCATTGAAGCAACACTTTTGGAAATGGGTGGAGCAACGTGAGTCTATCAAGCCTAATCAGGGGAATCTCACTGAGGAATTCCTGCTCCACAAACAGGCCAGATCGTTGGAACCCTACCTAGACATAATCTAGATACCCCAGGATAGGACGTTATATATTCAATTTAGGTTTGGCGCCCTTCCTGTGGGTGAGGTAACAGCCAAGTGGCACCCTAACGCTCCAAATCCAAGCGATTGCCCTGGTTGCTATGCCCAAGTGGAGTCTGTAGTCCACGTGCTGTTTGCATGTCCTGCTTATGTGCAGCCCAGAGACAAATGGCTTAAACCGGTTTGCCGACAACTGGGCACAAGGAACCATTGGGAAGCACTGCGCATACTGAAGTCTCACACCAGGCCCTTCTCTGCCGGCGCAGTGGCAAAGTTTCTAAGCCACATGTGGGGCATTAGAAGGAAGGCACGCACAAGAGCACTTCAGCATCGGCCAGGTTGACCCTTGGGCCTAGTTGTTTTCGGGCCTCAGTAATTAAACTTTTGATACCCTCAATTGCAGTAGACGTATTGCATGAGCACTTAACCGCAGATTGATTGCACAACCAGATTGTTATGGGAGGGCCCTAAGGTTATCAACCCGTTTGATCTGTACGAAGTTCCATTTTGTACAACCAACCGCTGTAAGATCGTGCTAGCTCCCCCCGTTTATCAACACAGCTCTAAGCTTTCTTTTTTAACCTGTGATATCCTCTGACAGATGCTTTTATTAACCTTTATTAGATTTTTTTATATTTCACATTAGTTTTTAACCAATGAATTTTTAAAATGTACGAATGATTTTGTTTGATGCATAACTCTTAATTGACTGTTGCCGAATGGGTATGGTATCCATCAGTCGGCTCATACTTGAGCTTGTTTTCAATGTTAGTTGTTGTGGGTAGTTCAATCGAGCACCCTATGTGATTTTTACACATTGGTCTAACATGTCCTAGCCCTGCAGGCAATTTGCCGCTAAAACAATAATTTTGTGATAGGAAGCCTCCGCATGCCCATTGTAAGATGCGCAGTACGAACTTTTATTTCTTACATTTTTAACTGTGTTTTATCATTTATGTTTTTTGTAGCTTTTATGACTTGAACAGTCGTAATAAACCTTGAATAATTATGAGTTAAAGTACATGCTCACCCGTACATCTTAACACCTAGTTGGTATTTTAATAGGAACATCGGCCGAGTCACCATGCAGGAAATGCATCAGATTGGGATCAAGACTCGTAAGGGGCATATTATCAACGGTCAGCGATAATTATCGCTGGCCGTGCTTAGCGATAACTTTTTTATCGCAGGCTATCTCTGGAATGTATCGCCCTGGTAGCGCGTTATTAACAACGCGTTACTCCACGGCGATAAAAATTCCAGAAATAGCGAGGTTATCGCCGTTTTGCAGGGAACATCGCTGGTTTTCCAGCGATGTTCCCTGCAAAATGGCGATAACCTTGCTGATACGACCCACAGGGTCCTATCAGCATAATCCACCCCCTATGTAAAGCATAGGTAAGTCAGGATTTTAGCAGACGTTAGTTTTTGGCGAAAACTGACGTTTTTGCCAAAATCTAACGTCTGCTAAAATCCTGTGGGCTCCCTTGTAAATATCGCAATGTAAACATCAGCGATATTTGCAAGGTAGCCCATCCGGGGAACGCCTAGTGACACCCACTTTGCATCTCATTAGAGATGCAAAGGGAGCCGTTGGGGAAAAGGGTGCTAACATGCGATTAGGGATGTTAGCACCCTCTTGTAAATAGGGCGATATTTTTATCTCCGCTTTTTTGGCTTTTTAAGCCAAAAAAGCGGAGATAAAGCCCTTGTAAATATGCCCCTTAGTAATTTTGAAACTAATATAAGATAACCACGCACTGCTCACAACAGAGCAAGCATTGAGTTCAGTATGTTTTACCTTCAAGTTGGCATATTTTTATTTGACAAAATTGTAATTTTATCTGTAAAATGACTTGTGCAATAGTCCTGGTATTTTCTCTCCAGACGCAAGTAATCGAGCAAACACAAATCCACTCTTCGCTTTCTCTGTATATCAAGTAGATTAACATTATTATTGTAGACACATCTCAACAAGGTTTGAGATTCGATTCAGGCATCTGGTAGGCATACGTTAATGTTCTTAGCTGCAAGAAAATGCAATTTGAGTGACTTCTTTTACAGGTAAGAGATGAGATAAGATATGAGAAATTCACATTTTCCAGGCAAAATAAACAAATATCAAATATGCCCTCTTCCCTCGTGGACATTTCATGATAAAATGTTAAATCCCGTAGAGGGGTTAATTCAGATCCTGAACTGCAAAAATGCCTCCAAGTTTGATACAAAATGAGTTTGGGAAAAAAAGATTAGGGGTTTTCACTGAAAAGGTTAGTCACCCTGGGAACTTCAGCTATCTTGAACAGAGTGTGTGATAATGAAGGGGCCTGCTCGGCTGATTGCTCGATTCATACCAAGATTTCTAATCCTTCCACCGCTGGACTCCATGTTGATTGATAGCACTGATTGTGAAGCTTTAATACATTTCATTGTTACTTTACTAGAACATTTTGGATAATTTGCAGGCTGCAGACCCCCCTTGTTTGTGTCACAATTGATTTGTCAGGTAACTGGGGGAGCTGGTATTTTTCTTTTAGAAATCTGGCTGCACAGACCCTTTTTGCGTTTAACCCTCTCTCTATCGGAAGGATTTGGTTTGAAAACAAATCTCCATTTCTGTATTATTTGTTTGTATTCACTCTGAGCCACCTCTTGCGATTGCTTTTATGAGGCAAAATTCGAGTTGTTTTTATTTAAAAAGCCTGCATTTTAGTTTAATTGATATGTACAGGAGAAGCGTGTAGTCTGCAGTGCTTGCCTAATGCGCATTTTTTTAAACAGAGAAATAAGCGTGAATCACAGAGGGTAACAGGTTTTTGTAATTGATGTTTTTTTAATCGCTTTTTTTTATATTTCTGAAAGATTCAAAAACATCTGTTTTAACAGCATGGTATGAAAATATAAATGTGTGGAAAAAACCTTTCATGCAGTATTCAAACACTATGTACAAAACTGCACTATGCACATTAAATACATATATAATGCAGTGGCGGCTCGCAGAGGTAACGCTGTGGGGCGGTGAGGCGCGGGAGGATCTGGGTGGGGGGGGGAAGTGGAGTCCGACACACAACGGCAAAGGTGAACGTAAATAAATACTAGCCGTCGTATGTCGTACTCCATTACCCCCACCCAGCCCCTCCCCCGCCCCGCCTCACCGCCCCACAGAGTTACCTCTGCAAGCCGCCCTGATATAATGCAAAATTACAAATAACTGAAACCTTGTTTTCATATTTTTAATGTCGCTACGAAGTTTCAGAGCCAAAGGTTGGCTAGCTTGGCTTCCATCTGTCTGAACTCAACATAATTTATCATCTTGTTTTTAAGTCTAAACTGCTATAACATCTTCATGGTCAATTAATGTCCACTAAAGGTGAATTCTCTTAGTACCCTATAGTCTTCTCACTTTCCAATCACTACTGGAAAATGTCTGTTTCATACCTCACATGACTGTAGCACTTCATCGATCAAAACTGTGTTCTGCTTTCAAAATATTGGATCACCATTGTTTGAGTAAATCTTGCTTGTTAGGGTATTGTTGTGGCTACACTTCCATATCTGCCAGTTGCTGATGCTCAAGTTCTGGCACATTTCCTTAACACACAATCTATCTCACTTACTTGTTAAGCAATTGTAATATATATGTATATATGTATATTTTGGGTTTTTTGTAGCGCAATTGGTCAGGGTTACGAGATCTGATCTTCTAACTGGGATCTTTCACAGCACTCAAGCGAAACAGTTGCTAAAGTGCTAAACACACATTTATCGTGGTGATAGTTTCCATGTGTTGCACAAGTCTTAGTGAGGAATATATAGTTGAGGCAGGGCTGATCCTTCTCCGAAGCGCTGAGATGAAGACAGGCTTATTCCAGGTGTGTCATCACCAGATAATTCCTCCTTAGCCAGTTCGGCTTTGGTGACGGTGGGATCGCGACCGAGTGGCAGACGCTTCTGAGCAGCAGGAACGGACACATATTAGTATATGGGGATGATGATGACAGTAACTGCCTCTCCCAGAACACCCAAAAGTCCAGCATTTGAAACTGATTTTATGTCCCAGAATTAGCCATGATAAAGCTGTACCTGATGTTTGCTACTTTGTACCTTTGACCCTGCCATCTCAACTATTAGAAATTTTTTAAATCTTCGTTTATGCATCTTTCCATTTTCTGTGCCCCATTCTCCTTTTCCTTAACCCCCAACATCTGTGTCTCTCTCACCATCAGCATGCAAGCTTGATCTCATTTCACAAATCTGCATATTTTTTGTCCAATACTTAAGATGTCCTCTGTTTTCAGTCTATGACTTCGAAATCTGTGCACTTCTAATTTTCACATCCTCAGAGTTTTTAATCAGTTCTCTATTACAAGATATTGATTACATTTCTTCTACTCTGGTTGACTTTTTTACATTATCTTGCTTCAGCAAAGCAAACCCATCTCTGTATTCAGTCTGCCATTTCAGTGGTCCTGGGTCTTGCATCAATCTCCTGCTGAGCATGAGTGGCAGAGGTGCCTGTTCCCTGTCCATTTTCTTTTAGCCTGGTTTTTAAATTAACTTTCCATTTTGCACCTTCAAACCTCTCCTAAAGTGATTTTACGTAAACTCTTTCGTCATCTCCACTTCCTAGATCAGATGCCTCCTGTCTCTGTCTGAGTGGAGTCTTTATCTCCTGTTCCTCCTGCAGATTTTGGAACTGCACCCCTTAGCCATACTTTTTCAGGGAAACATCCTTGATATACAGTCCATGCAGTAATAACAACACAAAACAAAACACAGTGGAATGTTTTGTGAGCAGATAAATTATCTGCTCGCGATCATAATTGACGAAATTGCAGCCACCCATAGGTAGCAGATTGCATAGAGGGCAAAAATGCAGTGTTCCTGCATGTTAGGTTAGAAATAAATAGCCTAATTCTGTTAGAAACTGAGAGGTGGGTGATGCTTTATACTCCATTTTTACTCTTGATAGCATCAAAATAGTAACCCATTTTATTATACAGACCCTATTTCCTGGCATAGCGGACTGGACATTTATTTCACTGGGAATTTTCCCGGAGGGGCGGAGCCAGTGGAGGTGGGCTTTTGAAGGCCCGCGGCTGCTACGATGCCTCAGTCATCCTCTCCTGCTTCACAGGTATTATTGCATAGCGCGGCATAATACGAGAGAAAGACAGACAGAGGTAGGAAAAATTGAGAGAGATCAGAGTGCGAGGAAGAGAGATAGTGAATGGCTGGAGGGAAAGAGAGTGCGATGGGTGAGGAAGGGAGAGATAAACATAAACCCTGGACCTACACATATGGTCTCTGATGGGAAAATGTATTATAAATGTGCTACTGGTATAGTAGTGATAATTGGTTACCAGGGGTGGCTCCTCCGTGATGGCGAGGAGCGTCGCCCCACTGCCCAGAGCCAGCAGATGATAAGTAAAAGGACAGTAACACAGTGTTGTCATTTTATTTATCGCTGTCTCAGCCGAGACGGAGGCGAAGTCCAAGCAATTAGTATAGCGTGATCCAGGCATGACAGGGAGGAGGAGGAGTGTGCACGTATAAGTGCGCATGCCTGTTTGGCTGGCTGTTTTAGGCCGGCCAAACAATCATGTGCACTTATGTTTCTCCAACACAGCTGTGTTGCGCAGCTGTGTTGGAGAAAAGCCACAGGCTCCCAGGCACTGTCTGAGTGGCAAACGAGGCCTCTCAGACCAATCCTGGTGCTGCTCTCATAGCATGAGAGCTGCATCTGGATTGGGTGGGGCGGCTGTGCTTTGAGGGCCCATACACTTTGGTTGGATGAGAGAAGCAACGAGGCGGCCAACAGTGTCAGCGGAAGCGGAGCGGCAGGTACGCTTTTGTTCCCCAATACCCCCCAACACCTCCCCCCCCCAGCCAACTTACCACCCGAGATAGGTGGCAGCCACCACTATTGGTTACAACTGGCTGGCTATTGAGTTTTGTTCCCTTGGGTTACTCACAGCCAGAGTGTAATTTGCTGATTTATTCAACTACAGTTGTACACATCCAACCTCCAGGCCACTTGGAAAAACTGACAGCATCTCAACTGAGCATTCTTTACAGGTTTGCCCAGTCACAGTGGTATGACAAGTGTGATTGTAAATTCTGTCCTTAAAGAACATCCCAGACCACTGGCCCAGGGTGAGACCTTTAGTGTAAAGATGTCCGTGAGTGGAGGAAGCGCCTATGTCCAGAACTCGCAATTAAGTTCAATTGAGAGAAGATATAGCAGAATGCTGTGCACTGATCTACTCCTTACTGTGTCTGCCTGACACCTTAGCACCAGGTTCATGTTCTCTATGCCGTTACATAACACAGCTTTACAGTAGCACAATGGAGACGCTATGCAATGCACTGCTCAAAGAGGATCTATCATTCCAGGTCAGGGACACTGCTGGAACTCTTTAACTGCTGCTGGCCTCTATGACACTGTTGTAGAAATGCTGCACTTGTGTTTTTTTTTAAATAGCAATAAAATGCATGAAAAAATAAATCTCCAAATCGCCGGTTAAATGCTTAGGTGACCACAAATACCCAGTGTGGATGTCCCCCACATATTATACAGACACCTCCACCCAGGGTATGCTCCTCCTTACACTGTGGGTGGCTTAAAGGATGCTGTGGTTGGAAAACCCACTCCGCTCAACATTGTTCCTCATTTACTGCCCCTGTACATTGATGCCAGGTAGGAAAAGGCGGGATTGGAATATGCTGTGACCTCACCTAGAGCACAGTGTGAAGACCCTGCAATACACATGGACATCCCCAATCCCAACCATGGCCTGAGTACCTTCTAAGTGCTTGTGTCTCTGTGTGGCAGCTAATAGAGTATTGTGTCAAAATAGATTGTCATTCTCTTTATTGAGGTCATTGCTATGATGAGTCGACATGTTTCGGCTTTCTGTTTTGGATAAAACTGATAGCAGGTCAAGTTGCAATAGAAAAGGTTTTAGTAGCTGAGTCTCTGATGTTGACATCATCTTGATAGTTCTCATATTGAAAATTATGTTTCCGTAGTCAATGTTTCATTTGTTTGAGGGTTGAAGGTCGGGTTTAATTAATGTTTCTATTTATGCACATATACATATGAATAAGGCTACAATAACATTAAAAAGAGTGATTATTTTGGCCATAATTTGCTTCAAAAATGGTTCCTCAGATGTAATAATATTTCTATATTAGCAGGATTCATGTCCAAACGCTTTCTGATGTACCGTAGAGGGTTTCAGCTGAGTGTGGACCACAATCTGTGTTTTTAGCATTGACGTTTAAGAATATTTCCACTCCGAATAACCTAAGGCAGGGTGTGCATGGATGCATTTGCAATGCATATTAAATGCGTCTATTTCAGGCAAGCTGGCGTGAATTAAGTGTTAGCAATGACGCGTTTTATTTATGTTTGGTCAGGCAGTAAGATCTGCAGCATCAATAGAGTTTACAGTTTCTTGGCTTACACAAAGAAGTCTATCTATCCATCTATCTATCCATCTATCTATCTAAATAATTTTCACATTTTGATTTGCATTTTTTTTAAATCTATATATGTGGACAATTGTCTGTGGCTATAACCACATTTAAGCTGCTAAACTATCTGTCATCGGGATTGTAAGCGTATTTTAGGGTACATGTTTGATTCTACGTGCTGTAATGCACGACCCATTGTTATCGTAGCAACTCATAACTATGCAACTGCGAAGTGCTGGGGAAAGGTCATTTCTAATGAAGGTCAAGTGATATTATGCATTCAGTCACAATTTGTATGCAAATAACTATTTGTGTAGGCAGAAACTGTAATCCTTTGAGTGGATTCCTTTGCATATATGTTTGACGCTTCAATATTTCCCCAGGGGAACCCCAGCCCCTGCTACAACTCAGATTAAAACTTTTCCTTCCGGGAAAAGGATATCCCGGAATCCAGGGCGATGCTCCTCGATGATGACCAACTGGAGACTCTCCACTCATGTGACACACTGTAATTACCTGGTAATCAAATGGTGTGTCTCCCCGGTGAATGTTCTGTTTGCCTACAATATCACACACTTGCCCAATGAGAGGTGTGAGCTAGAATCTGCTACTTGCTAGGCTAAGACGTTTGTCAACAAACAACCGAATAATCCAGGCTTCATCCTTGGAATTAGCATTCGGCTCATCATGTTTACAGAAAATGCGAAGAAAAGACGCTGTTTGAGCTCTTCACCCCTCTCCATGGTGGTGCGCGTCTCAGCAATGCCTGCGCAGTGTCCTACGCAAGCAATTTTTGATGTATTTTATTTATTTAAGGGTTTCTAACTGAATAGTTTTTCTCTGAAACATAGATGGCACAGTAGGACATTGACAGTACACAGTGTTGGGACCATGAGATTGCGATAAAATGATGCTGTTTCTGTGGTTGGCCCTAAAGTTTGAGTTCTTGTGGTTGGAAAGAACTTACGAGGGGATGGTGGACATCACGGCTGGAACAATTCTCCGAGTGGTGGTGGTGCCATCAATGTTACATCATTGAATTCCTAGGGACTGTGAAAAGTACAAACCTGTGCCGTAGGGGTGTAGAATGTAGCTGGTGGTTCATTTTGGAGCACACTGCTGCAAATATCTTACTAAAGCATGGGGTGGTAGCGCAGTGTCATTTACAGACAACACTCTTTCCATTAAAATGGACACTAAACTTGCACAGTCACAAGGTTGTACTGATTAAATGATATAGCACGCCAATGATAAAGTGTGGAAATCATGTTTAAGCGAGTATTTACCATTTCTGCCCTGTCAATTTGTTTTGGTCCCATTAAAATCTCTGTTTCCATCACACTTCTGATTTACAAACAATTGTGCTTCATTTGTGGTTTCCTAGCTGGTGAAATATTCCGAAACATTTGTAGAGCTCATTTACATGTATTTAAATGTTGTTGTGTGCTAGAAAAAATTACACCCTGCAACCTTTCCTTTCACACACCCTTAGCCCCCAGCAAGATTGTCACATAGTTTACTTTACAAAATACTCTCACTGTGCAGTCAGAGAGAGTGAACACCAATTGCCATGTTAAAGAATAAGCAACAATGTGTCCTTTGACCTTTATCTTTGAAGCACTGCAAATGTGGCATGATTTTTTCATCATTATCATGCATTGGCTCATAACTGTAATTGAGAGCTGAATGATTGTAAGTAATGACATACGTATTTTTACTGCCTCACAGCCATTATGAACTCTATACATGGAAAACTGTTTCTGGGAGGAACCCTCCTTCTAGTTTGTGCTTTTCAGTGGGAGTTGCTGATACTCTGGCTGGGCTTGTTTCCGATGGGCTGCAAATGTGACTCGATAAAGCCAAAATGTTAAGACAACTTTATTGCTCACTCACCTTCTGAAGTCGAGCACTGTTATTTTGTGGATTCTGCAGCACCAGCTGCACCCCTGCTGCCAGTGCCCATGATGGTGGATAAGGTTGGTTGCACATACCATGATAGTCCAAGTTCAGTATGGACTGCGGTTATATCCTTTGCCTTCCTTTTGTTCCATCGCTGGATGACCATCTCTTTGCAGCTGGCAAGGAATGTACAGGTGTTACTAGAGTGTGAAAATTTTGTGGCGCTGAGATGTAGTGGTCTCTGCTACGCTCCTTTCTGCATTGCTGAAGGGTTGGTGCCATTTTGCCATTGATTAAACTATTATATATCCATGGGAGAAGAGACTGAGAATTCTTGTCTTCTGTCTGTCTATCTTTTTTTTTTTTGCAGCTTTTTGTTTCCACTGTGGTCATGATCTTCTTTCAGGTCTGTCGCTGTCCACACCGGAAGTTTGGCTTGGATGAGGAAGAAGTTTCCATTTATACTTTCTCAAATAGCTGTGGTCTGTGATTGAGGTGTGTTTGTGTAGATTGCACAGTGTCTAGCTCCATGTTCTCTGTCTAGGAGCGACTTCATTGATCAATGGAGAGATTGTTTAATGTTGGGCCCTGTGGCCGAACTAGTGTCCTTTTTGGGGCTTTAGAACAGATTTTCATGTCTCTCTGGGTCTGACTTAGCGCGTTGCACATCCTTGGGTCTTGTACTCTGAGAGAACTGCCCACATATATTTTCTTCCCCAGTTTTGGTAGGCACGTTCCACGGCCAAACTGTGGAACACTCTACCCACCCATCTGAAGAATTGTTCTGAACTGCTCCCATTCAGGAGGGGCTGAAGACCTGGCTTTTCACTCTGTAGCTAAAGGTTCAGGTCTTTTTTACTTTTTCTCTGTCCTCTCTCAAATCGTCCTCTTATCAGGTGATAGTGCCTAGACGCCCCGAGGCATTAGCCTGCGCTTTATAAATATAAAATATTGCATGCAGTTGAAAGTGCGCGTCACCCAGAACTCCCTCTGCGAAATCCTCATCGCCAGGTACTGCACCAGGGTCATCAATGGGCATTCAACAAAACGCCTAGTCAATCAATAAATAAATAAATAAATAGTTTAAGCTAACTATGACTAGTGGTAATAGATCTCCTGGGTAATTTTTAACCGTTCTTTTGTAGCAGCGATAAAGTGATGTAGGGGTTTTATTACATTAACATAAAGTTTGGATCTCCAAAGACTGTTAATTTGTTTTTTCTATTTCCAAGAGGGTAGACTAGACGTCTTAAATAAAGGCATCATTAGTGATTTGTTTAGTTGTAAACAAAATATTGTGTTCTTAGCATTTGTTGGTGCCACTGCCGGCTTTAGGGCAGTGCCACTGGTGCGGCCGCACTGGGCGCTGACCTGTGGATGGGGCACTGACCTCGGGGGTGGGGGGTGCTGGTTTTAGCAATAACTTATGATTGGAGAGATGAGGGGCACTTTTGCCCGGTGGTAGTGAGAGAATCCGAGAAGGTGGTCATGGAGTGTGGGGGCACCAAAAAAGATTGTTGCACCGGGTGCCACCAGCATTAAAGCCGGCCCTGGTTGGTGCCAACGGATGGGTCATTGTGAAAAGAAAGATTCCATAACGAATTAAAACTGAAATTTTTAACATTCACATGGAAAGCTTGTATTGTACTGTTTGGCACCTTGTCGCCTTTTCACTTTGGGTCAATCACGGGTGCATGCTTTAGGTTTTGTGTTTGTTCTGCAGTGAGCTCCCTGCCTGATGATGTTCCTATTCCGCCACCTTTCATGTGTTTTTTTTTATGACGAACTCTCTCCTCCCCTTTTTTTTTGCGAATAGCAGTATGTAGAATGACTGGAACCTAGGTAGATGGTGAGCTGTGAAATAGATATTTTCAGTGTGGGTTTTGTGGCATGCTTCCTTTTAGTACCCGGGCGCTTTTCTTATTTTGGACAGAATTGGGGGATTTTACCCCCGTCCCCTGGTCCCACCCTAGGCTTCTTTTTAAAAAAAAATGTTTAACAGGTAGTCCTCCTTCCCCCATGCCATGTGACTCCGACTCAGTTTCTTTTTTTTCCCTTCTCTTCATGTATGTGCCACAGTATAAGAAATGAATGGTTCTTTAGTACGCACAACAGTAAGTCCGCTTACCATTTGCAAATAATGGTAGTTTTATAATCAGTCATTTAAATAGCCTGTACTGTCCGGGATTGAGGATTAGGACTGCTACAATGGGGTAGTACAGGCACTTTCAGGAGGGGTAGTAATGGCACTTTCAGGAGCAAACAGTTACTGTGGATAGTGAGTATCAGGACTTCTTCATTTCCATTTAAGACACTTTTTATATTTTCTACAATCCTACTGTTAAAAATAAAATGTGTCCGCGAGGGCAAGTGTTAGACCGAACAGCGTGGTATTCCCGCAAACGTTTTGCCCTTTCTCCTTCTGTTTCGTTAATTTTTTTTTTGTTGACATTAGGACTCTGTCACTGTACCACTGCTAATCAGTGCTAAAGTGCTTGTGCCCTCACCCTAAAACATTTTCCATTTTTGTCTTCCTCCGTCTTAACATTTTGTGGTTTTTTCTGTCTCATTTTTTGGGGACTGGCACTTATTTTCCCTGCAGCAGACTTTCACCCAGAAAGAAAGTGCCTGTGGCCCCCACCGGCAACCACCGGCTCAAATTAAGCACTGGTTTTAAACTACCATATTTACCAGGCAAAATGTACCTTTTCCTAGCCTTCTTTTTTTAATACTTATAAGTCACCCCTAAGATAACCCTAAAGATGTCTCTGGCTGCCTCAGGCTGTTGATGGGTACAAAGTAAGTTTGGCTTTTTTTTATTATCCCAAGAGTGAATAATAGATTGTTATTAATCTTGGTGTAAAAGAAACGTCCCAGAAAACAGGGAGGGCAGAGGCCTGAAGTCTGTAAGGAAGAGCTGCCACTGGTATTTATCTCCCAACCAGTTTTCCAGCTAGAAAAAAAAGCTATCTAAAAGCCGCCTTTGCATTTGGGTATTAGACAAATATAACTGTTCAAGAAAAATAACAACAAAATCTCTTTTTAGTAATTTTCTTTGGCTTTTTCCTTCAGGATGAGCTCTGTTACAGGCTGTCAAATTGCAGTGTAATACTTTAGGTCACTGAGACAAATTCCTGCTCCTGAATTTTGAAATCATCCTTGGGAAACCAATGCTTAAGTCATATGTAGCTGTAAAGTACGTGCTTCAATAGTCACTTTACAATTTTGCAGTAATAGGCCTCCCGGTGTTAGCTTAGTGGCCTAACTTCCTATTAGGACAGCCCAGCAGTTCTATGGATGTACTGAAGATTTATTATTATCTACATTTTATCGTGAAAATGAGCCTTCTCCAGCATAGAATGTATTTTATGCAGTATGCAAGCATATATCTATCTATCTATCTATCTATCTATCTATCTATCTATCTATCTATCTATCTATCTATCTATCTATCTATCTATCTATCTATCTATCTATCTATCTATCTATCGGCAGTCCAGCCGTGGGGATTGCACCACCGCAGGAAATGAAAGCGGGCCGGTGGGCTTTTTATATTGAGCGCCTGTAATCGGACCATCTGTTATGGCAATTATTGAATGTGCAACACTGCCAAAAATGCATGAGGAGCCCACTAATGGCTTTATAGGAATTTATAATTATGAGCAAACATCAAGTTTTATCACGAACTTTGGCATTAATAGAAAGGACTACGGAGCCCAGAGTGCAATGTGGATATGTTATGAGGCCCCACCTGTAGGCAATAAAAGGTACTTGTGACATCATTTCTGATTCTTTTGCCAGTTTATTTGGTGTTACTTATGCCTGTGAACAAGGACACACGGAGTGTCTGAAACGCGTTAGGCGAATATTGAACTTGTGTATTTGTGGACTGTGCTGCAGCCTTATTGAACAGAGTTTCACAGATGGTGAGTGCATCCTAAAGCTTTTGGGCACTTGTGAGACAGTTTATATATATATGTGTGTATATATATATATTCACTTAAAAAACCATAGGTTTCACACACGTTATAGTTAGGAATTAGAATTTAAAAAACCTTGCAAATTCACTTAAAAAACCATAGGTTTCACACAGGTTATAGTTAGGTGGATATTTCTCTTGTAAAAAAACAATGAAATTCCCCCGTTATAGTTAGTTCAGATAACTATAACTCGCGCGCCCGCAATCCACTGCTGATGACGTCACATATTACATCACTCATGACATGGTCAGTGGCATCACTCATGACATCACTGATGACATCATCCTTGTGATAGAGTGGCGGTCGCGCGAGTTATAGTTATATGAACTAACTATAACGGGGGAATTTCATTGGTTTTTTACGAGAGAAATATCCACCTAACTATAACCTGTGTGAAACCTATGGTTTTTTAAGTGAATTTTCAAGGTTTTTTAAATGCTAATTCCTAACTATAACGTGTGTGAAACCTATGGTTTTTTAAGTGAATTTGTATGGTTTTTTAAATGCCAAGTTAGGTATTTTTTAATATATATATTTTTTTAATTTTTTACCGTGCGCACCCCGCGATTTAAAAAAAAAAAAAAAATGTTTTTTTCCCCCTGGGGGTCCTTCTGTGACCCCCTGACAAAGGCTAGGGGATCAGGAACTCTCTTCCCTGCCCCCTTTTAACGTTTTCCACCTTTTTTCCCCCTTTCCTTTTCAGTGCGAGAGACAAAATGGCGGCCGACACTTCCTGATTTCGACCGATTCGAATGTTGACTGACATCTAACAACCAATCAGAATTTCGCTCGCGCACCGCACCGTGCACGCACGGTGCGCGCGTATAGATATTTATATGCTTTTAAATGCTATTTTCTCAGGAAATACTGAACAGATTGACACCAGACGTGCAAAAGGCACTTCCCTGACCTGAGGACTACCTCTCTGCCAAATTTCAAGTAATTCTGTTCAGCCGTTCGGGCTGTACCTTCGACTAAAGGTCCTATGGAAAAATGCATGGGGAAAACGCGTTTTGGGACCCCCCTATTTTCTTGGCCCCCGCTTGACGAATCACCCCGAGACTTTCAGGGTAGGAGCTGAGCGGAGCGCCCCATTTGTTTTGAAAATTTCGCGAGGATTCGTCAACCGGCACCAAAGTTATTCAAAATAGACTTTTGAGATTTCCTATGGAAACACGATCCTAACTATAACTATCTACTGGCGACCGCTAGTAGATAATATATATATACACACACACACACACACACATATATAGCCCAAACATAAATTTGTTCCAACCTTGTTGCTGAACAACTAGTAGCCGAGTTAGGGAGTCAATAATGAGAATACCTTGTTATATGGTGTTTCATAGCACATTTTTGCCATTTCAGAGTGTTTTAAGCAGCTATTACTCAATGTCTTTGTCACTCAGCTGATGAACTTTGGAAGCAATACCCTACCAGGATTCAAACCTGTTACTTGCTGGGCACAGCGTTGTCACTTGCAAGCTGGCTTTGGCAATAGTTATGCAGAAGATGAAGAGTTTTGTTATTAAAGGATGTATAGGTTTCAGGAGCTAACAGGTCAGTAGATTTGTCTAAAATTGGTCTCATTTAAGAGGTGACTCCCTAGTTTCCTTCTGAAGTTTAGCAGTGGGGTAGTCCACCTGATATGTGAATATACGTCATTAATATCCTTTGTGCTTATGATAATGAGGCTGTAACTTTGGTCTTTTGTTTCATGCATTCCTTACTTTCAAGATTGGTGACATACATGTTTCATGTTGGCCTGTGGAGATGGCTTGTTTTTCATTCATGGAGGATTGTTTGTTGGTCATTACTGCTGTTCTTTGTAAGGCTACTAACATTGCACTATCCTTTGTTTCAGATGATGTTGCACCATATTTCAAAACTGAGCCGGGGTTGCCACAGACCCATCTTGAAGGAAATCGCCTGGTTCTCACCTGCCTCGCTGAAGGAAGCTGGCCCCTGGAATTTAAGTGGTTGTATAATAACACGGAGATCACAGCTTATTCCAGTGAATACAAGTAAGTCCAGTGTTTTATTATTTGATGTCCTGTCTTTTATTACTTTTTTAAATCCTCATACTTGATAAGGCCCTACATCAGAAGGCTGCAAGAAAGGTTGTAAATGAAGAAACAGAACATTGATAATTCAAATATATAGGATATGTATGGTGTTTCTGGTTTTGTGGGTTTTCCTTGGAACCGTTCTACCTCGAGTACGCAATATGCATGTGCAAAGCCCCCCAGGATGCTCAGTATGTACCATTAAAACATAGCTGAGATTGCAGGGCAATCCTGATCAAGGGAAGGCTTTTCAAGCAGTGCATAGTTCCTGTGTGCGAGTACTTATTGGCCTGTAAGTTCATCACTTAGCGACTCCAAATTTGGTTTGGTGGCATATTTATAAACATGGTGTTGAAAGCTGTGATCTGTTTCAGACAGTTAAGTCAAGATCTGATTTTGCGCAGACAGCAGAGCTACAATCGAGTTTTTCATATTGGTATGAGCCAATCGGTGAGAGCCTGATCAGTTCCGGCATAGTGACTTGCTTGACATTGAGTGTGAAGAATAGACTATGGCTAAATTTGACCATCTGGTTGTGTCCAGAGGTGTCGCGATCAAGTGTTTAAGGGACTTTTAGTTGATCTGAATCATATATTTTTCTGCTGCTTGCCCTTACATCCAGTGTTTTTCCTTGTCTGATCTTTCCCTTCAGTTATTACATCGCATCTGGCATATATCCAACATGCTTCAAATCTGCAGTGGTTATCCCTTTAAAAAAAACTAATACTAATTGCTCAATTTCTACAAACTCATACCGGTATCCGAACTTCCTTTTCTCTCCCAAATACTGGAAAGCATGGTCCTCACCCGACTCATACTTTACCTTTCTTCCAATAGGCTTCTTAAGCACTTTAAGTCTGGATTCCATACCTACTATTCTATGGAAACAGCATTTCTCTACATAGCTAACTATATCACCACAGCCCATCAGAACTGTCTTTCTTCCCTCCTACAACTAACCTTCAACTCTATCGACCACCCATATTTTCTCTCCTGTCTATGTTCTAGGTATTACTGGCCTGACACACAACTGGCTAACTCAGTCCCATTTACCAGTCAGTATCCTTCATGGCTCTGTCCTTGGCCACTACTCTTCTCACTTTCTACTACTTCCTTTTGCTGATAGCACTTGGTATATTACGAAGCTTTACAGACACTGGAAGAGATTTTCTGCCATCATGCCTTCATGTAAACAGAAATAGGTGCTCCTGTGGACAAATGCATATAATAAACAATAATACACTGCACAATGGCAATATTCAGGGGCAAGTGGATATCAGGCTGACCACAGGGCCATTGGGGTAGGCCTCCAATCTTATGAAGATTCGTAAGTTGGATTTTGTAGGGTGGATTTGATGTTCCCCGCCATCCCATTTAGGTTACAGCTGATACAAGAGTCCAAATCAACAGTTATAGTATTCACCTGATACTGATGGTCTGTCTCTAACTCCCAACCCTCTACCTGTGAACCTATCACACTTACCTTTAGTGTATTCCATTTTGTCAGCCTCACAGTCACTTACCCAGGCGTGAGAAAAATAAGTGCCACCGGTCTATTGTGGGTTTACTATGCTCACAGGAAAAGAATATATAAATAATTTACACATAACATGAACATTTGTCGCATGTACCTGATGTCAAATGTACCTCAGGCACATTTGTGTCTCTTATGAGTAGCCGTGCGCTATAGAAATACCCTCATTCATTCATTCATTATCACACTGCCTTAGAAGCTGTCTATCCTAAAGCTAATATTCCAGTCTTCCCTTGTTCTACATTCATACAGTATTTTGACTAAACCACCAGAATTTTGAGGCAAGCACATGATCTGTGCTGCACAGTTACAAGTAACTCTCTTACAAGTGGTCAGACCTTTTCATTGTGAAATTCTAAAAGCTAATTTGCCTTAAATAACTATTAAAATACATACTTAAATTACTGTAAATACATTTGTCCATCGTGCGCAGTATACAGATCTATGATTATTATATAGTTTAGTTGTACGGGCACATTTGTGTGTGAATCTAATAGCCTTTAAATCAGCTATACAGTATTAGCACAGAAAATTTATAGAGAAGCATTTCAGTTCTTAAGATCCAAGGTTACATCCTAACTCAATTTGGTCTAATTTGAAATGTGTTTGTTGCACCAGAGCTGTCACTAGTGGAAATATGTGCACATTAAAGGGTTTAATAATTCACACCAATAGCAGGTGCAGTCTGTGCCTGGAATAGTAGATGCAAACTACACGCAAGAAAATGTAAGCCAATTGTCAGAGCTGTACATGGGGCAAACCCAACCCTGCCTCCCTCATGGTACTTGCAATAAATATTCACAAATGTCAGCTTTGCTAACTTAAGATGACAGTAGTAATTACTATTAGGCTCCTGTAACTAAATAATCACCAATTTCAGGTTGCTAATTTAAGAGGACAGTGGTAATAACTGTTCACGATAACGTTACGAATATGTAAATCAGCGGGCAGCATTATCTTACTCGCTTGCTGATCATTCCCATTCTGTTCACAGATTCATTTTTGGATGAGAATAGTTTTCCAATAAAGCTATAATATTAATAAGATTTATGATCTTCATGCTGTTATATATTATTATATTTTCACATAAAGTTTTATTAGTCGTGCTATTAGTCCGCCAGACTGTGACCAAGGGAGTAGGTGCAGTACTTTGATTAACATTGGTTTAATGCTGCATTATTCATGATGTAGAGATTGTCTAATTTTGTGTTATTCGTGTTACAGACAGTATTTAATACAGCTTTTATTTCTTCTACTGAGAATCTTTAAAATTATGCCTTCTAATTCCTTCTCATACAGTAAGGGAATAGAGTTGAATGTAAGACAGTGTTTGACAATTATTAGAAACTTTTAGTGAATGTCAGTCATGCATGGATTCTACACAGTGCAGTTTGTCCTTTGATACTTTGTGCTGCAATCTCAGCAAGGGTACCCCTACTGTGGGGTTAGGGTTTTGTTGCATGATTTTAATACTCTTTTAAATTCATCTTGAATGTCAACCTAAAATTCTCACATTATGTCCTTGATGAGGAAATCTTATTTCTGGTACCCCTATTTGAGTCTACAATTCAATGCTGCTCTGTACCTTTTAAATACTATCGATTGATATTCGATAAACCTAGGAATTAATTTATGACGCAGTTTTAGAATTTTCGGTTAATACATAATCAAATATTTTTTTGTTGATTATAGACAGAAGCCGCAGATATTTTCTTCTTAGAATTAATGTTGGTGTCTCATTTGATCGGACCTGTAGAATGTAAATCTAAAGTGTGTTCATGAGTCACTCGATGCAAAACAACGCTCAGCTAAGGCTGTCATTGTTCTCTTCACAAGTCCTGGATTATGTCTGTGCTGGATTTAATTGCTCTAAGCAAACACAAGTAGATGATGGACGGAGCACTGAAACTTTTCAAACACTCACCCCCAGTCAGAGATCTGGGTTGAATCCATCATCGTTCTTTAGCTCACTTCACCACCCCAGTTCAGACCCAGCACCCACGTTTGGGCATACCCTGCCTACTTAGGGCGAACAAAGCAAACGCAAGGAGATGATGGATGGAGTGCCAAAACTTTTCAGGCACTCACCCACAGTCACAAATCTGGGTTGAAACAATCATCGTTCTTCAGCTCACTTCATCACCCCAGTTCAGACCCAGCTATAGGCAAATCAGTCTTGACCCTGTGCCTCATTGGAACAACCCAGCCCGAACTACCAAGCCAGGTCTTCCCTGGACCGAAAACATGCATCACATCAGACAAAATTATCTCAAAGTAAGGATGCTAGCAATATGCCAAGGATGGCCGCCATTAAGCCAGACCGGGCACCATTATTCAAAGATTGTTACCAACATTTTATGCTATGTTAGTATTTATGTAAAGCACAACCTACAATTGGTGTGACATTGCAGTTGTTCCGGTAGTGAGTGGTCACTTTCCAAGCAGTTTTGATGTTTCCATCATAGACTAGAGTCTCTTTCAGTTTCTGAAGACTGTATCATCCGTAACATGAATGTTTTTTTCTAATTTAGATTAATATTGTGAGTTAACAGTCTTAGTAGCTGATTGACTGAATATAGGTCTGTACTAAATATTACGACTGGCCACCATTTTGCCAGGGAGAAATGGTGCCACAAATGCTAGGAATTAACACAATTACCCTGGGGCTACTATTGTACCATGCTTGGGTACCATACCGTCAAAGATGCTGACTGTATGCAAAAAGGATGTTCATCATTATGCCAAGAATAGACATCATTATATGAGGTGAGGCTGGCAAAAATTTGGAATAGCTATCTCTTTGTCAAAGATGCTCATAATATTTCCAGAATTTCCACTTTATGCCAACTACTATAGTGAGTCCAAGGTTGCTCAAAATATGTCAAGAGCAACCTTGACAAGCGCAAGAGAAAACCTGCAGATACAAAAATACACAAGGTGAATTTGTAACTGTTTTTTTTTTTTTTAAACAACTTTATTGGGATTTTCAAGTGGGGGTACATCGTAGTACACATTACATTGAGCATTTTAGTTATACAGAGAGCTCAGGATACAATGCAGGCATTATACTACCGCTGTGCCCCATGTGGTGTTGTCATCGAAGCCTATCCAGAATATCACAATACAAATAAGGAGGTCATCAGTTCAACACAGTGTTATGCAGTACATTCCTAGCCTCCAACCTATCGTGCCCAAAGGGAGCAGTGCCCGCTCAACTGACCCCCATCCCACATCCCACCCGGAACCCACCCTCCTTACCCAACTATGCCACGAAGAAAACAATCTTATTCTGGGGGGGACTCAGAGCATATCCTTGGGGGGGGGGGAAAGAAGGGGCGGGCCAGGGCAGAGGTCAAAACCCCCCCAGCTCCCGGTAGGGGAAGGAGAAAGGCCGGTGCACGCAGCACCAAAGGGGGGGACTAAATGGACAGGCAAGACCCTCCCTCAACTTGTGGGGGGGGGGGTGTGCGGGGGGCCCGCCCCACGGCACACACCCCCATCGGATAACAGACACATTCACACTAAACATCACACATCCCCTGACCAGGAGTCAGCCCCACACTCTCAGCCATAACGACCCACCTCTGTCCACCGGTACCACTGCTCATGCGGGGGAATTCCGGGGGGCAGCCACCACAGCCTCCCCCCCTCCCTCCTCCTCCTCCATCTCGCCCTTGAATAATTCGGTCAGATGCGCCCATTCCAGGGAGATCGGTCGTTTGCGCAGCCCTCGACTCTCCTCTCGGTACAGCGCCTCGCGCTCCGCCACCGCCCATCTCAAGACCTCGTCTCTCCAAGCCTCCACACTCGGCGGCGTGCGGGACTTCCACCGCTGTGTTATCAGGCGCTTCGCCAGCATTAATACCAGGTTGGCGAAACGGCGCAACAGCTTTGCTTTCAAGGGGATCGGTAAAAGGCCCAATAAACAAGCCTCTGCAGTATCCCAGGCGGGGCGTTCAGTAATTGTGGTTAAGACATGCGTTATCCCACCCCAGTATCCCCTCAGCGCCGGGCAAAGCCACAGCATGTGTACGAGATCAGCGTCCGGTGCCAGACAGCGGGGGCAGGTTGCAGCCACCGTATTGTACATCCTACTCAGTACATGGGGAGTAAGATACGCCCTGTGGAGGACAAATAATTGAATAGTTTTCAATTTGCAGTTGCGGGAAGGTGAATTTGTAACTGAACAGTTATATCTTGTGCACTTTAGATGAGAAAGTAGCCCCAGAACCTGTGAAACATTAAGTCCTTTGTTACGATGTCAGGTAGATTTATGTCCACTTGACACCGTTTCGGTGAGGGAACCGCACGACTATAGGTAGGTGATTCTGCATACCGAATTAGGATGTGTCCACACATGGTGCAGTCTCAAACTTCCATTGTTCAATAGGAGTTATGAGGTGGTCCAAAACCGCCAGCAGCACAAGCCCCCATTGTAAAATGGAAGTACGTTTTTGCACTTCTTGTACCGTGAGGCAGGCACCTTATGGTGCCTGCCATACGGTGCAGGATGTGGGACCCCTCCTGGGCCGCAACCGGAGGGCCAGTGGAGAAGGGGGCCCTGCTACGGGCACCCAAAGTCGCTCTCTGACAGCCTTTCCATGTCAGAAAGGCCGACCTGGGAAGGCTTTCTTAAACCGACATCATAATCCGGATGGCGGAAACACCGTCCTTAAGGGATTATGAGCGGCTTCTGACTGGCCAATGGGCTCCTTGAGTCCATCGGAACCCAGTTGGTTTCCCCAGCCGGTTTACACTCCAACCGATGACATTATAATTTGGCGGTCGGAATGTAAACCTACCATGTTGGTCGGTAAGCCTCCGATGATCGGTCAGAGGTTTACCAACTGACATCGTAATTAGGCCCTAAACTGTTTGCCCACATACAAGAGCAACTAACTGGCAACCTAGCAAGCTGACGATAGCTTGAGTGTTTCCATTGGAGACCCATGGTCTTAAGTTTACCAGCGTAATGGATAAAAAGGGGACCAAAGTTAATCTGAATGTACTCATGACAATGCACCTTGGAATTTGGTGACATGATCAAAGGAGGTAACGCACAGAGTAACCTACCACTTTATGACTGTAAATTGTAGGCTCTTTCTTTTCTCAACGACCATATGAGAAGTCCACCATGCTGGGTTAGCTAACAGCCTAAAATTCTAAAGCCAGTAGGAAAGATGGTTTTCTCACCTTCCAGCATGGTGTCCAGGGAAGGAGACATCTAGTGAATATTCTTATGCGGTGCATATGATAGCGGAGTGAACACACTGTTCCAGTCTACAGTGCCCTGCATTTTGACTTAGGAGAAACTGCAGCAGCAGTGACAGTCGTTGAGAAGTTGGAGGGCCATTCAAGAGGAATTATAGTAATTGAGTGGTTACCAGAGTCTACTGACAGCAGAATAAATACTTCAGAGGGACAGACGAAGGTCACAAAACTGATGGAGATGTCTACTATTGGGTTTAAAGTAGATGATGCAATACTGAATCTAGAGAAAGGATTGAGGTGCTGAATAACCTGAGGATTCCAACTCAGGGTTGTGGGGGCTGAGAAGAAGAGATTCCAAAAGAAGGCTTCCTTGACAGGCTGAAGGAGGTGTTGGACAACTTACGGGGACTACAACAAGGAGTGGACCTCGGGGTTGGTCAGAAAGGTCATTAAACCTTCTTCCAGTGCACACAAAGTCCAGTGATAATTGATGTCTCAGTGTCGGTGGGACTGAGGTCTGAAGATTTGAGGGATCAGGTCCTTAGAGCAGTGATACAAGAGGAAACTGTCAAGATGTGACAGAGGTGGCCGCTGTTCTTGCTGGACCCACACCCCAACACTTTGGCAAGAAAGAAGGTTCTGTTAAATACCAAATGAGAAATGGAGATCAGAAGGCTCACAGAGTAAGTGGGCTACCCAGTAAAGCTAACAGTAGAACGTGTGCGCAAGAGATCTGAGTTCTTCCAGACTGACTCTACAAGCAATTTTTTGGCGAGTTTGGGTATTTCTTGGCTAACATGGTATGAGCTGTTGGTTATGAACGGCCTGGGATGATCATTAGGGGGTGGGGCACATGACAGCTCTTAAAGTAAACTCCACAGGTGACTGGCAACAGAGGCATGATACATCAGCTTCAGAAGCATGCAGCACTATTCTGTACTGGCTGTACTTCTCTAATTGTGTAGTCAGGGAGATCACAATACAAGACGTTTGAGTAATCAAGACCAGAGTATATGACTGCTTGTACAATGCAAGATTGAGCCAGCTTTGGACAGAAAGCAATGATTTTTGTTTTGTACCTTAAGGTGCATAAATCAGGAAGAAATAACTTTCTCAACCTACAATGATATACGACCTTCTGCATTTCATATTGAACTGCTGTTCATACCACCGCGGTTCCCTAAAAAGGATGGAACCCATGCTGAGCAGGATCAAGAAAAGAGATAGCTGTAATAAATTTCAAATGCATCATGTTAACCACTCTCTCAGTTGACTTGGCAACAAGGCAATAGAGCAGCAGTTGCTAAGAGTTGCCGGATCAAGAGAATGTTTTTGTTTTGAAAGCGGAACAATACATGGTGTTCTCTTTTCGGAAATAGTAGTAGAGCCAGTCTTTAGACAAGACTTGACGAGCTAACACAATGATTGACCAACAATGTTCTGGACGGGTTGCTATAAAATCAAATGGTAATAAATAAACTTTATTACCATTTTATTTTGCAGCCTTGGAGCTTGTGGGGCGACACTCTTCTGCTCAAATGGAGGATCTGCCCCTGTGACTCTACCTTCTGTTTCACCTTGAGGGCGAGTTCAAGTACTGTGCATGAAGATGCAATTTACGGGTTTTGTTTGCACGCTTAATTTTATGGACTTTTAGCTAAGAGTGTAACTTAAATCACCTTGTTAACTTTGTAAGCTCTTTTTGAGCTATTCTGTGTCTATACTTAGTATTGTGTTAACGTCTCTGCATTTATATCCATCCTTTTTCTGAGAGTTTGCAAAGTTTTTCTCTATTGAAGGGTTAGATGTCTTAGATTTGTATACATACTGAAACCCTATTGGCAAATAAGTAAATTCTGTTAGTCACTTAATTCAGATGGATGAATTGTGCTCTACTCTTCCTCTCACATAGTTTCTAATTACAAGTGTATTGTTATTAGAAATAAGCTTGGATGATAATCGGTCCTTGATGCAACGTTTTAGTGCAGGACAAAAATTCTCATGATTTTTTAATCTAGGATACTAAAATGGTATTAACATTGCCTGCACCATTAACTGTGTCCTTATAATACCCTACTTTATCATATGTGTGTAAACTTCATTTGTTCTTTGTGATTTACATAGGGTAGTATTTATGTAAAAACAAGTCTTTTTGATCAGACATTTTCTGACATGTTTTTCTTGAGCTCTTCAAGACTTGATTTACCAAAACCCTGATTGATCAGTTAGTGGCTTTCCTGTCTTTCTTTGGGGATACCCCAAAGCACTTCACCATTAACTTTTTATTTGAGGATTTCTCCCCCCCATCCGCCCCCCCACACACACACACACACCCCTAGCTTCTTTTTTTGGCACGTCTTTCCATACATTATCTCTCTTCTCTGAAAATTGTCGCCTTAGTTTTTAATAATTCCACTGTTTTCTCTGCTCCTTACACTTCTTTGTCCTTCATAAGAAATTATTTGAAGTTTTAGGTTATATGTCCTCCGTGTGCCGTCTGTTTGCACGTATGGTTATGGCCAATTCTTTCAGAAAAAGATTACCTCTTCAAAAATATGCTGCCATACTTTGTCAGATTTCTCATAAATCTAATCTTTATCAAGGGATTTGGCTTCATTTTTGCTCCTATTGTGAGATGAGTTAAAACTCTCCGGGTTAATGTTTTGATTCAAAACTTAGGGGGAAAAATATATGCTTCCATTTTTCTTCCTCCTTGTTCGTGTAATTTTCTTATTTGTTTACAGTCTGTGTTTAGAATGAAGTGAGTGTAGTATGACTTTTTTTGTTTAGGGTATTTCCACAGCTTGGTCAGAACAGTGATGAACTCTCAGTCATGTAATGTATATCAGTAGTTTTTGCCCAAATGCATGTATTGTTTTGAGAAGAACCAAAATATCTTAAAATCCATTTAGAATTTTGGTGCGTACCCATCTGCACCATATTTTTTATCCATGCTGTTTTATTTTCCAAGTCGTATAGACTTTTTTATGTAGACGGCATCTCTGATTTTCTTCTAGAGTCGTTAACTTTGCATCATTGCATTCCTTTTGGTACAAAACCCATCATACTGAAACCATGTGCTTAAAGTTTCTTGTTTGCGATTCAGAATCTGGGTGCAGTGTCCCCACTATTGCGTTGGCTGATTGCTATTGTCTGATATGGCCCACCACCAGTTTGCCTACTAGGGTCATGTGGTGATCAGAATGGTCAAAATTGTTCTGTGTTGACACTATTGGTATAATCTTTTGAGCGTGAGAGTTCTTTATGGTACTCCTATAGTACCTCACCCAATATTCTTACCATGTAAAGAGTTTGTATCTGGGAATATCTCATAACCATTTTCAGCATGTCTTAAAATCATGCCGGATCTCCTCTTGATTGGGCTGTCAGTCAGGGAGTTATTGAATTTCTTAAGGGTTTATATCGGAGTTTTAGAACTTTCAAGTTGTACGCTACAATAGAGCAATGGTGTGCAACAATGGTTCATGGGAGTTGAAGACTTCAGGATATCAACATGAAGTTAATTACTTATAATCAATGTATATGGGAATCCCACAGCCTGCCAAGTTCCTAAAATGCTGGCTGTTATAGACTAACAACCTAGTACTATGCCTACTTCTTTACACTTTGTGATTTCTCTGTGTTTTTTGTTTGCAAAGCTTCTTCGGTCAAATCATCTGCTTTATAACATCTGGAGACTAAGCATTACAGCAGTAATGCTAACAACAGTTAACAACTAGGTATCAGAGTGCCTAGAAACGTCTGTGAACGAATAAATAATGTTAACATAACCTAATCCTCCTGTGGTGGCTAATGGTTCGTACAGTAACGTCTGCATACTTTGGGGACAATACTGTTGAAATCTCTCTACCTTCATGAGAGTTTTTAAATGAGGTAATCAGTGAGAAGAATAAGGAAACATTACAATTGTACTGTATCTGATACCTTTCCAGAGCAATTTTATCATCACTTCTCTTTTTCAAGGCATTGTCCATGACTGGATAAAGGTTCAATATGACCCTCTCCTGAAGAAAGTCGGAACAGATGGATATAATCTCAATAATTAATATTGAGTATCACATTTACCCATGAAAGGTTTGTCGAAAGCCAACTAAAGTAGTCAGTTGTTGAAAATAACCTCATGACTGCCAGTCAGGCTTCATCATCAGCTGTAGCATAGTGACCACTGTACTTCAAATTGTTGATGACACACTCTTTATTCTGTACAAAGGTGACTCTTGCTTTATCACCCTCGTCAGTCTGTCTGTGGCATTTGACACTATCAAATTACTTGATTCTCCTGAAGATTTCAAAGAATGATGAACTTGAAAGGAACAGATCTGAAATGGTTCTTCTCATAGCTAAGCAACCGCTCCCAATCCATAAAAATCTTAAATACCATACTGTTCTCCATCTGTCTTAAGCAAGGGGTCCCAAAAAGCTTGATTCTCTCACCTAACCTCTTAAATCTGCATTTGGAATAGCTGAGCGCCTTGCTAAAAAGTACAAATATCTCATCACTTTTGTGCTGACTATAGACAGCTTTATCTAAAAAGTATCATCTTCATGTGACATTGAATTGCTTGCTGTAATCCTACAAAACAAAACAAAAATCTGATCCTGGGGGACTCCCCACCTCCAATTGAACCCTTCAAAAATGAAATTCATATTGACCTCTTCATCTAATTGCTCAACCCCAATTCAATCTTGGCTGAAGACTCTTAATGTCATTGACTGTTAACCTTCCTTTATCGACTGTGCAAAATCCTTGGGATTCCTGCAAGACTAGAACCCCAACCCCCAAATTAATAGCAATTCCATGGTAAAAGGATCAGTTCTACAAATCAGATGTTCCTGTTGTATTCAACAGTTTTTCCTGCCGAAGAGTTCAAACAAGTTCACCAAACTCTGGTTCAAGCCACATTTGATTATGGAAACTTCTTTAAGCTTCACCTTGTGCCCTTAAAAGCATCTCTCCACAGATGTGCAGGATTTGTGTTTTGCAGCGATAATCTGACCACATCTCATGTGTTCTGATATCCTTGAAATGGCTCCAATCGAAGCCAGAAGTTCATTGAAACTTACTTGCATTATTAAAAAATTGCTAAGCTCCAAATGTCCCTTGATCTGACGTATTATAGGTCCAGAGCAACTAGGACAAGTACTACCCTTTTTAGCCCTTGACTCTAAGTGGCAGCGCAGGTTGAGCAGATGAAGGCTCTTCAAGTAAGAGGTACGATCCAAGATGATGACCCTGCCTTCACTTTGGTCCCAACCCAGTATACAGAAGTTACTAATTTTGCTTGCACAAGGGTGACCACCCTAATTTTACAGTAGTCCCCTCATACCACACATTTTTGTATCTGGGAATATCTCATAACCATTTTCAGCATGTCTTAAAATCATGCCGGATCTCCTCTTGATTGGGCTGTCAGTCAGGGAGTTATTGAATTTCTTAAGGGTTTATATCGGAGTTTAAGAACTTTAAAGTTTTACCCTACAATAGAGCAATGGTGTGCAACAATGGTTCATGGGAGTTGAAGACTTCAGGATATCAACATGAAGTTAATTACTTATAATCAATGTATATGGGAATCCCACAGCCTGCCAAGTTCCTAAAATGCTGGCTGTTATAGACTAACAACCTAGTACTATGCCTACTTCTTTACACTTTGTGATTTCTCTGTGTTTTTTGTTTGCAAAGCTTCTTCGGTCAAATCATCTGCTTTATAACATCTGGAGACTAAGCATTACAGCAGTAATGCTAACAACAGTTAACAACTAGGTATCAGAGTGCCTAGAAACTTCTGTGAACGAATAAATAATGTTAACATAACCTAATCCTCCTGTGGTGGCTAATGGTTCGTACAGTAACGTCTGCATACTTTGGGGACAATACTGTTGAAATCTCTCTACCTGCATGAGAGTTTTTAAATGAGGTAATCAGTGAGAAGAATAAGGAAACATTACAATTGTACTGTATCTGATACCTTTCCAGAGCAATTTTATCATCACTTCTCTTTTTCAAGGCATTGTCCATGACTGGATAAAGGTTCAATATGACCCTCTCCTGAAGAAAGTCGGAACAGATGGATATAATCTCAATAATTAATATTGAGTATCACATTTACCCATGAAAGGTTTGTCGAAAGCCAACTAAAGTAGTCAGTTGTTGAAAATAACCTCATGACTGCCAGTCAGGCTTCATCATCAGCTGTAGCATAGTGACCACTGTACTTCAAATTGTTGATGACACACTCTTTATTCTGTACAAAGGTGACTGTTGCTTTATCACCCTCGTCAGTCTGTCTGTGGCATTTGACACTATCAAATTACTTGATTCTCCTGAAGATTTCAAAGAATGATGAACCTGAAAGGAACAGATCTGAAATGGTTCTTCTTATAGCTAAGCAACCGCTCCCAATCCATAAAAATCTTAAATACCATACTGTTCTCCATCTGTCTTAAGCAAGGGGTCCCACAAAGCTTGATTCTCCCACCTAACCTCTTAAATCTGCATTTGGAATAGCTGAGCGCCTTGCTAAAAATTACAAATATCTCATCACTTTTGTGCTGACTATAGACAGCTTTATCTAAAAAGTATCATCTTCATGTGACATTGAATTGCTTGCTGTAATCCTACAAAACAAACCAAAAATCTGATCCTGGGGGACTCCCCACCTCCAATTGAACCCTTCAAAAATGAAATTCATATTGACCTCTTCATCTAATTGCTCAACCCCAATTCAATCTTGGCTGAAGACTCTTAATGTCATTGACTGTTAACCTTCCTTTATCGACTGTGCAAAATCCTTGGGATTCCTGCAAGACTAGAACCCCAACCCCCAAATTAATAGCAATTCCATGGTAAAAGGATCAGTTCTACAAATCAGATGTTCCTGTTGTATTCAACAGTTTTTTCCTGCCGAAGAGTTCAAACAAGTTCACCCAACTCTGGTTCAAGCCACATTTGATTATGGAAACTTCTTTAAGCTTCACTTTGTGCCCTTGAAAGCATCTCTCCACAGATGTGCAGGATTTGTGTTTTGCAGCGATAATCTGACCACATCTCATGTGTCCTGATATCCTTGAAATGGCTCCAATCGAAGCCAGAAGTTCATTGAAACTTACTTGCGTTATTAAAAAATTGCTAAGCTCCAAATGTCCCTTGATCTGACGTATTATAGGTCCAGAGCAACTGGGACAAGTACTACCCTTTTTAGCCCTTGACTCTAAGTGGCAGCGTAGGTTGAGCAGATGAAGGCTCTTCAAGTAAGGGGTACGATCCAAGATGATGACCCTGCCTTCACTTTGGTCCCAACCCAGTATACAGAAGTTACTAATTTTGCTTGCACAAGGGTGACCACCCTAATTTTACAGTAGTCCCCTCATACCACACAGGAGTCACCAACTTCTCAAGAACTTGCAGGCAGCCTGCACACTTGCGGCAGTCCCGACCGGATTGGGCACCTCTTACACTTTACTCACTGCGTTCCTCTTACCAGGATCCACATTGGGCTTTACTCTCCAGGTACATTCCTCCTCCTCACAAGGTCCGCTGGTCTTGGCAGGCAGCCAGAAGGCTAGTTCTCCAGGCTCATGTCAATTGGTCTTGACTTTCTGGGTGATGGCCACTTACCCAGCCTGGAGACTAGAAGACCTTGGTCCAAAAAGCTGGTTCCAGTAGCTAGAACTTTTAGTGATCTTCTCTCCTGTTGAACAGTTATGTTGTACAACTTGGACTCAATCCAAACTCAGACACTGATTTGATTTAGTGTAGGTTACCGTTGATATTCCTGTTATGGGTGTTGACTTCTTTGAAGTGCTCTCTGCCCTGTCCTTTGTCAAAAAGAACAGTCTGTCACATAAGGAGTGGTTCCAGTTCTGATTTACCCACAACACAGGCCAATGAAGTAACTGGGGATCACACCTGGCTGTCAGCCTCCATCAGCTCTGCATGGTCATTTATGCGAGTCTCGAAGCAAGGAGGCTAAGCCAGCGTGTCGCCCCACAGATGAATGATAAATCGATCAATGGTAAAAAATAGCAAACTGTGACTGCCACAAAGATCCGTATTTTTAACATTACCCATAGAGACAGTGTGCCACTACACAAGCAAATGACAAATCTGAGAAAAAAAACTTATGTTGACTGGTCAAAAACTGAAGAGCCACCAAAAGGAATTTGTCATAAATGACACAATGCACAATATTGAGATACTAATTTTGGAAGCAAACTGACTAGATAAAACAAAGGTAAGCTTAGTGTCTTGAGAAAGAGGATTCTCCTCAAAACACGTCTTGGCGGTTTCTTTTGGATATTCTGTATATAAATGAATGAAATGGATCTAAAATAAAAGACCATGCAATTTGATGATCATGATAAGAGACTGGATTTCTGAATTTCAATTAAATGGTTGTATGTAAGATCGCCCACAGGATATCACACTCCACTGAAATATGACTTAAAAATGTCAAAGGCCTAAGCCTTCCCCTCTATCATGAGTCCTTGCCCTTCAGTGCCAAAGATATCAGACCCACCATCTCGCTTTACAATGAGACCAGGCCCCACTGACCACTAACTCTTCCTGGAATCAGAGATCTTTGATGTGCACAGAGGATGCTCTGCTCCCCTTCCTCCGTTGTGTTTTCCCACCCAGCCCTCACGATGTCAGCAATCCTCATCTCCTGTCAGTGGGTTGCAGTCCCAGCATGCACATGCAAATATCATGAGCAGCCTGGTGGAACACAGTCACCATGTAGGCTAAGATTGATTTAAGTACACAGCAGTGGAAACGTGCATGACTGGGCTGGTGACACAGGTAAAGAAGCCTGTTCACACTACTGATTCTTGCTAAACACAAAACGGACATGCTGCAACCACTGCACTCATGTACCTTAACTCCTGGCAAGGACAGTATCCCTCTAACACTATGAGAGTAGTGATTAGTTTGCCCCTCCCGGTTCTTCCAAGACAGCATTGATATGAGACAGGCCAAAGTCATGGCTCACACGTATGATTAGTGTTCGCCCATGCCCAAAAATCAGCACCTGTGATCTAGATAACTATGCAGCTGGGACACACAGGGCAGATGTGCACATCTGTCACAATGCAGGGCACGTTTCAACAGAAACTCATCACCACAGACAGACTGTGTCAACTGTGCTGTACAAATTCCCTTCAATTTGAGCGCTCTTTCTCTAAAAAAAATTAAAAAGGGGAGGACCCCCAGGCAGCCCTTTTCTGGATCTGCTCCCGAACCATGAATGCCTATTCCCCCTGCATCTGGAGAAAAACATTGTTCAGCATCTTCAAAAGTGAGAAGAAATAACAACTCTTTCAGTGTTATCACTCATCTTATCTGACCACCCTGGCCGGTACTAACTGATTATATGGCTTTACTCCATGGTAGTCAACGTCTGGCTTTTTTTGGATCCTACCTGAATTACTGTCATCCACCCTTTCCGGACGAAGACTTAGCAATCCCTTTTTGTTTATAAGATCATGTTCAATGTAAATAGGAATCTTGTAATCTATTGTGGTTCATATTGCTAAGCTGAAACCCCCATCATATTCCATAAAGGAGTTGGAAACTATCTAATGCTGTCAATTGTTCCACCTCTTCACACTTCATTGAATTCCTCAAATGTTTTGTTTTGGCTTTACAATCCCCAAATCAGTCCTTTTCCTGTTACAAATGCAATATTTTGTATTTTGCTATCCTGACTCTTATCAAGCTCTTAGACTGCCCCTTGGTTTCAAGCTGGGCAGAATCTCAATTAAATAAACACATTAAATAAATTATGGAACATGATGGTTCCTGCTTTTGACAGACCATGTGCAATAATGTTGATATGATAAGATTTCAAAATAAGAATTCTAATTAATCTCCTGTTTCAACAGGTTCCTTCAGTTCTCACTTTTAACGTGCTACATGTCCATTATTTTCCAATCAAAATGTTGAGTTGTTTGGTCAGCTATGTGTTTGACTTGATATATTTTTATCAAACATTTTTGATCTAGTGTAATGGAAGGCTCTTCTGAGACTGCGGTTATTTTTATAAATTGAGGATTTTCTTTTAGTGTACATGTGTGTTTCTAAATGTTTTAGTCAGATGTCCGTTTCTGTTGGTTGTTCCAAAGCACGCATTAATCTTACTAGGTGGATTCAGGCAACATTGCATTCCATAATTTTTTGCCCATTCTGCCTCTTTAGACAGGAATCCACCATCTAGAAAAAAACATTTTCCTTGCCCCAGAAGGACAGAATAAACTGAAGGTCATGGCATCTCTACACTGGAACACAGTGAATGTCAGACATGTTTCAGCCTTTGCTGCTGGAATAAGTTGGACCCACAATCCTGGAATGGTACTTCTCCACTGGCTTCCTTTGGGTCAATATCCATTTTGCAATGTTACACTGAATATGTATGCTGTGTTTCTTGGGAAATGACTGACATGGAATACAGCTATGCCATGAAGTGCTATTATGTCCTTAGTAGGGATCCTACTTCTGAACTGTTCATGCACCAATGGACCTACTCTTCAGCCCTCTCTAGGTATTCACGCATGGCTTTGGCTGTGCTTGTTGATATTTTCTGGTTTGTGGTAATCTCCTAGTCTGTGCAGAAGGGTAGGGTTGTAGAAGGGATAATGTAAAGGTTGTAAAAGGTTGTGTGCTGCTTTGGCCTCATCAACTTGCTTACTGGTTTAGTCGTTACATCGGCTCTAGCTGCCTCCACTCATTTCTCTAGGCTGCAGTACAATGAGTCATGAACCATTGTTCGAGACACTTTGACCCGTCGACTACAGAACCTCATTGTCGCTGGGTCCTGATGAGTCCGGGGTCCCCCCCCTTTTCCCTCCTCGGCTACACTAGACACAGCGGCAGGTCTCAAGTGACTCTCCTACCCTTTTTTTGCTTATGTTGCCCTCCTTTTGTTGTATCCTATGTCCGCATTTGATGCAATTTGTACCATGTCTGACTTATTTACGTGCCGATCAGTAGTGCCCCCTTTTTTGGCCCCGACGCGCCTCTTGACAGGCGCAGTCATTGGAATTTCTGTAGTCATTGTTATACAGTTCATCTGCTACACCCTCTCCTATTGAGAGCTCGTTTCTGTACTACTGGCAAACACTAATTCATGATGTACGGGCTTTGCTCGGATTGTCTACTTAAAAAAATTTGCAAAATGCTAATAAAAAAGATTTAAAAAAAAAAAAAAAAGAGTCATGAACCAATGTCTCCTGCACTGTTGCTAGGGAGCCTTTTTGATGGGTTATACCCCCATGTTGTTTCTCAGTTTTCTTGATCAGAACCATATCATCTATGCATGCTTCGGTCTAAATGGGAAGAATTTGGGCTTCACTATGAACGTGTACCTGGACCTGAATGGTCAGATTAAAAGAGTGCTGTCTCTGTATATTTGCAAACATATTTATATTTTATCCCCCCACAGTCTGATGTCATAGTTCTGGCCCCCATGTTTTGTGACACCTTGATTTTATTTTTCAAAAGCTTTATTGGATTTCTCTTTAATTTACAACAAGTGTACAGCAATCATGGCGTATTAAATTTAGCAAATGTTAACATTGCTTGCAATAGTACATCATCTTGACAATTGAAAATTACCAGATCAGGAAAGAAAACGCTAATCTTGCTGTTGTATGAAACAGTTAGATGTAACTATAAGAGGATAGGTGTTTAGGACCTGGTTCATTCTGGACTATGTGGGATAGAATGATTGGGTATTCAGGACCTTGTAGTATTAGCAACATGCAGCTTACCCTGTAGCAATGGTCATAGAGAGCAGAGAATGTCTCTTGTCGTGAGGCCCATAATGGTGGAGGGGCGGTGCCATAAGAAAAATCTAGAGAGGATAAAGGGGATCGTCATGCCAGCATTCAAACATGTAATGTTGTCTTCATATCCTGCAGGATGACATCCCTGTCTTTGTCTAGGGGTGTTTGCAGAGACCTCTTGCTTCCTCTATGTGGTTCTTTTATGACACATGGTCATGGCAATTACCATTATCCAGGATTGGTTCATGATGCTGAGAATGCAGTACCACAGAGGATCTGCCCCTTAAATTGGTGTGCAAATTATGCACAGTTTACAGCAACTCTTGTGGCATTGCACTGGTTGCTAATGAAACAATGCACCTATTTCAAATTCCTGTGGATCATTTTCTGTCGTTACTACAAGACAGAACCCACCTTTCTAAGAAATGTATCACAGTCCCATGCCAATGAAGCCACTGAAATCAGGGACTATGTGCCTCCTCAAGATTCCTTGGGTTAGAAACGGTTGATGTGGAGAGTGGCATTCCGTGTGCTTGGGTTCAAACTTAGTAATACCCTGCCTCATAGGTTGCGTCGTGTGGAAAATGATTTAAGGGTCTGTAGAGCCTTGAACACCAATCTTTTCTGCAACACTATTTACACTTCAGCTTCTATGTCCACTCCTCATCTGACCTGATTTGTTTCTTCCCAACTCTCCTCAAGATGTCAGATCTTCAAAGCCAGGTGTAGTGAAGGTGTTTTAAACACAGCATCCACCCTCGATCTGTTATTGAGCAAATGGTGTTTCAAGTGGATTGTTCACTGTACTCTTTTCAGTAGTGATATTGGCAAGAAATCAATGCAAATTTACTGTTGAGAAAATGCAATATCCATAGCCTTTGCCAAAGATGCAATTGTAGGTTGTCTGCTAAAACCTCCAACGCTGTTTGTTTGGAGCACGTTCCCCTGGTTAAAGAACGTGTAGCATTTTCCTTGACACCCAACCAGAAGAGGAATGGCCATGACTTTGAATAGGATGTCCTGGGCATTAGAAACCACTACTGCGATCCCCCAACTGGTCGGCATGGAATATACAAAATAAGGCACTTACTTCCTAAAGTAAGGTAGATCTTTCACGCTGATGTGTTTGTTCTGTCTGTGTTCAATGAGGCAGTCTGTAACCAAGAATTATAAATTTCCTAGGTATCGTAACGAAAAGTTTGAATTCTATTAAGAACACGGAGGTGCGGATTGTTCTGTTCTCTCTTCACTTTATTGACAGCAGCCATTAAAAAAAACAACAAAAGACTGCATTTGCCATAATCCTAAGTGGAAACAAAATCAACATTTCAACAAAATTCAATGTTGAATCAAGTGAGGCCAGGACCCCTTGACAGTACTTTGTTGCTCTCTTCGCCTTCCTCTTTCTTCGTTGTTCCAGCAGCCGAATTAAGTGCCTCAGGGCTCTGGTCTATTTCTCCTTTGTTGCCTGTTAAGCTGTGCTATTTCTGCTATTTTTCCTAATTTTAATTGTTTATACGTTTTGTTGCTGCTGCTCAGCCGCGGGAATGCTAGTTGCTCCTCAGCAGCAGCTGTAATTACCTAGAGCCAGGGTCCCGCTCATGGCGCCCCGCACCAGGCAATGCACAAGATGTATCTTCAGATGATGCCCCCAGGCTATTTCAGATATGTTGAACTTGAAGTGTTTGGTGCACCCCCCTCCTCAGAATAGGGCCCCCGCAGATAAGGTCACGGCCTTTGTCGCTGGACAGCTTCATAAGCTGTTAGATATGGAAATTGGTGACTGACAATGAGCGGAATTGACAGCCCATGAGCTGTCAATAAAGTGAAGAGAGAACAGTGTAGTCCTCGCCTCCGGTCCTGACATAGAATGATATCAGTACCTGGTTGGACAAAAGAAAATATCTGGTTTAATGTACATATTAGGATCAAGCCCAAATAGGAAAAATGAGGAAGGATTACTACTTGGAGTGAGGCTGCCGAGTAGTGTTTGTTTCTATATATTTATCACTTGTTCAAAGTAGGTTTCTTTGTGCTGGTGGCAACAGAAGGGAAACTATAGGTGAAATGTATTACTTGGTCATCAATAGTTTATGGAGTTTTAAGTGGCTGCCTAATTTTATTAAAGTTGCAAGATGGCTTCCATTTGTATCGAGAGCACTTTTAAAAAAAATTATGTTTTTTAAAAACTATATAGAAAAGTAATTGACGGGCAAGTTTGTAAGGCAGCATGCTTGGCGTTTGACTGCACTCCCTGGCATCTGGTGTGTCAGAACAATTCTTCAAACTTTTATCATCCAGGCAGACAAAGCCACTCAAGCCACCGCAGGTATTGGATTGTTGTTTAGTTATTGTTAAAAACATCTGCTACATGAGTTCTGTTTATTGGTCTCGGCTATTGTCTTTTATGTTTTTTATCCTTGCCATGGGACCCTTAAGCCACCAGGAATGGACTTAGTACATAAATCGATATGTTTAGCTACCTTGAAACGTCCATCATTATCGTTGTACGGGGGAGCGCAATTCCTTACTCCATTAGTAAGATGTTCTGGCTCAGAGTCGGTGTACTGTTTCCACCCATGCAATGTTTGACCCTACCAGGGAAATGAAGATCAAGAAACTGAAGGGAGTGGATTAACAATGTCTGGCTTTGAACTGTGGGATAAAGTCATTTAAATTCCAAACCTAACCCCCTGCCATGTCTTCTTTTTCACAGGTATATAATTCCATCCCTGCGGAGAGCTGATGCTGGATTTTATCAGTGTGTGGTGCGGAACCGAATGGGAGCTCTGATGCAGAGGAAAACAGAGGTCCAAGTTGCATGTAAGTGGGAACCAAAGGACGTCTTGAATTTCTTGTCAACACTAATTAAAGTTACCTTGTTCTTCAAAGAACAACTGCAGACATGAACAATCATAACAAAAAGGTTACTAGGAATTCTTAAGTAAATTGTAAGAGAAAAATGTTACAGTGCAGGCATTTACAATTTCGGATTGTCCGTTTTTTTTTTCGTTTTTTTTTTAGAGTTTTATATAGCGCGAACTTGATCCAAATCGGGTATCAGAGCGCTTTACATAGCACCAGTTGCGTTATATTAGGACACAGTGGTTGTCTATTGCTCAAATTATCCTATTGATGCAAAGTAGGCATTTAATTTAATATTTTACATATCTGAAATAATAAATAAATGTTATCTCTCACTGTGTTACACGTCGGTCGTCTGTTTATGTAACCATACTACAAAAAAGGAACAAAATGGGGAGTAGAGCGGTACCACTCAGCATGAGTAGTGGAGGTGGATACATCCTCCCGAGCTTTAGTCAATAAACACAGTGATCCACCCACAAGTATGTATGTATGTCAGAACCTCCCAGAATAGGTATGTATCCCCACAATGGTGGAAAATACACACTAGTTGTTAAAATACCCCTCACACACCAAAAGGGCACTTGGTGTCATGCTTCATCATAGGGGTCTTCCCGCCCCTCTACGGGACGGGCGTGCTACGACCTACATTTGCGTGGGAGCACTGTTGATGTGAGACAACTATGTGTTGTGTAGGGGTGTGAGAGGAAGGGTCAGGGGTGAGTGGGAAAGTGAGATAAAAAATACCTGGCTCGTTGGTCTAGAAAATTTTAATATACCTTTGAGCTGGCATTAGTAAAAGGTGGTGGAGGAGGTGTGTATGCCTCAATGAACTATGCCTCCTATGTCTGCCAACATGTTTCAAAGCTCCCCAGGCTTCTTCCTCAGGACCTTAAGGATCCCTTCCTATACTCACAGTGATGTGTTATATCGTGATACACTTATTGTAAAAGAGAAAAATGTTGTTATGCAGGAGAAATGGCTGCATGAAATTATAATGCCTCAATAGGTCTTTATAGTCAATATACCTGTAAAAAAACGGGGGAGAGAAGGACATATATTTGTTGCTAGATGCTTAGTCCATCGTGAGCACCCCTACACAACACATAGTTGTCTCACAACAACAGTGCTCCCACGCAAACGTAGGTCGTAGCACGCCCCGTCCCGTAGAGGGGCGGGAAGACCCCTATTATGAAGCATGACACCAAGGGCCCTTTGGGTGTGTGAGGGGTATTTTAACAACTAGTGTGTATTTTCCATCATTGTCGGGATACATACCTATTCTGGGAGGTTCTGACATACATACATACTTGTGGGTGGATCACTGTGATATGTAACCATACTAGCCAGCATTTCATGATTACTGCATATATGACACATAGCCTCAAAAGGTTCCGTTGAATGAACATTAGGATTAGGAATGAAAACATAAGAAACACTGAAATTTCCCTATATGCTTTCAAAGTAGCCCCAATGCTTTGCTCATCCACTCCTGCATGACATCGTCAATTACATCATTTATGACCTTTTTTAACACATCACCTATAACATACTGCAAACTCAAACAATAGCATTATATGAAATAATTTTGTTCTCTCATTTATTACGTTTTTTCTACATTTAATTTGTGCAGCGACATCTAGATGTTGACAAAGACATTGCAGACTCACAACAGGATCTCAATATAACATTTTTTTTAAAGGATAACATGTTTAACAATGCCTGTTGCTAGCAAGTGTAAATGCAGAATACTTTGTTTTCTTACAGAAACACATTTATTTTCAGACAGTGGTGCAACAGCTTAAGACTTGAATGTTATATCTTTGTTGATACCTATGGCATGAATGTACAACTGATCAGCCAGTGATATCTTTGCATTATTACACCGTCCTCTATTTGCAGTGAAAATCATTACAGCGTTGCGTGCATTCTTATTCAAACTCAAAAAACTCCTCCTTGAGCGGTGATGCAGTTGACACTGCTTTGCAAGTTTCTACCATATGTAGATAACCCAAATAGTATGATGGATCAACCCGAGGTGCACCACAATGTGTAATAAGCGCTGCTACTCCTAGATCCTTAAGTATCTTTGGTGGTTAGTCAACAGAGAAAGTAACCTTTACACCACCGTGGAATAATATAGCCTTAGAGCCCGACGTAGCGGGCTATACCAGCCATTAAAGGGTCACTCCAGCGTTAAAGGCCCGAACAGAAGTCGAGGGCCTTCAACAAGGGAGCGGGCCTTTAATGGCTGGTAGAGCCCGATACGGAGCTCTAAGGCTATTAGAAAATTATGCCCCAGGGCAGAATGTTCTAATTTGTTAAAACAAATCCCCACCGACTCCGTGAGGCCTTTGTTCACAGCAATAGCTGTGAAACGAATAAACATTGGAATGTTGTTCTCCGGGCTTCTACCAGCCAATATATGTTTAAAATCTGTTTTCAAAATACCTGTTGAGTAATTTCTGCACATTTGGTTGACTTTGATGATGTCTCTAGTGCGCAACATCTTCCAGTTTCAGACTGGTGCCAGACTGCAATAAAGCTCAAGCTCGGCAGGGATGGCTCTCTCCAGATGCCATTATCCCCTCTTGTCTGCACTGTCAAATTCAGGTGCTTCTTGCCTAGTTAGTGCCTAGTTCAAATAGTTGCCCAGTTAGACGACCTTAATAACATCCACCTTCAGAAAGCATTTGGTTCTCTAGTTTCATCAAAAATGCAAATACATTGGACATAGTCATGGTTCGCTCCACTGATCAAAGAGCTTAAATTAAAAATGCACACAATAAAAAGTGATTGCTCTTTGTTAAGGCGTAATAAAAACTGTGCCTTTGCAAAGATATGGCCACATTCGCTGGTCCTGGTACATGCCTTGCTCTACTAATCCTGCTTACCTTATCTCCCATCCCACTTCAAAGTCATTCACCTCCATCCTCGTCAACAAAGGCAGAACACACCCAGTCACTGCTGAACCCTACTTGGATTTCATTACAAGAGACTTGCATTCCTTTGCTATTTCTAATAATCCTCAACTCTGCTGCGTTAATAATCACCTAGCTTCCTGGGCGGGGGGAATCTTGAACAGGTTTAAGTCAGACCCCTCCTAAAGAATTCCTGTCTAGACCCACCCTTTGCTAGTATCCATGTCTGTAGTCTGCCACCATATGCAATTGTTAACTTAAGTGCTAAGGCTTTTCCACACCACTACAAAGTACTTTTATATTGAGGTCAGTTTTCTCTTCGGTCTTTATGGCATTATTTCCACAAAAGAAGCCATCCAGAGTTGTGTCCTTTTTTCACACATGTACCCCAGGTTTGTGTATTCTTCAAGAGGGAACCAGGAAAATAAGCAAACTGTAGCAATGAAATACAATACAAAAAACAGTACTATGTTGTAAAATGTGAGTTTCTTGTCAAAAGAGGACATCATCAAAAGATTTCCCTTTTCACAGCCTTCAGGGACAGGCAGAGTTGAGAAAAAAACTTTTGCAGTTTTCTAACTGGTAGTCAGTATTTTCTATTATTATTATTGTTTCTGCCTTCTTGCAGTTTGTGGGACAAAAAAAAAGGTGAAATGCATGGGTGAATAAAGAAAGCTGCACATTTCTGCAATTACACAACCTTTTGAATTCAGGACTGGGTCCTAGTTTAACTATTTGTTGAAATCAAAAACTAATGAAAGTAGGTAGGTAAAAATAGAATTAGGTGACAATGTTTTCGTCTGTAATTTGTTGTCTTCATGGCCCATATACAAGGATAATCTTCAGGTCATATTAATATGCAGTGTATGTTGATTGTCCAACAACACGCAACACCCAGAGCCATTAACTGATTTGCAGCTGATGATTTTTCTCTCTGTTCTGACCATGTATAAATAGGGCAACATCTTATGAATGAAAAATGGTTATAAAGGAAAGTCATGCAGTTTTTTAAATGTGTCCAATAATCTGAGTTTAAGTAATTCATATGACTACATTTTGTGTTATCCATAATTTGTTATATGTTATTTCCTGCACAAAATTGAGAAAATAAACTTATAATAAATGTTCTGCTATTTTGTATTCCTACACTGCACTCAGTTAAAATGGTACCGCCCCTGTGTAGGTGGGCCTATTGCCTGCAGCAGGTAAGGCCCCATAATGCATGCTGGAGACGTCACCGTTTTGTTTTGTAATCTGTGGTGGTTGACAAAATTCCTTTCTCCCAGCATTCCCACAGATTTCCCAATAGAAATTGCAAATAGAAAAGACTTTGCCCATTGACTTCAAGTGACTGTGATTTCTGCTGCATAAACATGGGGAAAATATGAGTTTTGACCCAAACATGACACTTGTAGGCCATTCTCGGTAGAAAACATGCTGGGATCCATGCACATCACAGCATCCTGGATTCCGCCGGGTTGCTAGTTTTCAAACATGCCCAGGGGGTTGTTAGTTCCTGGGCTCCATTTGACCATAAGCAGTAATGCTGTGGCCATCCTTCAAGGAAAGAGAGAGGAAATTGGATATTTAAGTCATACTTTTTTATTTGCAGGGCATTCTGGATAAGAAAATATGGTGAAACACACCCAAGCCACAACACCTAGGATTTATTTGGGAGCAGTTTTGACATATTGGTTAGGAGAAAGGGGCTAAATCTCCTAATCTGCCTCCCCACGTTTGGCAGAAATACTGTCTGGTGCTCGAGGGAGGGTTTGATGCCTAGATGGTCCAGCACCCTAATCTATTCAGTTTCTCACTTTTTTCCCTGATAGTCTTGAGGACCTTACCTCCTATTTGCCCATCATAAGGTGGAAGTCGGACAGCCAACCAGATTATCGGGGGGAAAATTGAGAAACAGAATGTGGTGCAGACTTTAATTATCTTGGCACTGGACTTCAGGCTCACCTTCATAAAGACAGTCTTTATGCTTACTTACAAGGAAATGGGAGGGTTCTCCTCCAATTGTTTTGCCTAAAGGAGCTGAAACCCCTCTAGGTACCAGAGATTTGGTTTGAATAAAGAATTATGTGGATCCTACCACTGGCCGCCAGATAATCTTTCTATCGCCCACAAAAGACCAAAGGTTTACATCCTCACTTCTACCACATATGTCAAACTATGTCGAATGGAATCTAATTCTGCTCACTTGCCATTGGGATGGCTGCAGTATTTCTGTCAGAAAAGCTGTTTGGGCTCCAGGGGAAGGGTATAGCCTAAAATCATGACGGTCTGGCCATAACCCCACTGTTTCTTTAAAAAAAATACCCATAAGCCCCCAAAAACTCTTGAGTCCTAATTACACATTTGACGCTTGGTCGCTGTGCCTCAGGGCACCCTTAATTAGGGGTTCCGCAGCAAAGACAAGACAGTGCACTTGATTACAATGCTGCCATCAGAGCGGGTCAGAACCTGAACACTTAGCGTCTGCACCCTAGGAGAGCGCATTAGTGAAAGACCGGGTGGCATGGTGAAAGTACAGCACTGTCTCTCACTGGATGTGGCCCGGCCTCTCCTTGCAAAGTGGGGAATGCGCCCCTTTGCAGGTGGGTACAGTGGATTACTGCACTCATCTGCAGGAGTTTTCCAGGAAGCCAACTGAGGGGCTCCTTGATCACTTCCCAAGGGACACCCACAAGATACTCGAACTGTGCACCACCTCTAGGCAGTTTTTTTTTTATTTACCTCTGTGTCTGTAATATGGCAGACTGGTCTGTCCATATTATTTTTAAAAACCTGGGTGTCAAGTCTGTTTCCTGCCTAACCCCTCCCCCGCCACCGAAGGGCAGATAGGCGGTAAACCACTCAAACTGCCCCTTGGGAAGTGTAGAGACACTGTTTGAGCTCCAATAGTTGATGGTGTGATCCAGTGCCAGGTCGGGCGGTCCTTAATTCTTTATAATTGACGGGAAAAAAAATCCCTCATATTGTGTGCTTTCTGCACCCTTGTAATGGCCCGATTGGGACTAAATACACCAATATCTTGAGGGGGTAGAAATAATGTTTACAATTGAGGCGGCCTGTGTGGCCACGCTAGAATTGGCCTGCCTCCAACCCATTTAATAAATAAAAAATAGGCAATATCTGGTTCCTAGCAGTGGTGTCGGTTGGTGGTCAGTCCCTAATGTGCCCCCCAGGATAGCATAAAGCCTGGGGCTCAGGGGTGAGGGGTGCAGCCCTATGCCTGGACTGTCCATCCCTGCCCACCTGCTATCTCATGTGCTCCCGTATGGAGGGCAGGTTTGTGGTAAAAACCCCAAATACAGTTTGGGCCTCCAGGATGGGTGGTGCACCCTGATGCTAGGGCAGGCCAGCCCCCCCTCTTCTTTTTCAACATACGCTGCATAGTGTGCTTTCCTTTTACTTACCTGCAGGAAAGTAGACGGGGCATGGGGTACAGCCCGGTGCCAGGACTGTCCAGCCCTCATTATTTTTAAATTTTGTATTTTCTTTATAAATACAAAACCTGCGTGTGCTTTCTCCCCACTGAGGAAGGCAGATTAGGGCTTCAAGAGGGGGGATGCAGATCGATTCCAGCCCCCACCTATTCTAAATAATTTTTTTTAAACCATGGTGCCCAGTGCCCTATTTGGGGAGGACAGACCCCACACAGTTCTCCCAGGGAGAGCAGATAGAATGTTGAGGTCGGGTGTGGGGGTGAGGGTGTGTGACCAAATTGTGAACTTGTTCCGCCATTAAACTCTTGAGAGTTTGGTAGGTCACATCATGTCCTTACCTGGCTTGCATTTTTCTCTCCTGTTTTTAATATTTATATTTGTCCCCTGGTTCCCATTATTGCTCAACTTCCAGTCAATTTTCTTTCTGGCACATATCACAGCCAGTCCTACCAGTTTGGTTTGCAAGAATATTTATACCATCTAATAACCATCCTGTCACAGTTTAACAAATCTATGCCCACCAACTTTCTACACCTAAACAAAAATTTAAAAAATTCTCTTTGCGTGGTTACTGCATCAAATTAAAAAGTCTTCCCTTGTTTCAGCCCATCTAGAATCCTACCCAGTGATATATACTTTCACTCTAAATTTCATAACTAATTTTAAAACTATCTATAAAAGTAATGGGTTTGTAAGATTTGGGTCATGTTGAACAGCACCAAGAGGCTGCTTGTGCTTTTCTGAACGGTCAAATTCAGTCCTCCCGAAGGTCAAATGTGCATTGTTATCCATAACCTGAAAAAAGGAACACCAACCGTGAACACCTAGCACACAGTATGTTCACTTTATGGGATGGTTGAAATGCTCACAAGAGAGCACCCTGATTTTTTAAAATATTTGTTCCATTCTGTATAGTACTAACCTTTGCCCACAATGGTCTGTAAATCTCAACCCCACTTAAAAGGTTTTCACCCAAGCGCAGGAGCAGAAGTGGAGTATAACCTTATTCTTCTAGTTTTGATTGTCCCAATCAACTTAGACCAATATCATCATTGAAAAGCAAAGCCACCTTAAAAGGTGAGTTTGTCAGTCATGATAATCAGCTCTCAAACATGCTGAAAAAACTTTTCCAATGTTTCTTCTCTTCATTCTATAAGGTTTCCATCCTTAGAGAATGACATCACTCAAGAGTTGTTGGACGCGAGTGAGGAGAAATGATCTCACACGTCCCCCAAAAAGGTGAGATGGTCTACATAATTCAGCCAATTTGTCCCTATTTCATTGGCTTTCTTCAGGACCAGTGTAGCTCAGGTTAATTTGTACCCAGAGCTTGGGTGGTCTACGCACATGCGCTAAGGTGTGCGTAGGTGCAAAAGTGGTTGCGTTACTTACGATTTCAACCGTCAATTTAAAAAATGTTAAGTTACGAGAACTTTTCGTAACATGGATCACGGCAGGAGGCGGTGCCTGTTGTCATACTTGCGTCAAGGTCAGCCGCCTGCCTGGTTACCTGTGGTTCGTCTCTTCCGGGATCCCGGGGACGTGTGATATAATTTCTCCTTACTCAAGTCCAACAACGTTTTAACCCTACCCCAGGAACTGCATAAGAAATAATCTGGTTTATACCATGTATCTTAGTATCCTGGAGTTAGTTTACAAGAATCACGCTCACTTTATTCACCTCCTCTCTTCAAAAGTGTAATCGGACGTCGAAGCACACCTAAGAGTCACTCGGCCCCCATGTAGGAAACCAGTGATGTGGCATAACACCAATTAGGTTGGTGGGTGAGGGTTTTCTTAAGAACCTAATGGTTTTTCTGTAAGGGAGACTACTTTAATGACCATACACTTATTGGTCTGTCCAAGTTCACCCTGAGCTCGTTCTCGTTGTTTACTTAGTATGTACAATATAAACACAAAATAATGTGTGTGCTTAACAGTGGCGGCTCCTCTACTATGGCTGAGTAGTGTTGCCCCACTGCTTCTAGGATGTGCAAAGAAGGAAAAACAAAATGATAACAACATGATGTTTTATTTAATTTTATCTATCCACAATGAAGCAGGTTTGGGGTGGGGCGGGCTTGGCTGGCATCACAGCCAGCAGGGGGCGGAGGAAATAAATGCACTAAAGTGCGCATTACTATTTGTCTGGCCCTCTTGGGCTGGCCAAACAGTCTTGCACATTTAGCATGTTCCTCACCAGACTGTGCATTACTCCCACTGCCTGTGTAAGCACTGAACCATGGCGCTCGGACAAATCATGATGCTGCTAACAGCAGCGTTGTGATTGGCTTAGGGGAGCCTGTGTGCTTCCTGTTCTGGCCGGATCGAACCGGACGAGAGACGATAATAAAGGAGAGTCGGCAGCCTTACAAGATAAGTTATATTTATTTTTTAACCCCCTTCACCCCTGCCACCCTCTTCCAGTACCAGCAGCTACTGGTGCTTTAGTTTGACAGTCCGCATAGCAGAACAGTTGTATCTGTGACCTAGTGATTTGAGTTTTTGCGGAAGTGCAATTATATGTTTGCGGCTAGTTCTAAACTCTACATGATACATTCACATTTTATAATATGTGTGTCATATTAGCCTAATTAAATCCAACATCTGACATTACTATTAGGCAATAAGTATTTCTTTAGTTATTTAATTAATTCAACAACTAGCAAGACACGTTCACCTTCACAGTCAAGCTGTGAAGATGCCGATGTAAATGTTTATGGGGAATGTTTTTCACTCTCTCAGTATGGTGGATTTTATTCTTCTGATTTATCTCAATTGAAGAATAAAATAACGCAGTCCCTTATGGAGGTGTGTCCATAATGTTGTTCTATATAGTGTGTGGCTTTATAAACTTAAAAACCAGGGAATATGCTGTTAAGCGGTATGATGCAGTCCTAGGCTGAGAAGATTGGCTGTGGAAGTGTCCCCGTGATGTATTGTGTGGGGAGATGAATGAGAGCAGACAGTTATCAATTTTAGACACAAGTGGCATGGTGTGGGCCATGATGATGAGGTAGGGTATGAAGAATGACTCTTCTTTGACTAGTGTGGTATTCTGTATCCTAGGATCCTAGGGATGTAGAATAAGGAAGTCTGATAATTTCTCTTTTTTTTAAACTTACATTATTTGAGTTCGGCGGGTTATGCAGAGTCATCCAGATGCCTTGATTTTGGATGCCAGGCATAGTCATTTACCATTAGTGACTGCTTTCTCGATGGTACAGTAGGTTTTGAAGAGTATGCAAGCAGGAGTCAACAGAAATCTTTACGTCATTGAAGTTAGTCTGTTAAACGTTTGAAGACCTTCGATGAAGCTCACTTCAGCATCACACATGTTGGGTATTTGTGATGCTCCCATTAGTACTCTCACCTGCTCCTTCCCTTTTTTTTTTTTTTTTAATATTTTTATTGATTTTCTTACATAAATATATAAACATATATATGCAAGGCACGACACATTTGACATAAAGTAAAATACAAAACAATAACCAAATAGATATCCTTTCTATGCAAAGTAATGCAATATAACTTATAAGGCATTCTTATTACTGCAAAGTTTCAATAGGGAGTCAATTAGATTCCTCTTTCCAATGCTTAATTGGATCCCAGATTTTTTTCCCTAATTTTCTCCCTCTTTTCCCCTTTCTAGCATATATTGCCTTTTCTAAATTATATATTACCAATAGTCGAGCAAGCCACTGGTGATACGATGGCGGTGTCGGATCTAACCAGGCGGAAGTTATGCATAATCTTAATACTGCCATTGCGACAAATATAAGGTATCCCCCCTTCATATTAATATCGCTTTGATTAACACCGAGAAGGATTATCGATGGAGACAGGGTTATTTCAGCAGCCAAAACTCTGGAAAGAAATTCCTCAATATTCTTTTGTGTTGGTTGCAGATGGGTACATGTTGCAATCATGTGTGTCAGATCCGCCTCTAAACTTCCACACCTAGGACATCTGATCCCCGAGGTCCCTCCCCACTGTGCAATTCTCGCAGGAGTATAGTAGAGATGGTAGATATTTTTGTAGTGCCGTGCCTGTAGGGATGCAGAGCATAGAATACTCTGTCCCAGCTCTAGTGATACAAGAAAACACTCTTCTGCTATTTGTAACTTTGTTGCCCATTGCTGCGCCATTCTATCCTTGTCATCCTGCTTAGCTTTTATCAGTTCCAAATAGAACCTCCTGATCGTACAATCCGTTCCTGCTTGTACTAGATCCATAATTGGAATCCTGCCAAACCCAGTCGGGCCCCCCCGCTTTGTTTCAATATAACTTCTTATTTGTAAAAACTTAAAGAAATGTCTATTCTCTATACCGTAATTTGCCTGTAGGTCTAAGAATTGCATTACCCCTTGTGTAGTCACAATGTCTCCCAACATCCTTATCCCCTTTCTTCCCCATTCTCCAAAAACCCAGCCTGAGAAGATATCTACTGGTAAGGTAGGGTTCGCACTCATTCTGGTATATGCATTATATTTCCCCAAACCAAAACTTTTTGAAAATGCTTTCCATATGTTATAAGCCGCTAATACCGTCTTGAACCGTGTCCTTTTAAAATAACAGAAATCAGTAAATTTCAAAAATAAGTTTTCGGCTTCTGCCCCCATGACTAAACCATAAATTGCCAACGTACCAAGCTCATCCTGTCCTTCAGTCTCTGCCCCTCCTATCAGACCCACCATATTCTGTAGGGCCGCTGCCCAGTAATATAATTTTAAGTCCGGGAGCGACCATCCACCCCTGTCTCGAGGCAATGCCATATACCTAAGAGCTCTCCTTGTCTTTCCCTTTGCCCAGATGAATCTATTAATCATATTTTCACATTCCTTAAACCATCTTGGTTCAAATAATAATGGTATTGCTCTGAAGAGATATAAGAACTTAGGCAGGATCAACATCTTTATGATGTTAGTGCGCCCCACAATTGAGAGATGGAGATTCTCACACCTGTCTAAGTCCCTTCTCGCTTTAGCAAAGACAGGTGTCGTATTTTTCTCTACCAAAGTATCTAGATTGGAGGAGATAATTACTCCCAAGTACACCCCATCCTGCACCAATCGATAATCAGAGCAATCTACATATTTATTCTTAATTATCTGTGTCTTATTAGAGTTTAATTTATAACCTGATACCAGTCCGAATCTAATGGCCTCAATTTCAACCTGCCCTATAGCTTCTGTGGGATTAGACGTAATCACTGCCACATCGTCCGCGTATGCGAGCACCTTAGAATATCCTATAGGCGTATATACCGGAGTTATCCTATCGCAGCTCTCTATTCTTCGGATCAAGGGGTCAATATACATCGCGAATGAAAGCAGAGAGCAAGGGCAACCCTGTCTGGTGCCTCTCTTAATTTGGAAAGGATTAGTTAAAGCTGAATTAATCCGGATTACAGCACTTGGAGCTCTATATAATGCTTGGATTGCCTTAATATATCCGTCTTTTATGCCTACCCTTTTCAAAATATGCCACAAATAGTTCCAGGAGACCCGATCAAATGCTTTTTCTGCGTCTAATAACATAACAGCCATCGGGTCTCCTGAGACCTAGGATCCTAGGGACGTAGAATAAGGAAGTCTAATAATTTCTCTTTTTTTTTAAACTTACATTATTTGAGTTCGGCGGGTTATGCAGAGTCATCCAGATGTCTTGATTTTGGATGCCAGGCATAGTCATTTACCATTAGTGACTGCTTTCTCGATGGTACAGTAGGTTTTGAAGAGTATGCAAGCAGGAGTCAACAGAAATCTTTACGTCATTGAAGTTAGTCTGTTAAACGTTTGAAGACCTTCGATGAAGCTCACTTCAGCATCACACATGCTGGGTATTTGTGATGCTCCCATTAGTTCTCTCACCTGCTCCTTCCCAATGAAAAAGAACTAGTTCTTGTACAAGTGTTCTAAAGCAGGCTTCAGGGAGGAAATGCATCACTGTGCGGCGCTAAGGATAGATGGTTCTAGGTGGTCTTGGTTTTGTGAGCAGTCTCTTTTGATTATAACAATGAACACCAATTTAAATCAGAGGAAATTGCCACAGCAAATTGAGAGACAAAACCATCTAGGTTAATTTAGTCTGCTGTCTGTATTGCAAATGAATTCATCCTTGGTTGGGTTCAGCTTTACATCAGTTGTTAATATCTAAACTTTGATTGTCGTGAGGCAAGTCCTTCAATGTGCTATGTTGTGGATCAAAAGGAGCCTTAGGTATAGATAGATGTTTTCTATGTATTGATGGACATTGCCATCAAATCTGCCAGAAGGACTCTAAGAGGTTCTATCCAGAGGTTGAAAATTAGTGGTGAATGGATGGAGAGTAGGCTACGCCACATGTCATTGGCATGAGCTCATCCAGAGGTGTTCTTCTGAAGTAGAGTAGCTGGGCTCAGTTTGTTACATATGATCTGAAACATTGCATAACAAGCCATTTGAAGCCCATTTAATGTACAGCGATATTCAGCAAGGTTTAAGAGGCAGCAACTTCAAAGGCGACAGAGAAATTGAGTAGAATGAGAAGGCATAGGCCATTCTTGACTCTGATCTACATGATATCATCCACCACTTGGATGATGTAAGTCTCTAGGTTGGTGGGTCATTATTCGTGGATTTCACAATGACCTTTTGGTGGAATTATAGTGTGTGATTCGGCTATGGATTGCGACGTCATTTGGGTCCAGGTTTTATCGAATGGACCTATTCCTTCTTGAAGGCATCTTGAGGTCATGCTTTATAAGGGATAACTTGACCATATTCAGTCTTGGCATAAGTGATAATAATGTGATTTACATTATAATTATATCATCTTTGCAAGGTGTCGCCTTCAATGACTAGATTATGCTTTACAAATCCTCTTTGGAACGGATGCTCATATGTGTATGCTGCAGTGTGAGATTGATGTGGAGAAGTGAGGAGGTGAGGTGCTGTTAGATATTTTATTTTATTGTGTCTCTGAAGAAGTTGGTTATGACAGACTGGTGGGGCTCGGTTGGGCATGTGAGTCCTGTTTAGGCTTTACACAGTGTCCATAGCTTTGAGATGGTGCCTGATCTTGTTGGAGGTCCTGCTTATGATTTTTTTGTAATGTGCATCCTGTGATCAGTTACTCTTCATACTAGGTGGAGTTGCTCTAGGCTGGTGTGGCCATCTATCTGCTGTAGGCATGTCCAATTCTTTTCCTGAAGTCTGAGGTTGTGTTTGCTTTTGATGAGTTTCTGGCTGCACCCTGAGTGGATGGACTTGGTTTAAAAAATTGAACTTTCGATGGTATGTAACAATCTGCTATCATCTAGAATTGATGCTGAGGTCCTATAAGGAGGATTTGAGGTATGTACTGGGGTTTGAAGAGGCTTAGATTGCTGCCAGGTCATCATAGAACATGCTCTTGCAGGATCGATTTCTGCCAAGTCATCATAGAACACAACACGTTCCTGCAGGATCCATGAATGGTATTTGTCTTTTCTTGTCCTTGGTCGATCTTGGATTGCTCAGTTGGATGGCCATGATTGCATTATCGGGCCAGTTGATCTTTTTGCTGGGACTGAAAGTTTACAATGTTCATCGAAATGCAGACAAGATCCAGGGTTTGACCTTATTCAGGGCTGGCTGTTAGAAGTAATGTGCAACGTAATGGTTGAATGCGGATTGGGGAATATCCTTTAAGTACTTATCTACTTGGGATATTGAAGTTGGTCATGAAGATGCTGGTTAAACTAGCAGAGAGGCAGGAACGGTTTGAGAAGTTATCATATGAGCATTTATATTCTTAAAACACTCACAATTGGCCGCACTTATGTCCAAACCCCAATTTTCGAAGGAGGGATCATTCGTACCTTCATTCTGAACTGCACCATCTCAGCCTACTTGATGACCACTCGGACTCCTCTATCAGTGCGGTCATGGCTTCTAAGTCCAGCGCATTGATATTCGCATTTGTGTATTAACTTCCAGAAAAAGGGGTTTTACAAATTGATACCTTGCACTTTAATGTTTTTCATCGCACATTAATGGTCGAACCGCATTTTTTACTTTACATTCTACTCCCTCAAAGCAACATATGTACTTGCAATATTCAAATGGGTTTTAACTGACCTTAGTGTTATGAAATGGGTCGTTTTATACTTTTTGTCCTGGTGTTTTACTATGTATTACGTTGCAAAGGTTTTTGTTAATCATGCAACAAAGGTTTACTTAGTAGAGACTGATGAGATCTATCTATGATGAATGCTGGTTTGGTCCCTTCTGGTAAGTAGGTGAGGTATTTCTGTACCTGTCATGGAACAATAGTGCTAGATTGCATGAGCTGCATTTTGGAGTTGGGATTAGTAATGAGTTTTGTGCTGAGGTTAAAAAGTGAAAATCCCTTATTTTAAAAGAAGTTGCACTGTTAAAAATAAAAGATTAGCATCTTTGACTATAACGCTAGAAGCCACATCTGGATCTGTTTTCTTTTCTGGCTACTGTCCAGAATTGTTTTTGTGAGGTGCTAGATATACTGTCTGCCTCTGCCACCATGAGGTCATTTTCAATACTAGGAAGGAGGATCATAGAGAATGGTGTCACAAGGTTCTGTTGTCTGCAGGAAAGGGGCTGTGGGAAGACCTGATGGCAGCTGTCTGAGAATGTATTAGTAGCAATTGGTGGGTACAGCTCTTCTAACAGGGAGTAAAGAAAGTAAGAGACAAGGGCTCCAGTGGTTGGCATGCATTTGTTTAGTAAGGGGGGACAGTTCTTTGTTGAGTTTAATGACTGGTACAGAATGTTGACTTTAGTTGCTAGAGTTTGGTGGATAGTGTACTTCAAGGCAAACTTGGCATAGTAACCTGGCTGTCAAAAGGACTGTCAACCCACTCTATTTGGAGTCAGGTGATCCGTCATGTTTGTGCAGTCGGAGGCCCTCCTAGCTCGGCTGCTTAATGCCAATCAATAAACCTGTCAACCCGGATTTATAAAGGGTTGCTTATCACCTGTAAGGGTATCCAGGCGTGGGGTGTGGGGGGGTGGGAGTGCTGCTGCTCATGGCTATCCGTTGAACAACCAGGTTTTCAGGCCCTTCTGCAGGGTTGAGTCTGTTTGGAGTTGGAGTGAGAGGTCATTCCAGGATTTTACAGGCAGGTAGGAAAAGGCTCCACCGACGCTCCTACTTCTGTGGCTTCCTGGTGTGTGGGCCAGCGAGAGAGATGCGGAGCACAGATGTCTGACCGGTCTGGTGGAAATTTGTTCTGTGGTTGAGGTAGGCTGGCCCCTAGTAGAGGACCTTGTATGTGTGGGTGAGTAGTTTGAACTGGCACTTTTTATTGATGGGGAGTCAGTGTAGTGCTTAGAGGTGAGGGGTGATTTGAATCCGCCTTGGGAGGTCGAGGATGAGTCTTGCTGCTGAATTCTAGATTATCTGGAGTCTGTTTAGAAGTTGTGAGGTTATCCCCACATAGAGGGTGTTGCTATAGTCCAGGCGGCTGGTAATGAGGGCCTTGGTGATGATGCGTCTGGTGGTGGTGGGGAGCCATTTGAAGATTTTCTTCATCATGCATAGGATAAGCAAACATGACGAGACTGTGTTTATATATTCCCTCATTGAGAGCTTACTGTTGAGTATGATGCCTAGGTTCCTTGCGTGATCTGTGGGTGGGGGGCCAAGTTGGGTTGGCTACCAGGAGTCGTTCCAAGGGGAGGTGTTGCTCCCAAAGATGAGTACCTCTGTTTTGCCAGTTTGAGTTAGAGGCACTTGCTCTGCATCCAGTTGGCGACACTGGTCATGCACCTGTGAAAATTTGATTTGGTGGTGGTGGAGCCTGAGGAGGGGGATAGGATGAGCTGAGTGTCGTCAGCATAGGAAATAATGTTCATATCATGGGTGACCAGCGGGGCCATGCGTGTGTTGAAGAGAGCACGGCTCAGAGATGACCCTATGGTACGCCGCAAATGATGCCCTTTGGGCCAGAAGAGAAAGGCGGCAGGCGGATGCTCTGGGCTCTTCTAGTAAGAAAGGACGTGATCCAATTGAGGACTTTCCCTTGGATTGCCATCTGATGGAAACCGTGCAAGAGGGTGTAGTGGGACACACCGTCGAAGGATGCGGAGAGGTTGAGGAGGATCAGGGCTGCGGTCCCTCCTTTGTCTAGGAGAGCCCTGATGTCATTGGTGGCTGCGATTAGAGTGGTTTCGGTGTTGTCGTTAGAGTGGAATCCTGATTGGGAAGGGTGCAAGAGTTTATTTGTTTCCATGGGATTGGTGAGTTGGATGTTAATTCCTTTCTCCAGGATTTTTGCTGGAAAAGGGAGCAGGGAGATTGGCCAATAGTTTTTGAGTTCTGCAGGGTCTGCAGATGTTTTTTTAGGAGCGGTTTGACCTCTGCATGCTTCCAACCAGTTAGGAAGTTGGCGGAAGTGATGGAAATGTTGAGGATGGTGATGAGTCCCTTACTGCTGTGGTTTTTCCCCAAGTTAAACATATGGTGGGGGCAGGGATCTCTGAGTGCTTCTGAGTGGATGGTGCTCGTGATGGTGGCAGTGGTCTGTGTGGAGGGACGGTCCCAAGCAGTGTTTGTGTCTAGATTGTGGTCGATGGTGGCGGGGAGTCTGTTGAGATCGGCTAGGTGTGGTTGAGGGGCAAAGTGTTAAAAAAAAATGTGATTATTTGGCTGGGGAAGAATTCTGTGAGAGAGTTGCAGAGTTCCTGGGAGGGGGTGATGGAATTCTTTTTTTTTTTTTTACTAAACTGTTTATTGAGGTGATGGAATTCTTGGTGGCTGTGGGGTTGGAGAATTCTTTGATGATGCAGAAGAGCTCTTTGCTGTGCTTGGAGCTGGCTTTGAGGCAGGTGGTGTAGGTGTTCTTGGCGTTTTTCAGTTGTATGTGGTAATTTTTGAGAGCTAATTTAAAATTTTCTCTGTCAGAGGGTGCTTTACTGGTGTGCCAGATCCTTTCCAGCTGTTTGCCGTTGTATTTGTAGATTTGAGTACAGGGGTGAACCAGCTGGTGTGGTTGTAGGGTCTGTCCGGTTCGGGGGCTTGAAGGGTGCGACTTTGATGGCACATTTGGTGATCCAGCTGTTAAAGTTTTCTATGGCCTCCTCGAGATTGGAGGACAGGTCTGGTGGAGAGGTGTTGAGGATGTGTGTCCAGAGGTTGTCTTTTCCCCTACTCCAGCTCCTGTGGGGGTACTGGAGGGATTGGTGGTGGTGTTGCTGGTAGAAGCGATGTAGAAGTGGACGTTCAAGTGGTCGAACCAGGTGATTTTGGCGGCCTGGCTGTATCTGATTCTGTTGCTGGCTGAGAATATGGGGTCCAGCGTGTGCCCGGCGATGTGAGTGGGGTGGGTGACTAGTTGTGAGAGGCCGAGGATGTCCATGCCTTCCAAAAGGTTGGATGTGTTGGTGGGGTTGTCCACGTGGAAATTTGGCTCTGCTGAGAAGAAGAAGTCTTTCGAGTTGATGGCCAGGGGGGTAATTAAGTCAGAGATGGACTCGCAGAAGGCATGGCGAAGTCCAGGGGGTTAGTAGGTGAGAGTGCCTCTGATTTGGGTTTTGCCATCGATGTTAATTTGGAAGTTTAGGTTCTCCATGATGGGGGTGATCTTGTCTGTGGTGGCTGTGCAGTTGAGGGATTCTTCATGGATGATGCTATTCCACCTCCTTGTTTGTTGGTGGGGTCTTGGTGGTTCATCTTGTATCCTTCCGGTGTGGCGGTGGCGATATGAGGTGCTGATGATGGGTGGACCCAGGTTTCTGTGAGGAAGACGACGTCTGGAGTGACGGAAGTGATGGTGTCCCAGATCACGATTGCATACTTACGGAGCGATCTGCAGTTGATCAGCAGGCAGTGGAGCTGTCCTGACATTGAAGGAGTGGGAGCAGGTTAGGGCGCATGGAACTTGATGTTGCAGGGGAAAGGGCAGTAGCAGCAGGAAAGGGTCCTGCTGTAGATCATGGAGAGGCTGGAAAGCAGTCGTGGTTGTGAGGTCCGGTGTTGAGGGCTTGAAATTCGGCACTGGAGTAGCTATAGGTGTTTGGGGGGTTAGGGGTTCTGACGCTGGGCACAGTCCAGGCGCAGACTGGCACAGACGGGCTTGTCTTTCGTGCGCCCGTTGCACATGTCCACCTTGCAGCCGTGCTGCGGCCTCCGTTAAGTAGGTTCCTGGGTGGTGGGAGGGGTGATAGATGGGGTCAGCAGTAGTGAGAAGGCACGAGGGAGGCGAAGGTTTGGCTGAGAGCAGGAAAAATAAAAAAATAGGAGCCTGAAAATAGAATAGGTTAAGTGGGAGGAAGGAGGAGACAAGAAACGTTATTGGGGGAGATATGTTTTTGTGGAAAAAACGGGGTTTCAACAGGTGGTTTTTGGAAGAAAAGAAGGCGGTTAAGAGGAGAAAAAGGATTAACACACTGCTGTTTTGGGAAAAAAAAGAAGGCAGTTAAGAGGAGATAAAGTATTGACACATTGGCGATTTTGGGAAGAAGATGGCAATTAAGAGGAGAAAAAGGATTACCACTATAGTATTTTTGGGAAAAAGGAGGCAGTTAAGAAGAGAAAAGGATTAACACAAATGGCGGTTCTGGGAAAAAAGAAGGCAGTTATGTGGGAGGCAAGAGGAGAAAAGCTGGGTTATTGGGGAACAACAGGTTAACAGCAGGTTGTTCGAGCATGGATGAAGACGATGTTTGAGGGAACAAGAGGGTTACCGTGAACGAAGGTGTCGAGCAGAAGGCTTGTACAGCTAGCAGCTGGGAGAGTGGGCACGGGGACCTGCTCAATGGGTTTGCGCTGCAGCCTCCATTAAGTAGGTTCCCTGGTGGTGGGAGGGGTGCTGGGCAGGGTCAGTGGGAGGCAGGAAGGGAGAGGGCATGAGGGAGGTTTGGCTGAAAACGGTAAAAATAAAAAATGAGGAACCTGTAAACAGAATAGGTTAAGTGGGAGCAAGGAGGATGCAAGAAACAATTTTTTGGGGAAAAAAGATATGTTATTGTGGAAAAAAACGGGTTAACAATAGGCGGTTTTTGGGTGATAAGAAGGCGGTTAAAAAGAGAAAAAGGATTAACACAATGGAGGTTTGGGGAAAAAGAAAGCAGTTAGGTGGGAGTCAAGAGGAGAAAAGCTGTGTTATTGGGTAAAAACGACAGGTTAACTGCAGGTTGTTCGAGCGTGGATGAAGACAATGTTTGAGGGAGCAAGAGGATTACCGCGAACGAAGGTGTCGAGCAGGAGGCTCGTGAAGCTAGCAGCTGGGATAGCTGGCTCGGGGACCTGCCAAAATCTTAGACTGGCAACCCCACAGACATTTGTCTGTGGATCTAAGTTTCACAGACCAACCATCCTACATAGGATGGAAATTCTAAAAAAAAGTGTTCCTGTTGTGTACCTTCAAGTAAACCAGAGACCAAGTTGAGTAATCCTCTGCTCTTTAACTAGCACATAATTGTTTTAGTGGCCCTAGACAATTGAATGCTTTATGTTTTCTAGGTATGCATAAATTAAACAAATGTGTTCAATTAAAAATGTGAGATTGGTGAGATAGTGCAAAGAACTAAATAAAAAGATGCACGTTAGACAAAACAATGTATTTTTTTCCTGCAGACATGGGCGACTTCGCCGTTGGAGATCAGAGAATGACAGAGCTGCAAGGCCAGGCTTCAGTCTTAAACTTCCCAAGGGTCATCAGTTTTCCCAGACCTCAAGTCACTTGGTTCCGGGACGGTCACAAGATCATCCCAAGCAGCAGAATGTAAGTTGCCATGAATTCAAAGAGTATTAAGAATACGCAGTATGACGATGACGCAGGATCTCTAATCACGTCTGATGGTGCAGTTTTCAATTTAGAAACCCTAATTAGCTTTAAAGGAGATAGGTCTCCACAAGTCGAAGGTAAACGGCTATTTTAAGAGAGACTCCGAATTTCCTATGTAATTTAAAAAAAAAAATTCATGTGACGGTAATGTCAGTGGCAGCAGGCGGGCGGGAACCGCTGGCTTCTCGTTCTTCCATTCATTTTCATAATGTGCTCCAAAGAGTGAATGCTAGTCCTCAAATTGTGTTTACTTGAATGCGCTAATTTGATGAATGCCAGCATTTACGCACTAATTCGGTTTTCTGCTTTTATTGAGCTGTTTCAGAACTTTTTCTCTCTGACAATAAAGCAGTAATTACTGCTTATTTTTCTATATCCCTTTATTCCACCCTGGCAGTTTTATTTCCTTTGGTCTAATTAGCGGTGTACCCACTCATGGCAAAGTGGCTGCTCAGCGATTGGCTAAGCATTATCTGAAGGTGCACAATTCATCAAGCTCACTCCCCTTTCAACTCATTTATCCAATGCCAACTGGTCGTTCTACTCTGACTGTTTCATTAGTAGTCTGTGCTGGGATGAGAACAGGCAGACATGGCTCACCTGTCTCTTATAAATATCATAAAATAAATTTATCAACAGCAGGACAAATTTCTGGAAACATGTAGGTACATAAAATTCCTTTTTCCATTACTAAAACTGTACAAGAATACTAAGGCAGCCTGGAGTTTTACAATTGGTAATGTGAAAACATTTGACATAATTGTTTTTATTGGATATAACCCATATCCCATTAAAAGGAACGATACTGTTGACTGCAATAGTTCTAATTATATATATCGTTAAAGGCCTATTATTAGGAGTATTTTAACTGTAGCTATTTATTAAGAAGGGAGATTTGCTCACCTGTCGTGCAGGAACAGCTTTTCCAAATAAGGCTAGATGTTGTGTGTACCTAGTTTCCATGGTTACGGTGGGTCTGATGTTGAAATTGTAAGAGAAAAAAAGGAAAAAGATTGCAGTTACAGAGGTTATCAATGAGCATGCAGTGATATTGCATGTGGAGCTGAAGGAAAAGTACTGTGACGAAAGGTGCATGGCTCTTTCAATTAAATATGCTGCCTGTTTTACAATAATTTTCAAACACCTCACCCATATGAAGTTGCTTTTTTTGCATGAATGATAGAACAGAATGTAAGCCTGCCTATTTTAACAATAATTTGCTAACAGTCCACCAATAATGTTCTGCAATATTTGCTTTAAAGACAACTTAGAAGCCTGCCTATTTTTATATTCGTTTGCAGCTACTTCACCCATACTGAGATGAAAATCTTGCACTAACGATAGTATAATGCTGAAGACATGCTCAAAAATAGTCACATGCACACAGTTTTACAGGCACTTGTGTGCTTTTGAACAGTCATTGGAGATTTGACCTGCTCCATATGCAGTCATTATTGTAATTCAGTAAAAACGGTAGTAGTGTTTTGTAATCTCATCGCTTTATCTTTGATAGGATATGTTATTCATTGGAGAAGAAAATACCATGTTTCTACTGTGGCTTCTGTACGGGGTACCTTTGGGCAAATAGCGCCAAAAAGGCAATATTATCTAGAGGTAGACTTTGTTTTACCTGAGTTAGGTTGAGACAAATGTTTATTTAAGGACACATCCAGGTGATGTCTTTGAATCTTGGAAAAATGTATGTGTGGAATCTGTTGACTGCTCTTACCTGAAGATTTACATTTTTTATATCAGCTACTTTGTTTACTTCTGTACCAGTTAATTTACATTAATTTAACGTATACTTATATCTTCCTTGAAGTTCACTTGCTCCTACACCAAAGTTGTCCATCACTCATCAAATGCAGTTAATCGATTGATGCTGAAATACACTGAGAAGGTTTATCTTAACTTTAGAGCGTAAAGGACCTTATAGCCTCAATCCTCCCTTGTTCCCTACACAAGACACTGCTTAAAGCAGTGAACAGCCCAACAGACTGTATGGGAAAACATGGGTACCTGTGTCAAGGATGATCAAGGCGAGAAGCTTGGACAAAAACACTCTGTTTTTAGGTCTGGCATAGAGGCAGCATTACTTACTTTGCCAGCCTCATGTGATAAAAAACAAACATAAAGAAAAAAATATATTCAAACATAGAGGGGCTTTGGCTCAGCCTTTTTCATCCATTGTTCAGATCATCTCTCACCCATATTTTGCTTCCACCCAGTGTACAGCATGGGGCCCACTTAAGCCATTGGCTATCTCACTTTGAGTGACAGCATTTTACCAGATGACACGCACATCGGTCTGAAAGAGGTGCACTTCAGTGCTAGGTGTGGTGGGCCAACGCTTTACTTTGCACATGATTTTTGGCTCTGTTTCGATTTTTCTTACTCATCCTTGTGTGTTTAAAGCAAGTTTTCAGGTTACAGTAATTCAAAGCCTTAGTACCTATTCTTTGCATCATGTTTAGGTGGCTACATCTTTCTGTCTTGTGGCGTGTTCTTGAAAGAAAAAAAATAACAATTCCACCAGCTTGCCAAAGACAAGCCCTATTGGCTGTGCCAGTGCTGGTCTTTCTCTTACGTCACTTTAGTCCTCAAATCCAAACTTAAATAGTTTCAGGGAGACAAATGATGGGAAGCAATTTTTAGAAACGAAAGTAGATTCTGAAATCTTTGTTACACTTAAAGAATGTGGTCTCATTCCCCCATCCAGCACCAAGTACCCTGAATTAGCAGCTACTGCTTTTTTTCTGTGCAGCAGAGAAAAACTTTAATGGGTCCAGTTTCCCAGGTTTTACTTCCTAATTGAAGCAATGCTATTTGTCCTTCATGTATGAAGTATGTAAACTTTGAAATGAGTTGAACTTCGTTCACTTTTTAGACCAGGATAAGGCTGGGTTAAGCTCTACCCCTCACGTCCACCATTGGACAACAGTTATTGGTAGATTAAACAACAAATACCCTCGAGGGCTAAAAACAACAGCCCAAGTCTTGTCGAAGTTTATACTTGTTTTTTCATGTTTTATCACTGTAGCCAACACATGTTTGGTCTTGTTAAAAGACTTCTTCAGGGCAAAGTAATTAAATCAGTGTTCCTTTTCCAACTAAATAAAGTTGCACAATAATATCTGCACAACGTAAAGAATCTTTTCATTTGGTAACGAAGTAGTCAATAAAAGTAGTATCTCTATCTGTAAGCGTAGAGCCTTATTCAATTTGGGACATTCTCATTCATGGGGTGTTTGGTGGTCACCTCATCCCTCTAGATCTAGAAGCACCTGTCTACATTGAGAAGACATTGTAGGGTCATATACACAGATGTTCACTTGCAATTTTTTCTCCTAGCCATCATTTTAGTAAAGTTGTAAGTTCTTGGTAGATGTGAGTGCCAAACTTGGCAGTTAACACTCCAGCCCACATTTGTGCAAGGACTGGTGGGCCTGCTTTGGGACTTAATGTAAACTGCAGCAGCATAGAATTTAGAGTTAATGGAGGGTGTAGAATTAAATAAAGGGTGAACTGACATTTCAGCTAGATAGAAGAAAAGTAGTAGTGTGGCCAAGCAAATCACAGCACAGACATACCATGAAAAATGCACTGGTGAAGTTACAATACCAGCACATACAAGGAGTGCATGAGAAGGTCAGTGACATCACTCACTCCTGTAGGAGAATATTGTTGGAAGTGGGGGTCCTTATCTCTCACCGCCACCACCAAATGTTGGAGGCGGGAGTCCCTCTCCCACACTGCTGTTGCCAGGTGCGCGATCCGGACCCCTCGTTTCAACGTTAGGCTAAGTAAGGACACCGTCTGAGATAGCCCTGCTCACCCCCTTAGTAGCTTGGCACAAGCAGCCAGGCTTATCTCCAAGGCACGAGTGTACAGTATGTGCAACCACACTCACAGCAACCCAATGATGTCACCACAAATAGACTCCACACAAGTTTTTATAAAATGAGTATAATCTTTATACAAGAAGATATACGATATGACCACACGATACAAAACCAACATATAATAATGGGTAGTATTCCTTCCGGTGGATTGGTAGGTTCTAATCCAAACCACCGCTTCTATTGAACAGTTAAGCTTACTTCTAATCGTTTCCAAAAGGTTAGGCAGGCCGTATTGCTAGAATCACACACGTTGCAAAAGAAACGAAATACTGCAATGCGTAACGATGTACTCCTGTACTGTGCAATAGAGAAACAATGCCATACGTAGCACCACAGTCATGTACTTTGCAATAGAAGGAATAATGTGATGAGTATCACTACCAGCATGCCCTGTGCAAGGAAGAAACAAAGCAATGCAACATGCTACAATCATGTACTGTGCAATGAAGAAATAATGCAATGCATCACGTTATAATCATGTACTGTGCGATGAAGAAATAATGCAGTACGCCACGTTACGAACATGTACTCTGCAAGGGAAAAATAACACAGTGCGTAGCGCACCAGGCATGTAGTTCGTCAGGCACAAATAAGGTCAGGCGTCTTATGACAGTTCGATAGTTCGTTAGCAGCAATAATGCAAAGTGTAATACGACAGTCTAGGTGCTCCGTTAACAGTTGCCCCCAACCTGGATCAATGATGACACAAAAGTACCGCTTCTCACTCCGGCCCCAGTACTGCCCCTCCTTGGGCCGGCACGGGCCTCGATCCGAGCCTAAGCAACAGGCTCGCGCAGCTGACAGAAGTGAGAGGCCGAGAGAGTGTCCCTCTGGGTCCGCAGCCTACCCCAGGTGGTGATCCACATTACCTGGTGGGGCGCGACCCCACTCTCCTCTCCTCCTTCAGCGACTTGGGTCTTGATCCAGAACTCCGTCAATGGGCACAGCGAGCTCGGGCCGGCGGCTCCGCTCCTCCGGGGCTGCCGATCCGGGCCGCTCCTGTTTCACTCCGAGGGCCCGATGACCTGGTCCTCCTTCCGGCGGTCTCAGTGGACACCGAGACCCGCCCTCAGCACTGTGGAGACTTACTTCGATTTCGGTGCACACACTAACCAGGCACTCCTTGCCAGTGCCTTTGGTTGCACCGCGACACGCACTCTGCGCCTCCGAGACTCGCCTCTTCTCTGGTGCACACGAAGACCAGGTGCTCTTCACCAATGCCTCGGCTAGCACCTCGACACACACCCTGCTTGTCCGAGTCTCACCTCTTCTCCCGGTGCACACGATGACTATGCGCTCTTCACCAATGCCTCAGCTTGCACCGCAACACACACTCTGCGCGTCTGAGTCTCACCTCTTCTCCCGGTGCACACGATGACCAGGCACTCTTCACCAACGTCTCGGCTTGCACCACAACACGCACCCTGCGCGTCTGATTCTCACTTCTTCTCCCGGTGTACACAACGACCAGGCGCTCTTCACCAACGCTTCGGCTGGCACCACGACAAGCACCCAGCGCATCCGAGACTCAGATTACTCCTGTGTGCCCACGATCACAAGGCACAACTTTCAAGGGTCTCAAGCTGCAAAAGCACGAGCACACCGCGTGGCTTGGGACTTCTCCGGAAACTTTTATGTTCCTTTATTTCAAACAGGGAGCAAGCTCACCTCGGGCCCTTGGGTTCAGGACACAGCACAAAGCACAGTCCTGTTCAAGAAGGGAGGGACACCACCCACTTCAATGTCCCTTCAGTCTCTTCCTTAGTAAAAGCTACAAACTGCAGGCCAGCCCCAGATCACGAAGCGAGGGTCAGTCCTATCCAGCAGTGTCTTCAGCAACTTCTTTCTTGGCAGAGGTTCTTTTTGACCACAAAAGAGGTCAAAGCCTTTGCAGACTCGACCTGTCCATTTCGCCATTCAAAACTAAACCAAATTCTAGGGGTTTCATTTCTCTTAGTTATACCCCTTCATGTCTTTGAAGTTTGTTGTGCGCAGGGGTCCCTGACCCCTGCCTAAATCAGTTCTGGGTGTCTCACTCCCAGTGTCACCTTTTTCCCTTTGATACTGGGGATCTGGATCCTTAATCACTCAGCAGGAGATGGGTCGATTGGTTTATAGCCCCAGCCCAGGCCTTTTCACCTCGCGTGCTTCTCCTCCCCCTACTCTCCAGATGCCGGGCAGCCTGGTGCCAACTCAACCCCTCCCTGGGTCAAGACCTCTCCCAGCTCCTCGCACCTCTCAGATCCAGACAGTCAATCCACATTCAGCAGAGACTCACAGAAAAGCTTAAAGCACAAAACTCAGCCACTTTCTAAAAGAGTGGTTTCTGCACACACAGTGCAAAAACCACTTTCATAGAAAGATGTGTTATGACACTGTGAGTTCATACATACTAAACTTCACCTCTCCATTTTAAACTTATAGGAAACTAGGCTAACAAACACAACACCCAGCCTCCCCCATTCTGTCCTATGGGAAGGATGGCCTTTCAGCAGTGAAAAACTAAATGAAGTGTTTTTCACTGTCAGGACATAACACACACCTCAGTATATGTCCTGCCTTTTACCTACACTGCACCCTGCCCAGGGGTTACCTGAGACCTACTACAGGGGTGCCCATTGTGTATGCAAAAGGGAAAGTAAGGCCTGACAAGTGGTTGTACTTGTCAGGACAACATGCTAACCTAGCACTCTGCACGCAGGCCCTACACTGAAGGCCTGAGTTCCCTTTCTTTCCGCGCCTTTGCATTACTAGCCCTTGCACACACAGTGCACATCACTAGGGACTTTTACTAGTAAGGCAAACAAACCAATCATGGCCAACCAATTACCATTGTACTTTACATAGGGAACCCTTGTACTCTGACACTGATCAGCAGTGGCAAAGTACCCAAAGCATCTAAAAACAAAGGAGATAGAGGCAAAAAAGTCAGGGGTAATCACACCCAGATATGCCAGGTCTAACAAATATTATATACTAAACAGCGCAAAATGTTGCTACACAGGTGTTAAATACTTAGTGGCACTGGATGGCAGCACTAAAAACCTGTAGTTCAGATATTGCTTTTCTCATGTTAACACTTTAGAAGTTTAGACATATAAATAGAAATCACATTCAAATGAGGTTTATACGTTGTTACTGAATGACACCTACCCATGGTATCTGCAATTATAATACATGAATAGAACCTAATATGCATTAATACATGCAATTTACTTTTCTATAATCCACACTGTTGGGATGAATGTGCCTGACTTGGCTGCCTGTATCTGATATATTTTTTATTTTTTTATGTTGGCTCTACCCTCACACTAAAATTGTGTGTGCACCGTGGCCTAAGCATGTCCCTTGACATCAGTGAGGTCGAGGACCTGTCCTATGACCTGGAGGTGTGCTCCAAGTGAGGCCTCATTCTATAGACAGTGGACTACTCTCCATGTCGTGAGTTTATATGTAGAGTTGTGGTGGCAACATACCATATTTTGTGAATCTATAGTTATAAATGGACCTTTTCATTTGTGTCACTCAGACATGCTTCATTACCCAGCTTCAGTGACCCCTTTTGGCAGTCATAATTTCAGCCTCGCCTCTTTTTTGGGGCTCTTTCTAGTTCTTTTTGTTCTTTGGATTGATTTCAGTATCTCCTTCTATTTCTATTTTAAGTTAGATGAACCCTCTGGTTAGAGTGCTCAACTCCTGCTTATCTCCTCTGGATATTACATGCATTTCTACTGCTCACCAAATCTGTACTGCGCACATTACCCACAAGAGCTTCTGGGGGTTTGAAATCCTTTGAGCTGGAAGTAGGTGAGAACAGCAAAGACTGCCCAGATTGTTTAAAGCTCGCCAAGAAGGAATAACTGAGAACTTCCCTAGTTAGAGAATTGCATGCCTTAACAGACTGGACTCTGAGCCGCCTATCCCCTTGAGATAACAAGCCTACTTCAAGACATAATGATAAACAGTTTATAACTACTTCTCAAGACGTGGACAAGCTAGTAGAGCGAACAATAAGAGAAGAGATAATGGAAGCAGTGCGATGCCAGAACTTGAAAGCGAGATATCCAAGTTTAAACTGGACCCGCTCCGTAAAGGTAATCCATTGCAAAGTACTAAGTACCATATATATATATTATCTACTGGTGGTCGCCAGTAGATAGTTATAGTTAGGACCGTGTTTCCATAGGAAACCTCAAAATTCTATTTTGAATAACTTTGGTGCCGGTTGACAAATCTTCGCGAAATTTTCAAAACTAATGGGGCGCTCCGCTCAGCTCCTACCCTGAAAGTCTCGGGGGGATTCGTCAAGCGGGGGCTGAGAAAAAAGGGGGGTCCCAAAATGCGTTTTCCCCATGCATTTTCCCATAGGACCTTTAGTCGAAGGTACAGCCCGAACGGCTGAACAGAATTACTTAAAATTTGGCAAAGAGGTAGTCCTCAGGTCAGGGAAGTGCCTTTTGCATATATGGAGTCAATCTGTTCAGTAGTTCCTGAGAAAATTGAGTTAAAAGCACATAAATATCTATAGCCGCGCACCGTGCGCGCACTCTAACGTGCGCGAGCGTGATTCTGATTGGTGGTTAAATGTCAGCCAACGTTCGAATCGGTCGAAATCAGGAAGTGTCGGCCGCCATTTTGTTTGTTTTGAGTGCGAGAGTGAAAAAGGAAGGTGGCGAACGTGAAAAGGGGGCAGGGTAGAGAGTTCCTGACCCCCTAGCCTTTGTCAGGAGGTCCCTGAAGGATCCTGAAGGCTGAAAAAAACATTTTAAATTTTTTCAAAAAATCGCGGCTGCGCGCACCGTGAAAAACCCTAAAAAAAAAAACTTTTTAAAACGTAGTTTATTGTAAAATAAATGTATAAAAAATATAATAATACATACATAACTTAGCATTTAAAAAACCGTACAAATTCACTGCAAAAACCATAGGTTTCACACACGTTATAGTTAGGAATTAGCATTTAAAAGACTTTGCAAATTCACTTAAAAAACCATAGGTTTCACACATTTCACTCGTAAAAAAACAATGAAATTCCCCCGTTATAATTAGTTCAGATAACTATAACTCGCGCGACCGCCACTCAATGATGTCATCAGTGATGTCATGAGTGATGCCACTGACCAAGTCATGAGTGATGTAATATGTGACGTCATGAGCAGTGGATTGCGGGCGCGCGAGTTAGTTTTTTAAGTTAAGATATATATATATATATATATATATATATATATATATATATATATATATATATATATATATATATATGCATATATATATATATATATATGTATGCATGCAGACCGCTGCTGTTCCCTGTTGTTCTTCATTGTGGCAACTTTTTTGGATATGTTGCGTGCGGCCACTGCACGCTGAGGGAACCCGTCCTAACGTTTCCAGAAGTTAGTGGCATCAGTGCAATTTTTTCGAGGGATCGAATCTTTCTGGAAATGCTGCGGCCACGAGAGGACTGTGTTTGACCAGCATGGGGCCATGATTACATGGCGAGCCGCTGAGTATTTACCGGCGCCTCACAAACTGGTCCGCATCGGCAGGCTGCAGAAGACGTTGGTTGCAGCAGGTGGGGAATGCGGAGTCTCAGGCTACCTGACTCTGTTGTATGGCAGCTATTTTCAGTGTCCCAAGATGGGGGATGCTGGGACTTGCAGTTTCTACGGGCCATCGGGCCTCCACCAATGGGGGGAATGCAGGCAGCATTCACAAGAGGAACTGTCAAACAGCGCCAGTAATGTTTGTTTGGCATCTGATGAAGGCACAAAGCTGAAACGCGTCATGCCAAGGACTAAATAAAGCTACCTAACTGCATGCAGACCGCTGCTGTTCCCTGTTGTTCTTCATTGTGGCAACTTTTTTGGATATGTTGCGTGCGGCCACTGCACGCTGAGGGAACCCGTCCTAACGTTTCCAGAAGTTAGTGGCATCAGTGCAATTTTTTCGAGGGATCGAATCTTTCTGGAAATGCTGCGGCCACGAGAGGACTGTGTTTGACCAGCATGGGGCCATGATTACATGGCGAGCCGCTGAGTATTTACCGGCGCCTCACAAACTGGTCCGCATCGGCAGGCTGCAGAAGACGTTGGTCGCAGCAGGTGGGGAATGCGGAGTCTCAGGCTACCTGACTCTGTTGTATGGCAGCTATTTTCAGTGTCCCAAGATGGGGGATGCTGGGACTTGCAGTTTCTACGGGCCATCGGGCCTCCACCAATGGGGGGAATGCAGGCAGCATTCAAAAGAGGAACTGTCAAACAGCGCCAGTAATGTTTGTTTGGCATCTGATGAAGGCACAAAGCTGAAACGCGTCATGCCAAGGACTAAATAAAGCTACCTAACTGCATGCAGACCGCTGCTGTTCCCTGTTGTTCTTCATTGTGGCAACTTTTTTGGATATGTTGCGTGCGGCCACTGCACGCTGAGGGAACCCGTCCTAACGTTTCCAGAAGTTAGTGGCATCAGTGCAATTTTTTCGAGGGATCGAATCTTTCTGGAAATGCTGCGGCCACGAGAGGACTGTGTTTGACCAGCATGGGGCCATGATTACATGGCGAGCCGCTGAGTATTTACCGGCGCCTCACAAACTGGTCCGCATCGGCAGGCTGCAGAAGACGTTGGTCGCAGCAGGTGGGGAATGCGGAGTCTCAGGCTACCTGACTCTGTTGTATGGCAGCTATTTTCAGTGTCCCAAGATGGGGGATGCTGGGACTTGCAGTTTCTACGGGCCATCGGGCCTCCACCAATGGGGGGAATGCAGGCAGCATTCAAAAGAGGAACTGTCAAACAGCGCCAGTAATGTTTGTTTGGCATCTGATGAAGGCACAAAGCTGAAACGCGTCATGCCAAGGACTAAATAAAGCTACCTAACTGCATGCAGACCGCTGCTGTTCCCTGTTGTTCTTCATTGTGGCAACTTTTTTGGATATGTTGCGTGCGGCCACTGCACGCTGAGGGAACCCGTCCTAACGTTTCCAGAAGTTAGTGGCATCAGTGCAATTTTTTCGAGGGATCGAATCTTTCTGGAAATGCTGCGGCCACGAGAGGACTGTGTTTGACCAGCATGGGGCCATGATTACATGGCGAGCCGCTGAGTATTTACCGGCGCCTCACAAACTGGTCCGCATCGGCAGGCTGCAGAAGACGTTGGTCGCAGCAGGTGGGGAATGCGGAGTCTCAGGCTACCTGACTCTGTTGTATGGCAGCTATTTTCAGTGTCCCAAGATGGGGGATGCTGGGACTTGCAGTTTCTACGGGCCATCGGGCCTCCACCAATGGGGGGAATGCAGGCAGCATTCAAAAGAGGAACTGTCAAACAGCGCCAGTAATGTTTGTTTGGCATCTGATGAAGGCACAAAGCTGAAACGCGTCATGCCAAGGACTAAATAAAGCTACCTAACTGCATGCAGACCGCTGCTGTTCCCTGTTGTTCTTCATTGTGGCAACTTTTTTGGATATGTTGCGTGCGGCCACTGCACGCTGAGGGAACCCGTCCTAACGTTTCCAGAAGTTAGTGGCATCAGTGCAATTTTTTCGAGGGATCGAATCTTTCTGGAAATGCTGCGGCCACGAGAGGACTGTGTTTGACCAGCATGGGGCCATGATTACATGGCGAGCCGCTGAGTATTTACCGGCGCCTCACAAACTGGTCCGCATCGGCAGGCTGCAGAAGACGTTGGTCGCAGCAGGTGGGGAATGCGGAGTCTCAGGCTACCTGACTCTGTTGTATGGCAGCTATTTTCAGTGTCCCAAGATGGGGGATGCTGGGACTTGCAGTTTCTACGGGCCATCGGGCCTCCACCAATGGGGGGAATGCAGGCAGCATTCAAAAGAGGAACTGTCAAACAGCGCCAGTAATGTTTGTTTGGCATCTGATGAAGGCACAAAGCTGAAACGCGTCATGCCAAGGACTAAATAAAGCTACCTAACTGCATGCAGACCGCTGCTGTTCCCTGTTGTTCTTCATTGTGGCAACTTTTTTGGATATGTTGCGTGCGGCCACTGCACGCTGAGGGAACCCGTCCTAACGTTTCCAGAAGTTAGTGGCATCAGTGCAATTTTTTCGAGGGATCGAATCTTTCTGGAAATGCTGCGGCCACGAGAGGACTGTGTTTGACCAGCATGGGGCCATGATTACATGGCGAGCCGCTGAGTATTTACCGGCGCCTCACAAACTGGTCCGCATCGGCAGGCTGCAGAAGACGTTGGTCGCAGCAGGTGGGGAATGCGGAGTCTCAGGCTACCTGACTCTGTTGTATGGCAGCTATTTTCAGTGTCCCAAGATGGGGGATGCTGGGACTTGCAGTTTCTACGGGCCATCGGGCCTCCACCAATGGGGGGAATGCAGGCAGCATTCAAAAGAGGAACTGTCAAACAGCGCCAGTAATGTTTGTTTGGCATCTGATGAAGGCACAAAGCTGAAACGCGTCATGCCAAGGACTAAATAAAGCTACCTAACTGCATGCAGACCGCTGCTGTTCCCTGTTGTTCTTCATTGTGGCAACTTTTTTGGATATGTTGCGTGCGGCCACTGCACGCTGAGGGAACCCGTCCTAACGTTTCCAGAAGTTAGTGGCATCAGTGCAATTTTTTCGAGGGATCGAATCTTTCTGGAAATGCTGCGGCCACGAGAGGACTGTGTTTGACCAGCATGGGGCCATGATTACATGGCGAGCCGCTGAGTATTTACCGGCGCCTCACAAACTGGTCCGCATCGGCAGGCTGCAGAAGACGTTGGTCGCAGCAGGTGGGGAATGCGGTGTCTCAGGCTACCTGACTCTGTTGTATGGCAGCTATTTTCAGTGTCCCAAGATGGGGGATGCTGGGACTTGCAGTTTCTACGGGCCATCGGGCCTCCACCAATGGGGGGAATGCAGGCAGCATTCAAAAGAGGAACTGTCAAACAGCGCCAGTAATGTTTGTTTGGCATCTGATGAAGGCACAAAGCTGAAACGCGTCATGCCAAGGACTAAATAAAGCTACCTAACTGCATGCAGACCGCTGCTGTTCCCTGTTGTTCTTCATTGTGGCAACTTTTTGGGATATGTTGCGTGCGGCCACTGCACGCTGAGGGAACCCGTCCTAACGTTTCCAGAAGTTAGTGGCATCAGTGCAATTTTTTCGAGGGATCGAATCTTTCTGGAAATGCTGCGGCCACGAGAGGACTGTGTTTGACCAGCATGGGGCCATGATTACATGGCGAGCCGCTGAGTATTTACCGGCGCCTCACAAACTGGTCCGCATCGGCAGGCTGCAGAAGACGTTGGTCGCAGCAGGTGGGGAATGCGGAGTCTCAGGCTACCTGACTCTGTTGTATGGCAGCTATTTTCAGTGTCCCAAGATGGGGGATGCTGGGACTTGCAGTTTCTACGGGCCATCGGGCCTCCACCAATGGGGGGAATGCAGGCAGCATTCAAAAGAGGAACTGTCAAACAGCGCCAGTAATGTTTGTTTGGCATCTGATGAAGGCACAAAGCTGAAACGCGTCATGCCAAGGACTAAATAAAGCTACCTAACTGCATGCAGACCGCTGCTGTTCCCTGTTGTTCTTCATTGTGGCAACTTTTTTGGATATATATATATATATATATATATATATATATATATATATATATATTCACTGAAAAAACCATAGGTTTCACACATGTTATAGTTAGCTGTACATTTCACTCGTAAAAAACCAATGAAATTCCCGCGTTATAGTTAGTGCAGGCAACTATAACTCACGCGACCGCAATCCTCTGCTGATGCTAATACTGTATTTCGACACTTATTTGCCCATGTCTTCTTCCATTAAATTTTAGCTATACATATATTACAAATATTTTTTTTTCGTAAAGACACATATGTCATCAGCAGAAGATTGCGGTCGCGTGAGTTATAGTTGCCTGCACTAACTATAACGCGGGAATTTCATTGGTTTTTTACGAGTGAAATGTACAGCTAACTATAACATGTGTGAAACCTATGGTTTTTTCAGTGAATTTGCAAGGTTTTTTTAATGCTAATTCCTAACTATAACGTGTGTGAAACCTATGGTTTTTTCAGTGAATTTGTACGGTTTTTTAAATGCTAAGTTACGTTAGCGCCCACTTTACGCAGTTAGTGCCGTGCACGCACGGTGGTCACGCGGTGTGCTGCGCGCACCGCGTGCCCACGTTAAGCGGGATGGGCCATGTACGCACGATGCGCTTCGCGCACCGTGCGCACATGGGGGACATATTATGCGCATCTTTGTGAAATGTATTCTTTGTTAAATTCATAAATGTAATATGCCATGCACAAATGGTGCCCTTCGGGCACCATTTGCACACGGGGTGGGGAGAATTTGGATAATTTTTTATTTTATAAATTTTTACCGTAAGCGTATTCGGCGATTTTCCGAAAAAAAATATTTTTATTTTTTTTTGGGCTTGGGGGTGGTTTGGGGACCCCTGTATCAATGCTGGGTGGTTAGGATCTCATGAAACTGCCTCTTTACACATTTTTGGGGTTCGTTTTTGTGCCCAACTCAGGGAGCGAGAGAGAAAATGGCGGCCGCCGCTTCCTGGTTTCGACCGATTCGAATGTTTACTAAGAGCTAAGAGCCAATCAAAATCGCGCTCGCGCACGCCACCGTACGCGTACGGTAAGCGCACCGTAAGCTGGCTCAGATATATATATTGATTTAAAGGCTATTTTCTCAGAATCTACTGAACAGATTTACACCAAACCTACAAAAGGCACTTCCTTGACCTGAGGACTACCTCTCTGCCAAATTTCAAGTAATTCTGTTCAGCCGTTCGGGCTGTAGCTGTGTCTAAAGGTCCTATGGAAAAATGCATGGGAAAAACGCGTTTTGGGACCCCCCTTTTATCTCAGCCCCCGCTTCACGAATCCCCCCGAGACTTTCAGGGTAGGAGCGGAGCGTAGCGCCGCACCTATTTTGAAAAATTCGCAAGGATTCGTCGACCGGCGCCAAAGTTATTCAAAATAGAATGTTGCGGATTTCCTATGGAAACGTGGTCCTAACTATAACTACCTACTGGCGACCGCCAGTAGGTAATGTATATATATATATATATATATATATATATATATATATATATATATATACTGACGGCGGCGAACAGTCAGGCACAGACTCTGTGAAATTGTGGCAAAAGTGAAATTTTAATCCATCAAAGGTTAGACGCGTTTCGGCAGAGTCAACTATATATATATATATTCACTGAAAAAACCATAGGTTTCACACACGTTATAGTTAGGAATTAGCATTTAAAAAACCTTGCAAATTCAGTGAAAAAACCATAGGTTTCACACATGTTATAGTTAGCTGGAAATTTTACTGATAAAAAAACAATGAAATTCCCCCGTTATAGTTAGTGCAGGCAACTATAACTCACGCGACCGCAATCCTCTGCTGATGACATATGTGTCTTTATGAAAAAAAAATATTTGTAATATATGTATAGCTAAAATTTAATGGAAGAAGACATGGGCAAATAAGTGTCTAAATACAGTATTAGCATCAGCAGAAGATTGCGGTCGCGTGAGTTATAGTTGCCTGCACTAACTATAACGGGGGAATTTCATTGGTTTTTTATCAGTAAAATTTCCAGCTAACTATAACATGTGTGAAACCTATGGTTTTTTCACTGAATTTGCAAGGTTTTTTAAATGCTAATTCCTAACTATAACGTGTGTGAAACCTATGGTTTTTTCAGTGAATTTGTACGGTTTTTTAAATGCTAAGTTACTTTACGCCATTCGTGGCGTGCGCGCCCACTTAACGCAGTTCGTTCCGTGCGCGCATGGAGGACATATTCTTTGTGAAAGGTAATATTTTAATTTATCATATATGTTAAATGCCATGCACAAATGGTGGCCTTCGGGCACCATTTGCACATGGGGTGGGGAGAGTATGGATAATTTTTTGTTTTTTATTACTTTTTACCGTACGCGTACGGTAAGCGTAATCGGCGAAATTATCGAAAAAATTAAAATTCCGTTTTTGGCCTTGGGAGGTCTTTGAGGACTCCCTCAACATGGCTGGGTGCTTAGGAGCTGTCTAAACAGCCCCTTTACATGTTTTTGGCCTTTGTTTTTTAACCCCCTCTGAGACTGCGAGAGAGAAAATGGCGGCCGCCGCTTCCTGGTTTCGACCGATTCGAATGTTTACTAAGCTCTAACAGCCAATCAGAATCGCGCTCGCGCACGGCGGCGTGCGCGTACGGTAAGCGCACCGTAAGCTGGCTCAGATATATATATTGATTTAAAGGCTATTTTCTCAGAATCTACTGAACAGATTTATACCAAACCTACAAAAGGCACTTCCTTGACCTGTAGACTACCTCTCTGCCAAATTTCAAGGAACTCTGTTCAGCCATTCGGGCTGTAGCTGTGCCTAAAGGTCCTATGGAAAAATGCATGGGAAAAACGCGTTTTGGGACCCCCCTTTTATCTCAGCCCCCGCTTGACGAATCCCCCCGAGACTTTCAGGGTAGGAGCGGAGCGTAGCGCCCCATTAGTTTTTAAAATTTCGCGAGGATTCGTCGACCGGCGCCAAAGTTATTCCAAATAGAATGTTGCGGTTTTCCTATGGAAACAGGGTCCTAACTATAACTACCTACTGGCGACCGCCAGTAGGTAATATATATATATATATATATATATATATATATATATATTACCTACTGGCGGTCGCCAGTAGGTAGTTATAGTTAGGACCACGTTTCCATAGGAAATCCGCAACATTCTATTTTGAATAACTTTGGCGCCGGTCGACGAATCCTCGCGAATTTTTCAAAATAGGTGAGGCGCTACGCTCCGCTCCTACCCTGAAAGTCTCGGGGGGATTCGTCAAGCGGGGGCTGAGATAAAAGGGGGGTCCCAAAACGCGTTTTTCCCATGCATTTTTCCATAGGACCTTTAGACAGGGCTACAGCCCGAACGGCTGAACAGAATTACTAGAAATTTGGCAGAGAGGTAGTCCTCAGGTCAAGGAAGTGCCTTTTGTAGGTTTGGTGTAAATCTGTTCAGTAGATTCTGAGAAAATAGCCTTTAAATCAATATATATATCTGAGCCAGCTTACGGTGCGCTTACGATACGCTTACCGTACGCGTACGGTGGCGTGCGCGAGCGCGATTCTGATTGGCTCTTAGATCTAAGTAAACATTCGAATCGGCCAAAACCAGGAAGCGGCGGCCGCCATTTTCTCTCTCGCACTGAGAGTGATTTTTAAAATATAAAGCCCAAAAACATGTAAAGGGGCTGTTTAGACAGCTCCCACACACATAGCCATGTTGAGGGAGTCCCCAAAGATCCCCCAAGGCCAAAAACGGAATTTTTATTTTTTCGGTAATTTCGCCGATTACGCTTACCGTACGCGTACGGTAAAAAATTTAATAAAAATAAAAAAATATCCACACTCTCTCCACCCCGTGTGCAATTGTTGCCCGAAGGGCACCAATTGTGCATGGCTTATTACACCTGAGATAAACTCAAATATTAAAAAAAAAAATAATAAAAAAAAAATTATCCACACTCTCTCCACCCCGTGTGCAAATGGTGCCCGAAGGGCACCATTTGCGCATGGCTTATAAAATATACGAAAAATTAAAATATTACCTTTCAAAACGAAGTGCATCATATGTCCTCCATGTGCGCACGGTGCGCGAAGTGCATCGTGCGTACATGGCCCATCTAGCGTAACGTGGGCACGCGGTGCGCATAGCGCACCGCGTGCCCACCGTGCGTGCACGGCACTAACTGCGTAAAGTGGGCGCGCGGTGCGCGAAGCGCACCGCGTGCTCACTGTGCGCGCACGGTGCGCGAAGCGCACCGTGCACGCACGGAACGAACTGCGTTAAGTGGGCGCGCACGCCACGAATGGCGTAAAGTAACTTAGCATTTAAAAAAACGTACAAATTCACTGAAAAAACCATAGGTTTCACACACGTTATAGTTAGGAATTAGCATTTAAAAAACCTTGCAAATTCACTGAAAAAACCATAGGTTTCACACATGTTATAGTTAGCGGAAATTTTACTGATAAAAAACCAATGAAATTCCCCCGTTATAGTTAGTGCAGGCAACTATAACTCACGCGACCGCAATCTTCTGCTGATGACATATGTGTCTTTATGAAAAAAAAATATTTGTAATATATGTATAGCTAAAAATGTATGGAAGAAGACATGGGCAAATAAGTGTCTAAATACAGTATTAGCATCAGCAGAGGATTGCGGTCGCGTGAGTTATAGTTGCCTGCACTAACTATAACGGGGGAATTTCATTGGTTTTTTATCAGTAAAATTTCCGCTAACTATAACATGTGTGAAACCTATGGTTTTTTCAGTGAATATATATATATATATATATATATATATATGATTGCGGAGTCCATTCGTTACTCGAATGGCATTGTTCTGAGTCTGCAGAAGCTTACCACTGGGATGGTCAGGGTGCCTGTGTAATTTACATTAAAGTAGATAATGCAGGATTTTATAATTATGCCAAAGACCAGATCTCAGTGAGAAAGGCCCCAGAAGGTATACACTGATGCACCTCACAATGAGCGGTTCGAGGGCATGCCCCTGTAGTCACACTCATTCCACGGGTAATATGCCTCAAATCCACCTACTTGCGCTCCACTCTGTAACGCTTTCATTGAGCAATATATACTCCAATGACAGGCAAGTGAACCTGTTTCTTTGTTTATCTTGTGTTGTACGTCCTGGTGTGATTTAGGAGGCTCTGACTTGTAGGTTTAAGGTAGCAGGTCAGATTCAGGGATTAGGGAGACAGTATCCTGTGTTCCCGCCTTAGGGTTGCAAAACCTCTCACCCCTTTTCTAAAGAGTGACAGTGTACACTCGCTGGAACTTGAGGGGCTGTTACTTCTAATCTCCCCTCTGCAGGAGTCTCCAAAATTGGTGATGACCACTGTACATTTCTGGTCACAGATTAATTTAATAGAGTTTTAAAATATACTAGACTTGCAATGTTTTTCTCCTCAAAAAACATTGATAGAAAATCTCTACATGCCCAGAGTGATGTGCTTTTAGATTCAGTGTTTGGTTTTTGAGTTGTGGGTTGCGTAAAGCTGAACTAATGGCTAAATCCTATGTGCAGGTAGGGACATGGTTTCAACAGAGACCCTGTAATCTAGTGGTGTCCTATGGGCCTTGATATAACATTTGTTTCTCCTCTTCCTTTCTTTTGTTTTCTGTCCAGAATCCGTCATCTTACATGACTGACTTTCCCCCTAGGTTTCAGGGAAATGGATACACCTTTACGCACTTCAATGAGATGTTGTGTTTGCAGACCCATCTTTAATGTACATTTTGAATTTTGCCTCTAATGTGTTACCCTGGATGCCAGCAATAGTCTTTCTTAAGAAATATTGCTTTGCTTCACTTTTAGGACTTAGTGTAAACGGGAATACTAAGATAGTCCACCAGAAAAATAATTAACATATTAAACATGTCCTATAGTGTGCATAGAGTACACAGTTAGATGCACTGCATGGATTTACTGTTTTGGTATTACAATATATTGCAGAAAGGTCTTGTAACTGCAAAAAAATGGCGCGCCTGCACCACACTTTTGAGTGCTTCATTTTCAAGATTTTGATTAGAAGAAACATATTCATATATATCGTACGGTTTTTATCATTTCTGTTTACTCTTTACCCAGTCAGTTCAACATGATGTCTCTCCAGCTTGTCTCAATCTACGACAAAACACAAGCTGGGTCATTAGGCTCGAGATTGGAAGTTGTTTTCGTCGGAAAAATGCAATGGATCAAATCGCAGCATAATTATTTTTCCTTTTTATTCAAGAGAACAACACCGTGAAGTCCTTTCAGCTGTAAAAATGGCGGGATTGTAATATTAGCCAGGAGGGAATCTTATTGAAATGAAGTGCATGTTTTCCAGTCTGTAAATTGTAATTAATTAAAGAATAAAGAACGGGTGCTACAGCTTTTCTTAGCACATAGCTATTTATACCAATATATTGACATACTCTGCTTTACTGAATCCTCTTGATGTAAGTTGTCGTTTATCTGCACTTAAGTTACTGTAATATATATGCTATAAAAATAGAGCCGCTTCTTTTCTTTTTACACCTTCCCTTACTGAAATAACTAGAGGAAGAGCTGTAGAAACATCTATTGAGATACAACGACCATGGAGGCCAGGAAGTCCACACACAATTTTCTTATAGGTGGCACGCAGCCGCGGTCCGTGCAGGTAACATCGGTGGGGCCATGTAACGGGGGATTTCAAAGGGACGATGCAGAGGGGAAAATAATTATTTATTTAATTTTCCCTCTACATTGTCACTCGAAATCCCCCCTTACCCGGCCCCACCGACCCACCACAGTTACCTGCACGGACCGCGGCTGGTGGCACGATAGCTGGGAATGGACACAAAGGCTTTACGTGGCTCTCTAGCATGATGGTTAAGGAGACTTATATCGTAAGTTTAGAGTTTAGATAAAAAGGTGAATATTGAAATAGTTTGATTGAGAGTTTTGTGTGTATGTTATGTTACAGGAATTTATTATAGGGCACGACTCACACCCTAAGGTGTATCTCGGTGCTTGGCTGCCAGACGAGGAAAGTATGAATGGACCAGTTAAAACATCCACGTTTTTTAAATTTGAAATCATGACAGATCCTGATTTGCAAGGGGAGTTTTTTCCAATGAAATGGGGCAAGGTGTGAAAAAGATCTGCCACCCCATCTGGAAGTGCGGATTCAATGGTGTTTACATAAAGCCTGATTTAAAAATCTAAGCAGTTGCGAAGGCTGGTATTGACTGAGTCTAGCATGCAGATAGAGAGATGGTCCGTTGTTAGTGCACTATGGGTCAGACAGCACAGTTTAAAAATAACACGCTTCCTGATAGGTGGCCAATGAAGGACTAGCAGAATGGGAGCAGAGGCTGTGCGGGAGTGAAGGTTGCAAATTAACCGGAATGCTGTATCCTGCGTAAGATAGGTCTCCACATTCAGTTGAGCTAAAAACAAAATTCTAAAGATTTACCTCGGATTTCCTGGAAAAAAATGTGATTTGCTCAAATAATTAAACAATAGAAGCCTGCAACTAACACACCAACACACCAAAATTAATCACCTGTGACTGATTATTCTGAGGGTTAGTAATTAACCTGAAAAAACTCAGAAGGGAATGAACTTACCAATAAACTTATGTTAAAGTTATCTTCAGTTTCAAAAGAAGCTCAGAATCTATTATAATAAAAGAAATCTTGATTTGTGTTTGACTTCCATTACATAATGAGTGACAAATAAATTGAAAGTGAATTAAATGCAACTGGGAGCCACGATTAATCGATTTCCAAGTTCTTCTCCAAGGCATTGAATTGGAGGTAGTTCTTGGCTTGAAGTCTGTTGAATTGGAGAGAGTCTCTGTAAATTATTGTAACTTTGTCTCCTGTTGTCTTCTCTTACTATTTGTTTGATAGAGTAATGTAGGTTAACAGATAGATTCATAACAGGTTGCAAGTTTTCAGTAAGCAAAGACTTGATCAGTAATATAGCATCTAGAGTAAGGTCTTTAATTGTGTTGGATATCTCTGTACATTACCCCTTTCAACTACCGTTCTCGCTGAACTTTTATGTTAATACAATCTGCCATTAATGTATTGATTGTGGGTTGTAGGGAAGAGGTCAGTCAAGTGCAATCAAAAATCAGCTACCTCTATTATGTTGGAAATGTGCATATATAAAAGGTTAGAATGAAGTTATCTGTAGCTTTGTTTATAATATTTAAATGTTGGTTAAACCCCGAGCCCCTAGAATTTCACTGAAAAAAAACTGTTTAAGTGGAGTTAAGGGTGCAAATTAAAATTGAAAAGCCACTGAAATTCACAAGTTATAGTTAGGACTGTAATCTATAAGTTGTACAAGAAATTAATTGCTTATGAACTCACCATTGATGCGACAGAAGTATTTATAAATGTACAAAGCATTCTTAAAGATAAGGTTAAAGATCATATTATCCTTAAAACTGTGAATGAGACAGTGAAGAATGTAGTATGAATTGGTTTGATTCTTGCATTATATTTTGTTGTGCTTTAGGTGTTCTTATTGGTGTATATATATATTGTGAGGTCATAAGCATTCCATTTGGTGAGCAAAGTAGGATTTGCATTTTTTGTGGGAGTTGTTAATTATGGTGCTAACAATAACTTTTCAGTGTTTTTTGGTTTTAGTTGCACTCGATACTTCATTTTAACTTATGCTTTTTTCAGTATTTTTTTGATTATATACCACATCCAACAGTTTCTTGTGTTCATCCCACTATGGGCAGCCAACTGCTTTTGCACATGGTTAGGACATGTGCTCCAGGGGTTACCTAGAGGTGATGGCCCATGGCCAGACGTGCACCCATCTGCTGTGGGCACCCAACCACTGCTGCAGGCAACCAACCACTGCTGCATATGGATTTGACGTTTGGGGAAGGTAATGTTTTTCGTTGTTGTGTTTTTTAGGGTTCTCAGCCCCCATTTTAAGGGTCACAAACCAATGACAAACTTCATGGCCAAGAACAGGTACCCACGGCAGGCTTCATTGGTGTGTGCTAGGAGTGTTTGATGGGATTGTGGGCCTGTGACGGAGTGTCAGGGACAGGCGGGACACAACGTTGTTTTAAACGGGGTTTTATTGCCAAGTAATGCTTTCTAGATACACGGTCAGCCAGTGTCCGAGATGATTTTTCAGTTCTTTAGGCTCTCGACGTTGTTACTCTCTCTTCTCTCCTCTTCTTTCCTATTCCGTCCAGACAGCAGGCGGTACGTGCGCAGTATCTCCCCGGAGCAAGGCGATCTCCCAGCCGGAAGGAAACAAAGAGACAAAAGGCTATGTCAGGGGACCGTGTTACTAGGTTCATTCCCTAACTCCGGGACCGGGTGTGAGGAAAGACTACCACCAGTGCTTTGACCCCTTTTCCCCTCACGCTGTGCCTATTTCAGTGCTGACTAAGGGAAGGGAACACGGGAAACACCTCTCCTACACCGGCGGTCTGTCTTCTTTACCTAACCAGCCCGCTACTCGGTCACGTACCTGACCGAGCCACGCTCCTCCCCTGGGAACGCGGCTGGGCGAAGCGCGGTGTCCTGGGCCTCCTGGCCGTCCGAAGTTCGTCTCGCTTCCTCTTTCTTCGCTCCGCTCCTCTCCTGGTCCTTGTTCGTTCCGCTCCTCTCCTCGTCCTCGTTCACTCCGCTCCGCTCCAACACTCCTCCTGGAAACGCCGTCCGACTCACTGTGCGGTTCTTCCTGTTTTGGCTGCTCCCACTCGGTGACGTCATAGGAGGGCGGGTACAGCGCCTCGTAGCCTTCGCTCCACTTAAAGGGACCTGCACCTTCTGGTCTCGATCCTTGCTGTTGGTCCATGAAGGGGAACCAGTCCTCCTGCTGAGGGGTTACAAGAGGAGATGAGACCGGTCTGGGAGTCCACCACTCCTTATCGTTATAGTCCTCTTCATGTCCCGCACTGTCACATACCTCCCCCCCTGGATTCTCCCGTTCGGGGAGATACACAGAGCGCGACAGAAAGTCCGCATTCCCATTGTCCCTGCCCTTCCGGTGGCACACCGTAAAAGAGAATGGTTGGAGGGACAGAAACCAACGTAGAATCCTGGGATTCTGGCTCTTATTCCTGTACATCCACCGGAGGGGGGCGTGGTCCGTGTACAGGAGGAAGGGTTTGCCTTCCAGGTAATAATGTAGCTTCTCAATCGCCCACTTAATAGCCAAACATTCACGCTCTATTGTGGGGTATTTACGCTCCCTGGGGAACAATTTCCTACTCACATACAATAAGGGATGTTCCGCCCCGTCCTCCCCTAGCTGAGACAAAACCGCCCCAATCCCTGTGTCTGAGGCGTCTGTGGCTACAATAAATGGTTTGGTGAAATCAGGGGAAACCAATACCGGGGAGGTGGTTATGGAGGTTTTTAGCTGCTGAAAGGCCCGTAACGCCTCTTCGCTGGGGTGACTTAACCATTTGCCGGGGCTCTCCTTTTTTAGGAGGTCCGTTAAGGGGGAGGCCGTTTCGGCGAATCGGGGTAGGAACCTTCTGTAATACCCTATTAGGCCCAAGAAGCCTCTTAGTTGTTTCTTTGTAGAGGGAAACGGGGTTCCAGTTATAGCCTTGATTTTCTCGACCTGGGGGGCTATGACTCCGTCGCCGAGGACATACCCCAGATACCTGACCCGTTGGAAACCTACCCGGGACTTTTTGGCGTTCACATGGAGGCCGGCCTGTTGTAAGGTTTTCAGGATGATGGACACGTGGTGTAAATGCTCGGTCCAGGAAGAGCTGAAAACGACAATGTCATCCAGATAAGCCGAACTAAAGGTGGGATACGGCTTAAGGAGGGTGTTCATCAATCGCTGAAAAGTCGCGGGAGCCCCATGTAAACCGAAGGGTAAGACCGTGAATTCAAACAATCCTTGCTCCGTAGAGAAAGCGGTCTTCTTCCGGTCAGCTTCTCTCAAAGGTACCTGCCAGTAGCCTTTGGTTAAGTCAAAGGTCGTGATATATCGGGCATCTCCTATCCTCTCTATGAGTTCGTCCACCCTCGGAATGGGATATGCATCGAAGGTAGATATCTCGTTCAAGGCGCGGAAATCCATACAAAATCGTGTGGATCCATCGGGTTTGGGAATCATCACGATAGGTGACATCCAGTCGCTGGAGGAGGGTCTTATCACCCCTAGCCGTAACATCTCGTGGACTTCTTTTTGGATGGCCTGTCTTCTAGCCGCCGGAATCCGATATGGTTTCTGTCGGATGATTCGGCCGGGTAGGGTCTCGATCCCATGCTCTATCACGTCAGTCCGTCCCGGGGCATTGGAGAACATGGCCTCAAACGGCGCCAAGGTATCCGTCAAGTCTTTCTTCTGCTCTTGGGTGAGTTCGGGATTTACCACTAATTCGTCTAGAGTTGTTTGAGATTTGTTGTTGGTGGGTACTAAAAAATGGGCAGCCCGGGGAGGCGGGCCGATCCATTTTTTTAACAGGTTTATATGGTAGCTTTGAATTTTCTTTGGAGAAACTTGTATGCCGTAAGTGGTGTCCCCGATCTTATGTCTTACCGGAAAGGGACCCTGCCACTCCTTTCTGAATTTACTGCTAGAGGTGGGTAGGAGGATTAACGCCCAGTCTCCCGGCTGTAGCCTCCGTAGTTTTGTCCCCTTGTCATAATACTTCTTCTGTTTTTCTTGGCTTCTTTCCAAGTTCAGGAAAGCCAGATCCCGTAACTTGCCTATTTTGGATTTTAGCTGACTGGTATATTCCAACAGGGTTTGATGATCTTGTTTATCTTCGGTCTCCCATGCGTCTTTGGTCATTTCCAAAAGGGATCTTGGTTGACGGCCGTACAGTAGTTCGAACGCCGAACAACCGAGGCTGCTTTGCACTTGGGACCGGATGACGTACAACGCTAATGGAAGCATTTTGTCCCACTCCTTCCCCTCCACGGTTAACATTTTCTTCAGTGTGTTTTTCAATGTTCGGTTATATCGCTCCACGAGTCCGTCGGTCTGTGGGTGATAGACTGAGGTGCGCAGTTGACCGATCTCGAGGGTGCGACAGACTTCCTTCATTAATCTTGACGTAAAGGGCGTTCCCTGATCTGTAACCACCTCTTTTGGGAATCCAACTCTGGCGAACAGTTCCACCAGTTTGTCCGCAATGGCTTTCGTATTCGGTGTTTGCAGCGGGAAGGCCTCCACGAATCTCGTGGCATAGTCCACTATTACGAGGGCGTGGATGTGTCCCTTACGGGTACGCGGAAGGGGGCCTATCAGGTCCATACCAACTCTTTCGAACGGAGTCCCTATTATGGGCATGGGCTTCAAGGGTGCCGGGGGTGGGTGGTAGTCGCTTCTCTTCTGGCAGGTTTCGCAGGTGTTGCAATATTTCTCTACATCTCTATAAATCCCTGGCCAATAGAAGTGCCGTAGAACAGTAGAGGTGGCCTTTTCCTTTCCTACGTGGCCGGCGGTAAGGTGGCTATGTGAAAAGAACAGGACTTGGTCCCTGAAGGGCTGGGGCACCAATAGCTGGGGCGGTTCCCCTTCTTTTCCTTCCCTATATAATAAGTCATTGCGGATGATAAACCGGGGAAACCGGTCCTCTTCCTGGGTTTGGTTCTGGTGGGCCTGTTCCCATGCATTAAAAAGGGTTCGATCGTTGGACTGCGCAAACCGAAAACTCCGGTCCGTAATCCATGGATCGGGACTAATCATAGCCGAAGCTGGGGGGTTGACCTCTTTCTTTCCCCGGATTTCTTCTCTAAAGAGGGCCAAGAACCCCGGGTTGTCTACCCCTAGTATAACCTCCTCGGGTAATGTTTCTACTACCCCCACCTTTACCTTTTGAGTGGGATGCCTCAGGGGCGTTATCGGGACCAAAGCCAGGGGGTATGGTTTCACGTCCCCATGGATACATCGGATGTGGACGGTCTTATGTGCTAGATATTGGTGGGGACGTACTAGAGTTTTCCTTACCACTGACTGTCTACAGCCTGAATCTAACAGGGCTCGTACCCAGGTCCCATTTATTGTTACCCGTACATGAAAGGAGGTCCCCAACTCCGCCGAGTACATCACGGCCTTAGGCAAGTACCCAACTTCCATGGGTTCCTCTGTGCGTCTCTTGGGGCATAGACGTGCTATGTGGCCCCATTCTCCACAGTCATAACATTGCGGTCCCTGGAACACAGGCGGGTCCAGGCGAGCGGGTTTGGGTCGCCCCCCCTCGATTGCACGTTGGTTTTTCCGCTCTGCCCGAGGCAGAGGACCTCCTTTGGGTGGTTTTTCAGTGTCCCCAGGAAAGTATCTGGGTTGGGCTCGCCCGAACTGTGTGGCCATCTCGATGGTCTGGGCCACGGACAGGTTCGAATGTTGTCTGAGCCACCTCTGTGTCCCGTAAGGCAAAGTGTCCAAGAACTGTTCTAAGTAGATTCGGTTCATAATATCTTCCTTGGAACTGGATTCGGGTTTTAGCCACTTATCCGCAGCCATCTTTAATCTAAAGTATAGTGTCTTTGGATTTTCTCCTACTCGGCCCTTTTCTCTTCTGAACCGCAGACGGTAGGCCTCGGCATCAAGCCCTAGATGCTCCAGAATGATGTCTTTGATAACCGCATAGGGAGTCGCTCCTGTGGGATTGGCGACTTGATATGCCGCTTGTGCTTCTGCGGATAACAGGGGAGCGAGAAAGAACGGCCATTTGTCTTCGGTCCAGCCACAGGCCCTGGCTACTCTTTCGAAATTTGTTAAGAAGGCATCCGGATCTTCCCCTGGCACGTACTTTTGTAAGGAGATACCGGTTGGATGGGGCCCATGGGGTCGTAGTTCCGAGGTCAGTGCTCTCCCGGGCTCGGGAGAGGGTTTCTTTAAGGCTTCTAGCTGTGCCGCCACGGTGTTCTGAAACACTTCCCTGTCCGCCTGGGCCGACGTCATCTGGCGCTCCACGGCCCATCCTAGCTTTTCTTGTCCCTGCACCAAGTGCTGTATGAGGGCCTCCATCGTGTTGCTGACGGAGTATGATGGAATATCCCACTTCTGACACCAGTGTGACGGAGTGTCAGGGACAGGCGGGACACAACGTTGTTTTAAACGGGGTTTTATTGCCAAGTAATGCTTTCTAGATACACGGTCAGCCAGTGTCCGAGATGATTTTTCAGTTCTTTAGGCTCTCGACGTTGTTACTCTCTCTTCTCTCCTCTTCTTTCCTATTCCGTCCAGACAGCAGGCGGTACGTGCGCAGTATCTCCCCGGAGCAAGGCGATCTCCCAGCCGGAAGGAAACAAAGAGACAAAAGGCTATGTCAGGGGACCGTGTTACTAGGTTCATTCCCTAACTCCGGGACCGGGTGTGAGGAAAGACTACCACCAGTGCTTTGACCCCTTTTCCCCTCACGCTGTGCCTATTTCAGTGCTGACTAAGGGAAGGGAACACGGGAAACACCTCTCCTACACCGGCGGTCTGTCTTCTTTACCTAACCAGCCCGCTACTCGGTCACGTACCTGACCGAGCCACGCTCCTCCCCTGGGAACGCGGCTGGGCGAAGCGCGGTGTCCTGGGCCTCCTGGCCGTCCGAAGTTCGTCTCGCTTCCTCTTTCTTCGCTCCGCTCCTCTCCTGGTCCTTGTTCGTTCCGCTCCTCTCCTCGTCCTCGTTCACTCCGCTCCGCTCCAACACTCCTCCTGGAAACGCCGTCCGACTCACTGTGCGGTTCTTCCTGTTTTGGCTGCTCCCACTCGGTGACGTCATAGGAGGGCGGGTACAGCGCCTCGTAGCCTTCGCTCCACTTAAAGGGACCTGCACCTTCTGGTCTCGATCCTTGCTGTTGGTCCATGAAGGGGAACCAGTCCTCCTGCTGAGGGGTTACAAGAGGAGATGAGACCGGTCTGGGAGTCCACCACTCCTTATCGTTATAGTCCTCTTCATGTCCCGCACTGTCACAGGGCCTTGTTCAGGTTACAAAACCCTAATGTAAGCCCAAGAACAAGCTCAAGAAGCTTGGTGGTGGTTGGCCAGGAACGCAGATTTGTGGTGCTTGTCTTGGGTTCGGGGATTTCGGTGGGCAGGCTGCTGGTGGCGGTGGTCCGCCATGCTCAAATTCAGCTTTCTAAAAATATTTATCCACAAAAGAGTTCCTAATGCTTTTTTTAAAAAAAAATTCAGAAGCTGCATCTAGCCATCAGAAAGATTTGCAAATCAAGCTTTGAGTTTGAGTTTCCAAAATAGCTTCCCTTGACAAATCAGTTTTGAATATTTTTTAATTGTGGGTTTGCAAGGCTAGGTACACCGGTATGTGCAAGTTAATGGACCAGATGGCGCTATAATTTATCCTTGTCATACAGAGACCGAAACAATTATCAAACGTTGTTGCAGAGAACGAAGGTTCAAATGGAAATAAAGATGGGAAATGTCTCTTTTTTTAGCCCTTTCTATTTTCTTGCCTCCACTTGATGCACAAGCACGAATCTTACCATTCCAAACCAAAGTGAATTAACTTTTTAATGGGACATTTTCTTGCAGATTTGTTGAACAGCATCAAGGAATTTTAGAGAATTAAAAATGGCCTTTCCATCAAAGTCAGATCTAACTATAACTACTGTAATATATATATAGCTGTATATAGATTTTCCCATGAAGGTGTGCATATGTGTGTGTATATATATTCATTGAAAAAAAACAAAGGTTACAGGGATGTTATAGTTAAGAAATATAATTTAAAAAACTGTAGAAATTCACTAAAAAACAAAGGTTACAGGGACGTTATAGTTAGGTTGAGATTTTACACACACAAAACCATAGAAATTCTGCATTTATAGTCATAGTTAGCTCAAGTAACTATAACTCGTGTCCTAAGTTAGCTATAACTTACGCCCCTTTGCTCCGGTTGCTGTAAGCTAATCAGGGCAGTGCTGTTGGCGCGTGTATCATCGTCTCTATATATGCATGAATCTTTTGTCTTTAATAACACCAAAACTCCTGAACAGATTTACACCAAAGTACAAAAACAGTCTTGTCTGGATAAAGATGTAGTTTTCTGCCAAATTTTATGTAATTCGGTTCAACGGTTCGGGCTGTAGTCGTGTCTAAAATCCCTATAGGAAATTGCATGGGGAAAATTGTGTTTTGGGACCGCCCTTTTTCTTGGCCCCCGCTTGACGGATCACCCCGAAACTTTCCAGACAGCAGTTGAACTGACTGCCAAACTAGTTTTGAAAATTTCATGAAGATTCATCAAACGCTTTTCCTATGAAAACTAGGTCCTAACTATAACTACCTACTGGTTTTATATAGTCCCAACAGTGTAGTTATATTTAGACCATGGTTAGCAAAGGAAATTGATTTTTTTGAGTTTTATTAACTTTGGCACAGTTTGACAAATACTTTCCAAAAACATTCATCCAATTTAGCTCTTTTCTTGAAAGTTGCGGGAAGATCTTGTCAAGCAGCGGTTAAAAAAAAAGAGGGGTTTCCAAAATGCAATTTTCCATATCAAATTTCCATAGGGAATTTTAGACAGCCCTGCATCCAAAACTGCTGAACGAGATAACTCAGTTTGGTAGAAAGCAAGATCTTTACCCAGAAAGTGTGCTTTTTGTGATTTGGTATATATCTTATCAGCAGTTTTTGATTAAAAATTACAGATATCTGAACAGTTGGGTTCACATGAGTTCTGCTGGTGCATAACTTCAAATACTAGAGCAAACTGATTGTCTAAGTGGGCTTTTTACCCTGCCAGTCAACTTGCTCAAACATGAGTGAGAATCCTTCAAGCCCTGCGGAGCACACGCTCTTAATTGGCTGGCCACAATATAAAGCAAAATGTTGCTGCCGTTACTGGACACAGGCGTTCGGTCCCCTGGATCTTGTGGGTCCCCCATTGGCCATATTAAAAAAAATGGAGGTGCTTCTCCAATCTGGCTGGACTTTCATGGGAGCTAGTGTGACCCCACGTACTCCCAAGAGAATCCCAGGGAGCCTGACTGTGCGACCAACTCAATGCTATGCACAGTGGAAGGTCAGGCCCTGCAGCCAACCTCACAACGTGGCAGGGGTTGGAAAATTTGGAAACAGTGATAACATCTTACTTAACATTAAAAAAAACTCTGGATCTTTACTGCAAAATACCAACGTTAAAGTGACATTGTAGTTAAGTATGGACATAATATCTTACTTTACCATAGAAAAACCTTAGAAATTCACTGAAACAACCAAAGGTTAAAGCGATTTTGCATTTAGGTGAAATTTTCAATTAAAATGTAACATTTTAAACATAAAACACTGAACTTCACCAGTTGTAGTTCCTGGGCCTTTATAAACATATATTTGAGGGGTGCCGGGCGGACTCCCTTCATTGCCTATTAAGGGCCCTGGGGACCATCACCACCCTAGGGTAGGCCCTAGAAAATGAAAGGCGGGGGGGCAGCGTGGTCCCCCTCCTGGAGCCACTAACAGCCCTGGGGATCGCCAACCCCCAGGGCTGGCTCCTGCTATCTCCTGAGGTGCCCACATCTGGGAGATTGCAGTTTGCTTCGCTTGACAGGAGCTTTGACAGCTACTGCCAAACAAAAGCAAACAGTAAGTCTGCTGCTAGTGGGCGGGAGCAGGAAAACTGCTCCCACCAGCTGGGAACTGACATTTTTATCTGTTTCCCTATGTCCTGGCTCCTGCTGGAGACGGGGAGCCGGCAGGGACCATGGGGGCATTGAGGCCCCCGCTGTCCCCTACGTTGCACACTGGGCGCCTTGGGTGGGCTCCAAGGCATCCAGCATAAAGAGGCTGGTCTTGGGGGATGGGGTCATCAGTTATGTCATTGGCCATGTCATGATTGATGTTTTAGGTGAGGTCATAAGCAGTGCATTGCGTTTAAATTATAGTTAGCTCTGGTAACTATAACTGCTGAATTTCACTATTTTTGTACAAATGAAATCTGATCCTAACTATAACATCCCTGCAACCTTTGTTTTCTTCAGTGAATATAGATATATATATATACATATATTTAACAAATACCTTACACATCTGAATGAAGCTGTTGTGCCTGTATTCACCAATTCAAGCACGGAACTTGAGATGGCAAATGTAGTCCTACACTGGGGCCCAGCTCAAAGAGTTCTGTAAAGAGAGGGGACTTCCAACCAAGAGCACTACCAGGAAGATGGCATTGCAGAAGGCGCTTAGAGCCTGGGCAGAAGTCCACCAGTCACTTGCTACAGCAACTGAAGGAGTTGAGGAGATGGGCAGCCAAGGAGAGGAATTGGATCTCAGTCAAGAGGGCCAACAGTCTGCTGTAGGGGATGATTTGACCCCTAATTTGGAGCTCCATGCCAGAGCAGGAAGCAGTGTATCTTCCTGCAGCTTATCGCCAGAGGAGTTGGTGGAGGGGAAGGCAGAGAGAGAGTTCCAGCTGGAAATGGCCAGGCTCAGGATGGAGGAAAAGAAGGCTGAAAGGGTCTTGGAGGAGAAAAAGTTATTACTGGCTCATGAACTGAGTTTGAAAGAGATAGGTCTCAAGGCAAAGCAGGCAGAGTCCATTAGTGATGGTGACAGCATACTTGCAGTGTCTGAAGGGGACAAAAAGGTCTGCATCCTCAAGGATCTGGTACAGGTTCACGAGATCCCAGAAGAGCACTTGAGGGTGTTTTGTGGAAAGAACATGCCTACGGTAGGGTGGGACACAATCCTTACTTTGGAGGTTGGAGATCCAACCAGGTACACCCCCATGAAAGCCATCTTGATTGCTAAGTTTGGACTGACCCCTGAAAAGTACTTTCAAAGGTTCAGGGACATTCAGATGTTCCCCAACCAGTCCGGAATGGATTTTGTAGACTACTCCAGTAAGGCACTGAATGGTTGGGCGTGGGCAGCAAAGTTAATGATTGCTGGGTTGTACAATCTGATATTGAGAGAGCACATGCTCAGTGTTTGTTTTCCAGAGCTGCGCCAGCACCTAGTTGACAGCAAGTTGACTGACACACCGAAGCAGACAGAGGAGGTGGACCCCTGGGCCATCACCAGAGTGTCCAAGAAGGTATCTGGGGGACTCCCACATGGGTGGTCAGGGGTACCACCAGAAGAAAGAGGGGTGAGAAAAACATAAATGTAACAAGTTCCAGTCTGAGCCTAAGAGGAAGGGGTTCTTTGACAAGCTGACACAGAGGTGTGTACCCTAATGCACACATTGTTACATGTGTGGGCAGTCCAAGGGCAACTCTGGTTGTCCCAAGAAGGCACAGCCCCTCACTGGTGGGCAGACACCTGGGCTGGCAAGTGTAGATCTCGGGGAGGAGGTAGTCCCAGCTAGCTTTGGGGAACAGTCAGAGGTGATCATAAGGAGATTGTGCCATATGCCTGCCAAAACTTCTTAGTACAGGCAGTGGGTCACCATTAATGGGTGGAGACTCTAAAAGACACATGAGCCAGCGTGACTACTCTAAGGTGTCAGCTGTTGTCCTCAGAGCAGGTCCTCCCTAATACATTTCACCAATTCAAAGTTGCTGACAATTGTGAGAGCCATCTACCGGTGACTCTGGTTCCCTTTGGCGGGGGAGGGTGTCAGGTTCTCTAAGTCAATATGTTATGAAACTCTGGTATTAGCAGAAGGTCACTCTGTTAGAGTTTCAACCTGGCGAGAAGGTGTGGGTTATGAAGCCTCTTGAACCCAGAAATCTCCAGGATCGCTGGACAGGTCCAACATGTGAGGTGAAGGAACAGAAGGGGGAGTCCACTAACTTGAAGGCTCTCCAGACCCATAGAAACCAATTAATGGTGTTCCATGTGAACTGCCACGAACCGCACTTTGACTGGCTCCTGGTGACAGGTGAAGGAGTAGAAGAAGAGAGCGAACCTCTCCCTGAACTCCTGTCTGCCCAGGTGTACGATTGGTCAGTGGAGGGTGTCAAGATCTCCCCTACCCTCATCCCAGAGCAGCAACGTTACTGTCACCAGTTGCTGGGGCAGTTTGCTTAAGTTCTCCCTCGCCTCTGGACTCGTACACCTGTGCATCCATGACATAGACACTGGAGACAGTTCACTTGCTAAAATAAGATTTTCAGGTCGTCAGGCAAGGTGAGGGCTAGTATCAAGGAGGAAGTGTCTAAGATGCTGGCGTAGGTGTTATTGAGCCCTCTAACAGTCTCTTGTTCGTCCAGCCCTGTAGTGCTGGTACCCAAGGCCGCCCCACTGGGCGCCACTCAAGAATTTAGGTTCTGTGTGGACTACTGAAGTCTCAATTCTGTGACAAAGATTGACACACACCCCATCTCTCATACTAATGAGCTCATAGACAGGCTGGCTGCTCCAAAATTTCTCAGTACTTTTGATTTGACATCAGGGTAATGACAGGTCGCCCTGAATGAGGGGGCAAAAGGAGAGGTCAACATCCTTAACCCCAGGGGCCACTTCCAGGTCAGGGGGTTGCTCTGTGGCTTGAAAAATGTCCCTGCCATCTTTGAGCTGTTGGTCACAGGTTCCTAGCTGGGAAGGAGGCACTCTGTGCTGTCTACCTGGACAACATCGCTGTCTACAGCTCCAGCTGGGAGGAACATCTGTACCACCTCCAGCAGGTGCTTCAGGCCCTTCAGCTGGCTAACCGATCTATCAAGGCCAGTAAGTGCTCTATAGGGCAAGGTTCTGTGGTTTATCTGGGTGACATGGTGGGCAGTGGCACGGTTCAGTCCCTTTAGGCTAAGATTGAGACTCTCCTGGCCTGGCAACTCCCCCCAAAATACTGACTGAGGTGAAGGCATTCGTGGCCTCACAGGATACTACTATATGGGGTTTGCTAAGGGATATGGCACCATTGTTATCCCCCTTAACAGAGCTGACTTCAAAGAAGCAGCCCAGACAGGTGATCTGGATGGTGGCCTTCCAGAAAGCCTTTGATACCCTCAAGGCTGCCAGCACCCGTACTCAAGGCTTCTGACTTCTCTAAGGAGTTCCTAGTGAAGACGAACGCTTCAGAGTATGACATAAGGGCGGTCTTAGCACAGTTAATTGAGATGGGGCCTAGACCAATCCATAGCCTTCATTAGCATGAGGTTACTTCCACGAGAACAGAGGTGGAGTGCGATTGAAAGCGAGGCCTTTGCTGTGGTCTGGGCACTGAAGAAGCTGAAGACATACCTGTTTGAGGCTCACTTATGGGTTCCGACAGACCATAGACACCTCAGATGGGTCATGCAGATGAGAGGTGAATATCCCGATCTGTTGAGGTGATCCATTTCCCTACAGGGAGTCGACTTTACAGTGGAACACTGTAATAAGTCAGACCACGCCAATGCTAATGGTCTATCGATGTTCTTACGCGTAAGTGATACGAACTTCCAAGGGATTGGGTAGTTTTTCCCACTTTCAGCTGGGGATTCACATGTTAGACCTGCAGCCTTAGGGTGGCCTTCCCCATTACTTTTGCTGGCCTTAGGACTGAGCAGTTTACGTCTGCTTACCAGTGCTAAAGCGCATGTGCTCTGTCCCCTAAACATGGCAGTGGCGTAACAAAACTTTAGGGTCCCCCCTGCAAGGTACATGGAGAGGCCCCCATTCCAGATTTAATCAGGAGCTCTCAGGGTAGAGTACTGTGCTGAGTGGGCCCCCTGCAGCGCGGGCCACCCCGCACTGCGGGGTCTGTGTTACGCCACTCAAATATGGTAATATTTGCTTATACCCAATTGGCCTATTTCTTCTTGCATCTCTCGTCGACAACAGCTTCAACGTAAGGAAAACTAAGTGCTGCATCTTACATAGCTTATAGGTAGTGCACCTGAATCCATAAATGTCACATAGTCACATGGGCTCCTTACAAGTGAGGGCATGCCCACTTCCTACTAAGGGGGTGCCAATCAGTGACTTATTGTGCAGGCGCAAGTCCTATGAAAATTAGTTACTGGGATGATTAGCATAAGTAATTCATAATGATGTCACAGCAAGTAGCGTCATAATAAGAATGTTATGCCCTTTTATTATTCCTCAATTAAAAGTGGGCGGGCCTATTTTAACAAAACAAATTAAAATCATGCAGAATTTCGAAAATAATATATTTTGGTTTGTTTTTACTTCTTATAAATTACAAATATGTTTTCCACATATCAATGTATAACTGAGCTCATGGTTGGCTGAAAGGGAACATTTTTAAACAGGAACTTGGTATTGCGTCTTTGAACTGTGTTTAGATAGTAAACAACATGTGCTGGCTGTAATGACTTGCTGTTAATGTAGGTTTTTTTCTGCTTGTGTTCACGATGCATCTTTAAAGCAAAAAAAGTGCATCACATTTACAGTTCATTAGGCTATAGAAGGGTTATTGGTAGCAGTAGGTGTACCGCACGTAATTCCGTTTATCATAATCATGCGGAAATACCTAAACAATCCACGAGATTACACTTGTATTACACAAGGAATAATTCTGTGTTTAGTGCCACTTTGTGCAAAAATACCCCTTTGTGTCTAAAATGGACCAGAGGATGCATTTTGCACTAAAAAACAGCACTAAGTGCAACAGAACACTGATAGAGAGTAACTGCTTGTGGTCACAAATGTGCTGTTGGTGTAGGATTTTGCCCCAAATTACTAACGTCATTTAGTGCTATTTTTTTAGCGCAAAATGCAAACTCATGTCCAAAATGGACGTGAGGATGCATTTTGTGCTAAGAGATCGCACTAAATGCAACAGAACACAAATAGTGAGCGCAAGCAGCTGCTAGTTCTTGCTGAATGTGCTCTCAGTGTAGGATTTGGCCCAAACTTACTACCGTGATTCAGTGCTATTTACTTAATGTAAAATGCACCCTTCGGTCCAAAATGGGTGCAAGGGAGCATTTTGCACTAAGAAACAGTCCTAAATGCAGCAGAACATGAATAGCGAACGCGGGCATCTACTTGCTAAATTCGCTCTTGCAGTAGGATTTCCCCCACAATTACTCTTAATTGCTTGGGGAGGAGTAATCATCCAATTATGAGTAATTCCGTGTCAAAGTGTAACACGGAATTACTGAAATTACTCCAATTACTATGGCACAATTGAAATTCCAACCAGTGTGTTGTAATCTCCTTGCTAATATAATGCATCCTCCCCATTGGTGTTCTCTGCCTTGCTGCTCAGCCAATGGTGAGGACATTAGAATACTGAGATATTTTGTGCCTGAAGAAGGATCAGTTGGAATGGATGGGCTGCAGCAAGGAGGCTGCTCCTGGTGAGGCATTACATGGAACTTACCATCTTCCTGTAACTGAAGATACAACTTGAAGAGTAAACATATAACCTTTTTCTACATGACCTGTCCACGTGGCATACTTAGTTGTAACACAGGCCTAGTTATAGATGCTTAATACTCTGTTACTTCTCAGATAAGAAATTCTAAAATGGCCCCCTACTAGGCCTCTCACAAATAAAGCTGATGCTACCAGTGGAAAGGGGGTTTCAAAACACCCAGTGTTCGCAGAGGATAGATGCCTCAGTGCACAAGGTAATACCTCTCAGACGCTTTGTCCCTAGGTAAGGTGAACGGAGTCCTGACTCTAAAAATAATGGAAGGACGCTACCCACCTGCGTCCACCCCTCACTTGCGCTCTGTCATTGCGTAATGCAGAAGTTACCCGGAAGCCAGTGGCGTAACAAAACTGGAGGGGGCCCCCCTGCACAGTACAGGGAGGGCCCCCCTCCGGATTTCTTCAGGAGCTGTCAGGCCAGGGTAAAGTGTTGAGGAGGCCCCCTGGAGCTCGGGGCCCCCCGCACCGCGGTGGCCTTTGTTACGCCCCTGCCGGAAGCGCATACAAAAACCGGAAGAGGGGGTGTATCAATGGCTGAAGCTTTCCTGCCCTATGCTTTAACGCAATCTCAGCTGTCTGCCTGGCACAAATCGCAGCACAAACTCTATTTTTACTTTTAGATGGTATTACTTGTTTTTGTTCTTAAAATCCAATGTTTATAGATTAAACAGTTAAAACCCGCAGCCAGCTTCTGGCTGATGTTCTTGCATAGTAAAGCTCCAGATCGTTACGTGTGGGTGGGACTCAAATTCCCATGTGCCTCTAAAAGGCTCTGATGCATAATTGCAGATCTGCAAGCACTTGAACATCCATTCCTTTATTGCCATTTAACTAAAGTTACTTTAGAAAAAATTAGATTAAATTAACAAGCTACACGGCAAGAGCATGGTCTAATGGTTGAAGTAAATAATGCTTTATATTAAGCTGCTATTAATTTGTTTTCCCGCTTTGTCCTCATTCTGCATTGTGCATTCTTAGGCTGGAGAGTGCCTCTGGCCACTGCCTAATATAAATCATTTTATTATGTCTGCTATTTACTCGCGGGATAAAATCGATTCAGCGGCTTGATTAGTTTGTTGTCTAGACATTTATTAAAGTGCATGATTATTTTGTTAACATATTTGGCCATTTACAAAATGTTTAGAATTTACATTTAATTGCAGTTATCCAAATTTAAATTGTTTTAAGATTGATGAGATTTCACTTGCATTTAGATGGATGAGGGCAGTGTTGGTTAGCGTCTGCGGCGTGGTCTTATGCAGCACTTTACGATTATCAGAAGGGAAAGTGGCATGATGTGCGCAGAACCCCCCCAAAAAGCGAATTCTGCATAGTACACCCCTTGTGGACATCAGCTCTGCATGGGTGGGTCATTTTGTCTTGAAGTGTCCAACACAGCAGCTGTAGGACACAATTCCAAATTCGATCAATGCATTATTTGGAATTTTGCCTCAAGTTTCATATCACTAGCTTTACTCTCATAAACATAATGGAAGCATTTCCAGGCACAAGCAGGACTGATGGAAAGAGAAAATGTGGATAAGAAAAATGCTCCATACTAATAAGCTTCAGGTACCCTGCCAAGAGGTAATAGACTTGCCCAGTATAAGTCAATGTGTTCTTGTAGTGATGCATTGAAAGCGGGCAGACAATATCAATATAGTGGACTAATATATATACATGTTGTTCAACCTCATAAAAATTGGAGAACTCGTTTATAAGGTGTTGGTGTCGGTGAGAGCTTGTACACTGGTTAATCACTGGGCGCACAGACTGCCCGCGCAGCTCCAAGTTGTCATATTAGTTAGATACCTATTTGTCACTACAAGAAAATTGCGCCTCTTCTCTACAAGAAAAAGCAATAACCTAAGATCAGTGTGTGTTTATGCATGAGCTGAATGTGAAAAAAGCACACTTGTACTTGAGTGAGAAAGAAAGGAGAAAAAATGTCTTCCATGGGTCTATAAATATCCTCATTAATCCTATCCCAGGTGGATAAGAATGGCTAAATCAAAAGCCAGTTCCTTAATTGATCTGGGCTGGTCTTACTTAATGTTTTTAAAGTGAACATAATTTGTTTAAAAAAGGCTAGCTGCTTTAATGTCCTTGATAAATCACATTGTGTTTCTTTGTTTTTTCATCCATCCTCTTAAGTGCTCCTGAAGAGACATTTAGGTAAAAATGTAATTTCATCTCTAACACGTTCCTGCAGAATGTGTGTTGAGTGACTCATCGTTTACATAAGTGAACTCTTTTGAACATCTGGAAGAAGTATCTATTTGTTCATTTTCGTGCATTCAGAGCATTTTTTTAATGAAATTCCAGTGCATATACAATTGGATAAAAACTATCCTTTGGTTACCTGAGCTTTAAAATTTAACTTTTTTTACATATATGTTTTAGAATTCTAATCTATGTATAAGTCATTGCAGAGAGGGAATCTCAGGGTAGGTGGCAGTAATCTTGGAAGTACGTCGTTGGCAAAGAGACAGACCGTTAGATACAAAAGATCTACTACTAAAGATCCACTTCGATCTACTAGATTATAGTGCAACACAGTGCAGCAACCAAAGGTTGTGCGCTAGGGGAAGAGAGAAGTGCCGAACCATGTTTACTGAATATGGCCTGCTGTTGATCTCTCCCACTGCACTGCCTCCTAAACAGGCTGCCTAGCACAGCACACACACCTTTGAACCATAGTGAAAAGATATGTGGGTGATGTCTGCAAATGTTGTGTACTGCAAGCCTACCCTTCCAATAACAAATCCTCTGCGTAATTCCGCGCCATGGTCCGGATCTTGTACGCGGCTCCACAGGCCAGGGTGTTGGTGAATGGGGCTCTATCTCGCCCGTTTTCTATCGGGAGAGGGACGCGTCAGGGCTGCCCGCTCTCGCCCCTCCTCTTTGCCTTGGCAATGGAACCTTTGGATGTTCTGGTCCGCTCAGACCCTGCTCTTCGTGGGTGGGACTGGCCGGGCACGGTCCCCGTTAAAATAGCTCTGTATGCTGACGATGTCCTCCTTTACCTCTCCGACCCAGCTACTTCTGGCCCTATCGTGCGTGGGATTCTTCGCCGGTTTGGTCGGGCGTCGGGTCTCCGTCTCAACCCCAAGAAATCGGTCTTGGTCCCGCTGCACCCGGCTAGAGATTGCTTCGATTGGCAGTCTGATATTCCCCTCCGGAGGCTATCTTTTAAGTATCTGGGTATCTGGGTCACCCTTCTACCGGAGCTCTGTTGGGCCCTTAACGTGGCTCCTGTGGTCAACAAGGCCAGATCAGACCTGGCGAGATGGCAATCGCTCCCATTGAATCTGCTGGGGAGGATTGCTCTCTATTAGATGATGATCCTTCCCAAATTCCTGTACATGCTGCAAAACACGCCCTGCTCTTTCCCTCGTCCGTGGTTCCGGGACTTGGATAGTATGGCGACCAAGTTTCTATGGGGTGGCGGTAGGGCACGTCTGGCCCTCGGCCGGTGCCGGATTCCATCACACGACGGAGGTATGAGCATAACCGACCTATACTTATACTACCTTGCGACTCGGCTCCTGGTGGTCCATGACTGGTTCTCAGGCGGTTGGGACGATCCGGCCTACAGGCTGGAGGTACAGATACTGGGGTTCCCCTCTATTCAAAATATGCTCTACGGGGCGATGCTTCCTCGGTCACTTCCTGATGTTGTACGGGCCCCCTTTTTGGCTTGGCGTGCGGCTCTACGGCATACCCGGTGGTCGGGGAAACTGACCCGCATTACACCACTCTGGCATGGCACTTGGCTGCGGGAGGTCACGGGCTTGGAAGGATTTCGGGCGTGGGACCTCCTTGGGATCTCCTGCTTAGGCGATTTGTGGCGGGGGAGTCGTATGTGCTCCTTCCGGGAGCTTCAGGCTCGCTTCTCGTTGTGCCCCTCACAGTTTTACAAATACCTCCAGCTGCGCCACGCGGTTCGGTCCCACGTCCCTCTAGATGTGCGGATCCGTGACCATAGTCCGCTAGAGGCGCAGGTGATGATGGGGTTTCTGGGTAGGGGGGGTATCTCCCGTATTTACCGGGCCCTGGTCAATAACACCCCAATGGACTGGGAGGACACGAAACTGCGCTGGGAGGCCTGGGTGGGACCACTGGATGAGGCCGATTGGAGGGACGCCCTTATGGCACCTAGGACGATCACATCCAACTGTACTACTTGCACACCGCCTATCTGACCCCGGAGCGCCTTCACCGCGCGGGTCTCTCCCCAGATGCTTCATGTGCACGTTGTGGGGCGGACTTCTTTCACATGGTGTGGACCTGCCCGCGTCTGGGAACCTACTGGGGCGAGATTGAGGCTGAAATAACTGAAACACTGGGGTGGGAAGTTCCCCATGATCCCAGAATGGCCCTGCTGGGGATAACAGACGGTCTGGACGGTTCCCGTCATGAGAAATTTTTCCTTACTACAGCTTTGGTGGTGGCGAAGCGAGATATTGCTGCCGCCTGGAAGCGGCCGGACCCCCCAGGTGTGCTACGTGGAGGAGGGGGGTGGACTGGTGCACAACGCAAGAGCGCACGCTGTATTCGTCACGGGGCTGCCCTAAGAAGTTTCGCAGAGTGTGGGGGAAGTGGCTAGGGGGTATGATTTAGAGGTGTCAATGCGGGTGGGGGGAGTGAAGTGGTCGGGGAGGGGGTGGGAGGTTGTGCTGATGAAGGTCAATGAATGTATAAAATATCTTTTGATGCCAGTTCGCTTGGACGGTTGTCCATGTATTTTTGTATGTTTAGTTGCAAAAATAAAAATGTGCTTATCAAAAAAAACAACAAATCCTCTGCGTAGACAAACGTTAAATGATTTCTCCACCATTGCATCAGCCTCAAGGAGGCATTATTTTGTACGCAAAGCCTAGTCAAACAGTTTTAGTAGATACAACCGTGCATCAGGACACATGGGTGGTTGTAATGGAACACTCTTGGAATGTCCCCCTTATGGAAAGTAGTGCAAAGTGCTATTTATGCTAAAATCAGCACTTTTCCAGTGCAAAATAAGTTTTTGAAAAGTAAACAAACTATCAAGACTTTTGCGTGGCTTGCTTGACGCTGTGGTGGTGCAAAGTGTCTGTAAATCCAGCCACTGGAGTGCCGTCTAGCAGCAGATGGAGGTTCAAGCCATTCTTCCGCCTCCCAGTGTGGCTGCCACTCTAGTTCACTTCAAGGCAAGCACAAGGCCCCAGCCTAATTCCCTGGTGCCAAATGACAAACCATTGCCTGCCATACCTCTGTCAATGCGGTATTTGGGTGAGGCAGTTAGTTGCCACCTAGGGTTTGATGAGGAGGCCAGCAGATGGGCACTTGTGGGTCTCTGAGGTAGGGAGTAGGAGGAGCGTTGTACTCCCATAGCCGGGATCCATTGAGTGATCGGTTGTTTGCCCTCGAGATTCTGGAGGAGTTCTCCTTGTGTTTTCCCAGAATGTAATGGTGGTAAAGGAAAGCGGCTGAAAATTGTGCCTTTTTTTCGAGGTAGCATGGATCGCTCTGACAGGTTCAATGCGACACAAGATTTTAATTAGACCTTGTACTCCTGAATTCACATTTTTGTTGTTCCAATGTTGACTCTCCGTGACAAAAAAGTTCCAATAAGACTTACTGAATGTAAACTGTCAGTTATATCTTGTAGGGCTCCTTGCCTCACAACAGCTACCAAAAGTTGAATTTTAAAGGCATCCTAAGAAATAACCACGATGATATTAGAAATACCTAGAAAAAGGTTGAGAAGGAAGCATTTGAAAGAGGCAAGATGAGGATGGAATTTAGATACCAACAATGAAGAGAAGCGACCAAACTAATACACAGTCTCAAGAAACCCTTTTCACTAAAAACTTCCAATAACAAAAAAATCTGCTCTTGTGGTATCACTGTCTACAAATTTGGCCATTGGCCACTTGCTGTAGTAATTTGCAACCGCTAATTCATATATCTTGTGCACAAGCAGTAGATTCAAAAGTCCAGCCTTATTAAGCACACATTTTCGCCATGCATTTTATGCCCACTGAACAGGATATATAGGCATAGATTTCTCTTAACTTTATATCCTTATCTCTGCAACTCTAACACCTCAACCCATTCATGGGCTTCCTACAAAGTACCATGAAGACCCTTAGTAGGCAGATAACCGTCTAACAGAAATTTCTTGAGGTGTTGCCCAGGAAGATAAACCTCTATGGATCTCTAATATTTGTCTTTGGTAACACACTGCATGGAATTGGGTTACTGGTTGAGATGGGGTGAAACACTACTCAAGCAGCAACCATGAGCCTTGTCAGGGTGAGGCACAAGCAAACGCCCAATTTAACCTGTGCTCAATCCTCTGGTAACATGGCACAGAGCAGTCAGGCTTAACTTAGAGGCAATGTGTAAAATATTTGTGCAACACTTCAAACAATAATAAAATGAAAACATTTTACAAAAAGCTACCTGCGCCAAAGTAGAAAAATAGGGTAGATTTTAATAATTAAAACGAGCAAAATAGATCCAGAAATATGTAATTTAAATGATTTCAGTGAAAAATAGTGCCAAAAAGCCAAAAACGCGATTTGCAGCCATCTGGTTGTGCGAGACCAGGAGAAAGTCACAAGTTCAGGCCAACTGCGATTTAGCACGGGTCAGATACAGGTACCAGGTTAGTCCCGCTGAAAAGTTACCTTCTCAGTCCAGCACAAAGAGTCCAGTTCACAGTGGAGAGGGACTCGAGGAGCAGAGAAGCGTCATGGATGGTTGTTGCAGTGCAAAGAGCAGGCCGAGTAGCGCAGACGGTCATCGCTGTAGCCCGAAGATCCTGTTGTTGCGAGAGAGCTGGAGCTTTGTGGTGGTGTTCCCCGTGAGCAGTCAATGCTGTAGCGCGAAGAGTTGGGTTGACAGAACTTCACGTTCCCTGCTGTGCAAGTGACAAGGTTTTGGTGCCAACTGGCCTGTTTGCTTTCGCAAAGAGCCCAAAAACTTCATTTCAGCCTCACTGAGGTCCCACCAAGGGTCCAGGACCTGAAGGGCAGCACTTGGGGGCCAGGGGCTTGCTTCAATTGCATCTGGGTGCTGGTTCAGATGGTTGTGAGCCTGTTATTTCCCTGTGGTTCTGAACAGGAGGCCAGCAGACTAGACCTTGGAGTCAATCCAGGAGTCTTGGGTTCCGGTGCAGGTCCAATTCCAGTGACTTTGGCAGGAGAGCAGCAATCCAGCATGGCAGCAGGCCAGCAAGACAGTAGGGCAGCAGTTCAGCAGAGTGGCAGTCCTTTCAAAAGCACCGCAGACCTTCTTCCTGGCAGAATATCCACAGATCCAGAAGTGTACTGAATAGTTGCTGTTTAAGGTCCAATATTTATACCTGGTTCTTCCTTTAAAGTGTAAGAAGCTTCTAGATGTTTCCCTTTTAAGTCCATAGACTTCCTGTCTTTCTGTTGTGGCTCCGGGCTAACTACAGGGGGCATGCAGCCCTTTGTGTAAAGTCAGGGCACAGCCTATTCAAGTGTAAGTAGGACTGTGCCCAGCTCTGCCCTCCCATCCTGCCAGTGATTTCCCATCCAGGCACACCTAAGCTCTCAATTGTGTGTGGATGTCTAGGAGGAATACACAAAACCCAACTGTCCGCTACACCCAGTCATATGATCCAGGGGAAGGCTGCAGGCATCAAAAAAGGCTCATTTAGAAAAATGGCAACTTTTTAAAAGTGGCATTTCATAAATTGTAATTAAAAATCCGACTTTACCATAAAATAGGATATTTCATTACAGTTCCAAAGCCACCAAACATGACCTGGTTGCCTGTTCCCATGTGGAAATTACAGCTTATAAAATGTAATAAGGTAACCACTATGATATCATATGGGAGAGGCATGCCATGCAGTAGAGAATAACGAAAGTAAATCTTTTTCGCTACCAGAACATGTAAAAGGTAAAGATACATTTCCAACTTTTTAAATACACTTTACACTGCCCTCTAGGCTGTCCAGAGCCTACCCTAGGGGTGACTTATATGTAGGGCCGGACAAAAGGTGTATTTTGCCAGTTTGAAATGGCAGTTTAAAACTGTGCATACAGGCTGCACTGGCAGGCCTGAGACATGTTTACAAGGCTACTCACTAGTCACATTTAATTTACAGCATCTGGGTGCGTGTAGTGCTACTTTCCAAGAACTTATAAGTACATTAAATGTGCCAATTGGGGATAAGCCAATGCTACCATGTTTGAGGAGTGAGTACATGCACTTTAGCACTGGTTAGCAGTGGTAAAGTGCACAGAGTCCTAAGGCCAGCAAAAACGAGGTGTGCAAAAATGGAGGAGGAAGGCAAAACATTTGGGGAAAAATCACCATAAGGCTGACAGGTCTAACACACACTTTTCTGACAACTAAACTCACAAGTAATTCTCACCCCGTCCCCCCAGGACAAGTTTGCCATGACTACTACACTGTAGGCAATCTGCAGTGAGGTTACTCTTTCCAAGTACAAATTTAACTCAAAATTAATATTCTTTCAACTTAGAGCTTAGGCATGCAATGAGCACGGTAGAGAACAAGTCCCCTCTAGTGATTAAATGCCCAGTGGTTTGTCTTCCTCAACAAAAACATACTTCCGCTGCCATAATGTCTGAAGTGGTTACCTGCTGAAACACACACAAAAAGCTCACTCTTCAACACAGCTTACTACCTTTGTGCAACATTCAATGTCCTTGGTGAAAATTCTTCTTTTAATGAACACCATAACAGTGAGATAATTCAGAGCCAAATCCATTGGTACCAGCATCCGCCATGATGGCACAATATTTTTCCACATAAAAAGAGTTTAATATGAAGTAGAATCAATGACATACTTTTACTTGGTTAAAGACAACCAGTGCCACACACAAATGTAGTGTTTTTACAAAGCAATTTCCTAATTTGTTCAATCACTTCATCAGACGTTTTGAGAGATTTACTTTATTACTCACATATTCCTGGAAATGAAAGAAGTTTGTCCATTGAGGCATGTGAATGGTTGATGGTGTCTCCCAAGGATTCTCCTGAAACATTTCTCCTTGGAGTCAGATAGTGTGTCCAATGTAGTTTTCCTGTAAATCGAATAAGACATATTTTTCTTCTAACAGAACCATTTGTGGATTTAAAAAAACACACACAGTTGTAAAAAGGTTTATAAATGTGTTCCTGAATTATGAAAAAAAACAATAATATTATCCTGAAATAACTTGTCATGATAATGTCTTTAAAGTTAATAGCCTTGGGCTGCTTAGATGTTTGGAGTAGTTCATGCTTAAATCTTCATAATTTCTTTTACACAAAAGGCATAAACGCCATATTTTTGTTTTTTTCCCAAACATCTTGGCCATTCTAAAGGTACCCTACATTTGTGTATTCCCCGAAAGGGAGTTGAGAAAATAGCAAAATGTAGCTAATTTTGGGGATAATTTGGAAGCCCGTGTTGTGCAAGAAAGGTTTTTTTTTTTTTATTGCATCACCAAAACGTTGCTATACTACGATCACCAGTTTCCATGATTTTGGAAACAAGCAGAGTTGTATCAAAAAAACTTTTTTTTTACCACGCTATTTTGCAGAGGTAGTGCATTTTTCTAAATTTTTATGTTTTCAACTTATTTCAGTTTGGGGGGGAAACCGGTGTGGAAGCCGTAGGTGATCTCAGAAAGCTATACAATTCTAAAAAGTGCACAAAATTCTAAATTCAGCTAGGGGCCATTTCTATAGATACCTCAAGGTTTTCCCAAAGCAATGAATTGTTGAAAAAAATATACAATGAAAATGAGTAGGAAAAAATTGCAATTAGTGACAACATTTCCAATTGCAATATTTTGTCACGTTCGCTGTCCTACAGATTCGGTATACTGTCACATCCAATAGACACTTCTGGTCGTTGGGATGTTCTAAAAAATATGCCATACCCAAAGCCAACACCTTGGCTGCAGCTTATGATTTTTCTCTGCTTACCTGTCATACAACCAATTCATGGGTTAAATATAATGAATGAAAAATGGGTATGAAGGAAACCTATGTGTTTCTGAAGTGTGCACAAAGTACTGAGTTTAGGAACCACGATTACTTTACACCTCTGAGTTTAGGGAAATGTACTAAATCCAGACATTTTTTAAACTAGTCTCCCAGGGGAGTCCACGGTGGATTGATTTGTCTGGATCTCATAACTTTTTTTACCCAGAAGGGCTTGCAAATCTCAAACTTTGGCTAAAAACACAAATTTACCTCAAATTTCTGTGAGAGAAAGCTCGGAAGGCTGTGGGGATCCACAAATTTCCTACCACCCAGTGTTCCTAAATATCCCCCAGCAAAAATGTAGCTCAAACTTGTGTTTGAGACTAGCCCCTGAGACACAAAACGCTCCAGAACACAACACGGAGACATCAAAAAATCTGAGAGGAAAAATGACCCAGTTTGCTGATGTGGATAGCTGGGGATTCTGGTCCTGGATCGCCCACCACCCAGGAAACAAGCTTGTTCACAAGACAAGGGCCAAGGAGCAAAGCTTTTTCTTACAATAGATAAGAAAGCTTCACCCACGCCTTGTGAAGATAAATATAAACGGAGAAGTAAGGGATCCAGATTATTGCGAAAAACAACCTCTTTGAAGACCCAAATGCATTCTTTCATTTAGGGGTACCCAGATCAGGGTTACAATTTGGAAATAGGATGAGTTATGCCTCAGTCATCCTTTGAAGTACTAAGATGTTTCAGCCCATAAATTACAGACGTTGGAAAATCAGACTTTTTTTTTACCAGTCCTTCAGGTCTAGTGACCTGAATAATATGCTCAACCTAACTGTAATGCGCAGGACCCATAAACTCGCCTCAAATTGTGTGATCCTAGGCAAACATCTTATTTCACAGAGTTGCCTTTTTCTTTATTATCACATACAGGAGCACGGTTAAATATGCGAGTTCAAAATGTCTGCTGTACAAAAAACTCTTTTGTTTGATTTGATATACTAAAGTTTTTTCATATATTATAAAAATCTAGCCCACATATAGGCATTTTAGGTCAGTAATAGCATTATCATCAGTAGGAGTGTTCCTTAGTTTATATTTAAAAACTCTTACTTTTCATAAATATATTACAAAAAAAATAATGATGTGGTAGTGCAGTGTCATTACAGACAGACATCTGGCATTGAAATTCCACAAATTTCCCCACTGCCATGCCCTTTTGCTGATAAAACTAAATAGGTACAAAGTATAATGTGTGGAATTTGGCTTTCAGCAAATATTTATCATTTGCACATACAAAGTAAAATATTCGGATTTGCTAATTAAATCTTTCTTTCCGTCTCATTTCAGAATTACCCAAAATTGCTTTTTCAACTACTGAAATGCATTTAGATATATTTATACAGTTCATTTGGAAGCTATTTAAATGTTGTGTGTCCAGCACAATTGTCTGACAGTTCATTTATAAAATCCTCTTACTTCGCTGCAAAGTAAACTCCAATCTCCAGGATAAAATAAGCAGCAATTTGTAAGAAGACATAAGCTGACATTTGACCTCTGTCTTTCAGTGCACTGAAAAATGTAACAAGATAAAAACAAGATTTAAATAATTTTTTATTGGTCTTTCACTTTTTTAATGAACAGCTTTTCTGTGCCATCTAGCCAGAGATGGGGCAATTAGGCCATAATAATACCTCAACCTGATAAATTCTGACTCGCCATAGCGAGTGGGCGATTAGATTTCTTGAGGCCTAAATTAGCCCACAAAGGATCTTCAGGGCAAAGGCAATCCATCCTCTAAATGCTGTGTGTACATTCATACTGAGGTAACAGTAGGCCTTACCTTAGGAATCATATGGTGTGATTTAACACCCTAGCATAGGGTTCATCAGACCACCTGGTCTCATTAGAAGAGGACATCTTCTGTTGTTACAGATTTGTCAAGAAGTGTGTCCCTTGTGAGGCCTAAAGTGACTTTGAAAGGCCGACTATAGATTCAGCTTCCTCTTTTCATCCTGATACAGCATCTGTTCAAGTATGTGCTGAAGATCTTTCCTTACGCTAATTGGTACTCCCCTCATTTTTTGTTTAACTAATTTGTCATCGTCCGTCAGACAAATGTAGCTATCCCTGTAATGTCCAATTTTTGGCAAAATACATCCAGGAAACTTTGTACAATTCTGGACCTATAGTCGTGTACCGACAATAATGAAATGTTCTCTGTCACAAAGATTCTGGTCTCGAAACTCATTATGCACAAATGCTTCAGTGCAAAATATAAACATTGATTTATATAGATATTGCTTCAAAATTTGCTTTGGTTGCAAACTATCTTAGAAATTCAGTGGTTTAACGCTCAAACATAACTGTTTATCCCCTGGAATGTTATTACATTTAATAGTTAGAGAATCCACTTTAACTACCTTTCGTACTATCTGTAGAGACAAAGTACTCTTTCTGTTTACACTTTTGAAGTTATTGCCAACTGCACAACAGCCTTTAAAAGATGAGGAAATGAGGTGAAACTTGTAAATTAAACAAGGACCTCTTTAACAAGAGGCTTAATGTGTTGAGCTACTTGATATAAAATTGAAAACTGACCTACATGCTACATGCAATTCTCTGCAGCAGCCAGAGCAACCTCTACAGCTTTTTCATGATTCAAACCTGTCGCCAGAGATTACTTATAGATCTCTCCCGAAAGCGTATTAACAACCTGAGTTATCATGTCTCTTTAATACCTTAATACAGTGTTAAACCACTAAGCTGTCTAGACATTGACTCTGCTTTTTCCATATTGCCAATTTTTGGGGTTAGAGTTTGAAAAACAATAATGCTTCTGCTGACTGTAAATGACTCTGCAGTTCATAGTGCTGTATTTTATGACTTCTTACCTCATGACTCAACTTGTATTTTATGACTTCTTACCTCATGACTCAACTTACTTTCTTCCACCGGCTTCCTACCCCCAATTTGTAGGCTCACTTAGCTTGTTTTTTCTATTTACAGCAAAGCATTGAATCAAATCTTTACACTTTGGACCGGACGCGCCCAGTGGAATTGTAATTAAATTTGAAACTTAACTGCTGAGTGGCTATGACTAAGATAATTCAGATAGCACAAGGTTTCTTCTCAAAATTCGATTTTGGCTTTATTTTATTTAATTGACGTAAGAATACCAATATTATGCCTTCATTACATTTATTTTCAGCTTTATGGAGTTGGTTATTACTTAATAATTGGTGCATCTTGTTTCAATATACTGTCCTACTTTCCTGCCCACATTACTGCTTCTGTCTACCACATCGGAGTCCCAACCCAAGGTTTGAAAATCCCTGATGGAATAACAAAGTTCCCTAACTGTAGAGTGTTATCTAGAATCATCTGTTTCACACATGCAATGTGTTCCACACCAGGAGCCCATATGTCACACCTACTGACAGAATTCTCACTTCTAACGTTAGGTTCCCAATGACTTCAAACTTTTCCAAATTATTAAATGACTAATTGAGATATATTTTCAGCTTATTTAAAATATTTTTATCACGAAAGCAATTAGATGTGCTTATTTCCCTTCTTCAGAGTCCCTGCCATAGTTGATTTATGAGGTTTGCAATAATTTTCTTTGGGATTACTCTTAGTTCCTTGCTCGGAAATTGGTAGAACTTTTTCAGTTTCAAAGCCTTGTTGCCACCTTCTTATATCAAGTTAAACATATGGAAGGTGCACATCAAGGAGATGCAATGAAATGTGGCCTTAGCCTTTCCTGAAGATAGACCTAAGGAGAAAATTCCTCTTGAAGATTAAATCTGCCACAGAATGTGAATTTTCGAGGGACAAAGGATGAAGCCATTCCTTGACTATAAATAAAGAAAACATATTTTCATTGGCTTCAGTCATGAATCTGGCACCACCTTTTGGGATCTGTGGCCAGTAGTCACAGATAAAAAACACAGCAAGGAAATAATATAGATAAAAGTAATACTGATCTTGGCATTGGTTTTTTTCCCAAATGTTTTTCAGCTCAAGGCTTACACGCCTGGCTTTACTTTCCATTTGATAGCAACAGTAAAGGCTTAACAAATAAAATTAATAAATGCCTCTTTAAATTTGAATGAATGCATAGTATCATCTTCCGTCTGCAGATTTTCCACTCGAAACATCACTCCATTATGCATGAGCAAAGCCGCTGACAGTAATGCATTTCTCCACAAATATTAGCATATAGCCGTAGTAATATTTGTCACACATAAATTCATTTTTCAAGCTCCTCATAATACTTTTAATTAAAACTCTGATAATTTGCATACATTTTTAATGAATTATAAGCTCCACGAGTACTCTTAACTTTAATGTTTTAGCGGACTCATACTAAATATTTCAGAGGACCTTTGTATCAGCTTTGTGGAATTTGTAGTTGAAGTCTTTTGCTGTACCCTGGAGCAATATTCCCATTTATAGAGTGCACTATGGGCAGCAGTACAAGTGGTTAAGGATGTTCTTTTCGCCAGTTTATTTTCTTTACAACATTTTGCACTCTGGCTGCTGGCCCTTAGAAAGATAGCAATACGAGGAGTCCCAAAGCAGTGGGTCTGTGGCTATCTCTCCTTTGTAAATAATATAGCATATTTTTTTTTGATAAACAAGTTTTATTGTTTTAAACAGCACAATAACAAAAACAGTCTGGTATTCCGAATCAGTACTACACAGCACTACATTAGGAAGCACCCCCCGCTCCCCCCCGCCCCCAGAGTCCTCCCCCCAGCCCCTGAACCGCCCCATTAAGGTATGTTGCCTAGCCATTTCCCCCAAACCTTTCGGTATTTCTTGGGGCATCCTCGTGCCCGATAGAGAGTCCGTTCCTGCGCCGCGCACCAGTCCACCCCAGCGCCCCACTTGTCCACACTTGGCGGCAGCGGCTGCTTCCACGCCGCAGCAATGTCGCGCTTGGCCACCATCAAGGCCGTCATGAGAAACAGCTGCTCTGAGCGCGTGCCATCTAAGCCATCTGTGATGCCCAGCAGCGAGTGTCTCGGATCATGTGGCACCTCCCACCCCAGGACCTCCGTAAGTTCGGTCTCAATACCTCTCCAGAACCCCTCCAGGGCCGGGCAGGACCACACCATATGCAGGAAGTCTGCCGGGTCGGAACCACAGCGGGAGCAGGCCGCATCCCCGGAGAGGCCCGCACGGTGAAGGCGAGCCGGTGTGAGGTATGCCGCGTGGAGATAGTAAATTTGGATGAGTCGTAGCTTAGCGGAGGCCGTCACCAAGCGGGGGGCCATAAGGGCGTCCCGCCAGTCGGCCTCGTCCAGGGGACCCACCCATCCCTCCCAGCGCTCCTTAAGACCCGCGAGGGATGTAGGGGTGCAGTTAATGAGGGAGCGGTAGATCCTGGAAATGCCCCCCCTCCCCAGGTTGCCCAGCAGGACCTGAGCCTCCGGAGGGCTGTGATCCGGCAGCCGGACGTCCAATGGTGTGTAGGTGCGTATGGCGTGGCGCAGCTGGAGGTACCGGTAAAATTGGGAGGAGTGAAGGGAAAAACGCGCTTGCAGCTCCGAAAAGGAACACATCCGCCCTCCCCGCCAGACGTCCCCCAGCTGGGAAATGCCGATAAGATCCCATGATTTGAAGCCTTCCAGCTTTGTGACCTCCCGCAGCCACGTCCCGTGCCACAGGGGAGTGACCCGTGTCAACCGTCCCGTCCATCGGGTGAGGCGGAGCGCCGCTCTCCAGGACAGGAACACAGCCCTGGTGATGTCCGGGCAAGAAGCAGGGATGGGGGCGCCGTACAGGCGGTCTTGGATGTCGGAGAAGCCCAAGCCGTTAAGTTCCACCCTGTAGGCCGGATCGGACCAACCCCCTCCAAACCAGTCGTGAATGACCAGGAGGCGGGTGGCCATGTAGTAGAGGTAGAGATCAGACATGCCCAGGCCCCCGTCAAAGGTGGGAATGCGGCACGTCGACAGAGCCAGCCGTCGCCTCCCCTCGCCCCAGAGAAATCTCGTCACCATCCCGTCGAGCTCGCGGAACCACGGGCGCGGAAAGGAGAGGGGGGTGTTTTGCAAAACATACAGAAACCGGGGAAGGATCATCATTTTGTAGAGAGCGACCCTTCCCAGCGGGTTGAGGGGCAGCTGCTGCCACCGCGCCAGATCGACCTTGGCTCTCTTGACCAGGGGGGAGACGTTGAGCGCCCAACTTAGCTCCGGGAGGAGGGAGACCCAGATGCCCAGGTACTGAAATGATAAGCGACGCAGAGGGATGGTCTCCTGCCAGTCAAAGCATTCCCTGGAGGGGTGCAACGGCACCAGAACCGACTTCCGCGGGTTGAGGGAGAGACCCGACGCCTGGCCGAAGCGGCGCAGAATGGATAGTGCGCGTGGTCCGGAGCGCGCCGGGTCCCCCAGGTAGAGTAGGACATCGTCCGCATAGAGGGCGATTTTGTCGGCTGCCAGGCCGGGCCATTCCCACCCCCGAAGGAGGGGATCAGATCTAATCAAGGCAGCCAGAGGTTCCATCGCCAGAGCGAAGAGAAGGGGCGACAATGGGCAACCCTGCCTCGTCCCCCGGCCAATCCGGAAGGGCCTTGACAACGCACCATTGACCAGCACCCTGGCACGGGGCCGGGCATAGAGGACTCGCACCATCCCCATGAACCGGGGGCCAAAGCCCATGTGGGACAGGACGTCGAAGAGATAGGTCCACCCCACCGAATCGAAAGCCTTTTCGAAGTCAACGAGGAGTAGAGCGAGGTACGGGGTCAGTCGATGGTGATGGGCCAGAGCCACATGGAGACGGCGCAGACAGTGGCGCGTGCCCCGAGCGGGCATGAAGCCACATTGATCCGGGTGGACCAAGGTGGACAACATGGGCTTAAGTCGTTGGGCCAGGACCGCCGCGTAGAGTTTCACATCAGTGTTGATGAGTGAAATTGGGCGGTAGGCCGCTCTATCAGTGGGCGGCGGCGTGGATTTGGGCAAAACCACAATCGTGGCCAGGTCGGATTCCAAGGGGAAAGAACCCTTCTCCAGCGCCTCCGCATAGTGAGCTCTCAGCCGCGGGACCAGGGTGTCCCTGTAGGCCGCAAAGAATTCCTGGGGAAAACCGTCCGGTCCCGGCGTCTTCCCCGTTGACGTATGCCCGATAGCCTCCCCGATCTCCTCGACGGAGATGGGCGCCTCCAGGCCCTCCATTTCGTCCGGCCGAAGCCTGGCCAGGCAGGTGCTCCCGGCCGCGAGCAGGGCGTCCAGAGAAAGGTCCGGCGCACGCGCTCGGTAGAGCTGGGAATAGAATTGGGCAAATGCCTCTGACATCGCCACGGCGGAGGACTGGAGCACCCCCGAAGAGTCGGCAATCGCCGGAATGATGCGCGATGCCCTGGGGTAAGTGGCCAGGCGGTGCAACAGTGCGCCGTTCTTGTCACCCCAGCCGTACACCCTCGCCACCGAGGACTGCCAAAGAAGCTTGGCCGCCTCAAGGGACCGCTGACAAATCTCCTGACGAAGGAGCCGCAACTGTCGGTCCACCGCCGGGTCGTCATGCTCGGAGAGCGACCGCTCCAGCCGCAACGCCCGGGCCTCGCAAGCAGTGAGCTGCTGCAGCTGTGTCTGGCGGTGCCGCACCACCTGTGCCTTGGCCGCCCCCCTGATGGTTGCCTTGCAGGCCTCCCAAAGGGTGCCTGCCGACGAGACAGAACCCTCATTGGCACCATAGTAATGAGCGAGTTCAGTGCCAACCGCCTCGCGCACTGTCTTGTCCTGGAGGAACCAGGCGTTGAACCTCCACACCGGCCTGGCCATGTGAGGCGGGGGGCCCAGACCCAGGAGGACTGGTGAGTGGTCCGAGATGCCCCTGGGAAGGATGCGGACATCCTGGACGCTTCCGCACTCGGTGGGGGGGACAAAAATCATATCAATACGAGCGTGAGAGTGGTGAGCGGCTGAAGTGTGGGTGTATTGACGGTCGTGAGGATGCCAAAGCCTCCAGGCGTCGCAAAGGCCCTGGGCCTCCGCCCAACCCGCCAGCTGTCTCGCTCGCGCAGTGCGGGAGTCCGAAATCGGTCCCGACGAATCCAGCTGTGGGGCCAAGACCGCATTGAAGTCGCCCCCAAGCACGACAGCGCCCACGGGGAGAGATTCTAACAACGAGGCGGCGTGGGATAAAGCCTGCGACAGTCCCGAGGGAGGCACATAGAGTGAGAGGAAGCTGACCGGGCGACCCTCCAGCGTACCACAAATGGCAATCCCGATACCCAGGGGCGCGCGGGCCACCCTCTGAAGGACAAAGGGGAAGGAACGGCGCAGCAGGACCGCCACCCCGCGGGAACCACGGGAGAACCCCGAGTGCCACACCCGGTCGTAGCCATAGCGCGCCAAGAAAGGACATTTTTCCCCGAGGAGATGGGTCTCTTGAAGGAGGAGGACGTCGGCCCCAACGCGCTGAGCATACTTAAGGACCGCCGTGCGCTTAAGCCTATCCAGCAGGCCGTTCACATTCCAGGACAGGACGTGCAGCTGTGCCCTAGGGGTTACGTCAGCCATGGATACAACGGGTGCATCGGGACACTGCAGGGACGGAGCCACCCCAGGGGCCTCGGGAGGACATCATGTCGCATTGACGCGCAGGGAGGAAAGGAGGATCGCCCAGGACCCGCGGGGAAGGCTGGGGGCAGGCAACAGGGAACCAGGGGTGCCCGGCCGGGAGCGAGCGGCAGTAGACCGTGGGCAGGAGCCAGCGCGGAGCGCTGCAATGACGCCCGTGGGAGGAAGCCAAGGGGCGCCAGGACGGGAGCGGGCAGCAACAGGCCGTGTGTGTGGGCAAGCGCGGGGCTTTGCAGTAACGCTTGCGGGAAGCTGCGATGCGGCGCACCCAGGGAAGACCAGACATGAACGAAAAGGACCACCCCCCCTCGGAGGAATATCCAACAAAACAGCCAACAAAACCCACCCCATAACCCCCAACCCCCCACCCTACACTTCGAGAACTGAAGCATCTGTCGCCCTAACTTCAACAACTATTACAAAAGCCCCAAGCGAACGCTCGGGTGTCAAGAGCGTGGTGGACCCCTCCAGAAGTACGGATGCAAGTGTTCCGGCCCAGACTACTATTCATGAGCGGAAGTCCGCTGAGTCCAGGACCATGGCGGCGGCCCCAGCCGCGGGACCGGGCCACCAGAGCTGCTGCCAAGATAGAAGACCACCCCAAGTCAAATGACCGGGCTGCGGGAGAGATCAGAAAGGTCCACAGGCGCGATGAGGGGGGTCGGGGACTGGTCCGGTGGGCGCGGCGACCGGCTCCGGAGGCCCCCAGCCGCCTGAGAAGATGTCCCGGATGAGGCAGACGAGTCCCTCGGCATCCTGCCCGACCCGCTCATGGACCGATGCCCCGCCGACAACCCCCCCCTGGGCCGCCGGGACTGTGTGCGTCTTCCACGGCGTGGGCGAGGAGGCCTGGTTGTGTCCAGGTCCGTAGGCCTCCGGGCCGGGGACGCTCGCCCGGATTGGCGCAGGGGTCGCTCCTCAGTGAGCCAAGTCCAGGCCGCTCGAGGAGTATCGAAAAACAAGGTTTTATCCTGGAAGACCACACGGAGGCGGGCCGGGAATTGAAGTTGGTATCGAAGACCCAAGGAGCGCATCTTACGTTTCACCTCCAGGTATGATCGGCGTTGCTCTTGAACCTCCCGGGTGTAGTCGGGGAAAACCATGATGGTATGGTTATTAAAGGACAAAGGAGACTGTGCCCGCGCCTCCTTCAGGATAGCATCCCTGTCCCTGAAGTTGAGGATCCGCAGGATGAAGGGGCGCGGTGGGGCCCCCACCGGAGGCTTGGCGGCCAGCGACCGGTGCGCTCTTTCCACCACGAACCAGGTGGACAGGCTGGCCGCTGGCATCCAGGACTTAAACCATTTCTCAAGAAAGTCATCGGTGCGGCCAGATTCCACTCCCTCCGGAAAGCCCACCAGGCGGAGGTTGTTGCGGCGGGCCCGGTTTTCGGCATCCTCTGCCCGCCGATGCAGTTCCTTGGAGTGGGTCGTGAGCTCCCGGACCTGATCCTGGAGCTGCCGGATGTCGTCCTCCGCGGTCGAAATGCGGGACTCCGTCTCGGTGATGCGGGCCGTGGCATTGCGAAGATCCTGTCGGAGGAGCGCCACGTCCACCTTCACCTCCCCGACCATCCCCTCCAAGGACGTGCGGGAGGCGGTGATGGCCTGCAAAATGGCGGCAAGGTCCGTGCCGGGAGTCGGCGCCGCCTCCCCTCCAGCCCCCGGGGGCTCAGAGGTCGTGAAGCGATCAATCCTGGTCTGGTGGGGCGCGGCTGCCGACTTGGCACCCCTGTCCTTGCCCATGACTGCCCTCGGGGCGCGCGAGTCGGCACCCAGGCGCTGCGTGGTTCACCGTCTCAATGTCCCAACAGCCGGCCGGTGCGGATTCGAGGGGCAGGGGTGGTGTCTCAGATGCAGGGCCCGTGTCCAATCAAGCCCCCACAGCGGGCCCCCAGGCTCACTCCGGCGGCGCTCCCCCTCACGAGATTCAGCCAAACCCCCCCAAGGAGGGGGAAGGAAATAGGGGCCCTCTCCGCCCCGCAGAGGCCGACTCCCACAGGTGGCGACGGGGGAAGGGAGCGCAGGGATCCTCGTGTGGCGATGGGCCCCGCCGCCAACCACCTATGCCGGTACCTGTCGTGGGCCCTCCTCAAGGTCTCCGCCTGGGCGCAGTCTGTGCCAGTTCACGGCCGCCACAAGGAAGGAATCCAGGCCTGGCCCCACGAGGCCGCTCGCGCCAGTGCGCGCCTTTCTTCGCAGATCAGCAGTGTCTCTGGGTCCCCGCAGGTCTCAGGTGTCCCGCGGGCACCGCATGCACCCCTCCAGTCCGGGATCAGGATTCGGCAGCTCCAGGTGGGACCGGGACCTTCCTCCGCGGGTCCCGCACTGTAGGATCGGTCGCCGCCAGCCACACGGCCCGTGCCTCCCTTGGGCGCCGCGGCCTCGCGTAGTCCCCAGCGCCGGCCGCAGACACAGCCAGCTGCGTCCCCTGCGGCCGCTCAGCGACCGTCGGCAGAACTCGGGCCAGGGAGCAAAGAAACGGCCCAAAATGACACCGAGTGTAGTGCCCCAGTCCCGCAGCAGATAGGGACCTCTGGGGCGCTGCTAGGCCAGCGGAGCACGGATCAGTCCGGATGCGAGGGGTCGAGCATCGGGAGCCTCACGTAAGTGCGGCCATCTTGCGGTGCGCCACCTAGCGCTCTCCAAATAATATAGCATATTAAGCACTTGCTAGAGACCTCAAGGTCACAGTTTCGAATCCTGCTAGAACCCACTCGGCCTTTCATCCTTCTGAAGTCAGAAAACTGAGTACCATAATGGGAAGCATGGATGGCTGAAGTCAGAAAACTGAGTACCATAATGGGAAGCCTGGATGGCTGCTGCGTACAACCCTCCCTCTGCTCTGACCCTTAATCGCAGGGGGGCCATTGCTAATGCCTTAAACAGAAGGCCATAACAAGTAAAAGGCCAGCAAAAAAAGTAAGTAAAATTCCTGTGAGTGCCTCAGCTCAACGACTAAGTTATTTAGTCTCTCTCTGTTGTATTTTTCCCCAGTGAAAGTGCGGGCAATAACATTTAGTAAAGACTGTTTGCTATTTTTTTAATGATCAAATGTAATGTTTGGCTGTTTCACCTGTTGACTACTAAGGTTCTTCCTCCTAAAATGCCAAAGTCGCTTTTTTTGCTATTTGGGCTACAGCAAGCACTAAAGGTTTTCTTTAAACTCTCCCCAACGTCGGACATTGTCCGACAGACGCACTGGGGAGGGAGTGCGGTGTCGGCCATTGGCTGACGCCTGCATCAATGGGATTAAGACTGCCCAGGGGACCACAGTTCTTCTTAAACCCAGGTTCTCCAGCTTCACTTTCGAACCCAGAGCCTTTTTGCTTGCATGAGCACGACAATTAACAGATGTTAATACCCAAAGCAGAAAGACAGTAATACAATTTATTGTAACTAGAACATGTGTAAAAACATATTAAAAGTTAAAATACCATACCCACATTTAACCTAATTAAGGAATGTATTTTTCTGGGTTGCATCTATGCGAGCTGCCTGTTGCATCCCACATGTGAAATATCCAGATGTTTTTCACATGTTAATTTGGAAATCATCAAGTTCAGTTCAACAACAATGGAGTAACCTATCTTTTCCAACACACCATCAAAAGTCATTACTTCTGAAGGCCTGGGAGGCTAGCTTTATCCTTTCAAGGTGTCACCCCAGAGTTTAAGGACTCAAGCCATGGGAACTCCCTGTTTACTTGCACCATAAGTGACAGGGTGCTCTCTGAAGAAACCCCTTGCTTTGAATGTTGGCAGTGTCTGGGCCCTGGGGTGTTGCTGCTGCAGTGGTGGTTGAGGCCCACAGCATGGGGTGCTGTCAGGACACCTTCCCATATCAGACTGGCTTGTTCTAATCTTAGATTCCTCTGTTACCTGCAAGTTTGTTTAGCAGTCTGGCTGTGCCGGAGGCCGCCCTCTGCTTGACGTTGGCTCCCAGGGGAAATTAAGTTAAAAACTCAAAATATATCATCACAGGTTCAAAGTCTCACAGTTGCACAGGCATTCACGTCCATCAGAGAAGATCAGAGGAGAGCGTGCGTAAGCACAACAGCTTGATACCGCATGGTGGCAGGGAGAAGCTTCGTATTGTGAGGCTGTCACTCTTGCAGTGTTAGATGATTGTGTGTTGTTAGTTGGTTGACTGGTGGCTGAATAAATATTTGCAGATGATGAAATTAAAATCTCATACCTGTGCACTTTGGGTGAAATGAGGCACACTCAGACCACTGACTCTCTATATGTGTGGAAAAGGCCGCTTTATTGAAACAGGTGCGTATCACATAAACATCCTCGGCCTAAGGCCGTACAGAGCTAAAACCTCACTATACATCAAATAACCTGCATTCCATACCCCCTCCCCGAGCCCCACCCCTGTATACAAACCCCACAACTTTAACCTACAGACCAGTTGTCTTCTTCTTATTGTCACATTTTAATCTTCCCCTTCTGCCTAACAATGAACTAAATAACCTGTGCTCAGCTTGGTGTCCCTACGACATAACATTTTAACTCCAGGACTTCCAGTGTGGGTTCTCTAAAACCCTCCTTTCTTCCTGCTTAGCTTAAATTAAACAACCTAACTTTAAGTGAAGGCCTGCAAACTTGTGGGCCAACTGCCCCATCTATGCCCCTGTCCAACAGCGACAACCAATACATCTCTTGCCCCTACGCACCTGCTGCAACTAGCCTACCTTCACCACCACCACATAAGAATAATCGTGTCTCAACGCCCTTGAAAAACCAAGGGTTGGGAGAGCGAACACTAGCCTCACTAGCCTAGGCTGCCACTGTGTACACCTACAACAAGATGGTGGGTGGCAGCCCTAAAATGGCCAAATATATAACCCTTGGGCTACATCTTTTACTAGATGTAGCCCAAAGTGCACAGTCAACTAGACTGCACCCATCCTTCCCCCAAAACCCCTGGGGGACAGACCTCCAGTCGGTCTGCTGTCCCCCAAAGACCCTTCTTGTGTATACAAATCTATATTTTTTTTTATACATTTCAGCGATTGCCTTCTGTGGAAGCAACGTAAAACATTCTTAATAAATGCAAATCTTTTAGATTCTGCTATGGCAAAGCTGTAAAATGGTAGTCTAGAGGATTGCAAGTTGTACCACATATCCTTTAGTAAAAATAAGGTATTCAGTCTTAAAACTGAAAAAACCTGTTTGAAATGTAACAGTTCAAAATGCCACTAGGTTTGTGATGTTTGGTATACATGTGCACCAACTTGTCTGAAATATAGATGGGTTTGAAACGTATTTTACTTGAAATAATACGAACTGTGAATCTAAAAACCTAAAAACAAATTGTAAAAAAGTGCATAATATAATGAACATTTTCAAGAACTAGAATTTCAGTATTTCAACTCACTTTAAAAATGAAAACGTAAAAAAAAGCAATAAAAACTGTTAATTATGTGTGTGGGTTTGTTCTGTTTTGGCACAGTGGAAAGAGGGGAGGAATACATTGCAAAATAGATGTCATGGAAGAAGTGGAGTTTGCCATGGCATTTTGCCTTATCTTGTCCCCATTGCTGTTTAACATCTACATGCATCCTTTTTCTCATCTCGTGAAGCACTTAGGGACCAGATGTTACCTCTTCATTGATGGCCTCCAACTCAATTTTGTGTTTGCTGACACAGTCTCTTTGGCTTAAATTATTGGGCAGGAGGATGAATGTGATCCAGTTTTATAAAATTGAATCGTTCTATATCTGAGCTATTAATTAAAACTAGTAGATGGCCTTTACCATAGCTACTCCACTAGCCAGACACGAGAGGACCCTGGACCACACCTTTGCAGGTAACACATAATCTGGGCATCTGGAATGTCTATAATCCACCTCTCGAGTCACAAGTAGTCAAATTTGTTAGTACCTGTTTTCTTCAATTGAAAACCTTACGATACATTCTCTTTTTATTTGAACGATTCATCAATGTTCCCTCTAATTATGTTTTTTAGTGTGCTGCAATGCACCGTCTTTGAGCATACTCTTCTGAACTGTGTGTGTAAATTAGAGTTTGTGTGAGCTAATATGCAAGCAAGTTTGGTACCTCTTCCAAGGTTGTCTTTGGAATGAATGGTTTGATTTTTTTTTTTAAATTGACTAAATGGTAAATTATATTTTTATTTTTTATTTTTCAAACTGTATTGTATTGTCCTAAAGCAATAGGTGTTAGAGAACGTTCAGGAGTGGGTGTCTCTCAAATCATGTAATAAATCAATCTTGGCAGTCCAGCAGAAGTTCAAAAGAGGAGTTTTCTTTAAAGTTGACATGCTGCTTTCCTCATTCTCTGCAGCTTGTCCCCTCACATGCTTCTGTCTGCAAACACCTCTAGAGTGCAGTTTCACCTTCCTGTGCTCTACTGTGAAGATCCATCTACACTAACTCCCAGCCAAGAGCTGTGGGCAGCCACATCCAAAGTGCCAACTTAACCTTAGATGCATTGCTTAGTTTACCCACTTCTCCGACGGGCACAGCTCACTTATCCCACAAAGACCCAACTTTTTTTAGAGGTCTCGCTCACTTCCCCATTTGGTACAGCCTACTTATCCCTTATCCCATAAAGACCCAATTTTATTTAGGGGTCTCGCCCACTTCCCTCACTGTCACAGCCTACTTATCCCATAAAGACCCAATTTTATTTAGGGGTCTCGCCCACTTCCCTCACTGTCACAGCCTACTTATCCCATAAAGACCCAATTTTATTTAGGGGTCCCGCCCACTTCTCCCACTTGCACTGCTTACTGCTGCACGGACAATGCCCAAAGCTGGAATTTCAGTGAGTGAAGACGGTAAACCTGCCTTTCTCAACAAAGGTTTAGATGCTCTGTCCCATTTGCACACACATGCGCACACACACACCCTTGCGACAATATAAATGAAACCAGTATAAAGACACTGAACAGTTAAATCAACTGAAATGATATAAAACATCACTTTGATGGAGAAGTTCCTTTCTTGGAGGTGGGGCGCACCTCCTAAGTAATGTCAGTCACACGGAAGAGTGAGACTGTGAGTAATAAATATTATGGTAAACACTCAGGGTATTAGTACCAGTCTTGTGTCCTTTTGTTTTGTTTTCTCACCCTGCTAGGTCAATTCTCTCTAGTACTTTGTAGGGCTTTACTCCACATTGGGGTGTGGTGCGCAGTCTCTATGCTTATGGATCCCTGGATCTGGCTTCCTACTGTTCTGTATGAGACTCGGTGCCCGGATCACATAAATTCTAAGCCACCTTCTTACCCGTGAGCTAATAGCGTATGAACTTGTCCTCAGGATTTCCCCGTTGGGCGCCTTGCATTGCTGTGCCAATCCATCCTGTTTATCTCCGCTTGTGGGCCTGTTAGTGAAAAACTAAACCCAGTGCGCCATGCTTCACTTTCTTTTTGGGCTGAATGCATACGTGTATTTAGACCCAGATCAGACTTGCAAGCAGCGTTCATGAATTGGGTTCTCCTCCAGATTGGGAATTCCACCCTCAGGACAAATTTAAAGTGTCCTAGTCCCCATAATTAAGTTGCAATGGTGTCTACCGCAACCACCAGCGCAACTTAGATACTGCTTGAATGCATGTACGACCTTGGTACTGAACCACCATTGGGCGGCTGATCCTGTTTTTTGTGCAAATTTCCATTTGTTCCTTTTACTGGGATTATGTTTCTGGTGCAAACTGCTTGTGATATGGGCCAAGGAAAATGTTGCACAAGTTCCTTATTCAGAGGACAGCAGCTCTGAACTCGGGTCAAATTGTACGCATGCTCCATACCCCACCTCACAGTACAGTTATAGGTTGTAAAATTTGCACCTGCATTAGCACAAGAGTTGTAGTAAGGCCCTCGCTCTCCTTCACTTTCTCAATTACTCTTTAGTTTACTTTTTCGCTTAGTCCAAATCCGCCACACTTTAATCCAACAGCACTTTCTATCAGATAGGTACAACACCCATTATTTGCTGGGCAGTCGGCACCTACAGCAACTGAGGAATTTGGTGCAGCTCTCATGTCTCACCCTGTCCAAGGATAGAAATGTTTGAAATGCCATAATATGTAATACTAAATTGTGGTGCAATGCCATACAAATACTTATATACTCTCTTCCTCTCAAGTTTTTAATAAATAAACATGCAACTTTATGGGTGGGAGTGCTGTGAAACATATGTGAAAATGTGCCATTTGAGCTCTGAAAACTCTTAAATTCAGAAGCTTTCCACCAAGCTGACTAAATATAGCTTTCAGATAGTAAAGTAATTGAGGATTAGAAGCCCCATTGGCTTAACAAGAATGTGAATGATTTTTGTGTTAGATTTTTTTGTTGTTAATGTTTTTATTTGTGTAGTTTTGTGTGGAACACACTTCACAAACAGATTGCAAAAAACGAAAGTACAAATAAACAATATTGACAAAAAGGAAATAACAACAGGAGAAAAAACAGTGTTAAGATTCTCTTTCCCTTCTCTTGACAATCAATTGTTTACCTGTACTCAGCTTTAGATAATATTTATCTTGAGGTATATTGTATTTATGGGAAGGTTAGACTGAGAATAGTGGCCTTGATTGTAATAAAATATTTACAAAACACTGGGGTTTAATGACACATCACAGGACAAAAATAAACTATATGTGGGAATGGAAATCTCACTGCAAATTCTGGCAGACTTATCTGGGCATACAGTGAGGAGCACTGTAGGTGCCTCAGCCAAAAACGCCCTACTTTTTATTGCCAATAAATTAACGGTCCCAAATGTGACAGAGATCACCCCATCCTCAGATGCGAATGATTGCTTTTCCTGTGGATGTTGCCTCTTTTCTTTTCGAGTCAGATTTTGTCATGTTGCCCTTAAAGGTCTCCCTCCTGCTCAGCACGAGGACCCTTTCTAATGCGTGCTCCATTGTGACCCCCTGCGTACGCGGCCGTTCAACGCGGACCTTAGAGGGAACAGTGGTCTTCATATGCCGTAGTCAACGCACTAGTCCAATCTGGGCTAGGTCATAGAAATGCCATCTATCTCTCTTCTGTTCTGTTTAATTCCAGACACTGGAGCACATCTACTCACTTATGTCCCTAAATGGTAGCAAGTATCTCCCATTTTGAAACAACTGCATTGGTTTCCAGTTAGGAAGTCGGCCATCTTGAAATCAGTGAGGATCATCCATAAAGCCAAGAATGTGTGCCTACCTGACTTAATTGATTCTGAACCTCATTGCCATCAGTCTTCTCGTTTTCCTTGTTCGAACTCCCTGTTTTCTGGCGTTCTCTCCCTTTTATGCCAATGACATGAGTCTTCCTTAATCTGTTTTAGGAAATAGTTAGGCCTGCCTGTGTAGTAGGTGCAATATAGTTATTCAGAGCCATAAAGCCCCGTGTCGCTTGTGCTACATAAATAACTAATAATGTCCAAGTTAGACTTAGTGACAACAGCTTACTTGCACGCTACATCACCACCTAGTAATACTCACACTGAGGATGAACTGGGTCATAGCCTGCATCCACTCACTATCACCTTTTCTGATTTCCTCTTCCCATCCTATGTATGTTCAACCTTCTCAACCATCACACTCTTTTTCTGTGCTGATTGTCAACTTCTGTGATAATCTTTGCTTTTCATCCCAGTATCTACTGTCCACTTCCTTTGTTTCACTTCCTCAACCCTGCTTATCCCTTCTCTTTTTCTGGTTGGTCATTCTTTACCTTCTTTCCATATTGCCCCTCTTTTCCTCATCTCTCCTTCTCCACTCCACTATCTTTTTAAACACCTTAATTCTCACCATTACTAATCAATCATGTATTCAAGTCCCTTTTTCACTTTCCATTCACCACTCATCAATGCTCTTTCTTCTCCTTTCTTTTTCCTCTTCTTCCTTCCTTCTCTCTGCCCATTCCCTTTGGCCTCTTCTCAGTTTCTTCTCCTTCTATCTTAAAATGTTCATCTCTCACTGTACATTCCCAATCCACATTGCCTATTTGGCTTTCCTTATCTTCCTCATCATTGTCTCATCTCAAATGTCTGCCTTCTTTTTCTACCTCAGTGCACACATTATCCCTTCTAGCATCTTGCGTAAAGTATTCATATCCAGGTGACCAATCTGTACGGAGCCATAACCATGGGTGGTACACACCATGACCCTTAATTCACTTTAGCAAATGCTGCATCATCAGCATGAATTAAAAGCTTTGCGAAAGATGCCCTGTTGGTTCAGGACTGCTTCATTGTAGGTGTTCAATTCCTCTTTATTACTATTTCTGAAGGTAAAAACATATTTTCAAAGCTATGTTTGTGCAGGAAACATTGTGTGCTGCTGCTTATTCCTCCAACAGGAACAAAACAAGGTGACGGATAGAATGGTTGACTTAATCTCAGCTTCTGGCAATTACAAATCAGTCTGGACCCTGCTCCAATATGAACAGTACAGTATGGTGTGCCACTCCCTGGACTGGAGTGCAGCCCTGAGCGATTGCCAGTGGCTGAGATTAGTTCAAGCATTCCATCCAACCCTTTGTTGCTGCTGCAGTTCTGACCCTAATTGCAAAGGGTATGGTCAGACATGGGTCCTGTGCTCACTGAGCCATTGAAACCAAGCTGCATCAGGGCAAAACCTTTTTCAAATTGCTTGTGTTCTGGTTCAGGGAGGGCCTGGTCTGGCAGGTCAGGCTAGACTCTTGATACTGGAGCAGGGTCAAAAAGGATTTGCATATGGCTGGGTCCAGTCTGAGTTGGCTTGGTGTGTAAAATAATGATGGACTCATCCCAACAGATGACAGGTGGCGGAGACTAATTTAAGCATTCCACCCATCACTTTTTTGTGTACTTCAGTCATCGTTTAAAACAGGCTCTGCCATTTTGCATCTATTTGTACACATGCCTTTGTAACGGTGTGCAGATCTGCATAAAGGATATCCCACCCAGACCGATGAGGAGACATCCCAAAGGGCCGCTGGAGTCATCCAACTGGGTCGCTCAAAGCTCCCCAGTCCAGAAAATGTGAAAATCCCATTTGATACGTTGCCTTTAAAAAACAGAGGAGCATGACAGGAGCCTGTGCTATTTCCCCTTCTTGCCTAGACACCCCATCCTAACATGGTAGTAATAGACACGCAGATGTATTGAGGCGAGGTGAGCTGTGGGATTTAAATAAAGTAAATGAGAAATGGATAAGTATTGATTAATGGCCTTGCTCAAACAGATAACCATGCATATAGAAATGGTTTCTATTCTATCATGAAACACACAAAAGGTGATGGAAGGCTGCTTGCAATTTGTCTAATCACAGACAATCACTTGGGGTAGCATCCCAACCCATCATTCTTTAGCTCACCTTGGTTTGGACCCAGCCATATGCAAACCAATCTTGACCCAGTTCCTCATGGGAACAGTCCAGCACGAACTGCCAGGGCAGGTCTTCCCTGAACCAGAACACAAGCAACCCAGAGCCGGTTTCGCCCTAGTTATGGGCTCATCAGCCAGGTACAGCTTGGTTCCAGTGATACAGTGAGCATGGGACCCACGTTTGGGCAAACCCATGCCACTTCAAGTGAGACAGGAAATACACAAAAGGTGATGGGAGGAATGCTTGCAATTTCTCTTACCACTGGTAATCACTCGGGGTAGCATCCCAACCCATCTTTTATTTGCCCACTATGCTACCTCAATTTGGACACAGCCATATGCAAATCAGTTTCACCCTGCTACTCATTGGAACAGTCTAGCCTAAACTGCCAGGCTGTACCTGGCTGATGACTTCATAACTAGGGCGAACCCGGTCCTGGGTTTCTCGTGTTATGGTTCAGGGAGGACCTGCTTGGCAGTCGAGGATGGACTGTTCCCTGCCCGTGGTAGTAAGTATAATGTTTTAGAGTTACCTTTTGGTTTTAATTCTATTTAGTAATTATTTGGCAAGAGTTGACTTTAATGTCAGCGATATCCAAATGGACATGTTTTCCCATTGTAAGTAAATTGCACAGTAGCCGGCATGTTTATTGCAGGATTTGAGTAACTTCTCATTAGCGTCAAACAAGTGGTCATATTTGTTTCCTATGTCAATGGTTAACTATTTTCTTATGGAAGAGGTTTGGGTAAATAGTTGGTCACGGTCCTGTCCAGCTGCGTCCCGGAATGACTGAATTCATGCCACATTTCCAGGGTGACCCCTGACTATGTAAAAGTGTTACATTCACATTGATTGTAGATAAAGTTATCCATGCGGATATCCTGAAAACCAGGTTTGGGTCTAACCTTCTTTGATATATGTTGCACATATCTGCTTTAGCGAGTAAAATTGGGTATTGTGGTTCATCTTTTGAAAAAATGATGTCAAGGTCATCAAAAGAATGTACTACCAGTCTATTAGCTAAAAGTTAGACCTCTGATGTGTTGATTGAATAATATGTTCCAATGTAGTATAAAACCATGAATATGAGCTGAGTTTTTTTGTATGTTGGACAAAGCTTGTAACCCCAGTGTGATATCTGGAAGTTGTAGCTAGAAAACATGACTAGCGTTTGATTAATTGTCAAGCCTCCTATTAAGCTCTATTATTTTGGCCAACAAGTCAATATACAACAGCAGTCCATTGCAAAGGGTTGCTGAAGTAGAACTTTCTCTGAGGCTAAAGGAAGATAGAACTTTCTCTGAGGCTAAAGGAAGAATTATGTGGAGTGTTACTTTTTGATTAGATTAGGTTAGCTAGGAGTCTGCTAGCTTGTGAAAGATTTAATAAATCGTGTTTAATGCTGACCTCTGCTTACTAAACCAGTTTATGCAAAGTAGCGCTTTAAAAAGGGCCTTCTGTTCCATTCACAGCAGTTTCCTACTTGAAGTCTCTGCAATGCATGTATTAAACTCATTCTGTCACAAGTTGTTCCGCAATTGACAACGAAACCTTCCGCTCTGCTCCCTCTCATTTGACGTGAGTACGCCTGATATTGATTTTGTGTGGTAGCTGATTTAGAAGTAAGGTCTTTTTGTTTATGCAATCAGGCTCTTTAACATCATCCCATATCAATCAGGACCACCCCAAAGCTGCTCTAATTTATGAACAAATTGATGATGCATGATGATGCCCAGAACATTAAATTAGGGGTCGGTGGAACTCGTGGACTTTTACTCAGCGGAATTCCTCGGAGTTATATAAAACCTCTGTGAGCTATCGCAGAGTTCTGCGAGCTGTGGGATTTCAGCACGTCAAGCTGCCCCTGCTGACTTTTAGCACCGGGAGCTTGCTGCAAACAGCACCTCACACTGCGCCTTAGGGCACTGCTTTGTTCTGCCTCTCAAGTAGATTTTCTATTCGAGTGGCAGCTTTGTCAAAATAAACGACAGTGACCTGCTGCAACCTCCAACCTCCTTTTCTCGCTCGCCAACGTAATGCTGGCGAGCCCTGTGCGAGAAAAACTCTGCCATGCTGCAGTTAGCTGTGTTTTTCTGGCACTCCGCGCTGCAGGCAGAGTGGGCAAAACTGTCCAAACTCCGCCAGCGGAGCGGAGTTTACCACCCACCCCTACACTAAATCACATTTCAATAATACTATCCTCATGCTCTCTAAAACTAGCTTTCACTCTAATCACTCGTTGACTGTATGATTGTCTTTGGTACTTTACAGCACTCCACTGCCTTTTGGCTAGATTTGCACTACACAAATAACACATAAATACATCAGGACAAAGAGGAGTTGGTCTTAAACGCAATTAAGTGGGTTTGATCCCTTTCCCTTTCATTGTATATTAACAGTGTCCTGACTTCCTTAAACATATTCACTAACACATTTCTTCGACAATTAGTTGTGACATAGACAAAAATCTGTTTGTTTTAGAGGGCACTAGAACATAAATAGTTCTGTATTTCTTCACAGATTCAGGGTTAGGCTTCATTTCCTGATCTATACTCACGCCTTGCAATAAACAACAACAAATAGTCTTTGCATAGTGGGAAGGGCAGGTGCAATAAGATTGTCCTGCATCATCCCTAGACATTTCTCTTGGGTCTAAGTGTACACTATACTGGCATTTAGGATAGAGGATCCAATCCCGTCATCCATTCAAATGGATATGCGTGGGAATGTACCACTTGGAAATGATATCCTTTAAATTGTGAACCAACTAGGCACTACATGTATCTGTCAGTCCACCTAAAGTGCCCAGGGTGTCTTAATTGTGAGTGTAGATGTCTTCGTATGAACTAAAAGGTCCATTAATTTTCCATCTTTTGGGCACAGTTGGCATGCAAATCTTGTTATTTCGATATTTATCATTTATTTATAAGTGTATTAGATCCCAGCTGGACCTAGAAGTTAGCATTGTAGAAGGAAATGCAACACTTAACAAAAAGAGAGTGGAGAAAGATGGTGAAAAATCACACAATCATGTCAGTGCGTTACGCGAGTGACAAAAATCGTATACAAGTGAGTCTTAAGTACTATGTAAAAGATGGAGAGAAGGGGAGTGTCTGATTAACTTAGCTAATGAAATCCAAAATGTAGAGGTGCAGTATGAGACTGCTTCTAGAACAGTTTTTGAATTTGGTGCATTTCTAATTTCTAGAATCGATTCACAACTCTCAAGCAATGGCAAGTTTTTCTTTGTTATAGTAGGTGTGCTATTTAAAGTGATGCATAAGGTATTGGAAGAATTATAGGCTTCAACGGTTAAGGAATGTAATTTGCTCCCTAGAAACTTGATGTGACTGAATTAATATGTTCCTGGTAGTAGACAAAATTCAGAATTAAGAACTCCCTTCAGGCAACAACTGTGTCTTGGGCTGCTCAGCGAAGAGGAAGTTACGTCTGTCCAGGTGCAAGAGTACCATGGATTGAATAACTTGTATAGTACCGGTATTCAAAAAGGGAGATCGGGACAGTATGTTCTGTTATAAGCCCATTTCTTTCCTGGACTCCGTATTGAAGGTTGTGGGTTGCATGGTGCTGGATAGACTTGTATCCTGGGCTGACGAAAGAAACTTTTTGGCCGAGGTTCAATATGGTTTTCGCCCAGGTCGCTCAACTGTGGAACAATGTTTAAACTTGTACATGATTTTGAACAAGTACACTGTGGCTCGTTCCGGCCCAGTATACCTAGCCTTCATGGACCTTTCGTCAGCATTCGACTGTGTCAACAGGTCCAAGTTGTGGCAGCTAATGTTCTCTATTGGCATTGATAGTAATATTGTTTTATTCTTGAGGGACCTTCATCATGAAACAAGGGCGGCTGTTCATTACTCAAAGGACTTGAAAGTGTCTCGACAGTTTGATATTAAGAGAGGGGTGAGCAAGTGGTGCGTATTAGCACCCTTTCTTTTTAATTTATACATAAATTCCTTAGATAAGGCCTTCTTGGCCACAAAAGCTGACTGTCCCCAGGTAGGCAAGCGAAGCCTCCCGGTCCTCCCATATGCAGATGACGCCATCCTCTTGGCGATGACAGCCAGGAGTTTACAACTGTTACTGAATTATTTCGCCTTCTGCACTGATTCCCGCATGTTATTCTTCAAAAACGTGTGATCTTTGTTATTTTCATAAGTTATGTAATGGGAAATGCAGGGGGGCAAAATAACAGTGATATCGACTGGCCACTTTTAATGACTGCCTTAGTGTCATAGGAAATCCTGAATACTGAGTGAAGTAAGCAGTAGTTCAGTTTGTACACAAGCAGAATTTCCCCACAAATGTTTACATTGTCCCAAAAAAAAAGGAAAATGTCTGACTGCGGCAGAATTAAAGGACTTAAATGCTGCGGTGTTTTACAGAAAGGAGATATCCTTCAAGATTGATGTCCGCTACATAAAAGGCAATAAAGTTTGTTTAAAAAAATAAAAATAAAAAGAGGGATTAGAACATTGGAATGTTGGAAGCTCCATTGAAAACAATGGAGTGCTCCGGGCTTATAATGGCTGGTATAAGCCCGGAGCTCCAACATTCCAATGCTTCTTTGTTCACAGCTCTGGCCTTTAATAGTCGGTATAGCCCGCTACGGCAGGCTATAAGGCTATAGTAATGTTTAACTGCTAGGGAAATTCAGCAAAGAAACAGACACCCAATCCTCACCTAGGTTTTTAAATAAAACTCTTAATTTTCTTCACATTAGCTAGGAAATTCTACCTTTGATACACCCTTTCACAAAAGCAACAATTTGTGCACTTTCAGCAATTTTAAGTGGGCTTCGAACGAAGAGGCAAGATAATAGTTAGTCTTGTTAAGCATTCTTATCACCATTTCTTTTACAATGGAGTGCGCAAGGTAAAAATCCTTTAATAAAAAATGGATTTACTCAAGTACTATTGATATGTGGTACTTATTAAATACATAGTTGTGTTTCTGTTCTGGAGTAATCAAATCCTGGATTACGCAAGCATCATATTTAGGAATCAGTACAGCAGAGCTGTTCATCCTGCAGCGTGGAAGCCTATCCAGCGAGTCAATGATTATTATTTTCAGAGCTTTAATGATATTTTTAATTAAATTAGCACTCCAAGTTGTATCTCCCCTGAAAGGAGACATCTGACTGAGTAGCCCTAGAGACCAGGTGTGATGGGTTATTGTACTGATGTTCTTTGTAAAGCGAGATTCACTTTCATGCACAATATTGAGGGGTTTATGTTTGCTTTTTTTTTCCAGGAGATAAAGACCAGGATTTTTATTTTATTTTATATTCACTGAACAATATGGTGGAGTACTTCAAGTTGGCTTTCATCTTGTACCGCCAGTGTTATCTTTGCTCTTCTTAGGTGAAGTGCTGTTATTATATTTAACATTCTGTTTTTCTTGTACTACAGCCACATGGACGATTTTACTAGGCTGTACTGCGAGTGTGCAAAGACGAGGTGTTAATTTACAACTTTTACGACCATTTCAGTATTTTCATCTCATTGTGCTGAGTTTTGTGGGGAGGGTACAGTACAAATAAGTAATATACAATGTTTAAGACAGTCGAGGGCATCTAAATAAATACAACTGATCTGTGGCTGAAGTTTTGAGCATAGTCATTAGTTAAACAGGGGTTGACCATGACCACCAGAGAATTAGATGTTAGTGGTTTGGGAAGGGGTTTAAACAAAAGTTGTGTGCCGACACCAGGATACTTGTAGCAGCAATATGCGTATTCATCATATATGCCCTACAAAGCAGCTAGCTGGAGTGACTGGGGAATTGGCGTCTTACATGCCCCTCCCCCTTGCACCCAGCTCTAAATTCCTCACTTTAAGGACTATCAGTAATATATTTTGTCTGAGTTGAGGAGCAGGTGCCAAAACTGAAGGCAGTTCATCAGTGGAAATAAAGATACACTCTTCATATTACTTCACATGTTGCCCAAGACATGACCCATTGTTAAATTTTCTCAAGTTCTTCATACATGTATGATATTTATCTCTTCAGTGCACTAGTAAGGACCATTTCTGTAGAACACAATACAAATCGAATTGCTTTTTGAAACTAAGTATATCTGTTAATTACTACATATTTCAACGGGACTCATTTTATCTCAATTGCAACAATGAAAGTTTGAGTTCAAGTCTTAAAGGATTCAATCGTGTGCCTTCGAGGCATATACAGATGTTTTCACCGGGTGCATAATGCACATGAACAATTGTAGTAGTATTGGAACTCGACATTTGTAGGTTAAAGCGGATATTTGCCGTAACACATTGACCCACTTAAGTAGGTTACTAGGATACAAACTTCTCACCTGCAGGTTACATGCAATGCTCTGCAGCAACCACATTAACTATTTAAGATATTTTATTATATTTCTTTCATATGATGCAATTGCTTATAGATCACTTCAGGAAGTGCATTATCCACGGGCTAGTGTAACAGTAGTATACCGAGTGCTTAATTTGTAAAAGACAGTAGCGGCTCGCCGAGCGAGTGCTGGGGGCGGGGGAGGGACAGGGTGGGGGGTAGTAAACGCCGGCATACGGCAGAACGGAGCTAAGTTAATAAATAAATAAATAAAACAGTTTACATTGCACACGCTGCAACGCCAACTCGGCGATGCAGCACACGCAATGAAAATTGTTTTATTTATTAACTTAACTCCGATCTGCCGTATGACGGCGTTTACTACCCCCCTACCTCACCCTGCCCCGCAGCACTCGCTCGGCGAGCCGCCACTGGTAACAGAATGAGTACCGTACCCAAAGCTCTGTTGAGAAGCCAGCAGCCAGTGCAGAATACCGAGGCTACGTGGTCTTCAATTCACCTCACGTCTCTGTAATCCACTACGAGACACTCGCTGCCATTTATCTCATTCTGTCATGTTTCTACTTTCTCCCCTTGTGACGGTTTTTCCATCTTTCTCTTCCTCCGTCTTTCCAAGTTGTATTTTTGTGTTGTGTGCTTTTCCCTCTCTTGCTCTCTGTAATGTCTGATGCAGAAAAACTAGTAATGGGCCAACATAGCTTATCTGAAGATTTTGTGGAGCCCGGGTCACCAAGTTCTTGCGGGGCTCTTCTCTGTTTTTCTGGCAGCTCAACCATCTTTTTTAGAATAGAAACCATGCTCATTTGGAAGGCACGGAAGCATGTGATGCCACCTATTGGCAAGGCAGTGTCCGCATAGTGATATAAATTCAGTTTGCGGCAGCAATGTGGGGCCTTAAAAGTACGTTGCCTGTCACCACTCCACCTTGTGACAGCCATGCTCTTGTCCCTTTAAGTGCTCCTTAATCGTGATCAGTGACAAATATAGTATATCTTTCATGTCCACATTTTCTTTGGAGACAGAGTTTGAAAAAAGAATTCCTTTGTACCGGTAGACCATGGTCTGTCATTGACTCTCCTTACTCCTCCTCACAACTCCACCCCCTTTCTGACGTCTTTGTCCCTTCCCTCTCTTCTCCTCCCCGCCATAGTCCAAGCCCTAGTGCATGGGCCCTGGAGTACACTTTTTTAATTTCCAATATTGCCTGAAGTTATTAATGTTCTGGCTGCTGCAGGGACCTTTTATTTTAGAGCTGACAGCAGTTTCTACCTCTTAAGATTTGCCTCCCAGTTTTGTCAGCCGCATCTTGCCTGGAATCGGAACTCACCTGATCTTTGGCAGCTTGGAACTGCCCGTGTGACCCTTTTAAGTGCTTTGATATTTAGCTAAGACGGACTTGTGTGAGAACATTTAGCTCCACTACAACGGCGTCATTAGAATGCGACTTCTGTTTTTTGTGCAGATGCATTAGCAGCCGTTCCCGTCTGCCTCCTGGATACCAATGAATATTTCATTAGGCTGTAAAAAGGTGTGATAATACTGCATTAATCATATAGTGCCACAGAGTGTTATTAATCGTTTTACAAAACGGTCACTTAATGCGCTTTCCATTCCTTGAATAAAATTTGTCGAATTTATTTTTTATTGCTTCCCCTTGGTTGGCCATGTTGCTGAAGATGCAGTAAATTTAGGTTGGGTCATCCATGTGGACCTGTTTGTTTTGTTTTGTTTAAGTACCAGGAGACTAGTGTGAAGAATGACTTGCATTGATCCCTGTTGGAAAGCAGAAAAGCATGTAGTAGCTTGCAGTCAGCCTCTGGCCTTTTGGTGTTCATTTGCTATTTGTGAAATCTTTGCACAGCTCTGGCCTAGAAGGCCGGAAATAAGTGGTGGCTACAATGTACAGACATTGGAGGGGAGGGAGATGAGGGAGGTGCAAAAAACCAAAACAGACTTCCTGCTTCGGTCTTCTTGCAGCCTCCAGCGCAGGACCCAGCAGCAAACTCCCCTAACCAATCCTGGTGCTGCTCTCACCATCATGAGAACAGCACCAGGATTGGAGGAAGCGGCCTCACTCAGCACTCCTAAGAGCACTTGAGGCCAGTTTAAAATGTGCATGTCTGGCTGGCCGTCCACGACGGCCGGCTAAACAGACATGCACATTTTAAAGCACACCGTTCCCTGCTGCTGCCTCTCGGCACGTCAGCACAGGGTCGCCCCGTCCCGTCACTCAGTTCAGGATGGGTCAGTTGCTGAAAAATCTGTAATAAATAAACTTCATTACCGTTTTATTTTTCAGCTCTGGCCTTGGGCTTTTCTCCACTCAAATGGAGGACCCGCCTCTGCTGTAAATGACTACTCAGTGAACCACTGTGCCGCCTTCACGAGGGGTAAAATGTTTTGCTATAGAAGCTGTCTATTGTTAGGTAAGATGTAGAGCCAAAAACAGAAATGTTACTGCTACTTAACTGTGCTTTTGTTTTGAAGTGGTATTGTGACTTCTTGTTCCTAACTGGAAACCCCACCACGTTGCTTAGGCTAGTTTAGGGCAGCAGGGTGTGCAAAGAAGAGGCAAAGCACAAGCAAGCACAGGTGCACTGATAGAGTGATTCATGAATGAAGGAATCATCTCTGTGTGCTGCACTGATGTATGTAGGATCAGATAAGTGGTCATCCATAGGTGCAGTGTTTTGCTTATTTATATAGGATGCTTAGCAAGATTGTGTGCTATATTCAATTCATAACCAACTTTTGGGAATATTTCATTGAACCAAGGACGCTGTGAGCAGCAGGTGACTGCGGATTTCAGATATCTGCCAACAGATTAAACTGGAAATTTAGCCTGCACTCGATCCTGCATCCGAAGAGCATTTGTTACATTATAAATGCAGATTGTGCTCCTTGTTCTAACATTTCTCTAGCAATTGATGATAAAGGAATCAATAGTGTAGGGAGACTTCTGTAATTTTCCTGCCAAGAAACTTTCTTCCGGGAATATCAACTAGTTTGTCAAGAAGTAGCCTTAGTTCAATGTTGTGTAAATTTGCTACATATCTTGTAACCAGGTTAATTAGTAGGAATGGACCTGTACAAACATGATATCTTGGAGTGGTTTCATACGAATTCCTCACTAAAGACCTGATGTCACCCTTACGGTAACACTGCTTCGTCCCATTCCACCCACCCTAATCTGCCAACACCCTTCTTATCTGCCTCAACAGAAACAGTAAAGGTTTGATCACTACAATCAGCTTTGAATTTGCTCTAGTGAAGAGTTCAGATACCCTGTTAGGCAGAGTTGCGTCGAGGGGATTGCTGAATCAATTCCTGAGGGCAAGGAATTTGAGTTCAAATCACTAATTTCACAAACTGTTTTAAAATACTTCTCTCACATTTTATTCACCTAATATTGATGGTCTCCAGTCAATCACTTAGCTTGAAAATCATTGCATTTAATGGTGTAAATATTTTTATTTCTTCATTCACGATCCAACATAATTTTACATAGCAATCGGCACGATGTGCTGATATATTAGTTCTTTAATATGTTACAGGTGAATAATTTTGTCTATCTGTCTTACATAGTGTTTATAATAATTTTGGATATTGTATCCATAGACAGCTCAGAAACAATTGTGAGATATGAAATATATTAAATATATCCTGGCTGAACTCAGGTGCTGGGCATTCCATCAGCTGACACATTTCTGTCTGGAGCTTAGAGGTGGGCGATCCACTGGAAGCTCGAGCCAGGCTCGAGCCTGAAGCCAGGCTCTGGCTCAGCTCGAGGTCCTTTTGGAACTTCGAGCCCATAACAAGCAATTTTACATAATATTTCACTAATACAAAGAAGAATGTGGGGTGAGTGTGCTGCTTGGCAAAGGTGGTACCTTTATATATTTACATCTCAAAGGAAGGTCCTAGTAATTCTCTATGGAGACTGTTGGACTTGGCCCTTTTTGCAGGGTCATCCCTGAACTTTTTGCCTTCCTCCTATATTTTTTCTGACCTGTTGTTGGCTGTTTTATGACTCTGGGCACTCTACCACTGCTGATCAGGGTTAAAGTGCATATGCTCTACGCATTGTAAATTATTGTACGAATTAGTGATTCCATGATTTGGTTGGTTAGGTTTATCTGTCAGACCCTAGTACAGTGCACCAGGAGTGCCCAGGGCTTGTAAATCCAAATACTGCTGGTGGGCCTGCAGCACTGGTTGTGCCACCCACAGAAGCAGCCTGTAAAAGTGTGTCTAAGGCCTTCCATTGCAGAGCTTGCGTGCAGTCTGGTACTGTCATGCTGACTGGGCAAGTGCACCCACTTGCCAGTCCCTAAACCTTCTTTTTCTTCATATCAGACACCCCTATGGTAGGCCAAGGGCAGGGTGCATTGTAAGTATAAGATAGGACATGCTCTGGTGTGTGTGGCATGTCCTGATAGTGAATTACAGCCATTTTCATTTTTCACTATTGCAAGGCTACCTGTTCTCCATAGGCCAGAATGGGCAGTTTGATTATTACATCTTATAATCCTAACTGACTCAAGGAACATAGTAGAAATTCGAATTTAGTATGGCTGAACTCAGAATGATAAAATACATCTTTTAGTGAAGTTGGTTTTAACATTCTGTGTTTGAAAATACCACTTTTAGAAAGTAGGTATTTTCTTGTCTAACCATTCAAACCTGCCTCTTCTAGGTTATGTATTCCTTGTCTGGAGTTTGAGTGACAGGGCTGGGGGATTCCAGGAGACAGGGTGAGTCCGCTCAGTGGTGAATGGAGAGATCTGCATCTAGATCGGAGGGAGGAGTTGCACCTGGGACCTGAATAGGACAGTGCCTGCCCCACACAGTGCTGGCTTCACCCCCTGTGGTGCGTCTGATGTTTCTGCCCTGCACTCTGAAAAGAAAGAAGGAGTCAGGTAAACAAAGTGCTCCATGACTGACCAGAACCGGTTTGAACAAGGCAAAGGCCCCTCTGCCCTCAGAGGACAAAGGATTTTGGGTTATAAGGATTGGGACCCTGATCCCAAGAATTTAGATCACTTTGGGAAAACAAGAAGAACCTCTGCTGAGGGAGGAACCAGAAGAAGCTGAGGAGGAAACTATCCCTGAACCTGGGGGATTGGCCTGCAGTGGTTGCCTTACTGCCAAAGAGAGGAGAAAGGAACTTTGTGTGTACTTTTGCTCAACTTGTGAAGGATCTCCAAGGGCTTGGAAAAGAGCTTGCCTCCTGCTGAAGTCTCAGGAACAACAGACTTCACCCCCCAGCTCCCCAGAGTTCTTTGGAAGTGCCTGATGCTGTTGTTGGGCCTTCTGAGGGACTGCGTGTCGCAAGGAGCTGGAAGCACGACTCAAGAAGGAGAAGCGTGCCGCCCTCGGAGCTGTTGTCGTCGCATCTCGTAAAGTGTGTCGCTGCTGCGGCATCGCATCGAGCGAAAGCGTCTCGCATCATCCAGGAAGTGTCTCGCAACGCCCAAGAAGCGTGTCGCCATCGTAGCTGATGCATTGCACCGCATCAAGAGAAGAGTCTTGCATCGGGGAAGAAGCGTGTCACCATCGCAGCCATCGTAGTTGTCGCAATGCACCGCATCAAGAAAAGCAGCTCGCATCCACGGAGAAGTGTGCCGCCGTCGGAGCTGCTGTCATCGCATCGCGTAAAGGGGTGTTGCCGCTGCAGCATCGCATCGAGCAGAAGCATCTCGCAACGTCGGAGAAGAGTGCCGCTGCCAAGGCCGCTGTTGTCGCATCGCGTAAAGTGTGTCGCCGCTGCAGCTGAAGCATCGAGTCGAGTCTTCTCGCAACATCGGAGAAGCGTGCCGCATCTGGAAGATCTTCACGTCTTTATTTCTTTGCACCAAAAACTTCATCGCATCAACATGGTTGCAAGACTTTTGTTGCCCTGCGTGTCGCATCTAAAAGGTACATTGACTTAAAGTGTTGCATCTAAGAACTTAAGAGAACTAAGCAAAATTCTACCATCTAAAGTAACAGTATTGTGTATTTTTGTTGTTTAATGGTCTTGTGGTAAATCTATATAGAGAATACCTATTTTTGATATAAAACCTGTGTGGTGTCCATCTGTAGTGTTGTCACTTGGTTACTGTATGTGTTCACAAATGCTTTACTCACTGCCTCTGAGATAAGCCTGTCTGCTCGTGCCAAGCTACCAAGGGGGTGAGCAGGGGTTGTTTTAGGTGTGTACCCCCTTACCCTGACTGACTGGAGAGGGTCCCTATTTGTCACAAGTACCTACCTGTGCCAACTATAGATCCCCAAGTCTAACAGAGACTTTCATTGTCAATTGAGTCCCCTTTCAGCCTCAACTTTGCCCTGCGAACGTTGTGAGAGTCGTGGGAATAAGTCACACCTAGAGTTTGATGGGCTCAAGACTTTGCTTTACTAGAGCAGCCGTGTGAGTGAAAGGGCTGGTAACCTACTTCCTTCAGTTTTTTCTGAAGCTGTTGTATAACCTCTGCTTTTCATGATGCACATTGGCATGTAAATTTTGGTTTAAGATTTTAAGTTTTTTGTGCCCTGTGACTGGTAGCTTGTTAGCTGTATGGATAGCACTCACAGAGAAAAACTTCTGTAAACGTTGACCAATTTGATGTTTATTCATCATTGGTCGAATATATCAGTGTAGAAACACGTGTTGGCTGGCAGTTCTGTTATTTTGGATGTAGCATCAATAAGAAAAATAAAGAGACACATTCTTGCGAAGACAAGCCTAAGCTAACGTGGAGTCTGCTTTCTGAATTTCAATACACTTCAGTATAAGCAAAACATTTGGTGTGGTAAAATAACAAACTTTTATGATTGTGTCACACCTGGATTGAGATTGTTTGAATTGGGAGTGCTACTTATTTCTTCCGATTACTGTAAATAGTCTACATTGTTAGTTCAGTAGGGAGTAGCTGTCCTTTGTAACTATGGTTAACAGTAGTCATCTCTCTTGTACTCACAAGACTGGACTACTGCAATAGTCTTTACCTCAACCTATCAGCGGGTTCCCTGAAGAAGCTTTAGACCCTGCAGAATGCGGCGGATCAATTCCTTTTTAAAATTCCAACATTTGAATCAGCCAGAGGGGCCATCAAGAAACTCCACTAGCTGCCAGTCAAACAGCGTATCAGGTTCAAGGCACTCTGTATGGCCTATCAATCACTGCAAGACCAAGAATGATCACCTTTTAAGGATAATTTGAGATTGTATATCCCAGGGAGGACCCTGCGGTCAGGTTCAGCTAGGAATTTAGTAGTCCCCTCTTTCAGAAGAACAACCTGGGGTGGAAAAAGCTTTTTTAGGACCGCGGCCCTGCTCTGGAGTAGCCTACCCATGGAACTTAGAACTGCTCCATCACTGTCGGATTTCATGTGGCTCTTTGCACAACAATAGGAGATGTGCTCTAGCCACGGAGTATCAGGGCCCATCATGAGGACACCAGAGTTCTGCAACCTCTTTTTGTCTCTCAGCGCCAAGACACCTCTGGGCATGAGTATGCGCTTTATAAACCTATCATTCATTCATGGTTTCAGCAATTTTGTGTTTGTCAAAGTTTGTTACGCTTTACTGTATTGCTGGACTTATCTTCTAGTTTGAATTAGAAAATAGTCTAAACATGTGATCACTTTTTCTCCTATACTCTTCACCTCCTGGCATTCTTCTATTGCTCTGCTTCAATCATCTTGGTTTATCAGTGAGTTTGCTACGTTACACTAGTTATCTAAAGTTAGTTTTGTATTGTGACCAAAACATGAGGTATAAATGTGACTATACCAGATGTGCCCTTCACATAATGTATCAGACCCACAACTTGGAGCCCTATCCTTCTCTAAAGTGTGTGTCTAGTCCTTGTGTTGCTGTCTTATGGATTGCTTTTTCTTTTAGTTCTGTTCAGTCACTCAGTATTGCCTCTTTCGAAAGCTTTGTCGCCAAAATTACTTTGTAGTCTAATCACCCATAACAGTTTGAGCCAGTCACCTCCACGGTGTATGACTTCTGCCTATATTAATATGCTCACAGATAATGGTGTGCTTAACTTTGCCTTCAAATGTTCATTCTCCAAATGGCGATGCAAATAATGGCGCAATGCATTGATCTATTTTTGATTTTCATCCACCAGTGTGCTGAAAGCTTCTACACCAATCCTGTGGTACAGTGACAATTATTGCATAGGTTAATGCCCTTCGTGTATCCTTACATTAGTTCCTAGTTCGCCTATTGATGCAACTTTCCCCTTCATCTCATTGTTTTGCTTTTGCTGAGCTATAATTTGACATTTTCCCCTCTTCCCTTCTCTATACCCCAAAGAACTGCACTATTTCTGAAGTCTCCCTAAGGACTTCCTGCTGGCAGCTGGAGAAACATTCTCAACCCTGCATCAGCTGTATTTTCAAAAATAAAATACTGTTCAAGCAGCCAGAACAACCCTTGTATGAAGTCATTGTTTTGTAAATGCATGACAATGAAACACCTATATCCACATAATCCTAGCATACGACATGTGATTTTTTTGTTTTCAGGCAATGTAAACCTGGCTTTTAGGTTTTGCAGAGTTAGTAGCCATTCTTGGATTTCTGTGTTGCATAAAAACAACATTTGCAGCAGTGTTGGTTACATAAAGATGTATGGATGGTATCTAATTGTGTTTGATGAAATGGGGCTCCGGGCACCATAAGCATTTATCATCTATTTGCATTGTGGCGGATGTTAAGCCGCACTTGAGTTTCGCTGTCAGGGTGGGTGCCCCAGAAAATGGGCAAAAGTCACAGAGATGAATCTGGGCATTTGAGTGCAAGGAGTTGAGGTCTTGTTTGAACTCCAGCAGGTGGTTGATGGCTCTTTTCCCCTTTGTGAGGCCGTTAGCAAGTTCATATCCATGGAGGAAAGAAACACTTAAGTTTGATTAATCCAATAAGATTCTGATTAGGCTACAGTATTAATCCTTCACTGAGATTTATCTGCAACTGCGCTAAAACAGTCAGTGACCATGGTGACTGTGTTGTCCTGGCCTTCAGTGACTGATGAAGGGTTTTTGAGACCACTCATGACTTAGCTTCTCTAAGCAGATGATCTGTCCATGAACCAACATTCTGCTCGGCATCGAGTTCTTGCACATCGTCCAGCAAAGGGGCGGCTCAAACTAGACATCTGTGTTACCCTGCAAGGCTTCTCCGACCACCTTATTCAGTATATGCATTAAGGTTCAGCCAGTCTATGCTAAACATAAGTGACATGTAATGAGATTATTACATCTGCTGTCACTTAGATGTACTGAAGCAAACTCTTTTCCTGGCTCTTAAACTGCCACATCAGCACCTGGACCAAGGCACCAAGAACACACAACTGTAGAGAACAACAATTTTTAAGGGTGCTGTTATGCCCTGCATAGTATTTTCATATCTTGCAGTTTACTAGTTCACCTGCTGATCAGCCACAGTGTGTGTTTGGAGTAGAATGTTGAGAATGCTGTGATGCATAGAACATTGGGAGTCTGACTGGGTGAGGTATGACAGTTACAGATGGGCCGAGCAGCAGGCAGGCTGCTCCTGGTGGGGTTTGATACTACAAAGTGGTTTGCTGTGGCATAGTACCAAGGACTGACTACTGGGCTAACCTACTTTACCTTATCCTGTTACCTGTACTACCTGTTGGATGTACCTGTAAACCAATTTGCTGTACTAGTGGAATAAAGGTACTAAAGAACTTACATGGCTATCAGCGTCTACTTCATGTAAGAGTACAACAGGTGCGCATGGTCATTGAGTAAGAAATAGCATAACAGTAAGTAGAATTACAATAATTCAATTCTTTCACCTCTTTCAGTTTGGAACAGCTTCAGGGAATTGCACTGTATAGTCGACTGCCAATGCTAGATGTGTGAATAGTGCTCAGTTTTGGGCTCCCCACCAGGACGTATGCTCTGAGACCTTTCTGCAACTCATCCAGTTAACACCAGCTGATTGGTATTGGTCAAGTCCATTACTATGTGAGTCTGTAGTAAATTGGGCATTACCTGTAGTAATACTTGTACTTTTGGTACCAGCAATAAGAGCGGTACCAGTGGGAGCAGCAGTAAGAATGGTAGCAATACAAGAAATAAAAGCAGTAGTATGTGGTCTACTACTACTAGTAGGACCTGCAGTAGCGGTGTAGTAGTTGTGTCCAGTATGGTAGTAGGCATGGTAGCAGTAGTTCTTGTGTTGTACTACCCCTAATAGTACCAGTAGTAGTACGAATAGTGTTGGTACTGATAGCAGTCTTTGCAATATGCGTGTTAATATTGTAAATACTACTGGTAAAGTAGCACTAATAGCATCAGTGGACACAGTCTATGCAGCAATGCATGACCAAAACAGAAGGTGTCACTAGAAAGTATTAACGGGACCATGGTAAAGTGAGAAAAAAACATATTTCATCTTTGTATTAATGAAATACTATGTACAATTGTCCATGGTTAATTATAAAAGTGGAGAAATTAAAGTCTATCAAATTAACTGTAATTAATAGCCCCCTAATGTTAATGCTCCCTATAGATGACACCAGAATGGGCGAATTTGGCTGGCTGCGGTCAACATTAGGTCAACATTAGGTGAAATTGGACATTGAAATAGCAAACTATCAATCTCTGGGTTTTCTTAGCCAGCTTGTGTGAGTTATGGTGACAGTTTGTCGTGCAGACGTGTCCACATAACGCCATATGGAGCTTCCTTACAAAGTGGTGAGAAACATTTGGCCGAGAACATCTTTGCCTTAGCTTTAATTGGCTTCTTTCCCAGTCTCAAATCAATGTCGAATACTGAGGAAACAGACCTTGCTGAGAGGCATTGTTTTGGCTGCCGAAAGCTGGGACCAAGTGCTGTTACAATAAAATAAGTTGCAAATAGGAGAACAACACCACCTTAGTTATATCACATCCCTATGCATGATGCCTTCTTGGCATTGTGCATCTAGAACGTACAATCATGATGCAGAATATACTGAAATTGTTACAAAGGTTTAAAAAGTCCATGAAAGAGGCAAGATAGTCAAGTAGGTGTTGACGTCCTAGTGCAGTCCTAACTAATAGGATGAGAAAGCAAAAGACACACAAATGATGGACGGAATGCAGAGCAAATCAAACATTCATTCCCAGTCAACAGATCTGGGTTAAATCCATTGTTGTTTTGCACACCATGCCACCGCAGTTTGGACCCAACCATATGCAAATCAGTCTTGACCCTGTTCCACATGGGAATAGTCCAGCCCAAACTGCTAAGCCAGGTTGTTCCTGACCAGAAACAAACATCCTGGGACCGCTTTCGGGGTATTACCCCTCATTAGCTAGGCTAGCTTGAATCTAATTGCACAGTGAGCCAGGGACCCACTTAGGGCAGGAAAGCAAAAGACACACAAATGATGGACAAAATGCAGAGCAAATCAAACATTCACCCCCAGTCAGCAGATCTGGGTTAAATCCATTATTCTTTTGCTCACCATGCCACCCCAGTTAAGACCCAACCCTATGCAAATCAGTCTTGACCGTGTTCCTCATGGGAACAGTCCAGCCTGAACTGCCCAGCCAGGTTCTCCCTGGACCAGAAACAAGCATCCTGGGTCCGGTTTCAGGGTATTACTCCTCATCAGCCAGGCTAGCTTGAATCGAGTGGCACAGTGAGCTCGGGACACACGTCTGGGCATAGCTGCCGCACTTAGGGCGATAAACTAAAAGACACACACATGATGGATGGAATGCAGAGCAAATCAAACATTCACCCCCAGTTGAAAACTAATAAGATGGCATCATCTGTAAAAGTGCCGGTGTCGGTCTAGGACCCACTCTGGCTTGTCATTAGCCTCTTTAAGTCACCCTTGGTTCTTATTCTGTGCTCCTCAGCACTGCCTGTACATATGCTACTCTCTCTTTCAGTATGGTTTCCACGCTTAATATTGTGTGAAAGCCAGCTAGTGCATAACGATAGAAGAAAAATAAAGGGTGCGTGGTTGTGAAAGGGGTGTGGCCTAAGAAACCTCCACAAGATGTGGCCACTATCACTGTGTTGTGAAATAGAGCCCCTGCTTGTCAATTTTTTTCATAGACTTACTGGAAAAAGAATTTTGGGCTCAGCTGGAAATATATATGTATTTAGCATTTTAAACAAAAACATTATGCTGGGTCATATACTACAAAACAATTGACCAGATCAATTAAAAATTAAGGGACATATGAATTGTACAAACCACATCATCAAGAACGTCTGCTTGATTCTCTTCATGCAGCACTTACACATCTGCAATTGTGGCACACTGAGGCAAAGATGAATAACTCATGTTTGACGTCCATCAAAGGTCAAGTGCCGGCTCTTCAAAACGTCCAATCACTGAAAGCCGTCATTGTAGGTACTTTGCCCTCACCATGCAGTATTTGCCTGACAATGAGTCGATCCACACACAGCTCAAGTGTTTGGGTACTGCTATTATCTGCTGTGTGCAGCGCTTAGAAACTCCAGGAATGCGTATGAAGCTCTATGAAAACAAGTTATTATTTTATTATCCTTCTGACGCTTCTTCTTTGAACCTCCCAGCAGTGTTTGTGCATAAATGGATGTAAAGTTGATTTTAAAAGTTAGTTTCTAAAATGAACAAATAGGTTGCCCATTTCTAAATAATGGTCCAATTTAGGGGCATATCAGCAACAACCGGCGATAATTATAGCTAAGCGCACTTAGCGCTAGGATAATTATCGCCGGCTAGCGAGGATTTTTATCGCTGAGATAGCGTGCTATTAGCAACGCTTATCTCAAAAGCGATAAAAATCCTCACGCTAACTGCCTAACGTGAGATTATCGCTGGAAACCCAGCGATAAGCCCACGCAATGTGGCGTTAGCTTGATGATAGGGACTCACAAACTTAGCCATGATATCCACTTTCCATAGGATATCATGGCTAAGTCAGTCCTGAAGCAGGCGTAAGGGAAGTAGCGATAACAGGGGTTATCGCTACTTTTCTTGCCGCATAGCGTGGGGCTTGATGATAGGAGAAATGTCGCTTAGCGACATTTCTCCTGTCATGTCAGGTCAGGAACGCCCACTCATTAGAGATGCAAAGCTGGGCGTTAGGAATTCCTACGCTAACGCAAGTTTTCACGCGTTAGCATAAGCTTGCTAATGAGGCGATAAAATAATCGCCGCTTTTTGGGCGAAAACGGCGGCAAAAGCGGCGATAATTCTATCGCCTCGCCTTGTTGATATGTCCCTAACATGGTTGAACATTATGATTTCAAACATCCGCTGTCCTCCCTATCTGCGTAGGACTTCACTCATTCGCTTGGGATGCAAATTTGCTTGCTTTGCACGGCAGAACCACAAATAAAAGAAGACAAGTTTTGAACCTAAACATAAGGCGCTTCTTTACATACTGCTTCTTTCATTCATCACCCGAAGCTCCCAGTTGTTGATCCCTGGACCATTAAACTGCTTGAGGCGACAGAGTGGCGTCAGACACACCAGAGCTGTGTCATTACCAGGGGACTGCTCATCTTTCTGTAGAAATGACTGCAGAACGGAGCTTGTTTAGGGTAACGTTCAGAGAATTTCATTGCCAACGGAAAAATAATGAACCGTCAGGCATGTCAAATATACATCCACACCAGAGAAATGTGCGAAATGATACGTACTATGAGTTGCCAATGTACAAAGAGGGAGTGCAAGGAAGGCATGCGAGAAGGGCGAGTAAAAGAGAAAAAATGATTGGGCCAAAAAGACAGCACAGACCACACACTCGCTTCTAGTGTGAAAAAGGCCACTTTATTGAAGACAGGTGCACATCACAGTAAATTCACTCTAGGGAATGCATGACGTTACATCGTATTTATTCACAAACCAGTATTTTACATCGCGTTCGTTACAACGCAAGTCGTTACAACGACTTGCGCTGGACTTAGGAATAGTATGATTTACTATTCCAACTCCAGTCTACGTACAGTAGAAAAGGTGTTGGAATAGTAAATCATACTATTCCTTAGGTTAGAGTGCCATCCACTGCAAGTCATTGTAACGACTTGCGTTGTAATGACCGCGATGTAAAAGCATTGCGATGCAATGCCCACGTTGTAATGGATGTCTCCCCACTCTAGGCCTTAGCCTCGCAGAACTAGACCTCACTATACAGTACTTCACCTAACCTCCCCCTACCCCAACCCCTACATTTCCTGCCCTCTTAAAATCCTTATCTTGCAACTGTAACTCATCCTGTGGCATTGACCTGTCAACCTTATCATCGATAAACACTTTAACCTACATCTATTATCATCTAACTATTTACGTATCCTAACTCTAAACTTTTCCTTTGCTTCCTCCAGGTTTAAACTTTATTACCACCCCCCCCTGTTCTGCTTCCCCTATGTTCACTACCATCATCTTAATGTATAACCACTGCAAGTGAAACTGCCTACCGCCACTCAGGAAAGGCCTATCCCCTACCCCTTCTATTCTGACCCCCCCTCCCCCTTTAGGAAACTCCCTTGACTCCACTTCCCATCAAAGCTGACTTGAGAGCTTCTCTGATCTCAACCAGATATAGCTCCATCCCAACCTCTCATAAATGGACCCCATCCCCTCTGAAAAAAATATGGTGCATTGAATCTTAGCTCAGGATGTTCCACCCTGCTGAACGTTTTCTCCCTGCAAAAAACCCTCATATCCCCGTTGATCTTTCGGTGGGCTTTGTCAATGGCAGCTGGCTTAGTCTCCCCCCTCCCAGTGGTGCAGCGGAACAAATTCCATCCATTTCACAAATGTGCCTTCCCATTGCCTCTTAATCTCCAACATGTCTCTCTTCATCTCCTTTAACAGGGCAAGGCCCTCACAAACCACTAAGTCATTATCACCTAGATGTCAAACGAGAATTTTCAAGACACTTCTGCCTCTGCATTAGTTTATTCAAACATTGTAGTAGTTCCAGTCACCTCATACCATCCTTTCCATGCCACTTCACTGTAAACAGCTTTTCATCCAGCCCAAGGTTACAGCCACAGCCCTTCTGAGCTCATGTGTTTCTTCCCATTTTATAAATGAATGTCCCACGATCCATATCGACAAATCAATTGCATCCGGCCCAGCTACTGCACCTGTAAAGAACACAGATGTTAGATACCGGACAGACACCATTCAGAAAACCCATCTGTTCCTCGCGCAGATAACGCCTGCAGCAATGTGACGACCAGCATTCCAACCACATAATGCTCTCCCTGCCCCAACTCCTCTGAGCGGCTCTGTGGCCGCCCCAAATCGAAAAGAATGTATCCGAAAGTTGGATATTCCCCAATGCTTTTCTGCGTGACCCAAAGTAACTGATGAACACTCACCTGTACCCCATGGACATGACAAAAAACGCCCCCCTTCCTATGGAGCAGATTAATTAATAACCTGCTGGTGCAGGGAACACTACTTCGCCACGGGTTCTTATCAAGTAAGGAGGAATCGACAGGAGAGCAAAGTCAAACCATGGATAATTTATTCAAATCATTCATGAATGGGTTTCCATCCGACAAGTACCATCAAGATACCCAAGGATAGAACACACTGAACAATGGTTACATGGGTTTATATAGGGAAAATCACAGACTAGGAACGCCAGAGGTAAATAGAGCTTTGGGAAGAACACAAAAATGAGACCATCGGTAAGAATCAACAACCTTGGTGCCTTGTGTAACTGTTGCGTTTTTAAGCTGCATAACAAGATAGGCTTATCTGAACAAACTTTGTCTAAGGCTTTATCATTGTTTAAAATACACACAAAACCCACAGTGTAGACATTAGCTGTTTTTTTGTGCTGACTTTGCATGTTTATGCAGCCTACAATGTCTCAACTTAGATTTGTGACCTAATGTTTATGCAAGTGTGGTGTCAAGGATAGAGTCAGGCTGAAAACAGGTCAAAGGTGAGCATGGATGAAGCACAGCTAAATTAGAAAATGAGAGATTCAGATTTTAAGGTTTCACAACATGGCTATATGGAGCCCAATACAGCTGTATTGCACTGGTTGTATGTTTTCCCCAAATCTCAGACCATGCTATACGTGTACCATGACAATAACAATAGTGTATTGTATCTGGCACTTTTTACTCTAGATAATATTACGCAATTGCGTTGTACTCAGAGTTTTTACCTTGGAAGATAAAGGGCTGAAACAGCCATATCAGGATTTGAACTAGAGAACTGTGTGTTCATCACCCGTGAATCTCTAATATTGTTTTTAGGTTTGCCTTCTTTGTTAGGTGAATGATCCAGTAACAACCAAACTCCTAGGTGACTTCATGTTCAAGAAGATATTTTTTTCCAGAAACTGTGCAAGGTTTTTTCAAAAATGTGTTGGAAAATTTAACTGAGGACAGGCAATTCAGAAGCAGCATAGATGTGGTCAACTGAAGATTTGCGTTTTTATTTTGGCAGTAACACCTGCCTGCTGGGGGTGAGCAAAACATATGTACATAGCCAACATTACATTTATTGCACTTCTTGAAAAGACCTATTTTTAGACACAGCTGGTGGACTTTCTGTGGCGTCTAATATACTATTAAAGTGTTTTTTTACTCTATGACAAGGAGCTGCATATCTCCACTCAGATCTGTTTTTGAATGGCTTTGCAAGAGAAATCCGAGCAGTAGAAGTTACAAAACCGGAGATATAAGATTAATTGTTATTTTTTCCAATCTTTGTTAAACAATTAGGTGCTAATGACGTGACATCCATGGCAACAGCTGTCTCAGCTGTGCACTGTTCGTGTGGCGGTGACATAGAGTGCAAGGAGTCTTCTGTTGCTGGCTTCAGAGGGATTCACTTTATCATTTTTTATATTTTCAGGTCAGGCTACTGATAAAGAGCTTCTTGCATTTTTTGCAGTGAGGACATTGTAGAAAGCCAGCTCTTTATGTAGTATATCAAAATGAGATATACTGTGCAAAGATCCTGGAGGTTGCCTTACGAGTGGACAGGGCTTGCTCTAGCAATTCCACGGTGCTCATTTAGGGGGTAGTGTGGTCGAGCAGCCTTAGGCTTATCAGAGAGGAGTGTGAGACATCTGCAAATATACACAATAGTCAGTAAAGGATGCAGCCGACTCAATAAGGAGGTCCAAACCAATTTATAAAAAATAACATGTATCTTTATACATGTTTTCGCCACCAGAATCAATATGATTAGGTCGGCAGGTTTTAAAATGGCTTCCCTGATCACTTGTACTGGTAGTAACGGAACTGACCAGCACTGGGGCATATCTGCTCATGCAGCTATTCCTTCACATCTAGTATAGTGCACCCTGCCTTAGTATGGTTAGTCCTACCGTAGGGGTGACTTACTTATACTGCATGTAGTGTTGGCACGCATGGCACACAGGCTGTGTGCCATGACGTATTTTCACTTTTGTCTGCACCAAGACATGCACCCAGACTGCAGTGGCAGTTTGCATGAGCTTGGTGAGGGGGTCCCTTACCCAATTCATGTTGCAGCCTTTGGGGACCCTCTTTAGTACCTCAGGCCCTAGGTACCAGGAGTACCATTTACTAGGGACTTTCAGAGGATCAAAAGATATGGCCAATTGTGTTAACAGTTTGCTCAGTTTTGGGAAAAAGATCTGGCACTGGAGGCCTGGTCAGCAGGAACCCAGTGCACTTACAGTCGAAAAAAACACATCAAATAACAGTCCAAAAAATAGCGGTGCCCATGTTGAAAAGCGCACTTTCCTGCAGACATCATTAAGTTGAAAGTAAAATGAGATGATCAAATCTGGAAAGGATGAAAGCAGGGACAGTGTGAAGACATTAGATCTCGGTCTGATCTGTTCCTGTTGTTTGGCGCAAAGCTGAACCATGCTAGTAGGGTAATGTTCTGATCAGGAAATGTGTGAGAATGGTCAGGGGCGTAACACAGGCCCTCTCAGCAAGGCACTCTGGCCGGAGAGCTGCCGTTTGAGTCCGGAGGGGGCCCCTCCACATACCTTGCAGGGAGGCCCCCTCAATTTTCATTACACGAGTGAGAATGGTGGGTGGTAGGAATTTTGTAGATTCTTGCTGATTCTGGAACTTACCCTTACAGAAATGTGAGGAACATATATATTTTGTATCCAAAGTATAAGGTTTGCAGGGCATTGTGGGCAAGAAAACTGAGTGGGATTCACATGAGCCAGACCACCCAGGACTCCCTTGAGAGTCAACATTTCAGAAATGTATGGGTTTAATTGGTGTCCCTTGGTGGGAGCTGAATCCTGGTAAAAAATCCACCACATCTCAAAACAATGTGCCTGTTTTTTATAAGAAACCTCATCTGAGAGGTTTTTGTACAGACAATGGTCATGTTGCCTAAATACTGTTATTAACATAAGAGAGCTGTATGGTCCCATATGGTTCCCACACTACCTTATCAACCCACTCCTAATATAAAATCAATTCTCCGTTCAAGACAGGTAGAATTTTAAACATATTCAGTGGATTTCATATTGATAAACCCTGAAACCATAAGTGATTGAAGCACTTCCCAAAATGGAGATCAGTCAGTGATGGGGATGGTGAGCATTCAGAAGACACAATTCGTAGCAGCTGAATTACAGTATTGTCAGGAGGAAACCACCTCGTCAACTCTCTTGTGCTATAACAAGTAATGTTCTATTCCCAATAGGTCTTCTGTGCTCTATAAATAGATATGACTCTTGACTTGTGGTGTTTATGTAAAACATGGTTGTAGTCATGGGAGGAAAAAAACATACCACCTTAATGAGTTCACTGTGAATGCATCACATTTGTTTTATAATAAAAAATATACGCCATCCGTGGAAATTAACAGCACAGCAGTGAATTTTGCTGTGCTTTTTTTGCAGACTGAACAAAAGAATAACAGAGGTTCTGCCCAGGTTCTTCATGTGCTTGTAATAAGCATAGGAAGTGGGTGATGACAACTGGCTAATTGTACACCGCTGCTGAATTCTGCATGAGGATGCTCTTTCAATTTCCCTGCAAAGAATGTCATGTGACTTGTAATGCCTGTGTGTTGACAAATGGATGCATATATTTTTGCCAGCAATTGATTTGAATTACAGTTTAGATATATTTACAGGTAGAATCTATCACGATTGCACAGTATTGTTATTGAAATGGCCTCTGCCCCAATCTTCTCTCCAATTATTATTCTCTGTGCGGGAATCAAATCTGTGCGAGATCACTTCTTATAGTCTTGTGCAGAATCAAGATTAGTGCTGAGTCATCCTGTGGATGATTGTATGGGGCAAGTTGGCACTTTGAATGGGATGAGAAGAGAGAGTTCCATCAAGATTGTTTTCAGTTCTTACAGCAACACAGACTGTAATGCGGAAAGGGCAGATATATATATATGTATATATATATATATATATACATACATATATTGTTATATGTATATAGATACACATAACAACAAACACCTTCCATTCCTCAAGAAAGTAGTAACGGCACTCAGTGGGTTTGTTTTTTCGGTTTTTAATCCTTCGAGTGTTTCATCAACGCGTTTCAGCCGTTACCTCAGGGCCTTGTTCACGTGTATATAAATATATATATATATTTATATATAGTATGGACAATAGGGTTGCAGGGTTATGTTATGTTTAACTTCCCTTTAACCCTTTCGCTGCGGCGGGAATTCGCCGCAGCGCTGGGGGGTGCGGGGGGGCAGCGCGGTGGCGCTGTGCTCATGACGGAGCCGCTCCGTCATGAGCCACGGTTGAGCTGTGCTCATGACGGAACGGTTCCGTCATGACTCCGCCCATTTGCGTTGTCCCTCCGCACAGGCGGGGAAACAGCGCCGCGTAGGCGGAGCGGCCGCCAACGGCCGTGACATGACGGAACCGTTCCGTCATGAGCACACGGCAACCGTGGCTCATGACGGAGCGGCTCCGTCATGAGCGTGCAAGGGGTTAAAGTGTTAGTAAGTTGGCGCTGGAAATGCACTAGTGGTGTAGGAGTTAAATGTGAGTGGAATGCAGATGTTTATTTCATCACCGACATGTATTTCTGAAATGTATTGTTCCTGTGAGTCAGTGGTGGCTGGCAGCTATGGGGACTGTGGTGAGGGGGGGAATGGAAGTAGAGGGCAGGAGTAAAAGAAATCACTTAGCTGGCTTGCACATCCTCGCTCCTTCCGAACGTCTTCTCCACTCCTGCATGGGCCCAGCCAACTCCCTTAGCCAATCCTGGTGCTGCTCTCTGGCTGTGAGAGCAGCACTAGGATTGGATTGAGTGGGCGGGCTGGACGCTCCTTCAGGCCCTGTAGGCGTGTGCTTGATCTTCACCCATCTGTCTAAGACAACTGAGTGGAAAGCTTCAAAGTGTGCATGTCACTTTGGCCGGCGCAAGACTGCCGGCCAAAATTACATGTGCACTTTGGAGCTTCCAGGCAGCCACAGCTCCTTTCAGCAGAGGACACACCGCACGTCTCTGGGCTTGGGAAAGGCTGGCTGCTGCAGTGCAGCGAGTGAGCACGTCAGAAAAAATAAACGTCAATGAAATCTTTTCATTGCCATTTTGTTTTTTCCTTCGAGGTTCGCAGCGGGGGAGGCGATGTCGTTAGATAGCATTGCTCCACAAGGTAAATGAAAAGCTACTTTTAGAATTCAGCAAAATCACTCCTCAATCTGCTCTGTAAACTCAGAGGTTGGTGTTCAATGTACAAAACAGGAAAATGCTAAATATAAAAGAAAAGAATGACTCCACAGTGGATAGTTATCGAAAGTGCGTGATGCCTGAAAGGCAAGTAGTATTAATCCAGTTCTGCAGGCCTGATGCCATCCCTCTAGTTACTGTACTTAGGCATGAAGTGTTGTACAGCTAGGAAACAGCACAGTAACTCTGAAGTGGAAAATCCTGCCGTTGTGCAAGTGCAGACAGCTTAGCTGGTGTGGGCCCTTTGGGAGCAGGTCAACAAAGCACATCACAAAGGACTTGAGCATCAGCTTTGATTTTCGCACTAAGATCCTTAAAGGAGACCCAAGTAATATGAGTATTTCAGCAAGGGAAGTATCTTAGACATTCCTGTTTACCCAAAGCAGGTGGAGAATCTGTTCCCAGATTTGAAAGAGAGGGTTCTTCCACATTTGACATGTCTGGATCTGGTAGGGACCTCGCCACCTGAGAAGGTAGCAGGACTTCTACTATCTTGAATCAGCATCTCTGGGAAGGTTTGCAGTTAGGTAAAATAGGAAGTGCTGAAAAAGATGTATGAGTTTTGGTGGGAATTTTGTGAGGAGTGGGCATAAGGAACTCCCCGAACCAGCTAGTACACTGGATTGAAATGACCAACTCCTTAGAATGTTCATGGACCTGGAAACAGCATATAGAAAGAAGAATGCTGCCTGGCCTGTGTGAAAGAGCCATCTTTCCAGTTAAGAATGGAGTACGCTGGACGCTGTAGGAGCCCTGGCTTGAAATATACTTGGACAATCAAGCCTGCCAACCCTGCCCAGAGAACCTGGGAGCTGTGGAGGGACTTGGAGTCACTTCGGCAACATCAAAATAGTTGAATCTTAGACATTGTTTTGAGTTCTAGAGCACAGAGATAAGAGATTAAAGGTCTCTTAGGTGTAACCTAGCCGGCTACAGTTTCACGCTCAGAGTTTTTCCTGCCACCTTGAGGCTACCACTTAACCACTGAGAAGAGGCATATGGTATATAAACCCGTGGTACCTGCCTCGGCTAAAGCTGCCTTCTTTGCACTGCAGAAGAAGTGCAAGAACAAAAAATGTGATTAAGTTCAAATGTAGACTTGGTACTGAGGCGAGGCAACAAAGTTATCCCAGCAGCTTAGCAGCCACAACAACTGCAAAATCTAGCTTTGGTCTGCTCAGATCTTTTGGCATTGCTTGCTTCTTGAACAACAGCCACCCCTGGTTATGCAAAGTTTCTCTCGGAACTGTGTTGGGACTTAACAAGACTGTGTCTTATTGAATTGACAGGACCCCTGAATCTTAAATTAATAACCCACTTCCTGATACTGGTGTTCAGTGTTTGAAGAATAGGACTGGATAGGATGATTTTGGTCAGCAGAGTTTCTCAGTGAACTGTGTTGTGACCAGACACAAATTTGCTAGGATGATTCCTTTCCAAATTAGTAACCTCCCTCAGGACAAGGTCAGACTCGTAATAAGGGTATGCGTGGCTGTTATACACAAACTTACGTAGTCTTAGTAAAAGGTTGGTGAAGCAAGATTTGCACAATCGGGCACCAATAATGGTCTTGAGGATGTTCAATGAGTACGTTTACAAGATGGATCTATGTCATCAGAGATGTAATGCTATTGTATGTGGGTGTTGTTTTGCAAATAATTGTTTTCAGATTTGCTAATTCAATTCGATCAATTGAAGTGACCAAGTCAACTACTCTCAGAATGCAATAGGTCATTAAATTAAACTTTAACAGATCTCCTTGGTGACAAAGAGTTATCTGATAACCTTGTTGCTGAGGTCCAATGTTTTTTGAGCCACTCTCTAGTATAAGCCTTTTCCTTGTTTCCACTGCTGATGCAAAATTACATAACACGAGAAATCCAAGTGGCTCTTGAGATCAGATGCAGGCATCAGCAGTGGGTGATTTTCAATGTTGCATTGTTTAGAGCCAGTAATAATGAATTATGGCATGCCTTCTCCTGTAAACCATTGTTCTGACAAAGCATTGAGGTAGGTGATGCAGAAATTAGGTTTAATTGTGCAGAACAAGCTGAGAAGTGGTGGGTCTAGGTGTTGTGAAGCTACTTGAACAGTGTGCACGTCCTCATCCTCTGCACTCTCTTGGTTCTTAGAATAAGTTGTTTTTGAGACCATTGAAGCGCTCTCAGGTTGTCTTTGTAATCATCTCCTAAAGTGGGAGAAGAGGTGCTTCTCTCCCTTCTTACACATTTTTCGAGAGATATCATTATTTACCTATTGTCTGCCATAGATCATTAAACTAGCAATCTGCTACTGAACACCATGTCCCAAATATCTGCAAGTCAAACAAACAGTGATGCCTTTAAATACAACCCTATAATTTTGCCATAATGCACGCATGCATGCACAGAAATTAACAGAGAACGCTGTGAAACTGACAATACACTACACACGCTTCCTGATTTCAGTAGCCATGTTGAAGTTGTTGATTCCTGTGCATTCTACATACTGTAAGTTTCTAAACTCCTTACCTAGCTTTCTCCACTCGGATCAGTAGTAAATGTCAGTGGCTGACTTTACTGAGTGTTGCATCAATAAACAGACCAGCCACAACTGTTTTAATTTACGGAGAAGGTATATTTTAAAAACAGACCAAGCTCTAATCAGCGAATGTGTATGTGAGTCATTCATTTCTCAATAATCTGGCAAAGACAGTGATTTTTTCATTCAGCTAATATTAATGGTCAGTTTCAGATACCACATGTAATATCAAGATAGCTGAATATATTTTTCTTTGCGTGGAATTGGGTTTTCAACTAACCTTTAACATGGCTTACATACCCAGCCTGCTGTTTCTTTCCACTCATGGCCGTCCCTAAAACGTCCAGGGCCTGAGCTGCTGGTGCAGGGGGTGGCCATTTTGAATCTGTTGTCTTCCTTTGCTTGCCACTGGTTTGAAATTAGCTTTGTATGATTTTCTGGGATGAAACACTTATTGTGTATAGACTGAGCCAACAGATGTTTGAAGCAGTGCCCCAGACATCTTTAATACATCTGATACATAAAGGGACTGGGAGCACACTGTCTCACATCCCAGCACAGTTCGCCCCATTGCATCCTGCTAAATGCAGTACATAATTAGTGCTTACTTCAAAATTAACTGTAGATTTCACCAAAGTTGGTGCAGACATTGCTGCAAATCTCTAGACATGTGCGTGTTTCTGGGTTTAGCCCTTCATCAGTAGAGACCAGAAGTAATAGAAAGCACAGAAAAGCCATCTGTGGTTGCTGGAAATGCTGCCAAATTCCTCTAAGGTCCAGGTACCACTCTCAGGCACTCAGGTGCATCTCCAAAGCTTGTCAGCTTGCTGGCTCAAGGGACGAACTGTGCTGGGGTGTGAGGCAGTGTGCTCCCATCCCCCTTCTGTTTAAAAATGCTCCCGTGAGCCAGTGAGCTGCCGAGCTTTTGGATATGCACCTGTGCACCAGTAAGAGTTACTGAACCCTGATAGGACAGTAGCAGCATTCTCAGCAACCACTGATTAAATTCGTTTTTCTTTGATCTCTACTGATGAAGGATCACATCCAGAAACATGTGTCTACAAATTTACAGCACTATCTGCACCAACTCTGATGAAAAACGACAGATAATAGTCAAGTGATCACAAACACTTTACTGCATTTACCATAATGCTAAGGGGCGAACTGTCCTGTGATGTGAGGCAGTGTGCTCCCAAATCCCTTCATCTGATACATTGTCTACCAATTTGAAGAGCACATTATAGTTCTACTTTCACACATACAATGATTTAAGAACTTACTTTTTTAAATGAGACACAACAATGTAGGTTTGTGTCAGTGTTAGACAGAATAGTATACTTAATGTATTCATTTTACGTGTTTGTTTTTGTAAAACACCGTATTGTGATAGATTGCTACTTCATAACGTGGATAGAAGTATAGGCAGTAGTTTTTGTGGCTAATCATCATAGTTTCATAATTTAATGGATGAAACTGTGTGACGTTGTAGGCAATCTCATATTGATGGCAGGAGGTTCAGATATAGTCTGTGGTAGGGGGTCAAAATGTGTAGAGGAAGGAATTTCCTCTTTTTGAAGTTGGTGGCAGGAGTCAAACTAAATTCAATGATAGGTGGGAAAGCTTTTTTATGGAACAAATCTGTTTTATTAGACATTTGAAAGGTGACTCAAAGGTTGTACACAGCCTTCTGCCTACAACCACGTGGGGGAAAGCTTTTTTTAAATGTTTGTTTTCAGATTTTTTAATATTGCTAGGTAGATTTACAATCCTAACCTGCCATTATAATGAGTTCCCACCAAGGGTTGAATCTAGCCCTGTCGATTTTTTTTTTTTACTGAACAATCAAGATATCTCCTGTTTTCAATTTCCACATCTGAAACAAAACAACAATTTAGGTTACATAAATACAAAGAAGGCATTATATAACTGAGCGGTTCTGGGTGAAAGCTTACAGTTATCTATTCATGTCTTGAGACCATACTTTCAGTTCTGAATGATAGGGAACAACAGAGCTGACCCTTCCTTTTACAAGATTCTAAAGTGCTCTTGTGAATGAATCACTAGAAGGACATTGGCTTTGTGTTCACCTTAGGAAACACCTACCAATCATGGCATTGCATCTGATTTTTTGGTCAGGGCTAACAAAATAGTGTCCCAGGCTTTGGAAGTTACGCTTTCTCCTTGGCGCTGCTCTAAACTAGCGGGGTGTTTTTTTTTTTTGCCACTGCCCAACTTCATAGATCTCTCAGTCGTAGGAATGTGTTAGGTGTAGATTTCCAAATCATGGTTATTGTCCTTTGGATAAGAACATATGCTAGGTCAGCATCTGTCATCTCTCTAACAAGCGTAGAGTTCCATAATGTTCTCAGTTTTGTGATGTCAATCTGAACATTTCTGATAGATTTCCCTCCTTGTGTGTTACTATGAATATGTGGTGTATTGGCTGTTTCAAGCTCATTCCGATTAATTCGGCTTGTAAGGTGAGGAGCTCGCATTAGTGCATTAGATGTCACGGAGTGGCCTAAGCTGAACTATATCTCAAATGTTTACATTTGCATTTCGTCCCTCAGTCATATAGGTCAGTCACCTTCTTTTGTGATACTGGCTTTAATTCAGCGGCACTTGACATGCGGTCCGAAACACTTCCTGAAAGTGTGGTCCGCGCCATAATTGAATTTTAGGTGCATTGGTTGATGTAGGGCCAACTTACATTAAGCATATTTGACAGCGGTGTCTGACTGTATTTATCCAACAGTATAATTGACTTTTGAAGTGTGACTTACTAACTCCTATGTGGCTACCTCGTGCTACTCCTTTTCTCAAACTATTCAGATAAAGAAGGAAGTTACATCATAGCCAGGTATACAATTATGTCTCTTGGATCCAGTGTTGTGATGGGATTTCTCAGAGGACTTTCGTTTTCATTTTTCTGGTTGGTGGAACATCATCACTGGAATTTACAGATTCCAGGGCTTCAACAGGAATTCGTAACCTCAACCTGTTCGTAAAAACACATTCTTATATGAGAATTTAAATATTTTCTCTTTTTAGCCCTCCTACTATTTTCCAAAACTATCCCAGTGAAATGGAGTAAATAAAGCAAGACCCTCTAACAAGTCAGTCAAAACAATTGACCTCTTTGTTTTCCCTCTAATTCACATACTCTGCCTATTCTCATGGATCCTCTAAAAATCATATTTTTCTTCTATTGACAAGAAGGTTCTAATTTGAAGGTTATCTTATCTGAAGGAAGCCATTCATTGCTAGACATGTTGTGTTTGTGACCTATTTTTTTTAAAAAAAACCTTCTGGCTAGTATCAGATGAAAGAGATGTTTTCTGTTTGTTTTTATGGATAGGGCCTGCAACAATAACAACATTTGCTTATTGATTATCTCGATCTCTAAAACTGAAAGAAACACGTAGTGATAGATTCCTTACCTTGGAATTACCCCTAGGCGTCAGACTGGATCCAGAAAGTTTTCATCAGCAGTACCCCTGCGCGTCGGTAGGCGTCGTCGTGCGGCTCCGCGTGCGTTGTTGGTGCCGGGAGGACGTCGCTCGAGCTACTTAGTTGCGCCCACGTGCGCTGACGTCAGTTCTTGCTTTTTCCGCGCCAGTAAGCGCAGATTTGGGAAGAGCTAGTACCCCGAGTCAATTTTTTGACTGAGTTTTTTTAGGCCGTTTGTCTCCTTTTCTCGAGTTGATCGACTCCTGGTGTCGTAGGGATGCCCGGGTTTAAGAACTGTGGGGACACCACGTGTGTTTCTACTGCCTGGGGCGCGACCACGACTCCAAGTTGTGCTCCGACTGCCGGGCCATGGTGCCAAAGACTTTGCGGGAATGGTCCCGAAATTTGCTTGAAGTCCGGCAGTCGGCTCCGCGCCGCTTAAGGTCCCGGTCCCGTGGCAGGTCGAGGGACCGGTCGCGGAGCCGTCACCATCATTCTTCTGGATCTAAGTCTTCGCACTCGGGGTCAGGTAAGTCGAAGCATTCCAAAAAGAAGTCAGAGAAGCAAAGTCGCCCCTCGACTTCCCCTCACCCGTCGCGCAGCCATTTTTTCCCTATGTCCGTCCTCCGTATTTTCAGCCCGTTCCACAGACTTCGGAGGAAGGAGAGGATTGGGAGGGGTCTGAGGACCCTCTCGCACAGGGATGTGCTTATGACCCGGACTGGGCAGAGGATTTGGGGGATGCCAGTGGTCTTGACACCTCACCTGACCTTGGCATGCTGTCTCCTCCTACCGTGGCCACGGAGGAGCGAGCCAGTTACGCAGTGGTGTTGCGTAGGGCGGCCGAGGCCCTCCACCTCGAACTCCCTACAGTGGCCGTCAGGACTAACCTCCTGACAGAAGTGCTCCAGCCGGCAGCGACCTCTTTTGAGCCCTTGCTGTCCTTTAATGAAGCACTGTCTGATGTTCTTTTGGGCACCTGGTCCAGGCCCAACAGAGGGGCTCCTGTGGACAGGAACGTGGCCCGACACCATCGCCCGGCTCCGGGCGACCCCCTCTTCCAGCACCCAAATCCTGAGAGCTTGGTTGTCCAAGCCTCTGCGTCCCAGAACGCGTTCCCTTTTGCACCACCAGATAGGGCATCCAAGAAGCTGGAGCAGCTTGGGAAGAAGCTGTTTTCATCTGCCAATTTAGGGCTGCGGTCAGTGAACACCGCACGCCTCTTGGGCCGTTATTCCCACTCTGTGTGGGACGAGGTTGCGCAGTTGCGGCCTTGCTGTCCGGAGGAAGCCCAGACAGTACTCGCCCATGGTGTTACTGCTGGGAGAGAAGCAGCTAAGTTCACCATCCGTTGTGGGCTTGACACCGCCGACTCGCTGGGAAGGGCGATTTCCACGACGGTGGCCCTTAGGCGCCACGCCTGGCTGAGAACAACTGGCTTCTCGGGGGATGTCCAGAACACTCTGATGGACATGCCCTTAGATGGCATTCGCCTTTTTGGCAATAAGGCAGATAGTGCGCTGGAGCGCTTTAAGGACTCACGGGCTACGGCCAAGTCCGTGGGCCTGTCGGCTACTTGGCCTCTTCTGCCTTTCGCTCCTTTCGTGGCCACGGAAGGGGTGCCCCACAACGTTCACAGGGCCACAGGCCGGAGCAGCAGCAACAACATCGCGACCGCGGATGTGGTAACCGTCGAGGCGGTTCAGGGGGCCAGCAAGCGGGTCGTCCACCTCCACCCCCGCAGCATCCACTGCAAAACCTTCCTAGTCCAACCTTTCAGGCCCATCAAACGCCAGTGGGCGGCAGAATTCGCCATCATCTCCCCCACTGGCGCAACATCACTTCGGACAAGTGGGTGCTGCAAATTGTCCGAAGGGGCTACTCCCTCCCCTTCAAGACTTCCCCTTCAGCCATACCACCTCAATACCACCGCATGTCGGGGGACCATCTTGCGCTTCTTAAGCAAGAAGTCACGGCCCTCTTGGCCAAGGGGGCCATCGAGCGTGTTCCTAGGCCAGAAGTAGGTTGTGGTTGTTATTCCCACTACTTTCTGGTCCCCAAGAAGGACAAGGGTCTGCGTCCTATCTTAGACCTGCGGAACGTCAATCCCTTCCTCCGAAAGGAGAAGTTCAAGATGCTAACACTGCCTCAGGTCTTGTCTGCCCTAGACCCGCAAGATTGGATGGTAGCGTTGGACTTGCAGGACGCTTACTTACATATTCCTGTCCTGCCAGCCCACCGGCGTTACCTGCGGTTCATGGTAGGCCATGAGCATTTTCAGTTCACTGTGCTCCCTTTTGGCCTTACCAGCGCCCCTCGGGAGTTCACGAAAGTGATGGCGGTGGTCGCAGCTCATCTGCGCAGATCAGGGGTGCCAGTCTTCCCCTATCTCGACGACTGGTTGTTGAAGGCGGACTCGCCCCAGGCAGTCATCTCCCACCTCCAGACTGCGCCCAACCTCCTGCATTTGCTGGGGTTCTCCATCAACGTGCCAAAGTCGCACCTGATCCCCTCTCAGAACCTCCTCTTCATCGGAGCGGTTCTGGATTCGGCGCAGTTTCAGGTTTATCCTCTCGAGCAGCGAGTCCGGGATATTGAGGCTATGATTCTGATCTATCAGCCTTTATCATGTGTTTCGGTCAGGATGACCCTCCGGCTACTGGGCCTGATGGCGCCCCACATCCTGTTGTTGGATCATGCCAGATGGTATATGAGGGCTCTGCAGTGGGACCTGAAGTTCCAGTGGGCACAACATCAGGGCAACCTGTCCGATCACGTCCAGATCTCGGAGGGCACTGCACGACAATTGCAGTGGTGGCTCACGAATCGCGATTGAGTCAATGGCAGATCCCTCTCCCTTACCCAACCGGAACACACAGTTGTGACGGACGCGTCCCTTCAGAGGACTCTGGTCTCCGGCGGAGTCCCGGCTCCATATCAACCTTCTGGAGCTTTGGGCGATCCGACTTGCACTGAAGGCATTCCTTCCCTCTGTCAAGGGGAAAGTAGTGCAGATGTTCACAGACAACACCACCGCCATGTGGTACTGCAAAAAAAAAAAGGGCGGGTGGGGTCGTGGACCCCATGTCAGGAGGCTCTGCGTCTCTGGACATGGCTGGAAAGTCAGGGCATTTTCCTGGTGGTTCAACATGTGGCAGGTTCTCTGAACACCAGGGCGGACAAACTCAGCCACTAGTGCATGATGGATCACAAATGGCGTCTGCACTCGGACGTGGCGCAAGGTCTCTTTCAGCAGTGGGGAGAGCCTTGGTTAGATCTATTTGCCACAAAGAGAACGCGCAATGTCATCAGTTCTGCGCGTTGGAATCTCCAAGGCGGCACTCACTAGGCGACGCTTTTCGTCGCAAGTGGAGTTGCGGTCTACTATATGCCTTTCCGCCTATACCACTTCTCCCCAGAGTGCTGAAGAAGATCAAGCGCGATCTGGCCCAAGTCATTCTTGTGGCTCCGGACTGGGCTCGAAGAGTATGGTATCCCGAGCTACTCAGCTTGGCTATCGATCCCCCGATCCGACTGCCTCTTCTGGAGGATCTTCTGTCGCAGCAACTGGGGACAGGCTTCCACCCGAACCTGTCCAGCCGCCACCTCCTTGCGTGGAGATTGAGCAGCGGCAGTTGACGTCTTTTGACCTGCCTCCCGAAGGTGGTGATTTAATCTTGGCAGCCAGGCGTCCCTCCACTAAGACGGTATACACCTGTAAGTGGAATACGTTTGTGGCATGGTGCACAGCAAAGGCTGTGGATCCCCTTTCTGCCCCTCTTTCAGAGGTGCTTCTATTCCTTCTTTCTTTGGCACAGCAGGGCTCTGCTCTGGGCGCTATCAAGGGCTATCTCTCGGCCATATCAGCCTTTTTACGGCTTCCAGATCAGCCTTCCCTTTTCAAGTCCCCTGTTGTAAATAGATTCTTAAAAGGCATTATCATCTTTTCCCTCCTGTTCCTTTCATAATGCCTCAGTGGTACTTGAACCTGGTTCTGACATATCTGATGTGTGCTCCCTTTGAGCCACTTCACAACTGTCCTCTTCGTCTTCTCACTTTAAAGACAGCTTTCCTGGTGGCCATCACCTCTGCCAGAAGAGTGAGTGATCTCCAGGCTCTTTCTTCTAAACCTCCTTTTCTCTCTGTTTATCCGGACAAAGTGGTTCTAAGGACTCGTCCATCTTTTCTGCCGAAGGTTGTCACTGCCTTTCACATCGGGCAGACCATCGCTTGCCTACCTTCTTCCCGCATCCGCATCCCTCAAAAGAGGAAGAGAGGCTCCACCGTCTGGACCTAAAACGTGCGCTCTCATTCTAACTCAACTGCACACAACAGTTCCGGGTGAATGACCAGCTCTTTGTTGGCTACGTGGGCGCCAAGAAAGGTCGGGCCGTGCACAAGCGGACCATCTCTCGGTGGTTTGTTCTGTGCATAAAGGCTTGTTATTCTTTGCCTAAAAAAAGCGCCTCCGGTGGGACTACGCGCCCATTCTACCAGGGCGACGGCAGCCACTACAGCTTTAGGACGGGGTATTCCCTTGCATGACATCTGTCAGGCAGCTACGTGGGCCGCGCTGCACACGTTTACCAAGCACTACTGCCTGAACAGCCAAGTCCGGAGAGACGGCTTCTTTGGCCGTTCTGTTCTCCAGGACTTTCTGGTGTGATCATAGTTCGCAGACCCGCCACCGGGGTTGGTATTGCTGAGGTATCTATTCTAAGGTAAGGAGTCTATCCCTACGTGTTTCTTTCAGATGCACAAGTTACTTACCTTCGGTAACGATATATCTGTAAGAAACAGTAGTGATAAATTCCTTACTGCGGCACCCATCCTCCCCGTTCTGCAAACTGATTTCTAGGGTTAAGGTCATCCCTTTCAGGGCCCTAGTTTCATGGCACCAATGGTCAGTTTCTCGCATGGCTCTGCGTTCCTGCGCAGAAAGTCGTGTACAGAACTGACGTCAGCTCACGTGGGCGCGTCTAAGTAGCTCCAGCGACATCATCCCGATGCCAACGACGCATGCGGAGCCGCACGACGACGCCTACCGACGCGCAGGGGTACTGTTGATGAAAACTTTCCGGATCCAGTCTGACGCCTGGGGGTAATTCTAAGGTAAGGAATCTATCACTACTAATGTTTCTTACAGATATATCGTTACCGAAGGTAAGTATCTTGTGCTTTAAGAACAGAGAAAAAGCATTTACTCACAGCTGACTAAAAGATCCCCAAAATAGGCAGCGCAGAACATAAAAAGGTCACATTAATTTATGTGCTTCCCCATATCCAAAGTGTAGTAGTTTAACTTCCATTCTTCCATAAAATGTATCTTTTTCTTACTTTCAAAATCTATGTGTGGTTTATTTTTTAGCTATCCCACATCTTTTCAACTCTAGCCCATCTTCAACATCCAGGTCTTCCCTGGATTTGTATTTGGACACTTTTTAATTAGTTTTTATTTCGTATAAACTCTCAGACTGCACTTCTGGAATTCATGTAAGCTTTCTATCTAATCTCCATATTCTATGTTCTCGCTTCATAACACCTAACATGAACCTTTCAACAGCACATGAGAAAACTGACAAGCAGCTAAAGTCACCGTTGGGGAGCTCCTGAAACCAGATAAAGGCAAATGGGTATCCTCTGCCTAAATGTGAGGCTTTTTTTCAAAATATACCTTGCCAGTATTAGAATAAAAATCCTCCTATTTTGTTAGACCCTCGCCCACTCTAGTACTGGCATGCTTCACCATTGGGTCTTATCCTGATCCCTAAAAACCAGGATGGGCTCGACCATATTTCGGAGAACACTTTGGATATTTTCACTATCAGGGTACCTAAAAAGACAAAAAATGCCTCAAACCAACCTTGGTTTTCTTTTATTGACAGTTTTTGGGTATTGTTAAAAGAAATCTCAATTGGGAGTAAGGATATTATGGTCCTGCAACCCTAACAACTCGTTGATATGTTTCAGCCCCTACACTAAGGCCACATGGGTCTAGGGGTTTCACTAGGACATCACATACACACTGCCCCAGATACACAGTAACTCCATTGAAAAGCATGCAGCGCCATCTTGCATGCGAGCTGAGATATAACTTTCTTTAAGTAGCCATAATAGGTCTTTATTCCCTAATGGGGTATCCTAAATAGCCACATGGGACGAGGAGGCACTATGCCCCTGTAGGTACACATTCCTCATGGGTAGCATGCTGCTTTTTTTACCTATTTGGAAGGCCCGCTCCCCACCTGGCTCGCCGTTTCGGCTTAGGAGCGCCTGAACCGCCAGGTCTGCCTCTCACAAAGGACCTTGTTACCTACCTGTGGAGAACAGGGCAACATGGATTAGAGCGCAGAGGGTCCCTCTCCCCAGTATTGGTGGAAGAGTTGGGAAAAGCACAGTTAGTGGAATCCTCAAGCTGGGTGACAGAGTTAATCGTCCATGACTATGTTGTATCCTGGCGTTGCACTTTCTACTGATGGGTCTGGAACTCCACTGGAGATGGTGAAGCATTCAGTGGGGGAAAGGATGTGGAGTGCAAACATCAGTGTTTCCCACAGGCCCAGAGGCCCACAGGACAGAATATTTGATAAGTGGTCATATTGGGGACAAGCTAAAAAACAGAAAAAAGAAGAAGAAAAACAAAATAAAACAGGAATATCAAAGTAAACTATGGGTTAATTTAAGTAGGTATACAAAACTACCTATACAGAAAAGACCTTAATAAGAATACAAGTACGAACACAAGCCCGCACTAGATAGGACAGATAGTTACTCTGACATTCTGCAGCCTCCACTACAATTGAATAACAATACCTATATGTCCAGGAGTACAGCTTAAGACCTAGGAAAGCCCATGTAAGAGGTGCAGAGTTAAACATCCCTGCATAAAAGTTTAGAAAACCTAAAGAGCTACTCTGTTCCCAAGGTCATACTGAAGGGTATTTGGTAAAATGAGTACCCCAGGAGAAGACACTCCTAAACCCAGGTGTTTTAGACAAACTGCCAGAAACAAAATCAGCCCACACCCTCAGAACTACCAATAATAGATAACGTCGGACCTGGTATTCTGGTAGGTAATAATTCCTTATCAATATGAACCCTGAATTCAGAACCCCCAATCTAATTGGTCTGACTGAGCTACCAGAGTTAGTGAAAACAGAAAAAGAAATAACTATAATACTGTATAAGACAGGGATACCAATGTTAAGAAAAAATAGATGCCTCTTCTGTTACCACACAGTCCCTAAATCAAGACAGGTGGGTAGCAGCAGTGAGGTGGACACTCCCAATAAATAGATTTGCTGTTCTAACGGCTCACAGTTCTTCAGAATCTCTGTTAGTTACCTCTAGAGCAGGGCAGAAGTCAACTTCCCAACACAAAGCAATTATTATTGAGTTTGACTGAGATTGCTTACCAGTGTTAAAAAACACCCAGCTTTCCCTCGGACTCGCATTGATAAGACAATTCTAAATCAGGGAAGCTGAAGGACTGGGTTATTCTAAGACCCAGCGGTGCCAGGGAACAACACCTGAAACCTTCGTGGGTTACATGTTCTGGCGTACAAAACACAGAGACACGGGACACTTCCAGCGACGTCAGAGATCAGCGTTTATTTACTGCAGGGATACAGAGGTCACAAGAAGTACACAACGTGTAGGTTCTCGGAGACTGCTTCGATTTGCAAAAGTGGATCGCTCCTTTTATACACGTTTTTGCCATTGCACAGTATGGCGAACAAGGGTTACAACTCAGTTCCCACAATAAACTTCAAAAGAGTCGTGTTCATGTTTCAGGAGGCCGGAACATAATTACAACAGCATTGCCGGTTCCCAACTGTAAAAACATATCTTTTCTGCAATAAAACACATTCCATCCTGACCGTAAACACATTAGGAAAAGGGACGAAAACAGATGCAAAGAAAGGACAAGGATGAACAACAGATTAGGAAAGAGTGTTGGGAGTAATAAAGGAAACTTGATAACGGGATCAAAGACCTCGTGTCCAATGTATGCATGACTGAAACAATAGACCGGCACGGCAAGATGAGCCTCGAGCGGGGCCATCTGCCTTCGCCGTGTCATTTCCCTCATCGTAAAAGTCACCCTCAAAGAAACACGTGTCGCTCGTGTAAGCTTGGGAATCCCAGGGTCACGAAGCGGACAAAGTCCGTTCGCTGGCTACTTGAGGGCAAGAAACAAAATGGATGCTGCATCTAAAATGGAACCCGAGGGTTCGGATGAACAAACCCAAAAATAAGACGAACCATACGTGGTTGCATAGCGAAACTGAGTACACCCACTATACTCGTCATTTGCGGTTCGTAGACACCAAACTCATCCATATTCGTCACCACTCAAAAGTGTCGTTCTGTCCCACACGGAACCTCAGACGCTCCTTTTGCCCTCATGTAGGCAAGCACTAGTCAAGATCGGAATCTATTTCAATATTCATCAGATCGTTCAGCTGCTGCTGAAACATCATTCTATTCATCAACGTCTCCTTGGTAACAGATGGCCGTCTTATACACGTTGTAGCACAGAGGCCACATAAGGCAGGACCACACTGTACACAAAGACAACACGTGAACAGAAACGTTACAACAACCCCTACGATCATCAGAATCTTCCAACCCCAAGTTGACATCAGGCCCCAAAACCATCCTAGAAGCGTCCAATTACCTTCGTCCACGTGTATGGACTCGGAAATCTTGTGCAACTTCGAGATGGCTTGGTAGACAGTTGGAGCATTGTCAGGAATAAAAATGCAACAACTCGAATGGATAACTTTACACACACCACCTCTATCTGCAAGAACAATATCTAGAACCATACGGTTCTGCAACGTCATGAGTCTATCCGCCTGAAGTTCAGCTGTTAAATTACCAAGGGCACTTGCAGTAATATTAGCAGTCGACTCAACTACACGGGTCAACTGTCTTAGGTTCCTACTATTAACCATAGGCCCCCAAAACGGCAAGAAACCCTTAAAGAAGTCTCCTGCTTCTTGACCGGCAGTATCCTCTTTGCTAATAACGCCTCTCACAACTCTAGTTTTGTGATAGTCTGAGGCAACTGTGAAAGTTGGTGGTAAAAGATTCGCAATATAACAGGTACCCGAAAAATCACGGGGTAACCATGTATATGCGCGTTCATAACATACAAAATAAGTGCCCTTAGCGGTCAGAAAAACAGGGGAAGAGAGCATCGGTAGAACATATGTGTCAGTGCAAGCACTGTTCCCAAGTTGTGCTCTCGGATTTCCACCCAAACCTTTCAAGCAGAAATTACCGAGGTGTGGTACAATCCATATTGGGGACGAGCTCTTAAGCTGTCTATCACCCACTGACGTACTATACTCAGCCTCGCTCAGATCCTTATAGGCCTGCACTTCTTCATCTGGGATAAGCGATGCATCAAAAACATCTCTATCTAAATCCGCTATCGCTATCGCCAAAGGCTTGTGATACGGCCCAGGACCAAAATTGACAGAACGTGGCTCTCGACTGGGGTAGGAATCTAGTGCACTACGGAACATAGTTTGGAATGCTCGAGCTGAGCCCTGGGAGCTGTAAGGAAGGACCACATACGGAATACCCCTATCCATGGTATGTGGCATTAACCCACACACCCAACAATTGGTAGTATTCATCACCAACTGATGCTGATGTAGAAGTTGAACGAAGGAGTTATTCATAAATTCCGCACGTCTAACCTGTTCATGTTGAGGCAAAGGATGAAAAGAATGTGGGGAAACAGTGGTGAGGGAGCTTAGTTTGGGAGAAAGAGTAGGTGGAACAGAAGGTAATAACAACGGTACTCCAAAATACACTCCACCCACCAATAGCATAGATACGGTCAGAAACAGTAGGAACACCTGAAACAGAAAACATTTTGTTCGTACAACCCTCCGTAACTCTAACCTCTGCGCCGACATCCTTTCTACTTCCAACAGCTTAGAGAATGCCATCCTCTACAAACCGTCCGTGACGTACTTGACGCACTTCGTTCTGAGTAGCGATTATCAATCCCCAGGAGTTCCCAGGAATCGACAAAAGTAACCGACCTAGCGTCAGAAACCTGCTAAACAGAAAGGAGTACCCGCACGGCCCTACGGTAACCCAGATGGTAGGGTTTCCTCAAAACGTTCAGTTTTATTACAAATGTCTTAGCAGTGAAAAACACATAAGAACTCAAAAAGAAAGGATATAATTGTTCATAATACTCATAGCATCAAAAAGCAAATATACAACTAATTTTCATTAGTCCTTGAACGAAGCAAGTATCGACTTCTTCCAGGTCGAGTTTGCTCTACAAACAATTGTTCAGCTGGCGCAACAGTGTTCGATGAAGTGAACGACGAATCAGACCTTGGGTTCTCTGCTACCGATGACTCCACATGTGGGTTTGGCAGTGACAAATCATCCCCTACAGGTTGAGCGTCACTAAACGGCACAAAGTGTAAAGGAGTCTCAGTTTCCGTTGCCGAAATCCCAGTTCTCACCCAACCGTCTGTTGGTAAGGGGATCGGTACCTTTTTCGTGTGGCTAGCGTGGACCCAGTTCTTCCGGCCCTCCAGTCGAACCGCAGTCCTCGTTGTCAACAAGACTTGAAAGGGTCCTACGAATCTTGGCTCCAAGTTACGTTTCCGACCAAAATTTCGGGTAACGACCCAGTCGCCTGGCCGGAGCTGATGTCCAGGACCCTCTGTTTGCGCCGGTAGAGCTTCAAAGACCTGTTGATGGATTAACCGTAGTTTAGTGGTCAAATCATGAAGGTAATCAATTAGCATTGGATACTCAAGACTATCAAAAGCCTTAGGTCTCGGGACTCCCCAAATGTTCGCAGGGCGGCCGACACAATCTCATATGGGCTAAGCCCTACTCGAGAGTGTACAGTCGCTCTGGTTGATAGGAGAGCCAGAGGCAAGGCATCTGGCCATGATAGACCAGTCGTAGCTTGTATCTTTGCGAGTTTGAGTTTCAGGGTACCATTGTACCCTTCAACCAAACCCGCTGCCTGAGGATGATTAGCGCTATGGAATTTTTGACGAATTCCAAGGCCCATACACACACTCTGCATTACACTTCCCACAAACTCGCTTCCATTATCCGACCACACGATCCGTGGCATTCCATACCGAGGAAAGTATTCCTTCAGCAGGATTTTCGCTGTGGACAGGGCAGTATTATCCTTAAGAGGATAGGCCTCAATCCATCTGGAGAACGCACAAACCACAACCAAAACATACTTCAGGTTACTGCATCTCTCCATATGGATAAAGTCCAGTTGGGTAACCTCAAAGGGACAGACAGGAGGAGCAAAATGACCAGGTGGAGTGGGGGTGCCCTTGCCAGGATTGTGCATCAAACACACCATACAATTCTTAACCACTCTCTCGGCACACTTAACAATACCCTCATTCTTCCATACAGGGGACAAGAACCTACATATTCCTTTTGCACTAATATGTGACAACCCATGAGCCATCGTCACGACAGCTAATACATACGCATCTGGTAACATCCACCTCTGACATTCCGTCAGGTCAACCCAACATCCATGCATATCCAACTTCCCCGTACTTTCTTTCCACTTGGTCTTTTCAGCTTTAGTAGCTTCGTTCTGAATTGCTTTCACACTCTCAACAGTATTTTCACACATACCAGTCTCCGTCGGCCACCTCACTGAACTCGTAACATACATTCGGGTCGTAAAATCCTTAGCCGTTTCCTTAGCAATCTCATCCGCAAACGCATTACCACGACCAACATCATCCGTCACTTTCCGATGTGCACTACATTTAACGATCGCCACTTGTTTAGGCAGTGTAAGTGCATCCAAAAGGTCATTCACGAGCTGCCCGTGTTGGATCTTCGTACCATGCGATGTCATAAATCCTCTTTCTCTCCACAGTCTTCCAAAGTTGTGCGCAACGCCGAATGCGTACTGACTGTCGGTAAACACATTCACTCGCTTTCCTTTGGACAAAACACACGCTCTTGTCAATGCAATCAATTCTGCCGCTTGTGCTGAATTCTGATTCAATCTCGCAGTTTCCACAACCGTGCTCAACGTCACTACAGCATACGCAGTTGTCACATCGCCATTCGGCAATTTGAAGCAAGAACCATCCACATACAAAGTACCATCAGGATCTGTCAAGGAAGTGTTTTTCAGGTCCACACGACCCTTTGTTTCTTCCTCAGTTCGTAAATAACAATCATGTGGCGGTATATCATCTGATTCCATATTAATCGGCAACAATGTCGCCGGATTCAGTACATTACAACGTTTGATCCGTATATGACTTGCCAAAAGGGTCAGCTCGTACCCAGACAACCTTGCACTCGTCAGATGTTGAGTTTTTGTCCGGTTCAAGAGAGTGTCAACCACATGCGGAACCATCACCATGAGCATATTATCCATGACAAGACCTGCGGACTGCCGAATAGACGCCTCTGCTGCCGCTGTCGCCCTCAAGCAACTTGGCAACGCTCTGGCTACCGGGTCTAAGGTCGAGGAAAAATATGCACACGGGCGCTGCTTGCCACCAAATTGTTGCGTTAAAACACTTAACGCACAACCTTCCCTCTCGTGGACGTATAGTGTGAATGGCTTGCTGTAATCAGGAGTACCTAACACAGGAGCCGAACACAACGCATCACGTAGTTCAGAAAAACTTTTCTGACATTCCTCCGTCCATGGCAAGGGAGTCGAAACATCCTTGCACGTGAGAGCTATCAATGGCTTCGCTAACAGTGAAAAATTTGGAATCCACTGTCTACAGTATGACGTGATACCTAAAAAGGCACGCACATCTCTCTGAGTCGTCGGCACAGCCATTCGAGCAATTGCTGCGATTCTTTCAGGGGTCAACCTTCTTCCCGCCTTTGACAATAAGTGACCTAAGTAGGTAACTTCTTGACAACAATATTGTAGTTTAGAAGGTGACACTTTGTGGTGTAAATCACAGAGATGCTGTAACAGTGACACAGTAGCAGTCTTGCAAACTTGTTCAGTGTCTGCAGCTACCAACAGATCGTCGACGTACTGAATCAAAGCCGCACCAGTCGGCAGCACAAATGCATCCAATTGACTCTTAAGAGCTTGGCTGTAGATCGATGGGCTCTCACAGTAGCCTTGAGGTGCACGTTTGAACCGGAAGCTGCGACCTCCTAATGAAAAGCCGAACAAATCACGACTTTCCTCAGCAATCGGAATGCTAAATAACGCATTCTTCAGATCGATTACCGAGAACCATGATGCAGAGGCTGGAATCAGAGTCAGTAAAGCTGTAATGTCGGGTACCACAGGAAACTGCGGGACAACAACTTTATTTACTTCCCGTAAGTCAATAACTAGACGGTACACGGGAGGCTTGGAGGGATCAGTTCGCTTCAAAATAGGCAACACGGGACTATTACACACGTTACCTCGTGTCTCCTCGATAACATCTTTATCGATCAGATCATAAATGATCGCTAATAGTGCCCGTTCACCATCAAGGGAGATACGATACTGTGGTATGCGTGGTAAGCGCGCATCAACTTTCAATTGAACAACATAAGGTGGTATATCCAGCAGGCCCACATCATTGGGACCTGTCGCCCACAAAGAAGCCGGAAGAGAACTCAATTCCGGTGGGAGTTTATCGATCGATAGATACATAGGAGAAATCACCCTCTCACCCAATGTAAGCTCCACACCTGTAGGAGAGCAGTACAAAGTCGCATGTAACCTTTTCAACAAATCCAAGCCCAAAAGATTCTCACCACAACCAGTAGTCAAAATCAAAGGAGCTTCTAACTCATGAGACCCAATCGTAAGGGGCAAGGGGCTAGAAACTGGATTGCGAACGGGGGCGCCAGAGAATCCAACGGAAACATTCGTTAAGCCAGACAAAGGTGCGCCAGGGAGTTTCGAATGCATAATGGAACTTTTTGCTGCACCAGTGTCCAACAGAAAAGGCTCAACGACGCCCAATGCAGCAACTGCAACATAAGGCCCTCTCTGATCAACCGGAACTGATACTTCTCCCTTCCTTTGTCTATGGCTGTCCTAGTAGATATCATCCGTATCAACATCACGCTCGACGTAATAGTCATCCACATGATACTGTGCAGATCTACCAGACGAGAGGTCGCGTCGATCGAAACAATTCTGCGAGTCTGAGGAAGTGGCAAGACGCTCGGCCTGATTCTGAGTAACTCCACGACCTCTACCACGTGAAGCTTGTTGAGGACCACTACGACCTCCTCGAGCTGACACACCATTGTTCCTATCACGGAGAACTGGACAATTAAACTTCAAATGACCCTCCCCTCGACAATACGCACACTGATTATATCCCAACACAAAACGAGGTGCGGGGGAGTCATTTCGCGTCTGCGACCTGGAAAACTGTGATTGTGATCTATTTGGCTGTTGCGAGTCACTGAAATTTGAGCGCGGAGGATACGCTTGCTGCAATAAGACCTTAGTTTTGAGATCCTTCGTTTTCTTATCTGCACGTTCACTTTCTTCCTTTTCTCTATTTTCGTAATATTGGGCCGTAGCCAATATTTGAGCAGTGGTAGAAACAGCCCACGAACTCTCAGAATTTTTCAACTTGTTGCTAAGTTCGGGCAACAAGTTCGATACAAACTTATCAACGAACAACCGTTGACCACCCTCCGAACTCATGTCCTGACCACTATGATCAACAAATGCTTCCTCGAATCTCGTAAAGAAATCGGAGACGCTTTCATCCCTCTTTTGCTTGCACGCGGACAACTTGTCCCAATTGACGCGCATCGCTGGCATAAGCGTTTTCATAAGGGTAATTGTCCTCTGGGGCAGCTCCACAATAAGCTGTTCAGGTTTAGCCCCACCAACTTGCTGAGCGTCTGCCGCCGTAAGGGCAGCCCAGTCACCGCCTAACTCGGCCGCGTGATTCTCGTGACGAATTTTCGCCCAAATCGGCTGAGGCACTACATTGCCAAACAACATGTCAATATCAGCAAGGTTCATAACAGTAGCATCCACTAATTGGGACAGCTCCTTATAATAACCCGCAGGATTTTTACGAGGATCAGGCAAAGTTTGCTTCACCTGTAAAACTTCCGATCGTTTCCAAGGGAGGTGTATCCACACTCTCTGAAAACGCCCTGGGACAGCAGGGTTAGCATTAGGATCACCTGGCATCCACACTGGAGGAACTTCCCGCATAGGATATTGACCAGGTTTCGCCATCCACTCTGCAGTCTCTTCCTAAACAATGCTCGAGGTTGCACTGTACACCGAAAGGATAACAGGCGTTCTAGAGCATCTCGAACCTTATCACCTACAATCACGCCAGTCGTGAATTGATGCTGGAGCTCAGAAACCTCAGACGGTACATTATCGACCACATCATGATCCCACTCCTCCCTCAACGATTTACACATTTCCTCAAACACGAGTCGTTGTGTGGGCGCATTAAACTGAGAAAATGTTTCAAACACTACACGCGAAGTGTATTTAACAGGATTACGAATCCATTTACGTGCCATTTTTACCAACGATTCACGTTCCCTACCATCAGGAAGCTGGCTGCGCCTCTGGGCAACATCTGAAAGAGTCGAGCCGAGTATTGGCCCAAAAAGCGGAGAATAAAGAGTAGCAACAGCAGTCAGGAGACGGCTACGAACAGAAGGAGAAGAGGAAGAAGGTGCAGGCACAGCGACAGTAGGAGTGGAGGCAGTAGAAGTAGACGCGGCACCAGGAGTAGCGGGAACGACAGACTGAGGAGGGACTTGGAGAGGCGCAGTAGGAAGAACAGCCGGTAAAGGAGGATGAACGATCTGCGGTACAAGAGGATTCGGGAGAGCGGGAGGAACGGCGGGCTGACCAGCAGCCGCCAAAACAGCAGGTTGAGGAAGAGGTAGAATCACAGGACCCACAGTATCGGGAGCATAGGGAGGTGGTGATTTCAACAAATAAGATAGTAGCGAATCCTCTATCGCTTCTTCTCCCGTCTTATCAGCATTAGACGGTAACACCGGATAACATTTATCCACCGCCATATGATGAAGTCGAGCACTAATTTCTTGCTCTTTCTCATCTTTGTCTCGCTGATACTGTTCTGCATTTCGCATCACCGTAATAACACCTTCTTTTTTATTTTTCTTACTCTGTTTGATTTCTTTCTGCTTGGCCTCTTTCCGCCATAACCAGAAGGAATCAAACATGGCCGGCCTAGCCTTCTTTTTAAACAGTTTAGCTTCCAAATTATCTAAGACGGCAGTTTCGAAACTACCATGTGATGGCCAACTAAGAACGCCATCATTTTTAGTGTAGGGGACCCAATATTCATTATATACGATAGGACCCACGCCATGGCGACTATAGAGCTCGTAAATTGGAGTTCCAACCGGAGGTATCGGACACGAATCCTCCAGCCGGGAATCCATTCTGCAACATTTGAAAAACCCAAACAAAGTACTACGGCCAGGCATCGTGCACACTAACCGAGTATACAAACTTCAAGGGCTATCGAATTATGATGTCCTCGCACAAAAAATGCAAGACCCTCGGTTTTTGGCAATTGCAATCGTCAAATAAAATCCAACAACTAAGAACCACAAATGCCATGGAACCATGCAAACAACAAAGGAACACTGGGAGCGACCCACAAATACTTAACTGAGAGAACAATGGCGTCACCAGGAAGGCCCGTCTATCGTCTCGCCGTACAAAGGACTACGCCAGGCGCCAAAACAGGTCGACAGTCAGGGCATCAGTCCGTCGCAGCCGTCAGGAGGCGGGAATCTTCGCGGGAAAAGTCTTCGGGCCACTTATTTCGACAACTGGATCGATGAAGCGGGGTGCACCTTCCCTCGGAGATTTCACACGAAGTTCCTCACGATCGTCGGGCTTTGGACCGGTACCGTTGATGTCGCCCAACGTTGGGCGCCAACTGAAGGACTGGGTTATTCTAAGACCCAGCGGTGCCAGGGAACAACACCTGAAACCTTCGTGGGTTACCTGTTCTGGCGTACAAAACACAGAGACACGGGACACTTCCAGCGACGTCAGAGATCAGCGTTTATTTACTGCAGGGATACAGAGGTCACAAGAAGTACACAACGTGTAGGTTCTCGGAGACTGCTTCGATTTGCAAAAGTGGATCGCTCCTTTTATACACGTTTTTGCCATTGCACAGTATGGCAAACAAAGGTTACAACTCAGTTCCCACAATAAACTTCAAAAGAGTCGTGTTCATGTTTCAGGAGGCCGGAACATAATTACAACAGCATTGCCGGTTCCCAACTGTAAAAACATATCATTTCTGCAATAAAACACATTCCATCCTGACCGTAAACACATTAGGAAAAGGGACAAAAACAGATGCAAAGAAAGGACAAGGATGCACAACAGATTAGGAAAGAGTGTTGGGAGTAATAAAGGAAACTTGATAACGGGATCAAAGACCTCGTGTCCAATGTATGCATGACTGAAACAATAGACCGGCACGGCAAGATGAGCCTCGAGCGGGCCATCTGCCTTCGCCGTGTCATTTCCCTCATCGTAAAAGTCACCCTCAAAGAAACACGTGTCCCTCGTGTAAGCTTGGGAATCCCAGGGTCACGAAGCGGACAAAGTCCGTTCGCTGGCTACTTGAGGGCAAGAAACAAAATGGATGCTGCATCTAAAATGGAACCCGAGGGTTCGGATGAACAAACCCAAAAATAAGACGAACCATACGTGGTTGCATAGCGAAACTGAGTACACCCACTATACTCGTCATTTGCGGTTCGTAGACACCAAACTCATCCATATTCGTCACCACTCAAAAGTGTCGTTCCGTCCCACACGGAACCTCAAAGCCATGTCGGTGTAATAACTCCACACAGCAATGAATCACAACAAATGTATAATGTATTGAGGGGATTATAATGATGCAAAATCAAAACCAAGTAGCTGCAGTGCATGCGCTGAGTGTCAGAATAGTAAATATGCACAGCACAGTAAATGGAACAGAAAATAACGGCATCAGTTGCTCTACAATACATCTGCTGTGTCCTGTCCTTGGAATGTCACTGATCCAGTGTTCCACCAGTGATGCTCCAAGGGCACCTGGGCATCTGGGTGGACTGTTGTGGGGAGAGTGGGACAGCTGTTGGAGAGGATTGAAGCATAAGAACTGAGTCTCTGTTGGTATATTAAAGCTCTTGGGTGTATTTGCTGTCCAGCATATTAACTTAACATTGGCCATGTCAAGGTGCGATGGGAGAGTTAAATATGGCAATAATTCCAATTCAGATGAGAAGGGCCCAAAGAGACAACTGGAGTAAGTCGACACAGTCTCCGACCAAGGAAAGCCTCCTCCTATTTGTGGGACTGTGATTTGGGTAACTAGTAGTAAAGCTGTACATTTCTCTTTGTAACTTATCGCAGCTTCATACTTTACCTTTTGGTATCTTATAGGAATCTAAGCTGTGCTAAGCATTTGCTTCTTATTTTGTTAGGAAGTATGTGGTTGAATTATTATTTTAAGGTCTTTATCTTATATTGTTTTTGTTGTACTATTCCTGGTTCCTGTAAACCAGTTTCCCTTAGGAGTATTCCTTATTTTTAGGTCAAGCCTAGTGCAGCGCGCAGTGCTGCTCCAGGAGTGAATTTTAGAAATCAGTCTGTCCTTTTGTTACACTCGTGCTTGTGCTGGCATCCACCTTGCGGGAGCGAGCAGCGACGCGCAGGGGGCCATCTGTTTTCAATTAGCGTGGCCGCACGCGCTCCTCTACCCTCGCTCTCACCCTCGCCCTGCCTTGTTTTACTTCCTTTCATTTGCTGCGTGCTTAATCTTTCCTTGCGGCCATCTCAAAGCACATGATTAACTTTGATGAAGGGGCTACAAACAACATGCACTTACATAGTTTTTAGGTTAATGTTGGCAGCATGTTTTCTGTGTGTTTGCATGAGATGCAAACCAACCCGTACTCTTAATAAATTTGCATGGAAAAACTTTTTTCGCTGGTATGTAAAATACGCTGTGCATTTTAAGTTTATTTTGTTTGTATTTTAGAACCACTGCGTGTATCTACATTTGAGCACTATAGCGAGTCTATTGGTGTTGTTGAGCCTTTGTTTGTGCCTCTGTCCCCAGGCAGCTGAAGTCTATTGTTTTATGCGGCATCCAACAGCTGACATAACACAACAACCGCCAAGCTAGACCGCTGAAGCAATGCAGCGAGCTTGGGGAAGGGCTGGTGAACTGCCCTGTTATCCATGGTGGTAAAATTCGTGATTGTTTTTGAGGGAATCCCTCCTCTTTTCCTGTTAGCTTCTGTTGGTTTTTCCCTTGCCCTTGATAGGTGATTGGTGTTGCGATGTTAAAAGCTTTATCAGCTGCAACAATCTGTAGTCCTGAAGGGGTGGGGAATAGAGTGTGTGCTTCTAATAAAACTACGTCAAAGGAATGCGTTTTTTCGTTTGATGTTTTTCATATGCTTAATGACCATGACTTGTAAGGTGAGGATGTGGTCTTGGTGTGTGTTTAGTGAGGGAGCCTAGTTGGTTTTGAGTGAATTATTCCTGTTTGGTCATAAATTATAGAATCCGTTGTTGGACAATACTGTAAAAGGCTTTACTCATGTTGCTGCTGCCTCCGAGTCCTCTTACATGGCATGATTAGATTCTCGGCCACATCCAGGGTGTATCTTGCTCATAACTTCACCCCACGGCCAATCACTTGCTACCACCCTCTCACACATGCCTTACCCACTGCCACCAACATAACAAGGCACACCAGTGTATACTATGAGTGTATATAGTTTTCTTTATGGCATTGTTCATCTCCATTCATCATTCGCCTGGAACCATCCGGAGCACAGTGAATATATCCAACTAGTGAGTCCGTGTTCTTATTCTGCGGCATAATGCTATGTTTTTGTAACAACGGATTTGTAGTTGTCAGTCTGTTTCTGCAATTCATTCTGTGCCCGACTAGTGAAGTCAAGTTCTTGAAGGCCACTTTTAATTTACACTGGTCATCCACTGGGATTCCTGTTCTAGGGAGTTTTACTGCAAGACTCTATTTATTAGAGGTTTTCCCCGTTAATTTCTTAACCCACGGCGGTGTTTTTGAGCTGTCACAGGTGGTTTATTTGTGAATGAAGTATTTGTTCCACGTGTCTTTGAAAACAGTGCTCCAGGTGGCCTCCTCTCTTTGACATTGTTTTTGTCTTAAATTGATAATCTTCACTTTTTGTTTTAATTATTGACTTTTCAATTGCTGTTAGCTGTGTTTCTCGTAGGTCATCCATGAGTTCTCCATAACAATAGTTTTGCGTATTTACTGCTCTCAGTCAAATGCATCTTATAGCACTACTAGGTTGAAACAAGACAATCAATGATTTATTAGTTCTCATAGATTCAGCAAGATGTTTCCATTCAAATGTCTCTCACATGTACTGCAAGAGAGCACTGCACAAGCAAAGCTACCCACACAGATCCACGCCACACAATACAACCACACATTTTCAATCCACACCACATAATTCAGCACCAATCCACATAATTCAACACCAAACCACATAATTCAACTCAACCCACACAAGTATACAGCACACCACATACATCCAATCCTCACCACCAAATTCCATTCCATGCCATAAAATACAATAGCACACCACATAATTAAACTTCAATACAAACCACTCCACAGAGCAAAATACCATACCAAATAATTATGCTCCATAACACACAGTCCCATTCCACATAATTGCAATACACTCAATACCACATAATTACGATCTACATAATTCCACTGCATGCCATGCCACATAATTCCACTACACAAATCGACTCCACACCATACAATTCCACACCTAATCATTTCAATGCAACCCGCATCCACTCCACTCCAAAACAATACACATGGGTAAAAGACATTGTCGTTTACAACGCCAGTAGCTATAACTCTTTCAAATGCAAGACCAATTGCATTGCAAATGCTTGTTATAGAGGGGCTGTGGCTTGTCCTTGGAATGACACTGATAAAGTGTTCCACCAGTGATGCTCCAAGGGCACCTAGGCAACTGGGTGGAATGTTGTTGTGAGAGTGGGACAGCTGTTGGAGAGGAAGGAAGCATAAGGACTGTGTCTCTTTTGGTGGAATAAAGCACTTGAGTACATTTTCTATCCAGCGTATCAACTTAACAACATCCTTATTGAGGCAATTAGTTTGGGTCTAGCCAAGGGACAGGGGCCAACAATACAATAAGATTGTCAACATTTCAGTCCTAGGCTTCTCATTAGAACAAGAACGCATAGCAACCTACAAGCATAATGTAAAAAGCCCTTCCGACTCTTGCTTGATCCCTTCCAGTGTAATCCAACCTAGAAAACCACAATTTGAGCTGAGATTTGTAACATCAGATTGGAATTAAAGCCACCAAAGGAATTTTTGGGAGACAATGGAAATCTGGTCTTTGTTCCCAATTACAATCCACTACATAAAATGTATTCATCAGTGTCTACCCTTGGTTGAGGGTGGCAGTAAATAACAGAATAACAAAACCAACATATTTCACATGCTGAATTTGTTTTGTGAATGGTATCTGTCATTGTGTAGGCACTACTCTAGGCTAAACGCTAAGAACTTTAATTAGCATGCATGATATTTGTTATAATGGTGCTAAAGGTCACTTTGAGAAGTTTTATTCACCCAAAAACAGGCATGGATAATGGTAAATCTGTATGAAATACTTTTTAGATAAACTGGTGTTTCTCATGCTTGTGAAACATGCCTGTTAAATATTTTAAACAAGCATTTACAATGCAATGGTCTCGGCATTGGTAAAGTTAGAGCTATTGGCATTGCTCATGACATTATTTTTGTTTATGTTTTTGTTTTTAAAACATTTAAAGAAACGGCATTGTTATTTACAATGTCAATAGCTTAATCTGTGTGTGGGTGCAAATGCAATAGGTCTCGCATTTGAGAGTGATTAAGCTATTGACATTGTAAATAACAATGCCGTTTCTTTAAATGTTTTAAAAGCAAAAACATAAACTAAAATAATGTCATGAGCAACGCCAATAGCTCTAACTTTACCAATGCCGAGACCATTGCATTGTAAATGCTTGTTGAGCTGAGTAAGTGATGTCTATGTTTTAGGTTTAATATCCTGTATTTTTTCTTATTAAATTATTCTTCATATTGTGTCTTTCGTCTTTGGTGTTAGTTTATGATTTAAGCTATGGGTTATCTTCCACGTGTTGAAGTATGCGTTAGAGTACCTCCATTCACCAGTGCCGTTCTGTGTGAGAATAGCGCTTGTTGTAATCAGAGCCGTGGTGAAAGACGGGGAAACGAGTTTGCTGGTGCACAGGGCACTTTTTGCCCGTCCTTGTGCACAATGCACCGCTGACGCGGGCACCATTAAGTGGTGCCCCCTTGCTGCTCAAGTCAGATGCTGGCTCTGAGGAGGGCCCGAGTCCAGTAAGGGGCCAGCCTCGGGCAGACACTTCCTGATATTAGCAAGGCCTGAAATGATGGATTTGCCGCCTCTGCCTTTGAACGCAGCCCTGCTTGGACTGGTCTTTGATGGGAACTCATTTCTGTCTGTGATTGATGGCTGCGCCCTGGAGCTGTACTCTGAAGGCATTTCACTGGGTGTGGGGGGAGTGCTCCCCGGGAGGGCTTACTTCCTCCAAGTGGTAAATTGAGGGGAGGGGTTGGAGTGTGAGGAGGTGGGTGGGGTGAATAGGAGGGGGCTCGGGTTGGCTCAGCCCGTAAAGCGTTGCGCCAAATGATCACAAAGAGGAGGGGTCAGGCCCACGTGATCAACTGGTTGGGGTGCAAGGGGGTCTGTTTGCTGTTACTGCAACACAGACCACCCCACAGAACTGCTGCAGAGGGACACTGGCAGGCAGCGCTCGGGACGGGCCAGACCCTAATCTCATTACACTGTTTATCATCTGGAGCAGCGCGCGCTGGCTGTGTACTGTCCGACGGCTCGCAGCACAGGCCACATGAGAGAGTCTGAAGGGGCTCCCAGGCCGAAACACTCTAGTTTCAGCACGGGGGGCCTGGCGCGACGTGATGCCATCATCATCATAATAATAATATACTTATAACAATAACATCAATAACGAAACAGTAATAATATCAATCACGAAACAGTAATAATATTAATCTCCAAACAAAAACAACAGTGACTATTATCGTTGTGAGTATGAATCATTTGCTCCGGGTACGCGTATGCACTAAAGCGCTAAAGATGTCAAAGTACACACCCACTTTGCACTCAGACTGGGTGGGAGCTGCTGCCTTTGGAGAGTGTTAGTGTTAAAGCACCTGGAAAGTGAGGGCGTGGAAGCGCTGCAGAAGATGAGTGGTTCAGGGCATGTCACCTCCCTACTGTTATCCGTCTGGACTCCTGACGCGATAACGTATCCTCTCCCACAGCAGTGATTAGTGTTAGACTATATATTTTATGAGGCGATGCATGTATTAAATAAGGAACCTCTCCCCCTCCTGCTGGAGCAGTGAGGGGGGCTTCTTGCGGCCTGCAGACGAGGGAGTGGCAATATTGCATTTACATAGCGCTTTCTAACCCTGGCGAGGCACATACAGATACCCCTGACACAAGGTGGGAGGAGACAGGGCGATGGCGGGGAGAAGAAAGGTGGGGGGCCTTGTGAAAGAAATAAACAATGGGAAGCCCTCTTGGTCTCTGTGCTGCGCGCTGCACGCCGAGAGCCCTGCTTGTCTGCCTCTGCCAGTCCCCGCTTTGACTTTGCTGCTGGGCAGGGTGAATTCTCACAGGTCATCTGTTCCTGTTGGATTAATTTGATTCAGCGTTTAGAAAACGAGGGCTGGGTGTCGAGCCTGCTAATAGCTCTCTGCTGATGACGTTGTGGTTGGTCAGTGGTTCGTTTCGTTCTCTCCTTAATAAATGAGACACAAGCCGGCGCCATCGTGCCACCAAAGTGCTATAATCTTAAAATATTTTTTAAATGACTTCATTTTCTTTAACTTAAAAAAACAGCCGAGGGCACCGGAAGACACCACCGCCTTTCTCCGAGGCACAGCAGAAAATGCCTCGGAGAAACGCCACGTCCTTTTCGGATTTGGGGGCGTGTTTTGCTGTTGTCTCCTCCCTGAGACTTCTCGCAAAAAACACGCCCCCCGATCCGAAAAGGACGGGGCTTCAACGGAGTGACTGGACCTCTTCTCCAGTGGCTGGCCAGCATTTAAGAGGCCAGCCAATGGAGAACAGGAGAGAAGAGGGGCGGGTGCAAGCCCCTCTTCTCAAAGTCACTCAAACTCATTAAATCTCGGAGCGAGACTGCGCAAGCGCAGCCTTTCGCAGCCGAGACCTAAAAAGCGTGTTGAATAGCAGTTTAGTAGTTACCATGTTATCTCCTTTTTTTTAAGTGTCATCAAAACCCATCCTCCTTTCCTGCAATTAAATCTGAACTCCAAATTCAATATCCCACTTAGTGAAACAATTAGAAAGCCAATACATCAGAAAATAATTAAGATTCCGAATGCATTTCTGTCAATCTTGATTTTTTTGTGCTGAGGCATTTTTTCCTAACTAAACTTTTCCATTACAACTTGATAAGTAGATATATTCAATTTTAAGTAAGTGAGATTATTGTATTTTTTGCTTCTATATATAACTACAAAGCAGTATGCTCTCTCTCTACTTTCAATTTTATCTTGTAAATGCAATTCCATTCCTCACATGCAGGTACTCGGTGCCTTGTTCTAACCTTGAAGTGTGTAAATATAAAGTGATTCTTCCTTGGAAACAAGGTCTAACTTTGTTAACACTGGACAAATGCTAATACTACTGTTCAAAGATTTATTCTGCTGAGATGTAAAGGAAAGGGCTGTGAAAGTACCAGAGCTACTTAAGTTTTTTTTTTATTGTTGGCAAAATTTGCCTGATAAGTGGATATATATATATCGGCAGGCAGTCCATATTGGGTTCTGGTTTAGTTGTGGTAGAGCAAATGGTGATGTACATATGTTTATTTTATTTTCTCCACTTTCTTTAACCCCTTCCATGCGGCGCGAATTCCGCCGCGGTGCTGACCGTTTCTTGCGCGGGCGGGCTCATGACGGAACGGTTCCGTCATGAGCACAGCTCAACCGACGCTCATGACGGAACCGTTCCGTCATGAGCATGGAAGGGGTTAATGGTCAGTTGTATATTAAATATAATGTTTACAAACATTTGCTTTGTGCGGAGTGAATTTGGCCACCAATGTTAACATTAATGGTAGCATCAGCATTTCTGCTTAAGCATTATGCATACATGGCATACACTGACGGGGAGCTCTCGTCGTGCATGAGTCTTGCAGAGCAGGTTTAGGAACATTTTATTTGAATTTTCCAGGAGCTTTCCTTCAGGGGCAGGTTATATCTTATTGTTCTGTATAATTGTGTTCTGCCAAATTAGCACATATTGTTCTCACCTGAAATGTTTTGCATATCGTTTTAGACAGACCTAGAATTTGTGAAAGTTGACATGAAGGCCGATCCAAAATTTTTGCAGTGAGTTTGAGAAGACGGAAAACCAAATTTAGTGAGGGAGGGTTAGTAGTACTTACATTTTTTGTTGGTGTATGGTGCAAAGGGCCACGAGTCCCTTTTGGCACAGAAGGACTCATTTTAAGAGAGTATTCTGCAAGAGGTCCATGCCCGAACCAGCTTGGCAAGGGAATTGAAAGATTTAAATATAATATGATATGGCCTGTTGTTGAGGTAGAGGTGAGTGGAAGGATCATGCTCACACATGAAGTTGGTCCCCGATAGAACTTAAGCGTGTCCATACCCAGAGAATGTATTGTGCACAATGGATGCAATTAGAGAACCTAGGAGGTGTGGATGTGATGCTTATAGCATGTGCAGACAGTTGGCTAAGGATATGTAACAGTAACCAACAGGCTGGTGAAAGTATGTGTCTTTTAAATTTCCCATCATCACTGGATTTCCCATCATCCATCCGCACAGGAAGAGACATCACTTCCTGCCTCCTCCCTATTTCAACCAACTCTTCAGGGCGTCCTATTAACTGGGCGTCATCAGCAAAGGGCAGGCCCAGGCAGGGACACTGCTGTTGGTGCCTGTTAGGGTCAAGAAGTGTCTTAGTCCAGATCCCCCTGTTCCAACAGAAGCTTCCAAGGTAAGATATAATCATACGTCTCACCCTGCACCCCATACTGCCAGTCCCCATAATCACCCTCAGACCTAGGGGACTCAGACACTCATGTAGCAATCACACAACACACAGAACCAACCTCTTACACATCTTACTAACTAACACACACCCTCAAACTAAAATAGAACACACATTCCAAATCATGCTCTTTAACACTTGCTCTGTAGTTCTCCAAGCAGTAGACATCCCAGACCTGATCACCTTTCACAAGCTTAACTCCCTCTTCACCACAGAAATGTTGTTCACCCCCACATCCGTCGTCAACATCCTTCTAAACAACTTCAAGGCTTTTTTGAAAGGTACTGCAAAATCAATTCCCTAATTAAAACATGCAAATGTAGGACAAAGCCTTCAACAGTCTGGCACTCTAAATACCTTGCTGACAATAAACAACCCCTCGGCAAACAGGAAAGGAAGTCGAGAAAAGCAGAACTCCAGAGGACCGCATGCTACTGAAATTCCTCCACGCAACATGCAGGCAGCTCATCAGATTAGCCAAAGCTAGCATACCAATACCGCCAGCAGAAGCAAAACACTTTCAAGGCAATCAAGCATTCAATTAAACCCCAGCCAGGCCCACCTATTACTCACTTCATAGAAAAGTGCAATGCCATCAACCTCTTCCTCAGTGAAAAAATACCGACGATTCAACAGTACATCATCAGCTCCAAGCCTGATTAGTTTCTTATACCCACTCCTTTACATACAGTCCTGCAATTGTCATCTTTCAAACATGGCTCTTGCAGATCTCGCCCACTTACTTAACTCTTGAAAAGCCTCCTCTTATGAAGAAGTCTACCCTCATACTTCATTAAAGCTCTCTCTGGGGCGCTCTTTCACCCCGGCTAGCCATTGCCAATGACTCCCGGACTCAAGGAATCTTCCCAGAAGCTCTCAGTACACGTCATTCTCCTCCCAAGAAATATACACTAGACCCTGATGACCTCACCAACTACTGGTTAATCACTGCCCTATCATTCATCTGCAAGATCATTGAAAAAGCAGTCTATGTTCAACTCCAAAATCACACTAATGCTAACTGTCTCCTGCATGACTACCAGTCAGGCTTCAGATCACGCTGCAGCACGGTGACTGATACATTACACATCGTAGGCGCATTCTCATTGTTTGCTCCGGGGGCACCATTTAAAATGGTGCGCCCGTGGCAAACAATGAAAGCGCGCCCTACTTCCTTGAATGCGCCGCCCCCAGAGCAGCCCCGAACTCGTGCCGCATAATGCGGGCATTTTTATTGTTTGCGCTGGGCGCACCTTTTAAAAGCAAACAATGAGAATGTGCATTTAATGAAATACGGCCCATGATTCCTAAGCTGTGCGCCGACAGTACATAATGCTTATGTCCCCCTCTCTTAACACCAGGCCTTTGTCTCTCTTGTGATTCCGGGTTTGAAGTCTCAGATAACTATTATGCCCGAGGTCCTCTCTCTCTCTCTCTCTCTGTCTCTCTCTCTCTCTCTTACCCAAATCCGTTTATTGACACACTCGAAGGCTCTGTTTGCGTCCTTCTCTCTCACTCATGACTTTCTTGTGCCTCTAGGTCTCTCCCTTGCATGCTCCCAGTCTCTCACACTTTCTCCTTTGTTCCCTCCCAGATCACTCTGGATTCGCTCCGTTACCTGTCTGTCTTGACACCAGGGGGTAGATTTACTAAGATTATGCGCGGGGTTTGCATCACAAAAGTGACGCAAAACAGCACAAAATCATTTTTCTTAATTTACTTTCCAGCGCTAAACTTGTTTAGCGTTGGAAAGAACGTAAAAGTAATGAAAAGCAGACCATAGCGCTGCTTCAAATTACTTTGCACCATGGGGCGTATCAAGGGTGGTGCATGGGCGTTCCCATGCTAACACCCAAGGTTTCTCACGCTAAACCCAATATACTAAATACAGTAGATTGGGTTTAACGTGAGAAAACTGCGCCTGTTTTAACTAGGCACAAGGAAGGAGAAATGCTGCACTGTGCGGCACACATGCAAGGTGGGAAAAGCTTTCCCTCGTGTCTAGTCGTAGTATTTTGTACAGGAAGGACACCCTTCCTGTACAAAACCTATGCAAGACTCACACACACACCCTAGCGCTATGGCGCTAAGGTGGTGCGTGGCGCACGGCAGCTGTAATCCGCGCCGGCACAAGGGAATGGGGAGGCGAGAGCCATATCTTTGAAAATATAGCGCTCTCCTGCTCCTTCTCTGTCGCGCAACACAGCGCAGCCTCGCGGGAGGCTTTGCATAAAATCTCCCCCTTAGTTTCACCCTCTGACTGACGGGGCTGCAGTTTGGTTTGTCAGTGTTTAAATAAAATCCCACATTCTTCTGCAGTGTAGGCCAGATCCATTTGACTTTACCAAGTCTTGTTTTTCCTGTGTTACAGCGCCTGTGGAGATCGGCTGCCATCATTCAAACCCCACTTGGAAAATAAAGATGATGAGGCTGTAGGCTTTTTAAAATTGCTCGTCTGCTAATTATGAGGCAGGCAAGCAATTAAGACCGGTGTAATGCTAATGTGATGCTGACATTTTGATCCCCATGTAATTTACATGCCTGTTGCTGATCCGATATTTCCTCTCTCACCTTTTTCTGCTTCCCTCACATTGCAAGAAATGATGATGAATTGTGTAAAATATAAATCTGGACATCCGGGCTCTTTGTCTTTGCTTCTCTATTTCATGAATGTTTGGACCCTAACAACAGCCATCTCCATCCATTGTGATTCTGGGACTCCGAACCAGTGTTGACTTTTCGTGATGTGTCGGCTTAGTTTCTGTTCATCGATTTTTGCTCACCTGTGGGAGGAGGTGGTTTGAAGAGAAGACCTTTCTGCTGATGTCTCAGACATGTGTGTTTTGAAGTTTATTAATTAAATAACATCTCTGTTTGCTTCTCGCCTCAGAGAGGCAGGCACGAGCAATCGATGAGGAAGAGGTGAAAAGGTTGCTAAGAGTTCTTAGACATTGTCAGAATGCTGACTACAGGACCACTGTGGTATGGATTGAATTGAGCATTTCCAACTTTCAACAAATAAGCAAACATTTTTAAATGGAGGCAGGTGAAAAAGGGATTATGCTTTTGTTTTCCTGGAAGAGGCTCGGTAAATTCCTTAGAGGACTAGTTCCCATGTTACAAAGCAACAGAAACCGATGTCTTATGCATTCTGCTTGCAAATGGACTTCGATTATTTCAGAAGAGATGTGGCAAAGAGGATGAGAGTTCAGGATGTCTAACTGGTTCGGTGGTATTTGTTGGCTTCGGATGCAACTCGGCGGCATTTTGTTTTTAGGTCTCGCCTGACCCAGCGCATGCGCTGGTCTGGCGAGACTTATTGAGAGGGCTCCAAAAAGTGCTACCAGGCCAGCCTAGAGCTACAGTGCATGTGCACGGGCGCGCGCGCCGCTTTTACCGCGATTACTTTCACTTTCGCGGCCGCTTTGATGTGCGATCGCGATCACTTTCGCTGCCGCACGGCCGCTTGGCATAGCCACTAGGTCTCGCTTTTGGGACCTTATAAGTATTTAGTTATGCAACTGTTGCACGGCTAAACACTTATAAGGTCCCAAAGGCGAGACCTATTGGCTATGCCAATGCTTGTTTAAGACTGTTTATGAGGCCATGACACCATCTCTGATACTGCAGCAGCCACTGGACATCGAAAGGCATCGAAATCCACATCGTTCCATTTCCCGCCAAAGCGAGAATCCCCTTGTTTTAGGTCTCGCCTGACCCAGCGCATGCGCTGGTCTGGCGAGACTTATTGAGAGGGCTCCAAAAAGTGCTACCAGGCCAGCCTAGAGCTACAGTGCATGTGCGCGGGCGCGCGCGCCGCGCTTTACCACGATTACACTTCACTTTAGCAGCCGCTTTGATGTTTGATCGTGATCACTTTTACTTTCGCGGCCGCACGGCCGCTTGGCATAGCCAATAGGTCTCGCTTTTGGGACCTTATAAGTATTTAGTTATGCAACTGTTGCATGGCTAAACACTTATAAGGTCCCAAAGGCGAGACCTATTGGCTATGCCAATGCTTGTTTTATTGTTGGCTCCTGCACTGAAGCAGCAGTATTCCTGGCAGTGAGTGAGTGGTAATGGGGAATACAAGCGGGTGGTAACTCAAATATTTGCACTACCTTGTTGGCCTGATACCCCTCTTTGTGCCATCACTGCAAAGTCCATTGATGCCCTGCCATGGGCGCCAATAGCGCTTGGATAGGAGTGTTGCTTTTGGTATGTCTTACTAAATTCACCCTCTAAATAAGTTTGCAAAAAGGGTTTGATTCTCTGTGCATCACAGATGAACTTCTGTTGTGCATACCCAGGGTAATGGGTTGCTTGACACAAGACAGTGTACTGTATTTTTACCTATGAGTGTATAGTTGTTGTTAATGCAGCTTGGTAAAACAAAGCCTCCTTATTAACCGTGCCTACATGCTGAACTGTAGCTAACATTGACCTAGGTATCTACACTCAGTGCACTTTGGTTTCTCACTATTCCTCAATGGGATTTTCTTAGGTGAATTCTGCTTTTATGTTAGCCAGAAGAGCTGCATTTGTTTCTCTCATAGTTCTGTATGTGCTTGCTGACTTCTGAACTATAAAGATTTTTTTGCGTGTTCTTGTAGGTGTCACACCACCAGGGGCGGCTCCTCTGCATGGCGGAGGAGCTTAGCCCCACTGCTGCTACCCAGCAGAGGCAACAGTGAAAATGAAAATAAAAGAATTTTATTATCATTTGCTTTTTTACTGTTGCCTCTGCTGGGTAGCTGAGGCGTGGAGTGGGGCCATCCTCCTGAGCTTCAGGAGGAGGAGTTGTGGGTGCTACTTAGTGCGCATGACAGTTTGGCCAGCAGTTTTAGACATGCACACTTAGCATTTCTCTACCTAGCTGTGTTGTATGTAGTGAGATGGTATTCAGAGGCCATGGTGAGCTACAACTTTGGCGACCCGAGAGCAAGCTGAACAATGTATTAATTCTCAGGGTGGGAAGATGAAGATAGTGGTTATGCAAGAACCTAATTCCAGGATGACTGACATAGATTGCTAACAAAGTGGCTTGGCTGGAGCCTGAACATCAAGGCCCTTCAAGATGCTGGAGGCCTTTATTGTGGTCTGTGTGTCTGTGGTGAACTGGGCAGATATGGCTGTGAGAACAAACCGAAAATAGGATTGTAGCTTGTAACCTGCAGGTATTCAAATTTATATTCAATCAGCTCAACTAACTGATTTATTTATTGACAATTTTCTCTTGTCAGATATTTTAATACAACTCACAGAGACATTATTACTTTGATAGAGTGGAAGGAATTCATGAGTTTTGTTTACTTTTCAGAACATTGTTTTCCTTGACGTGGCGACCTGAAATTCCCCAAACCTCTACTTTGTCAAAAAAACATCATCCCTCCAAGCCTCCTGCCTTTGGCTTTGTCACACCAGTATATTATAGTTGTCTACGCTGCTGTGGTTGCTGGAAATCTCACACTCACACCTCCGGAAATCTCATACTCACAACTCCGAGTCTCACTTGCTATATGATACATTGCTGCTGGACACTTCAAAAGTGGTACCATTATCCTAGGGATGTGCATAATTTGCTTTAGCATAATCACGCGAAATGCATATCGTTCGTTTCACGTTATATTTTAGTACAAAATGCATCATTACGTCAATTTTTTGAGAAAGGACGCATCAAATAAAGGGACAGTGAACAACAGCCACTCTCCTCTGTTGTTCCTGTGTGTTCATGGTAAATGTTTGGTGTATTTATGGTGTGGATTTATGTGAAGTGGCGTAATGGTGTCATTTCAGGAATTTCATGTAAGAAGCATAACGCCAAATTATGACATTTGCACCAGTGTAATTTAAATTTCGCCCAGGCCTACATTATCCCTGATGAAGCTGAAGGTACCTATTCGAAGAACAATCTTCTCCTCTGATACCTGATAACTTGTTCTAAGTGCACCATCTCATCTTGACCCGGGGGAAAGGTGTGCTACACATGAGAGTATAGCTTTTTTCGGGATCCAAATCCCTTTCACCAGAGACTTGCATTGTCAAGTTCAGCCCAGCTCCTTTACTGTTACTGTTAGCAGGTCAATCATAATATATAAGAATTTATGTGAAGTGGAAAAAAGACAAACTATCAACATAAATTAAGATAGCTGATTTGTATTTCAACAATCAAACACAAAATAATAAACTGATAATCCAACAGAGGTGCTCTAAGTGACTGCGAGGTGCAAGTGCAGTACAGTGAGACATACAACACAACAAAAAGGTGTAAGGAATACGTATTTACAATACGTACGTTGTGTCATTACCCTTAGGATACATGAGTACATCAATAACAAACCCATTCATATGGGCATTTGAGTTTGAAAGTCCTTCAAGTAAAGATATGGTTAGACCCATTAAATGTTGTAGTTTCGACCACCTTCACAAAGAATTACCGGGGGATAAAGAACTGGTAGAAACCTAATCAGATCAATCTGGATCAAAATATCTCATTGATTGTGTGCATCAATTTCTATTTGGTCAAATAGCAAGACGAATGAAAGCGCACTGAAAAAAAGCTGGTCTCAAACCCAACAACGCGCGTTGGGAGCTACCAGTTGTTCTGGTTAGGTTGCTACCAGTTCTTTGACCTGATGAAGACCCCTGGTGCAGGAATTTCAAAATGTTGTGAGTTCCTACAGACTGTATAAAGTATAAAAACATGTAACTCTTTAAAATTTGTTTTCGATGCGTTTCCAATTAAATAATTTTAGTTTTATGGTGGTTAACCTTTTGTAAGTTTTATTTTCAAATCCATATTGCTTCCAAATATTTTGTTCAGCCACTTTTCAAAAGTTAGAATTTAGTAGGGATCCTATTTTAGGAGAGGATTGATGGTGGATTAGCATCAGTTGCGGCCGGCATGACACGCGGGTGGGGTCGCGCGGGGAGTGGGGTCGCGCAGGATAGGGGGGGTCGCGTGGGAGACGGTAATTTAATACAAAACAAATTAAAAATACCTTCCTGCCGGCCAGGTCCCGTGTTGTCTCCGCTTTTGCTCCTGCTCTCCTGCCTTTGGCAGGAACAAGAAGCCGGCAGCCAGGCTCCCACCCCTAAGCCAATCACAAGTCTGCAAGTAGCGTTGGGACGCCGCCCAGCCAGGGGCTAATGGCCCAGTCATGTTCTTCATGTAGACTGCATTGCAGCCTGCATGGACAAGGGCAGAGTGCATATGGATGGTTTGGTCGGCCCCAGTGGGCTGACCAAACCAGTCATGCTCACTCAGGAGCGGGCCTCCCCTGCCCGGCCCTGCTCGCACCGCAGTCCCCCCACCTGCCCACCCACAACCAAACCCTTCTGCTTTCTCGCAGTGCGAGAAGCATAATAGTTATTGCCATTTTATGCTCCTGCTCCTCGCACTGCGAGAAAGCAGTGGGGCGATGCTCCTCCACCCTAGTGGAGGAGCCGCCCCTGATTGGCATACCACACAACATTTTAACAGGCTTAAGTGACATATAGTCCACTCACTGAGGGAAATACAAGTGCACGTCATATGAGAATAAGATGACCTTGTATAGGTACAGTCACTTTTAACTGCACTTGCTATTAATATGTCACAGCTCTCCTTGACCAGTTAATGACCATCAGGTTTCTGGGGATGCGCTGGAAAGGATAGATTAGCCATTAGAACCAAGCATATGGATTCTGAAGCCTGATCAAACTATACCATAGATTATGATACACTGGTTAAGGAAGAAGATGATGAGTCCAAAGGGTGAAAAGCTGTTTCACACAGCTTCAGCCAACACAGAATGTTGACAGGGGTACCGTAGAGTGTTTGAGAGTTCCATCTGACTTGCCTGGAAGCAGAGGTGCAATTCCTTGCTGGTATTGACATCAAAATTGAGAAGACAACATTCATTCTTCCACCTCTTACACCAAGGTGCTATCCTTCTAGTCTGATGCTCTCGAAAACCCACCCACTTATGTTCAGACAGGTTGAGATGCTTCACGGCGCGTTCGATAGTCCTTTTCCTCACATCGTGGCGGTCTAGCTCTTTTCCAGGGCATTTCATCTATGAAGTGGTTTTAAGAATAGAAGAATGCATGAAGTGTTGTTTTTATCACCGTGTGATTTAAAGGTTTTGCTACAAAAAGACTGTTATTCTGTCTGGAAAGGTGCATGCGAAGATGCCTTCAAGTTCAATTGTCAAAGCTTTCCTTGTTCATGGTATAAAGGCAGGATCATTTCGAAAGAGGTCTTGAGCCCTTCTTCTGCAGGCATCTTTCATTCTTTTTGTGATAGTGTTTCTGTTTATGTACAGAGAAGAATGTTGCTTCCACTTTGTGAGAACATGTCAGTGTTTAGTGGTCCACTCTTTTGCATGATTACACTCATTTACTGCTGTATAATTGCTGTGTTTTGACTTAAATTCTAATATTTTCCTGCGAGTGAGCATTTTAGGTGGCTGCCTGTGCAAGACAGATCTGACAGAGAGGTTTATGTGGGTTGCATGACTACAGCATCAGTGGTGTGCTGTGTGTACTGTACAATGGCTACACTGATATTTTTTGTACCTTTGTACTTTGAGGTAGCAGACTGGCTGAAAAGGAAAGGATTTCAAGCAGACCTTCGTGACCAGCTTTTTCGCTTGATTTTGTTCATTTCTTTCTGAAGTATTATTTTGAAGTGTTTTCCTGTTTCAAGTGTTGCTCTTTCTGTAGTTGTCTTGCTATTTCATGTGTGTGGTGGTACTGACGTGAAGTGGTGTCTTCATATCAACATTCTGACTCTCCTGTGTTCTCCAGCCATTTCTGCTCACCATTTCAAATGCCACTCATCAACATGGGGAAAGGTTTCACACTCTGGCAATAGCAGGTATTAAAATTCCACTTTAGGTCTGGCTTCGGAGAGCTTTAACTGTTTACTAGATCTCATGTACATACATAGAGAGGGGCTATCGGTTGTCTACCTTTGCTAAAGCCATTGGGAGTATGGACTCTCAGTAGTGATGTATGGAATTTTGCAGATTGTTACTTTATAGTAGTGATAGGGAAAGGAGTCTGATTCCAGGATCACAGCTGAAGAGCGAACCGCTGGTCCAGCTTTATCGAGGAGAAGGCCATTGTTAGAGGGCTCCAACCAGCGCTGGAGTCTTCACTCCAAAGGTCGCTGAGGCTAATCTTAGAATTAGAATGATATGACATTTTGATTATGGCTTCCACATTCAGGATCAGTTCTGAATGTCAGCCCTCCCAGGCAGAAGGAATGATTTGCTGTGTCCTCACTTGGCATCCATCTTTGTAAGGCTTGTGATGTGTTGGATATCACTGAGTGAACACCAGTCCTATAGAAGGAAACACTACATATGACATGTATGCATTTAGAACATAATCTGTCATGGTGTGCAACAAAGTATTTGCAAGAGCGCCAGCATCCCAGAGGCATTTAGCTTACCTATTGTAAGTGCCTGGGCATGCTGATGCCTACCTCAACAGACATGATCACATCTTATTGAGGGGGACACCTAGGCTATCATCCGAAAATAAGAACCATTTAATTTATAGCATTTATTGTCATACTGTTAATGCATAAGATGAACTATGCATAGTATAATTTCAAAGGAATCAATTCCCTTCATTCTATGTTATCAATGCATATTATGAGCTTCAAATTATTTGATGCCAATCAGTTTATCCTTAATGTTGACAATTTCAGGACATATTCTTTTAATATTTTTTTTAAAGTGGGTCCTTCTTCATTTATTTATTTAATTTTTCTGTTTTCTCTTGTTCATTCTTGAGTCACTTTAAGAGCATTATAATTATTATTTCCAGTTATAGATGTTTTTTCCTCTTCTAGATGTCCCTGCCTTTGCCATCATTCCTCCTTTCACTCTACTGAAGAATGTAATTCTGCTTTCACCTCCTCTCCCCCCAATTGCCTGCCTAAATCAGGGTCTATCTATTTCAAAATCATCTAACCAACCAACCCTTTCCAGAAATGCTGCTGGAACCTTTCCAAATCAACTTCAGAGAAACACCTGGAATCTCTCTTTGCTGGCCAGGGGCATTGGACATCAGTCTCAGATGTGACCTTTTTTTCCTTCATTTGACACCTCTCAGGACTGAAATCTTGAATGATATGAATGCTTAAACTTTAATTTTCCTCTGGACTCGATTTTCATCTTTAGTAACAACAGCCAGTCAGCTGACAATAATGTAGAACAATCTGATATTCATTTTCTGATCAATCGTTCATCCTGGATTGTTATAACCTTACCTCCAATGTATATGGCTATCTCAACTTCTCTGAATCATCTATATCCTCCTTATCTCTTAATTCCTCTGTCACATCCTAGGAGATGGAACCTGGATCCATAACACGTGATTATGTTCTTTCTATCCAAACTACACTCATCTAATCTGACTGACTCAAATATTCCTCATCTCTCTCCCTAGAATATTTCTACTCCTTAAAAAGCGGCAACTTGGAACTCTTTTTTTTGTTGCAGCTTTATTTAGCATGAACTCACCAAAAATGTATTGGAGCGCTTTACAAGAGCACCAGTTTTACATTACACAAGGTCACATTCATTGTTTTTGGGCATAGAGAAATTAAGTGATTTGCTCAGAATCATATGATGTTGAGGCAACAGCGAGACTCAGACCTGATTCCACGGTTCCAAAGTCGGCAAAGTCTTTGGTCCTCTATTTCTCTCTCTTTCACTCTCCAGTTCACCTTAACCAGCCATTCACTTATTTCCTACGTCCTAGAACTCCCAACTGTCTTTACTAAGTCCCTTTCTAGTTTCTTTTGATCCATTACCTCTAACTTCTTTCTTCAAACCGTATAATTGATTCTAATATGTAATTCACTTTTCAAAGTTTACTTCCCCTGCACCAATCTTTCTTCTACGTTTTGTTCAGTTAAATCACTTCCTCATGAACCCCATGTTTTCATTTTCTTTCGACCAGTCCATCCAACTACCAAGAACTCTCTCCCAAGTCACATCTCAGTAATTTGGTTACCCCTCCTCACTGTAGGAAAATTAAGCTTTCTGCCTCAGCCTTTCTAAGATATGTTTCATTGCCCTGAGCAGGATTAGTCCAAGCTTTCAGATTTCTTACTTTCTCCACTTAATGTACGTAACCCGAGCTTTGTCCCTCTACGTATGTCAATATTAGCCTGGTCAACTCTTCTAATATTATGTACTGCGGACACAAAGTTAATATTATTTTTCATCTGATGAAGTAAATGTACCTCTATGTTTAACATTCCTTAAACTCTGCAGTCTAATGACTCCATATTATCTCACCCTGCCTCCAATATAATTGGCGATCAAACTGTTAAACATAATATGCCACCCTGCCAGTCACAATTCTTGGTCAAATCAAATCAACTAATATTCTTTGATTTTCCTAGGAAATTTTAAACTGCTTCATGGGGAGACTAATGACAATGTAGGCAATTAGTGTATCTCTTTTGTTATAGAGCAATGATCTCACTCCACACTTCCTTAAACATGTTTGCCTTCTCCTTCCAACATAGCACAACTTAAATTATCCACAAGCCTTTATTAGGAATATATAATTAAAGTGCATGAAATCTCTTATCAGCTGCTAAGGATCGACTTATAAAACTCTTCAAAGTAATTAATTTGGCTAGCCTTTCTCCATTATCACACAATCAATGTTCTAGATGAGAAATGCAATCAATTTGCCCTCAATTCTTTAATGAGTATTGAAATCTCTCTGCGTCCTCTCTTGAATGCTGAAATAAACACAAACATCTCCAGAATGCCACAATGAATCCCAACAATCATTTCACTGATTCAATTCATGGCGAGCCATTTAAGGACCTGAGTTATCACTTGTTCTATTTAACCAAACCTAATGGATGTGTCTCTTGATCATGATGTCTTTCATGGTTGCCTTATTGCCTTAAAATTGGTCTTACCCCTGTTGAAGAACTCTCTTCTGATGGCAACAAACCTAACATTACCAGCCGCTTTCAGTACTTCCTTTCTTTGCAAAGGTCATTTACGCTTTAAATAAATTCACAAACGGAATTGCATATTTATAACAATTCAACCTTAGGTGAATTTCATTAGGGTTTTACACTGGATCGTAGTAGAGAGACTGTCTTACTTTAGGTTGTGGATGTCTTACACATTCCTAACACTGAAACGTTTAGTGAACTTATTCCTCTTGACTTATCTGCTGTCTTTGATACTGTCATTTCATCTACTCTTGTTTGTACTCTTAAAGACTATGGGCCTCATGTAGGTAGCATACCAGTTACCACTTCTAAAATACCGAACGTTACCGAATCGGTATTTTAGAAGTGGTAACTCGTATGTAGGTAATGAGTCGGTATTTTTTACCGATTCGTTACAATTCGGTAATTACCGAATCGGTATTTACCGATTCGGTAATGAGGCATACCTTCCCATTGATGGGAAGGTATGCCTCATTACCGAATCGGTAAATACCGATTCGGTAATGGTGGAGAAAATGCAAGGGTGGCAGGGTGTCACATTGACACCCTGTTGCACCCCTGATTCGGCCATGTGTGCACATGTGGCACACATACATGCCCTAAGGGCATGTATGTATGCCACATTGCACACTGCTACGCGCTTCAAAATGCATACACACATACATTAACTATTTACCACCAACTATAAGTTGGTGGTAAATACCGACTCCTAAACACACCCACACACTCCCCCTACATATCATTTCTGGAATCGGAATTTACCGATTCGGTAAAACTACCGAATCGGTAAAATTACCACATCGGTAACGTTACCGATTCGGTAATTTTACCGATTCGGTAGTTTTACCGAATCGGTAAATTCCGATTCCAGAAATTGACCCCCTACATACCAATAGCCAAAATACCGGTCGGTAACGGTATAATTACCGAAAATCGGCCGTTACCGACCGGTATTTGGCTACCTACATGAGGCCCTATATGACTATAACCATTGTATTGCTCTTCTACTCGTTAATGGGTTTTCTTCAAAGTAAATTAAAATGTGTAGCTCCTCTTCCAACATGGTTAGCTTGCTACAGCTCTCTTAGTTTCTCACGTTCAATATGGCTCTTTTTGATTCCGTTTGGCATACTTGGAATCTGCCCCTGTTTTGCATTACTATCCGCAACCCGTCATAGCATTATTGTTATTGTTTACCTTTTATAGGACTGTATTTCCAATACATGCCATCCAGTGAGTCTAGTGCTTAACCTGGTTAGACTTTTGATCATCTTGGACTTCGGTAAGACAGTCTAACTCTCTGCTCTTCCTTCATTCATGGCTATTGTCCGTAGCCTACCACTGGTATGAGGACGTTCTTGCATTGCCTTTCATTCATTTCCAGTATTGAGGCACAGCTCCGGTTGGGTCCTTTTGCATTGATCTGTATAATTTACCTTTATCTTTTTCTTCATTCTTTACCCATTATATCTTCTACCTTCATTCCTTATGCACCTTTCATCTATGGGTATAGTAAGTTCACCATTCTTTATTTCTTTATTTTTATTTTTCATCTTTTGGCCGTTCCATTTTTCATCTTTTGTCATAGCTCTTCTTCCTCGTTTTTCATATTTCTTTCTGGTGGTCAGCTCTTTTATGCACATGTAATATTTGTAATGTATTTGTGAAACTTGTGTATATTTAAGTTAGCATTTGTAGAATAGTGACATATAGATACAATGTATTTTGTTTTTACAGAAGAAGTACTTTGGAGGTGGCTCTCCTGAGGAAGGCAGTTTATCTGCCGAAACGCGCGTTGAGACATCTTGGAAACCACCCTTCAGATATAGAAATCCATGAGATTTAGTGCTGTAATCATTTCCCTAATTTATGTGTGTCAGACATCTAATGAATTTAGGATGCTGACATTCTATCATTCACATCACAATAAGAATTAGAGTATGAAGTATGAGTGTCTGGATGAATGATCATAGTTAGAATGTATTACAGCCCGTGTTCTGTCATTTATATGTTTTATATTTAAAAAAAAAAGACTATATATCCAAAAAAAAAACATGCATTGTAATAAGTAATTTTGTATTTTTCTATCTCTAGTGTTTAGATTTTGTATGAAGTAGCCTTAGGAACTTCACAGCATAGTTTGCTACAGAGAACATTGCAATGTTCAGTTTTGATGTTTACTTCTGCTTTTCTTTCCCTCCTCATTATAACTGTTTCACCCATACACTAACTGTAGACTTCCTCTTTGCCCTAATACGTAATAGATTCCTGCCCATGATGATTCTATTTCTTTTTTTTATCACCTTTGTAGGTATTGACTATTTCTGCGTGTTTTTCTTGAATCACTGTGGTAAACATGTGATTGTTTCTACTTGTTCTCATTTTTAGGTTTCACCTACAGTGCGCATGCGTTGTCAGTGAAAGCTATTCTTTATAAACAAAAAAACTTAAAAACGGGCTTCAAGCCCACCCATTACTTACCAATACTTACCATTAATTTGCTTCCACATCACTCTCTTTTACTTGCTTCTTATTGATAACGCCTCCAATGGGCTATTCACCTTCCCTTGCATTCCTCCCAAGGCTTCTGTCCCTCCCTTGGAGCATGAACCTAGCACAGCTTCCTGTTTGCGGCCAGTGTCCTTTCACCGGCCGTGTGCTGCTCCAGGTAATTTGTTTCTCCCTTTTGGACAGGTTCTCTATAGGAGTACATGGTACTGTAGAGTCTCCCTACCCCCGTCCTTCTCCCTCTCCCCTCCCATCCGCCTTGCTCCCCAGTCCTCCTTCTGCTGTTTGCTTCCCTGTCCCTCTCCCGCTCTTCATTGTTCGTTTTAACCTCCCACGCCCTTCTCTCGCGGCCCGTTGCTTCGTCCTACCTCGTGTTGCTAGCCTTCTCATACGCGCAGTTTTTAACCATGTTGCACAGCAGCGCTGGCTGCTCTGCAGCATGGCTTAAAGGGAAAAAAAGGCAATATGACGCTTTTAATGCTGGTTTTCTTTTTTACTTTAAACCATACTGCACAGCCACTCGCTGCTTTGCAACATGTCTAAAAAACATTGACAAAAAATATTGATCCTGCATAGATGAAACCTATGCTTAAAGTTAATAAGTATATGGACACCTCTTGAGAGTGGCAGTTGCTTGCACTTGCTGGAAACTTCATTAGAAAGAAAAACATAGCAAACATGATGAAAGGTTAGTTGTTTCCAGCACATTTGTATTCTGGGGGAGTTGACTGTCCACATAAATCTGCCTGTGCTCGTAGCGGCACTAAATAACAAAACAAAGTATTTTTTTATTTCAATATAGTTTTTTTATTGTTTTTTTTTTACAACATTTAACATATAAACATCAGCGCATTGTCGTTACAGGGTTGCAGCCCTCATTGGCTGTGTTAATGGTAGTACAGTTTCACAATAATATGAGCTTGACTGCCCCCCTATCCACTGTCGCTGTAAGAGGAGAGGAGTGTGAGGAAAGGGGAAAGGAGAGAAAAAGAGGTAGCATACAGAGTTTTACTTTCTTCTCGTTAGTGTCTTGTTCCTGTGGGGGTGTGATACAGAGGCTATTGTTTCATTTTGTTAGTACTCTTCATGGCGGTTCATATGGGTCTAGGAGCTCGTCCAAGAGCGCCCACATTCCCCTGTAGGGTTGTCTCCATGGTGAGTTTCGCAGGGCAGTGTTTTCAGCGGCTCTAAGGTACATCACCCAGTTGAGCCACCCCTTGAAAGTTGCCTTGGAGGTGTCTTTCCACTTGGTGAGTACTATTTTAACTGCCGCTGTTAGTAGGAGATCCAGTAGGTCTCTGTCTTGTTGTGAGTCTAACTCTGTGGTCATGAATGCGGTGGTGAGGGTAGCAAAGTCTGCTTTTAGTGTGCATCCTAACGTCTTATTTATGAAGGTGAATATTTTCTCCCCAAATTTTTTTACTTTGGGACAGTGGTAGATAAGGTGTGCCAGGTCCCCCTTTTCCTTGTCTCAATTCCAGCACTGGTCATTTTCCCTCAGGCCTAGAGTCGCCAGGCGAGCCGGGGTCCAGTATGTTTTGTGTAGGAGTCAGAATTTAGTCTGCGCTAAAACCGAGGAGATTTTGTTTTGCGTGGGGGAGGCCCAGAGGAGTTCTTTCTCGTTGAGTGTGGAGCCGAGTTGTTTCTCCCAGTAAGTGATTGTTTTGGCGTTAAGTTTGGAGGAGCTGGGTCGTAGTAACCTGTAGAGGTGTGATACCTGGTGGCCTATTCTGTTGAGGTTCGCCATGTATTGGATGATTGAGGGCTTGTGCTTTGCGAGTTTCGCAAAGTATTGGAGTTGCCAAAATAAATAAAAATAATCTTAGATGAAATTAATCATACATATTATTCTAATACTTATTTGTTGCACATACATTAAAAATCAGTCTGGATTTTACTATTTGGTGGAGTTAAGTAGCAGAGGCCGACATCATAATTTCTCCTAGAAACCTACATTCCAAATGTACATTGTCTGCAAAAGGATTGCAATTAATGCCGCTTATACTGGGAAAGTGGCAGAACCTACCAACTCCAATCATGTGCATTCTTTGCTTTTTTCAATGTCAGCATTTCTTAATGTCTTATTAAGACGGAATAGAATTACCTCTAATTATTTATCATCTGTTCTTCCTGCCAACTCCATTTGCTTCGTTTTACACGTTAATCTTGCCAGGTTGAAAGCCTTTTAGGCTGATCTCGGTATCGACTGGATGTATTTGTCATCTTTGGTATCCAGTCTTACACATTACTGTTGCTGGAGAACTTCTGGGCCTTACATGACATAATCTCTTGGTCCGGTCGTCAAAGATTTTTCTCTATTGGTCGTATGAACCTTTTATAGCTGACATGAAGCATTGAAAGGGAGAAAATATCAATAATACTATTTAACTTGTGAAGCCCATGTGATTCTACAGTAAGGACCAGTAATGACTGAATAAAGGGTTTTATTTGGTTTACCAATCAATCCAGTAAATATGAAAGCCAAATGCGAATTCAATACGTACATTAGTACAATAGACAAAGTGAACTATCTCAGATGGTTGAGACAACAGAATGAGGTACAGAATTGTGATACCTTGAATTATTCAATAACAGATAAAAGTGAGCAGGTGTTCCATAAAAAAAACATACCTTCTGTACTCTAAACACGGGCCAAATATAGAGTCGTCTATCAAGGGTCTGTAATTTGGTAGCTTAGAAGAAGGTGTCAGCATGATCAGACTGCAGTAGAAGTCAAAACCAAAAGGAAATAAGTGTTTGGCATAAAGCGTCACATTTGTATGAATAGGACAAGTAGGGAGGGTTCTACTTCTCTAAGCCTAAAGGGACCTGTCCTAACTCAAACTATGGGAACAGCAATATCAAAAAGTAACAGGAGATTCAGAAATGTCTTATCTCTCTCACACCACCAGGAACCTACTTGAGTGTATCTGCAATATAGCTCCGAATTCCCAATGCATCAAACTAAGGCTCTGAATTCCCAACCCATCAAACTAAGGCTGCCATTTTTAGCCTTGAACATCTTGCCATCCTAGTACACGATGAATAGAAAGATACTTTTGACCATTGTCCCTGCACATTCACTGTCAAATGTCTCTCAGGTCTCTCTATCAGTTGTCTAACACATACAATAACCCTTTCTCTAGCCATTGAAATAATGAACCTGCAAAAAAAGAAACGCATGCTAGCAAGCAAAACACATTTCAACTGAGGCCTGTAATCAGGATAACTTTAGTTCAACATTCAATGTGTACATCGAAGAAACGGCTATACATGCACATGTGTAAATTTAAAAGAACTGCAAAATGTGAGCAAAAGAATACATGTTTAGATAGGCAAATATAACTTGAAATGTAAGTGTAAACGTGAATGAAGTATACATGATTCATGTTTTAACTGAACATTAGTGTACACACGTATACAAATCTGTAGTTCTACACTGAATGCATCTCAATAACGTGTTTAAAAGTTTCACACCTGTCAATAAAGTTAAGGCACCCAATAAATACAATGTCATATGCATGTATATAATTGCATTTATGTGACGTGTCAGGGTGGAGCCTAAATTACACCGCTCCACAGTTATTCCGTCTAAGGGTTTAACAAAGGTCCCTGCAGCACACTGGTTCCCCGACCCATCAGGGAGGCCGATTCAGCCCAAGGCCTATGAACATTTGTGAGATATGTGAGAATCAGGGGCCCCTCATTACATTCTGCTGGGGGGGGGGGGCATTTTGTTTTATGCCTTGATTCCATCCAGCCAAGTGCAATAAGCTGTTGTAATTGACATATCTAAAGGGGATAAATTATGTCTCTTGATGTGACGTTCATCAACAGGAACCTGCCATATAGGCCTAGCCAAATAGTGTTGGAAGCATGGTGTATCATCTCTCATCTTTTTTTCTTCATATGATGCTGTTTGCCAGATCGCTCATTGCTTTCAGGGACACCATGTTCAAGTCCTCAGCGTTGTCTCCAGGTTACTCTAAGTGGTTCACTTGAAGTGAACCAAGACTACAACTTCTAAAATGCATTTTACTCCCCCTCCCGTTCCCTCAGGTCATCCACTCAAGGCAACTTCCAGATCCCACGTTTTAAACTGACGAGAATGGGCGGACGCTCCTTCTCCGTTGCTGCGCCTAAGCTGTGGAATTCTCTTCCGACCATGCTTAAACATGAACCATCTTTGTTAAAATTCCGCAAAGACCTCAAAACCTGGCTCTTCTCCCATTAACAACTCTATGCGTAATCTCTATTCTATTGGCGCCGGGAGACCCCTTGTGGGTAGCTGCGCGCCTTATAAATCTAATTACAAATACAAATATGCTAAAGAAAAAGCCAGGACTGAAAATGCTGTCCCTTATTCATATGGTAATCTTGGAGGACGCAGACAGCTTTTACACAGACATGGTTAGCTTTACCTTCAAAGTTTGAGGAGTTGCATATGGCATGTCATGTCTATCTTTTGTGGTCAAGGCTTTGGTTTGCAAATACTGAGAAATGTGTTGAAAACACTTCCATGTGTCACTTTGACCATTAGCTTGTGAGGTATACTTTCAAAGTTTTCTTTATGACATATTTGCTCGCCCATTCCCTGACAGGAAACACTTTCAAGTTCTTTCTCACAGTTGCTTTGATTTACTTCTTTGTTCTTTTTTCCTTTTTTAGTTTATACTTTCATGGGAGCATTTTGGCTTCAAAGGTGCAGTATAAATTGATATGGGTAGCTATTGACAAAGCCATTTCGCCGGCCTTTACACCGACCCTGTAGACTTCTAGGAATAAAATCACTTTAGAGCTGTAATAAAGATACTACCCAGAGCTTTTAATAAAAAGCTAGATAATTAGATTTTTTGTTTGTTTTTGTGTTTTTCGTTTCTAGGATTAACAAGGTAACGCGCTGCTTTCAGTGTCCGCTCAGTGTAAGTTTGATAGAGTGACAGGCTCGTGGTTTAATATGTGCTAATCAGAGCTTTTAATTACATGTCTACCAATGAATCGATCATTTAAGCAGTGTCTCGTTCTGACTGACATTCCCGCTGGCAATCTTTTTAAGGCACTAGCGTGCCATACATATGAAGCAAAAATAAATGCCTGTTTTGTAGCGTAAGAGAGAGGCACTGATGTTTCCTTCCATTGAAGGCTATTGATTTTTGGTTTAGCTTGCATCATAAATAGAGACTGGGAAAAGTATCACTCAACGATTGTTTACATGGCAGCCAGAGAATCAATTTACTCTTAGTTTAAATGGCAACCTTTGCTGCATCGATTTTATCTAGGACTCCTGTTTGTCTCTGCAAGACTAATGTGCTACCTGAATCTCTAAACAGACAGGATTAGAACTGTGGCTGAGAGTGGCAGAAAAGGGAGACCATCTCTAGGCAGGAACAAATTCTTGTGAAAATTGTGTGTTGGGCATGTCTTGGTAGTAAAATAAAAAGAGGTGAATTTAGTGGTTTAGACATTAGACATTTGAAACAATAAAGCAAAAATGTGTTTGTAAACCCTAATACTACTGCAGAAAAACTTTTGTAGTTTGTAATGCTGCTTGAGTTGTTTTTGTGAATAAATTAGTTAGTTTAAATTGAGTTATCGGAGCGTTCAAAAAGTAATGTGCTTGTGCGATGAAATCCTTTTGTGGTATCGTCCCGTTATTCTCAACCCACCCGATGTTTCCATCTTATGGTTGGATCCAATCTGAATGTTGAGACGGAAAAGGAGCGTGAAGGTGGGAGAATTGCAAGTTGGCTGATGGAGGTTATGGTAGTGGTGCTTTAGGAATAAATACTTATTCATTATCGAAGTCTCTCTGTGAATCTTTATTGTGGGACTTGACACCTTTAAAAAGTGACTTTCCTAATTCAAAATAAACTTTACTGAGAAAATTGTTTAATACCAGTCAAAGCAATGAATACATAGATTTAGGCCTGCTTAGCAGGTGCTAAAGTACTTGCTATTTTAAGTGCAAAATAATGTTTTCAGATATAAAACATTTTCGGTGTAGTTGTGCCGCAAGCCTTTTTTTAAATTTATTTTAATAAGTTTATTGAACGAAGAGAAAAGCATACAGAAATTCATGGCAAAGTGTTCTTTAACAAAGAAGGTAGGCACTTTAACTTTTTTTGATAGCAAGTAAACCAAAGGATAACAAAGCTTATCTCCGATCGGATCGCAATAGAAGGCAGTTCCAGTATGTGGTATCAAGAAGAATTAATAAAGATGGTGAGAGAGGAAAAAAAGAGGTAGAAAAGAGGGAACATGGAGAAAAAGAGAAATATTCCACAATAAAAACTTACTAAAACTATAGGAAAATTCCATGGAAACATCATGGTAAATATACATAAAAATAGTAAATAGACAATGTATCGTAACTACCACAAGCAGTCTTAATATTTGAGTAGTCATCACTGAATGGTACTTCCATTCGGGTTTGGCATTTTCTCCCAGTCATTAGACTGTAAGTAAGACCCGTCCCTGAAAATATTTTCAAATAGTGGTCAATAGTTAGTAACCTGTATTATCAGCTGCAACTGTGGTAGAATCTAATAGGACACGTTACCACGCAAACTTTTACAACGCATGCCTTTACAGCGCCGTTTTTACTTCGCATTATCCATTAGAACGCATGATTTTACAACGTATGCCATCACAAGGCATGTTTAGAAACTACACTTACAATGCATTCCATTACAACGCATACCATTACAACGCATAATACTTTTAGGGCAGCAGTAGTGTAAGTGTTGGATAGTGTAGGGGCCAAAATTACTATTCCCACTCCAGTGAGTGCAACAGTATGGTAAGTGTTGGATAGTGTAGGGGTAAAAATTACTATTCCCACTCCAGTGAGTGCAACAGTAGGGTAAGTGTTGGTTAGAGTAGGGGTAAAAATTACTGTTTCCCATTACTGACCTTAATGCGTTGTAATGGCATGCGTTGTAGAGGCATGCATTGTAATGGCATGCATTGTAATGGCTGCGTTGTAATGGCATCAGATGTAAAGGATGTAACGTTGTAATGATTGCATTGTAAAGGTAGTGCATTGTAATGACTGCGTTGTAATGGTTGTTTTCCGGTAGAAACACTTTCATTGCTAATTCAGTGCCCTTGACAGCCTCTCTTTGGGTTTGGAGGGGAAGTGAGATATTCAGGAACTGCTTATCAATGGATTGCTACAGATCTTGTGTCAATTTCCAGACATGTTAGAAGATTTTACGGATATTAGGTCAAAAACTTCATGCGAAGCTCCATCTAGCAAGAGCACCAGTTTCTAAGTTCAAATTTATTTCTAGTAAAAGGAAAAATATGGCATCGCAAGTATCTGCCGCTCCCTACTGGGTTAGCTTTGTTAGCTGCCTCATTATCAATAAGCAAGGCAAGCTCACTTTACATCCACTATGGCTATAGCAAATGTTCTCCCACGTCTTCCATTACTTTCTTTTGAAAATAAGACATTTTCAGAAGAAATAGAGGGATATGGTATCAGCTCTGATAGCTTCAGTATTTCTCAGCTCCCCAATTGATGCACAAGGCAATTTCTTTGTCTAAATGTTCCATAGTGGAGGTTGAGGTTGTTGAAGGGAGCGTACTAATAATCGAACTCGTAACGTGTTTTTGTATAGCATAATAGCGTACCAAACCACACCTGCTATTTCTAGGTATTTAAACAACAGGTGTTAGCTCTTATCCAATTTAATGGAACACAATTTACTGACCTTGGAGGTTTGAGTAGCTGAGTTGGCATTGCAGATATTACAACTTGTGACTTGCCCCTCCCTAGGCGTCAGGGGTGGACATTCAACTCACTGAGATCTTCTTTGAGCAAACTAACACTTAAAACAAGCCTAGCAAACCCAGACGTTGCCAAACAGGGGCATCACAGTAGTTGGAACAATCTCCTGCTGATAACGGGATTCACTATCTATCTCTGTACGTAGTGGTGAGATTGTGTATAATGTACTCTGCTTATCTTGAGGTAATTCATCTCAGTAGTTAAAGGCTTAATAGAACTACTTATCCCAGCTTCTAGCTTCATATGGAAATGTGTTGAATATACAGGATTGTAAAATATTTAATTTAGGAAGGGGCTGCTCCCTTTATTATGGTACTAAAACATCTCTGTACGTTTAGCGTAATGGCCCCACCACAGATCAGTGCCTATAGGTGAACGCTGACTAAGCCAAAATACCTTGGCAGACAAAGAGATTTAATGTAGGTTGGTCTGAATGCAGCAGAATGAAAACAGGTTTTCCTATTTAGCATCAAAAAAAATGTTTGTAATTTGACTACTATTGAGTGATACAGTGTTCTGTTTCAACAGAAAAATGATAGAAGAAAGGACGATGCTTTAAAGCTCACAAATTTCATAGGGTTCCATGTTACACATCTGTAAGATCGTGTGCTAAAAGTCAGTGGTACACAAACCTGTGAAGGACAAGTGCCTCATTCAGAGTTAAGTGATAATGGAAAATCTTTTTTTTTTGTGGTGGAAGTGCTAAATCCTCTGGATAATCCACCAATTTTCCTCTAAAATAGAGGTTGTACGGTGGAGGAAAATCCAAGAGTGGTTTCTTTACTGGATGTAGCATCTCCCCCACAAATTAGTCCATTTGACATTATCAAATGTCTCCAAGTTAGCGCTTGGTATCTAACTCAGCAAAACATGAATATGGAACCTTCCTTACTGTTACAACTTGTGAAAGTATGCCACATTTTACCTACGGAGAGGGTCACTTAAATGGTTAATTATATAGTATGCAGGCTATCACTGATTTGTTCATTTAGTTTCATTCTTTCACTTTATTTTGAAAGTAAACATTAGATTCCTGAACCTGTAGATTGGGATCAACATACCTTTTATCTGATCTGAGAAACATGCGACAGTTTGGGACAGATTTTCTAGAAAATGATCATGAAAAGCGGTGAGATGTGTAAACACGATGAGTGCTTTTCTGAAGTTGTAGGAGCAGACACTTCTAGGCGAATAAGCCACGTTATAACGCATGCATTTAGAACGCATGCCATTACAACGCGGTCATTACAACGACCACGTTGTTAAATAGAAATACCATTACAACGCAATTACAAAGACTTGCTGTAGAGGGGCATTGGAACAGTATGATTTACTATTCCAACACCAGTCTGTACAACGGTAGGGAAGGTGTTGGTCTTAAAATCCAAGAACCTTCTGCCCCCTACAAGTCGTTGTAACGGCTTGCGTTGTAATGGCATGCGATGTAACAACGCGGTCGTTGTAATGACCATGTTATAATGGCATGCGTTGTTTCGCATGCGGGGTAAATTATGTTTTACTTCTGCGCTAAATGGTTCCTTATATGGAAAGGGAGCAGGACAAATGTTGACATTTTGTTGCGAGTCAATGCATGTTGCACAATGGAGTCACAAACGGTGGTGTAGAAGTATACATAGCAATAAAATATGTTAGCAATATACAAAAGTAAAGAACACTGAAATACCGGTGCCTGAAACCCACAGGGTGATAGAAAAATGCTTATATTTTGGAAATAAAATTTCCGAGCCTTTTTGTACGGGTGAAAATTGATCTATCTGAGCACAGCGGTGTACGGTGGACTGTGGAGAGATGAAAAGAACAGTATAAAAGAAATGTGTATCAGGCATCAAATGGTCAGCCAGTGTATAAAATTCAATTTATTTGTTAATCATGATCTCTCTAATACTTCTTGTGGTGGGGGCATCTGGGTCAGATGCTGTCTAACCTATGTCTTATATTTTTAATCAGAGTAGGTCTCATGGGATAGTTTACAGCTACGAACAAATGGTATCTAATAAAGCAGAACTGAACTTTCCAGACACATTTTGTTCAGTTCACGGGTATAAAAATACCTTCCCTATCTGTACTGTACAATGGTAAATGCACATGAGATAAGGTATGATTCTCCTCTCTGCTGCCTCTGGTAGGACAGTGGGTCTGGAGAAGGCGGGCTTTGCAGGCCTGAATGTGACAGAGTCCAGGATGAAAGAATGTTTTCTAGTCAACAGTGAGTGATGAAAAAACAGAAATGCCGTTTTCTTCATGAACACGGCTGCTGAGGTATCGAGGATGATGTATGTATGTTTGAATATGTTGAATTAATTTGGTCAAACTTGTGAAGCATCTAGGGAAACACGTCGAAATCTTTTGCTGTGTTTTTTCATGTTTTTGGAGTGAATTTTATTATCCATCTTGCTTATAGGTTCCCCCATACCTTATATTTTACCTCTTACCTCACTTACCTTGGTCTTACTACTTTTTTGTGCTTTGTATTCAATTCCCTTTCTGTTTCCTACCACGCTTGCAGCCTTAGACTTAGCTGTAAGTAAAATAAAATATTCGAACAGCTTAAAATTTTAATGAAATGTGTGGCCAACACAAAATATGTCTGGAGTTGATATATGAACCATTCTGTAAAGGTAAGAAAGAATAGCTCTGGCCATTGCACAGAAAGCAAACTTTTTCCAGGAAAATGTAGAACATATACTACGTCACCTAAACAGAATATCACAAGTAACAAAAGCGTTTGGATACAAGGGCTTTTCTGTGTGAATGTGTTTTAGCTTCGGCTATGTCAATAGCATTGAACTTAGCAGATGGTATTTCGTTACCCATTGAAACTCGGTATATCGTCAATGGAAAGATAAATGTCAGAGTTGACCCTTTTGCCTTTGAAGCCTATTACTTTCATAATACACTATTTTGAAGACGCGTGTCTGAATTTGTATTTGTGTTAAAACATTTTAAATCAGCGTAAAATCAGTGGTTGGAAAGTTCCTTCGCCATTGCGTTTCATTTTCGCTGCATGACCTCCGTTCGCTAAGTGCTGGGTGATTTTAATTTTTTTTTATTTTTATGCTTGGCTAGTAGCTTACAACTTGAATTTGAGTGCTGCACTCCCAGCTCTGTGCATGTGTGAGTGGGCAGACATGGTTTAATGTGACAGTGGTAGATGTAGAATTGACACACCATGCATGCATCCCTCCTCCAGACCCACATCATCCTGGGATTCTGTTTGTAGGCCCCTTGATCCTGTGGGACGTAGGTAGCCTTGAACAGAAGATCATAACCAGATCCTGGTAGCCAGAGGTAAGCATTTGGCTTAATTCAGCAGCCACACATCACTCATCTCCAGTTTTCTGTTAAGTGCTTTGAATATGAACCAAATTTTCAGAGCCTCAACTACCCAGGAACCCTGACCATTTTCGACAGCCCACACATACTAAGCAAACCTATTTGTTTATATGCAGATACAAAGGATTCTTAATAACAATAGAGAAAAACTTTCTCTAAATATTCTATGGTGCAGGCGCCTTCCACCTCCTGCGGGTGAACCGGGATTTTGAGAAGTTGGGTCTTCGGCTGCTGAACTTCACAATTTAAACCTTTCCTGGCACCCGTGGGGATAGTGGTAGCTTCATTCTTCCTTTCTATGCACCTGAAAAAAATGACATTTTGTAACTTCTATGTGTGCTGCATTAAGCAGCACACATAGAAGGGACAAAACGCCAGTTAAAGATTGTTTATGTGCAGGAAGGGGCACCTTCCTGCACATAAACAATCACCCCCTCAACGCAGACAGCCTTGCACTATGGTGCAAGCGTGCCTGCTTTGGTGCTAGGCTGCTAAATTTAGTGCCAGCGCAGGGACATACACAGGGCTGCACCATTTTGTTATAAATATGGTGTAGCCCGGCGCTTCAGAAGTGGCATAGCATGGCGTTAAGCCAAGGAGGTTAACGCCACGCTCCACCATTTTGTTGTAAATATGCCCCTTGGTTTGTGCAATCACTATTGTGCTTGGGCTCAGTAGGACAGAAGAGAGGCCCCCCGTGCACTCCTGCCCTCCAGCGGAATTCACTCTGTTCTGGTGTACGTTTGTGAAGGGGTGGAGACCGGCACAGCCAACTCTTCCGCACAGTGGCACCGCTGTCACGTTTTACCCCAGCCCCCACCCCTTCCTCTGGTGTTGCCACTGCACCCATTGTGCTGTGCACATCCGTATGCTACTGGTCTTGTCTTAATCATGCTGTATTTAGTAAACTGATCAATGAAGGGATTTGTGACAAGATGTCTGTGTTTCTGCAGTTGAAGGAATAAGCATTACAACATCCATCTTTTTTATGTTTGAAAAGCTTTATTCAAGGAAATGTTAATACAAAGACATCAGCATAGCCGTAAGAAATAAGCAAATATAAGTAAAATAACATAAGCAGGCTAATATCATATAGAAACGAGCAAAAGCATTTTATACAGTTTTTAAGGAGAAAAAGGGAAAAAGGGGAAGGAAAAGGAAGGGTAAAGAACTAAAAAGGGGAGAAAGGGAAAATGGTGATAACGTATTATGAAAAAAGAAGAAATAAATGTATATTCGAAACATAAGTGCTGTAAGCAAAATACCAATCAAATAAAGCTTAGAAGAACAACTATCACAGTAAATAAATCGTGTACTATTAATATAATAAAAGAAGAGACAATTTCCTCAAGGCGGTTAAAATTTTTCGGAAGTGGTACGTGATACATTCTTTCGAACCATCCGATCTAAGGATAAGGTAAGAGGCAACCAGAAGAGATCCCTATTGTGCGTAGGATTACAGGAAGAGGCAAAAGCAGTATCAAGCCTATGAAAGTGACAGAGAGAATTCGACCAAGAACTTGTAGACATCATCCATCTTTGAAGCAACCTCTCGTTGGAGTGGAGGCCACAAGCAGCATGTTACTCTTTTAATTCATTCTTGGATCTGCTTTTTTTCTCTTACTGCCGCCATCAAACCACTTGTTCACTTTCTGGCTTATTTGGTGGCCCTTTCCTTTGAGACTCCCCAAAATATTGGGCATTGCGGATTAAATAAATTATGTAGTCGCTAGCTCAGAATTTCAGCAGATGGGGGTCTAGACCAAGTGTTTCCAACGAGTAGCTCGCTAGCTACCAGTAGCTCTCCAGCTACCTGTTAGTAGCTCTCCTGTGTGCAGCACAACCTACTAATATTGAAGCTTTTGCTTGGTTGAATTGTTATATATATACTACAATTTAAAAGTATGTACTCAAGAAAAAATGTGTCAATTTTCTGAACTCATAAGCTGATATTTCTCGAAAAATAGTTGTGTTTTCAAAATGTTTTTAAAGCTGTTATTGAGTTGGGGCGGCTTATTACTCATATTATTACCTTAGTGCCAGGGGGGTTGCCGCTAAGGCTTTTATTTATTACCCATACATAGTCATTTCAAATTGTAATTGGATTTTTTACATTCATGCTGGAAACCCTGCCTCATGCACTGGTGTGATCACTGCTGATGATCTTGGATGGGGTGGTCAATATTACATCACTAATATTAGTAGCTCGGGATGATTCTCATTGAACATAAGTAGCTCTTATTAAAAAGAAAGTTGGAGACCCCTGGTCTAGACTATATGGTAGTAAAATACACACAGGTCTTGGATTTGTTAGAGGACCCAGAATATCTGCAGCCAGCAGTTATCCTGCAGCAAGAAGGCTCTTTAAATGTTTCTTGTACATCAAACCTAAATGCCAAACAAGTAATTCAACAATAACCCTTACATAGTTTCCACTGAATGAGGCACTAACTGCCTGCTAAACCAGTAAATAAAAAGGCAGGAAGCTGAGATGCTTATGAAGAACATGAGACATTTCTATTGATTGCACCAAAAGTGAAACTGTGGTTGCTGGTGGTTAAATTGGAAAAGCTGGCACTCTTATGCATGCATAGTGATTATGCTGCACTGTTGATGTGTGGGGGTTTCATATTCAGGGGCGGGGATCTGCTCTTCTTCAGGCTGAAATGCTTCTCACCCCTCCTACTGGGCTGCATTTGTTATTCGTCCCGCACGACAAGCCCCACGCCTCCATTTCATTATAAGAGCCATTGATTAATAACGAGTTAATAGTTTTTGCAAACAAGCTGAAATTGTTGATGGAACATCCTGAGATGCTGCCGCTTAGATAGCGCTTGATTGCTGCTCTTATTAATTACAGAATGCTAATTCTGCATTAGCGTCTCGTTACATGTTTGTTGATTCATACCACATTACACGGATTGTTAACATTAGTGAATGGGATGAGCTACCAAGAGCCAATTGAAAAAGGTTGATTCATGGGGAAGGGTGCTGTGCCATTTTCTGTGAACATAAGTGTTTGTAAAGCATCCCATTTTGTTAATAAAAGGTATGTAAATGGAAACATACCACGCTCTGCTAGATTCTACGTAGTATAATAAAACATTTGAATGTTGGGAGCTCCATTGAAGACAATGAAGTAGCTCAGGGCGTACAGTGGCTGGTATAAGCATTCTGCTTCATCTTCTTCAACATTCCAATGTTGTCTTTCTTTCTGGTTCTCCCTTTTTATTTAAAAATATTCTCAGTGGGTGGAATGTTTCAATAGTCTTATAGCCCTTCTGCCTCAGGCTATACTGGTTGTTAAAAGTCCTCTCTCTTGTTGTAGGCCCTTGCCGTAACTAGGGTTCACCGATATAGCCCTCACCAGCTGAATATAATAATGACTGTAACTTATAATTTTCGAAATGTCTTCTATGCTCTTATAGCACGACCCCCTGCATTTATGTGTACTTTTTGTCTGCACAGACATTTTAAATGGATGCTGATTTCTTTTTTTTTACTAGAATCAGCTTTTTTTAACTCTAGACAAACGGGTTAAATTTCAGCATTTTTTAGGACTTTTTTCCAGATGCTTTGGAATTTAAGATGGAATGGTAGTTTGGATATTTTGGTATATTGTAAGAAATACCAAAAACAGGTGGGTTTTTACCCCTTATTGAAGATAAAACATCAAATTTGCCTACCTATTTTTTCAGTTGTTATTTTAGCCCTATTTTTATTGCAACTTGCACTGATGCGAATCTATGCTAATAAAAAGAAAATAATCAACTTTATGCATAGACCGTAAAATCTACTGAGCCAGTCAAATTTGATAGTGCCATCATCAACAACAAAATTAGTCTTTTTCCTTTTTAAATCTTAAGGATCAGGTTTTGAGATCTTAACAGCTGAAATTGTTAATCTGTCAATGCACCACTAATTCATCTTGGATTCTAATCCTCCGCTAAACTCAATTTGGTTCTATTTTTCATTTTGAGTCATTTGACCCTAAATTGTTATGTCAGGTTGACTTTACTTGCATTTCCTAATCTCGCTAAGATTCATCAATTTCACTTTTTTTCTTGCACGTCCCTGGAAGATCTAAAACCAGTTTGGAATAGTAGCACTGAATGAATTGTTGAGTTTCCTTGACATTCTAAATATAAAGTCCCTTTCATGGTGATCACCTGTAAAGTTTGTTAACAGCATTCTTTTTTTATGTTTCTTTTATATAGATGTTCAACAGCAAATAAAATGTTTTTAGGGCTCGTCTCTGCGCATGCAGTGCACAGCACTGCTCGCGCAGGCGAGCCCTTTTGTAGGGGGTTTAGAAACGGACCCTGGAATCGCACACGCTCGTGCGTGTGCCTTTCCTTTTGGGTTCCGCTATTGGGCTTTGGGTGCGTGTTTTTTTTTTAACAGAGCACGCAATAGGCCAAAGTCGGATGCATTGCTCCGCCCATGGCCTATTGGTGTCTGTTACGCGCACCAAAACCCATATGTTTTCAATTATCGTGCCCAGACACGGGCGTGATAATTGAAAACACATATGGCTCGCAGTGGCACGCGCGCGCACCACTCGCGGGCATGTTTTTTTTTTTTTTTGTTTTTTTGCCTGCCTGACCCTGGGTACCTCTCTTTTCTTGGATCACAGTGTGAGTGTGAGTTTTACAATGTCACTCACTGAGGCCCACATTACTAGTAGACCAGGAAGGATGTGTAAATTAGCGCACTGCTTCAAAATGAGTATAGGAATTCAACAAGTGCAATACCTAGCTCTTATTACACGTTTTGCTCTCTAAAATAGACCATGAAGTATAGATGTTGGTGCTTGGCACACCATAATCCACATGTACTATTATTTACTAATCATTTTCTTCAAGTCAAAATTAGCAGATTTTCTGAGCTGAAATTTACTGGGGGAAATTGTGGGGGATGTGGTAATTACCACAAAACTTGTCATTTTGATCTCTGTGCAAACAGGAGTTTGCACAGAGACTATAAAAGAACGGGTCACTAAGCCAATCATATTAAGGTTTGAGTGTGAGTCTTATATCTTGGGGCACAGTTATTTATGAGAAGTGAGTCTCAGATATTGACCTCACTTGTATGTTGTGAATCCCACACGTCGATTACAGTCACACTCACTGGCTGTCACTAACCTCTTGGATCACAGTCTTACTATTGGCCAATCTCAATTGTCTCATTAATAGAGCAAAGGACCTTCGGCCATACTCCTTAAATGTCAATCTGTGACTCTTCACCTTGAAATTTTTGCTGGGGTCCTGCGTAGGTCCTGATATCCCATCTGTTTTCCTGGGGAGTTGGGAACTTAGTGGCCATGAGTAGTATTTCAAAAGATCCGTCTATTTAAGGTTGTCAATGAAAAAAAGACGAGTTTCTGCTGAGAAAAAGCATGTCTTCTTGCTTCTTGCTAGGCTTGGGCAGAATTTCAATTACGCCAGAGTAATCGGAGTATTTTCAGTAATTCCGCTTTGCTCTTTGATGCAGTGTTACCTATAATAATGTAATTACTCCTGCTTGCGTACTTAGGAGTAACTTGTGGGGGGGGGGGGGGGTAGAATCCCACAGTGAGAGCACATATTCTGTTGCATTTACCACTGTTTCTATTTTGGATGAAAAGAGGCGTTTTTGCTCTAAGATAAAAGCGCTAAATGCAGAACTACTCTTTTTGTGTAATTCTGCATAATCTCGTGCAATTTTTGGGTAATTTTGCATGATTACGCTACATAGAATTATACAAGTTACACTCACCGCTACCTTATGCCAGTGTCCTACTCCAGTGATGAGAAATCCTGATTGCAGAGAGGGGGAAAGAATGGAAAGAGATAGTGGGAGAACATTGGTGGCATAATGAAAAGAGAGGGCAAGGGAAGGATGGGAAAGAATGTAAAGAGATTGGGAAAAATAGGTGGGAGAATCAATAGAAATGGTGGGGGAAATAGGATAAGGAATAATGAAAAGAGAGTGGAGGAGGTAATGGAAGAATGAAAAACAGATTGGTGTGTATGCAAGGTAGGAATCACCATTATCGTCACTGTGTTACTAGAAACAAATGGAACTAGAACTATACGCGTACACAGGAGTCCACGAGCCCTGAAGTTCCCAGCCCTGAGCACAACACAGAAGCCGTCAGTTAACCAGACATAGAGACAATCCAGAGGAAGCGAAAGTCAATGGATGAGCTGACCCCTAGGTGTGCATCATGGGATGGAAGACAGGCAAAGAAAACAAAAATATGCAACTGATCGCACAACGTGGCAGACGTGGGGCCCCATTTACGAAAGTGTTGCAACGCTGGGGAAAACCAGCCATGCAACACTTTTCACTGCGACATCCTTGCAACACCATGGATGCGTCGTATTTACACTACGGCGCTCCATGTCTCAAGGATTGCACAGATACATCAGGAATCCTGACGTATCTGGTGGCATAGTAATGACGCATTGCTAGAGTGTGTCGGTAGCTTGGCGCAACTCCAGCAATGTGTCATTACACATGGGGCGAGTCCCATGTTTAAAAGACCCTGTGTCACTCATTACGCATGCGTGAAGAAGGCGTAAGGATTGTGACGAAGTCAAGTTGTAGGAGTGGCAGTCAGTGCACAGAATACAGGGCAACTGGAGGTAGATGAGAGGCAGCAGGCGGGAGGTCAAAATAAAACAGGCATTTGCAATGCAATAGGTCTCGCATTATAAAAGTTTGAGCTATTGGTGTTGTATTATTTAGCAATGCCAATAGCTCAAACTTTAATAATGCGAGACCTATTGCATTGCAAATGCTTGTTTTATTAATAATGGATTTTCGCTTCGGATTAAAAACTGTGTAAATAAAACTTTCAAGTTTGCTAAAACCCTAAACCTCTGTAAAGGTATTTGTTAAGCTGACGGATGTCTGCTTTTCATCCTTACAATGCGCTTGTGAGGTTTACCTTTACAAGGAAGCTGCGAATCATCCTTTGAGGAACTTACCTCACAGCAAGGGGAGGGGCGGTGGGGCGCTAGGCCTTGCTAGCGCAATAGTTCTGGCCTGTCCCATCTCCATCTCTTGTTCTGCTTCTCTGGTATGTCATGCGAGGCAGGGCTTTCATATCCTAAACATACATGTTACATGCAAGGCAGGCCTGTTGTAAACATTACTGCGTTCAATGTTAGAGGATGCGTGTGTGGGCGCGGGGTCTGGAAAAAAATGTTTTACCTGTTTGAATAGTAAAAATAACAGGTGTGATCGATCTAAGGTTTTCAGTTTAGAAACACAATGTTTTTTTTTGCCATTTAAACTTACAGGACAGAACACTTTCTATTTTAGTGGTGTAGGCCATCCAATCCCAGCTGGAGGGCAATATATCCCTGCAGAAATCCATCTTGAAAGAAAAAGTGAGAAGGACTATTAATATCCATGGCTTCTGCAAGGGGCATTTTATACCCATTTCCTTAGCCCGAGTGACCCATCCTTTCTCTGTAAGACACCGTTTTAATAAAGGTGTTTAAGGTCTCGGGGCAGAGGTGGGTTAGATGCATGGCTCCATTACTGAGATAATGATGCACTGAACTCTGATTACTGAGCAATTGACACCTTAAGGTGTGTGGAGAAGCAATTCATGAATTGTCATAAAAAAGCTTCGAGAATTGATAAAGCCATTTAGGTTGGATGGCTGAAACCATTTTAGATAAATTGGACTGGAGAAAGACTAGTTGGTTACTGATAAGTGATTAAATGTGTGGGGCTTTCTTAACTTTTGCTTTTCAAAGTCATGGCAGGATTCAAGGAAGATAACTGCGTGAAAACTAACCACCAGTGTGCCCGGGTGTTGGAAAACCACACTCCCACTCTGAAAGGGTGGTGGTGGTCTTCCGGACACACTGTGGTAGCTTGGCTCGAGTGGTCAGGAATCAGGCTCCGTGCTAAGCATACGACATACCCAAACAATAACCATGCGTGCATCCGTTCCAAAAACGACTCTACACCGTAAAAATTGTGAAAATATCTTTCTTTTCTCTTAGTTGCTGATTGGATAAAATAAATAACAATCACAATATACAAACTTTTTAAATAGTGCAGGTCAAATAAATACTGGCTTAATGATTCAATAAATAGGGGTGATCATAAATACTGAAGGCATAAATAAAAGTGCAATACATACAGGCAATTAAATATTCTGAGGCAATAAATACTGTAAACCAATAAATATTGTGCATCAATAAATACTGTGGACCAATAAATACAGTGAAGCAATAAATAGGTTAAATACAATAAATACAGTGCCCCTAATAAATACTTAAAAGCTGACAGTGACACTCATAGAATCAGATCACGTTTGAATTCCTAAGGGCTGATTTGGCCCAGGCACAGCTTGTGGGGATGTGGAAGGCTTGAGGGTGTCTACTCCCTGGCTTGGACAAGGCTGAGGCCTAAACTGAGGTAGATCAAGGGGGGGAATACCAGAGACCTGGCTCTCTCTCTCCACACAACCTCTCTAGATTAGTCCCAGCTCACCCCTGGCACAGTCAGGTTGGTTCCAGCACCTCCCTAGCCCCTTAGAGCAGTCTCTCAGGTCTCCACAGGGCCTTAGGCGCCCTCTACTCCACTTACTGCCCTTTTTCTGATGCTCCAACGCCGCTGGAGTCGTGTCGACGCCGTGAGGCGGTTCCAGTTCGATGTCGGCGGCCTCGGCACAATGTCAGTTCTTTGACGACGCCGGTAGGCGGCTCCGGTCTCGATGTTGACGGCCTCGGCTCGATCTCGACCTCCGATTCGATGGCGTCGGGCAGTCTTTACTCGATGTCGACTTCGGGCTTCTCCGGTCCGATGGCGACCTCGGATTCGATGACGTCGGCCGGCCTTGACTCGATGTCGACTTCCGGCGGCTCCGGAGTGCGAACCTCACTCCCGACCTCCGGTGCTCCTCTCCTTAGATTTCCGGCGACTCCGGAGTGCGACCTCCACTCCCGACCTCCGGCACGATTCTCTCAGGTTCCGGCGACTCCGGAGTGCGATCCTCACTCCCGACCTCCGGTACACTTCACCTTGGTCTCCGACGACTCCGGAGGGCGGACTTCACTCCTCCGATGACGCCGCTCACTCGACCTCGGGTGAATTCCTCCTCGACCTCTGGTACTCCTCACGACCTCTGACGGCGCCCTCTCTCGACCTCTGGCGGCTCCGGGTACGACGTCTGCTTTTCCAGTCAGCGCCGCTTCTCCACCTCGGGCTCCAGGTCTCAGGCTACTCGACGTCGGACTCCAGGGAAACCAGTTTCCAGGTCAGGATCTTGCTGTTCTCTGTTTCTAAGGCCTGTTCCTGCTGTCCAGGTCCTTAGGATGGTTTTTCTGGCTTCTTCCCACACAGGGCTCCAGGCTGGGCTCAGTCAGTAGGGACTAGTATCAAGGGTGGGTTTATGGACCCCACTCCAGGCACAAGTTTCCACCCCTGCTGCTTCACTCCTTCCTCCTTCAAGTTTCTGCTGCTCACTCTTCACCAGTCAGGTGCCAACTGCCAGCTCCAACTGCCAACCCTCTGTCTTAGCTTCCCAACATTCTAAACCGCCTCCAACTGTCACAGGGTTCTGGAATGTTCTGGAAGGTGCTGGTAGGTTCCAGTGGATGCTGGTGATGTCACAGGTGGCCACCATTTTGTGCTCCAGGCCCTCAGACAGAAGTTTCAGGGGTAGCTAAAATGGCTCCCTGAATCTGCAGCAACACTAAAAACGAAAACAAATGAGGGAAAAAGGGCCAAGTCCTACACAACCCCCTTCCAGCCAAAAGCCAGGGTAGACCGATCAATGCCTTGATGGTCTTCCCTGCTTGGGGCGAGAAAAGGTGGACGCCGGCCCGCAACGGCAGGAGCTCCCGCAAGTTCTCTTCCGCTCTGGAACCCAATGGTTCCCTAACAAGCCTCCCTGGACCAACAAAACCACCCCACCGGGGCTCCCTAGCTAGTTGTGGCCAGGACCGGCCCCTGGGCCGTCCAGATGTCTCTGGCCCGGGTGATCTCGCGGAGTGGGGGGCAGTAGCCCCAGGCCTGTAGTGCCCGTTGACCACTCCGGTCCTCCTCCTTGCAGTCCTAAACTGCCTCTGGTCCTTCCTCCTGGGGTTCACACCCTTAGGCTGACCAGCCTTCAGGGGCGAGGCTCTCCTCCCCCTAACTCTCCTTCTGGGGTTCCTCACCCTACCCTGCGAGGCACCCTCAGACCAACACTTCCTCCTCAGTCTAGGGCCTTGACCCCTCAACTGATCCTTCAACCTAGGGTCTAAACCCTTAGGCTGAGTCGGTGCCCGAGGCGAGACCTTCCTCCCTCTGCACCCCCTTCCAGATTTCAGCACCCTCCTAACGGGAAAAGTACCCCTGGAAGTCAATTTCGGGGGGACCCGGTTAACAGAGGCCCCACCCGCCAGGTCAGGCAACCCCTGAGCCTGGCATCCCAGCCCAGGACCTAAACCCTGAAACTGGGCCAACCCCAGAACCTCAGGCGCGCTGGTTACAGTTGCCCTGGGTCCTCCTGACACTAGGGGCTCCCCTGCACTGGAGGGCACATCGGGACAGCCTAGGCTCCCAACCTGGGGCTCCCTTGCGGAACTCTCCAGGCCCTGAGACTTCGGTTGGGGCACCTCGGGACACCTCCCCGTCTCACGCCTTCCTACAGATAGGTCGTGAGGCCCTACAACCCTCTCTCCCTGGGACCTAGCTGGGCTATCTGCCACTTCTCTCACCTCGCTGGGTTGGGAGATCCCTGCACTACCCCCTTCAGGTTCCCACCCCAATGCCTCCTCAGACACCCTGGTGATGTCATCCTGGGGTAAATAAACTTCTAGCTCCTGTGGAGCTTCCGGTATGCTGCCACCAGTGTCCTCGCTGGACACACTCATCTGGAGGGCACGCAGCTCCAACTCCTTCATCCGAAGCTCGTGCGCCATCCTTCTCTCCTCCATCTCTTTCTCCAGCCTTGCTAAGTCCCATGTGAGCTGTCTTTTCTCCCTCCGGTCTGTTAACTCCACTTTAGACAAGCCACCGCTAGAGGCACTGCTGCCCTTCCTGGAGAGTGTCCTGGGCCCCGCTGACAGGTTCCCCACCTCCGGTTGGTACAAACCAGCTCCCTCACTGTCGGGCTCTCTATCCCTGTCCTCCTCCTCAGCCTTGCTTTCTCGGCGTGCCTCCCCCCAAGCCCTTAAGCTGGTTTGGAGTGCACCCTTCTTTGCTCCTGAGGGACAATACACCCCCTCCCACTGGCAAAACTCCCTGAGTTGGGCCACAGTGTACGTTTCTAGATTTTCTAGTACAAACTCCATCTCGCCCACTCAGGTTAGAGGACAGGTTTTGTGCAGTAACTATGCAGGGGGGTACCTTTAATAATACCTCCTCCCACCACCAGAGTAAATTTGGAAAAAACAAAAACCCACAATTAGGAAGGCCGCTTTGAGAAAACTCCCGGTGTAGGCCTATGGACTACCCACAGTTATTGTTGAGTATACGTAGGCACAGCTCTATCCCACCACTGAACACCAATTTATGTTGGAAAACCACACTCCCACTCTGAAAGGGTGGTGGTGGTCTTCCGGACACACTGTGGTAGCTTGGCTCGAGTGGTCAGGAATCAGGCTCCGTGCTAAGCATACGACATACCCAAACAATAACCATGCGTGCATCCGTTCCAAAAACGACTCTACACCGTAAAAATTGTGAAAATATCTTTCTTTTCTCTTAGTTGCTGATTGGATAAAATAAATAACAATCACAATATACAAACTTTTTAAATAGTGCAGGTCAAATAAATACTGGCTTAATGATTCAATAAATAGGGGTGATCATAAATACTGAAGGCATAAATAAAAGTGCAATACATACAGGCAATTAAATATTCTGAGGCAATAAATACTGTAAACCAATAAATATTGTGCATCAATAAATACTGTGGACCAATAAATACAGTGAAGCAATAAATAGGTTAAATACAATAAATACAGTGCCCCTAATAAATACTTAAAAGCTGACAGTGACACTCATAGAATCAGATCACGTTTGAATTCCTAAGGGCTGATTTGGCCCAGGCACAGCTTGTGGGGATGTGGAAGGCTTGAGGGTGTCTACTCCCTGGCTTGGACAAGGCTGAGGCCTAAACTGAGGTAGATCAAGGGGGGGAATACCAGAGACCTGGCTCTCTCTCTCCACACAACCTCTCTAGATTAGTCCCAGCTCACCCCTGGCACAGTCAGGTTGGTTCCAGCACCTCCCTAGCCCCTTAGAGCAGTCTCTCAGGTCTCCACAGGGCCTTAGGCGCCCTCTACTCCACTTACTGCCCTTTTTCTGATGCTCCAACGCCGCTGGAGTCGTGTCGACGCCGTGAGGCGGTTCCAGTTCGATGTCGGCGGCCTCGGCACAATGTCAGTTCTTTGACGACGCCGGTAGGCGGCTCCGGTCTCGATGTCGACGGCCTCGGCTCGATCTCGACCTCCGATTCGATGGCGTCGGGCAGTCTTTACTCGATGTCGACTTCGGGCTTCTCCGGTCCGATGGCGACCTCGGATTCGATGACGTCGGCCGGCCTTGACTCGATGTCGACTTCCGGCGGCTCCGGAGTGCGAACCTCACTCCCGACCTCCGGTGCTCCTCTCCTTAGATTTCCGGCGACTCCGGAGTGCGACCTCCACTCCCGACCTCCGGCACGATTCTCTCAGGTTCCGGCGACTCCGGAGTGCGATCCTCACTCCCGACCTCCGGTACACTTCACCTTGGTCTCCGACGACTCCGGAGGGCGGACTTCACTCCTCCGATGACGCCGCTCACTCGACCTCGGGTGAATTCCTCCTCGACCTCTGGTACTCCTCACGACCTCTGACGGCGCCCTCTCTCGACCTCTGGCGGCTCCGGGTACGACGTCTGCTTTTCCAGTCAGCGCCACTTCTCCACCTCGGGCTCCAGGTCTCAGGCTACTCGACGTCGGACTCCAGGGAAACCAGTTTCCAGGTCAGGATCTTGCTGTTCTCTGTTTCTAAGGCCTGTTCCTGCTGTCCAGGTCCTTAGGATGGTTTTTCTGGCTTCTTCCCACACAGGGCTCCAGGCTGGGCTCAGTCAGTAGGGACTAGTATCAAGGGTGGGTTTATGGACCCCACTCCAGGCACAAGTTTCCACCCCTGCTGCTTCACTCCTTCCTCCTTCAAGTTTCTGCTGCTCACTCTTCACCAGTCAGGTGCCAACTGCCAGCTCCAACTGCCAACCCTCTGTCTTAGCTTCCCAACATTCTAAACCGCCTCCAACTGTCACAGGGTTCTGGAATGTTCTGGAAGGTGCTGGTAGGTTCCAGTGGATGCTGGTGATGTCACAGGTGGCCACCATTTTGTGCTCCAGGCCCTCAGACAGAAGTTTCAGGGGTAGCTAAAATGGCTCCCTGAATCTGCAGCAACACTAAAAACGAAAACAAATGAGGGAAAAAGGGCCAAGTCCTACACCGGGTATTTCTGCACGCCGCGCTGAGCCTGACGCCTCTGCAGGCCAGGGTCGGATTGGTAAGGCGGGCACTCGGGCAATGGGCCGTATCTGAGTTGCAGCTGTGAGCCGCTTTTTTGGGTAGTATGGTGGCCGATTTGGGCTGTGTCTGTGCTGTTCAGATACCGCCAGCGGCCCAATGGGGCCTGAGAGCAGATGGGCCTTGTGTTATCCTTTTACCAACAGGGCGGAGGTGTCATTGCCAGTCTCTGGCTGGGCCGGCCCATTTGATGTATGCAGATTGAACATAGGCAGGGGGCCTGAGCAGAAGCGGCCTCGCTTATATTCAGGCGTGGTTCACCATTATGAACTAATCCATGCACAGAGAGTCCTAAAAGCGTTTGCATTTCTTTTTTATCTCACTGAAGTTAAGAAAACATACATATTTTATAGAACGCCGCACCTTCTTTTCATAATATTTAAAACACTTAAGCAGTGTTTTGCGAAAAGGCGCCATCTGCAAATGTGGGCCACTTTTTTTGGGATACCCAGGCCGATTTTGGACCCCAATCCTACCCTGCTGCAGGCCGCGCAGCGTTCGGCACGCAACAGATAGAAGTGAAAGCAGTATTGGAAAGACACATCAGAATAGAGCGATAGTAGCATGAAAGTCAGAAGAAGTAAGGTACATGTGGGAGGAAGTAGGGCAAGAGGAAGGGGACAAGTGACTGAAAGCCAAAGAAAAGTCTTTGCCACTCTTTGAGAAACTGTCAGGGAATGAGGCGGCATCACGGAAGTATGTTTAGAGTAAGCCTCACAGCGGGTGTCTCTAGAAGCAGGCAGGTTTTAGCTCATTTGTGCAGGCTTCTAGAGAGTGAGTGGTATGTAAGCCTGGGGGAGGGCATTCCAAAGTCGTCGCTTCACTCCCAAGAACGACTGTGCCCTGGGGCTTTCCTTCTTCAAAGCAGGATGTTCTATCAGAAGTTTTTCTCTACTGCCTAGGGTTTTTAACTCGCCAGAGCCTTTCAGTGCTGCGTACGGCAGGATGGAGGCGCGCAACGGCCGTGGGGGGTTGACAGACCATGGAATAGGGCAAATTAAATAAATAAATAAATCCTATTCCGTCTCCCAACATTCCGCCCTGCCCTGCCCGCTGCGCTTACCTGCACGGACCGGTGCTGGAGGTGCGTACATCTTTGCGGTTGATACTTGCGGGACAGAACCAAGCCTGTGTGCATCTGGCGCTGAGGTTTTCTGGGAAGCATCCCAGTGTGAGTGGGGCAGTGGCGCAATGCAAACTGTTACTCTGCTAATTCTTGTCGCTCTCATAGCCCTGCACCCAGGGAAGGTAGGCATGGACGACCCCTGGCACTGCCATTGCGACCCCTGACTTCGGAGGTGGCAAGGCAGTACAGAAACACACGGGCAGCTCGTCCTTATGGATGATGGGTGAGGCACCACTCTCTTTGTTTTCAGTCAGTTTTTTTATTACAATAATAGTGAATAATAACATATTATTTACTATTAGTGTAGAATAAAATTGGAGTACAGTGAGCTGGAAAATGACCCTATCTTGCAGCTGGGTTAAGTAAAAAAAAATGCTTTCAAATGTATGTTCTGTGCATGCTTGTGGGCGAGAGTGTGCATATGTAAGAGAGATTATGTGTATGAGTGAATGTGTGTGTATGTGTACGTAGGTGTGTTTGAGTGACAGAAAAGGTCAAATGACGTGTCATGTCACATCCACTACCCCGAACATTTTAGTGAATTAATGTCCCGGAAGATAGGCTGTGTTCGAGGTCAGAGTTGAAGTTTTTTTGTCAAAGGTTATGAACTCTGCAGGCCACCAAATCAACATTGCAGCTTCTGCCCGCTGGTCTGGCATGCCAAAAGTGTGGGCAGATCATGCCACCCATTACATCAGTCAGATAAAGCCCACTACCAGCCTGAACCGAGGCTTGTTGACTTGTCTCTGGGGTTCAGCCCCTCCTTTAACTTGACCCTTTTTGCCACTCATGACATGTTGCAGAAGAAGTAACCCTGCAGCCTCCAGGACCACATGAGACGCTAATCTAGGCCCTCTGCTGGGGGCTGGATTACATAAAGACAGCTGGGACATGGAAATGAAACATAGACAGGGTGCTAGACCCTGACTGAATTGGTTGATTTATGGTTAGAAATGTACAGCCAATCACAACTTAAATTTGTGCCTTTTGGCTCTTAAATATTGTTCTACGTTGCAGTGTTGGACTAGCTCAGTTTTAGCGGTGTATTGTGGTTTATTCGCAGTTTATCTGCCACAATATCGTAAACGGTCTTAGTTTTAAAATATTAGCTGGCCTGTACCTTGAAAACTTACCACTGCCAAAACTGTAGCTTCTTGCATGCAGTGAATTCATTTAATCTGAGCTATAATGTGGAGTCAGTTTTAGGAGCATATCATTTCAGAAGTCAAATATGAACTCACTGTACCATGATAAAAGCCTATTTTGCAGCCCACGTTTGGAAGGAAAGAGATTACATAGGAGTGAAATCTCGCAGTTATGAATTGCATGTCACAAGCTGTGATCGCTTAGCTCACTGAAGCATGTTATATGCCGCCTATGTTTACAAAGCTCCTTTATATTTTTTGACTTTAGTCTGGAGTGTTATGGTGGACAAAAAAACGACTGCGCTGCAGTGCCATACTGAAGGGCGATTGTGCAATATATAAATGTCAAATAACAGTGGAGTCTAAACAGGTTACTTACTGGTAAATCGGTGATCACACTTGCACGGAAGCGGAATGGGGGGGACAGCCAAGGCATGGGAAATGGAAGGGAATATTTCATACCTGCAAGATGAGTGCATGTGATGGAATATAAGTAGTGTCGGCTCCTCGGCTATGGCGGAGGAGCGTTGCCCTACTGCTTTTGAGCAGTAAAGGAAATATAAAATGATAATAACCAGCGGCGTCACTATGGGGGCGCGGGGGGTGCGGACCACACCGTGTGACACCCACACATGGGGTGACACCAACAGGGCCGGTGTGCGCAGAGCAACCTAACCTTTTAGGAGGAGGAGGTGCCTGTGCGCAGTGCGCACTGTCTCCCCTCCTTTCTTTTATTTGCTTCCCTGTGAAATGGATCCAAAAAAGAAAATCACTTTTGCTGGTAATCAATGTCTATTTTTCTGACATTTAATTCCAAAGTGCAGCATCAGGAATAAAAGTTTAAAAATATGAAAAATAAATAACTAAATAAAGTAAGACAGAGTGGTAGCAAACTGGCCAGATTGATTTTATTCACACCCAAACACATTAGCGCCACTTTTACAGAGTTTGCCAGTAAAGCGCTATTTTTGTTGTCTCGGCTTTGTTTTCCCTGGGCTTGGAACTAGTGCACCAATCCTGGAGGTACTACAATGTGATGCTTGAAAAACAAAATTTGTACTGCTGCTCTGTATCTAGGGATGTTGTCTTTTTTTACCATACTGCTTATGTTTTGTAAGGATATAAGCAATGGCCATTGAAATTGGTCCATTCAGGGCCCTGTAGTCATGTCCTTAACTTTTCAGGCAAAAGCACTCACTGATTTCTGAACAGTGAGTTTAAAAGCGTTAAGGTAACCATGTTGTTCCTGCTTACATTTCACATGGTTTGCAAAATTTTGCATTCTCTATGATTGTTTGCTTTCTCCAGGATGCTGTCACTTTTTTTTGTAGGCCGCATATTGCTCTTGCCCAGTGCGTAATTTAAATTGAGCCGCATCCAGGTGTTTATAGCTGGCAACAATTGGGTTGTAGTTGAAGGCAGTCTGAGTTTTTCTCAGTGGGGCAGTATGGTGTTCAGTGGGGAAGAGAATGTGGCACTCTGGCCAGAGCTGCTGAATTTGGAACTGGGGAACCAGGTTCAGCCTTAATAACCAGTCCACCAGACCACTCTCCTGAGAGAGCACTATCTCACGCTAGACCTTAAAAGGCTTTGCAAGACATTAGATGCCCCGGTGTCGTAGCACCAGCAGATGGACCCTAGCATGACAAGTGTAGGTTAACCTTCAAGGCTTATCCACCACTATTCATAATGAAGTTCACCTCCAGTCTTGCGGGCAGGCCTTTGAAGCAGTACACCCTAGAACAATGACCCTGTCACTGAGATCACAGGACCCTTGAGAAGGGCCAGCTCTAGGGCGGTGCAACCGGTGTGACCGCACCAGGTGCTCACTTTAGGTGGAGGCATCATTTTTGCAAGTATATTAGGGTTTTAAAAGCGCTTGCTGCCTCCTTCCTGGCCTCCAGTAATTTTCGGTAACAATAAAAATGTCATGATGACTCTGGTGATTAATGTTCTTCCTAGAGAGAGATCGGAATTTTGTGTAATGGAAGATTTGACTCATGGAAAGGTAGCTCAGAGGGTTAATGTACCTGCTGCAAAGAACATGTACCATGCAGATCACAAAGTGCACATAATGTAAATAGGCCAGTGGGCTACTGCTTTTGTCAGAGAGATCCTTTTGTTACTTGCAGTTTATAAGTTAAAATCCTAACATAGAACAGTGAGCTATTAACTGTCATCTACTCCGCAGCAACACAAGTCACATTTTTTATCAACTTTTGATATGTTTGAGCTACAAACAATTTATTAGTTTAAATGGTCAGATCATGCTACAGATATTGCATTATGAGGCAAATATGGTAGCGCCATTATTATTTAGAAAACATTTGCAAACTAGGATTTTTAGCCATTCATGTTTGAACTGCTGTTTTGGAAAAGGGAGAAGTGCTGATGACAGAAACTCCATGGCTCGGAGACAAATGGCTCGTGCTTCCACATTTTATCGTATTTGGGGACATTCTGTGATTAGAAGCATATCCCACTTTGTGAACACATTTTACTGTCAATAACTCATTATAACCTTAAATAATCATGTGTATCCATTGGTTGATAAAACTGGGCAGTGAAACCAAACAAATAGAAAACATTGGGATGTTTGCGCATTCTGGCCACGCCTCTGGCTCTGCCCACTGATCCAATCCTTGGGTTATTCCCGCCCTCTGATTCTCCGCCCACAGTTCCCCTACTTTTTTTCCCCCACTTCGACCACTGATATATCGTGTTGCTGGATAGTGGGAACACCACACCAGTAAAAAGTACCATACCTATGATATTATAAATTACAATAAACTGTTGACTAGCAGGTAAGCCACTGTACAACCTGATTAATGAGTCATTATCACACTGTTGTTAACAGGCACATTTTGTAAATATAGGACTTACATTTACAAACGTTATTAAGGATTCTGTATGGTCCCATTATTTGCCAACTGTGTCCACTGGCGGACTCGGGCGGAGGAGGTCCATGCGGTAAGTCGTGAGGGGGTGACACCATGAGTTACCCGCACCGGGTGACACCAACCCTAGTGACACCACTGATAATAACTTTAAGTTATTATCATTTTATGGTTCCTTTGAGGGTGGGCAGGGTTGTTCTGCTCTCGGAGCAGGGCAGGGGAGGAGTGGGTTGCCTACTCCTAAGTGTGCAATGACCGACCAGTCATGCGCACTTTCCTCGTCCTCCATGCAGGTTGCATTACAACCTGCCTGGAGAACATTCCCAGGCCCCCATTCCCTGGTTGAGCCTTCAAACCAGGACGCTCAGAACCAATCACAACGCTGCATTGCAAGATTGTGATTTGTCAGGGGAGCCTGGCTGCTCTTCCTGACTTCCTATTCCTCAAGTCCCACGAGGAGAGCACAAGAGACGTGGAACCTGGCGGCAAGGTAAGTGTATATATATAATTGTTTTGTATTGTGCAACCACCCTAAACCGCCCCCTTCCGCCCCCGCCAGTCATGCCGGCCGCAACAGGATATAAGTGGTGTCCTGCTTTAGTGAAAGGGTGGGATGGGTGTGGAAAGGTAAACCATAGTGTGCTGGTGGAGGAAATATAAACGAGACTGAGTTGCTCAAAGTAATGTGCATTTGTGATAAAATTAGAGGTAGGTAAGCCCATTCCCTCGTTTGGCTCCAAAACCTCGTACAAGATCTCAATCATGAAGATGTTTAGGCACCTAATTTAACAAACAATCCTATAACAATAAGATATAGTCGCTTCAAAAGTCAAAAAGTGTATTTCTTTAACATGCTGAGGCGCTTTACCGTAGTACATCAGATTATATTGCGCTGCTGTGTTGCCTAGATTAAAAGTGATCGTTTTTAAATTTAGAAGCATTCATGCCCCACCTGCCATAACGATAGTATCATTAGTGGACAAGGAGGCAGGTCAGTTCTTACACTCACCCTATAGATTCCTAGATTCTTGTTATACATGGCGCAGCATTTCTATACAATCAAACATGAGAACGATATATCTGCCTAGGGTCACACAGTTTGGTCAAGCAAAGAACCCTGGACTGATCCTAGGTTTTCAGGTTTGACATTGTACAATTCAGACACTAGACGAGTATTTCTTTTTCTCTTTAATTCTTGGCGCATGCGTTGAGAGCGTGGGTGGCTAACAGAGGCCACATGAAACCTTGGCTCGTTTGTGGGCTCGGGGGGCCAAGAGAACCTCAAGCTGAGCCTGAACAAAGCTTCCAGTCAATCAATCAATCAATCATTTGTAAAGCGCACTACATACCCGCGAGGGTCTCAAGGCTCAGTGGCTCACCCCAGGAACGTAACAAAGGACCTTACAGCCCTTGTGGTGCAGGCGGGCACAGAGCACCTCGGGGGGGGGTCCAAACCTTCAGGATGGACTTTTTAGGCTGAAAGCTAACGAATGTCTGTGAGATGTGGAAGACTCGGGGACCACTCATTACATTCCGCAGTGGGCGTCATCATTTTGTGTTATGCCACTGGCTTGCCCACCACCTCTAGATAAAATGCAGTATTTTATAGCCTGATATACACACAGAATAATATACATTTTGATCTGTAGAACATGGTCTTCAGTCGAATGGCTGGACACAGTCTTGAGCAGAGGTCTCCCACATGCATTCAGAACCACAGCCGCAACCTGTGCAGGTAAGAGCGGTGGGGCAGTGTTGGGGGGATTCGACAAATGACCAAGACGGAAAATTAAATAAAATAAATAAATAATGTTCCCTCGTAGTCGTCTGTGGAAATACCCCCACCCTGCCCCCTCCGCTCTTACGTGCATGGGCCGCGGCTGCATTACCACCTGATCCAGGACACATTTTCATAGTTACTCCATTTAAATAATTCCCTTTAAGAATCAATGTATGTGAATTCATTTAAGTGTATTAAAAATTATGTCATGGATCCGACATTTCTGAACTTACAATTTACCCCAGTTCTTAAAGATTGACTACTTCGCATTCGTGCAGTACAGGCTTTTTGATAGGATTGCAATGTTTGGCGGAATTAGGACTTTACCCCTGTTTTTCTCCCATTCTACACAGTCTCTTTCGCTGTTTTTCTACAAGTCTGCAACAATCCGAGTCATAGGGCGAACCAGCTTCCAAATTAGACCTTTGTTTATGAGCTGAAATTTAAACTTTACAAACTTACAAGTATAAAACCGTAGAGGCAATAACAATAAAACCAATAAAAATGAATGAAAATTAAGACATACGACCAAACATTTTAACAAAAAGAAGTAAATTGGTAACGTAGTTTGAAATAGAGGCAATACGATTCATATACATTCAAGTGTTAAATTAAAATCACGTGAATAGTTAATATTTCATTAAACGTATGAGCATTCTTTTTCGCGGCTTTGGAATGCCACCACTCCGTGTACCACTAGTACGCTTCATGCGGTAAAAGCGGTCAACAGCAGGAAGCAACGCTCCATAGGGCTTTGCCTTTTCCCGCGTCTCTCCTGCTGAATTTTATTTTAGAAACACAGGACAGCTATTTTGCCATCTCTAATGTGCATTTCCTCCCTAGCATTTTTTGTTGTACACTTGCAACTTCCCGGTTGATCATTTTCCCGCTCCTTGATTCCCAATTTCCCGCACATGTTGAGCACCTGAGTGGTGGTGTTTTGCTGCAGGAACCGGAAGGGTGTAATGAGATTATAGTCCTTGGAAATGAGACTGGTGACGGCCGCTGTGGAATTGGGACAAAAGAAAGCATCATGCGGGCAGAAGTCCAACTGGTAATGAGGACATTTGATAGATGGTGGTTTTATGGTCCAGCATCATTCAAGTTAATGAAAGGCTGTCTTACAATGCAGTGATACAGGGGGTCAGCTGGAGAGGAGACCGGTCGAAATGCTGGATACTGACAGTGGGTCAGAGGCCAGTCTGTAAATATGATGCTCAATATTTTGATACAAATATGATAAAGCATTAGGCTTTTTTTTATTTTTGATAATCAACTTTATTGCATTTTCATAACAAAGACAAGAATTCATCGGCAGCAAATCAAACACATTATTGGGACAAAAGACACTCAAATGAAGACGACCGTGACTCATAAGACACCTTTGAAATGGGCATGACACCTACTTAACGGAATATGCATATCCAACACACACAGACCCCTCAGGCGGGTCTTAAGTGGAAACACTTGCCCCATATTTTACCAAAGAGTTCGGGGCAGCCCCGGGCTGCGAAAAGGAGCTCCTCTTGGACTCCACACCAATCTACTCCTCGTTTCCACCTCCTCACAGTGGGCAATTTAGCCTGGGACAACCATTAGGCTTTTAAGGGCTCTCGGATCGAATCTCATTTCATATCTCTCGTTCATAGTTTTTGCTGCTCCTCCCTCTGTCTCAATAAAATTCTCCACACATCTGCTGCGAACCCTTGTTGTTGAACAGCGAGAAATCTCCATTTGGGCAAAGAGTATACATAGGCATCCTTTCGTGAATAAGGGCTCTTGGATTTCACCAAGTCTCTTGACGATGATTGTTCCCTTAACAGAGATTCTACAGTGTAGAAAAATAATGTTTTTTTCCTAAATTGGTAGAGTTTTTCTTAATCACATCTCCCACTCTGACAAGAAGATGCATACATTTCAACAGAGTGGAACTTGCACCAGCCCCAGCAGGACACACTGTGCAATAAAACATTGGAATATTGAGGGCTCCATTGAAGACACTGGAGTGACTCCAAGCTTATAATAACTGGTAAAAGTATTCTGCTCCAGCATTCCGATGTTTGTCTTTCTGTTTCTCCTTTTTTTTAAATTTAGAGCGTTCTACCCTTAGTGGGTGGAATGTTCTAATGGCCTTATAGCCATTCTGCCTTCTGCTATACCTGTTGTTAAAGGCCCTCAACCTTGTTGTAGGCCTTATAACTCAGCCTTTAACAACCGTATAGCCCTCGGCAGCAGGCATAAGTCTACATTAGAACATTGGAATGTTGAGCACTCACTTGAAAGCAATAGAGTGCATCAGGCTTCTAATGGCTGGTAGAAGCCCAGAGCAACTTTCCAATGTTTTTTTTCCTTTCCTAGCTCTTGCTGTGAACAAAGTCCTCTGGAAGCCCAAGGGGATTTACACCCCTCGGGCTTCAAGAAGCCTTTGTTTTTAATATTTTAACCTGGACTGATAAAATCCTACCTTAACCCATGTGGTTTCTACAAGCCTACAATCCGGGGATGCCATTTTCTGTCTGCTGACAGAGCAGGGAATCTCTGGCTCTCCCACCTCCAGCCAGGGTAGGCATCTGAGACATGATCAAAAAAGAGAGAACATGACCTAGCTCGAGGAAGAGGAGGCACTGCAACACCCCGAAGACTCCTGAAGGGTAAGCCAAGTGTGCCTCCCTTCCTGTTGCTGCCAACAACCTTGGGCCTATGTCTGTCAGAGATGCGTTCTGCTTAGCGGTACGGCAGACCCCAGAGGTGAAAGGCTGCGAGAGGCAAAGGGTGTAACATGAAGTCAGAGGGATGCTTTAGAGAGGCAGAACAGATCCGGACATGAGATGGCTGGGAGAAAAGAGTGTCCATTTATACAAAAGAAGTCATATGGACCAGATTATTGAACACAAAGGGGACCGCACCTGCACAGGAAGCTCACAAAAAGACAACCCAGCATCTAAAGAGACCTGTAAATGAATCCATGTCCTGATCTAGAGTGACACATAGCCAAACCCTCAAGGCACACAGCTTCCGCCCTAAACATAGAATCCAAAAAGCAACCCTTATCTGCAGAAAAATGAGAGGGAAGTTGAACGACTTTGTACCTCGACAAGAGAACCTGTGAATAGTATCAGAATATTTCTGTATTGGTAGCCCATAGGCCAGTCCTTCAATGCCCCTGGCAGTAGCAACCCCAATGTAGCTTTTCCTAAAGCCTAAAGAGTCCTAGTGTCTTGTGAGTACAAGTTCAAGGTAGAGTCACCTAAGAGTAGCAGGAAAGAGACCCTCAGCGGGAGGCCTTCACCTAGGAGTGCCCGTGTGACCTTCCTCTGATGTTCGTGAGCTCTGCACCGACTGCAGCTGGTCAGTGGATGCAACTGCAGGCTCCTGCAATGCAACAGGCCTAAAGAAAAAACATCCCAAACAAGCGAAGAGACAACCCTGTCGTGCCAGTGTTTTTTTTTTGGTCTTATGCAATCCTCCACTCATCAGCAGAAATAGCACAGCAAGTCAGATGTTTGGTGCATTCTTTGAAGGCCACGGTCTTGCTCCCTTGATTTAAACAGCGATTGCAATGAAGACAGACCCACTCATGCACTTGGGTTGGCTCCAGCATTACTCTTTGTCCTTTTTCTTCGTGGGTGCCGTGCACTGATAATGATTTACAGCAGTCTGGGAGCTAGGAAGGTCCACTCTGACATTCCGATCATCTCCCACTTCACTCCCTCTCCTTCCTAGCTAGAGTGCACTGAGATTGATTTGTCAGAGATCTGGAGGACTGTAAGAAGCACTCTAGGACTCGGCTCAGCTCCTGCGCCACTCTCACACTAGCTTGCCCTTATAGGCTGTCCCTTCCACTCAGGCTCTGCAGCTGGATCCTCCTTCAGTCTCATCCTGCAGAGGCAGCTTCTGTTCCCTTCTCTCAGCATGCTGGGCAGGCCTTGGTGTCAAGGCAGCCCCACAGCATTCCAAGCAGTTTCTTGCAGTCTTTCCAGGTGGTGTCTCTTCAGCTCCGAGAGACTGTCAGCGACACCCGCTCTGGCCATCGGGACTTCCTCTGGTCAGCAAGAAATTTGGAACCAAGTCCAGTCCCACTTTTATAGTCATGTTGCCAACAAGGAATGGTGATTCCACTGTTCCCAATCTTTGCATCGAGCCTCAGCAGGGCAATCACCGCCTCTGCTTCAGGTGATCAGGACGTGATGAGCGGTGTCTTAAACTGGAGAACCCAAAACATGAGCACGAGCGCACATAGGGCCTTGCATCAGGTTACCATCTGCCTTTGCGAGTTGTACCTCTAAGTGAGGCAGACCCTGGTTGGATTATTCCCTACGCTCATCTACCCACATCCTCCATCCATCCGAATGGTGGTGCTTGGGAACAGGAAACAAGCTGGCCTCTGCTAGAAAGAAAATCACTGTTGCATAATTGAAGTAGCCTAGGAATGCCCTGTGCATACCAGGAATCTATACAAGTGTCGCGCTCTTCCATCTACATGTCAGTTTTCTATGCAAGGTCCTCAGTTCTCACATTCGAAAAGGTGTAGGTGCAAACCACAAATTCCTAAATGTATGACTTTGTTTGGCAACCAGCAACACTTAAAATCATTTTTTTTTTATAAGCACATTTTTATTGATTTTACAACACAGAAAACAATTCAGCCAGTACACGGAAATCACGAAGTTAAGTCCATTCACAAAAGCGACATAGCCCCCAATCGCGAACCCCATAACAATTACATTGATAGGATCTAGAACCAAGTCAATCAAGACCCTCCACATTCCCCAACCACTTCCCCCACACTCTGCGGTATTTCTTGACGCACCCCATGGCTTTATAAAGGACTCTCTCTTGGGTTGCGCACCCAAAATCATTTTTTACTAGAAAAGAATGAAACAGAGTGATTAAAAAGGCTGTATAAAAATATCTTAAATAAAAGCTATGTATTTGCTAAACGGCAGAAAAATAATTCTTGAGGATTGCTGGCTATATATAAAGCTTTTGCAATCTGTGCGGTATTCAGTCCCTCAGAAGCATCCAGAGCCCAATTTAACCACACTGCATTAGGGACTTAAAAGGCATTTTAATAAAAGAGGGCTGAATGTGGTCACGTCCCAGGGGCGGCACCTTTGCAGCACATTGTTGCAGCTTCTTCCTTCAGAGCGATTACTGCAGGTAGTCCTGTAAATTGTAAAAAGGTCGCCAGGACGAACTGGAAGCCAGTGCAGCTGCACAGATGTTTCATGTCAGAAAGGACCAATGTCTTAAACAGTCCAGGAGGGTTAAATGGGAGTTTCGAGTCAAATTCCTGGGTTTCATTTTAGAATGTCTTTGCTTTCAGTGCTTTTGTGTTCAGAATTCTTGAAGAATGGTGAGCAGGCAGTGCAGGAAATGTTTTTGTGTCTCCCCAACCCTGTTCCTGGAGGGCGCGGGAATGATTACCCATTGTGCCCTACCACTGAGTAAGACTGAACTTTGGGACTTATTATTTTGAAACCGTTGTTCAGCAGCTGGGATTTTTCTGCAGTTATTATACCTGTTGTGGGTGTCTGCGAGGATTGAGGCAGTGGCTAAAGATGCTTATTAGAACTCATTACATAGTTATGTCCAACTACCGAAATGAGTTATCCTAGGGCTAAATGGATCTGGTGTTGAGTGCAGGTGCAGAAGGATGGAATACACCGTGAGCCTGTTTTTCACCACATGGAGTAAAAAACAGTAAGGCTCAGTGTCCACAATGACTTATAATAGCCCATTGAAATGGTTTGAATTATGAGAAGACCCAGGTTGTCAGTATAATATATTAGCAGAAGAGGAAAGGGCTTATATGCTATTTGCACATTCCTTTGCATGTAGGTTATCATAATTTGGACAAAAGCAATATTGAATATATTATAATGTGATACCACTGTGAAAAAAGAATTAAACACGAAAGGAGCATATTGTAAAAAATAGGTGCTGTGGAATCTAAGTCAAGAGATCCTCCCTGTGTAAGTACGTTCTTTCCACTGTGAGAATAGTGATACGTGTATGTCCTGAAGAAGGCCGAAGTAAGTAATGTGTTCCCACCGAAACCTTGCACTGATGATTTAAAGACTGCCTCACCATTACAGTGTTAGCCAAATGGAAGAAAGTATATTGTTGAATGATATCCTCACTTCGATCACTTGGGGGCTTATAATGTGTTATCTCTATCAAAGATCAGCATACAAAACTTCAATAGCTTTAAGGAGCTCTAAATGTAACAGTATGTAATATTAGTAGACAGTATTATTCCTGGATACTGCATAGAAACAGGTAGTATATAGCATAGCAGTGTTTAATTCGTAATAAAAAAAATTGCCAGGGGCCTCTTCAAGAGGCCACCGCATCTTGCACCACCCACTGCCACTGCCAGCGCTGTCAATGACAGTACCTACACAACTACTAACCATCACACTGTTAAGTGTGTGACAATTCAGACTGTTCGTGGCCCACAAAGCTATATGAATGGGTTGGGCACCTGGAATTAGTTGTTTCTAGTGTTTTTTGATGTAACAAACAACTATTGTTCTTCTCCCCTCTAAATTACACAAACAGTGCCACCAAGCGGCAGCTGTCATAAGTGCCGGTGTTGACAATTAAGTGCCAGTGCCGAGCACCGGAAACCACCAGCTCAAATTAAGCACTGTAGCACAGGCAAATTGTCTGACTTATAAGTTGAATGAAGATTCAAGGTGGGAAAATGTATGTCGAGGGATTCTCAAGACCTGGTGGAATACCTGTGATTGTCCTTCATTTGCTGGCGGTATGGATAGTCCACGGCATTGAGCTGGACCTGCAGTTTTCTTATATGTATCAGTTTGAGTTTTGGGAAATTCAATTCAAAGGCTGACAGTATTTTCTGTAGCCAGTGTTTTAATTTCTGTTTATTGCGTTTTGATAGATAATAAAACAAACTTTGGGTGTAACCAGGAGCTCGATTGTCCCCATGTCGTATATGTTGATAGTTAATACAGCTTCCGTATGTAGGGACATAATGTTGACAAGTTGACGTCAGCCAAGAGGTGATCCAGTCACCCTCCTGGGAAGGTAAATCCTGGGCATGATGCAAGATGTGTGGATTGGTTCAGTGTGTACTAGGTCTTTCCTTTTGGTATTACAGTGGATGTCAGAGTTCTGTGGGCTGCTGGGGAGAACCATTTTTAAATGTCTTTATGCGTTTTAGTGGCGGCACTAACAGAGTAACCACGTTCTAAGCCTGCTGGTTAATGTGAGGCTGTGCCCGGTGGGGTTTGATGTAGCAGCAAAGATTTAAATTACATGCAAGATGCAAAGTGGGCATTTATCTCCTTTGCGTTATGCGTTCCTCTTGGGAACTCCACTGCTGCCTACCCAGAGAGTCAATTGTGCTACTTTAAAAAGTTGCATAGGTGGTAGGTGGGAACTGAATGCGGAAGAGCACAGCATGGTCATCATGTGTATAATACTGGTTGGGTTCACAGAAAATCTCTTCATCAAGATACAGTTCAACCTGTAGCTAAGGATGGCGCTGAGGTTTAAGAGAATTGGAGAGTAAATGAGCAAGGCCATCAGGTGAGGGACTATTTTTTTAACCATGGTCTATATATTCAAAATGGAGGTTGATATCTCCAACTGGTCTGTACTTAGACCGTATTCGGTACGTGAGGCGGTGGTCTCATACACCAGAAACATTTTGTATTACATTTTTTCAGAGACTGTAATATTTAATGGGAAGAATTGTGCATCACCATCAGATGCTTGTGGTCAGCGAAGTGACAAAATGCGACCTATGGTGGGATAAAGCATTTACATAGAACCAGGTTCCATGGTGCAGGGTTTTACAATAATAACTACATATAATACACGTTTATAAGTTCAATGGACAGGTTAGCACAGTGATAATGGTTATATGCAAGCTGAGGTTACATAAGACACAACTACATACATTAGCAGTATTTACAGCAAAGGGTGTACAATAACACTGCAACATAACATAATCAGTAGTGGAAGGAAGTAATGATGTAACTTGTGCATGTATAGGTAAATAAAGCATATGCACACATAAAGATACTAGTAATAGCTTGCTCGACGGGTTTCTCAAATTAATAGTACTTGCCACAGACATGGACTTTTTATGTTGTAAATTGACTTTATGGCAATTGAAATGTAAATTCCTTTTTGAAGGCATAATAGGAAATCTTATCCTAATTGCTGGTGAGATGGAGTTATAGACCCTTGAGTCACTGGTAGCGAATTATTGTTTTAATGTCCGCTTATTTTAGGGTATGTTTTTTAGGATAAGGGAGTCAAAGCTCCGACTTTGGCACTGGTTCACTTGAAAGTTTCTGGACAGGATAGCTTGGGTGCAGTGCAGACTTTAGAGTAGTAGTAGTGCGTGCACGCTTGCATGTGACTCGTGCCTGAACTAGGAGACATTTCTATATGGACATGATTGGAAAGATGTGATTGCGTTTCTCAATCCCCAGGTCAGTCTGGCTGCTGCATGAAGGGCTGCTTTGAGTGGGACGAGGTGCAGCGTAGGAATTCTTTAGAGTATGGATCTTCCATAGTCCAGCCTCAGTATCAATGGCTTTAAATACTTGTTTCAATCCAATTCTCCAGGAGTTTGAGCTAATACTGTACCTCTATACTCAATGTGTTGATGTGCATTCTTGACAAAGACAAAAGGGCACTGATTTTGCCCATTGAAGAATAATGGTTTGGTAGTTCTGCCTAGTACACATCCCGAGCCAGGTTTCAGTATGAGTAAAGCAGTTTAGGGCTTGGGAGGGAGGAGTCTGAAAGAAAACATGTTTTAAGCGGGTAAGATTGAGATGATAGCTTGTTATCCGGCATTGGATGTCAGTTGAAGCCAGTTCTAAGATATCAAACACTTTGGAACAGTGAATTTTCAGATGGAGTGGCATGCCTTCATCCCTCGATAATCGTCATGCAGTCGGTTCCAATGCCACTTCATGTTAAAGAGAAACAGACGGGGAGAAAGGTCCACACCGAACTGTCCCAAACTTTTCATCTCCAGATATTACAAGCTCAATCATTTGAAACCCTCAAACAGGCTTCTCGTAGTATTACACTTTATAGCCTTCTTTTGGAGTTCGAGTTTAGGCTGCACCTAATTTCATAGTCCCAAAGTCAAAAACGGGGCACCAAGTTCATGATTAGCACCAAGTTCATGATTGGCTCTCCACCTCAGGGTGTAGTCCCCTTTCTTTCATAGAGTTCAAATATTACTGTGTTGACTCGGAATTACAAAACATAAGTGTTCCTTTCATTTCTAATTCTCAGTCTGGCTGAGAACCGCAAGGATGTCTTTTCTTCTTGTCATTCTATTGGTCATGTCCATGCATTACCATTGCATGCCTAAGGTCAGGGAAGATGGGAATCCTGGACGAATTCTATATCAAATTCTTTTTATTTGCTTCTGCCCATGACCGCCCTCTGCTCAAGGGTCCTTTGGTGGGAATACCAGAAACCATCAGAACCAAGATCAAAGCACCCACATCCCTATTCAATATTACATTACTGAGAAATTTCTGTACTTCTGTTTTTAAGACTCCTTCCTCATGTGATGGGGTATTCCCATAATTCATAGCTTCTCTTCTCCAAGCCATGCAGACAAATCTCTCTCTACTACTCAGTGACACCACCATTTGATCAAAGACAGTTTTTTGGGGGACAAAACCCAAAAAATCATGTACGTAAAACACTGTGCCACATGTTGGACATAAGCACATCTGATAGCTTAAAGATCAACCTAAAAATTTGATAGTATTCAAGAATTTAAATTATTGAATTGACATATTGGCTTATCAAAAACAGGAAAAGGTGATCACTCTTAAAACAAGGTAACTCATAGTCTCTTCCCATTGCTTTCAGAAACTAAATAAAGGCTATTTCTCCAGGATCATGAAAAAATCGTGATAACATAAACACTACCGACTGTGGGGTATCACATTTTAGTAGTGCTAAAGCAGAACCTGTTGTCCACACACCCACTGGTCTTTAATACAGGTTTATCTTGAAGGCAGCATGTGGCAATACATCAAGCTGTATGTCGAAGTAGTTTTTAAATATAGCCACCAAGAGTGTCATTGTACGCACACCTCAGGAGCTTGCACTGTCCATATAATGAGGAGTCTCCGTCAATCAGAACATTTCCTAGAGTCTTTCAACACTGCCTCGGGACGCATGCCTACTTGTTCTAGTGTGGCATCATTAATAAAAATGGTAATACGGGCCAACACCTCTATTAAACTCTTTACAAAGTAAGAGTAGGTTGCAAGAAATAGCTCACTTGCCCAACTCAGAGGTTACAACCAGGAGCCACAAGTTCACAATTGCATTCAATATTGTGTAATCGTTAAGTGCAATTGCTCGTCTAACCTTGAACATGTCCTAGGAGAAGAGGTGAGAGTGTTAATCTCATTAAGTTGATATTATAGTTGCAAACTGCTTCCTACTGTCCCTCCTCTTCATTTTTGCCTTGTAATTTAAGGTTAGTTCTCTCTGTAGCTCAAATAAATGTATTGTGGCATGCAGAGCTGCTGCCACAAAAGTCATTGTCTACAGGTTTTTCCCACTGGAAGATACATTGGCTATCCATTAACCCCTACTTGCCTGGAACAGTACTTTCAAGCATAGAATTTTCTATGTGGTCAAGCCATTTCTACCTTCCCATCCAGCAACCGCCTTGGTAAATGGGATTGCCCTTCCTGTAGCCACTTCTAGCTCACCTAGCAGCCAAGAATGATGGGTTGCGTTCTGCAGGCACAGCCATCTTGAAAACCAAGAGATGCGTAACTGTGTCCATGCTTGTTTATCGGGCCCCACAGTACATAGAGCTCTAAGACATGGACATTGCCACATGTGCTGACTGTCCACCATTTCCACGAGAGAATGAAGGCCGTCGCCGAATGGATGAGGAGCAGCCGTCTGAAACTGAACTCGGACAAAACGGAGGTCCTCATCCTCGGCCCCACCCCCTCTGCCTGGGACGACTCATGGTGACCGACCACACTGGGAACAGCACCGACACCCACGGATCACGCACGCAACCTGGGATTCATACTTGACTCCTCCCTCTCCATGTCGAAACAGGTCAACGCCGTCTCCTCCTCCTGCTACAACACCCTCCGCATGCTCCGCAGGATCTACAAATGGATCCCGACCGAAACCAGAAGAACGGTGACCCAAGCCCTCGTCAGCAGCAGGCTGGACTACGACAACGCAGGAATCCCGGCCAAACACCTACAACGACTGCAACGCATCCAAAACGCCTCCGCCCGACTGATCCTCAACATCCCACGCCGCAGCCACATCACCCCCCACCTGAGAGACCTACACTGGCTCCCCATTAAGAAGAGGATCACTTTCAAGCTCCTCACCCACGCACACAAAGCACTCCACAACACCGGACCAGCCTACCGGAACAACAGACTCAGCTTCCACACCCCCACCCGCCAGCTCCGCTCCGCCAGCCTCGCCCTCGCTGCTGTCCCCCGCATCCAACGAGCAACCTCCGGCGGCAGGTCCTTCTCCTTCCTCGCCGCCAAAACTTGGAACACCCTCCCTGCCCACCTGCGGCAGACCCAGGACCTGCTCACCTTCAGGAGACTCCTCAAGACCTGGCTCTTCGAGCAGTAGCAGCACCCCTCCCCCCCACCCCACCCCCCCAGTGCCTTGAGACCCTCACGGGTGAGTAGTGCGCTTTACAAATGACTGATTGATTGATTTTCTACTTTGCCTTGCTCTCCCAACCTCCTAACACGAGCTTGATGATGACGCGATGGAGTAGCCCAGGAAGTTGCCATATTGGAGCTTAACAAGACCGCCCCTGCCCTTTTCTAGTATTTAGTCTAAAAAATAATGCTACCACAACCTCACACAATCTCAACAATGTGTTTGAGAATAGTTGGAAGGCAGGAGATTTAGGAATGTGCTTTGTTACCATCTGGCACATTTCAAAACTGTATGCTGCTGTAGTGACTAGGAAATATGGCTTTAAAAAAAATGGCTATTCAGTGTTGTCTAAAAAAGACACTAATGGGTCTACAGAACTGTGAAAGATATGTTAATTGCTGTCGGATGGGAAGTGCAGGGAAGGTAATGAAAAAGAAAAAAAAATCTTGTTTATCGTTTGAGCACATTGTTGGAAATGCGCTGGCCAATTAATTAAAGTGTTTTAGATATTGGGAAATAATTCATCTGTGACTGTGTCTGACCCCCGTATGAAGTGTTCACGAGCCTGTAATAACAAAGGCTTCTGAATGAACTGGAAAGCCTCGCTCGAGCCAGACAGTCAGTCCAATTGGGTACACAGTGTCTGCTCTGCAAAAACTTACTTTGGAAACTTACAATTCTACTATTAACATCCATTACATTTGTTTCTCATCCCATCACCATAAGCAGAACAGCTTATACTTTTTTTTAGGACTGTAGCTGTGGTGTTAAATTATTTCGAATTTTAAGTCACTTAATATTGTTGCTGCTTCTTAGTAATATGCCTATGTAAACAATACACTTTATAATATTAATACTTGTGAGCGGGCCAACCTGTTCCTTCCATATTATCCCAGTACTGTGTACGACATAGGATGTTTTGGGTCGCGTGGGAATAATCAGCATATTGGCAAGAGCGAAATGGAACTACTTTCATCAATTCATTCACCGTACACGCCTTTCATCATTTGTTAACATTCGAACAGATGTTTTCGTTACTTCAGATAATAATAAAGTTTTATTTGAATGCTAAAAATCCAAATATTAATGTGGTTTAACTTTAACATTAAATGGAAATGTCACTGTTCATCTGAACTAAAATGGTAAATTAGAATAAAAAAAAATAAAACGCACAAAACCACTTTTGGTATAGAGAGACAAAGCAACATGCTGAAATTGTGGTATGAGAATGGTTCCCCGACTTCCTATCAAAGATGTAAGTTAAAATTAGATCCCTAAATTGTAAGTGCGGTGATATATATACGTGTGTGTGATACTTATGTAACGCCATAGAAATATATGGATACTAAGAATATATTACATAAGTGAAGAGGGTGCATATAGTTGGTCGGATAGCTGTTAAAATTAATAAAAATAAATTTTGTGAAGAATTCCCTTATATTTTATATAATTAATATTACAGTTTTCTGCAAACTAGAAACATTTTCCTAAGTTTAACTGCATGTGAAATAGAGCTAAGGACTAAAATATGCAAGTGCTCTAGCGAGTAATTAACTAGGAAATAAATGTCATCTGAAATAATTTGTATCAAATTAATTATTTTGCTGTACAATGGCAATTCAGATGCAGAGCACCCAGCGCCGAGTTGGCACTGTAGGTATTTTAAAGGTTATTTGCCCAGAGTGTTGACATGCAGGATTTTTTAAATCTCCTTGTTCAGCATTACTGATAGAGTTTATGAGCCGCCTTACAAGTACATCATGGTTGAAAGGCTAAAATTAACTCTGGTAACTCACCTCCCTCAAGGGTTCTTCTGAAATGTACAGGGCTGTAAATTTTTACAATCAATCCACCTAATTAATTAAGCAGATCAGTTATGTTCTTGGTGTATTCTTTGAAGGATTGAAACTCTCTTCTGCACACTTCTCTTCTTCGCTGCTCTTTATTTCAGGCATCGCAACCAGCCGTGGCCCGTGCAGGTTAGAGCGCGGGGGTGGTGGGGCCGGGTGAGGGAGGATTTCGAGAGACGATGACGAAGGAAAATTGTTTATTTATTTAATTTTCCCTCGTCATCGTCCGCCGAAACCCCCCTCCCTCCTAAATCCTCCAACCCCTCCACATCCCCACCACCCCCACGTTCTTTTACCTGCACGGGCTGCGGCTGATCACAACTGAGCTTCATTTTCTTTTCCCAGAAAATCCCTTAATATCCTAGCATACTGAAGTATTGCCCCATAAATTGAGACTCAAGACTTATTGCAAAACAGTGACCATCCAACCACAAGCTAGTGTGCCTACTTGCTTGAGGGGGCAGCATGTAGAAATACATCAAGGGGTATGTTGAAGTAGGTTTTAAATACAGCGGAGAATTCCCTACAATCTTTTAACACTGTCTTGGGACTCGTGCTACTTGCACTAGTGTGAGATCCGCTGCTCAATAGCTGTGAACCCTGGTGGTTCCACGTCGTTCTGTGCATCGCCATATGCTAATTTATTGAATATACTATCACGTATTGCTGAAAAACGCCCGAATATCTTCACCACCTTATCCACAGGTGAGGACTTTCGCATAGCTAATCACCTTTTAACACAATATTGGACTAGCCATCACAGCACCTTACGCATGGTTCTCCATTTCCTTAGAATCATCATTACTGTGGCTCCGGCCCCTCCTGAGTCCGCGTACAGCTATCCTTTTCCCGCAAGCACTATCCAGGCTATTTTCATTGATTCAGACTTGCACCTTAACTGTCCTGATGATGATCCTATTATTGTTTTTTAAAAGATCGAAACGTCGCCAACTAATGTAAACAGTTTGCACGTTAATCGCACATGATAAAAAAAAGTGCAGTTACTGTTTCTCTAAGCTTGTTAGAAAGTGTGCTCAATATTTCACAAGCTACCCCGCCTTGCCTGATATGTTTTTGTTCTAAATGTATTTGTCATGTGTTCATGTAGGATGCAGGATTGTGTCCCACGTAATTGCTACGTTTGTATTTTTGTTCTTTGACATTTTTGATTTATTAAATTGATTGTCCAGCTGGACACTCGCATTATAGTACTGATTCAAGTCTATAATTATCCTATATACTCAACTGTTGCATTTAAGGACCACTGTTCTAATACTAAACTGTTACCCAAGGTCCTTATCTACCTTCTGGGTTCCCGTGTTTTTGTAAAAGTACTTGCGCTAGTGTGGCATCAATAAAAATAGTAATGAGCAGCAACAACTCTATTAAACTCTTTACAAAGTATGTTATGTTATGTTAATTTATTTCTTCTATAGCGCTCGGCTACTCCGAGGAGCATCCCGGCGCTTTGATGAAGAATATCGGCAGGCAAAACAAGACATAACAACTAAAAAAGCAGACCGAAGAGAAGGATCAAGTTTATATAGTAAAAAGTTTATCTAGTAAAAAGCCACGTTTTAAGCTCTTTTCTAAAAGCAAGGAGACTGGGAGCCTGTCTGAGAGAAAGTGGTAGTTTATTGCACTCCTTCGGGGCTAGGTAGCGGAACGATCGACCTCCCATCCTTGCACGCCTGATAACCGGGACTGTCATTTTGGATAGACAAGATGATCTCAAAGACCTGCTGGGTACATATCGGGAGAGACGTTTCCTTATGTACTTAGGGCCAGATCCTTGTAAAGCTTTGAAGGCAAAAGTCAGGCACTTAAAAAGAATTCTTTTAGCGATCGGTAGCCAGTGTAAAGAATTCAGTAAAGCCGTGGCACCTGCTCTTCTCGGGAGCCCGTAAATAGCACGGGCTGCCGAGTTCTGGACCACTTGCAAACGGGTCAAAAGATATTTTGGTAGACCCAAGAAAAGGGCGTTTGCGTAGTCCAGTCGAGATCCGATCAAGACCTGAACAATAATCTTCCTATGCTGGAAAGACACTAGAGGAAGAAACTTCCTCAGCATCCGTAAAATGCCAAAGCATTTACCTGAGAGGCACGAAACATGTGGCCCAAAGGACAATTCACTGTCCACAATCACTCCCAAATTTTTAGCCTTGAGAGACACGTTGTCAGGTGGAAACAGATCTTGTGGCCACCAAGCTTTCCAGTCTGGTTCACAGGTGCAACCAAAAAAGAGCAGCTCCGACTTATCGGAATTGCACTTTAATCCATTACACCTGAACCACTCAAAAACCGCACCAAGGCAATCCCTGATCTGTACGCCGTCGAATGACCCGCCCCTATCACAAGTGAACAGGAGCTGGGTGTCATCGGCGTAAGATACGTAAGATACGTAAGAGTGGGTTACAAGAATTAGCTCCCTTGCCCAACTCAGAGGTTACAACCAGGAGTCACAAGTTCACAATTGCATTCTACATTATGTAAGCATTTAGTGTAATTGCTCGTCTAACCTTGAACATGTCCTAGGAGAAGAGCGTGAGAGTGTTAATCTCATTAGGTTGATACTTTAGTTGCAAACTGCTTCCTACTGTCCCTCTTCATTTATGGCTTTAGTTTGGGGTCAGTTCTCTCTGTAGCTCAAATAAATGTATTGTGGCATGCAGAGCTGCTGCCACAACAGTCAGGAAGATGCGTTGGCTATCCATTAACCTGTATGTGCCTGCAACAGTCCTTTCAAGCATCACATTTTCTTCGTGGTCATGCAGTATGACCACACTCAAAAGCATCATCAACTTTTTGGATTTTGCTTTCCAGAAATATCAACAAATGACTGGTTAGCGCTATCTGTCCTCCTCAGGGAAGTCTCGAAAGGTGAGAACCCTCTTGAAATTTGATGGAAGCTACAGAAAGTACAGGATAGTGTAGAAAGACTTGCATTTAACTTGAAATCTCAATCCCATTCAACTAGCTGTAGAGGCTTGGTAGTGACTGTCAGTCTTCCAGAGAGTTCATCTGAGAACTCTCAGGATATTCCACCTAAGTAATGAGATCAATGGACCTCTCTAAAGAAAGTTAGGAGTGGCATGTCCTTACCAATCTGTGCCTCCTAAATAAAGCAAGAAAAGAGCAGAGGACCGCACATTTGTTGGCTTTAGATTGAAGAGGGATGGAGGCCAACAAACCTTTTAGAGCCAAAATTAAAACCTACCTCTTAACTTTAGCCATCCGGTAAACATATCACCCATTTGTTTATTTTGAAAAAATAATCTTGAAAAATCTACAGTATTTTTATTTAGCCCATTATTTTGTAATAATTCTGCCCTCCGGTTTGTGAATATTGGAAAGCCGGTGGTGCTTTCATAATCTTTTTTCCCACATGCTCCAATTTCGCTCATCTCCGTCTCTCCGTTACCTGCACCTACTGGTTTGTCTTGTAGTCCCTTACTCTTGCCCTCCGTTTGTGAATCCATCCGGCCCTCTCCCCATGGGGTGTGGGCTGGGGAATTCCCTAGCCAGGCTATTCTGGGTGATTGTGAGTCCTGTCTCTACATCCTTTTGTCAATGAATTGACTGATCTAGGGTTGGGGGTGCAGAGGAGGTTTGCATAACCCTCCCCACCATTTGCCAGTTTTGCAAACTGCCACACAATTTCCTTTGTCACCTGAATGGCTGGTGATCTAGTTAGTGGAGGGCCAATATTTATATTGGTGTCATTTCATCAGTACTTGTGGTAGCCAAGCAGCCCTTCGTAATCCAGTCGTGCCATGAAGCTATAAGTTGCCAAATAGTTTTACAATAAATGCTGGATTCAGGTTGTTTTTCCTATTTGGCAGGATGCTCTGAAATTGCACCATCTACTGTCGTAGACTTTGCCATCTATTGTTCTTCTTGACCACTTTTGGCAGTGCAGGGCAGCAGTGCATATCTTGGTCAGCGTAGTCCTTGCTTGATACTTTCAAGCAAAGATTTAAGGTGTTGCCCACTGAAGAGAATGTGCCCAAACGAGGCAGAGCATATTATCTCAGTTATAGTGAGTTATGAAACATATTTTGAATTTAAAAATGTTTTAAAACAAGCAGTAGTCATGGTTTGATTATGTGAAACCCGAGAAAAGAACATAAAATATGAAAAGGATTGTGAAAGAAAATCAGTAGTTCCACACCTACTTTAAGTCTAAAACATGTTTATTATAGCCTTACAGCCCGCTGTAGAGGGCGCTATCGGCCAATAAAGGCCCGCTCCAGTGTTCTGCTCAGTCCTTCAAAAAGGGAGCGGGACTTTAATGGCCGGTAGAGCCCACTACAGAGGGCTCTAAGGCTTAGGCCCTAGAGAGCAGAATATTCTAATTTGCAAAAAAGGCCTCATGAAGCCCGATGGGATTAAACTCCCCTCGGGCTCCATGAGGCCTTTTGTTCACAACAATAGCTGTGAAAAAACATTAGAATGTTGGAGCTCGACGCTTCTACCGGAGCACCCCATTGTCTTAAATGGAGCTCCCAACATTCCAGTGTTCTAATAAAATGTAAATATGAAAAGTGATCACTCAGTGAGACTTTGCCTCCCCGAGCTATTGAGCATAGAGCGATATCTCTTCTCTCTCTCTGCTCTGTCCCTTTCCTTGTACCTCCCTTTGCTCTCTCTGATCCGTACGAGGACAGTGGATGGGGGGCAGCCAAAATATGTAAACTGTACTACAACTAACCCAGTCAACGTGGGCTGCCCTGTAACAACAAGCAATGCAGAGTACATGTTATATGTTATATCTATTGGCTGATTTGCATTCTGACACAAGAGCGAACGTTCGCTACACCCAAGATTTGAAAGTGACCGGGGACATAAGAATTAATCGGGGTGTTAGACAAGGGTGTATCTTGGCCCCATTCCTCTTTAACCTGTACATTAACGAGTTAGAGGACTATTTGCTGAGATCAGGTACGGATTATCCTCATGTAGGTTCAAGAGGAGTTCCGGTTCTGCTTTATGCAGATGACGCCGTCCTGATTTCAAGGACAGCGAACGGTCTCCAGACACTTTTAAATTCATTCTATCTTTTTATGGAGTCTCGAGGCCTCAGTATTAATAACTCCAAGTCGTTTGTCATGAAAATTGGCCATGGTTCGCAAAAACCAAATTCCTTTACTATAAATGGGGAAAAAATTCCAACATCTAAAACTTTCTCATATCTTGGAATTCTTCTCGATAACCAATTATCCTGGGGCCCAGCAGTCCATAAAAAAAAGGGCGAAATGACTCGGGCCAACGCAGCCATATTAGGATTTGCGAGAAAAATGGGCAACAGCCCGGTGGCGGCCTTGCTTAAATTATACCAAGCAAAGAGCATTGCAGTTGCCTGTTATGGTAGTGAACTCTGGGGCTATAGCCAGACGCGAGACCTAGAGGTCACAGAAAATAATTTCTTAAAGAAGATCCTAAGGCTGCCTAGGGGCACTGGTAACTTCTCGGTTCACGAGGAGTTAGGTTTGCCCTTTCTAAGCGATAGACTAGCCGCAAATCCCATACTTTGTTGGATGAATTCTTGGTTGAATAATGATATACCCCTTACCAACGATATATTAAGAGAAGCCTTAACCTGGGATGGTAGATTCAAGGTCCCATGGCTGAAATATATAAAAGATTGTCTTACCGAACTTGGACGGCCAGCCCTGTTTTTAACCCCATCCACTATAACAAAAGCTGATGTCACATTTGTAAAAAAAGCATTTCTTACAACCAGGTACCTTGCCCGGGAGGAGGCCGAGTTTATGAAATGTAGTGTCAGGAAACACGCTCTACTTAAAACATGTTTACATTTGGAACCATATCTCTCGTGGCCTTTATCTGGCCACGAACGATTTCTGTTGACCAGGTTCCGATTTGACCTGTTCCACCTCCTATTGGCTGTACCAAGAGGGTCCCATCGTGGACAAGTGCTACCTGCTTGCGGCTGCGACGGAAAGTCTCCGCAAGATCTGGAGCACTTTTTATTTTTTTGTCCTTATTATTCAGTACCTCGAAGGCTATAGCTAAAGCCTTGTTTAAAGAAACTAAATTTTACACAGATTAAACCAGCACTTTATTTCCTTCAACTTTTGAACTGTGATTGTACTTTATATGTAAGCAGTTTTCTAAAACTAGCTATTACTTTCAGGAAAAGTATGGAGGGATAATTATGCTGTTTTTATTGTCCTATTCCCTAATGATTTTTAACTTTGAACAAATTATTTATATTCTTAAACCTGATTATTCTGCTAGATGCCTTTACTCATTCTGTTTACATAGTCCGCCCATCATACATAAGTATTGGACAGCTTTTTTAAACAATTTATCTGTGAAATGTTTATCTATGTATTGTGCTTTTATGATTGTTAAATTTTACAATCGAATAAAGTTATTTGACTTGACTTGACTATATGTTATATGTTAAATGTCATATGTTGTTAAAAACAATTAAAAAAATATGTTGAAATCAAAAAGAAATGGACCTCTCCCACAATTCTTCCTTTTTTATGCACTTATGACCCATATGCGGCAAGGCTGGAAAATAGTAATGTGACAGTAATTGATATTCAAGATACTGAGGATATCAACAGGTCCACAGGTTTCTCGTGCGAGTGGATCAAGAATCTTGTGAAGAGATTCAGAAAATATGCATTTCTCAGATGCTGAGCTACTCATTTGTGAACCACTGCGCACAAATCCCAATACTCAAAGGAAAGATGTAGGGGAGAGGAGTTGGCCTAATGGCTAGGGCGGTCGCCCTCGAATCTGGGAATCGAGTTCGAGTCTCGGCAACGATGCAGAACATCCTGTGATTCTGGGCCAATCACTTAATCTCCTTGTGCCTAACAAAAAATGAATGTGTCCTCATGTAACGCAACTGATACAATGTAAAGCGCTCTGATACCCGATTCGGGTCAAGTTTGTGCTATAAAAAACCCCGTTAAAAAAAAAAGCCTAAAAAATAAATTTGTCACAAGTACAGTAGAGACGAGTATAGTACAGAGCTACATAAAAAATGGGAATACAAAATGGTTGCCCCTTAACAACATAGGGTTTTCATTAAAATGCATTATAAAGCAACATAAATCAAGAACAAGATAAAACAAGTTCACAGTCCCTCCCTTTTGTACCGCTGAGCACAAAGTGAAGGATGTTTATTGCCATCATTCTGTTTATTTCAATAGCAAATTCTCGCTTAGTGTGTCTAATGAGATCACATTGACAAGAGCTTACATGGCAAGGACATTCTTTAGCAACCGGTAATGGATAAATGAGATAATCAAGGACAGTGCCTTTATTGGTTGTGAAATGATTAGTAATGCTCATGCGTAACTGTATGATATTATAAACAATCACCAAAAGAATGAATATTGCAAGCATTATTTCAAACATCTTCATTCCCCATCCTCTGAAGATGCCTTTCAACCAGGGACAAATTCCTCCTGTATCTAAGCTAGGTGTGTCATGTTTGACAGTATTTACTCTATTCCTAATGGTGTCTGTTTGCTCACGGGCACTGAAAATAACACGTGCAGCACTCAGTCCCAACTGTGACACAGACACCACCCTTTGCAATTAAGACCAAATGCAGAGATATTTTATTTTGTAAAATGGAAGTTCTTTGAGCCTCCAATTGGTCAGAGACGTGTCCAATTGCAACAAGTGACATGTGCTACTTATTCTGCAAACTGTGCAATTCTCTTGACTTCAGTGATTGCCTGACCAATCTCATAAATGGGGAAGACAATAGAGAAGAAGCAAATTGTATAAGAAATAGCATATGACTGTATTTCTCGATGAGGAAATTTATTAGATGTTTGACAAATAGCAGTAATTACATAGGCAGTGCATCGGTGTCTGTCCATTCTGTATGTAGCCAGTGGTACGCTTGTTTACCCACACAACATATGTGCTATATTTTCCGTCTGAATCATAGCGAGTGTTAGGGACTCTGACGGGAAACATAGTAATCACATCAAGAATGCTGTCACACTCTCTACAGCCCGTTGTAGCCCACATTGCGTGTCTCACGAAACATTCCACGGTCCAAGTGAACTATGTGAAGAGGTAGGACCAAGAGGTGTTTATTATGAGTGTGGTATTGAGGATGATTCATGCTGTCCTCCTTAGCAAAAGGAAGGCAATCCTCCAAGGTGAGACCATGGCAGTACAGGTCACATCAAGTTTCTACTTTGCCTAGGGTTGTAGGAATCATTGGTAAGCCCAGTGGGCAGGTGTATGAAAATCCTGCAAGAAGAAAGGTTCAAACTCTGACTGTAACTCTCCATTAAGTGCAGATAGGTGTTCGCCTATCATGTGAAACAGCGCATCTTGGGGTGGGCGATATGCACCCCGCAGTTTTTCTCCACACAAATACTATTCTCAGCTTTGATGAGGTACCACACAGATATCCAAAGCAGGGCCCTTGCATTAAAGATCCAGGGCCAGACAAATGGAGGGGCATGTTTATAGGTCATCAGTTGATCACCTCAGTCAGATGTGGTTGTGATCAGAAGAGGCATCTGCATCTTTTGATTGAACAGGAGGAGACACCAAGCCCCTTACTTGAGATGTCTAAGGACGCTAGTTTAAGGAAGATGGTCCAAGACCAGAAGTTGTGTGGGCACTGCTGAGTGGAGGAGCATGCTTACAATTGCTGGTGTAAATTCCAAATGAGGAGCCCTCTGCATTTCCCAGTGGTGTTGGTGATCAGCAACATTCAGCGTTTGGGCTTCAAGCCATTGCGGCCCTCGGGTAGGATCCTGGGCAGGGTGGCTTGGACCTGGGAAACTAAAGAGACAGCAAATCATTGCCTGCAGTACTCCAGGACCACGTCAACATTCAGTATCAGATTCACAGAAGCTGATGACAAAGGTTAATTAGAGTTGAGCATCATGGGATGGAAAGGCTCAAATGGATTACAGTGCCAAGGACAATGTCTTGTGCCAGTTCAGTTGTGTTTCTGAGCATAGCTTTTCCTTCTTTTTCTTAAGTGTAGAGTTATTATGCTCAATGTTTCCCACAGATTCTGAGTGGCAAACACAATTAAAATGTTCTATTCCTAAACCTTTGCAAATCTCTTGAAGTACAGAGGAAGCAAAATGAGTAGCTCAGTCACTGAGAGGAGTATGCACACTCCAAAGTGGGGAATGAAGTCTTTCGGTAATTTTTTTGCTGCAGCCACAGCTTAGATGTGCATAAGGGTGACCGTCAACCCACACCGAGAACATGCATACAGATCTCAAACTAAGATCTTAGCTGAACTGGTCATGATGGCCAACCACTGGATGGCCAACAACTGGGTGGCCAATTAGAATGAAGGAAAGAATACAATCAATTAAAATTAATGTCTTTACAAATGCAACAGATCCAACAAACAATAAAATGAGGAGGAAGGGAAAGAGAGTGGAGCGCTCAGAGATGGAAAGGATGATTGAAAAGAAGGGGAACAAATTTGGAAAATGCTTCTGAAGGGTCTTGCGTTTAGTTGTGACCAATTGTGACACTGAAAAATATATTGCCATAATCTAAATGTAGCTGCCCTTCACAATTCCTTCCTCCAAATTTTAAGCAAATGTTTCAAAACCAATATCCTGATCCCTATGACAGCCCAAGAGGTCCAAATATACCGTAAATACTATTATACCAGTAAACCGAAATGGCCCCTGGGAATCAGACTGATAGTAATCGATTTTTCCCTCGGTATTTGGCATATCACACTGCTAACAAATTAAGCTTTTATCCTGAAGAAGACATCTACATCAACAATACCATATATCTGAAATATATTAACTATAATAAAATCAGATTGAGGCGGTAATAGTTTTATTAATGGCAGGCAGTCACCCTTAAGTAATTATGAACCGAAATTGAGCATGTATGCGGTTATTAAGAGCAAACGCTACCTTTTATTCTTCTTATTACTCTTGGATTTTGCATACTTTTCCTTGTCTGTACACCCACACAGTCAAGCACTGAGCACAACAGTGTATCTTTTGATAAGAAAGCATATTATTAATGTAATATATGTAACCCATCGACTGTGCTATAGTGTGAATATATTGGAAAGTCAAAGAAGCGGGACAAAAATCCCTACGGTTAGTGAAACAAGTATTCCCCTTTTTTACTTTATTAACACTTTAATAACATACTATATAATTTATTGAATTAATTCTGGATATGGGTTGCACGACCCCTCATTAAAAAAAACATTTACACCATCTGGCAACATCCCTTATTTTAATAACTTTTTATAACATCTTAAGAGAAATCCCCGCAGTGCAGTACCTGGTTGCTGTATGCTTTGTTAAAGGAGAGTACATCAGTTCAGATATACATAACTAAGACCCTCGTTTAGAATTTGGCGGCTGCTCTGCCTAGTCAGTGTAACGATGTCCTCCTCTGGCCTGGCGGAAGACCAACCACCATACCTAGAGATCTTGGGCAGGCAGAAGGAGAACTCTCTGCCTTCAAAAGAGCATCCATATTGCCACCTGCGCTGAAGGCACCATAGAACCTCATTTTCTATGCGCCTGTACAGGAAAGTTTTTTTATTTTTTTTAAAAACACACTACCAGAGTGGGACTTTGGTTTAGGAAAAAAATGCCCCTAATATGCAGAGGTTTATCTCCCAGCCATTGGAGGTACTTAGTTTGATGGCCTAATGATCGATGGGCTGTAGATCAAAGGTTTCTGCTGCCAAAGGTAGTGTGGGCTCTGACATCGGAAACATGGTTCTTCATCTGACTCTAAATAGACGGAAAATCCTCTATGTTATTGATGGAGCAGCCCATCTACCAACCTCTAAATCTTTTTGGAACTCAGTCAGACACATAACAATGTATTTAAAAAAACAAGATTACTTGAGCAGGCTGCAAGCCTCTTGCAGATTCTAGATTGCTCTCTGTATCTACTGGTGCTTCCCCGTGGCCTGATTGCAGGGTCCGTCTGGCCTATGGGGCAATCAGGCAGCGCCCAAGGGCTATTCTGAGAGGTCAGTGTGTGGGCTGGTTTTTAGGTCTCGCCTAGGCAGCGCTTGCACTGTCTCTTTGTGACATGCTGTATTCAGGAAATGGGCTTTAAGCTCCGCCCATTGTCCGCCCATGATTTAAATTGGCTCCTTTGACTGTCTTTTGTAAATACTTATCTTTCATTGGTTAATTTGTTCAGTAGTCCCTCCCTTTCTACTGTTGTAACCTCCGTTAAGGACTGGCCCTATTACATGTAATCTCACTTGGAATGTTTTATTTAGTTTGTTTGCACTATTTTGTTGATGACTTTTGGCCTGCTGGTGTTGCAGGCATAACAGCTACACACTTTCTCAACCGCAGTTCCCGAACGCCACGCTTAAATGTTAACAATGCCATCCGCAGTCTTGTTTCTGTTGCATTATCGTGCGGCTTGGCTGCCCGTGGTTTGTTTTGTTGTGCCTACCTTGCTACAAAAGTAAATACATTTAAAAAAACAGCAGACGCACAACTTCAACAAAATATTTTAATGACTTTTGTAGTTATGCTAACAAAACGGATAATTTTATACAAAAAAAGCTGAAAAACTTTCTCATTTGCAAAGACAATAGCTCTAAATGTAACTAATGCGAGACCTACTGCATTGCAAATGCTTGTTTTGGTTGTTTGTGTTCCTGTGTTTTTGGTCTGCCGGGCCTGTTTTTACTATTGATTTGCTTGATATTGAAAACAAACATTGCTTGCAGCAAGCTCAAACCCATGAGGGTATCCTTGCCTTGAAAAACACTCCTACAGTGTGTCTTTACCATTTTGAAACAGCCCCAATTATTCACATGTGGGAGCCACTTTGGGGCAGGGACTAAGTATTTTTTGTCTCAGTCAGACCCTGCCTGATTGTACATGAACCTAAGCAGTCTCCAGCACTGAACCAGCCACCTTCAGAGGTGTGATGGTGTGGTGTGAACAGAGTGCGCACTATATGGCTATAGATAGGGCTGAATAAAAACCATGACAACAGAGTAAGAAATAGGCTGGCTAATTCATTATATGTGGTCAAATCCATTTCTATAGAGGGCTTGACGTAATTTATGTGGATCTCGCTAAATGTCTAGGTCTGAATTGCATAGGAACCAAAGAAACCCTTATGGGCGAGGGATACTTCTCTGAAGAATGTATGAAGTTGCTCTCCTAGCTGCGCTGTCATTCAAATGACTGGTTTTATTTTTGGAGGCGCAGTTGCACTGACAGCGCAGTAAGCTACCCGCAAGCTCTCTAATTTGAAAGGGAGAAATCTTATTTTTGAAAAAAAAAAAATATCAGCCGATCCGTCAGCTCCGCGCTCGGGAATAAAGCATTTCACTGCTGCTGGTCCCCGGCATGGGCGGTCACACGGTGCATCAGCTTGTATTGGCGCTGTCACAGAGAAGCCCCTACCAGATCAAAAGACCTGCTCCAACGATTCTACCTGCTTTTAAAAAAAATCTTTCCTAACTGACTTTCTAACTGAACAGAGAGTTGTATGTTAGGTCCGTATTTTCAGAGCCAAGGTGGGTCTCAGTGGGAATGGTACCTCACTTGGAAACAAGACAAATACCGGTAATTACCAATATTACCTGGTGTGGTAGTGGCAGGCCTTGCGTTTGAAAGCTTAGAGCATTGTGGTTCTTGCCTGCTCAAATTCTTCTTGGTGGTACCTGGCAAAATATATGCAAGGAAAAAGGGCGTCATTTGCGCATCGTTTGTGAAGTTCACAGTTAATATCAGTCTCTGGTTCATTGCAGTTAAATAAATGTTCTTTTCCTATCAAAGACCTACCTGTGCTTTTTGATTTTTTTTGTTTAGTTTACATTATTTTCCAATTTCTTTAGGAATGCTGACTTGCTTTGGTTAAAAAAAAATATATATATTTTGTAAGTCGTACCTTATTTATTTTTATTTTATTTATGCATTCCTGTAACACTCACTCCACAACTAGGTATCGGAGTACATGAAATAGTGATTTAGCGCTACACCAAGTTAGGTATAACTGAACGTTTTTCTTGGAAACGCTTTCACAACCAAAAGTAAATTGGAAGCATGAGAACTGGAAGGAACAAGCAGTTGAGATTGGTGGAGCTACAAGGAAAGGGGAAGAAGAGATGTTGTCATTACATGTGACTGGTATCATACAGAACCAGTAAACCCATGATGATAGAAACTGAAGCGAAAATCAAGTTAAGCATGCTGTGTGCTCAAGTGGACCCTTAGTAGTACATTTTGGGGAGCGCGACATGCACCCCCCTCCACAAGCCGTTCACCTGCCCTTGGGCCCAATATGGGTCCCAGCAACCCCATCCCCAGGGACACTGCAGTGTTTACGGGAGTGTGTGGGATGGGAATATAAATTTTATTCCCTACCCGCACTCTCCTGGGCAGGTAACACAATTTTGCTCCAGCCCAGATGGGAGCACAGAAATACTCAGCTCCCGGCTGGGCGGAGCAGATAAAAGCAGCCGGCTGCGGTCGACCCCCAAAAAAGGTGCAGGCTGGGGAGCCAGCACGTGGAGTACCCACATGTAGGGACCTTAAAGAAAATGTCCTGCACAACCTTAGATGACTACATCACGCAACTGCCAGATTTGGTGCATATCTGTCCATATATAAGTATGAGTGTGTCTGTGACTGGGTGTGTGAGTGTATGAGTGGGTCTCTGTGTGGGAGCATGAGTGTATGAGTGGGTCTGCGAGTGGGAGCATGGGTCTGTGAGTGGGAGCATGGGTCTCTGTGTGTGGGTCTCAACTGGTCTGAGTGGGTGCATGAGCGCCTTAATAGATCTGTGAGGGGGTGCGTGAGGGAGTCTGCGAGTGGCTGCGTGAGTCTCTGAGTGGGTCTGTGAGTGGGTGCGTGAGTGGGTGACGGTCTGTGAGTGTATGAGTGGTTCTGTGAGTGGGTGCGCTCTAAGGAAAGGAGGGGGCACAAAGATATCATGGGGCTTGATCCAGGAAAATAGCACCACAGACTTCTGTCAGGCTGGCAAAATAAGGCAATCGTCAGGGTTAAATAGCCCCCAGGGCTCTGTGACAAGTGCCACTGCACCTGCTGCACCAACAGAAGCTGCGCCTCTGGCTCCACGTTTCTGCTCTCCATTTGAGTGTGCCTGAAGAGGTGACGTAAGAAACCTTAGCAGTTTGGTTTGTGCAGGGGCTATACAGAGTTAAAATTAATAAAATTAAAGAATGTGTCATTACGATGCCTGTCCTGGTACGAGTAGCTCCCATGGGAGCACAATTCATGCACTACTTTTGTTTCTGTCGTGTGAACCGAAATCTGACCTATTTGTGAAAATTTCAGCAGAGGAAACTCCTTTTAGTTGTATATTTATATTAAAGCTGTTCACCTTTTGTGTCTGGTAACATTACCTCCCCTGTGTTTACCGTGCCCAGGGCAGGGTGCCAAGAGAGGCATTCAACCTCTGCAAACAAACATTCCTTGCATTGTTCGTGGGCATTGTGCGTGCAACGTCATAAGAACTATCCGCGCCTTGATCGGCAGCGACTAAAGCTCGGCGGGCTAATGCCCCGGTTACTTACCGGTAATCTTCATTACTCCGAGTCCTTGTCTTCCTCACCACAGTATTCACTAATGAGCCTTCGGCTCCCACAGAAACTCCAAATGCAATTTTACATTCTAGTCACCCTCTCCCTCCAATATGGCCCCCAGCTGCGACAGCCAATCCCATAAAGGGATACAGAAAGCTCCAAAACGACCTGAGAAACCAAGCCGCAGACATGAAGCCAAGATAAGGGCCGGGAGAGAAAGGGAAACTATTCTGTTTCAAGGAAGACAAGCACTCGGAGTAATGAAGATTACCGGTAAGTAACCGGGGCATTACCTCCTCGTCCGTCTTCCTCGCCACAGTATTCACTAATGAGTCGATACCAAAGCATATCAGCTTCATGTAAGAACAGAGTCCACCAGTAAAGTCAGCAGGCAAGCAAAACTTTAATACAACAACAGGAAAGAGACACAGAGAACCTCCAACCTATGGGACCCCAGAACCCAGCACAGAAGAGGCAAAGGCAACCGAAGCACCACCACCAATCTGAAGACGGTAGTGCGACATGAAGGTATGAGGGGAAGACCAAGTGGCAGCACGGCAAATATCCTCCATGGACACCCCCTTGAAAGCGGCCCAGGAGACAGCAACCGAACGAGTGGAACGCCCTTGAACAGGAAGAGAAGGAACCAAGGAAGAAGAACCGTAAGCCAACAGAATAACGTCCTTAATCCAACGACTGAGAGTGGAGAGGGAAGGACGCAAACCCCTAGGGGACAAACCAAAATTCACAAACAAATTGTCCACCTTGCAAAAAGAAGAAGTCCGATCCAGGTAAATCAACAAGGCGCGCCGAACATCCAGAAGATGCAGCAACGACTCATCCCCAGAGGAAGGATCAGGACAAAGGACCGGAAGAATCACCTCAGGAGAACGATGAAAAAAGGAATTCACCTTCGGAACAAAAGTGGGGCGAGGGCGCAGCACAACACGATCATCCAGAATACACAAAAAAGGAGCCGACCGCAGGAAAGCCCCCAACTCCCCAATCCTCCTGGCAGAAGCAATAGCCACAAGAAAGACGACCTTAAGAGTCAAGAACTTCAGGTCAACCGACTCCAAAGGCTCAAAAGGAACCAACTGCAGCGCACGCATAACCAGCGGCAGATCCCAAGGAGGAGAAGACAGAACAGGACGGGGACGCTGAAAAGCCAGAGACTTCAAAAGCCTGAACACCAACGACATCACAGAAACCAAAGGAAGAGCATGAAAGGCCTGAATGGCAGCCCACTGTGCACGAAGAGAAGAGATGGCCAAACCCAAATCAAAACCCTCATGCAAAAAATCAAGAACGCGGGCAGGATCCAAGTCAGACAGAGACAAACTGTGCCGAATGCACCAAGCAGCAAAGTTGTCCCAGTGTTTCGCATAGCAACGCAAAGTAGATGGACGCCTGGACCGCTGAATAACATCAGCAACCACCACCGAACACCCACCCCGAATCAGGGAGTCCCTCTCAAGGGCCAGGCCCGCAGACCCAAGGACCGGAACACCGGAAGAGGAAGCGGAGGCCCCATCAGAGGAAAAGGATCGAAGGGCAACAACCATCCCGTGCCCACCGCCAACTTCAACGAGAGGAAACCACGGGCGGTGACGCCAACCTGGCACAATCAGAAGAACAAGGGCCCCCTCCCTCTTGATCTTCTGCAACACAACGGGGATCAGGGGAACAGGAGGGAACGCATACAACAGGCCCTTCGGCCACAGGAAGGACAGAGCATCTATCCGCCACGCCTCCGAACATGGCATAATCGTGCAAAAGCAACGGATTTGTGCATTGGACCGGGAAGCAAACAGGTCCACAATCGGAGACCCAAACCTCCTCTGCAAAGCCCGGAACATCCGGCGCGTCAGGGACAGGGACCCCATGGACAGAAAGACCCTGCTCAGGCAGTCCGCAACCACGTTCTCCCGACCTGGAAGGTAAACAGCCGACAGCGACTCTAGGTGCAACTCTCCCCAAGAACAAATCTGGTAACTGAGGGAAGAAACCCGGCAGCCCCCCTGATGATTGAGATACGCCATGACCACCTGATTGTCCGTCCTGACCTGAACATGATGACCCAAGAGAAGGTCCGCGAAGGCCAACAGACCCAACTGGAAAGCCTTCAGCTCTCTGTAATTCGACGAACAAGACATCACATTCGGATCCCAAAGACCCTGAGTTAAAGAGTCCCCCAGAGTAGCACCCCAGCCCAAGAGGCTGGCATCGGTAGTGAGGACCCGAGAAGGAATTACCAGAAAAGGACAACCCCGGGAGAGATGAACTATGTCCAACCACCACTCCAGGGCCACCCGAAACCCCACCGACACAGGAATCGAGAGATCGAGATCTTGAGAACAGGGATCCCAATGCAGCAAAATGTGGGACACCATGGGATACATGTGTAGGTGAGTCCAAGGAACCACGGACAGGGAAGCGGACATGAGACCCTGAACCCTCAACCAAAGTCTCGCAGGCTGTGGAGGACCCGACAGCAGGGATCGAACAGCATACAGTAGGGATTCCATCCGAGCAGGTGGCAGGAACACCGACTCCAACAGAGTCCTGAAACGAGCCCCTATGAAAGTCAGATCCTGCGAAGGAACCAGGGAGGACTTCCCCACATTCACCAGGAAGCCGTGCTGTTCCAGGACCCGGCAAACCCTCTGGACATGGAGCACCGCCTTAGAAAGAGAAGAAGCAGAAATCAATAAATCGTTCCGGTAGGGAAACACCTGAATGCCCTCCCCATGTAAATGACCAATGACAGGTGCCAGAACCTTCGTAAACACCCTGGGTGCAGAGCAGAGACCAAAAGGCAATACCTGAAATTGGTAGTGCCGACCCAGGACACAGAACCGCAGAAAGCGCTGACTGGCGGGGTGCACAGGCACATGGAGATAGGCGTCCTGTAGATCGATTGACGCTAGCAAGTCTCCCCGAGAAATCAGAGGGAGGATCAGCTTCAGAGACACCATCTTGAAAGTCTGAGGAGGAACGAACCCGTTCAGCCACTTTAAGTCCAGGACAGGCCTGAGATCCCGCGTGCGCTTGGACACAAGGAACAGGATGGAGTATACCCCCAACCCCCACTGAGTCTCCGGAACCGGAATCACCGCACCTTTTGCCAGAAGAGAGTCTATACCTGCCAAAAGCGCCGCCTTCTTGAGAGCCAACCTGGGGCAAGGAGTGGACCTGAAACAGTCTGGAGGATCCTGGCTGAACCCAAGGCGAAAACCCTCGGAAACCACCCGAAGGACCCACTGATCTGACACAGTCATTCGCCAGGATGCCAGACAGAATCGTAGCCGACCCCCAACCGGACCCTTCCCCGGGGAAACAGAGTCATGACTTGGAGGGAGCAGAAGCGGAGGATTGAACATTGGAGAACCGGGACTTATCAGCGGAAGGGGCACCCCGGCCACGCCCCCTACCACGAAAGGGCTGGTGAACACGGCCCCTACGAGAAGGCCCAAAGGCACGGGTAGCACCAAAAGAACGGAAACGACCAGCCCGATCCGGAGCCAGCAGTTTTCTATCCTCCGCCGTCTTCTTCACCATATCCTCCAAAGGAGGACCAAAAAGCTTAACTCCAGTAAAAGGAATCTTCATAAGCAAAGACTTCTGGGCAGCATCAGCCTTCCACGAGCGCAGCCACAACTGGCGCCTAGCCGCCACTGAAGAACCAGCCGCAGAAGCAGCCGCACCCAAGGCATCAAAAGAGACGTCCAAAAGGAGACGAACCTGTTGTTCCATCATGGCCAACATAGAGGAGATATCCTCGCCCTGGTCCAACAGTTCAGCCAAGGACTGAAAATCCTTCAGCAAGGATTGAATGGCATACGAAGAATAAGTGGCAGCCCGGATGGAAAAATTGGCAGCAGAAAAAGTGCGCTTCACCGCCCCATCCACCTTCCGATCCACAGGATCCGCCGGAGCGGAATCCTCAGAAACTACAGACCCCTGAGACGACATCGCTGCCATCAAGGAATCAACCTTCACAGAGGAAGGATACTTGGAAGAAAAATCCTGTAAAGGGTAACGTTTAGCCAAGTAGCGAGGGAAAGCTCCCTTGTCAACATCCTTCCATTCAGTCTCCAACACCTTCACCACAGAAGAATGCAGAGGAAGATTATCAGGATCCGGACGCTGATACTGCGCAAAAAAATCATCCTCCATCGGAACAACCGAATCAGGAAACAGCAAGTTGGTGCGAATGTGCCCCAGCACGTCTTTAAGATCAGTACCCTGCACAAAGCGACCTCGAACCTCCACATCTTCCACAGCGTCAGAATCAACCTGGGAGGCAGGATCCGACCTGAGCTTCTTAGAAGGAGGCGCAGTCAACTTGCCACGCAAAGCAGCAGCCACAGCTGAATCAATCATCTGTTGAAGCACAGACAAGGAAGGCAAAGCATCCTGAGACCCAGAAGCGACATCCCCAAGGGCAGGAGCTACAGCATCATCAGTAACCTCCATTATAACAGCAAACGCAGAAGGCAGCTAAGGAAGAACCATCCAGCAGCAAGCAACAAGAAACAGCCTTTATAATGGCCACCAGGTGCAAGTAATGATCAAAAAAACATAGGACACGCCCCCAGCACACAAACAAAAAGAGCCGGAAGCCTGCGCCCCTTAATGCACCAGAATCGCCACCCAAAACTGCCCCAGACAACCGCCGAGGAATCTCCACGAATTCAGGCCAAACAGAGGAAGCATACAGCGCTCCGTGACTGAAGCGCGATAAACCACAACAAAGCGCCGACCGCATAAGTCCGCTAAGCAGGACGCGCGGTCAGCAAGCAGACACAGAGGCGCTGTTACAGGAAGGAGGCGGGACACCAAACTACCCGACCGCCTCCACGCCGGTTTTGCTAAAGTAGAAACAGGAGAGGCACGCTGCACAGGGGGACACAAGCAGGCAAGAACACAGCAACACATACCACGTCCCCCATCCAAATGAACACGGGGCCCAAGAGTCCGCTAAAGCAGGACCGCCGCCCCACACTCACCTGACAAGCAGGAACACAGCACTCGGAGTAGTGCAGAAACAAAAAAACAGGTCATTTTGGAGCTGTCTGTATCCCTTTATGGGATTGGCTGTCGTAGCTGGGGGCCATATTGGAGGGAGAGGGAGACTAGAATGTGAAATTGCATTTGGAGTTTCTGTGGGAGCCGAAGGCTCATTAGTGAATACTGTGGCGAGGAAGACGGACGAGGAGGTAATGCTCCTGCTGCTACATTCTGTGCGCAATTTACCTGTCGCTGCTCTGGCACAGCCTTTCATCTTTCAGCGGTTGATGAATGGTCTACCATCGGGCTGCAAAATGGTAATGTTGCTTACTGGCAGTGCGTCGACGCTACAGCCGCGAATTAAAACATGAACAATTAGACAAGACTCGTCCAATCAACAACCAGCGTTAAAGCAACGAAAACCTGCCTCTCTTCTCCTTAAACAGTATCTGCCAGTGGAAAGAAGATACCAGATTGGTTTACAAACCAAAAACATCATGATTTTGTAAATGTGTGCTGGCAGTTTAGCCGCTCCTGCATTGGAGTTTGTGTACCTTAGATAAAGTGCCAGCGCACCCCGTTTTGACTACTTCACAGCGCTTTACACATGTTGATAAAGCCGAGTTAATTATTTAACGTAGATATCTGCAGCCATTTAGCTCTCAGAGTTCTGCAACCTCGAGTGCAAAGCTATATTACCTCTACATTCCTCGTCCTCGTCATAACAAATGAGGTGGTATTCAATCATATAATATTATAATAAGAATTTGTACAGGATCACATGGTTTGTCTCTGAAATCGCAGACTGGCATCTCCGCCTACGCCTGATGACAGGGCCAGCACTAGGCGTGGGCAGGTGCCCAGGGCCTCGCACTCAGCCCACCAGCATGGGGCCCGCGCCAGTGCAACACACCTCCAAACCTATTGTGCCCCTGCCAATCTCATTGAAGAAAGGTGTCTGCTTGCAATTGGGCTTACAGGAGCCCCCGACCTCTCAGGGATGGTGTGGGGAGGCCTAGGGGAAGGGGATACTTCATCTTGTGCCAGTTGCAAGGAGACGCATTTTGTCCTCCAATAAGGCCTCGTGCCTGGTTGCCCCTTTGAGAGACACTGCGGGACACCCGTTGTCAGCACTTTACCCTCTGCATAGTTTTAACTCTCAGCCCCAAGCTATTCTCACACCTTCAGCCCTATAAGAGCTGTGAAAGAGGCGCTTGTGGGAGGCAGAGAGGAAAGCTGCGGCCCATGAGGAGTCAGCACAAAGCAGCTTCCGGGGCCCTGAAGGTTTCACTTATGTAAATTAGAGGGGCCTCGCACATCCCCCTTCGCCCGGGGCCCCAAAAATCCTAGAACCAGCCCTGCCTGACGACACCAGACAGTAAGTGTGCAAAAACAATTATTTTAAAGAAAAGAGTGTTAATATAGTGCCTAGACAGGCACATTGGTGTGGTACAGACCATACTCAGATAAAAGCGTGCATGTACAAGCTTCCTGGGGTATATTTTTAGGTTAGGGGAAGCAGTGCAATATGTCTCTGAAATCACCCTGTATGTATAGAAAGATCATCTAGTGGCAGGAACGAAGAAAGAGCACACAGTAGGACAGCATGCTGCACCGGGAAGGGATGTCTGGTGGATTGAAATAAGTGGAGTTTTAACTAGATGTTGACCGAAGTTGTCTCCGTACTGTCAGTGCACAAATAAACAGCTTGGAGGGACACTGGAGCTCCCATAATTACATCTTAGATCACTTACAAGCTTACAACACAAATATCCCAGTAAAAAAGGATGACAAAAGCTTGTTTCATAACATGACCAGTAAAATGTTCATTAAACGCAGACTTACCCAAGAGAACTAAAAACTGAAGGTGGCCCAGCACTCTCATTGCGCCCATTCGGTACATCGGCTCATTTTCTTTATAAGAGGCCAAGGGCCATATGTATCAAACGATTTTGTATTCACAAACGCTGCGAATCGCAAAAAAACAGCGTTTGCGAATACAAAATCGCAAAACGCGATGTATGTGACATTTTTGCATCGCATTATTAAGGAATCGCTAATTTTGCGATTCCTTAATTTTGCGTAAGCATTTAAGGAATCGCAAATTGCGATTCCTTAAATGCTATGTAACACGCACCCAAGTTGTACGAATTTTCCTTAAGAAATCGCAAATTACCACTAACTTCAAGTTGGTGGTAGTTTGCGATTTCTCTTTTTCAAAGTGCCATGTGGCGCACATACATGCCCTTAGGGCATGTATGTGCTCCATATGCGCACACATGTTCATTTCAGGGGTGCATCAGGGTGTCATCATGACACCCTTGCACCTTTGAAATTATCCTCAATTTGCGATTAGCAAATTGCAATTCGCAATTTGAAAATTACTTCCCATTCATTCCTATGGGCCTCCTGGCCCATAGGAATGAATGGGAAAGTATTCCTTAATTGCGATTTCGCAATTTGCTAATCGCAATTAAGGAATATTAAGAATTCGCAAAATATGTGTGAATTTTTAAATACATCCTGTTTTGCAATTCTCAAATAGCGATTCTCAAAAAATCGCTATTTGAGGATCGCAAATCGGTTTTTGATACATATGCCCCCAAGTGAGCAGAAAGTGAGCACAAGTGCCAGGGTTGTGATTTCACCTTCTGCGATGTTGAGTTAAGCAGCCTGGGTCCTCACAGGCAGCATCCCTGAACAAGGTGCAGAAAGGGTCTGGCATGCCCCAACTCTCCTTCACCAAACTTTCCTACAGACCCGGGGGTTGGAGGCAGGTGGTGGAGAGGGGGAGCCACTATCCCGCCCTGGCAGGTCGGTGAGAGTTGAAATCCTGTGCATCTCTGTAAATCATGGGAGTTTGGGTCTTCCTGTGTGTGTTGCAGGGGGGAGACGCTGCTGATGCCAGATTGCTGTGTGGGAGCCCCAGTCCCCATGCCTCCGCACCATCCTCCTCTCTGCAGCACTGGCTGCCTGAGAAGAAAAGGAATGTGCCAGTCATTTAAAGGTGCCAGTACAGAAAACAAACTCATCCAAGAGTGAGTATGGGCACACGTTCACAAAAAGTGCACACGATTTTGAATTTATTTATTTATTTTGACATTTGTAAAGCGCGAAACGAAGGCCCGTGGGCATCTCGGCGCTAAGTAACTGCAATGTTTAGCCAGAAGGGAACTGGGAGATCAATGATTAAAAAGCCAGGTTTTTAGGTTTTTTCGGAAGGACCAGAGGGACGTGCTGGTCTTGATGAAGTGAGGCAGTGTGTTCCACAATTTTGGAGCAGCCACAAGAAATCTTCTGTCACCCCAGTTGACAGATTTAGTTCGGGGGATCACCAGATCCAGGGAGCTGGAAGAGCGCAGTGCTCTGGATGGACAGTAGGGGGTAAGGTTCTGAGTGAAGAACGCTGGGACAGCGTTGTGTAAAGCCTTGTATACCAGGCACAAGGTTTTGAACATGATCCTCTTCCTCACCGGAAGCCAATGAAGTTGTTTCATGGTGGGTAAAACCGGATGGAATTTGGGGATTCGCCCTAGGAGGCTGGCGGCCGCGTTCTGTATGGACTGCATTTTTGTTAACACTCTCTCCTGGGCCCCTAGAAACAAAGCGTTACAATAGTCTAGGGTGGAGAGCACCAGGGAGCTTACCAGCGTTTTCGCCATGTTTTCAGGTAAGAAGGGCAGAATTTTTTTGATGAGCCTAAGTTTATGAAAGGCTGAAGAGGATATCTGATTGGCGTGTGGTAGGAATTTCAGACGGTTGTCAAACATAACTCCCAGGTTCCTCACTTTATCAACCGGGACTGGGGGCTGGCCCATAGATGACGGCCACCAACGGGGGGACCACTCCGGAGAGAGATTGCCGAAGATTACAACCTCCGATTTGTCGGAGTTTAGCTTCAGACAATTGTGTGACATCCAGTTCCCGATGGCCGACATGCCCTGGTTGAACATGTTGGCTTTATGAAGGCCGTCATTTTTGACGGCTAGGACCAGTTGAGTGTCATCAGCGTATGAAGTAAGGCTCATCCCATGTGCCCTGATGACATTGGCAAGGTCCGACACATAGATGTTAAATAGTGTCGGACTAAGGGATGAGCCTTGGGGAACTCCACACGGTAGTGACAGGGGGGAGGATTCAAAAGGTCCCACAGTGACGACCTGGGTCCTGTTGGCCAGGAAGGAGGCAAGAAGATTTTTGGCGTTACCTTGGATGCCTATGCTCTCGACACGGTCGACCAAGGTGGTATGGTCGACCGTGTCAAAGGCCGCCGACAGGTCTAGTAATATCAGGACGGCGGTACCTCCCGCATCCCGGATAAATCTGATGTCGTCCGCCGCTTTGACCAAGGCCGTCTCGGTTCCGTGGAAGCGACGGAAGCCAAACTGTGATTCATCTAGGCATTTGTTATCCTCGATGAAGGAGGAGAGTTGGGCATTCATAATTTTTTCCACAATTTTTGCTAATAGTGGGAGACTGGCGATGGGGCGGTAGCTTTTGGGTTCATCTTTATTAAGGGTAGATTTTTTGAGCAACGGTTTTATTAGGGTTTTCTTTAGTGTCTCGGGGTAGATGCCGGTGCTAAACATGGAGTTGCAGATATTGGTTATGGAGGGTAAGACTGCATCCATGATAGGTCTCAAGACCTTCAAGGGACAAGGGTCGAGGGCCGATCCCGATTTGATGGTGGATATCGTTTTTAGCACCTGCGGGCACGTGACCTCGCTGAACTGCGAGAGAATAGGTCCTTCAGGTTGAATAGATGGGCTGTGGAAGAGAGTGACGTTATTGGCGAAGACCCTGTAAATGTCATCCACTTTGCTGAAGAAGAACTTAGATAAAGCGTCGCAAAGGGTTTGGGACGGGGGAGGTGTGAGATCCACAGAGAAACCCGCCAATTGTTTGGTGGTCTCATATAGACATTTATTGGAGTTTTGTGCTGTTTCAATTTTATTGCAATAATACTTTTTTTTTTGCGTCCAAGATAAGATGTTTGTATTTTGCTACTGACTCTTTATATAAGAGTTTGGTTTCGGGTGTGTAGTCCTTCCGCCAGTGTCTCTCTCTATTTCGGCACTGTTGTTTTTGGGTACGCAGTTCCTCTGAGTACCACGGGGCCGAGGGGGTAGATCTATTGCGTGACCGTTGTTTAAGTGGGACCAGATCTTTTGCTGCTGAGCTCACCCAGTTGTAAAATTGGGACGTAGCGTTATTGGGGTCCGGAGATAACGTAGGGAGGGTATCATTAAGCAAGGTTTCCAGCCTGCGTACATCTAAGTCATCCCATGCCAGGTAGGGGAGACAGGAATTAGGGTGGGGCTTGTCGACCAGGGGGTCGCCCACTGGAAGTGAAGCCAGGATGAGATGGTGATCCGACCAAATTAGAGGGAGTATTTCTGTAAGTTTGAGGCCCGAGGCATTAGAAAAAATGCCGTCTAGTGTGTGCCCTCCTTCATGCGTAGGGGAATGAACCAAAGGGGATAGACCAAAAGTGGACATGTCAGCTAAAAACGTGGCTGTGTCAGGATTGTTGGGCACATCAAAATGGAAATTAAAATCACCTAGAATGGTGAAGGAGTTCTCCAGTGCGGATGTTTCCAGGAAGGATCTGTGAGCCCCCAGGAAGTCACACCTGGGTCCCGGTGGTCGATAAAGGAGGATCCCTTTGAAGGTATAGGAAGGGGTCAGTTTTATTGCGAATTCTAAGGCTTCGCAAGAAGTCTGAGGAATTAGCGTGTGCCTTACAATGTAGGTGTCTCGGGCAATGATAGCAATGCCGCCACCTTTTTTCTCGGTTTGCCTGTCCAGTCTATAAGTGGCAAACCCAGCAGGAACGGCTATGACAAGATCCGGATCAGATGCTTGGCCCATCCAAGTTTCCGTCATGAACAGGATATCTATTTTATAGTCCTGTATCAGTTCATGGATGTCCTGGCTGTGTTTGCCAAGCGAGCGGACGTTTGTGAGCGCAATGGTGTAAGATTTCGTCGGATGGTGCTTACCAATCTGAAAAGATTTACGAATGGACGGTAAAATGGCGTGACAGCCAGGGCAGTATGCTGCACGCTCTGTAGGCAGGGCATTAGGGTGGAATATGCAGCATAAATGACTGGTCGGGGGGCGAAAAGCCTGTAGCTGAGCGGCTGAGTAACAGATACGGGGGGTAGGATGGAACAGACCAAGGGGGGTGGCCCTGGGCCCGGGCCAGGCGCGGTCGGGCGGCTCTGTTGTTAATATACATAGCGGGGCGGGCAAGAGGAGGGTGGGAGGGGCGCCGAGCAAACCGGGCAGCCTTCCCAACACAAGATGGCGCCCAAAGTCAAGCTAATAGCTCCCCAGCGCGTGAACAGCGTCGCTGAGGGAAGAAAATGAACCGGAGCCTCGGCGAATTAGTCTCGCCTGGGTGGGGGGCCCATCATATAAAACAGAACCTGGTTAAAATAATTACAGAGGTTAAAAACGAATATAGTAATCAGTCGTTTTAAATCATCCAAAATACACAGAGCAAACCTCCGGCTTCCGCCTCAGAGGGAAAACATTGTCAATTACTGGCTGAACGAGGGCGCGCCTATTAAATACCCTGGGAGGGCGGGAGGGGCGCCGAGCAAACCGGGCAGCCTTCCCAACACAAGATGGCGCCCAAAGTCAAGCTAATAGCTCCCCAGCGCGTGAACAGCGTCGCTGAGGGAAGAAAATGAACCGGAGCCTCGGCGAATTAGTCTCGCCTGGGTGGGGGGGCGGGAATATAAAACAGAACCTGGTTAAAATAATTACAGAGGTTAAAAACGAATATAGTAATCAGTCGTTTTAAATCATCCAAAATACACAGAGCAAACCTCCGGCTTCCGCCTCAGAGAGAAAACATTGTCAAATGAATCACCTACAGAACACCCCAGGACAAGTTTACTTAGCTCCAAAAATATTTAAATAAAGGCCTGGGAAAGTGGTGGTCCCTAAAAAGAGCCCTAAGAGGGCTGCTACTTGCGCCCGCTCAATATTTTAAGAGAGCAATCTACCTCCGGGACCTGGCCCACCTGGGGGCTTAACTGAAAACCAGTGCGATTTCATGGCAATTTGTTTTTTTTTTTAAATTATTTTTTGCCTTGCCAGAGTCCCAGGGGAACCTCAGTATGAAGGTTTGGGTTCTGGGTATTCTTTCCCTGCCCCGTTTTCTTTGTTTTAACCTTTTATTTGGGACTCAGTCCCAAGATGTCTGTCAACACTTCCTGGTTGACGTGTTGGCAGCCAATCGGATTTCTGCACAGGGACTGTCGGATCCTCTGAGGATCCACGCCCATATATATCTGTATCTCACCATATACCTCTGACAGTATATCCTCTATCCTTGAGTCATGTCAAACCTCATTCTGTTACTGTGGTCTCCAAAATAACCCTCCTCTACCCCTACTTGCATTATCTCAAACCTCCTTTGCTATTCAGATCTCCCAAACAAGCCTTTCTAAACCCTTCCCTTGGTCTCTTTTCCCCCTTTACCTCCTCTTTACTCATCCCATACATCCTTCTACTGCTATGATCCACCCCAAAAAAACCCTTTCCATACCGTTCATTCTTAAATCCCTCCACTATCCTTTTCAATCCAATTAACAGACTCACATGCCCACCGCTCCAATTAATTTAATATTTCCCTATACTTATTAACCACTAATCCTGTTTGGGTTCCAGAGTAGCATGCTATCCGCCAAAAAGCGCTTCAACACCTCATCAGTGGTAGCGAGACCTATATAAATGCAAACCCTACCCTCTTCTATCCCTCTACTAACCTTTTTTAATCCAAATATCAAACTCACATGTCCACCGCTCAAATGAATTTTGTATCTCCCTATTCTAATTGACCACTAATCATCTTTGGGTTCCGGAGTAGCGTGCTATTTGCCGAAAAACGCTTTGATGCCTCGTTAAGGTTAGTGAGCGCTATATGAATACAAATTACAATTATAAAAATTTGGATTTCCTTTAATATCTCCAAAACTGCTCAACGGATTTACACCAAATAACAAAAAAAAATTCTTTCTGGACCAAGCGCTATCTTTATGCCAAATTTGGTGTAATTCCACCCAGCGGTTCGGGCTGTAGTTGTGTCTAAAAATCTAAATTGAAATTTACATTGGAAAAGCGCTTTATTTGACCCCTCTCTTTTTCTCGACACACCATAAGATGCATCACCCCGAAACTTTCCATGCACAACAAGAATCACAGCGCACTTTTTGTGAAACGGCGCCAAAGATATAGGCTAGTCAAAAAATGCTTTTCTTATGGAAACATGGTCCTAACTGCCAGTAGGTGATATATTCAAATTGCCTACTGGTAGTCGCCAGTAGGTAGTTATAGTTAGGACCTTGTTTCCTTAGATGAAGAATTTTTTGTTTTGCTAATAACGCTGGTGCTGTTTGACGAATCTTCACAAACATTTCAAATGTAGTACGCCAATCACTTCAGATGCTGTTTAGAAAGTTGGGGGGGATTTGTCAAGTGGGGGCTGAAAAAAAGAGAAATCTCAAAATGTGTTTTCCCCATGCAATTTGCCCTAGGGATTTTAGACACAACTAAAGCCCAAACCGCTGAACGGAATTACACCAAATGTGGCAGAAAGCTAGCTCTTTGGACAGAGAGAGACTTTAAAAAAAAATTGGTGTAAATCTATTAAGTAGTTTTAGAGGTATGAAAGAAAAAATAAATGTATATATCTAAAGACGAAAATCATCCGCGGATCTGACAGATCTCATGCTGAGATCTGATTGACTGCAATCATTTCACCCAGGAAGTGTTAGCAGTCGTCTTGGGACTCAGACTTGTCCTAGTCCCCCAAAAAAATGTGGGGAAAAAAAGGTGCAGGGTAGTAATACCCTGACCCCCTAGGCCTGGTGGTGTGGTGCCAAACCCTTTTTTTAAAAAAAAAAAACAATTTGCAGCAAAATAGTGGTGGATCTTCAAATCCACAGCAAGATCGGTAAAAAACAAATGCAGGCTCCAGCGCTGGTTTTCTATATGCCCCCCTGGGTGGGCTAGGTCCCGGGGAAATATATCTTTTATACTAGAGGGGTTGGTCAATCTTACAAATGGGGAGGGGGTCTGCCGATTTCAGCCCCAGGGACTGTCACCCCTAGGCCCAGCCATCCAAAATAATGGGGAAGGGGCACGCAGCCCCCTCCCTGGCCTGATTTTAGCCCGGGGACTGCCACACCTTGGGGCCCGGCCATTTAAAAACTAAAGGGGGAGATTGCCCTGGAGCCCCTCTTTCCGGGCTGTTTTCTGTTCTGGGTACTCCAACCTCCGGGGCCCGCTTGGGCAAGAAAATTGGGGGGGGGAGGGGTGGCGCGGGCCCCCCTCTAGGGCTAATTTCAACCCTAGGGACCCCATCCCCCAGGGCCCGGCCAATATGCAAAAAAGGGAGGTGCCGCGATCAGCACTGGGGACCCCATATCTCGGTCCCAGGTGTGCATCGCGCCCCACTCCCAAAGCAATTAATGACCCTGGGAAACCCATCCCCAGGGTAGGGCTCATGCTATGTCCCAGGATGCCTACCCCTGGGACATAGCGGTTTCCTTGCCTTATATAATGTGGGCAGGTAAACATCTGTTTGCTATCGCTTAGCAAGAGCAATTTAAAGCCCCCGCAAGAGAGAGCAAACAGTAAGTCCACTCCCAGCCAATGAAAACATTTGCTCCTGTACGCAGTTCAGTGCTGGTGCTCATTTCTCCAAAATTAAACCTCAACTGGAAGCACTTACAAATAAAAACATAGCAGGTGCCCCACTTGAAGCTCCACTTATGTAAAGGACAAATGATCCTAACTTCTTGTGCTTTGCGATGGCAAATTACGTGTGTTTTATTGGCAATTTCACCTTGAAAAATGATCTGAAATCCTTGATGCAAGTGAATGCATCTTTGATTTATTGGAGTGCAATCTCTTCTGTAGTGGCTGTGATGAGTGGGTTTTTTCTTGTCGTCTCATGGTGAGAGCAGAATCCATGGTTCTCCCTTTAAATAACTACGGGTATAAAATGCAAAAAATCACTTACAAGCTCCGACTATTTGGCCTTTCGCCGTCCACCTTAGTAGTAGACAAAAGTCTTGTCGCTTTTTCCCAGTTTGAGGGACAGTTTACCAAAAGGCTCCCGAGCAGGTACCGCCGATTTTAGTGACACATTCTTTATGCAGATGAATATGAGGACATCTCCACCAAACAAAGAAGTTCTTACTTCATACAGTTAAGAGAAAGTAGCCTTGTTTGGTGGAGAATTATCTCTTTATAGTCACGTTGTCTTCTCTATACGGGGATTCATTTTATCGCAGATTTCTGGAAAAAGACGCTTGAGGAACAATCACATTGCCAAAATTAAACCCACACAAGGTCATTGGACATATTTCCTCATGGACTATTACGCAGCTGTAGTGTAGAATATGAACTAGACATTTACCCATGGAGGTAGCACTAATTAATTAACCAGTAAAAAGTACTCCAGATGGGTAGACATTTTGTGCAAAACTGTGGACTCTTGTTGGATAAACGCGCAGGTGAGGTTCCGTCCTAGCCCTGGTGCTCATTTCACAGAAAATAGACCTCAATGGGAAGCACTTACAAGTAAAGAAACATAGCAGGTGCCCCAGTTGAAGCTCTACTTCTGTAAAGGACATACGATCCTAACTTCTTAGGGTTTGAGAAGGCAAAGCAAGTGTGTTTTCTCAGCAGTTCCACCTTGAACATCAATCTCAAATCCTTGATGCAAGTGAATGCATCCTTAATCTATCGGAGTGCAATCTCTCCTGTAGTGACTGTGACGAGTGGGTTCTTTCTTGTCAGATATACCCTGTAAAAACACAAGGGTTACAGGGACATTATTGTCAGAATTAATATTAAAAAACATCGAAATTTACTGGAAAAAAATAAGGGTTGCAATGACATTAGAGTTAGAGAATAATGTTTTAAAAAACCTTAGAAATTAACTGAAAAGCCAAAGGTTACAGGGATGTTGTAGTTAGGTACAGATTTTGCAGCCACAAATCCATAGAATTTAAGCAGTTAAATATATGAGTTATATATGAGCTAACTATAACTTACGCCCCCGCAATGCACTGCTTATGACTTCACATATTACATCACTCATGAGATGGTCAGTGACATCACTAATGACATCACTTCATTGGTTTTAACCAGTTACCCTTGGTAACAACCTTTCTTTTCACTAGTTCATCCTTCATTGAGCGAGCTCGTCTATATGTTATCAACTGATTTTTTAGCACCTTGGTGCCAATTATTGGATCAGCCTTCGCTGTGTGCCAATTCATTCTGAATAAAGTGCTTATTGTTTTGTCTTGATTGCTAAATGGGGTGATAAATCTAACTCCATTTGCTTGTTGTTTAGTTGGCCTGGTAAATAGGAAGGTGTCCTATCCCTATTGTTCCCAGCTCTTTGTGCCTGCTCTAGAAGCTCCCTGCTATATCCTCTCTGTGCAAATATACCTTTCATGTCATCTTGACATTTAAGTGTACCTGGAGTGGTACTACAATTTATTTTTGGTGCGGAGAATTTCTACGTATGGAATACTTGTCTTTCTGTATCGTGGGTGGAAGTTTGATGCATGCAGTATTGTGTTTCCTTCAATAGCTTTACTGAATAACTTTGTGTCAATTCTCTTTTCTTTGCTGAAGACCTCCAAGTCTAAGAAATGAATGCTGGTTTTGCTGATTTGATTTGTGAACCGTAAATTCTACTTATTCATATGTATCTCTCAAAATGTTCTCAGGACTGGCGTTAGATCCTCTCCACACCACAAGTATGTCATCAGTAAATCTAGCAAACACAAGGAGATGGTGAACGGAGCGCTGAAACCTTTCAGATTCTCACCCCCAGTCACAGATCTGGGTTGACTCCATCATCGTTCACCATGCCACCCCAGTTCAGACACAGCTATATGCAAATCAGTCTTGACCCTGTGCCTCATGGGAACAGTCCAGCCCGAACTGCCGAGCCATGTCTTCCCTGGACCGGAAACAAGCATCCTGGGACTGGTGTCGGAGTAACACCCCTCATCAGCTAGGCTAGCTTGAATCCAGTGACAAAGTGAGCAAGGGACTTACGTCTGGGCATACCCTGCCAACTTTTGGCGAACAAAGCGGTACAAAAGGGGGTGGTGATGGACAGAGCATCAAAACCAATCAAACACTCACACCCAGTCAACAGATCTGGGTTTGATCCATCACCGTTCTTTAGCCCACTCTGCCACCCCAGTTCAGACATGGCCATATGCAAATCAGTCTTGACCCTGTGCCTCATGGGAACAGTCCAGCCCGAACTGCCGAGCCATGTCTTCCCTGGACCGGAAACAAGCATCCTGGGACTGGTGTCGGAGTAACACCCCTCATCAGCTAGGCTAGCTTGAATCCAGTGACAAAGTGAGCAAGGGACTTACGTCTGGGCATACCCTGCCAACTTAGGGCGAACAAAGCAAACACAAGGAGATGATGGACAGAGCACTGAAACTTTTTAGACACTCACCCCCAGTCACAGATCTGAGTTGAATCCATCAACGTTCTTTAGCTCACATCGCCACCCCAGTTCAGGCCCAGCTATATGCAAATCAGTCTTGAACCTGTGCCTCATGGGAACAGTCCAGCCCGGTAAAACATTGGGTAAAATATCATTATAGTTAGGTGTTGAAATGGATCAAAAACTAATGCTTAAATACCAGAAAACCACTGAGATTTGTACGTGTTAGTGAGCTAACTATAACTTGCTTCCATTGCCCCTTCCTCCTGACCTCCATGGTTCGTTGTGCTGCCAGCACCTCTCCGCCTGCCTTGCATGTTTGACTTATTGCCCTTGCCCCCTCCCACCTGCCATGCGTGGACCATTGTGCTGCCACTGCTCCTCCCGCTGCAGCCATGTGGTCAACTCCTTGCCTCTTTCCTTGCTCCCGTCTCCTGGCCTCCGCTGTCAGAGTCTATGCTTTCTCCTTCAGCACAGTGTTCTAATGAACAACCAGAGCGTTAACATTCTGTATTTAGCAGATCCTGTCAGGCAAGAAGATCCAGAAGATGGCAGAATTACTTGGAGAAAACCCACGTTTTTAGATTTTTCCTGAACTCTCGTAAATTTGTTTTAAGATTTAGTTCTGCCGGAGTGAATTCCACTGTTTCGATGTGCATAGAATGAAGCTGCTCCCACCTCAGTTAGCTTTTTTAAATCTGGGGATTACCAAGTTTCCACATGTGTATTCATTTATTTGAGCACTTTATTGCTTAAGCATTTGATTACTTCGATAATTGGGCTATATTTGGGCTACATTTGTGTGATATTTTTTCTGGAGACTTTTTTGTTAGCAAGCGCCCTCATATCTTCATTTACCGCACTATCCTCAGCATGAAAGGCTCTCAGTTTTACAGCTTTGATTCTGTCAAGATGGTGTTCAAGTGTTCTTCGCTTTTGTCAAAAATATAGAATGTTGGGACTCTTATTGCTCATTAGAACACTGTGTTAAAGCTGCAGTTAGTGATCAGGCTGGCAGGCCACTGCTGGTGTTAAAAGTACATATGTAAGTCCACATGTCATAATGTTTTACTGAAAAGGATGAGGAAGATATTTGAAAACTCACATAAAATGTGTCCTAATTCTGAGTTCTGCATTACTCACCATATGTTCTATGACAAAATGAACACCCTCATTTTGTTCATTTCTTGAGCAAATATTTAACGTTTTACACTTTGATTTAATCTTCAGGTATGCCACACCTTTGTCATAAGTAGGAATGTTTGTGCTCTAGCTGTTCATTAGTAAACTGTTGTGCAGCTGCAGTAGAAAACTGTGGAATTAACTGACAGACTGCTCCTGCTGTTGTCATTACATTTTTACTCAGTATGATAGACGTTATTCTCACATAACTGAAGAGGATAGTGTGAATTTACAGAAAAAATGGTGCTTGAATTTTTGCATCTGTTGCACCTTCTATAACATCCATGAGAAAAACATGAGAAAAAACAGTCCTCTCTCAAGCACGGTGAAACACATCCGAGCAGAGGCTCAGTACCAACAAATACTTAATATTGTGACTAAAATCAGCTATCACTCTTTATATGTGCTCCTTTTTTGACCATCAAAAGCATACTTCATTGCAATGCATTTCAACAAGATCATGTCCCAATCAATCAATCAATCAATGACATTTATAGAGCGCACTACATACCCGTAGGGTCTCAAGGCGCTGGGGGTGGGGGGGGGGGTGCCGCTACTGCTCGAACAACCAGGTCTTCAGCTTCTTCCTGAAGGAGAGGTGGTCTTGGGTCAGGCGCAGGTCGGTCGGGAGGGAGTTCCAGGTCTTGGCGGCCAGGTAGGAGAAGGATCTTCCTCCTGTAGTCGCTCTTCGGATGCGGGGGACGGCGGCGAGGGCGTGGTTGGCTGATCGGAGGTGGCGTTTGGGAGCGTAGAAGTTGATTCGGCTGTTGAGGTAGCTCGGGCCTTGGTCGTGTAGGGCTTTGTGTGCGTGGGTGAGGAGGCGGAAGGTGATTCTTTTGTTGACGGGGAGCCAGTGAAGGTCTCTCAGATGTCCGGAGATGTGGCTGGTTCGTGGGATGTCGAGGATGAGTCTGGCTGAGGCGTTCTGGATCCGCTGGAGTCTCTTCTGGAGCTTGGCGGTGGTACCGGCGTAGAGGGCGTTGCCGTAGTCCAGTCGGCCAGTGACGAGGGCCTGGGTGACGGTCTTCCTGGTCTCGGTGGGGATCCACCAGAAGATCTTCCGTAGCATGCGTAGGATGTTGAAGCACGCCGAGGAGACGTTGTTGACTTGCCTGGTCATGGAGAGGGAGGAGTCCAAGATGAAGCCCAGGTTGCGTGCATGGTCTGTCGGTTTGGGTGCGGTGCCCAGGGCGGGAGGCCACCAGGAGTCGTCCCAGGCGGAGGGTGAAGAGCCCAGGATGAGGACCTCCGTCTTGTCCGAGTTCAGTTTCAGGCGGCTGGTCGTCATCCACTCGGCTACCTCTTTCATCCCTTCGTGCAGGTTAGCTCTGGCGGCGGCGGGGTCGTTGGTCAGGGAGAGGATCAGCTGGGTGTCGTCGGCGTAGGAGATTATGTTGAGGTTGTGTTGGCGTGCGATGGCCGCGAGGGGGCTCATGTAGACGTTGAAGAGGGTGGGGCTCAGTGAGGATCCTTGAGGGACGCCGCAGATGACTTCGGTGGCCTCTGACTTGTACGGTGGTAGGCGGACTCTCTGTGTTCTTCCGTCGAGGAAGGAGATGATCCATTCCAGCGCCTTGTCCAGGATTCCGACGTTGCTGAGGCGCTGTACTAGGGTGCGGTGGCAGATAGTGTCGAATGCCGCGGAGAGGTCTAGGAGGATGAGGGCCGCTGTTTCTCCGTTGTCCATCAGGGCTCGGATGTCATCGGTGGCGGCGATGAGGGCGGTCTCGGTGCTGTGATTGGCTTGGAAGCCGGACTGTGAGGGGTCGAGGGATCCATTCGTCTCGAGGAAGGCGGCCATCTGCTTGTTGACGGTCTTCTCGATGACTTTGGCAGGAAATGGGAGGAGCGAGATGGGGCGGTAATTCTTGAGTTCGGTAGGGTCCGCAGTGGGTTTCTTGAGTAGAGCGCTGAGTTCGGCGTGCTTCCAGCTCTCAGGGAAGGTGGCGGTGTCGAAGGATGTGTTGATGATGTCTCGCAGGTGGGGTGCGATGACAGCGTCGGCCTTGTTGAAGACGTGGTGAGGGCAGGGGTCGGTCGGTGATCCGGAGTGGATGGAGTTCATCGTGCGGATGGTGTCTTCGGTGCTGATCGGGGTCCAGGCGTGGAGGGTGGTGGTGGGGGGTGGTTGTTCGGTCTTGGTGTGCGTTGGTTGGTTGTTGAAGCTGTTGTGTATGTCCGCGATCTTGTTGTGGAAGTATGAAGCGAGGGAGTTGCAGAGGTCTTGCGATGGGGTGATGTCGTTGTTTCCTGCGCTGGGGTTGGATAGCTCTTTCACGATGTTGAAGAGTTCCTTGCAGTTGTGTGCGTTGTTGTCCAGCCGGTCCTTGAATGCAGTTTTCTTGGCGGCGCGGATCAGCTGGTGGTGCTTCCGGGTGGCCAGCTTGAAGGTGGTCCTGTTGTCCGGTGTAGGTTCCCTTCTCCAGACTTTCTCGAGGGCTCGGCAGTTCTTCGTGGAGCTCTTAAGTTCGTCGGTGAACCACGGGGCTTTCTTGCTGCCGGGTCTGCTGGGCGGGGTCCTCAGCGGGGCGAGTTCGTCCGCGCAGATGCTGATCCACTTCGTGAGGTTGTCGGCGGCCTGGCTGGGGTTTGCTGAGCTGGCAGGAGGGTGCTGGCTCAGGGAGGTGGCGAGCTGGTCTGCTGTGATCTTGTTCCAGCTTCTGCGGGCGGCCTGTTGCTGGTGGTGGTGGGTCGTCGTTCTCTTGAAGGTGAAGTGGACGCAGCTGTGGTCCGTCCATTGAAGCTCTGTGGCGTGGCTGAAGTCGATGTCTGTGCAGGAAGAGAAGACTGCGTCGAGTGTGTGTCCGGCGAGGTGGGTGGGGGTGGACACCAGCTGCTTCAGTCCAAGATTGGCGAGGTTGTCGAGCAGGGTGCTGGTGTTGCGGTCGTTGTTGTTCTCCAGGTGGAAGTTGAGGTCCCCCAGGAGGATGTAGTCAGCGGAGGGGAGGGCATGCGGGCTGACGAAGTCGGCGATGTCCTCGCTGAATTGGGTGCGTGGTCCCGGAGGTCAGTAGATCAGGGTGCCTCTGAGGGTGGTGTTCGGGTCGGTGTGGATCTGGAAATGCAGGTGTTCGGCGGTGGTCAGGGTGTTGTCGGTGCTGGTCGTGAGACGGATGGTGTTCCTGTGGATGATGGCGATGCCTCCTCCCATCTGGTTGGCGGTGCGGTCCCTCCGGACGATCTTGTAGCCCTCTGGGATAGCGATGGCGATGTCGGGAGCTGAAGAGGCGTTCATCCAGGTCTCTGTGAGGAAGGCAACGTCAGGGGCTGTGGCGTCTAGGAGGTTCCAGAGTTCGATGGCGTGTCTGTGGACGGAGCGGGTGTTGAGCAGGATGCACTTGAGGTGGGTGCTGCTGGTGTTCGACTTGGCGGGTGCTGGTGCGAGGCAGGTCCGGATGCAGGAGAATTTGCAGGCGTGGCAGCTGAAGGGTCCGTGGGTGCGTCGTGGTCCCAGAGTTCTGTAATGGCTGCCACAACATGTTTTCAATGTTGTGGCCAGCCAATCAAGGGCTGTGGTTCCTTTGTAATGCCCTTTGCCCTTCGGTGTCAGGGTGTGCTCACTGTGTGTGTGTGTGTTTGTGTATGTGTATATTTTCAGGACACCGGGACTGTGTCCCTGCTTGCAATTGCTAACACAACATATTGTTCAGGTTGTGACCGACCAATCAGGATAGATTACTCCCCTGTAAAGTGGCCAATCAGAGCATATCTGGACAAAAACTCTCAATATATCACACTTTTGAACTTAAGTTCTAAAAAAAAAACTCAACGGTTTTGCGCCACATCACAAAAAGCATGCTTTCTGAGCTAAACAAACCGGTGTGTCTTGTTGTGTTAAAAAAATAAAACTTAAAGAGTAAGGAAAATCTGCAAAGATTAAGTAAGTGTACTTTACATTGTAAAATAGTCACACGTTTCAGTGGAAACACTTTCTAGTCAGAAGCACAATAGTGAAACTAAAATACTCTTCCGAGCTGATTAAACTGTGATTGACAGTGCCTCAAGCCAATGGCTGAAAGAGACTAACCCAGGAAACCCATGGATTTGAAGGGGACTGACCTTTTATAGACATAAAGTTTAGATGGTCAGACCTGAAAAAGGGAGCTGTAGATGTCAAGGCAAGTTCAAAAGTGGGCTACTAAAGGAAAATTAGGTCAAATCCATGATTTGTTTGACATCCAACAAAGTAGAGAATGTGAGTGATATTCTGAGACAATTACAGATTCCAGCCTGCTTCATGTCAGAAGAAAGACATACATGTTTGTGGGCTGAAAATAAAGTGGTGTTAAGGCTCAAAAGTTAAGTAGACGCGTTTAAAACTCCAGCAGTCTTATATGGGAGCTATACAGAAGGTGTGAGTCTTTTGGGGAAAGGTCATTTGGAATTTAGTAATTGGAAAAATGGGCATTGTGAAGCAAAACATCATTCAAACCATGTTTAATCTCTGAAAATGGGGCCAAGTATGCGAAAAGTTCAGAAACAAGAAAGGTGCAAGTTGCATATTCTAGGCTCCTATGGAAAGAGTTCGGAATCAACCTCTTATCCAGTATTTATGGATTTGAGAAAAAGTGATGCAAACCAGGTGGCTTTTTGGGGATTTTGCTTAAAGGAAGATAGGCATTTTTTCCTTTATGGCACTAGAAAATTGACACAGGTTATCTAAAACTAAAAATCACAGTAAAATGTGTATCAAAAGCCATCCTTATCTTATCTTCTTCTTTCCACTTCAATTTTTTTCTCCATCTAGCTTTCTTTCTTCTATTCTATTATATCACTCGATGTATTGCCTTTTTAGTGATTTATTCATTTTGACTTTTTGTTTTATTTCTCTTTATTTTGATAAATTGTTCAAATCCAACTATGTTGTTGACTATATGACATACTGGCTTATGGTATGATTTATTGTTTTTAGTTTTCAGTTAAATTAAAAAATTAAAAAACGATTCTCATATGTTGGAGCACCGCCATTTACCAGAACTAGTAGTGTTACTCTGCCTGCTTGGAGAAAAAGACACACCACCGCTTGCCTATTTGAACTGTTGCATTGGCTGCAGGCGCTGCTCATGTTTTTGATAGACATAAGTGTTTTATTGAAATGTCCTTTCTATTTCAAAGTCAGTCTCCATTAATAGGAACACCTTTCAAGTTTAGTTAATTTTCTTGGCAAAGCTGTTTCTAAACACTTTGACCATTTAAAAAAAGAACTTTTATCACGTTTTAACTTTTTATGAGGTCAGTTCTTCTCATTTTCAGGTGGTGTCTTTTATTGCATTCAATTTAATACATTTCATGCTTCAAAATTAAATGTAATACGACTCATAAATCATGATTATCCTGTCAGTCCTAAAGAAAAAAACTATGCTAGGGTATTAAAAGCGAATGATGGTGCTATTATGTGTGTGCATTTGTATATCTATACACTTTTAATAAATGCTGTTGTTGTTACTCTTGAAACCTGAAAAACAGCTGATATTTGGAAGTTGTAGTCGATCATCATAAATAATCTTACATATGGGATTGCATATCGCTTTACCCTTAATATTATGAATGAAACTACTATAAATGTACATTTATTGATTTTAGTGTTTTCGTTAAATTAATGATGTGCTTGTAGGTGTTATTATTTATTGGTATAAATATGAAGATGTCATAAGTATGCCATTTGGTGTATGAGTATGCTCAGACCGATTTTTTTAAATGTAAAAACTCTATAAATATAGGAATTTAACCATAACAAAGGTACTAGACACCGGCGTCACACAGGTCCCTGCGGTGATTTATTTGAGAATCATGGGCCCCTCAACACATTCTGCAGGGGACTCCATCATTTTGTGTTGCCACACCAGATCCAATTGTAGTAGGTCAATCATGTATTTACTGTGGTGGTAACATGGAATTTGGCTTTTACATTGATTGATTGATTATACGTTAATTAGTACAATTTTTCCAAATGCCTTGTGTTTTTTGGACCACATATATTTTCAATCGAATGGCATAGATCCCGGTTAACAGTGCAATATGATCCTGTACTGCCATACAAGGGTTCTGATGACAATAAACCCTGAAGGCCAAGTGGTAAGTAGATGCCACCTGGACACAAGGTGGCGATATAGGACGATCTTACCTGTCAAGTATTTTTTACGTTAAATGTTAATTTCTGTGCAGATAGCATGAATAAAGTGTTTGTTTTCCAAACAAGGAAACAGTAGGTTTAACACAGCACTATAGAAGCGAAACATAGTTCAAGGCCAAAAACGTAAAGTTTTGTAACAATAAGTTTTGCTTTCTTTAATAAAATGATATCCTATCAGTACAAGTCGTGGGTTTTGAAGCTGCTGCTTGCAGGATAAAGCTAACAATGTCCTAAGACAATCAGACTGTGACTAATGCAAAAAGGATGAAAATGTGAAAAAGACAGAAATTACAACCCTTTTACAAACTAAGGGGCATATCAACAACAACCGGCGATAATTATAGCTAAGCGCACTTAGCGCTAGGATAATTATCGCCGGCTAGCGTTGATTTTTATCGCTGAGATAGCGTGCTATTAGCAACGCTTATCTCAATAGCAATAAAAATCCTCATGCTAAGTGGCTAACGCGAGATTATCGCTGGAAACCCAGCGATAATCTCACGTTAGCTTGTTGATAGGGACAGACAAACTTAGCCATGATATCCTCCTTCCATAGGATATCATGGCTAAGTCAGAAAAATACCAGATGTAAAAAAGCAGCGTTAACCGCGGTTAGCGCTGCTTTTTTTGTCTCTAACAGGGTTAGCGATATTCTTGATAATAGGAGAAATGTCGCTTAGCGACATTTCTCCTATTATTTTAGTCTGGAATGCCCCCTTTGCATCTCATTAGAGATGCAAGGGGAAGCGTAGAGTAAAAGGGTGCTAACATGCGAATTTGCATGTTAGCACCCTGTTGTTGATAGGGCGCTAGTTTTATCTCTGCTTTTTTGGCTTTTAAAGCCAAAAAAGCAGAGATAAAGCCCTTGTTGATATGCCCCTAAGGAAGAAAAGGCATTGTTGCTCCTGTGCATTATTTTCCTGTGTAAACCATATAACTGCATTCCATTGTTGAATGCTGACAAATTTTAACCACGATCATTTTTATCCCTTAATGTTATCAATATTATTTCCTCTTTTAAGTCTTTTTTTTCCTACCGTTTATTTAAACAATATCTCCCGTAGGCATAGAGAAACGTGTATATTTTGGGGTAATGATCTTGTCTGTTATGTTCTGTCCTATTTTGAAGTTTTTCACTAATGACTCACTACCAATATTATTTGTAATTGTTACTATCATTCCAGCATTTAAAGATGTTGCATCGATTCTGTAGAGCTTCAATATATTATTTTGATTTCTGAAACTTTACTCTTTTTTTACAGTATTCTCTTCAATAGCTGCTTAAGTCCGAAAGCTTAATGCTAAACATTGATTAATGTTTTTCAGCACGTTTAGTTCATCATAGTAGCTTCAGATTGTTACTAAAGATACCTATTTCATGAATTTACAGCAGAGAACATCAGTTATCCTCTTCTAAAGGACAGTTTGCTTGGTGTGAATATTAATCTGTGCTATTCTGAATTGAGATTCTATTAATTGAATAGGAAGTACTGCTGGCTGCATCCATATAGTTTCGGTCACGAATACCCTGCAGGAGGGAGGCCTTCAGCAGGCCTGTGATGTTAGGCACAAACATGATTAATTGGCCACCGCTTCTAAATAGGAATCACGTGGCAGTCTGGATGCTCATGAGTTTCAGGTAAGATAATCGTACATGGAACTTGTCAAGAAGTGTGAGGGTGATTTGATTATGGCTGGTGTGTCTTGTTAGGATCCCCCCGTACTGTGTTTTTCGGGGAAGAATGTTTTCTAGTGAGAAGATCCTGAGGATTAAAGTGCATTTGTAACAAAGCATCCGCAGTAGCGATTTGCTTCTTGACATTTAGCGAAACAAGGTGTCTGCAGCTTCTATTCCCTGCTGGCCTATGTTAGCCAGAACTCTGTGTGGATTGCTGAGTGCTGTGTGCACATATAGAAAGGCTTCAGACAGTATCTCATTAATAATGGCTCTTATGTGTCATATTTATGTCAATATTCGTTAAAATACCTAATATTAGAAAGAGTGATGTTTCATTAAACGTGAATTGACAGTCTCAAGACTCTATGAACGTCTCTGTAAATAAGGGCGATATTCTGATAAACCATGGTACCATGTTATTGGAACACTTGTTTTTGTTTAGACACGCGAATAGTTGCATTATAATTTACAAACTCATGAGACAGAAATCAGCAATCAAAGCTTTGGATATTTACCAAAGTAAAATATACCTTGAAACTCAAGTCTTGACATGGATCAGAAAAAAACAAGATATCTCAGTTCATATTGTTGTATGACGTTACAACGCATGCTTTTACCCCGCATGGTATTGCAACACAAGTTGTTAAAACGACTTGGTGTCGGGGGTGAGCTGGAGTTTAGAATAGTATAATTTACTATTCCAACTCCAGTCTGTGCAACAGTAGGGAAGGTGTTGCAGTTAAACCCAACACCTTATAACCCCCTGCAGCAAGCCATTTTGTTGTGATGGGATGCGGGGTCAAAGCATGCCTTGTAATGCATGCGTTGTAACAGTTGTTTCCCGTTCCTATACAAGTAGATTGCATCTGTGCCCAGGAATAGTGTTCTAAACCACTGGCTAGCACGTTAATTGTAACCACACTGTTGAAGTGACCTGGTCATTTTCGTCGTGGTTTCCAATGGGAGGTATTTCAACTCAAGTACTTAGCAAATAATTAAGGTCTATTGCAGCTTGGCAGATGCTGATGTGAGTCCCAGTGGGGGAAAAGAGGAATGAAGCTCAGGATATTAGTTATGAAATGAATCATTTTGAACAGTATCGGACAGCAGTTCCTAATGTAGCTAATCGAATGTGGCTGCAAGGTAGTCCTTTTAAACCGATCTGAGGCATAAAAACCAATATAGGTAAATTACCTTTACTATGTTTTCCTCTTCCAAACCTATACATCTACCTTACTCTAGCCCCCTTCTCCTACATATGCATACTTTTTATTCAGCCCAAAAAAAGTTTGGTTATTGAAGAAGTGCTGGCAGCTTTAGCAGCATGACCTGGTTACCAGGCAACAGAAAAACCTTGTCAGCTGTAACAATACACAGTGAGTGACTCTTGAGATGATGAAAAAAGAGTGTCTCGTTTGACAAGAGCGCACCTGTTTCACAGTGAACAGCCAGTGTTGAAATAATGATGGCATTAGTCCTGGGAATTCAATTGCCTCCAAGGGGTTGTGTGGCTTTGAAAATGGTTAGCAGCACCGGGGGCCATCAGGGCCCTTCCAGCTCGAAATTTTATTTTCAATCTATAAAGTCACTGTGGAATTTTTGTTTGTTATTTTCTCATTTGTTTCCTTCTCTTACACTTTTGGGTGCTGATGTGACTGCGAGGACGTCAGTGAGTCACCCACGCTTCTTTTGTGAATGATGAATCGCGCAACATCAGCTCTTACGGATTAGGTGCAACCGCTGCTGTGGAGTAGAAATTGGTCATGATTCTGCTTTGAAGTTGCCGTATCTTTCACTGCTTGAGAGGGATCAGCGGCCTGGTGGGAATAGGGCCGGAGAGTCTAAGTACAACTGAAATCTCTTCCATCCTATCGGCAAAGCCGCATCTAAACAAGGATAAATAGAGCGTGAGAGACAAGGTCCGCCGTCCATCGTTCATAGCCCACTGGGCCTGGTTCTCCTCCGGAGTCAGGACATATTTCACTGGCAGTGGTTGGTCCTGTGCTTCTAAATCAGCAGTGAGAGCTAAGGGGGCTTGTGTAGCTCATCAAACTGCATTCTCAAAAGGCAATGCTTCATATACGGTGCCTATGCCTTCAATTCTACGCGACACTCATGAAGGGATGAGAAACCGATTTCGACAAATTATTCCTGGTTTTATTGTTATTCTAAGGCGCTCTTGTGACCGGAGAAAGCTGGTCAACACCAGTGATAAAGGAGTGTAGGATAGGGAGCTCAGTCAATTAAACATTTAAGAGGCCAAGGCTTGTAGGAAGAGGTGGGTTTTCAGGTGTTTGTAAAATGATAGGAAGTTGGTTTCTTGGCAGCAGTATGACGGGGGAGCATATCCAGAGGGAGGAGCCTTGTTGGTTCAGAGTGAAAAGCATAGTGAGGTGGTCTACCACTGAGCTGGGCAGGGCCTTGTCAACCACGCGTAGGGTTTTAGGGAGGCAGTGGGAGGATTTCAAGGCTTAAGTAATGAGATCACAGTCTTTCTGATTGTAGAAGAGGCAAGCCACATAGTTTTGAGCTCTTTATAATTTGGTTGAGGATTTGGTTGGGACGCCGATGTAGACGTTGGTACAATGCGCAATACGGGAGATGGCAACAGATAGGGAGAGGAAAGTTTACTCCTGAATTTGCGGTACTCGTTATGTAAGCCTGGGCCTTTTCATCCTCTGCCTTTTTTCTTTTTGCTCTTTCTTTTACTTCATAGTTACTTCAAGACTTGCTTTTGACAAGGTCGTTTATTTGGTAAGTTTCTGCATCATGCCCTGGATCGTCCGCAACATGTTTAGTCTGCGTACGCTCCCACGCTTTTTCGCTCTCGTGCAGAGCCCAAATCACCCCAGCTCTTTACAGACTGCCCAGTCCAATCGAAATCTTGGGTTTTGTTCACCATGCTTTGTAGAGAAAGAGGCCTTCATACCTCTCTCAAATGTTTTGCTACCTGACCTTCTTGGTTGGGCACTGCGTTTTCCCGAAATGATGCTCCTAACAATGTCTAAATTCAGGAAAAACATGCTAGTGCTTTTTTTGGTCTTGACAACTGGTAAATCGAACATCCAGCTCTTTCGTACTCTCACAATCAGGGACAACATGGCAATTCAACAATTGATTACAACTTTAATGTTTGTCTCTTTTTTTTTTTTTTTTTTTTTTTTTTTGAAACCGTTTATTGCAGTTCGTAAAAGTTACAGGTATGGGCCTACAACCATCCGGCCGGCCGCTAGAATGACAAAAACATATTGCACACATACAGTAAAAGTCTCTAGGCAGTGCAGAGCAGTGAAACAGGAGTAATCAATGGTGCAGGCCACTCAGCTCCAAGCCCACAGTACGGTTCCCTTTTCTTGAAACAAAACAACACCAAAAAACCACACCCGCAAGGCAACCCGCGATCCAAAATAACAGCACGTGCTCCGTAAGTGGGGGATCCAAACCAGCAGCAGAACTCTGGAGAGGGGAATGGGAATAGATCAGGGACTGGGGGACCGCGCGCCCGCGGCTGAGGGAGGGGGGCCGTCTAGGGAGACGGAGCAGGCGAGGCAGCCGGTAGCAGTGGTGGCTCACAAATACCCCCGCGGTAGGCGTTCCAGGGGCCCCAGAGTTTCACCCACGCCCCAGGCTTACCTCTCGCCACATACACCACCTTTTCACGAAACATACACCAATCCATATGCTCTTTCCAGGCCGACACCGCAGGGGGCCTCTGGGATCCCCACAATTGAGCAATGTCGCGCTTGGCTATCATGTATCCCAGAGTCACCCACCGCGTCTGCGGGACCGAATAGTCATTCGGTTCCCATACATTCAGCAAGCATCTCCTCGCTTCAGGCAGCAGCGCAACACGCGTCACCACACGCAGGACCTCATGCACACCACGCCAGAATCGCTCCACCTTCGGGCACTCCCACAGTATATGCATGAAAGTCGCCAACGCACCACAGCCACGCTTACACATTCCGTCACCAGCAAAACCCATACGCAGAAGCCTTGGCCCCGTCACGTAAACCCGGTGAAGGATCTTGAGCTGGACGAAACGAAGGCGAGCCGGGATGGCCACCTCTTTCGGAGAGGCCACCGCGGAAATCCAATCCTCATCGTCCAGCTCCAGCCCGTCGGCAACCCAAGCCTCGCGGAGATTAGTCAGCAGGCACGATCTATCGTTGATCAGTTTTTTGTATATGAGGGAGATCGTGCTGTCCGGGACATGGCCATCTAGGACTCTGTCCTCCAGGGGGGAAGACTCCGGAATGGATGCGACATCCGGGAAGACGGAGCCCAGCGCATGGCGGACCTGTAGGTACCGAAAGTACTCACTGCCCTGCAGCTGGAACTCCGCCTGCAGCGTCTCAAAAGTTTTGAATCCCCCCCTCGTCCAGAGATCTCCCACCGTGCTGATTCCGATCGTGTCCCACTTCTCGAAGCCCTTCGACGTCCACAGGGAGCCCAACCTCTCAGACGCATACAGCGGTGACGCCCGGGTCAAACGGTCCTTCCACCCCATAGCTGCATTAGCCGCGTGCCAGACACGCACCATGACACGCGTCGGTCCCGTCAAACGGGAGTCGGGCGCGCCCGCGTAGAGCGCTCGATTGTAATCGCCACCGGGCAGGAGCATCTTATCCATCTCAAATGCCGGGTTCAAGGCGGGCCCGTAAAGGCCATGATTAATTGCAGCTAGTTGGGAGGCCCAGTAATACCGTTTAATGTCAGGGAGGGCGACCCCCCCATCGTACCACGGGAGCGTCAATTTAGCCAGAGCAATACGCGGCCTCCCGTCCCAGAACAGGCGCCGCTGGAGGCCCTCCACCTCACGGAAATAGCGTGCCGGGACCAAGTCCATAGTATTCTGTAGGGCGTAGAGGAAGCGTGGCAGGGACATCATTTTAAACAAGGCCGCTCGGCCGAGCGGCGAGAGCGGCAGACGCCGCCAGCGCACCACGTCCTCCCTCAAACGCCGGAGGGGGGGTAACAAATTCCGCTCATAGCGGGCCTCCGGGTCAAGAGTGATATAGATACCCAGGTACCGAAAACCTTGGGAGGCAATCTGGATCGGACAGTCCTGTGGTAAGGCCGGAGCCTCCCCGGAAAGCACATATACACAGGATTTCGCCCAGTTGATGACCAGGCCTGAGTTGCGACCGAATGAACGCAAAACATCAACCAGGACGATCAGTGATTTACGCGGGGAGGCGAGATACAGAAGGATATCGTCAGCATAGAGGGACACACGGTCCTCATGCTCGGGGGTCCAGCGGAGACCACGGATAGAAGGGTGCCACCGCAGCCACTCCGCCAGGGGCTCCAGGGCCAGGGCAAACAGGAGAGGCGACAGGGGGCAGCCCTGTCGCGTACCCCTCCCCAGCGCGAATGGGGCCGAGACTCGCCCATTCACTACCACCTGCGCCAATGGGCCCGAATATAGCAATTTGACCCAGCTAATGAAACCCGGGCCAAACCCGAATTTTGCCAGCATCGCCCAGATGTATGGCCATTCAAGCGTATCAAACGCCATGGTGGCGTCCAAGGACGCCAAGATGGCCGGCTCCCGCACAAATGGGACACGCGCGAGCACCCCGTGCAAGCGCCGCAGATTGAGTGCCGTGTTGCGGTGCGGTATAAAGCCAGATTGGTCTTGGTGGACCAAATCGCCCACCACGCCAACCAACCTGTTGGCCAACACCTTGGCGAGGATTTTGGGCTCCGCGTTCAAAAGCGAAATCGGCCTATAGGATGTGACCCGTTCACGGGGCCTCCCCTCCTTGTGGATCACCACAATTGTGGCTAGACGCTGGTCCGGCGGGAGGGAACCCCGCGAGTGGGCCGCCAGGAACATCCCGCGCAGGTGGGGCGCTAACACATCCGGGCGTAGCTTGTAGAGCTCGATGGGAATACCATTGGGGCCCATGGCCTTGCCGGATGCAACCGAGCGAATAGCCAAGGCAATTTCGTCCGAGGTGGGAGGGGCGTCCAGCGAATCCCTGTCCTCCACCGTTAGGGAGGGCAGTGCGATGTCCCGAAGCAGGGCATGGGAGTCTGCCTCCGAGCAGGGGGAAACCGGGGAGTAGACTTCGCGGAAATAATCCGCGAAGCAGGAGACAATGGCTTCCGGCTCAGTGACACACGCACCATCAACACCCTCAATCAAAGGCACCACACGGCTCGCTCTCTCCCTCTTATCCAACCACGCAATCAATTTGCCAGCCTTATCACCCACATCATACAATCGCCCCTGCTGCTCTCTACTGAGGCCCCTGGCCGCCTCCGTGACGAGGGCCCGATAGGCCGCCTGCTTTAGGTGTAGAACATGCAACTTGTCCTCTGTTACCCCGCTTCCCAGGTCACCCTCCAGTTCTGCAATCTCGGCCTCTACCCGGGTCACCTCCTCCCGCTCGCGCCGCCGGGCATGGGAGATAAAGGAGAGGGCCTCCCCTCTAAGGACTACCTTGAAAGCCTCCCACAGGGAGATGGCCGAAGAGACCGACCCCACATTCTCATCGAAATATCGCTGTAGGGATTTGATCAAATCAGCACGAATGGTGGGGTCGCGCAAATACCATGCATTGATTGGGGCCACCCTGCCATCCCCCCTCGGGAAGACATCGAGATGCAACAACAATGGGGAGTGGTCTGAGATACCCCGCGCCAGATGGCGCACCTCCCCCACCCTCCCTGCTTGGGCCGCCGGGACAAGGATGTAATCAAGCCGCGAGAGGCTACCATGGGCACCCGAGTGGAAGGTGTACTGTCGCAATACAGGATGCTTTAATCGCCAGCAATCCACCAGGCCCAGCGTATCCAGAAGGCCGGGCAGCCACGCCTGTGCCCGGGGGAGGTCCCTAGGGGGATGGCGATCCATAGACCCAGAGGCTACCGCATTAAAATCCCCTCCAACCACCAGCAGGCCACTCGGAAGGTCCAGAAGGAGGCGCCCCAGGTCCGCAAATGTGGTGGCTTGTAACCCAGGCGGGACGTACACTGATATAAAGATAAACACTCTACCCTCCATTCTTCCCACCAGAACCGTGTAGCGTCCCCTCTCATCATGGCGCACCTCATCAATCTCCAACGGGAGCGAGTTCTTGATCATAATACCCACCCCCCGCGAGCCCGAGGTGAAGCCAGAATGGGCCGCCAAACGATATCCCCGCCGGTTCATTGCATGAAAGGAGTTACCTATAAGGTGCGTCTCCTGCAGGAAGACAACATCTGGTGAAATACGTTTTAAGTACTGCAGGACCACACTAATGTTTGTCTCTTAATCTGACTCTTTTGTCTGCTTATCACCTAACAGTAATCTAGGCCCAGGAAGGCATTATGAGGGTGAACATTGTCTTTACTAAATGGTAAATAACAATGTCAATCTCTCATTTTAACCTTGTCCTCAGACTGTGGTTCTCTCCTGCCCCTCTTCTTCCTCTCCACCGTGATTCTATGTATTAGCTTGCCTATTTTTGGTGCCCTCAGTCCTTCCAACTCCTCCCCCGACTCATTTATTTGTGTCTTTCCTCTTTCGTTATATTTCTTGTTCTGTCATGGCATGGATGTATTTTCTCAAGAAATGTCTAAGGGGTTTTAAACAAAAGAGTCCTGGAAACTGCCAAGCCACAAATACTGCCTGATAAAAAAGTCAATAAAATATTGATTGGGGAGATATTAAAAGAAAAATGAAAAAGAACAGCTGTGGTGTTCCAATGGCATGACAATGAGTGATTAAAGGATGGAAAGACATCTGTGTGGCTTGTTTACTAGGCATTTCCAAAACAACTGATCATTATGGCTATAGTTTTGAAAGAAACCAAGTTTGAATTAAAAAAGTGTACACAATGAATCTAGCAAATAAAACACTGCAGAGCCCATTAATCTAGTTTTGCTCTTTTCGCCTTATTTTCTGTTTACTCGGCATTGTACCAGGGTGAATGTCGCTTCCAGAAGATGAAAATGAAGATTTGTATTTTACTATTGCTCATGTTGGGTGGTTTCCAAGCAAAATCTACATATCCTTTTGCTTGTGTCCTAATGCTCTTTAATCCAATGAACTATGGAGCTGCACGTCTTGGCTGCCTTCAAGATAGGGTGACAGAGAATTTCTTCTATTTTGCGTCTTCACAGTTACTTTCCAAACCAAGCTAAGTCATTAATAGCCCATTACTCTGGTGTTTCTCAACTGTAACTATATTGAAAAGTAACTATAACTTCCCTGTACCCGGGGAGTGTGTGTGTGTGTGGGTGTGTGTGCGTGTGTGTGTGTGTGTGTAGTGGTTGGAACTGGCTGCAATATAAAAGTAATAAAGAATTGCACAAATGGAGTACCCACGATTTTTCTGTATTCCGATACAAATAAGAATATATGTGTGTGTGTATATATATATATATATTTGAGGACAAATAAAAACTTAAAAGTGGAAATAATATTGATAAGGAATAAGGGATAACAAGCATTTGCAATGCAATAGGTCTCGCATTTGCGAGAGTTTGAGCTATTGGCATTGTCAATAGCAATGACTTTTATTCATGTGTTTCTGAAAACCTGCAAGCGGTGGACCTAAATAAAAGGCATTGTAATGTACAATGCGAGACCTATTGCATTGCAAATGATTGTTTGCCTTCCTATCAATAGCCCTGATCTCTTCAACATGTCAGGCTCGCGGGAAAGGCGATAGGGGTCCCATCTGAATAGTGTCTACCTTGGGGAGTCCTGCACAACTAAGGCCAGGCAGTACTAGAGCATAGCTAAATATTGTTTTCACCACTTTGTGCTCGAGGGGAATGGAAAAAGTGCATTACAGAAGACTGCCATGTTAGCCTTTATGTCGACATATGCTATATGTATATGTCTTTAGAGCAGATGTGAGTTATAGGGGCATATTTACAAGGCGGCGATAAAAAATTATCGCCGCTTTTGCGGCTGGTTTCGGCCGCAAAGCGGCGATCATTTTATCGTCCAATTAGCAAGGTCACCCTAACGCATGAAACCTTGCTTTAGCGCACGAAATCTTAACGCCCAGCTTTGCATCTCTAATGACATCCAAAGTGGGCGTTCCTGACCTAACATGACAGGAGAAAAGTCTGCTTCAGGACTGACTTAGCCATGATATCCTATGGAAGGTGGATATCATGGCTAAGTTTGTGAGTCCCTATCAACAAGCTAATGCCACATTTCGTGAGATTATCGCTGGGTTTCCAGTGATAATCTCACGTTAGGCAGTTAGCATGAGGGTTTTTATCGCTTTTGAGATAAGCGTTGCTAATAGCACGCTATCTCAGCGATAAAAATCCACGCTAGCCGGCGATAATTATGCTAGTGCTAAGTGCGCTTAGCGATAATTATCGTCGGTTGTTGCTGATATGCCCCTAAATTGGTAACTGAGGTCGCTATGTTTGAGTGAGATAGCAATAACTCTTAAATAAAAGTGCTGTCGCAGGAAGGGATTACTCCCATTCACAGCAAAGCGCTCACAAAACCAGCTTGGGCTACCACGAAATTCCATATCGTAAGAACACCAAACGAGTTAGCATAAACTGATGTTACCATCCCAAATTAAAACTATAACCCATATTTCATCATACATGCAATTTAAAAACACTCAAACCAGTCACCGCAGTATTTCAAATACCATGAAATCTAAAAGCAGTGAAGCTCTTCAAAACGAGTTTGTGTTCTTGTAACAGAAACCACAATATTTAAATGCAGTCATGACAATTTCCTAACACTTATAAGGGTGGAAGAGGCTTTACCACAAATACTGCAACATCGGTTTCGGAGTTCTCAAAGGAAGCAGCGTCTGTCGCTTACAGGCAGGATCTCACACAGAGAAATTGTACTGGACGCAACTTACAGCTATATTATTTTGATAAAACTCATTTACGTAAGTCTTTACATTACCCAAACACTACATATTTGACAAGCGCGTGGCACAATGTGGCTTCAGGTCAATTAGCCAGCAAAGGGTTGCCACGGCAATGGAAAACGTAAGTCCAGTTTTAGTTACTTCGCCTACCCCAACAGAGCACATTAGACAAATCAACTGGCACCATCATTCACACAACACATTTACTGTTGTGAACTCTGCTCCTTATTACATCACCCCTTTCTGACTCCATCATGTCAACTCCCCCACCCACAATTAATTTGTGGGTGTCTGGAGTAACTATTTTCCATTTATAGCACTAAGTGTACCACTAAAAATGAAGTCTTGTGTGATCAAGACAGGGACGTAACCTAAAGCATAACACACCGTGGGATGGTGATCGGGCATATTGTGTTAAGCTGCAAGAGGCCAGGGGTAGGCATACATATTACATGCAAATATAAGTCTAACACGGGGAAAAACACTCACGATGCCCCCCCCCAACACATCGATCCCAGTCCTGCACTGGATGCGGTGCCTCGGATGACTGCTCTGCCCGCCGACGGTGGGAGCCACGGAGAGCAGCTCTGCACCAGCCTCATGCCTCCGTTGCTGCTTTCCGTGGCTACAGAGCCAGCGCAGAACGGAGCAGATGAATGTGGAGCAGAAGCTATGGGCTATGCTGGGCCCCTGATACATGCTGTGCCACGGGACCTGCGGGGAGGCACAGGAAACGAGAGGAGTCGCGACACAGCAGGCTTCCAAGATTAACCCACTGTATCCTACTGTATCATCACTACCATCCAGCTCAAAACACCCGACCGGAACTGCGACATCACTGGGTGCATTCATCTCCAGTAGCCTTCAGCGACGAGAGTGAGGCAGCGCTTTGTTGATCCTGACCCCGAGAGTTTAACCGTGATGGAATAGTAATTACAAAACAAGCATTGTAAAAACCAGCGAGCCACACGGACTCCCAAACCCATTACCAGTGCAAACAAAACAACGAGCGACGAGAGTGAGGCAGCGCTTTGTTGATCCTGACCCCGCGAGTTTAGACGTGATGGGATAGCCTTGCGCATGCGCCGCTGCCATGTTTACGTCAGGCAGAGATGCAGGACACCAAAACAAAAGTGCGATCTGGCGGAACAAAACTGTAGTTAGTGGCCGCTGCTTCCGGACGACACGGAAGTCAGTTTAACATGAACAGCCACTAAAAAGCCAGCTAACAGGAGCTGTGCCAATATTCAGCAAATGGCAAGCGTACGGAGAAACTACCGGCCGCTTACCAACATATAGAGATTACCTAATGCCTCGTATTGGCAGCGCATGCGCTGCCCTATGCGAGACCTAAAAAAGGGTCATGGTTGAAATTTGTTTGCATTCAACAATGGAATGTAGCTATAGGCTTGACAAAGGAAATTAATGCACAGGAACAATTGTGCCTTTTCTTTAATAATAATATGTCACAGTGTGGAAAGGGTGCTCATAGTTTTATTCTTCTTCACATTTTCCTCTTTTTTGCATTATGTTTTATATATATGAATGCTAGCAAATTTCAAACATGACTCTGTTTTATACATTATTGCTGATCACTGTTTCCTCTTTTTAAGTCTTTTTTTAACTTCTGTTTATTTAAGCACTATCTCTCGCTGGCTGGTAGAAAAGTATATATTTTTGGGTAATGATCTTGTGTCTCTTGTGTTCTGTCATATTTTGAGTTTCCCAATAATGCCTCACTTTAATTTTTTAAAGGAAGAAAAGAGTGGTGGAGCCTATCAAGGTATCTTTAGAAATCCCTTGAGAGTTGTGGCCTATGTAAATCACCAATGAGTCAACTTGTTATTCAGTGTGTTGAAGTCGTATCATGAGCCTTGGGGCACTTTTAGTAATATACCATATTGACTAGGGTTCCTTTGCCCCCGTGGTTGAATGGGGATGTTGTGTTGCAGCTCCGAAGTCGGACAAGCCAAGCAGTACAGTTTATTTGTAATTCGGCTGTCAAAGGACAGAAACATAGGATCCCTTACTCCCCATTTACCATGGTTCAATGCACATTTTGTTTCTTTGCTAGAACTCAGACCTGGCAAGTCTTTGCCCACTTAGAGTACCGGCCCTTGTGCTAACCTCTGGTCTCAGAATATGGTTGTCTTTGGGCCATTTCTCTTTTCCAAACCACATCTTAACACACACAATGTTTCCTTTGCCTTTTTCTAATCCCTTCTGGGAACTGAATGATCATATTTCGGCTAGATAAGGCTGCTCTCCTCACTGAGTTGGTTTAGTTCAGTGCACGTTGTTGTACGCAACACTAGCACGGTGCCATGTTTACTCTTTAAAGGACTTACAGGTTCACTTCATCTGTACTGCTTCTGTGAGAGGGCAAAAGCCTCAGAAGTAGACTTACCATTCGATATTTCAAAAAGAGGTCCATCTGAGAATCTAGCAACTCAAAGGAAAGTACTGACTCAGTGTTTGGTATCAAAATACTCTTGGACATCTGCTGCTTCTAACAAAACAAAACATTCAATGTATATGTTGGCTGATGACACCGTAGATAAGTCATGCTTTGAGCATCAATGTAAATTATTTGTCTGATATCGATATGCCTGGACAGTCTAGAATCTTTCTGACTGGTTGCTGGCGGCCAATTAAGATGCCTTATACCCTCTTACAAATAGTCCCTCAGCTTCTCATTAACCGCATCCTGTAGGAAGTGCCTCGCAAGTCTCCAGCTGGACTCCAAACACACACCAGATCCAGCTGAGCAGCAGCTTCTTTCCTCTGCTCAAGGCATACAACCGTGAGCTCACGTCATCTTTTATAAGTATCAGCGCGGGAGCGCATCTTCTGAATTAGTTACTCAGATCCTGCACTTGATCAATCCCCTCACCAAAGTTGTGGACAGGCTCCAAGAGCAATGTGTAATTCAGGTTCGTCCAATGGTACACAAAGTAGCACCTTTTTGTCCAAGATTATCCATTGTGCGCTTTGAACGATTTAACTTGTACAATCTTCTTGACCTCTCCAAATTCACATTACAATCTATAACTTTTAATCAGAGTTTCCTGTCATCCAGCACATTTCTGTATACGATGCACCAGTGCAGCACGTTCTCCTACCACCTGACTTTTCAATAGTTAGGGATGTCATTACTTCACCGCGCTCGCTTTAACCAGCATTACTTGATATCACAGGCTAAGCAGACCATAGGCATTGTCTTTGGTCCATGCCACATGTCACAATAAATATATTTTTTTATGGGCGATCATCCCCACTGTCGTCTTGCCGAAAGTCTAGATGGACGTACCTCCCTGTGCTTTTTTCTATTATGTTTTACCCAGAGGTAACTTTGTTACTTTCCTCAAAGGGCATCACTGGGTAAGTTGTGGCCATGTGCCTCTTGTTTCCTCTTTCGGTCCCTCTTTCTCCCGTCTCAAACACTGCAACTTTCACGTCAGTTTGTAGAAGTCACCAGTGACCGTCTTGCTTGTTTGTCATTAACCTGGTTTACTTCTACTTTTGACTAGCCCCTATGTGCTGATTGTCATTGACCTGTCTTTCTGCCCCATGGCTTTCTGGCTCCTTTTGTTTGTTTTGAGATATTGGAAGCAAGTAATCCACTCTAGAAAATCAAATTGTTTCTGTCAATATCGGTGAATAATATTTTTGGGGGCCAATTCACGAAGACATTTTGGAGAACGTTAAATAGTACGTATCTAGTACTCATTTTTCGTATTCTTACTTCCCTTTGTGACTTGGGCTCAAAACACCTAAATTGTAAATGAAATGGGAATGTACATATACGGTTAGTAAAAATAGAATAGAATACACCATCTTTACAATTTTACCAAGATGGAGTTGAGTGTTTTGGGACTGATTCATAAAAGAATGTAAGAGTATGTGAGAGAGAAACCATCAGTGCTGCTTCCTGTACTCTTGCATGCTAATGAGAACTGGTCCCACTGTGATCATCTGCTTCACAGTCCTGTATGTCAGTCTTTGAAGAAAGAGACATACGCTGGGTTTTTGTCGTTCTTCTCTGTCCAAGTGACATTAGCACATTGTGTCCAGCCTTGAGACTCTTTCAGGCACACTTCCGGTCCAGTTGGTTCCATACATTCTGCTCTCCTTCCGTCTATCCTGGTGTGGCTCAACGTGAAGGCAATCAAACTCACAAGCTTAGAGTATTCCGCTGCAGTACGCTAGATCCTGTGAACCACCTGGACACTTACAGCTTACCCAGTCACTCACTGCATCCCGGCACTTGGATCTCCCACTGCAGCATAGTGAGTACTCCACGGGCCACAGGATGTTAGGGGATGGATGGGAGAGTCAGGTGGCAACATCGTGAAGTTGAGTTTTAGCACAGAGCCCACTGGCAGAGAAGATTGACTTCTTTCTCTCTAAGTAATCCCCAAAGATTCTTCAGTGTCCCAATAGTTCAGCTGTATGTGTTCGTTTTACATAGCAGGCTGGCAATGTTTGAACCAGGCCACTTGTTTTCTTGCAACCAATGCTTATTGAAGGCACAAGTGCATCTGGTTGTTTTAGCTCATGGTAGATTATGATTCACAAGTGGAGTGTTGGTTGCTTGACATGTCTGGACACCTCTTCCTAAATCCTTGCCAGGCATAAGCAGACCGTTATCTTTTAGGTTTGGGGCTGCTGGAAACGCTGCTTAAGTTTCTCAAGTAAAGGTTCCACTCCACGCGTGCGTGTACAGCCCATGGCCCATCAGCCAAACAGCTACAGGAGCCTAACAGTTGCAGGAGGGAGGAAGCAGCAACAATTCTCCTACGTGCGATCTGGTTGGTGCAGTTCACCGCCGCGTCATCTTTGTGTCTATGAGGATACTGTGTCTCAGACGTGCAGAGAGTAAAGCCGCCATTTTTTCAAGGCATAAATAGAAATTGGTAATTTACATGCCTGGCATTTTACTTTAATCTACTCCATTAAGTGCCCTTCCCCTGGATCCCACTTGTTTTAGACCAGGCATTAAGCATTTTTAGACATTTGTATCTTTACTTAAAATATTATTTTGGCACCTGGGATTCATTTTATAATTCCCTCATTATGCTTTACTTTCTGTGACGTGCTGTACTCTATATTTCTTTTCAAAGTCATTACTTTTCTTACAAGAATAATGTTCTACTCTTTTTTTCAGTCTTTTGTTAAAATATATTGCTGTGTATTGTTAGGTGAATATGCTCTGACTTGAGCATTAATGACATTCCAATATAAGATTTATTTTCGTCCGCTTTGAAGGGGTAAGGGGGAGTTGGTCGTTGTACGATTCTTGCTTCTCATCCCTTCTCGCTTAAAGGAATAACCCAAGACTAGAAATAAAAATATATGTTTTTAATCTTGAGCTCATGAACATGTTCTTCCTGCCATCACGATGTCATTTGTACAGTTTGAAATTCTCCGACAATAAGTGTTAAGTTCAAGTTGTGATCAAAGATGCACGGTATTTTTTGAATTGAGGTGCAGGTAACTTACCCACAGACGTTTTGACGCCTGTTAGTTTCTAACTTTTGTCGGTTATGATTTTGAGTAATACCCAAATATTGTTGTAAATGTATTTATATAGCGCTTATGACCCCTGCCGCGGTACTGAAACACTTTTTTGACTAGTGGCATGCTACTTCGGTACCCAAGATTAGTAGTTAGTAGATAAGTACAATGTATTTTGTTTGTTTTTCTTGTGCATTAGTTGTGTGAGGTTTGTGCTTGTGATTTGATGTGTGTGTTTAGTAACATTTGGAGTAGGGATAGAATGATCGGAATGGATTTGAATAGGGGGAGTTTAAAGCAGGGATAGAATGTTATGAATAGAATTGAAAAGGGGAAGTTGTACGTTTTTTGTTAGTAGTGGTTGTGTGTGCTTGTTAGTTGGGTGGCGCGTCTAAAAAGGAGGGTTGAAAGTTTGAGAAGGATGTTCGGGAGTTCATAGTTGTCAAAAAGGTTTAGGATGATTATCTGCAGCACCGATTTACTCGTGTCATTTATTTTTGTGGTCTGCCTGGACAGCCCAGCTGTTGCCAGATAATCATGTGAGAACCACCAGGAGAAGGGCTTTGGTTCTGCCCACATGTTTGGAGCCAGGAGTACATGTTTTGATTGGACAGACGTTGAGTGCTTCCACAAAAAAGTGCTTGCCCGCCACAAAGCACTGATCCTTTTGTTTGCCTGAGCTCAAACTTTAAGGGTCACACACATGCCATTGTAATGCTATTAAAGTGTTTTAGATAACTAGATAATTTATGGTGTTATTATATGGCACTAGCACAGATAAGAGGAGGCAGTCATTAACGTGCATGGATTTTTAGATCTGGCTTGTCAGGGCATTCATAAGTCATACATATTGGCATTGCCAATGCTTGTTCTCTGTATCCCCTTGTTTATATTAAAAAGAGTATGATGGCTAAGGTAAGACCATTTTTGGAGTTTTATGAAGATCACGTCAAGCCATTCACTGACATCTCGGAGGATGCCGACTGAAGTACATACCCATTTTCACTGTGCTGCCCACATAGATACTTACTGATGTCCTAAAGCACTTGTCTCAGCCCCCTCTGATAACACGCCTTCTGCATGCTACCGCCTTCTGGTGGTAATTGAATAGGCCTGACTGTTGTTCGACTGGCCTCGGTGTGGCCTTGTGATGTTGTTATTTCACACTCTGTTACCTGTTGGGTTTTAAACTGCTTCTGAAGGTTACGCCAGTCATTAAAGGGCCTCTCTTTGGATATAGGCCAGTTTTTAAAAATCCATACTGTGACCGGACCTTAGCTCTGTGTCATGGAGAGTAGGTTTTTCTGACCCTAGTCATGTAAAGAGCCACTGCTATGTGAACCTCCAGCAGTGGTGGCTCGCCTAGCGAGTGCGGTGAGGCGGGGGAGTGGCAGGGTGGGTGGTAGTAAACTCCGGCATACGGCGTAACAGAGTTAAGTAAATAAATAAATAAAACAATTTACATTGCGCGCGCTGCAACGCTGAGTTGGCGTTCTACAGCGTGCAATGTAAATTGTGTTATTTATTTATTTAACTCAGTTCCGCCGTATGCTGGAGTTTACTACCCTGCCTCTCACTGGCCCTGCCCCGTGGCACTCGCTCGGCGAGCCGCCACTGACCCCCCAGAGCTTTGCACCGACATCCAGCGTGCATGTCAAGTAATGTATGTGCAGCTAATATGTCACACATGTTTTGCAATAGGACTGTGTGGGTGGTGTTAGTATGAGTACTGGAACCAGTGGGGTTCACTTTGGATGCCTCTGGTTTAGCATGTCATCCTATGGAAGATGAGGAGGACCGATCTCTGCAGCCCCGTGCCCAGAGAAAGTGCATTGTGTGCATCCCTGTGGCTGTAGGATGCAGATCCAGAGGAACAGAGTGAAAGCAGACAGGGTTCCCTTTTCGAATTCAATGAGAATCATGTTAGCTGCTGATGAGTTCTTCCAGGGCACTGCCACTAGATAGATGGTAGGGATGAAAAGTGGCAATGAGATTTCTTTTGTTTAACGTGAAGACGTTTCTATGTAGGACATGCCCTTTTGTCTGTCCCTGATTGCCGCGCCATGCTGATGATATCCAGGTGCAGAGATCATCACATTTCATTGTACCCACAATTTGGACAGTCCTGCTTGGAGTCAGTCACATTGCTATCTGCTGTGAGAGCCATCACCTCACACCAATTCTGTCAGAGGAACAACCAGAAACTGACATTTGAAACAGAACAAACCCAGGCACGGTTCTGAAACCTTAGATATTAGAGCCATAGCCCCTTTGAGGAAAATGTGTATAAAAGAGGGATTAAAACAATCCACTTTCTTTCAGTTCCAGGTTCTTCTTGAACAAGGAAGAAATTGTAGAAAAAAAGCACCCCTTTATGTTGTTTAATGCACTTTCTTTCTGTGGAAGGGGGAGATCATTTGAACAGTTCTTTTCAATGTGCAGCTAATAATGGGCACTGATCAGAATTAGATTGTTGTAAGAACAATGGAAAGTGGTTAAGGCCAGTTGAATTATGTGGTTCAATGGCTGCAGTGTTACTGCATAATTTTGTATTTACTGCACTTTGCCAAATATTATACTTCTTATTTTGCAAATTTCCACAAAGAATGTTGTTTCTAGCCATCCAAATAATAATGCTGGTGAATGTGATGCTTCATGCCCCATATTTTGACTTTTTATGCCCCATAACTTGGATAATGGTGCTGCATCATTTGGTTGTCCGTTTGTCACATAATCATGGTGGCCATGACGTTGTTGAAGCTCTGCTGAGTGCTCCCAGTGACGTCATTATGACAATGAAAGCCTTATTTATGGTTTAGTAAATGCAAACCCCTGACGTTATGGGTATGCAACACACACCATTGCTCACCAAGCTCAGTAAACCACTTTACCAAGAAGACCTGAAAATAAAACTGCCTTCCAAGAGCAGAACATGGTTGGTGACACCAGTTATGTGTGTATTGCACACCAATTTCAGGGCTATCTGGAGGAGTGTGGCTGTTTTTGTATCTCCACTTTGCCATTAAACTGTAATTTCGCTTTTTTTCTGGTTGTACTCTTGTTTAATTTGTTGGCTGTCACATCATTACAAAATGGTTTTCTGTAAGAAGCCTTTTTTACTTAATGCAGGACTCTCTAGTCATTGATCACATCACTGCTTGCCTTCTTAATTGTCTGTTTTTTCTTACTTCACTTTCAGAACACGCCTGGTCTGTCACCGAATGTGATGATGCATGTCATTTTCATTATTACTATTCAGTGGAATGATTTCTCTGCTGAATGGATAAAACTGAATATTTAAAGGGGCCTTTTCAGTTTACATTTAATAAATTCAGGTTTGACTACTTACAGATTGGTAGTAAGGAGATTACTAAAAGCTTGTTGATTATAGCGAGAACAGATGAAAGTGAAATTAATATTTCGATTGCAGTTTAAGTGATATTTTAATTGAATATTTAAGAAAAAAAGGTGGTAATGATGAGAAGCTACTGATAAATGATAAATGTAAGAAAAGCTAAGGCACACTTCGAAATCCACAGAGGAAAATGGAGGCATTTTGTATAGTTCTGTGTATTGTGATCTGGCATTATGTATAGGTGATCAAGTAATCTACCGAGGCAATGTATGGCCTCTGGTTCAAGGAGATGAGTTATCGTGTTTTTTCAAGTGAAGCAATCTCCAGGGGATGTTAAATGGCTGGCTAGTTTACCCTCAGTTTGTTTGTTTTAATGTTGTGCTTTACTCAGGGGCAGCTCCTCCGTTATGGCGGAGGAGCATCGCCCCACTGCTAGAACCAGCAGACTTGTGGAAAAATAAAATGATAATAAGGCAGTTAATAAAACTGTTTTATTATCATTTTATTTTGTTCCAGAGCTGCCGCGAGTCTTGAGGGCGGGGCCATCAGGAGCAGGACAAGTGGTGGGTTCAGGGCACTGCCAGAGAACATGTAGGTTTGGCCAGCCATTTTAGGATGGCCAAACTGACATGCGCACTTGTATATGTCCAGGCTATTGCTTGGCGATATCAACAGGGCTCAGGAGCACAGGCTCCCAGTTCCTGCTGGAGTATGGAACCAGCCCGCTCCACCCAGTCCCTATGCTTCTCTCATGCTGGGTAATACTAGCATGAGAGCAGCATCTGGATTGGCGCCGGGGACTCTGGGAACCTGTGTGAGCGTCATCTGAAGAGGCAGCGAGGTAACAAGATGTCAGGCTGCCGGTAAGTTTTTAATTTTTTGTATTCGCGTCATCTGAAGAGTCAGCGAGGTAACAAGATGTCAGGCTGCAGGTAAGTTTTTATTTTTTTTATTCTTTCCCGCGCTGCCCTACTGATTTCCCCAGCTAGCGGCCGCCACTGGCTTTACTGTGACCTATTCCTTTAAGTGGTCCCCGCCATTTGTAAGACACAAGGTCTGTGTCTGTTAACTACGGCAAGTATTATAAATATCCTGTGGAAGCTTTTTCTTAATTCCTTTGTCAGTCAGGGGTTACTGGGCTATAACTGTATCAACCACAGCCATTTTCAGCTGGTGTCCAGGGGTGTAAACTTTCTGATGGACTCAAAACTAATCATCAAATACACCCCTGTAGCAATTACATCTCAGAGTGGGGAAGCTGAGCAGTCCAAGACTTACTCTGGGATATGGTGTGATGTTACAGACTTAACACTTATCTGTCAGTTGATGATAGGCAATAAATCACTGTCTATCCAATATTTTAATTTGTAAAAAAAATAAAGTATTTTAATCTTATTGAGAAGTCAAATGAAAGGATCACTGTACATAAATGAGCAGAAGGTGATTCATTGGCTGCTAATGGGAGCAGTGCCCTTTTTGTGTTATGGTACAATCTTTATAGGTACATTACATTGGCTCTTGGCCATGTGTGGTGGGAGCATTTAAGTGCCAGGAAAGAGTTTCCCCCATTGTTACTCCTACTTCAGCTCATCATGCCTCCATTCTCACACAGGAAGCTCAGTCACTGTTGGCCAACGGAGTCATAGCGAGACCTCTAGGGGTGAAGGGCAAGGTGTTTTGGTACTGTATTTTGGCAGCAGGTTCAGACCAAATCTAGATATTTGATTCTCAAAAACTTTCCTTAGAAAGGATAAGTTCAAGATGCTGACTCTGGGCTAGCTCCTCAATGCCTTGGATTATGGGAAGTGAGTGATGTCCCTGGACATGCGGAAGTGATACTTTATTGTACCCAACCTGCAATCCTGTATCTTTTCTTTGGTTCAAAGTAGGATGAGAGCTCTTTCAGTTTATCTTTTTGCCTTGGTGTTTAAAAAGGTGATGGTGGTTGCGGCTCACCTTCACAAGTCGTGGATGCATGCATTCCCATATCTCAACGATTTTCTCTTGGAAGTGAGATTGCGGTAGGTAATCATGGACCACTTTCAATGCTCGGGGTTCTCCTTTAATGAGCCGAAGTTCCATCTCCAACCACCGCAGAGGATGTCATTTATGAGGCCAACCTGGACTTGGTGGCTTTTTCTACTTTTCTGCATTTGCAGTGAGTCTAGTACGTTTAGCTGATGCTACCTATGCGTTATGCTCATCTTGGGGGTCCAGTGCAGATTGTTCTGTGGCGTCTTGCCTCATGCATGTTGCTGGCACATGCATTTTCTGGTTTTGCTGTGTCAACAGTTAAAGTTTATTTATCACACTTCTATGTTTTCCTGACCAGCCTTTGTCGTTTAAGTTGTCCATTGTAATGCTTTTCCTGAATGGGCTGACATTTACGTTTTCTCCACTGCCCATTATTATGCCTGCCACAATGGGACCTTAACTTGGTCCTCACATTTTTGATATGTGCAACTTCTGAGCCTATGTAGAGCTGTCCTTTCAGGCTGTTGAACATTTAGACTGCTTTACTCATCGCCATTACTTCTTATTACCATATCATTGAACTGCAGGCCCTGTCAGTGCACCCCGTTTATACCACCTTCTTTTATGAGAAGTTGTTGCTTTGTACTTGGCCTTCCTTGTTACTGAAATGCCATGTTTTCACATAGGACAGTCCATAACTCTTACCACTTTTTTTTCCCTGCCACATCCCTCTAAGGAGGAGAAGTTGCACCTGTTAGATCCCAAGAAGGCCCTTCATGTTTACGTTGACCGGACTAAGGATTACCAGGTGGATGATCAGCTTTTTGCTAAAAAATGAAGGGCAGTTCAGAAGCACACCTTGCCTAGATGGAGTGCCTTATGTATATAAATGTGTAATGGCCTAGCCAAGAAGAAGCCTCCTGATAATCTCTGGGCTCATTCGACCAGAGCCAAGACCTCCACCATAGTGTTGGTTACGGGTATTCCAGTGCTGGTCATCAGCCAGGCTGCTCCATGGGCTTCTGTTCACAACTTCACAAAACTTTACTTTTGTGACATTCAAGTGCGCAGAGGGCCATTTTAGCTATTCAGTTCTGTAAGAGTTTCTGATGTAAAGCCCATTCTTCTGTCCTTCAGTTTGTGGGGGGTAATGCTTTGGTGTCTATTCACAAGGTGAGGAATCTGCATTTAGAGGTATCCATCAGAACAACAAGTTACTTATCTTCAGCAATGCTCTTTAAGGTGGATACTCTATCTATTCACAGATTCCTCCCTTGCCTCAGCACTCCCTCCCTCCCTCCAGCAAAACCCCACCCTGCTCTGCCAAGTGGACCTTGGGATTCGAACAAGTTCCAGTGTTATATTTGGCACACTGTCATGTTTGCAATCTATTATGGCTGGTCTGTGTCAGAGGGCGCAGAAAAGGTGGATACGAAAGCTGGTGTCACTGTGCAGAGGTGGGCCCTTTATATGGCTAGGGCTGCCACTTCTGGAGGCAGAGTCTGATGGCTCTACCTGGCACGCTGAAGCTATTGCTGGAAACATTCCGGATCCAGTCTGGTGCCTGGGGTAATTGAAATGGTGAGGAATCCGCAGTTGTAGTAGTATGCATCCAAAAGAGCGTTACCAAAGGTAAATACATCGTTTTTCTCACCGAGCCCCTGGTTGATTACACTTAGTTCTCCCACGTAACTATTTCACAGTGCCTCTCTTACCTTCCCGACGGTAAGGTTTGTGAAATCATTCCTTAGGCTCTCCCTGTGTGTGGCACTGTCAGTGAATGCCTCACAGCTTCGTTAGTGTGCACATGAAACAAGGATACCTCAGTTGGGGTCTCACCTCAACTGATGGAGTTTGCACTTCATATTGCGTGCCCCCTGTAACCATAGGTAAGTCATGGTTGTTCCAGCACTAGTCAGGTGGGAGTGGGCAGGAGGCAGCAGAGCTCGCAGTCACAGGAATCTTGCTCATTGAGTCTTCCTTGGGTGAAATCTCAAACCTTAACAATCAGGTTTCTCCCCTATGTCACTGTGGTGTCACTTCTCCAGATGTTTTTGGGTTTCTCTCAGCAGTTGGAGATTCTTGAAAATCCTACTCCCTCGCCTGTCTCAGTCGCTTGTCTCAGTTGCCTCTGCACTTCTGATCTTTTAGACGATCTGCCTCAGAGTAGAAATATCTCCACCGTGGTGTTTGGGACTGCTGTACCTTCTGAAAGCAACTGGGTCTACGCGATGTAGCTTCCCAAGTCTTTTTGGACTTCCACTCGTCTTGTGTCTGATTTATTTCTCCATGGCCTCTAAACTGTTTCTATTGGATACACATGTTAGCATCTGCTTCCCATCCTCACGCTGAACGACACAACCTCTGGCAGCATCTTGCAGCGTATGCGTCTTAATCATTCTCCAGTAGTACCCTCCTCACTTTCCTCTTCAGCCACCACCAGCCCTTTCCAGATGCTTCTGACTTTAAACACTCCCCTCCTGAATCTGCACTTACTATTACTTCTGGAATAAACCACAGCTCCAGTCTGAAGTATCTGCATGGTTCATTCATTTCTGGTTTCTTTCCCCAGAGGTTTGGTTCTCTGACAAGTTTGCATTCACAAAAGGGTGAGTCTTCTTGAAACGTTCCCGACCACAGATTGATTCTAAGCAGTTCTGCAATTTTGGGAATTCTGTGCATACTGTCCCAGACATGGTCTCAGTGACAAATGTGAGCAGGAAGGCTGGGTGGAGGTGAGAGTCTGTTCTCAGGACAACAAAGACAAGACTACAAAGGCAAGGGATGCTGTCACATATACTCACCAGTGTACCACCTCGGTATTTCTGTTTCCAGTGCGATCCTATTGGACATACCTTGATTGCCTCCGTTCCTTGATACACATATTAAGCTTTTTTCACACTTGGTGGGTGTACGTGTTCCATTTCTAACATCACCTTTCTCTTCTCCAGGCAAATTCTACTATAGTTTTCTACAGGGCCTCACCACTTTATGGATCTCACAAATATATGACCTATTCAAAAAGGTATAAATACACGTGTGCACTTACTTGTGTAAATTTACTACTACACCTAGAATAGCACTACACAATTTTGCTATTCACTATTTCTGAGTGTAAAGTTATACCTAGGTGTGGATTTACATGTCTCCACCCCCTCAATTAAGGGTAATGGAGCCTCCTATACAGGATTTAAAAGTGTAAAGTTACTATTAATATCTTAGCACACGTAAGTGGAGATCACCACCACCATGGCTGATAATTACCTATAACAAAGTTTAAAGGAAATGTATTAAACTTCCTTATTCTTGAAAAAAGTATCAGATAAAGTTTTCAAACCACATATTCCTTACCTTTGAATTTCCCCAGGTGTCAAACTGGACCAGGAAGATTTTTCAAGAGCCGTATCCATGCACGGCGGTAGGTGGCGTTAATTGACACCGCATGGGGTAGTCGTTTGCGCCGGAATCTCTGCCGCAGCACCTTCATAGGCGCCACTCAGGCATGCTGATGTCAGCTCTTTTCTTTCTGCGCAACCCAGTGCTGATTCGGAGAAGAGCTAACCCTCTCTCGTTTTTTGGCAGAATTGTTTTAGATGTTTTGTTGACTGTTTTGATGTATTACCTCTTGGTGTGTCGAGATGTCATCTCGTAAGAGAGGTTTTAAGCCTTTTGGCGCCTATCATTGGCCGATGTCTGTGATGGACACATATCTGTGGTGCCTGGAGTGCGACCACATCCCCAAGTTGTGCCCCGATTACAGGGCCATGGCTCCAAAGGCTTTGAGGAAGCAGTCCCTGAAGCTGCTAGTGACCCGGGATGCGACTCCACGGAAATTGGGGTCACAGTCAACGGAAAGGTCCCGGGATTAATCGCAGAGCCCGAAGTCCTCTTCATCCCATTCAAAGTCCTCGGGACGCTCTGGTAAGAGGCACAAGAAAAAGTGCTAGAAGTCGAAGCAGTCTTCAGCTTCTCCCTGTCCCTCGGCCGACGAGATGAGGGAGTATCGGCACTCAAGGAATGGTTCTTCTGAGCCTATGCCGGAGCCAAATCTGTTCCTCCCTAACTTTCCGGGAGCTGGAGCGACCCCCGCCCAACCCAAAGGAGTTTTATGAGGTTATGCATCTCATATTTAGGCAGCCAGACCCTGTTGATGTGCCTTCTGGCCTGGCGTGGTGGTTAGGGGCCCCATCGCGTTTTGTTCCGGTGACTCTAGTCCTGGTGAGCCTAAGGGATCCAATCCTTGATCCAGACCAATGCCGGTCACATCATCTTGACCTTCCCCGGTCCCGATGTCGATGCTCCCAGCGCTGCCATCCTCACGGTGATCCCTGACTCCGACACAGAGCCAGATGGGCGTTGCCTGACACCGACTCCGACAGGAACTGCGCTTCCTAGATTGGAGCCTGCGCTCTATTCTCATAGGCTAGGACTCAGGCAGGAATGAGAGGGGTCGCTGGACCCTGAAGAATGCCACCCATACATCGAAGACCCTAATATAGACTGAAGTGAGGAACTGGATGAAGCCAGTGGACTGGATCCGTCTCCAAATACTGGTATGCTTTCTCCCCCTACCGTGGCTGCGGAGGAGGGAACCTCGTATGCAATGGTGGTGTGGAAGGCTAAGGTCGTCGACCTTCAGTTGTCCTCGATGGCAGTCAAGACCAACATCTTAACAGAGGAGCTGTAACCGAAAGTCTCCTCATCGGAACCCTTACTCCCGTTCAGTGATGCTCTCACTGACATCCTGTTGGGGACCATGTCCAAACCTAACACAGAGGCTCCTGTGAATAGGACGATTGCCCGTGCCATCGACCCGTGCAAGGGGAGCCAAGCTTCCTCACCCAGCACCCTACCCTGGAGAGCTTGGTGGTCCAAGCCTCGACTTCCCAGGATGCATTCCCTACTGCACCCCCGGACAGGGAATCCAAAAGGCTGAACTCTTTGGGGAAGAAAATGGGTTTTTTTTACCAGCCTACCATTGCGGTCTGTGAAGATCGCATGCCTTTTGGGCTTTACTCCCACACTCGCAAGTTTTGGTTGCACAACTGCTGCCACAGGTCCCAGAGGAGGCCCGGGCCGTACTCTCTCAGGCTGTTGCCGACTGGAGAAACACAGCAAAGTTGACAATTTGTTGTGGATTGGACATGACCGACTCACTGTGCAGACTGGTTTCATTGAATGTGGCCCTGGGGCTCAACGCCTGGTTGAGGATGACTGGCTTTTCGGGGGATATCCAAGCTTCCCTTATAGACATGCCCTTTGATGGCACCAGTCTCTTTGGAGGCAAGACAGACTTGGCACTGGAGCACTTTAAGGACTTGTGGCTTACAGCCAAGTCCTGGGGCCTCTCGGCTACGCCATGTCATCCCCAGTCCGGCTTCCACCACGCCAATACCCTACAAGCTCTGCTTTGGCATGGTAGCCACAGACCTCATGGGTCAGGTGGTCAGTGGTCTGGTACGTCCCCCTCCTACCTCGGCAGGATTTGCCATCAACTGCCCCACTGGCAGTTCATAACCTGAGACAGAAGGGTCTTGCAGATTGTCCAAAGGGGCTTTATGCTCCCCTTCAAGGCTACCCCTACCTCCATGCCACCATCTCACAACCAGCTGATGGAGGAGCATTTGTCCTTGCTCTGCAAGGAAGTCATGGCTCTCTTGGCCAAGAGAGCCATTGAGAGTCTTCCGGGGCCAGAAGTAGGATGTTGTTGCCATTCTCGCTACTTTCTGGTCCCCAATAAGGACCAGGGCCTATCCTAGAACTCCAAGTTTTCAACTTCTACCTCAATAGGGAGAAATTCAAGGTGCTTACGCTAGCTCAGGTCTTGGCTGCCCTGGACCCAGGAAACTTAATGGTAGCGTTGGTATTGCACAATGCCTATTTTCCTGTTCCTGTCCTTCCTGCCCACTGGCACTGTCTGCAGTTTATGGTTGGCCACAAGCATTTTCAGTTCACCTTGCTCCCCTTTGACCTTACCAGCACTTCTTGGGTGTTCACCAAGGTGATGGCAGTGGCTGCAGTTTACCTGTGGAGGTCAGGGGTGCCAGTCTTCACTATCTCGATGACTGGCTGTTGAAGGCGGGCTTGCCCTAGGCTGTCGTCTACCTCCTTCAGACTAAGGCAAACCTTCTACAATCACTGGTGTTCACTATCAACGTGCCGAAGTCCCACCTGACTCCCTCTCAGATGCTCCAATTTATCGGAGCTGTTCTAGACACAGTGCATTTGCAGGTTTTCCTTCTGAGTGGCAATTTTTGGCATATGCGGGCTCTGCAGTGGTACTTGAAGTTCCAGTGGGCGCAGCATCAGGGGAATCTCTCTGAATTGGTCCAGATCTCGGAGAGACTTCAAATGAGCTGCAGTGGTGGCTAACCAACCTTGATAGGGTTAGAGGCAGGCCCCTCTCCTTTCACCAACCTGATTTCAGAGTAGGGACAGATTTGTCACCCCTGAGATGGGGCAGCCATCTTTGAGAGATGGAGATCACAGGACTCTGGCAGAATCCGGACTCCACATCAACATGCTGGAGCTCTAGGCAATCGATTGGCATTGAAAACCTTTTTACCCTTCATCAAGGGAAGGCTCATGCAGGTGTTGAAGGACAACACCACCACCATGTGGTACTGCAACAAACAGAGCAGGTGGGTGTGTGCACCCTTCGTCAAGAGACTCTGCGTCTCTGAACGTGGCTGGAACAGCAGGACATTTCCCTGGTGATTCAACACATCACAGGTTTGTTGAATGCCAGAGTGGACTTGCGGCGGCTGGTCCACGGAGGTGCCTTTCAAAGGCTTGTATGTGAGCCCTAGAAAGACAGCGCCGTGGGACAGCCACAGCGCGTTCTTGCACATGCCGTGCAGGAACTGGGGGTGCATGTATACAAGGGGGCACACTATGTGCTCCCATGCATGCATCCCTTGGTCCTGAGGCAACAGGAGGCTATGTGGGGCACCCCTTGTTTCCCTACACCACACTCTTCATAGCTGGCTCACCACCATGAAAACTGTGGCGGTGAGGAAACTCATAATATGCTGTAGCCAAGCATATTGCGGGCCTCAGACCACTGCGTCACTGCCGGGGATCTGGGATCCCTGGTAGTTGAAACTGTCCTTTAGCAGTCCAACAACCAAACTTGTAATAGGACGGTCGGACAGCAGGTGCGGCGGTGCCTGCACCACCACTACGGCTGTCCATTGGACCACCGTAGTCATAATGAGACCCTTAATCAGCTGTAACCTTCCATCCACCCGCCTCTTGGATGGTCCAAGTGGATGTTGCAGTGGGTGGACATCCTGCCCCAATTTATCAGCAGCACATAATTGCAGGCTGCTCTTTTCACACGGCCCACTCCACTCCTGGCAGCGCTGCCACTTGCAGAATGTCCTTTCACTAACTTTTCTCGCTTCCTGTGGACTCTGGTTCTGGGAGCTGTTCAGCAGTCGGTCCCTACTGTTTTTTCTCTGCTACCATTTTGTTTGTCTCCTTTGGTGCAACATGGCGCTTCCATGTACTGTCTTCCCCAAATGTCAGGCACAGGTGACTTATCCATCCCTTTAGGTGTGCAGGTCTGGCGGTCCGCTTCCCTTTGTTTACCTCTACTCACTGAGCCCGAGAAGAATACTGCTTTTGAGTTCACTGCCAGGCTGTGCCTCGAGAAACACATTTTTTTTCTCTGTTTCTATTATAAGAACGTACTTAAAGCGCGCATACATTTTCAAACGTAGGACAAGAGCTTGTATTGTATTCCTCATGCGTATATTATGCTAAATTCACCCTTTGGAGGCAAGTAATTTAAAGCAGTACTTTATTAAAAATGTATTCCTCGTGGGCGCCCTGACACTCGGCAGTTGTACATGGTGCAAGCCATTGGTGGGCACTGCGATAATGCAATATTGCATTTCCACTATGCCGGAATTTCTCTTTAAAGTCTCCCTGTAATTGTCCTCGCCGGCTCTCCTTCTATTTGGCATAAAACGAAAGCCTCGGATTACTGATTCGCTCCATATTTTTGCTGATAGCGCCGCACATATGCTGAACATTTCCCCAAAGGCCGGTACAGCAACAGCATCCATCGGTACAACATCAGTTTCAAGGTACAAAAGCAATTGTTGCCTCCCAGGCCCCCGGATCATTTGTAATCCTGGAAACCAAAACAGGGACGACAGATCCGCCTGCAGCGCTCACCCACTCAGGAGCCGGGATTTATCGCCGGTCCCTAAACCACCGGAGCTCTAATGTAATTGCCTTCAACAAGTTGCAAAAAAAAAATGTGACTTGGCAAACTTTCATATCTCGACCCACTTTACTTAGACATTCTATATTGTTCAGTTATGGCTGAAAGGCTTTGAATGGCTGCATACTTCAAAAAAATAAAAAGAGTGAATGCTCATTTTCTATAAATCAATTAAGGAAGGATGCGATGAAAAACAGAGAGAGACAAACAGCCCTTCAGGGTCAATTGCCTTTGAAAAAAAAGCGAAAGCATCTATAATTTAACAACGCCTTTGTTAATTTTGTTTTACTCCGAGGCATTCAATTAAATAGTCATGTAATAAAGCTTGGGCTACACGGTTGTGTCGGCTGAAAAAGACCTAACAGGTCTCCCACTCTGAGGCCACAAGTTGCTTTTTAGTGCTGCCAGGCTGTGTGCCTGCTGAACAGGTTATTATGGGAAAGATGTGGCGTACAATACCCAGTCGCTGCTGGAGTTTGCATAATTGAAGCATTTAAGGGGTTCAGCCTCATTCCTGCGCAGTTAAATAATTATGGATTTATTTTTTATGACAAGCATACTTTTGATACCCGTGTCCCGTTCTGCAACCCCTATGTGGGAGCAGATTAGAAAAATGCATTTGTATCAGGGTTGTGTGATGTAGGCTAATCACAGCTCGGCTCCAATTGCATAGGCAAATAATACGGTTCGGAGAAGTAGGCAGGACGGTGGAAGCATTCTACCTGGTAAACCTCAGTTAAACAGCTAGTTCTTAGAAGGTAGTATTAACGATTGATTAACAAGCGGTGAGGAAATTTAGCTAAAAATTTTAATTACAGAGGCAGTCACATTCAGGCATCCGGGTGCTGATTTTTATGTGTGTTGTATTTATTTTTAAGAGGCTGTCTCTTACTTTGGCATTGCCCCACTCTATGTTATTTCTTGCACCCTCCCCGGGCCATGCTATTGCTTGCCCCTCTACCCACCCGTACCGATCCATGTTGTTGCTTGCCCCCTCCCCTGTTGTTGCTTGCCCCTCTACCCACCCGTACCGATCCATGTTGTTGCTTGCCCCCTCCCCTGTTGTTGCTTGCCCCTCTACCCACCCGTACCGATCCATGTTGTTGCTTGCCCCCTCCCCTGTTGTTGCTTGCCCCTCTACCCACCCGTACTGATCCATGTTGTTGCTTGCCCCCTCCCCTGTTGTTGCTTGCCCCTCTACCCACCCGTACTGATCCATGTTGTTGCTTGCCCCCTCCCCTGTTGTTGCTTGCTCCCTCTCACCTTCCCCAGTTGTTACTTGGCATCTCCCACCCTCCTGTCCTGGCAGAAATAAAAAAATTGGAAAAGCCTATGGGTCTCGCCGATACAAGAGCTTTTGGCTTTGTCAATGTTTGTTTAGCCATGATGTGCAGAAATGTGGCTGTTGTGCAGCTTGGCTAAAAGTAAAGGGAAAAAAAACGCTATAACCCGGCCAATGGTGACCGCGTCATTGAGCTTCATTATATATAGGCTGGAATCTTTAGTCGGGCAGCAACCCTGTGGTGTGCTCCAAAAACCAGCCCGCCCATCTCACTGTCAAACTGGAACACTTCCACAGGGTAAACACACAGCTTGGAATGTTGGAGCATAGCTAACTGCCTTAAAGCTTCAGCAGGTCTCCTTACCTAAGGGACCTACTTTTAAAAGAATGCGGTCTGGTCCCATTTTGTTTTAGGTTTCTTGAGTATGGGACCTTTTGTTAAGATTGGTTTTGGCCAGGGTGTTGGTTTAGAGCTCTTGTGTATGTGACCTTTTGTGTACAGTGTGGTCTGAGAGATGTTCATTAAGGCTCACTAGTAGAGGCCTTTTGTATGTAGTATCAAAGACTGGATGTTTGGACGATCTCTTGAGCCGCCCTCTAGATTTCTTGGAGAAAGAGTGACTAATTCCAGTATCCACGTTGCTGCCATGCACAGAATAATGTACGTAAAAGGTGCGAATTATCTCATTAGTTGATGCCAGTTAAGAGTAAAATCCACATTTGGGGGAAAACCTCATTGTCAGTCATAGAAACCTTGATTGAGGATTAGCAATGAAAAGTGTAGTAGAACACAAAACTTCTCCTGTGGAACTGGATGAAGGAAAGAGCCAGACCCAATTCCAGAAGTAAATCCAAAAGGAAGCTCCAACAGCAAAAAGCAAAACTTAGGGACCAAATTTGAAGATAGAAGGAGAAGAGCGCAATGAAAAATAAGGGAACAAATGCACTGTGACGCATCCTTCACTTAATATTGCCTTCTTATATATGGCTCTCACAGGAACTGACATCACAGGTACAAGATCTTATTTAAGCTTGGACTGGGATACTCTGATAAAATGTTAAGGATAATCCATCTTATTGGAAAGAGGACCTTATAAGGCTTGACCATACCCTCATTCTGGAAATCATGGCATCCATACGACAAGCGAAGAATAAGCCCAAATTTGACATCTTTCACCCAGCGCTGCATTCTGCGATCCCACTGCTGCCATTTCCGCCCTGTTCACCAGAACTGCTTGTGGCACACCCTTCTGGGCGGCGGTGAGCAAGGATATATGCGGGTGGTTGCGGCACAATGGGTGCTGAGCATGGTGTCACTGAACGGGCTGTCTGACAATCCGAAAAAATCGTCTGCCTCTTCAGCCCAAACATGGCCTCCGGTAAGCTCTGAACTCCATCCAACTCACAGATGTAACAGAGTCTTATTTTTAAGATGAATTTTGTGATGGCTTAGATTACTTACAAAAGCAGTAGGCCAGAGCCCTTTACTGTGAAGGTCCAATGTCAAACCCAGTAGTCCTGAGTCCTTGCTGGTGAATGGTCAATGTCAAAAGCAGTAGGCCTGATTTCTTGGTTGTGAAAACCAATTTATATAGGCCGCTGACTTGATATATGTATGTTTTGAAAAGTTGGTGATAAGTCCTGCTGGCCACATTTTTGTATTCTACCCATGCCAATGAAATTGTGTCTATACATGTGTTTTTATGTGTAGTATGTAACTGTGTGTGAGTATTAAAGTGCTTTTTCTTTTTCAAAGTGAAAGCACCAACTATACAAACAGTTATAGAGTGTTATTACTGTGTATTGCTGAGATCTAAGCATCTAGTGCACAGCACCTCTCTAAGTAAGCATTGACTTCTCTGCCCTAGTATTCTTAGTCAAGAGCTAAGAGGGATATCAGGCCTCCAGTTTGAGTCCCATTGTCAGAAAGCCCCAAAACACAGAGGTGAACGATAGGCCTGGGCGGAACTACGCGGCGAAGTGACCAAAAAACTCTGCTGCGCTACGCGGAGTTCCACAGTGCGAGTTAGGTCGCGCCGTTTGCCCTGATTGTTAGCGGCAGGTGTTTGTCCCGTGCTAGAAAATCAGCACTAATGGCACCATGTGCTGCGCTAGAGGGCTCTGCTTCTTTCTGCTGCTCGTGAGTGGCAGCTTCCTCAACACGAATGGAAGGCCTCTCAGCGTGAGCAGTAGTGGCCATCGGCAACTGCCTGTGTTGAGAAATCCTGCTGGGGGGTGGTCTGGAGTAAGATTTTCCTTGCTCACGCTCGCCAACGTCACGTTGGCGAGTGTGGAGCGAGGAAAAAACTCCACAACGCTACGCAGAGTTTTGGGGAAATACGCGGCCAATGCTGATGCAGAAAGAACTGTGCAAACTCCGCAAGTGGAATTTCATGCCCAGGCCTAGTGAACGACCCAAATGTTTACAATTGGAGCTCAGGAATCTTTGATTGTCCAGAGGCCCCAAAACCTGTTTTCTCACAGGCAGAAGGAATTAGATCACCATATGAAATGTAGAATCATTGGCAACTGTAGGGCTGTACCACTGAATGATTTTCACAAATCTCCGAAATTATTGTGGGGTACCATTGCATTTGACTTATTGCGCTGCCCAGTTGGTTTATTCTGCTTTATGTGTATTCTGTTTCCCCTACTGCAACGTATTGCCCATAAATTGGGCAGTGGTGATCCCTACAGTAGAATAGAACAGAAACTGTATTTATGCCTCCCTGCCAGACTGCAGAGTCCAAACTATGCTGCTCCCTTCCTGTGGAATCAAAACATACTAATTGCATCACCACCGCTCTAATGACTCTTCATTGGCCCCTAACAAAACAAAGTATTGGATGTACGACCTTTTATCTTGTGCACGGGGCTCTTCATGATCAAAATTCTCAAAGTTCTCCTTCTTTAATAGTCCAGTCACCTAAGGTCAGTCGCCCAAAATCGCATTGCAGTTCGCTTGGCAAAATACGAGACGATCACCCAACCTGAAGGTTCTTCCTTTAGAACTTGATACCTTTACCCCCTCCACTTGAAAGACAGTTTTCTCAAGTTCAGGAAACTGCTGAGGGCTCCTGTCTTGCAGGCCTTTGGGCTTCCCTGAATTGCTTTGGTTTGATCACAGCTGTTTCTGTAATACCTCATTAAAAGCACTTTGAAGTGACCTTTGGAATACCCTAGAGCTATACAAAATCACACAGTTGAAAAATAAGTTGCACTGCACCTATGAATGACCTAACACCAGTGTTACTTTGGGGAGTTTATCAGAGAAGAGGTTTAAGTGGCATATGTTAAATGAGGCTAAAAAGTCATGTAGTAACAACTGAAGCATTATCATCTAAAAAGACTATTTATATAGAATTTTAAAGTATGAGCTTAGTGTCTTATTTTAGATCTAGTTGCTTGAGCTGATGTGGGTCTGCAGTGTGGAGTTTTGGCTGGGAATACAATGTTGTCACCTGAGGTGGGAGTTGTATTATGTGATAGTTGTCACTAATGGGAACGCTTAGTTTTGGATTGGAATGTTGAGTGCTCCATTTAAAACAATGGAGTGCTCCAGGTTTCTAATGGCCATTAGAACATTGGAATGTCGGGAGCTCCATTGTAGACAATGGAGTGCTCCCTGCTTCTACGGCCGGTAAAGGCCCGCAGAGCAACAGTCCAATGTTTTACAAAACCCTCTCGAAGCTCGAGGGGATTTAAATCCCCTTGAGCTCCGAGAAGCCTTTGTTTAATTTGGTAGAACATTCTGCCCTCTAGTGGCAGAATGTTCTAATAGCCTTATAGATCTTCGTAGCAGGGCTATACCGCTATTAAAGTCCCGCTGCCTTGTTAAAGTCCCTCGCCTTCGGCTCGGGCCTTCAACGCTGCAGCAGGCCTTTAATAGCCGGTATAGTCAGCTACGGCGGGCTATAAGGCTATAGTAGAAGCCCAAAGCATCAACATTCTACTGTTTAACAAAGGCCTCTCGGAGCCGGGGGATTTCAACCCCGTTGGGCTCCGTGAGGCCTTTGTTTTACATATTAGAACATTCTGCCCTCTAGGTGCGGAATGTTCTAATAGCCTTAGAGCCCTCCTTAGCTGGCTCTATCGGCCATTAAAGGCCCACTCCCTTTAACACTGGAGTGGACCTTTAATGACCGTTAGAGCCCTCTGTGGCGGGCTCTAAGGCGATATTCAGGGTTGCTGGCATTGTGTGGTCATGAGATTAAGTATGGATTAATGACAGTGATTGTGAGTGGCAAAGTGTTTAGGAGTTTTAATAGTGTTTTACACTGAGGTTTGGACTTATTGTGATGGTTCTTGTTTTGTCTTCCAGTGTGATAACATGAATAGAGTAAATAGTTGTATCTGGACCAGTTCAGTGACATGTGTGGATGTGGAGTTTTCGTTGCCTGAGTATCTGGTAGATTTTGTCAATAGGACAACACAGGCTTGTCCTATGTCAAAAAGACCTATTATCAGCTTCAATTGGATCAGAGCCCTCCAATTGCTTACCGTTGGTTGGCTGTGTCATTCACATCTGTTTGCTTTTCAGTCACTAGCTTGCATGGGATTTCCTTCTTTTCATCTTTTCTTGTGTTTGTCCCTCCACTGGAACATGAACAAATTACTTGCGTCCTTCCTTTGCTTGCTTTCCAAACCCTACTTTTTTCTTTAGGGTTAAACACTCCATGTGAGTGTATGTGATTTCCAGCTTTGCCTTCTGTGCTTCTCTCCACTTTTGTTGCTTTCTGTCACCTCTTTGCTTCTTACCCACTATGTAGAGCTCGTTCTTGTGTGATGTTCCCATTCTCTGCCTTGTTTCACACCCTAGTGCTTCTCCTCCGCCCTCTCCAAGTTGCTCTCTCTCCCCTGTTGCGCTTCCTCCCACTCCCTCAGTCCGTGTTGCTTCTGTCCCTTCCACCCTGTGTTGCTTCCCCCACCTTCCTTATTGCTTCCCGCCACGCATGCCCTCTGTGTTGTGTATAAACGAGTGCTTGCGTCATTTATTAGATAGGTAAATGTAAAATGTAAATCCAGTATTTGTAAAGCGCACAGCTACCCGGAGGCATCCTGGCGCTGGGGGCCGTCGGGAAGATTAAGCGAGCTATTGCCCAGAGTCACATGGTGCTAGGCTGACCTTCCACCGGTGCCGGTGCATGTGTGGTGCTCACATTTACAAAATGAAGTGTCACTGAGCCTCTTTTTTTCTTTAACCATTCTGCGCGGCTGAAAACCATTGGCAAATCCAATTGGCCCCAAAGGCGAGACCTGTTAGCATTTGCTAATGCTTGTTTAAAATGCTTTCCTTTAACACGTACATCTTGGCTTGCCAGTAGAACTGCAGTGTTAAGAATCTAAAACCTCCTAATTCTTAAGAAAATTTTTTCAAAGATGTGGGATTTTGAAGTGTTTTTAAAATAGCTTTTATGTGGGTGCTGGAACAAAACGCCAACATCTGTCAACATCAGAAATGCAGCACATTTTTAGAAACGGAGCTAAGCAATTCCAGACATGCTGCTATGCCAATTTCCACATAAGCAGGGGCACAGCTAGCTTTAGTGCTCCAGCTGCAATGGCACTGGGGTCCTGAGCCGCAAGGGGCCCGTCGAACCGTGACAATTGTCGTATTTTACTACACCAACTGCAGTCAACTGGGGCATTTCCTTGCTTGCACTAAAATCCATGGCATACTTACTACGCTACTGACATGGGCGCAACTTTTCAGACAAACTAAAGCACTAGGGAGAGGACCATTTTCAAGGATTTTGTGTTTGCATGCACCTTTAAGGAATTCCCTTTTTCCGGGAGCGGAGTCAAAATCCTGACTTTATATCCGTCGGCCGCCAAAAAGAAGATGCATGAGACTATTTTGTGCACTAATGCATAGCTTGAATGGTATAAGAGAACATAACGTGTACTGGAAAGCACCCATGCATCCCTTAACCCCTTCCCTGCTCATGACGGAACCACTCCGTCATGAGCCACGGGTGCCGTGTGCTCATGACGGAGTGGTTCCGTTGGCGGCCGCTCCGCCCACGCGGCGCTAATTCCCCGCCTGTGCGGGCGATTAGAGCCGTGGGCGGAGTCATGACGGAACCACTCCGCCATGAGCACAGCTCAACCGTGTCTCATGACGGAGTGGTTCCGTCATGAGCACGGCGCCACCGCAGTGCCCCCAAACCCCTCCCCCCCAGCGCCGCGGCGGGAATTGGGGGTTAAGGGATACTGCCACTGAAGAACAGGTGTTTATGGTGGCCCAACTCAATGAACTCATTATGACGGCGTAGGAAGCATGAAAATCTCACTAGGACCAGCTGGAATACAAACCTGTGACCATGAATTCAGACACATTCCTGGAGTGGATGCTGAAACGGCAGGATATAGATGGCGTGGAGAGAGGTGCTTTCCAAATGTCTTTTTAAAATTCTTTAGTTTGTGTCCATGTGAGACGGTATTACTTCATCATAAATGTGATCTGATAATTTGTGAATTTATTTTTTGTCTTTTTTTCCCTCGTAGTTTGAACACCTGCTGCGACAGGTGTGAGCATTTCGAGTGGTTTGTGGGACAGATTATGAACTATGCATGCATTAAGCTGCAGGGACAGTGGCAATTTATAAAATGCAATTGCCATTCTCAGGACCTCCCCCTCCCTTATGGACTTCCGAAGGAACCTCAAGACATGGCTCTTCCAGACGAAATTTGCAAGATATACACCCCGCCCCCCGCGGCCTGCTCTACTCAGCCCGGTTACCTCATGGGTTATTAACTGCAGCCCTACAAATTCACATAACATAACATTTGGAGCCAATTCAAGACTTAAAAAAACATTTGCGGTGATCCTGTGTGTAGGAGAGTAGGGTCTGCTTTCTATGTTCACCCCCACTTTTTGCTTTTGCTTTACTGGTTTTCGACTTAGATGTGGCTGTGGGCCTGCTAATCAGACCCACAGCCCTGCTGTTCTCTCTCTAAATTAATACTATGTACTTTAGGTGCATAACCCATTTGGATAGGATCACCTTATTGGCCCCTGTACAGTGTACCCTAGGTACCCAGGGCATAGGTGTACCCTAGGCCTACCAGGGGCTGCAGCATGTATTATGCCACCCCTGGCCTGGCCTTCCATTCTGACACAACTGGCTGATCACTCAGCTGGGGCAAGGTCGTGTAATCACCCCTTGCTTAGGTGTAGTATTCCTATACCTAACTTACATATAGACACATGTGTACCTATCAGTCACTCCTATGGCAGGCCTTAACAATCCTGGAGGCAGAGTGCTTGGTAACATGTGAGATGGTGCTCTAGCATGAGCTGAACCTGTCTGCAGCTTTCGGAACCTTGTCCTTATAGCTGTTCTATGATATAGCCTACCATATACTCTTAAAGTGCCTTATAATCTTAGACGGTTATGGTAACTATGGTTTGGCTTTATCGAAACATGTCGTGTAAGGTGTCTAACACTGTGGAATAATACCCCCATGCCATTTCTGGACATGAGGATATTATTCCCCCCTTCTAGAGGGAAAGACATGTTAAAATCATACTTCACTATTAGCCTCTGACCAAAGCCTCAGCATCACAAAATGGATGCTGCTGCCACGACACAAGTCTGACCTCCTGCAGCTGGGAGTGATCCCAGCCAGGGAGGCCTGGACAATAGGTTTCCTGCTTGGGGAGGTGCTAGCACCTCCCCAGACAGCCTTTAGTGTATTGGGGCAGGGTGGGCTGAAAGGAATGAGACATGCCTGGGGCACACAAGGTGTTCCTTGCATAGTCCAGTTCAAACCGGCGCTGGGGCACTCCAGCCCCAGCTCTGGCGCGAAACTGGACAAAGGGAAGTGGGTGTAACCACCCCCTCCCAGGTCCCACCCATAAGGCATGACCTAGCAGGTATCCCAGCCCCCCAGATTAGTATAAGAGTGGGAGTTGGGCCTCAAGACTTTAGATTATCCTGAACCTGCAACTTGAACAGAAACTCTGGACCTTCGACATTCGACGAAAGAAGAAGACTGAAGAATCTCCCTTGTAGCCAAGGAGTGGCTACCCTGTGCAAACAGGCACCATCAAGAGACTACCCTTTGCTTTGCCCACGTTCTACGAGGAACCGACTGCAGAGCCCGACCAGAGCCTTGACTTCCAGACTTCTCCGACCCTGATCCACATCCACAGCAAAGCTGAGATCCGTGGAGGCGACGAGCGACGTGGGACCGGCTACCTGGGAAAAGTGGCTAGTAACTTAAAGCGCAGCTTCTGAGGTACCCTCGAAGTTGTGCACCGGGGATTGAGAAGCCCCAACCCCAAGCACCATCTGCACCGAAGACCAGCCCCCCACACTCCACGAGTCCTGCGTGGGGCCCTTCTGCATTTTCCTGCTTGCCGCGTCTGTCCGGTTGCTTGCCCGCTGGCTAGTGGCCTTTGTGACGACGCACCCTGAAATCTTCTGCGCTGGTTTGGCTCCTCCAGACTGGCTCCCGCTTCTCTGCAAAGAAGAAGCACCCCAGACCTTCCTGGTCTGCACCAGAAGCAAGTCCTCCGTTCTTCGTGGGTTCCGCTTGCCAAGGCTTGGTGAGTCCTAGTCCAACTTCGACGCCGCCGACAGCAAGAGCCTTCGTGGGACAGCTCGCCTCCTGGTCCTGGTCGTCCTCGACGCTTCCTGGTCCTCCTGGCTGCAGCGACAAGCTTCACCTTCACCTGCAATCTTCACGACATCGCCTGGTTCCTTCCTGGTTCCACGTGGTCACTGGCTAGTGACCTTGACTCTGTCCCTTCTGCTTGCAGGTTTCCTCTCTTCTTGATCCCAGCCTTGGGATCCACCGGACACTCTTCACTGACTGCCTGTCAGCATCTTTCTTCAGGCATCCATAGGAGTCGACGACGAAAACCGACGCATCTTCACCCCTATGCACCCGCAGCCTGTGGGCTAGGTAACTTGGGTACTCCGGTGCTCATCAGGATAGTGACTATCCTAGTGTCTAGTTTTCAAGTCTCAACTTCCTAGCTACTCCGGAAGTGTCCTAAATCTACCGTTTTCTAAACTGTACTATTGCTATTGACTTTTACGCATTACGCGTGAGTGTTTCCACTCTGCACACGAATCCCGTGGGCCTCCCACTTCCTAACTAACGCTAGTGTAGTGTAGCCCCAGCGATTCCCTAGGCCTAGGCCTATTCTATTTCCGTGACAGTGGTCCTTATACCACTTACTTAGTATATGGTTTGCGTGGCCCCTAGGGCCTAACTGTATTACTTACCTGTGTGACTTAATGTATGCTTAAATAAGACTGTGTTGTACTTACCTCTAATCTCATAAAGAGTGCTGAGGGTTTGACTAGAATAAATACACTTTATTTTATATATATATCTGTTGTGGTGTCCTTTCATTTGGTATTCAAGGGATTATATATGGTATCACAGCTGGCTTCACATGCCATTCAGAGTTTAGCCTAAGACTGCTCTTGTCCATGCTACCACTAGGATAGCTGGTCTATAAGGTTGACTTTACAACCAATCACCATAAGGGTATTTGGACTGATATAAGGTGTACACTAGAACTAGTGACATCATACATCAGGCCAACTTCTCACATTGGTGAGCAGCGGTTGGGATCTGAGCTTGCTGTTGTAATACCATTGTAATCTTGAGATACTAAATTGAAAGATCACACAGATATTGTCTAGGTACATATAACATAGATTATAATACTTAAGTCCTACTGGACTTAGTAGTTGTAGGTTGAAGGGAGTAACACACCCTGACTACAACTACTAGAGAGGTTTAGTAGAAACAACTAGTGTAGGTAGGTGCACACACCACACCCTCACTAGATCATGTCTCTGAGAGGAGATCAAGTAGATGCTCTCTCAGGAGGATCAGGTCTGCAAAAGACCCCCTCTAGATATGATACCTTAACATTCCAGGAGATGAGACACTTGTGTACCTCCAGAGGAATAAAACAGGGTGCAAACCCTACCCTCCTTCAGTTAAGACAACTACTAGAGGAGTATGATACTCTTAGGGTATCTCAGGCAGGTACCCTAGGTATAGAGGAGGGTCTACCCACCACAGAGGAGTCAGATGGGACTTCAGATGAAGAGGTAGACAGCCAGGGCCAAGTAGGAAGACTTAGCCAGGCTAACCTTAGCTTACATGGGAGTTTGCATGGGGTCCCCCCATACAGATCCCCAAGTAGGCTTACACAGAGAAGCAGGAGGGACAGATCCCCTTCAAGGGAATCCATCCACTCCCATGTCTCTAACATCTCTAATGCTTCCTCTCACAGGGGAATGACTTCCCCTGAGAGAAAGGAGCATGAAGCCAGAATGAGGGAAGCTAATCTGAGGATTCAGAGGGAAGAACTTGCCCTTGCCAAGGAGAAGCTTGCTCTGGCTAGAGAGCAAAAGTTAAGTGGGTCAGAACCCACTGGTGGCAGCAATATCCCTAAGGATAGAGACAGGCACTATGACAATAGAAACCTGAGCAAGATTGTCCCTCCCTACAAGTGTGGGGATGACATCCACAAATGGATAACTGCTTTGGAGAGAGCTTGCAAAGTACAGCAGGTACCCCAAAGTCAGTGGGCAGCTATCTTGTGGCTTTCCTTCTCTGAGAAAGGTAGAGACAAGCTCCTCACAGTTAGTGATGAGGATGCAGATAATTACACTGTCCTGAAGAGTGCTCTGATTGATGGGTTTGGCCTAACCACTGAACAATACAGGTTGTTGTTCAGGGATACCCAGAAGACACAGACTCAGGACTGGACTGACTTTGTAGATTGTGCCACTAAGGCTCTGGAAGGCTGGCTAATGGGAAGTAAGGTTAAGGACTATACAGGATTGTATAATTTGATCACGAGAGAGCAAATACTTAACACCTGTCAAAACCAGCTATTGCATCAACACCTGATTGATTCTGATCTGACTTCTCCCCAAGAATTGGGAAAGAAGGCAGATAGATGGGTCAGGACTAGAGTTAAGCAGAAAAACCAGAACCAGGGCGGTGATCAGAAAAAGGCAGACCAGAAGGGTAATGATCAGAAACAAAAAGACCAGAAGTCTTCACCAGACCCCCAAAAGGCTCAGGGGGAGGGTGGTCCCAAAAAGGATAAAAAGAAAGATGGCCAAAAGAAACCATGGTGCAACTATTGTAAGTCCAACTCACATTGGTTTAGTGAGTGCACCAAAAAGGATAAGCCCCCAGCCACCATTGCCCCTAAGGCAACTGTACCCCCTAGTTCAGCTGTAAGTGGTGGTTCCCAGCAAAAGGGTGTAGTAGGGTTAACCCTGGGAACTGAGGAGGATTCTGGCCTAGTCAGAGTACCTACTCAGGCTGTTCTGATCTGTGATGGGGACTTAGCTTTGCCCTCTACTGTAGGCCCCAGTAACCTGGGCAAGTACAGACAGACTCCTTTTATCAACCAAAGAATGACTCAGGCCTACAGGGACACTGGAGCTAGTGTCACAATGGTGACACCTGCTTTTGTGGACCCTGGACAGATCATACTAGGTGAGAATTACCTAGTGACCAACGCTAGCAATGCCACTACCTCCCATAGTGTGGCTATTGTTAACTTCTCCTGGGGAGGGGTAACTGGCCTCAAGAAAGTTGTTGTTAGTTCAGACCTTCCTGTAGAGTGTTTACTGGGCAATGATCTTGAAACTTCAGTTTGGTCTGAAGTGGAGTATAGGACCCATGCAGAGATGCTGGGGATAGATGCACATGTCCTTGCTGTGACCAGGTCACAGGCCAAAAAGTGCACCACTGAACAAGTGCTGGATCCTGAAACTATGGACCAGTCACAACCCAAGAAAAAGAGCAGTAGGGTTAAGGCTGTGCCTTCCCCCCTGCCTCAGGTGGTGGATCAGCCCTCCCAGGAGGATGATTCTGAGAGCCCTGAAGGAACTGTCCTAGAAGAACTTGAACCTGATCAGGTTGAGTTTCTTGGGACAGGGGGACCTTCAAGGGCAGATCTGAGGCAGGCTCAATTAGACTGCCCCTCTCTTGAACCCCTCGGACAGCTGGCTGCTGCTAAGGCTGCAGGGAATGCTCAAGGTACCCATAGAGTGTATTGGGATGAAGGGCTACTGTATTCAGAGGCTAGAGACCCCAAGCCTGGTGCATCCAGGAGGTTGGTCATACCACTGAAGTTCAGAGGCTTCCTTCTTACCTTGGCCCATGATATTCCCCTTGCAGGGCATCTAGGCCAGAACAAGACTTGGGACAGGCTTGTCCCTCACTTTCACTGGCCCCACATGTCAGAAGATACTAAGGAGTTTTGTCGCTCCTGTGTCACCTGCCAAGCCAGTGGCAAATCAGGTGGCACCACAAAGGCCCCCCCTCATACCACTACCTGTGGTGGGGGTCCCCTTTGAAAGAGTAGGCATAGATATTGTAGGACCAATGGACCCACAAACAGCATCTGGGCACAGATTCATACTGGTGATAGTGGACCATGCCACCAGGTACCCAGAAGCAATTCCCCTGAGGACCACAACAGCTCCTGTTGTGGCAAGGGCCCTGCTTGGAGTATTCTCCAGAGTGGGCTTTCCAAAGGAGGTCATTTCTGACAGAGGTGCCAACTTCATGTCAGGATACTTGACTGCAATGTGGAAGGAGTGTGGTGTTAACTACAAGTTCACCACACCCTATCACCCACAGTGCAATGGGCTTGTTGAGAGATTCAACAAGACCCTAAAGGGAATGATAAAAGGATTACCAGACAAGCTTAGGCGAAGATGGGACATCCTTTTACCCTGCCTTCTGTTTGCTTACAGAGAGGTCCCACAAAAGGGGGTTGGCTACAGCCCTTTTGAGCTTTTGTTTGGGCATCCTGTAAGAGGACCCCTGTGTTTGGTGAAGGAAGGATGGGAGAGACCTCTCAGACAACCCAAACTAGACATAGTGGATTATGTACTTGGTCTCCGCTCCAGGATGGCAGAGTATATGAAGAAGGCTTCTAAAAACCTTGAGGCAAGCCAAGAACTCCAAAAAGCTTGGCATGACCAAAAGGCTGTACTGACTGTTTACCAGCCAGGACAGAAAGTGTGGGTGTTGGAGCCAGTGGCCCCAGCAGCACTCCAAGACAAATGGTCTGGACCCCACACTATTGTTGAGAAAAAGGGAGAAGTCACCTACTTGGTGGACCTTGGGACTCCCAGAAGCCCCCACAGGGTGCTTCATGTCAACAGATTAAAGGCATATGTTGACAGGGCAGACATGGGGCTACTCATGGCTACAGATGAGGGGCAGGAGGAAGAGAGTGACCCTCTCCCAGACCTGTTGACTCAGAACCCTGATGATGGCTCAGTTGATGGTGTGGTCTTTTCTGACAGCCTCACTGTCCATCAGCAACAGGACTGCAGACAGGTTCTGCAATCCTACAGACATATGTTCTCTCTGACCCCAAGTCAGACAAACTGGTGCACCCATGAGGTGGACACTGGTGACAGTCTGCCTGTGAAGAGTAAAATCTACAGGCAACCTGACCATGTCAGGGACTGCATAAAAGTTGAGGTACAAAAGATGTTGGAGCTGGGAGTCATTGAACCTTCAGAGAGCCCTTGGGCTAGTCCTGTAGTCCTTGTGCCAAAACCTCACACCCAAGATGGTAAGAGAGAGATGAGGTTTTGCGTGGATTACAGAGGTCTCAATGCTGTCACTAGGACAGATGCCCACCCAATACCTAGGGCAGATGAGCTCATTGACAGACTGGCAGCTGCTAAGTTTTTGAGCACATTTGACCTGACAGCAGGCTACTGGCAAATCAGACTAGCTGAGAGTGCAAAGGCCAAAACTGCCTTCTCGACCCCAGGAGGACATTATCAATTTGTGGTAATGCCCTTTGGTTTGAAGAATGCACCTGCCACTTTCCAAAGGTTGGTGAATCAAGTCCTTACTGGGTTGGATGATTATTGTGCAGCTTATCTTGATGATATTGCTGTCTTTAGCTCCACCTGGGAGGATCACCTGGTCCACCTGAGGAATGTTTTAGAGGCCCTGCAAAAGGCAGGCCTCACTATCAAGGCCACTAAGTGCCAGATAGGGCAGAGCAAGGTTGTATACCTGGGCCACCTAGTTGGTGGGGGTCAGGTTCAACCACTGGAGAGCAAGATCCAGACCATAAAGGACTGGGCTCCTCCAACTACCCAGACTCAGGTCAGAGCTTTCTTGGGCCTGACTGGGTACTACAGAAAGTTTGTTAAGAACTATGGGTCCATAGTGACACCACTTAATGACTTGACCTCCAAGAAGATGCCAAAGAAAGTTCAGTGGACAGTAAGCTGTCAAAAAGCATTTGATGACCTGAAGCAGGCCATGTGCAGTGCACCTATTCTGAAAAGTCCAGACTACTCCAAAGAGTTCATTGTCCAGACAGATGCTTCTGAGTTAGGTGTGGGAGCTGTTCTTTCACAACTGAATGTAGATGGTCAAGACCAGCCCATTGCTTTTATAAGTAGAAGGCTGACCCCTAGAGAGAAACGTTGGTCAGCTATTGAGAGGGAGGCCTTTGCTGTGGTTTGGGCCCTGAAGAAGCTGATGCCATACTTGTTTGGCACTCACTTCAAGATTCAGACAGACCATAAGCCCCTCTTGTGGCTAAATCAGATGAAGGGTGAAAATCCCAAACTTCTTAGGTGGTCCATTTCCCTACAGGGGATGGACTTCACAGTGGAACATAGACCTGGGACTGACCATGCCAATGCAGATGGACTCTCCAGATATTTCCACTTAGAACATGAAGACTCAACTGGTCAAGGTTAGTTTAATGTCCCTAAGTTTGGGGGGGGGTTGTGTAGGAGAGTAGGGTCTGCTTTCTATGTTCACCCCCACTTTTTGCTTTTGCTTTACTGGTTTTCGACTTAGATGTGGCTGTGGGCCTGCTATTCAGACCCACAGCCCTGCTGTTCTCTCTCTAAATTAATACTATGTACTTTAGGTGCATAACCCATTTGGATAGGATCACCTTATTGGCCCCTGTACAGTGTACCCTAGGTACCCAGGGCATAGGTGTACCCTAGGCCTACCAGGGGCTGCAGCATGTATTATGCCACCCCTGGCCTGGCCTTCCATTCTGACACAACTGGCTGTAATCACCCCTTGCTTAGGTGTAGTATTCCTATACCTAACTTACATATAGACACATGTGTACCTATCAGTCACTCCTATGGCAGGCCTTAACAATCCTGGAGGCAGAATGCTTGGTAACATGTGAGATGGTGCTCTAGCATGAGCTGAGCCTGTCTTCAGCTTTCGGAACCTTGTCCTTATAGCTGTTCTATGATATAGCCTACCATATACTCTTAAAGTGCCTTATAATCTTAGACGGTTATGGTAACTATGGTTTGGCTTTATCGAAACATGTCGTGTAAGGTGTCTAACACTGTGGAATAATACCCCCATGCCATTTCTGGACATGAGGATATTATTCCCCCCTTCTAGAGGGAAAGACATGTTAAAATCATACTTCACTATTAGCCTCTGACCAAAGCCTCAGCATCACAAAATGGATGCTGCTGCCACGACACAAGTCTGACCTCCTGCAGCTGGGAGTGATCCCAGCCAGGGAGGCCTGGACAATAGGTTTCCTGCTTGGGGAGGTGCTAGCACCTCCCCAGACAGCCTTTAGTGTATTGGGGCAGGGTGGGCTGAAAGGAATGAGACATGCCTGGGGCACACAAGGTGTTCCTTGCATAGTCCAGTTCAAACCGGCGCTGGGGCACTCCAGCCCCAGCTCTGGCGCGAAACTGGACAAAGGGAAGTGGGTGTAACCACCCCCCTCCCAGGTCCCACCCATAAGGCGTGACCTAGCAGGTATCCCAGCCCCCAGATTAGTATAAGAGTGGGAGTTGGGCCTCAAGACTTTAGATTATCCTGAACCTGCAACTTGAACAGAAACTCTGGACCTTCGACATTCGACGAAAGAAGAAGACTGAAGAATCTCCCTTGTAGCCAAGCAGTGGCTACCCTGTGCAAACAGGCACCATCAAGAGACTACCCTTTGCTTTGCCCACGTTCTACGAGGAACCGACTGCAGAGCCCGACCAGAGCCTTGACTTCCAGACTTCTCCGACCCTGATCCACATCCACAGCAAAGCTGAGATCCGTGGAGGCGACGAGCGACGTGGGACCGGCTACCTGGGAAAAGTGGCTAGTAACTTAAAGCGCAGCTTCTGAGGTACCCTCGAAGTTGTGCACCGGGGATTGAGAAGTCCCAACCCCAAGCACCATCTGCACCGAAGACCAGCCCCCCACACTCCACGAGTCCTGCGTGGGGCCCTTCTGCATTTTCCTGCTTGCCGCGTCTGTCCGGTTGCTTGCCCGCTGGCTAGTGGCCTTTGTGACGACGCACCCTGAAATCTTCTGCGCTGGTTTGGCTCCTCCAGACTGGCTCCCGCTTCTCTGCAAAGAAGAAGCACCCCAGACCTTCCTGGTCTGCACCAGAAGCAAGTCCTCCGTTCTTCGTGGGTTCCGCTTGCCAAGGCTTGGTGAGTCCTAGTCCAACTTCGACGCCGCCGACAGCAAGAGCCTTCGTGGGACAGCTCGCCTCCTGGTCCTGGTCGTCCTCGACGCTTCCTGGTCCTCCTGGCTGCAGCGACAAGCTTCACCTTCACCTGCAATCTTCACGACATCGCCTGGTTCCTTCCTGGTTCCACGTGGTCACTGGCTAGTGACCTTGACTCTGTCCCTTCTGCTTGCAGGTTTCCTCTCTTCTTGATCCCAGCCTTGGGATCCACCGGATACTCTTCACTGACTGCCTGTCAGCATCTTTCTTCAGGCATCCATAGGAGTCGACGACGAAAACCGACGCATCTTCACCCCTATGCACCCGCAGCCTGTGGGCTAGGTAACTTGGGTACTCCGGTGCTCATCAGGATAGTGACTATCCTAGTGTCTAGTTTTCAAGTCTCAACTTCCTAGCTACTCCGGAAGTGTCCTAAATCTACCGTTTTCTAAACTGTACTATTGCTATTGACTTTTACGCATTACACGTGAGTGTTTCCACTCTGCACACGAATCCCGTGGGCCTCCCACTTCCTAACTAACGCTAGTGTAGTGTAGCCCCAGCGATTCCCTAGGCCTAGGCCTATTCTATTTCCGTGACAGTGGTCCTTATACCACTTACTTAGTATATGGTTTGCGTGGCCCCTAGGGCCTAACTGTATTACTTACCTGTGTGACTTAATGTATGCTTAAATAAGACTGTGTTGTACTTACCTCTAATCTCATAAAGAGTGCTGAGGGTTTGACTAGAATAAATACACTTTATTTTATATATATATCTGTTGTGGTGTCCTTTCATTTGGTATTCAAGGGATTATATATGGTATCACAGCTGGCTTCACATGCCATTCAGAGTTTAGCCTAAGACTGCTCTTGTCCATGCTACCACTAGGATAGCTGGTCTATAAGGTTGACTTTACAACCAATCACCATAAGGGTATTTGGACTGATATAAGGTGTACACTAGAACTAGTGACATCATACATCAGGCCAACTTCTCACACTGTGAATGATAGCAAACCATAAATGCATGGCAACCTAGAGTAATAAGCTCTTATGACCCACACAGAAAAGTATTGATAAATAACGTAATTCTCTCGACAGATAATATGGTGAAAAATGATTCTGCCGATTAACCCATATAGTGTAAATAAGACCGTGTTTCTTTAAAAAAAAAATGTAAACACCACCACACCCTCTCTTCATTCAAATTGCGTTGTCATTTAAATCGATATTATGATTTAAGACACACGTGATACAAATCCATTAAGTCATTTTTATAAATACACACCTTTTGAAATATGGTCATAAATAAGTATATTATTAAAAGAAACCCAGACTGTAATTGTTCTTTTTATCTATCTCTGTAGAGTGGTATCTGATATTGACTAATGTATGACCTCATGAGACTGTTTCTCCAGCAGCCACTTCTTAGCACCGGCAATTCAAACAAAGTGAAAGGTTTTTATTTGCAATCATTGATCTCCGATAATATCCTAACACCAGTAGTGAGAGACTCCAATTCTTATTTAGTGTTCTTTCTCAAGCAATATTGAACAACTAATGTTAGTTTATCCGCTGACGACTTTTTATCTCAGAAACGTTGAAGACAGGACAATGACTTATAGGATAACTTGTAATCTATGTTTTTGTGCCCCTCCTTATTCTATTTGGTTAACTGTAAATGGAAGATGGGGGTTATTTTTTATCATATTTGGTGTTGGTGTATCCTTTGTTGTGCTAGTTATTGTCTACATTAATGTTCTCTTGAGGAAAATTGTTTAGCATGCTTAATACATGAGCTGCTGAGGTTTTACCAACCATCGCCTCCCTCCCTATGCTGAGCTCTTTGTTGATGCCTGAGGGACTTTGTGTTAGGCCTTCATAACTTTTTTTCCCACTAGAGGTACCTTGGTCAAATTTGTGTCCTTTTTTCCCACATCTTGGGGATTCTAAAGGTACCCAGCATTTATGGATATCCCTTTAAGCAGTCGACAAAATAGGCAAAATCGAGCAAAAAAAATGTTTTTGCTGGAGATAAGTGCTGTGCAAGAAATGATATGTCTTACCTAAAAATGGCATCAACAAAAGGTTTGCTATGCTAAGATCACTCAGTTTTCAGTAAGATGTAGATTTGTAGAAGAGAGCCATTTTGTAACTAGTTTGTGGATTTTTCTAACTAGTAGGCCCTTCATTCTATTTTTTGCAGTTTCCAAGTGCTTGCAGTTTGCGGTGGGAACAGGGGTGAAACCCATGGGTGAACTCAGAAAAAAACTTGAATAGCAAACTAATCATTGAAATAAATAAACAACAAGTAGGATAAAATAGCAATTGGTGACAGCGTTTTCATCTATAATTGTTTTGCACAAATGTAACATACAGGTACGTCCATCAGACCATTCTGGGTGCAGGGATGTTCGTTCAAAGATATGCGATACCGAGAGAAAACAACTGAGATGCACCTAGGCATTATGTTTCATTGTGCACAATTCATATTGGAAAATATAATTAATAAAAAATGGGTATGAAGGTAATCTTTGGAGTTTTGTAATGTGCACAAGAAAATGAGTTTAGGAATAGTGGGTGTTTCTGCACCTCCAAGTTTGGTGTTACCCATGCTATCATGATATTCAGATGGCAGAAAATGTGATCTTTCTTGCCCACTTACTTGCATTTGGAAGCCAATAATGGAGAGAAAATTAATTCATAATAATAAATGTTATTTTATTCTGTGTTCCTTCACATCTCTCACTAAATATGTGCCTAGCACCCATGACAAGAATGGCCTCAAAACCTAACGCAAGAAAACACAACTCCTTTTAGTGATAAGGGTTGCTGCTGGTTTTGGACCCCAGCTCAACCACCACCCAGGGAAACATGGTAATCCCCGTAATTGTTTCACAACTAGACACCTAGCAAAATCCAGGGGGGTGTGCCTTGCTGGATCCTCCTTACTTTTCTTGCCCATAATGCAAGCTCAAACGTTGGCTACAGACATACATTTTCCTCAGTAAGTTCTGGAAGCTGCCACAACATTCCTACCACCCACTATTCCCACACTTCTCTCAACAAAACACCTGTATGGCTGGGCCCAGCTCCTGTGACACAACTGGACCCAAAACAGAAGTGGGCCCATCACGCTTTCAGTAAATGAGCTGATGTGTGGGTAGCTGCAGAGATTGGCAATGTGAAGAGGTGCACATTTTGGGCCTGAACTCAGAGGTCACTGATAAAACCTTACAAAACCCAGACATTTTTTTAACTAGGAGTCAAGCGTGGTGTGCTTTGTATTGATCCTACAAAATATTCTTACCCCACTACTTGGCAAATCTCAAAGTTTGACTAAAATTATGCATTTTCCTCACATTTCTGTGATAGAAGCTTCCGTAATCTGTGTGGATTCAGCGTTCCCACACTTTTACCGATGAAAAACACTACTTCACTTAGCCACCACAACAGAAATAAATGAAATAGGGAACATGCAAAAAAGAAAAAACTAGTACTTCATCTTGCTCCATATGCTTTATCACAGCATACATCATAGGGCAAGAGGTGAGATTACTTCACCCATAGCTCTACCATTCTGCGATCCAGACTCTAGCCATTGATCACATAATGTGCCATTCACATTTTGCTTCCGCCTATCACAGCATACATCGTGCGGCAAGGAGTGAACCCACTTCACCCATAATTCTCCAACTGTACCGTTCACATTGTGCTTCCACCCACCACAGTACAGTGCAAGTGTCAGCTAACTCCAGCCATTGATCATTTACAGCGCCATTTATATTTTGCTTCAGCCTATCCCCGCATACATCGAAGGCCTAGGGGTGAGCACCCTCTCAAGCAATGCCTCCCTCTCACTTGATGGTGGCACTTGTGGTACAATATCCCCACTGGACAAGAGCAGAGGAACTTACCTGCTCCTTCTGGCCGCTCTGGTGGGATTTGTAATGTCATTACACAACATGGTATGCTGACGTCACTGATGGGCGTAGGGAGGAGTAGGGGTTGAAGCGGAAGCAATTCTGTTTTGGCCCCCTGCAGGAAAACTGAAGGGTGAAGCCTCCTATGCTTGCACCAGACTATGTTTTCCCACATGTTATATGCACAGTTGGTTCACAATTCACTCTTGTTCTTACCACCATGTCATAGTGGGCAGAAAAACAGTCTCATACCTTTTGCGGACCTGAGCATGATCGTGGTGACTCAGTCTGACCACAGGCGGGGGCCACAGTAATCGCTAGCGAATGCTGGTGACATCGGAAACAGAAAGTTTCTACACCAAACGTGGTTGAACTGGAATGTTGGATGCTACCCAATAGGCTCTAATAGTGGTGAGTGGGCACCCTCAATAGCCCATTCCAAGCAGATTGCTTCCCTTTCTCATCAGACAGGCAGGGTTCTAGGCACTAGGCAGACCCGTAGCTCCTTCAACAGAAAGTGTAGGATGACGGTGATAACCCCTCACGTCAGGGAGAATGGCTGTCTGGCACACACCATCACTGGTCATTCAGCAGTCCTTTGAGTACTCTGGAGAGCACTCCCTTCCTTGGACCCAGCACACTTGGAACTGGAATAAAATAGGTGGGCTGTTTGCATCCCATTTTCATATACATTTTCTAGACCAAGAATTTACATCCACTGTCTCAAACCTCAGAACAGATTGTGAGTGGTTCAAGTGTCCTGCCCAATGTGCTGTCCAGACACAGCCTTTGTATAAAGTGATGCTTTACACAGAAGGTAACACTTGGGCTGTCTCCAAACTTCAGCACTCATGACATGGTCACAATGAAGTGTGACATTTCTGCACCTGGATGTCAACCTCTATGAAGAAATAAACAGTAACAGACACAAGAGCAGGCCTGACCTAGAAACATCTTCACCTTGAGCAGTAGAAAGTGATGTTCCACCCTTCACCCCTACCATCAACTAAACGGCAGGACTCAGAAAGAAGTAATCAGGAGCCCAATGCTAACAAAGTCTTCTTGAAATTTATTAAGGTAGTCCCGTCTTCACCCTCCTCACTGTTTGGATGTCCAACCTCCAGCCACAGGAATGGAGGTAATACACTTCCACCTCTTTGTGAATATGTATTTTCCCTGTACAAGCTAACCCAGGGGCATCCAAAATATGTTTGAATCCCACTGGCTGCACAACTCAGACTCATACCCGGTTTTTATTATTACACATACTACACACACATACTATACAAGCACACACTGTCAACTTTCACACAGGATGCCAGTTCAAGGTTTTCGGTTTAGCATAACAGCGAAACTCTTACAAAAACGAGGCCAGTAGACCACTCTCTCACTGACAAAGATAAAAAAAAAGTCTACTCCACTATATGATTTACAAAACACTGCACACCACCACAACTGGTTTTATGTGCTAAACCCAGGACAGGAACAGTAGCCCTCTGTCAACTATGAGGGCACGTTTGGTGCACCCCTCTACGTCACAGGACAGGTCCTGGACCTTGAATCATTATGGACAAGCCTAGTCTTTTGCACACATGATAGATCAGCATGACGTTAGGGCCAAAATAAAAGTCAGCATACCATATACACATGAAGAGGGGCACCCTGGGAAGGGGTGCACACCCATATACCATGCAGAGGACATCTGTGCCCCTCTACACTTATAGAACAAACTGAGACCTTGGATGCAGGGGTATCCAGCAGGAGGCCATTTTATCCTTTAAGGCACCTAAAAAAAATCTTGTTAAAACAATGTGAATTAAAAAATTCCAAATCTTTATCAAAAGAATCCAAAAAATCTATTTTCTTCCATCACCTATCTGTATGTTTCTTAGTTGTAATTGCCTGCTTCATTTCTTTTTTCTTTAGCTTTGCAGTTGAGGTATGCCATCTATTTTTACACAGAGGTTCTTGCTGCTTATTTCCAACTTAGTAACTGGACAACTCTTTGTACATTTTATTTCGACTAAACAGCCCATTGGTCTTTGGAAAAGTTTGGGAAATGCCTTTGGGGTATCAAGGACATAAGGATCTAATCGCTATTTCTTATTTATGTGTTTAAAAAATACATGGAATGCTAGGTAAAAAGTATTCTAGCTTACAAAGTACAGGACCTAAGAGAAAATGTTTAGTTGTTTTTTCGATCAATTAATTTCTTTTCAGAGTTGTGAGATTAGGCACATTCCTTAAGCCCCCCCACCTCGAGGTTTTTTTTGGGGGCATACCTTTTCCAAGTGTCCCTTGGTAAGACCTCCTTCTATAAAAGAAAATGTAACTTAGCATCTTGGTCAACTTTATTTCCTTAGATATATAGAGCTAGATTTCGTCCCCAGTTATAATTATTCCATAAAATGCCTGTGGTTGTGCAATCCAAGTTGTTGGATGCAGCTTCGAATTCATTATTGTGGCGATTGCTCAGTAGCTGCTGATTTCATGTGTTTGTTGATGCTTAGTTTTTGTTTGTTTTAAATTTCAATAAGGTCTTTGGCGAACCAGAGGGTTTGTGAATGCTAAAGCGCTTCTTCTACTGTTCTAAAGCTATTAAGTGATTTGGAAAAGTTTTCTAATTGCTAAATAGATTTTGAAATGGATACCGAATTGGAATTTGGAAGTTTGTGTTTAAGGTATCGCGAATTGCAATTCGTACCATTTGTATTAATAGTAATTCCGATTGCAAAGCATTGAAAAGTTACCGACTCCCAAGATGGGGTGGTAGCTCATTCACAAAAGAGTACAGGTCCCCTTTGGTCCCTTTTCTGTTTGTGAATTGCGTAAAATATTTTGGGGAAGTATGTCGTGATCCAGAGGATCACTGTCAACTGTTACAAAAAAAACGTATCTTTTTTTTTTTTAAAGCAGCCCAATTCTTTTAAGGAAATCCAGATGCTTTAAGGAAAAAAAGTCTCTTTATTTAAATGTAATTACTGACATAGTGGGCTGTTGACCCTTGCAGGCCACTATGCATGTAAATTGTATCCAATCCGAGTGGGTCGCAACTTGCGACCTATCTAATGAATATTAATTAGGTTGGTCGGATTGCTACCCACTCAGATTCAGAATTTTACGAACCAACCTGTTAGTACATAGGTCTCTGCGCAAAATTCAATACTGGTTGCAAAAATATTGGTTGCAAATTGCGGCAGTTTTTACAACCAGTATAATGATCGTCCATATTGCAGAGGCATAAAAAGGCATTGGAAATATTTCAGGCTAATCATAGGGTCTTTCATATGCTATTGGTCTAGTTGTAATCTGCCAAGCTTCTTGTGTTAATAATTGATGGTCACCATCAATTCTTTGGCACAGGTCTGTAAATAGGGTATATTTGATTTCGATTATCACTAAACATTCCTCCACGTTGAAAACTAATCCAACAGTTTATAGAAATTCAAATTTACTGTCAGTGTTTTTTTGTTCTTTTCAATAGGGTTAGGCTCAAACAGATACTAAGTTTTTATGGTCAGAAGAATTTAAAACAGTATTGATGGAAAAAAAATACCAGCAATTATTTTCTTGACAATAAGATGAGGGGAAAACAGAAAGCGGTTCTATCACAAAGGGTATTGTGTTGTGCATGCATACTGGCCGACGGTACTAAAGGAATGTGTCTCAGAAACACTCTAAAAGACACCACACTCAGTACAAAAGAACCGATCCCCAGGAGCACAATGGATTTAGTGAACATTTGTGTCCCTTCTTATTCTGCGCACCTGCCTAATATGATGAATGTATTCTTGTGCTCCTTTGTGGAAAACTGGACTGGACGTCTTCCAGGATGTGAAGATGCTGCAGGGCTTTCTGGTTGTAAGTCTGAAAACCTAACATTACAGCTTATTGAAAGACTTGCTAATGCCACTATTTCTCATGACTAGATTCAAAGGGTGTTAGATTTACTTTGGAGAATGGTTTTTACTGCAGACAGCCTTTTATTCCCTCTAGCTATAGATATATATTTTTGTCAATATTCTCTACAAATGCTGAATCAACACTTTCCTCCTCATGACAAAAGGTGGGGATATATATTTCTGTCAATATTCTACACAAATGCTGAGTCAACACTTTCCTCTTCATGACAACAGGTGGGAGCCGCACTTTCGTATTTACATCTGATGCTGAGTGTTGAGAGCAGTAGTTAGTAGTCCGACGCTTTCTTTTGTAGCTCCACTAAAAGCAGTGCTTTAAAAATGTAAAAGTATTCACCTAACCAAACAATCCGTATGTTGTATTTGGGAATCCCAATAGATTACCCCAGCCATGAATTTGGAGAAAAATTAAAATTAAAATATATTGACCTAGTCAAGAATTGTTCCTTGAAAACTCTGTTGCTTGGCATTTGCCATGTCTACAGCTTATTTTCTCTCAAAGAGTACCCAGGTTCTCACACTGAAGAAGCTAGCCCTAATGGAACCCCAGTAGATGTGCATGTTTTTGTGAATGACCTTAAATATGTATTTGGTCGAAAGCCATGTTTAATGTTGATCTTCCATGCGCAGTGGGTTTACCTTGGGGGGGCACCATTGTTACCCAAGCATGCTTTCCATTTAGGGAGCCCTTCCACTCTATCCCGAGGATGCTAATAGGCCCCACCAGCACTAAAATGTGCTACTTGTTTGCTAGTCTATTCTACCATGATCATGTTGATGAACTGGGGCCTTTAGATTGAAAAATGTATCTCAGTGCTTGATTATTTTTAAAAGCATATACTTTTAGCACTATACATTGCAATCATAGTATGAGGAAAATAGACTGATCTGTGCTGCCTCCCTCATCTTTGTTTTGGGCATATTTGAAAATGCTATGTTATGATGGATAGTACACTTGAACCAGAATTACTTATGTGTCAAATAGTCTGACTCTGTCTTTGTTCTATAAATCAAAGAGAACTTCAGCAGATGCTGCAATAGTACCTCAAAGGGCCAAGAAACCTTTTTATACAGGTGCTGCCTTCCTCCTGTCTTTTATAATCAATTACTGTTTTTGTCTGACCTAGTAGATCAAACGTCAGGGTTTTTTTTTGTTTAGAATATATATATATATATATATATATATATATATATATATATAATTTATTTCAAACTGTGTCCTTATTTGCTGCAGGGAAGTCTCTACACTCCTATGTGGACCGCCTTGATGTCTGGAATGCTGGCCTTGGCTAGAAATGATCAACTCTTTTTTTTAGCTTTTGATGTTGCTGAGTGGCTTTTACGGTCAGATTTTAGGGGATGTGGTGCAATCAGACAGGGCTAAGATTGCCTCCCATGACGACGTGGCCTGGGTCATAACCTGACTGTTATACCTACTTCCTGCCACTCCTGATCTTAAAGATTTTGAAGTTAGGCAAGGGTGCCCCTTAGTCCTTTTGTCTGTGAATACGGGCATGTACAAAATTCAAGCTTGATAAAGTGCAGAATTTGCTAAAGTCAGTATTTTTCCCTGTATTTGTAACAGTGGGATACCTCAAAGAACATTTCCTCTTTTTCTAGTGTTAAGGAAGAAACCATATTCCACCCCAACTCTTTTTTTTCAATTCAGATCTCTGGTGCTCTGGCTTGGGTGCAAGATGTCTTCTCCCGCCTATTTTACCCCTGTCTACCTTCCCCCTCACCTAGATTTCTGGGAAACACTCTGCACACTTCCTTCTCCTCACCGTACGTTAAAGCGAGAAGCTTCGCCAAAGGGGGATACCCCAGGCTGGAGCTTTCTTCTGCCACAGCACAGTGCCCGAGAGATTCTGCACACTTTCAACACTTCCAGAAGGTGTATCAAAGCCAGAAAGATCCACACGGTTCCTCAGCCGGAGCTTTCTTCCGTTGCAGCCTGGTTCCCGGGAGGTGTTGAGATTGAATGGACATCTTTTCCTGACATTGTCCACCCTTTGACAACCCCCTCGCACTCTCCAATTAGGTCAAACATGGTATCTGAAGAAGGTTGACTACAAGTCGACTCATCATCCAGGACTCCCAAGCTCCAAAAACCCACGTAAGACAACTTTGCTTCAAAGATTACTCTGTGGAATTAAAGGACTCTTCTTACTCACAATCTGTGCACATTCTGCCCTGCTGCATTAATCACAATTTTTATATGGATGTCATGCTTTGGTTATAAATGTACACCGAGCATTTGCCTTGAACATCCGAACTGTATTTAAGAAAAAATGCATAGGCATGCCTTCTGCTAATTCTGACTCTCTGGGGTGACAACTTTAGTTACAATGTTAACGAGGAAAAACATGATGCATGTTCCAGACTCCACTCTAAAATAGATAATGTTTCTCTCGTTTCTATTTTTTTTGTACTACAGTTGTCACAACAACGACATTATTTGATGAATGCAAAACATGCACGTGTGGAGCCTGCCCTCCTACATCTCTGCTTGATTAAGCCAGAATTTGGATAGAACCCTCAAAGTGCGAAGAAAAGGATTCATCATACTAAAACCCCCCACACACATGCGCCCTTTGAATAAATACTGTGTGTGGCAATTAACATGATTAGAATGTGCATTGTTGTGCCCTGTTATTCATTTGTGCCTCTTAATGGTACAGTTAGATCTTTGAGTAGAGCAGCAGTTACATGCCTGTTGGAGGGGGGGCAACAGTCTGCTAGGTGTGTGCCTTCTTCAGGAGGTCACTGCCATCTTTCGGACATTTTCTCTTTTCCTAATGGACATAAGAGCCTCTCCTTCCCTGTGGTGCGGTTTCGTCATGGTTTGTTGTGCTCGCTGTTTAACGCGGCATAGCTACCAAGCGGTCACAAGCCGTATGGGAACCCTGCCTGGCTTATAGGCCAAGAACACCTTGTGTTGTGGCATTCGATGTTTTGGTTTTACCACTATATGTTTGGGTCTAAAAATCCCAGCATGCATTGCATAGAAGGCTTTTAAAAAAAACTGCCGGAGGTGTCAGTCTTCTTCCACAGAAGAATTAGATTTCATTATAAAGCACACATTTACTATTGGTGGTCTCTTCGTGCTAGCCACAACAATGGAACTGGACACAAACTAATAAATAAGATCTAAAACGAAGAAAGGAGACATGTCTCAGTGTGTTACGAAAGCTCAAGGGATCAGATGTGCTCCTCAAAGAGAGTTTCATAGTTTTGGATCGAGAAGGAACGGCTACTGTAAATGTAGCACCATATTGAAGTTTGAGGAAAAGGTCTGCATTACCTACAAAATTTAACACCACGCTGCACCCCAGAGGGAAACCTCGCTCATTATCTGTTAACCTCATCCAGAAACAGTTGTTCAAATGTATGAAACATGGAGGCAGTAGCCTAGGAGACAAAGGTCCAAGATTGTGAAGCAACCCCAGCCCCTCGCCAAATCTGAGCCCAACCACAAGGCTTGTTGACACTCCTGGAAACTGAACTATTCCGGCCCAGTTCTCAGTAGATGTTTTGTAGGGAGAGAGTTGCCATAATCTAGGGGAGGGATGGGGAGTGTGTGTCCGACTTTTGAGTATCTTGAGTGGAAAAAAGGGAGAATCTCCCTTTGGAGTCATGGAAAAAAGAAACAAAAGATTTCATTCTGGTGGACAAGAGACTGCCTCTGAGCCATTTTAAGGATTGGATTTATTTTTACAGAGGTCCCATTTTCTGGCTGAGACCCCATAAAACATGGGCAGAAGGATGAAATCCAGGGTGTTGTGTCTGGAATTATCTTCAGTGAGGGCAGTGGCTCTTGGACAGTCCGGCTTGTGGTGCTTCCATCTGCGGGCACGTGGGGGGATCCGATTCGATCCTCTGCGGAGCATGGTGACGGTTGGTGCCTATGAGAGAGCTGAGCGGCTGCCCGTACTTCTATACTTGTTTGAAATAAACACCACTTACCTCAAGGAGCCGCCTAGAGTACCTTCATTCTTCCATTGCAATATTGGCGGCGAGGATGCATTGTTCTTTTTGTCCTTCAGCTGTTTAGTATTATAACGTTTTGTTGGGGGGTGGGGGGCTAAATTATTGTTTTCTCTTTTTGTTGTATTGTAAAAGAGGGAGGTGCGTTGTGTCTGGAATTATCTTCAGTGAGGGCATGGGCTCGTGGACAGTCCAGCTCGTACTTCTATACTTGTTTGAAATAAAGGCCACTTACCTCAAGGAGCCGTATGGTGTACCTTAATTCTTCAATTGCAATATTGGCGACGAGGATGCTTTGTTCTTTTTGTCCTTCAGGTTTTGGTAGGGGGAGGTAAGTAATTGTTTTCTCTTTTTGTTGTATCGTAAAACAGGGAGGTGTGTTGTGTCTGGAATTATCTTCAGCGAGGGCAGGGGCTCGTGGACTGGTCGGCTTGTACTTCTATACTTGTTTGAAATAAGAGCCACTTACCTCAAGGAGCCGACTGGTGTCCCTTCATTCTGCATATATCCATAACCTCATAAATCATTATTTTTGAAGGCAACTTGAGCAGGATAGAGTTCATCCATGCAATAACGACCGCAATAAACAGGCAATAGCAGTCATCTGTGAGACTCAGATCCCGTTCCAGGTGTGGACACATCTAGATGCCATCATCATAAGTAAGGCTCCCTGTTTTCCGTTTTTACTGATGTTTACAGCTAAATACAGACATAAATCCATTTATTTCCTTGTCTGTATTTATTTTTAAATGTGGATGAAAACGGAAATTGGGTTGCTTTTTGAGTGATTCTAAATACTCTCTGCCATGACTGCCAGGCCAATAGCTGGGTGGCTTGATAGATAAGGGGGTTAAGAAAGAAATTAAGTTTAGTAAAGAGGCTTAAACAGCATTAGATATGCACAAGTTTGATAATTAAATTTGCATATTCATATATAAGGGATTTATCTTTTGAGGGTGTTCATATATCTGAAACCGGCAAGCATGAGTGCTTATTTATCGGTTAAATAAATGTGGAAACATACCCGTTTCAGCTTCATGTTTTTCACAAAACCCCAAATAAATCCAAATAAATATGGATAAATACAGACAAAATTAGCAAAAAATAAATATGGATAAATACAGGCGGAAATGTCAAATAAATAAATACCATAAAACCGGGAGCCCTAATCATAAGTATAAACATCGAATCCAAATAGACTGATCAGTGCAGCTAAAAAGCCAGCATTATTGCTAAATAGAACATGAAGAAGAAAAAAAAACCCAGGTTGCACATCACACTGACGAAGACGAAAAGGCGAAGTAAAGAGAGACAAATAACGTGTTGTGAAGAATAACCCCATGCCAGTGTGGTACTCAACCAACAGCAGCAAGCCACAAAGGAGATTTTTCCTGTTAGTGTTCCTTCAGGTCTGGTGCTACAATGACTCTGACAGATCTTTCCACATTAATGGCCTTTAATGTTTTGTGGAACCAGCAGCCACAATAAATGCAGACAAACATCACTAAAGTACAATAAAAATAAGTAATTTAGTAAGGCTCAACACTCATTCTCATTAATGAGTCGTAATTTAGGTCGCCCCTTACCCCCAGACCCCAAATTCTTATCCATTTCTAAAAGGATGTGCTGGTTGGTGGTTGTTCCTGGATTGGTAAAGTCTGACGCAAATGGACGAGACTGAAAAAACACATATTAGCAAGTCAGTAGCTGTTGAAACTACATTTGAAGATCTACATGGCTACCGTTGCATGTGCGTAGATCAAGTCACTTTTATCATCCTAGATGGACTTATGATGGCAATATCTTCAGGACCTTCCTTCTACTCCTGTAGATTCACCCATGTCTTCAACGAGGATTGATGATATGCTTCTTGTGGAGAAAAGACTCGTCTGGTAACCAGTTATGGAATACGTAGGCACAGTTAGGTAAACCTGTTTCAAAGCTGGATTTCTTTAACCATGGATCTATTAGAGAACACCAACGGTGGCCATTTTCTTGTTATTTTGGTCGCCATACTTACAAGTAAATACCAGTAAATAGAGTTGCAGTGTTAATCCTTTGCAATATATTTTATTTGTTATTTTGGTTCATTAAGATTTTATTTAAAAGATACTAAAGACGTCCTCCATCATACAAATGTTACGGGAAGTATAACATTTGATTTTGAACCAGTTGCCATGCCCAAGTTAGAGTTCGGCTGGATTAGTATCTGATCTTTGGCAATTTAAATGTTTAACTCAGTTCCATCTCACTTTCAGCCCAATCCGCTCTCTCCTGCATCCTGAGAAAGCTACTTGTGGTACGAGTGCTTCACAAAAACCTATAACTGCAAAAAAGGCGTACCTGCATGTGGTGGTGCCGCAGAGAGAAACGGCCTGGGGACAGCAGAGTGGGCCATACAGTGATGTCGGCCATGGTGGGAAGGGTTTCCCTGTGAAAAGGGAGGACGGTGAAGGTGGTGCCGCAGGGGCGGGAGCAGGGGCGGGAGTCGGATTTGGGCATTCCCCAGCAACCTGTTGGGGCACTGCCACCTTCTGCTTACATTAGGGGGAGGCCACATACTAGGTGAACCATGGTCAGCCTATGGCGGGATGGGCTTGTGGTTGGAAGTGAAACTGCAGGTCAATTTGACATCACTTAATTAGCTATTCATTTAGACTTCAAGCAAGTGTTGGGCCTTTAATTCTTGAAAAAGGACTGTACATCCTTGAATCAGGCACACACAATTTTTGTTTCCAGCTCATTGTGTTATGGTGACCAGATTTTAAGGTTTCTCTTTTCAGTGCAGAATAGCTATGCGGTGTAAAAAGAGTGTTCTGCTTCCCTTCGTCTGCCTTTTTAATCTATCCTGTAGTCATGTTATGTAGATCTATTGGGATAAAGACATGTGTGTCAAATACCATCTTCTGAGTTTTCTTAAATTTCTAAAGATGCAATATTTATATCTGGGAATTTTACAGATCCCACATTCGCCACAAAATATGCAGTCGCAGTTTGACAAATGTATTTTGCGGTGTCACTTCTGTAACTATAAACAATGAGCACGTCTTCCCAAAAGCATGAATAAAGATCATCTTGCAGTGTCTTCACAAGAGCGGGTCTACTGTGTCTGCGCGGTGAGCAGTTGAAGAAGGCGCACAGTGATACGCTGCTCACATAGGCTATTTCTTGATCGGATACGCGTCCTTGTTGCGTGTTGGCTTGATGAGCACTTGGAGACACACTTGAGGGGAGTGAAGCCGGCCTTCTGGGTTTGTCTGTTATGGGTGAGTGAATCTCACCGCAGAGCAGACTTGTCAGTACAAATCTGTCTTTGCTCGTTTTCTTCTGACATGTCTCACTTTATGATATCTGACATTTGATGTCTCAGAGCCGACTGCCCCCTTTGGTGGGCTGCCAGTATTCTTGAGCAGAGGGCAGCTTCTTGTTGGTTTTTATCTGGGTCTTACTTAAGTAAGCGAGTTGGGGATGCCTTTGTTTGAAACACTTCTTTAAAAGGTTCACAAAGGGCTTTGCTGAAACCTTTTTCTTTCCATTGATATTCCTCGATGTAGGTCAGCATGCCGCAGGGATTTGAAGCGCAAGCCCTCTTCTTACTGCTAGCCCTTTGCCAAACTTGCCTTAAAAGCAACGAATGGTGCAAAATGTTCTTCCCAGGGCACCTAAACCTTTTATCAACTAACTTCGGTTTATTTTTAAGCCATTATCAACTAACTTAGCGTTCTTTTTTTTTTTTTTTGCTTGTGTTGCCACTGACAATTTAATATTAGTCTTTCTTCCTTGTAAATATGTAGTTTTAGTTCCATATTTACAGTCACAGGAAGACAGCTTCCCATTAGGGCATGAAAGAGAGCATCAAAAATACAAGATTTCAAGAGTTCCCCTTCCATGGTTCTGATTCTGACTTGTCATCCTCTGTCTTTACTCTTTATCGATCCCTGGAGATTGCAGTGGGAGGTGACCTGCGACAGGCAAGAGGCTGCAGACAGCTCTCTCCTCTAGCAGGTCCAACCCCATATGAGAGTTGGAAGGCAGCGCTTAATAAGATCTTACACATTGTTTTACTGCCTCCCACTCTAAAAGAAGTAATAGGCTTTTAAGAGTACATTTACTAATTTTCAAAAAATAGGTGGAATTTTTTAGGTGCAAAAAGAAACTGGCCAGAATTCTGGAAATGGTTGTACAAAGCAGTGCTATTGTTATAGCAGTCCATAACAAGCATTGGCATAGCCAATAAGTCTCGCCTTTGGGACCTTATAAGTGTTTAGCCATGCAACAGTTGCATAACTAAATACTTATAAGGTCCCAAAAGTGAGACCTATTGGCTATGCCAAGCGGGCGTGCGGCCGCGAAAGTGAAAGTGAACGCGATCAAACATCAAAAAATGAAAGTAAGCGCGGTCATGCGCGGTGCGCGTGCCCGCGCACATGCACTGTAGCTCTAGGCTGGCCTGGTAGCACTTTTTGGAGCCCTCTCAATAAGTCTTGCCAGACCAGCGCATGCGCTGGGTCAGGTGAGACCTAATAAAGGAGTGGTCCTGAGTTCCTGATAGTACATGCTTACTTCTTCCTCTGTTGTCACTAGTTATTAGGGTCACTGAGACATTTAGACGGCTCCTGTAATAAAAATGAGCACAAATAAACTTTGATCTGATCTAGAAAAGACTTAAGCTCAGGGCAAATATCAATGCATGAACCATCAGTAATATGAGGGCCTGTTAACGAAATGGGTATGTAATCTGCTGGTCACAAGTTCTGTTCTTGACATAGCCAAATCAGTCTTTTATTGTTCTGCAGTTGTTTATTCCTATACACTTAAATTGAGTTAAAAGACCTTTACTTTGAGCTGCTGGAGAGAATTCACTTGGTACACCAATGGTCACTATAGTAGTTATTTAAGAAGTAAGTCCTCATTCCCTTTAGATACCGCAGTCTACATACCCTGTGTATTCATGGAAATTGAAGCACAGCTATTTTGATGCTTCATGATTACATAGCTGCATCCATAAGGCGACCAAGTGACTGTCATTAGCGACACTGCTTCTGTTCTGGGCATTCATTTAACAATTGATTGTGTTCTTGGAGTTCTAATCGTGGTGTAACTCTACATCTCTCTGGATCTTTGGTAAGTGGTAGACTTACATTCCGGGTGTGGGATTTAGATTACAGGTATGGTTAGAGTTGTGGTAGAGCAATTGCGTAGATGTAAGGTAAGGTTTAATCAAATGGTTAGGGTTAGGCTAGGGGTTAGAATAGGGTTTGGGGGTATGGTACATTTAATTCTAGACTTGTGGTTACATTTAAGCTAAGGGTTAGGCTTGGGGTAAAGGTAAGACTTGTGTTAAGGAGAGCAAACTCAGCCTTGCCCCATAAAGACATCGACAATCTGCTTCGAGGCTGTGACAGAGAATTTGTATGAGGACGACAATGATATATCCCGCGTTCTTATCATTAGCAGCATGGAGAGAAAAGCACAGTCCTCCCATGGCACAGGCATAAACTATAGTAACCTGTTTACACATAAAGTGGCTCCTTCATGACTGTAAATCTGCTGTGAAACACAGGGCAGAGTTAATCCAAAACCTGCATCTGATTGTCCTCAAATGAAACCTGGTTAGGCGAAGCTGTACTATCAGCCCTAGACCTTCTGATCCTAATAGGTTATTCCATTGCCTGCCGAGAACTGACAAAGTAGGTGTGGGGAGTGGCAGTCATTCGCAAAGCATATGTTAAATGCATAAACCTTGCAAAAGAGCAACTCCATCACGGGAATGCTGTTTCATAGAATTAAATTTGATGAACCTGAATCCTTTTAACCTCAACCCCATCTACCATCCCCAGCCAACAACTCAGCCATTGCTAAACTGCTAATTAAACTTTTCAATGACTACAAGGATGTCTTTCTTAGAGACTTCAACCTCCACTGGAGTGCTCAGAAATACCAGGTGGTCCGTCTCTTCATAATCACCAGCCAAACAAAAGTGATTCAAATTCTGCACCTAAGACATGAAACCTTGACACCCTATCTGAGGCACTACAAGACACTCCTAAATCTCTTGATGTCAGTGAACGCACAGACCTCCAAATCCACGATAGCGGTTGAAGACAAATTCGATAGAAAAACCCTGGAAAAACAAAAGGCCCATGAATGAACCCTCTTGTTCTCCGGGATCATAACCAAGAACGGAAAACCCTTTGAGCCCTGGGCAGAGCCGGTGCCAAAACATGGAATTTGAGTCTATTCTGATCTGAGGAAAATAACTATTAAGAGACACATTTTTGATGCAAAATATTTGTTTACATTTTGAAATCTTAAACTCTGCACTGCTGACTTCATTAAAGATCTGGGATGCATCAAAGATAAGTGTGAGCAGTTACCCAGATTCTAGCATAAAAAAATATTGAATTATCTCTGGCTGACACCACAAGTGATCAAAAACACATAACATAAATCCAGAAATTGAAATTCAGTTGGTTGACGTTCCAAGAAATCACCCAGGATAATCTGATAATAACCATTCCCCCAACCAGACCTTTGTCTCGTTTCTCAGAAGCCATCCCATTGTGGCTAATGCACTGGGATGCTATATAGAAACTCAGCTTAGTCTCTTCCTTGAACAAAATAGACTGCTTAATGATCAGCACTTGGCAGTAAAAGAGACCACAGCTCTAAAAATACTCGATGACGGTCTCTGTATCATAGATTCAGGTGACCCCTGCCTCATCACTCTCCTAGATGATCTCTCAACTGCCTTCAATACTCATGACTACCTTCTGACAACGCTCCAAGAAAAGAATGGGCCCTCATATACCTGCCCAAATTCCTGCAAAGTGTCAGTGAATGCTTCAAAATTGCCGACACCATCTCGAGCAACTTATGCCTGTACCTTAGAGTTCCTCAAAGCTGAACACGATCGAACATCTACATAGAGCCACTGTCCTTTATCCAAAACTATCCCAACTTCATCTATCAATTCTATTAAGACGACCCAGATCTCCGCTTTAAAGTATTATCTCTAGAAGAGCTAGGCATAATGTCTCAAACCTTCAACTATTTCTACTAGTGGAAGCCCACCCACCACCTGAAAGGCAAACCTTTAAAAAACAATTTTGTCCTCATCGCTCCGGACAATTGAAACGCTCCTGTACAACACTGGCTAGAAGAAAGTACAGTTACTAACAACAACTCAGTCACCATTGAGTCTGTAAAATTGTTGGGCTTCATTCCAATCCAGCACTTGCACTACAACTTAAACGACTCAGAGACATAAAGAAATTCATTCCAGAGCCCAATTTCAAACATGTCTTTCAGAACCTAGTAATAACCATCCTGATGGATACTTCTAACTGCAGATTCCTCACCTTGTGAATATCCCCAGGCGCTTGAATGGATACGGAAAACTCCAAAAACAATATTCCTGTGCCTTGGTAGGTGGTTTTAACTCAACTTCAATTCCATTCCACTCAGGAAGTGACGTGCTGAGCCACATGTAAGCAACACTCATGCGTGCTGGGGTTGGATACTGTCTTTCCGCCTCTTCAAATGTGGATCCAGAGCTGTGCTCCAATCAGTGAAGAAAGTTATCTGCAGATTTTCCAGTGTGCAAGGGGACAGCTCATCCCCAAAAATGACAGGGTTTAAACAATGCAATGACTGTCGCAAATGGATGTCTATGACAGATCCCCTCCAGGTATCTGGGTTCGATGCACAACTCCAAGGGCTGTGATGACTGCGCCTTGATGAACCCAAAAGCCATTTGAGAACGTAAAGCAAAGCTCTACTTGGTGAACCTCCTCTTTGGTTCCACCTCGGGTCAAATTCCAGAGCGGAGACCTGCACCCGAAGTCATTCCTGCAGTGCATCTTTATCACCTTTGAAGATATTGGCTAAGTCAAAATAGAGACAAAAGAAGTCCCAGCAGGCCTCTGCACCTTCCTACCACTATAGCACTCCAAAGAAGGCAGGAGGACATCACAGTGCCTCCAAGTCTTGTCCCCTTCCATTGAGGAGCCAATACTATCTTTGGTCCTAGGTCCATTAGCGACATTACAGCAGGTCAAAGCAATTCGGGAACCCATACTGTGGGGAAGAGTTTGCCTCACCTAATGATGAAGACAATTGGTATGTGGCCTTACTGGACGCTGGTGAGCTGGACACCTCACTGGATACTGGGTTGGTTTCCCTCCTTGACTAGGAACAGAAGTAAGAACTTCTTTTGCTGCGGTGATTAGGATGGATGAGGCCCTTGACCTTCACCTCCTTACTATGGAGGTAAAAACAAAGGTACAGCATGAGGTCTTGCAGCTGGACTAGATATCAATGGAACCTCTTTTGCATCTCAATCAGACCCTCACAGATATGCTTTTGGGCACATGGGCTAAACTATGCTCTGGCCACCCGGTCAACCGTCCGTTGGCATAGACCTGCTCCAGGTGACCCTGATTTGTTTACCCAGCACCCAACCCCTCAAGGCTTGGTGGTCCAAGCGTCCACCAGCAGGTGAACCCTAACTTCTTCCTAACATGGAGTTGAAACCTGTGGATGCGTTTGGGAAGCGCATGTTCTCATTGGCCATCCGTGCCTTGAGGTTAGTCAATGCGTGTTATTTCCTTGGACTCCACACACTTATGCACTTTAGAACATGGCGGGTGAGAACTTAACAGAATCCCAGATGCCTTATATGCTTCCCGAGGCCAAACCATTCAAGATGCTCAGGATGTGGCCACACTTGTCAACTACTCAGCCTAGACAATTCCCTGATTGCTCTGCATCTCATACACCAAGCGCCTCCCTGAAGGGGGAGACTTCGGGGTGGACGTGGGCAGGCATGGGATTGCAGTGCTAAGATGCTGCCCATCTACAAAAAAGTGAATATTAACAAAACTGGTACAGAGGTAGGCCAAGGGTAAGGGAGGATGAAGACCAGTGGAATCATCTTTAACGTTGCCATCCAGGCAAAAACAGTAACCCTGTGAATATCAGAAGAGAAGTCTTTTAAAAACCATTTTCAGTGTCCACATTTTTAGTAAATGGACTGCATTAAATCCAAAATGTGCCGTTTATGAATCGTTCTTTATAGTGTCAACATTTTCAATTCATGTTTTCAGCGAGGTTGTTATTACATAAAACTCTTTGACAGGATGTTACTCTCGCCTTTGACCTTTGGCCTTAACCAATTGCCTGCGGCCTGATGATTGAGCACTTGGATTCTTTTTAGCATGATGGAGTTATTTGTGTTAGGAATCCGAACCCCCTGTCTTGTAGAATGCATGAAAAGTACTGCTTCTTCCTTCATTAATAAGATCTCTGTTTTATTTTACACCTAGCACTCTTTAATGAAAGACAGAGAAATAAAATGGAGGATAAAAGTCAAAACAAAGGGCAGTCCAGAAATACCAAGACTGTATTACATGATTCTGTTTTTGCCAGAATAAAATAGCAATTTCCCAAAGAAGATAAGAAGTCAAATGTCTGGTTTTAGTATGTTAGTCAGTAGCACTGCTGCAAGGTGCGGGTATGTAAAATTTCAGAACTCCTGGCAGATGTGTCAAATCAGCCTCAGAGGAATTACAGCTGGCATTATTACTGCCCGCTTACTTCAAAATGGAAGCAAGAATTCGCCCCGTTGTAACTATGAAATTGCACGTTCACTGCGTTCTTTGGGAATCTACGTATTTTACATTACGACCCACCCGTAACTGAGTCAAAAAGTATTGAAAAACAGCTGTGTGTGCTTTTGAAAATGTAAGCAAGTCTGGACTGTGCAAAGGCGCTACGCAAGAAAATGTTATAGCTAACATGGAGTGAAAGCTGAAGTAAGGTAAACTACCTTCGAACTGAGTCGCTTTCTGGATGAAATTACAAGCAAGTTGTGCTAGGTGGATGAGGGCACGCGGTGAAGGAGCAATGTCCTTGGATTGGGTTGACGGATGGACCCATTCATGTCATTTGAAGAGAAGTTTACCTGAACAGCAGCTGGTGGTGGGTATGTGATGAGAAGCAATGTACTTGGGCATTTGTGTAACAGAGGCCCCCGCAGAGCAGGGGGCCCCCGAGCTCCAGGGGTCACCGTCAGCACCATACCTTGGCCAAGTACTGGACCAACTTGGCCATTACCTCCAGTCAACTTCTGCAGGGAGATGTCTCACACTTGATTTCCTGTATCTGTGGACACGTTATGTGGGTTGTCTTCGCTTGATTTGTTCTGCAGGATGATGTACCTTCAAAAGTCCACGGGGCATGGTCACTTCCTGTTCTTGCCAGATGGTTCTTAATGCTGGGATTATAGATCAGCTCTCACTGGGTTCTGGAAGTCAGCCTCTGTCACCAAATGACGAACTGCAGAAGCTGAGGGGACCTTGAGCCATCAAGGGGTGCCCCAAAGGTACATGCAAGAGCAGCAGGCCCTTTAGCATAAGGGCATGGGCTCTTTTGCATCAAATAGCAATATATTTTCAAGGAAATGATGTGTCAAACCTCTTAAATTGCACAAATCAGTGTTGAGAACATTTGGCAAAAATGGTATTTCTCATTTCCGCATTGATACCGTTTTCCCTAATTGTATTTATGACTCATGTGAAAGCAGTTTATACAGAAAATGTTGTTTAAAGGTTGGCTGAGTGTGTTTTGACTGAAGCTTCATCTTGAAGTTATGTGTAACGCGCCAGATGTTACAATGACTGTGTATGAATCTAGGGTCTGGTTGCTATGAAATTAAATTAAGCTTTTGTCATTCGCCAATTTCTTGTTCTGGTTTGAGACGCGCTGCTCCCGTTGCTTTCATAGACCTAATTCATGTTATAACTATTTTCACTGGCTGGCAGACACCCACTGAAAAGTGTCTGATTGACACATGCTCCAGTGATCTCGTATGCAATTGAAAAAATCTCTGAGCTTCAGATCCTGAAAGGTTTTAATATCTCTAGATTCTAACGTTAGTGGGGAAACAAAAATGCATAGTTAATACTTATCCATCAAAGTCTGCGTCGGGTATCGAATAGACTGGCCTTTTAGACCCTGTCTTTTAAGTCTATATTGGAGGCGTTTGTTTTCTTTGTTTATTTAAAATGTGCAAAGTATAAAAATGTAGCTATCCTTTTTTTCTGCTTTTTTTGAATTCCACAGTAATATGTACTACCTGAGAGACAAGCGGACAGAAAAAGTAGAAATCTCATACGAATTCTGTAGAGTTGTTGCTGGGGCAATTTGGCGACATAGGCCACAGACTGTTGTACAGGGACGGACTAACTTTTGACCTGGCCGGGCATTTCCCCGGTGGGCTGGAGCCTGGAAGTCCCTGGGTGGCTGGGCTTTGTCACTTTATTGCAGCCGGCCCAGGAAGAGGCATAAGCAGATAGAGAGGAGGGCGAAGAGGAGAATGTGGAGAGATCAGAGGGAAAGAGAGAGTGGACAGTGGAAGAGAGGGACAATGGAGGTGTGGAAAGAGAGACTGTGGGGAAAAAGTGTGGGGTGGGCTGTTTTGAAAATTTTTGCCAGTTCTGCTTTTGGTTCCCAGTCTGGCACTGCTGCTTAAAAGAAGTGAAATGCACCCCGTACATACAACTGTATGCTCAGGTCCTCTGGAGTTAGGAGGGTCTGCAGAAATGATAATATTTTAGGATTTACCACAATTGCCCAATATTTGATCTTTTACCAGTTAGTTTGCAGATTTCTACAAAGCAAAAGTTCTTTCTAGAAAACAAATGTTCTTTGTGGCTCAAATGGATCAAAAGTTAGTAAATAAAATGTCATATGACGTGCAACGCAGGCAGGTTACAAAAGTTAGCTGCCAATTTCAGTCCTTGATTGCTGTATTCAGGTATTAATTAGAAGGTGAGGGCTCCTCCCAGGTTGTAATAATGACCCCAATTGATGACCTAAGCAATGACGTTTGAGTGCCGCATGGAACGAATGCTGACATGTGTAAGGGTACTTCCAACAGGGTGGGTAACATGGTTTCGGGTATTCATACAAATTCTTGTTATAAAACAAGAATTCCTCTTAAAACCGAAGTTATTTAGCTGAGACAGAAAAAAAATAACTTTATACTTTTATTTTTAAGGTCCCATGCCTTCATTGGTTCCGAGAGACATTATCATTCATTATATGTTCTTCAGGACAGGAAAAGGGTGCGTTTAGAGGTCCACTGTAGATAAGGTAAAATAAAAACTGAAGGCCAGTCCTAAAACATAACTGGGTTTAATTAATAAAAGAAGCACACCTGTCATTAAAAGAAGTGTGCCCGTGTAGACCTGTTGTCTGACGAGTGCAATATTGTATGTTTTACACAAACCATTTTACTGTGGAATTTAGGATTGAAGTTAAACGGTGTTCTTGTCGTTTCCAGCAAGACACTATCATATCATTTACGTGTTGGTGGATACGATTTTCAGCACGATCTGATGCTTGAGTATTCTTTTATTTCTTAACACACATTTGTACTTTTCCATTCATGTGTTTTAAATTGACATAACAGTGTGATGATGCTGCCACAGAATGTGCGGCATCAAACCTCATAATTAGCATTTTTCTGCCACATAATTTACTGATCCATTTGGCATAATTTGGTCCTCTGTTGCTGCATAATGGCAGTTTCCATGGATAAGGTGCTGTTTAAATGTTTCCTGTTTTATATTAGACTATGTAGGAATGTCACGTGGGGTGGATTAGAGTGCATTTGTCTGGAATGACTTTCATTGCCATTTACAGCACTGCAGGCCGTCTGTCTCATTCTTGGTAATTGTGCTACACTTTGGAGTTCTGCCATTGATCGGGCATTACAATAAAGATATGCGGTGTCAACTGTTTTATTCCTACAGTGGGTGTTTTTGTTGACAGGGGCTTTGTAATGCAAGAGCAAATTAATGAATTGCAGGGTAGGAATACGCGTCAGGAAATTGTGGCTGATCTCCATCCACAGTTGTGGTGATGTACTGCTTGCTTCTGTGTATGACTTTGGTCTTTGGCAGGCCTTGATGCAGAATATTTCTTGGACACCGATTTGGGCATTATTTTTAGTATCAACTGGATTGCTTTTGCGGGAAATTACTTGTGATTGTGAAACTTCATAGCATATTTTTATTTTTTTATATATCTTGAAAATACTTGGTTAGGTTGAAAGTATCTGATTTATGAAGCTCTACAGTAGAGTGAAGGTATCTACAGGGTTATGAGAGAGCCTCAGAGCTGTGCCTGGGTTGCAAGTTTGAGTCCTAATAGGATCTATTCAGGCCTGCGTCCTTCTTCAGTCAATATGAGCACTGTTGATTTAAGCCACACAAATGTCTACTTTTCAGGATGCTACTAAATATTAACTCTACAACCACAAGCAATATATACAATTTATAAGCATTATTATGAGTTTTAGCATTTGTATTGTTATTAATTCAGAACCCACCAAATGGACATGGAATGTGGGTCTCACAGAGCAGAAAATTTATTTAAGGAGATATCCCCATTCTGATCAGCGTGACACTCCTCATCCACACCCAAGCACCACCCACACCAGTGGGAAATGCACCGCAACTCACACTGGCTGTTGGCGGAGTAATCTACCAAATTTTGAGAGATCATGGAAGGCAAACTTTTTTTGTTGGAATGGAAAAGTCCCTCACATGGGGACTGATATGTGTATCCCAGCCCTGAGTGCCACAACTGTAATGCAGTCTGGATCCCTGGTACTGATGTTTGTTGTCATGGACGAACACGTATCATGCATGTGTGTCATGAGATAGACCTGTCTCCTGGATTGCATTCTTGTTGGACCAGAAAGGGCACCAAAAGAGCTACCTTCATGAAGGAGACAGGCTCCTACCTTTAACAGGAGTTTAGTAGCCTAAGTGCAGTGGTGGGAGAATGCAGTGTAGTGATCAGTAGAGTAAACATGTCTTTTTACCTGTGTCACTGGAGTGAGGACTTATGTAAAGTTCCGCTGCTGTGTGGTTAACTCAAGTTTGTCCTACATCAAGTTATCAAGAAGTTCTGTGCAGGGCATGTGTGTTGTATGCATGTGTTGGGTGTATGTGTGCCTGTGAATGGTATACTTCATGAAAGACTCTGGGTTCCATTTTGGGAGACCCAGGGCTGACTGGAGGACCATGAGGGGGTAGAGTAACCCCCCTCAGACAGATGTGTGGATCTCTGTATTCCTGTGATCTGGGTGAGACACACACTGGAGAAGGAAGAGACGGCTCTTTAGTGCACTTCAAATGCTGGTGTTTAATTCAGGGAAAGGTCTCTGGAATGGGGATTGAACACATCTCTGGAAGGAGATTGGGCAATAAGAGTATCATAAAGAGTAGGGCTAGGGTCACTGGGTAACTGTTTGATGCATATATCACTGTGGCTAACATCGAGACTGTCGAAAGGCAAGACGTAGGAGTGGGCACTTAAATAGGAAGCATAACCACAACAGAAACTTCAAAGACTCTGACCCTAGATCATATTTGGTGTCTGGAAATAGACTATAAGAAGGGGACCTTGAGACCCCCAAAATTGTCAGCTCCCAAGCAGACAGTCTGGCTGTGCGAGGTGGAGGAGAAGCTCTGCAATACTTCTGCATGTGACCAGGCCTGGAGGCTAAAGCCTGAGAGTTTCCTAGCTGGGTGAGGGGAACATCACCCGGGTATACAAAACCGCCTGCTTCTGAGGCCTGGAGCACCAGCGTGCCCTGTGAGGAAGAGGAGAGCGCAGGAAGGAGTGAGGTCTAGTGGGCGATCCTGGCAAGTGGATCTCTGTAGCAAGGTGTGAGGAGACAGCTGTTACACCAATCAGGTTGTTGCCCATGTGCTGTTTGAAGTCCTGTATGCTAGAGGGGGCTGCTGTGAAGTAGCCATGGTTGGCATCACTGCCATGCTGATCGGGCCATAACTCATGTGCAGAGTGAAGTTGAAAACTCCGTGTGCCTGAGGGGGGCTGCTGTGAAGATTTCTGGCATGCACATCGGGGTGTTGCCCATGTGCGGAATGAAGTCGGAGGCTCCATATACCAGAGGGGGCTGCCCTTGAAGATTATTCCTGTGCCGATCAGGTCGTCCTCCATGTGCGGAGTAAGGTCGGTCACTGAAAATAACAAGGATCGTGTCTGGTTCAAGCCGTCGTCGAGAGGAGAGGTGACTGCTGGTGACTTGGGAGGGCCCGAATGCCGACTGAGAATCAGAATATGAGCAACTATGCCCCCCCTCCCCAGCCCCCCATTTGGGAAAAATCAGACGAACTTACCGTCTCACCAGAGGAAGCACTGTGGATGCTCAGAGCAGAGTCACGAGTACTGCTCACCAATAGCAGCTACTGCCAAGCTCCAAGGAGACTACGAACACGCAATCCTTGCAGAAGTAGATAATACTGAATGCTGAGATGGAAGGCTCGAGAACCTTGTTCTGCCATATAGCGCTTCGGGTGCCGTAACACTTTTGAATTGTAAAGAGAGCCGGAGTGGGACTCCCGAGGGTGTATTTTTTGTGTATGCCGTATTTCACTGTGCAAGTATTTGACTGGGCAATCATTTATTGGTCATGCTGAACGTACTTGGATATGTGAGCCTGTGTTCACCCCCTTGCATTTACCTTCTACCCCACCCCTCCCCTGGTGAAGCCTTGGACTACTCGGTCCATGCTACCAATGAGAGTCAAATGCTGAAGGGGTACTTGGCCTCTAAAAGAGGTTCTAACATTTGGTGTCATAAGAAATCTTGTATATATGTCTTCGTTCTTGACAAGCAATGAATGATATTTGTAATCGAGATCATGTAAATATACATGGTTGTCTATGTATAGCGCTCTTATACCCTTGGGTCATTTATGTATTTAAAAATTCCTCTAAATTAAAATAAATATGAGCAAGAGTGATAACTAGTACTGAGCTTGTCACTTCAGAACTGACCGTGTTGACCAATAGCAAATGCCTCCCGCTCACCTGCACACGAAAGAACAGTGCACAACACTGAGGAAGAAAGAACCCTGCACAACACTGAAGCGCGAGGACTCACCAGGTTCTAGCAGTCACCGGAAAGTGCTGATAATCTGGTTTTATTTCAAAAGTATCGAAGTGCTTTCCAGTACTGGTAGAGGCCTTTAAAGTTATTCGTGTCAAGTTCTGCAAAAGACTGAGGGGCATATGCATCAAGCTAAATACTGGTTGCAAACTGGTCGATTCGCAGAATCGGCCCCTTTGCGACCGGTATTTAGCCAATTGGGATGCATCAACCCAAAATCCATTTGCAATATAGGTAATCGCAAATTTTGTGATTACCTATATTGCAAATGCATTTAGGGAATCGCAAATTGCGTTTCCCTATTTGGGATGCATCAAGCCTTTCCTAAATGACTTCGCATTTAGGAAACGCTAATTGCCATGAACTGGAAGTTTATGGTAATTTGCAAAAACTTTGAAATATGCACAAAAGTGAATTTTTCAAAGTGCCATGTGGCGCAAACATATGCCCTTAGAGCATATGTGTGCGCCACATCTGCACACATGCCAGTTTTGGGGGTTCAGCAGGATGGTCTTTTGGCCCCCTAGCACACTTGAAATTGCATTTTGCAAGTACCTATTTGGTACTCGCAAATTGTGAATGACTTCCGATTCATTCCTATGGGCCTCTGGGCCCATAGGAATGAATGGGAAGGCATTCCTTAATAGCGATCCTTAATTTGCGAGTCGCTATTAAAGAATATGTAGGAATCGCAAAAAAAATTGCGATTCCTACATGCATAAGGAATTGCCATTCATAAATTGTGATTCCTTATAAATCGTAATTTAGGAATCGCAATTCTTTACTTTGATGCATGCGGCCCTTAACATCCTAATTTCTCAGAGAAGTAATTAGGTGTTTCTGCCTAGTTCTATCATTCTTACTTTATTTTCGATATGGTGCAGTTCTTTAAAATGGTTGATTTTTTTCAGGGTTTTTGGAGTCTAATCTTCGAACGTTTTAAACATCTTTGTCAGCAGTGGATGTGTTGCAAAGTGGGAGGACAAACTTAGACACGTTTTGTCAAAAATGTCTAAGCAAAACTCCTAGACACATGAAATCAATTCTCTCATGAAGATAGTGATAGAGACTGCCAGAAGCGGATTTTTTTTTATTTCTGACAGACATGTTGAAATATTTGTAGGGCCATATGTTGACTGGATGGAAACACCCTTCACCTAAGGAGACCAAGACCAATCACAGGGATGTGGGAAGTGGGCTGATTTCAGGCACTGGTTCGCAGACAACACCCAGCAGATAGTTATGCAAACAATCTGTGCACTGCAAAAAGAAATGGGTGAGGCTGACATGTGGCATGGGCCGAGACTGTAGCCTAGCTATTACCGCAGTGCGTCACTACTGGCCACTCGCGGCGACCATCTCCTGTGTGTAATGCCAGCTGTGCATCACTTTATGCTTGTCCTGCAGGTACTGCAGTAGAAATTCTGTGCATAGAGCATTGCAAAAAACCCATACCCTGTGCTCACTGTTTGCAGGGGATGGCTGCGAACCACGCCCTTTTGGAGCGACGCACGCATGCAGGACTTGAACAAAGGCCAGCCCTTTTAATCAGCCCTCACAGAGTATGGCAACAGGCACATCCTGAAGTGTATACCTGTTTCAGTGAGGGTGACTGGCATGCTTAGTCAGCCTCCACATGGCCCAAGAAATTCCTTTGCACAAGTTGGCATTCCGTCCACTGGCCTGATACAAGTTGCTGAAGCAAAATGTTTTATCTACTGGCGGTCAATCAAATGGACAACTCATATTCAGATTTCTGCCTACATGTCTGCTTGTTAGCTATCCTCATATCTTTACTTTCACCGAACTGCAAATTGCAGCATTGATCCAGTCATCATTTTTTGCACTATTCTAGGCAACAATTGTTTGAATAAAAATGTTCAATGTAGCATTTTGAACCCTTGTGCAACTTTACACTTTAAAAAAATATATACATTTTAATTAAGTTTTTTAACAACAGCAATAACAGATCAAGTTAACTTTCCACTTTCCACTTCAACCTATTGGCATAAAACCATGAAAGTTCAAACTTGTGTGTTGTAAAAAATTTTTTTTAAAAAAGTATCATGTTTTATCCGTATAGTCAAATGGAGCCAAAGCTATACTCAATCTTAAATCTGTGTTCGAGAGGATTGTTGGATTGTTCAATGTAGCATTTTGAACCCTTGTGCAACTTTACACTTTAAAAAAATATATATATTTTTAATTAAGTTTTTTAACAACAGCAATAATAGATCAAGTTAACTTTCCACTTTAACCTATTGGCATAAAACCATGAAAGTTCAAACTTGTGTGTTGTAAAAAAAAAAAAAAAAACGTATCATGTTTTATGCGTATAATCAAATGGAGCCAAAGCTATACTCAATCTTAAATCTGTGTTCGAGAGGATTGTTGGATTGAACCGTAACTAGAGAGCTACTATCACAAATCTGTAATATATATATATCCTTTCAGGACCTCTGTGGATCCTTTTCCGGACAAGACGTAATCGAATAAACAAAAACATCTAGTTGGTATTGCTGGCAGAGAAGCAAGTGTGTTGGATGTGGAGGAGGCGAGAATAGAGTGCCTGTTTCAGTGAGGGTGACTGGCATGCTTAGTCAACCTCCACATGGCCTGAGAAATTCCTTTGCACAAGTTGGCATTTCGTCCACTGGCCTGATACAAGTTGCTGAAGCAAAATGTTTTATCTACTGGCGGTCAAGCAAATGGACAACTCATATTCAGATTTCTGCCTACATGTCTGCTTGTTAGCTATCCTCATATCTTTACTTTCACCGAACTGCAAATTGCAGCATTGATCCAGTCATCATTTTTTGCACTATTCTAGGCAACAATTGTTTGAATAAAAATGTTCAATGTAGCATTTTGAACCCTTGTGCAACTTTACACTTTAAAAAAATATATACATTTTAATTAAGTTTTTTAACAACAGCAATAACAGATCAAGTTAACTTTCCACTTTCCACTTCAACCTATTGGCATAAAACCATGAAAGTTCAAACTTGTGTGTTGTAAAAAATTTTTTTAAAAAAAGTATCATGTTTTATCCGTATAGTCAAATGGAGCCAAAGCTATACTCAATCTTAAATCTGTGTTCGAGAGGATTGTTGGATTGTTCAATGTAGCATTTTGAACCCTTGTGCAACTTTACACTTTAAAAAAATATATATATTTTTAATTAAGTTTTTTAACAACAGCAATAATAGATCAAGTTAACTTTCCACTTTAACCTATTGGCATAAAACCATGAAAGTTCAAACTTGTGTGTTGTAAAAAAAAAAAAAAAAAAACGTATCATTTTTTATGCGTATAATCAAATGGAGCCAAAGCTATACTCAATCTTAAATCTGTGTTCGAGAGGATTGTTGGATTGAACCGTAACTAGAGAGCTACTATCACAAATCTGTAATATATATATATCCTTTCAGGACCTCTGTGGGTCCTTTTCCGGACAAGACGTAATCGAATAAACAAAAACATCTAGTTGGTATTGCTGGCAGAGAAGCAAGTGTGTTGGATGTGGAGGAGGCGAGAATAGAGTGCCTGTTTCAGTGAGGGTGACTGGCATTCTTAGTCAACCTCCACATGGCCTGAGAAATTCCTTTGCACAAGTTGGCATTTCGTCCACTGGCCTGATACAAGTTGCTGAAGCAAAATGTTTTATCTACTGGCGGTCAAGCAAATGGACAACTCATATTCAGATTTCTGCCTACATGTCTGCTTGTTAGCTATCCTCATATCTTTACTTTCACCGAACTGCAAATTGCAGCATTGATCCAGTCATCATTTTTTGCACTATTCTAGGCAACAATTGTTTGAATAAAAATGTTCAATGTAGCATTTTGAACCCTTGTGCAACTTTACACTTTAAAAAAATATATACATTTTAATTAAGTTTTTTAACAACAGCAATAACAGATCAAGTTAACTTTCCACTTTCCACTTCAACCTATTGGCATAAAACCATGAAAGTTCAAACTTGTGTGTTGTAAAAAATTTTTTTTTAAAAAGTATCATGTTTTATCCGTATAGTCAAATGGAGCCAAAGCTATACTCAATCTTAAATCTGTGTTCGAGAGGATTCTTGGATTGTTCAATGTAGCATTTTGAACCCTTGTGCAACTTTACACTTTAAAAAAATATATATATTTTTAATTAAGTTTTTTAACAACAGCAATAATAGATCAAGTTAACTTTCCACTTTAACCTATTGGCATAAAACCATGAAAGTTCAAACTTGTGTGTTGTAAAAAAAAAAAAAAAAAAAACGTATCATGTTTTATGCGTATAATCAAATGGAGCCAAAGCTATACTCAATCTTAAATCTGTGTTCGAGAGGATTGTTGGATTGAACCGTAACTAGAGAGCTACTATCACAAATCTGTAATATATATATATCCTTTCAGGACCTCTGTGGATCCTTTTCCGGACAAGACGTAATCGAATAAACAAAAACATCTAGTTGGTATTGCTGGCAGAGAAGCAAGTGGGTTGGATGTGGAGGAGGCGAGAATAGAGTGCCTGTTTCAGTGAGGGTGACTGGCATGCTTAGTCAACCTCCACATGGCCTGAGAAATTCCTTTGCACAAGTTGGCATTTCGTCCACTGACCTGATACAAGTTGCTGAAGCAAAAAGTTGTATCTACTGGCGGCCAATCAAATGGCCAACTCATATTCAGATTTTTGCCTACATGTCTGCTTGTTAACTATCCTCATATCTTTACTTTCACCGAACTGCAAATTGCAGCATTGATCCAGTCATCATTTTTTGCGCTATTCTAGGCAACAATTTCACTGTTTGAATTAAAATGTTCAGTGTAGCATTCTGAACCCTTGTGCAACTTTACACTTTAAAAAAATATATATATTTTAATTAAGTTTTTTAACAACAGCAATAACAGATCAAGTTAATTTCCACTTTCCACTTTAACCTATTGGCATAAAACCATGAAAGTTCAAACTTGTGTGTTGTAAAAAAAAAATAAAAAAAAAGTATCATGTTTTATCCGTATAGTCAAATGGAGCCAAAGCTATACTCAATCTTAAATCTGTGTTCGAGAGGATTCTTGGATTGTTCAATGTAGCATTTTGAACCCTTGTGCAACTTAACACTTTAAAAAAATATATATATTTTTAATTAAGTTTTTTAACAACAGCAATAATAGATCAAGTTAACTTTCCACTTTAACCTATTGGCATAAAACCATGAAAGTTCAAACTTGTGTGTTGTAAAAAAAAAAAAAAAAAAGTATCATGTTTTATGCGTATAGTCAAATGGAGCCAAAGCTATACTCAATCTTAAATCTGTGTTCGAGAGGATTGTTGGATTGAACCTTAACTAGAGAGCTACTATCCCAAATCTATAATACATATATATCCTTTCAGGACCTCTGAGTATCCTTTTCCGGACAAGACGTAATCGAATAAACAAAAACATCTTGTTGGTATTGCTGGCAGAGAAGCAAGTGTGTTGGATGTGGAGGAGGCGAGAACAGAGTGCCATTTCAATAATTGTATCATACTATTAGGGAATGAGGGAAAACCTGCACTATGAATAACAAATTTGCGTATCTCCTCACCCAGAAAGTATCCACATGGTCTTGGCTTACAGATAAATCCAAAAGTATTTTTTAGCTCTCAGAGAAGAAAGTGGACTGAGGGAGCTTTGACTTGCATTGCAGTAAAAGTTCTTTGTAAATAAAATAGTTTTTCCCTGCATGTAGGTCTGACTGAGGTTTACACAAATTCTAAATTGAGCCTGATGCGTTCTTGGTCTTTGCAAATCCTAGGAGGTATTTCACGAAAGACACAATATTCAAAGTCTGGTCCTAATGTGTTTTCATGCTGTCCCCTGAAGCTAAAATCCCAGAAGAGCTCAAGAGTTCTGATGTTGAAAGTTTCAATCATCTTCAGATTAGCAGAGCATCCGTCTGATGTGCTTTTGAAATTGACTTGTGCATGAAATCAAGAAATCCATTAAACTTTCATTGCAGTAGGCATTTTTCGGTATTTTGGGACTGGTGATTTGTTGTTGTTTGTTGTCCGTGCACTGAACTCTACATGGAGGATAGAAAAGAACTACACGTGGTTCACGGAATGCCTGAAACCTGAGCTTTTTAAATTTGCTATTCATGGATTTCGTTGCAGATTGGTGTCGCAATAGAATTTCATTGATGGGTCTGATCCCAGACCTAACTGTACTATAACCTCCCAGTTTCTGCTTCATACAGATTGATTTATTTTTTTTTTTTTTTACAGGTTTTGCTTTTCATACTGTCATATGGTGGAGTCCCGCCTCTGTCTTTCCATTGTGATATATAATTAGTGAGGCTGTTTGAAAGAACAGGATTGTTTCGAGGCTGCTGTTGGTGGCACTGGGAATACCTCCTTCTCTTTCTTTCCTTATCATGTGAATAGTTGCCCATCTTTGGTGTTTTGTAGCGGTGCTAAGCCTTAAAGTTTCCTGCGAACCAGTGGCACACAACCCCTCGCTTTTCACTCCTTGTTTCAGAATTGGGATACTTTTGATATCAGGTAGTATGTTCTGTTTCTTTCTAGAGTGGTCTGGCAGAGTTTCTGTATTGGGTTTATTGTTTGAAGGGTGTTCAAGACTAATGCTCATTCTGTTGTGTATGACACATACCACTGATATTTCTGGTTTGCTGGAATAAAATGTTGTCTACATACTACCCATAGTCATTTAAGCTAGTCACTGACACCAAGACTATGATCGAAGACATTATTTATGTGGAGGTAAATTTAACATCCAGATTATGCACATGTAGTCTTTGTTAGTCCAAGTCTGGTCTCACTTCTTGCAGCCCTTTGTTTCCTCTGTCCCCGGCCAATCCTCCTAGTGTTTCTTCTTTGATGCCTAAACTAAAAGATGTGCTCCGGGCCAGGCTGAAATTATCGATGTAGATTGAGGGATTAAATAAACGCATATGCGGGCAAGTGAATTGCATGTCGACAGGTTTCACACTCACCTCACATATTAAGACTGCGACAAGAAAGGCTGAAAAGGTGGTAATGTCTCCGAACCACAAACTATCCATGGGGACTAGTAACTAGTATTTAGCCTGATAATTATTTCACCAGAAAACCCTTTTGTGGGGTAATGTTAACCCCTTGGACTCTAACATATTTTCTAGGTGATAATCCTAGATTATCATTTTCAAATTGGCATCATTTGTTCACTCTGTAACCTAAAATACACGAGCACTTTAGCACCTTATGTGATAGTTGTACTTTAGGAACATGATTGATAAATGATGCATTTTTAGTAAGTAGGACTGAAATTAATATTTCAATCCTGTCAATAACAAAAGCCATGATTACATGTTTTCTCTTTAGACATCAATGCAAATTGACCAGCCTTACTTTTGTCTCTTACTATGCAGAATGGATGTCTCCGTAAAATGCAGCAGCAAGCTATCCAGTTGTGATTGTGACAGTTAATTTGCAACTTAAGATGCAAAAGGACCAAGCTGAGATATTGAGAATTATATTTTTCACACCCTCTTTAGAAACAGAAATTATAAAATCAGTTCCAGCAGGGATCACAATGGGAGCTTTGGATATAATAAACTATTCTGTGAGGTAGTCCATGTGGTTTGTACCAGAATTCCTTCTTTCGGCACTTTAAGGGTTTGTTGTTCTGTACACTCTGTGGTAATATCCTGTATTTATAGGGAGAGCCACAAAGAAAACTGTGTTGCAAAAAGCATAATATGGGGATGGTGTTCGATACTGCAATAGTAGAAAACATTTCTCACATTAGAGTTCTCAACGTACTCTTTATTGATCATCAGTAGAAGATCGCCCGTGTACATCCTCCACGTTTGATTAAAAAATATTGTAATTATAACAATTATTACTACAATCGTATGAGTTTAATTTTAGAATTAAAGCTTAATGAGGGATCAGGAAACACAACAAACCTCCACCTGATGAAATTCATGTAGGTATTTCCATGTAGTCTACAGCTAGTCTTCCACTTTTCTATTGAAAATCCATAGAAACATGTTTGTTGCTTTACACTGTTTGGGGTAGTTGGAGGCATTGCTTTTTTTGTGGTATTGCTTATGCGACTATATGCTTGTTTGAGCTTCTCTGTCTTTGTAACACAATCCAATGTGCATTGATTGTGCATAAGTCTAAGACATTATTGATTGAGGTTGAACGTTTGTATCACAGTGCCTTCTCTCAACGCAGTACTTACTATGCCCTGTTTGTGACACATTATAAACTTGCTTTTGGCAGCTTGGACACAACTTTTATGAACCTATTTGGAGGGGAGAGGAATAGGATTCTTCTACAAGTCATCTTTAAAATCAGAGTTTCTTACTTATCAGCATTTTTTTATTAACATGTAGCTGACTTCATATATGTAGACTGAGCTCAACTACTGGTTGGGAATATGCCACCTTACCACACATGTTTTTTCCCGCATGCAATAACAACACATGCCAGTGACTTGCTCTGGGGGGGGGGGGGGGCCTGAATGTTGGAAGAGTATAATTTACTATTCCAACTCCAGTCTGTACAACAGAAGGGAAGGTGTTGGATTTTAAACCCCTAGAGCAAGTCGTTGTTCCAACTTGCAAAGCAATGGCATGCGTTGTAACAACGCGGTGGTTGTAACGGCTGCATTGTAATTGCATGCGGTGTTCTGGATTCGCTGTTTACCACTGGTTGGCCCTGGGTTCTGTGGTATCATTTTACAGATTGGTTTAGTCTCTCTTACCTATAGTGCGCTAGTTTCCCTTTTAAAATACAGCCTTTGCGTGCGCACAGAAGCAGACGCATCTCTGCCTTCTGTAAAAAAAAGACTTTCTACTGCGGAGAACATTAAAAAATAGTGTTTTTCACCATACTTTTAAATCACACTATCCAGCACTTTATTCCAGAATGGCTAGTTCCCTGTTCTATTCCACAAGGGTATGTAAATCATCTTCTAAAGCAAAAACTGCCACGTGGGGGCATCATGCTTCGAGCATCCGTGTCCTGTTATTGTGCCAGAGTGCCTGGAGCCAGAGAAGGTTCCTTACTAGAGAACACCCTGAAACAAGTGAACTGCATACTGAAAATACATCCCAGGACCCTGAGGTTGGACCTGAAGGCTCTTGTAAATTCAAAAGAGAGCTGCTGTCCTGCATGAATTCTTGCTGGACTGAGGGGTAGGGACTGAGCGGATTTGTGTGGTTAAGGAAGCTGGAAAACGTTTAACCAAAATGGCCGAAAACTGTGAAACTCCCCCTCAACGTTTGCCTCAAGATTACTATAATTTTGAAAACTCTTAGTAATGTTTCAGTAACATTCATCAGGAGAGCAATGTGCATCAGCCCATGTTAACTAACTGTTCTCTTTTCTGTCTGGTGTGGGTGAAGCATCCTGTGTGTGCCTGGGGGCTGCTTCCCCTTTACAACACAATGTCAACGTAGCACTGACGCTTCGGGAATGTTTCAACTAAAGAAACATTTTTCTGTTCCTTCATTTTGCCCCTTTGCCAATTGTTGTACCCTTATTTTCTGATGAATGCTCTATAGCCTTTGAACATCTGATCGTTCTTTTGAACTTTGGACATAGCACAGTAGGCCACTTACTCACATTATAGCAGAAGCAGATAACCAATTGTTTGTACTACCTTTAGCCATTAATAAAATGTAGAAACTAGCAAACAAGCCATCCCCCAACTTTCCTTAACAGACTGTGTAAACTGTGACATGTCCAATAAAATCGGTAGGCCCATTGTTCTTTTATCTTTCGTGCTCACTGTCCCGGGGTCTCCAGACTGAATTGTATGTTGACTCCTTATATTTGCAGGGAAAGGCTTAAGAAGTCTTTGGTTTTTGTCCTAGTCTGATTTAGAAAAAAACTTGGCACTATTGATGGTGTGGCCTTTGCATTTTACTGGGTAGGTGGCTTTTGCTGCATTCTCTTTTCCTGTGACCTTCCTGAGCCTGCCACTGCTCATTACACATCAGCTACAAACCTGAAACTTTCTTTTAAGTTGTTCCTACTCTGATTGTTAGACTTACTAGATCTGATTCCACGAACAAAGCATCTATCTGATGCTATTCATTGTTTTATTTTTCTATAAAAGACACTGTACTTCGCGAGTCTGCCTCATGTTTCAAGTGCTGGGAGGTCCTTTGTTCAATTCTGCGGTCATCGATCTCAGCTCCATAGACTGCACGCAGCTTCAGTCAGCTTGCCCCTCTAGGCTTTATACATATTACAAAGGGCTTTAATCCTGGACATTGCTACCAATGAGAGATAACAGAGATTTTAGGGCAATGGCGCATCAGAAAATAATGGGGCGCCTCTGTAATATATAAAAAGGGGTCACTGAGTCTCCCATCTATTCATTGGTTTTAGGCTGATTGGTGCCCCCTCAAGGTTTGAAGGGCCCAGGAAGGGGGGAGGGTGTGTGTGCCACAGGGGCTTGCATTACACCCTTGTCTTAGTGTATACTTTGTGTCGTTATGGAATGGACACATCATGCCAATTTGGCGAAAGTTTACACATTCTCCAGGGACATCTTGAACTAATTGTCATATGGTGCATGCGTTGAGTGTGGCTATCATTTGTAGTTTTGTGTTCGGTGAATTGAAGATTATGAGATATATCATTTCTTTCTGAGTCTTTATATACGTTTTCATTGTTTACTTTGCAGGTCTGCTGATCATGTTATTTTAAGTTCCTATATCTTAATGCATGTACCTCTAACAAAGCTAAGCTGGGAGCAAATTGACCTGACTTGTGAGAGGAGTTATTTTGAGTCTTTTTCAAAATTTATGGAAGGCAGGATGTAGAAGTACAGGGCATGGGACTATCCCCTTAAATATGAGGGGCAGTAACCTACCAACAGGATATGTTTTATTCTTGCAAATGCATTCAAACAAATATGGAAGAGACACCCACTGGCCAAATGGAATACTGCACATCCCCTAACTTGAGTGGCCAAACATTAGAGAGGATTTTGGGACAAAAGATTGCTGAAATGAGATTTATATGATAGAGACTTCTAGCAGCAGATTCCTTACCTTAGAATATTTCCCAGGTGTTGGACTGAATCTGAAAAACCTTGAGCACTAGTAGGTGGCACCAATCAGCTCGGTGTCGTAAGCGTCATCGCAGCGGTATGTGACGTTTGCGCGCCTACACAGGTTCCAGTCTTCCCCTTCCTTGACGACAAGCTTGCCCCTGGCAGTCGCCAAACTTGCCAAAGTCACACACGACTCTCTCTTAGACACTCCCTTTCATGGAAGCCATTCTGGGCTGTGCAGTTCCATGCCTATCCTCCTGAGTGGCAAGGCCAAGATATTCAGGCTCTGATCCTGATGTTTCATCCTCAATCCTGGATTTCAGTGAGGCTGATTCTGAGACTGGTGGGGTAGATGGCATCCTGCTGGTGAAGTACTGTGGATGGCATATGCGGGCTCTGCAGTGGGATCTGAAGTCCCAGTGGGTGCAGCACCAGGGTAATCTCTCCGACCAGGTTCAGGTATTGGAGGTCACTGTGAAAGATCGCAGTGGCGGCAGACAAAACACAATTGGGTCACTTCCCCCAACCAGAGCTCACAGTGGCGGCAGATGCATCACTTCTGAGTTTGGGCGGCAATCAGTTAGAAATGGAAATCAGAGAGCTCTGATCTCTGGCATAGTCTCAGCTCCACATCAACTTGTTGCAGTTGATAGCAATTCACTTGGCATTAATAGCCTTCCTTCCATTCGTTAAGGAAAGGGTGGGTTAGGTGTTCACGAACAACACTACCGCCATGTGGTACTGTAACCAGCATGGTGGGGTGGGGTCATGGACCCTGTGCCAGGAGGCCCTGCACCTCAGGACATGGCTTGAACGTCAGGACATTGTCCTGGTCATACAACACCTGGCTGGCTCTCTGAATATCAGTGCGTTCAAATTCAGCCGTGAATGCCTTTCACATCGAGAATACTGTCTACATCTGGAGGTGGTGCAAGGTCTCTGCCACGATCCATTCGCATGGCTGAGAAAGCATAATGTCAGCACTTCTGAGCATTGGCGTTTCCAAGGTGGTGCTCGCTCAGAGACGTATTTAATCTTGAATGAGACTCAGGACTCCTGTACCCCTTTCTGCCGATACAACTTCTGCCTCGAGTTCCAAAGAAGATCAGGAAGCACCGGGCCTAAGTCATCCTAGTTGCTCCGGATTGGGCACAGAATATGGTATCTTGAACTTCTCCACATGAGCATTGGTCCTCTGTTTAGAATGCCCCTTCAGGAGGATCTCCTGTCACAGCAACAGACAGTTGTCCTAAACTCTGAGCTGCCATGCTCGGCCTTTATGCATGGAGTTTGAGCGGCAGTAGTGCAAGAAGTTGAACTCCCTTCCAAAGTATTTGAGGTCATCTTGGCAGCCAGGTGTCTATCGACAAAACCTGTATACACCTGTTTTTGTGGTTTGATGCACTGAATAACATGTTGATCCACTTTCTGCATCCTTGTCTGAAGTGTTGCTGTTTGTTTTGTCCTTAGCCTGGCAAGGACTTGCTCTGGGATTTCTTTCAGCCATCTCGCTTTCTTGCATTTGCTGGACCAACCCTCCAAGTTTAAGTCACTCATTGTGACATGTTTACCCGTCATGACACGTTTTCTGAAAGGACTTCAGCAGATGTTTCCCCCTAAATCTTTCGTTAAGCACCAATGGGATCTTGATTTATTTTGATCCTATTTGATGTGTTCCCCCTTTGGACCCATGCATAGCTACCCTCTAAGATTTCTGACCATCAAGACGGTCTTCTTTGTGGTCATCACATCGGCCAGGAGGATCAGCGAGCTACAGGCACTTTCTGCTCACCCTCCATAAACCAGCTTCTTCTCAGACAAACTGATGCCTCTTTTCCGCAGCAGGTGGCGATACCTTTCCACATCAGCCAAAGCATCACACTGCCTCTTCACTCCTCCTAGTAGTAAAAGAGACTCCACCACTTGGACCCAAAAAGAGTGGTATTCTATGTTGATCACACCATAGAACACCAGTCGGATGATCAGCTCTTTGTTAGGTTCATTAGAGCGAAGAAAATGAAAGCAGCGCAGAAGCGGCCCATCTCCAGATGAATTGTACTCTGCATTAAGATCTGCTGTACACTGGTCAGGAAGCAGCAGCAACAGGGTTAGTGGACTCATTCGACCCGATCCAAAGCTGCGACTACCGCGTTAGCTTGCAGAATCCCTGCCCTGGACATCTGTCAGGCTGCTACGTGGCTTTCTCTGAATACGTTTACTAAATACTACTGTCTTGACAGTCAGGTCCGTTATGACAGGTATTTTGCCTGTTTGATCCTCCAGGACTTTTTGCTCTGAGCCAGTTCGAAGGTCCAACCCCGGGTGGTATTGCTTTAGTATCCATTCTAAGGTAAGGAATCTGCAGCTAGAAGTCTCTATCAGATGAATAAGTTACTTACCTTCGGTAACGCCTTATCTGTTAGAAACTCTATCTAGCCACAGATTCCTTACTGATACTCTCCGCTCTGCCAACTGGACCTTTCTGCCTGAAAAGGTACTTGTAGACGATTTGGAATCTGTACACTGGTTTCACAGCCTTTTCATGTGGCTCTGACCTTCTGGTGCAGATATATTAACATAAAGAAACTGATGATAGCACTGGGGTGGCTCTTGTATAGAGACTGTGCATGTCACGTCCAACGTAGATGATAGCTACTGCGCCAACGGGAAGCTGATCACTGGCACCTAAAGATGCACAGAGGTACTGCTTAAGGTGTTCCAGATCAAGCCTGATGTCCAGGAAATGTTCTAAGGCAATGAATTTGTGGCTAGATAGAGTCTGTACTAGATAAGGTGCTACCGTAGGTAAGTAACTTGTTCTTTTTAGACTGGAAAAAAATCATACCTTTTCTAAATTTTGGTGACAGCTATTCTACAGTGCCTGTCCTTTGTGGTATGGTTTACGTATTTGAGTAGGTTCCCATCTGAGCAGTGAAGCTCAGGTTTGCTTAGAGCTTCATCCGAATCGCCAGAGCTGCATAGCAACTACTTTTTTGTATTGACAGCAAGGTGTGAAACAGGTGCAGCTGCAAAATGTGTGAAATTGAACCCTGGGAGAAATGTGTATGGAAAAATAAAGAGTGACATAAAGAAGGACATAGAATCCAAGAGAGGCATATTAAAGGACATCATTGGTGTGCACAGTGATAAGGCGCCAGCATAACAGAAAACAATTTAGACAGACACCAGCAACAAAAAGAGGACTAAAACTGTACAACTTGAAATGGGACAATGGAGAGAGAGAGGGAGTGAGAGTGTGTGTGTGTCTCTCACAGACTGAGGCTCCCTCTTAAATGTTTTACAAATGTTCTCTCTCCAGCGCATTACCTATATCAAGGAAAAACGGTATAGCGGCTGAAACTGCTTCTTCATATTTCCATGTGGGTGGACACCAAGACTCTTGTGAATGGATCTTTCTGATGGTGGGTGTTGCCCCACAATGCAAAAACCCTTGTAGCGTCTTCGGGGTCCATTCAGAGACCGGGTGCACAGTGTGCTAGCATACATACTAACAGCATGGTTGCCAGGCCAGCCCTTGGAGGGGTTCAAAGACCCCTTTGCCTATAGGAGAGTACGGTGAGGGACTGCCTAAGCCCCTATCAGTGAGTGATCCATCCTACCCCTTTTCTCAAAGGTGCTATTTGAGGGACACTTACTAAGTAGCACCAGTTGGGTGGTCCATAGTTTGTGTATACCCCCAAGTCCCATTTGCCCATGCGACTGCACGAGTCTGTGGTGTAAGTTCTCAGGCAAGGTGTGCCCTCGCATGCAGGCACATCCCCTTGTAAAAAACAGAAGCCCCACTAATCAGAACTCAGGCTCAAAATTTGTTTTCCAGACGATGTTGTACAAGTATCTGCAGCCACTTCTGTAATACAAAAATTCTACATCATAAAAAGCCCACAAAACCTTTTTTTACTTGCTTACCTTTTAGTGAATCTGAATCCTAGAACTGGTATGCTAGCCAACATTTGCAAAAAGTCATTCACACTTGGAAAGATGATGGAATACATCAACAACAGACGTAATACATCCGATATAACGTTTTCTTTCCTCAAAGACAACAGATTCAGGAAGGGGCACTGTTCAGAACTGTTCTTGCATCTAAATCTACTATGACTCTGCATCCTGCAACGTAGGCCACAGATGTATGCTAATTTTGTGTGACCTCTAATGGGAAGTATTGTCAGGTGGACATTTGCAGAAATGTTTGTGTGTCGACCTTGCGTGCGTACAGTATCTCTTACTCATGTGAGATCCCCATCTTCTCTTACTACGAACCCCACTCCTGGTAATTGTCTAAAGTAAATGAGAAGGTTCACACATGACAGTGTTGTGGGACATTTCCTGAACCACCTCTGCAGAGATGTTCCTAGGCTGACACTGACTTGCTAAAGTCAACCAGTGCCACATTCCTGGGCCACCAGACCTCAGTCTGAGCTGTTAGACACCTTGTGGTTTAAAATTATGCATGTAGTGTAAACAAAATATTTAATAAAACTTGTTTTTTGGAAAGCTTCATGCGACATTACACCTATTTCTAATAGTTGTAAATAGAAAGTGTTACTATTGGACAATTTATCGGTACCTCGATTGGTCTCTGAAGGAGGGAATGCTGGGTTGGTTCAGGGAGGATTTTGTACTCAGGGGCGGCTCCTCTGCTATGGCAGAGGATCGTCGCCCCCTGCTTTTAGGCAGTGCACTGCAAAGTAAAGGAAACATAAAATGATAATAACTTTGGATTATTATCATTTGATGTTTCCTGCTGCTGTGTCGGCAGGTAGGTGGGCGGGGCTGCTCTGTTCTCGGAGAAGGGCAGGGCCACTCCTATGTGCGCAATGACTGTTTAGGCGGCCCTCTCGGACCGCCCAAACCAGTCATGCACCCTTTCCCCGTTCTCCATGCAGGCTGAAGTACAGCCTACGTGGAGAACAAGCCCTGGCCCCCATTCCCTGGTTGAGCGTCGAACCAGGACGCTCAAATCAATCACAACGCTGCATAGCAATGTTGTGATTGGTGAGGGGAGCCTGGGTGCTTACCAAATCACAATGCTGCTTTGCAGCGTTGTGATAGGTCAGGGGAGCCTTTGCTGTCCTTCCTGTGCATCGGTCTGAGGAGGAGAGCAGGAGCTGAGACGCGGGACAGGCGCGGCAAGGTGTTTCTTTTATTATTTTTGTTTGTTTTTACCGTCCCCCAAAACCTCCCCTCCGCATGCCCGCCCCGCTACCCGCGAACCAAGCCGGCCGCCACTGTCGTACTTGTGACCTGTAGACGTCAGCTGTCAGCTCAAACTCACAGAGCCATATAGCTGGCACCTGCTCTGTTTGTTTCAGAGTGGGGTTTATCAGCCATGACTACAGTAAACATTTGTATTACTCCACAAACTCTTACCTTGGCATCCTGCCACATTTCCCAGTAGTTGAAGGCAGTACCTCCATTTGCTTGTAAACCCTATCTGACCTTAACTGCTTGCCATCAAAAGCCCTCAATGAGTTTAATGACTGGCAAAAAGTGGGAGGTTAATTGTTCAGAGGAGCTGACCTACATACACTATGCTAGAATTAAGCTCAGACAGTGTGAACCACTTACTAATGAAAGCATAGAATACTTTTTATCGGTTTATAATTAATGTGAACTTCATAATCTTACAGACAACAAAAACTGTTTCACATTGGCATGTGACTGATGTCGACATTGGCTACGGCTTTATATTTCTAAACATTTCATTATACATTACTATTTGTCTGTGTTTCCGATTTTAAATATTTAAGCAAGAAGCTTCATGACTTTATTCTGAATTATTTCATAATTGAAATCCACACAAATTTTAAATTCGTAACTATTGAGTGTGATGAATTTAGCACCTTTAATTTAAGCGCCAAAACGCACTTACATTTATGGCGCTTGATCTCTATTTTATTTATGCATTTGATTAATGTATTATGTGCTTCAGTGACAATTAGGGCTCCTGTACAGCCAAGTAAAGGACAGATGGTGACTCTGAAAATTGTTTCCAGAATTTCCAGGTCTTTAACAGCTTTTAAGGCATCAGCATATTCACTTCCTACTTAAAGTTATAGGGAGGTGCTTGGAAATGTGGCTGAGAGGACCGCCAAGTCTTGACCACCCATGCAAGTCTTTCTACGTTTGTAGATTTTTAGCACCCATTTGGAGGCTCCATATAAAGTGCAGATTGACCTATGGTTACTGAGACAATTGGTATTAAAAGTTGGGCTAAGCAGATTAGTGCCTTATGCATCAAACAAGCTGCCGAGAAATTAACCTCCTTTCTCCAAGAGACGTTGAGGTGTGCGAGAACCATGGAGACGCGCTGCCACACACGTGCCACAGTATTCTGGTAGGCAAGACCGAGGTGTAGCTGTGCAAGCTGTTTATCACATACAATCATAGAGTTTAGTAGAACATTGGAATGTTGAGCGCTCCGACCTGGTGGCAAGATGGCGCCTGAGTACTAGTGACCCGGCACAGCTCCGACGGTCTGGCTCCAGAATAGTGTTAGGAAATCTCACCTAACCACGGTACTCACATGCGAAATACTGGGAGGAAAAAAGCCGAAAACTACCTGTAAGCCACGCAGTCTATTGTGTGGTTCAGAAGATCTGCATGACTGCTACCTTCACTTTGATTTTCTCGTGGCGCTGGTACCGTAATGGGCGCCGAGGAGCAGAGCATCTGACAGCATCGCGAACAGGGAGCCGCGCTGACCCAGCTTCAGCATCCTTGCACCATGCTGCCCTACGGCCGCTCACAGTGACGTGCAGCTTAGATGAGAAGCTATCGGCTTTCTTCGAGCGCCTGACAGCTTTGCAGGCTTTGCAGAACTTGGGGAAAGCAGGGAGATATAATCTCCGGTTTCAGTGGAGGATACTTTGTTTCCTGAACTCTCATGCTACGGAGAGAAAACAAGTAAGGATGTCGGCGCGAGGGGGGGTGTATTAAAGCTAAAGACCATCATTCATTAGCCCCCGCAATCAGTAAAACAACGCTGGCAAATGGACTAGAGAGCTCACAGAGACGCCCTGAAACACGGGGGCAGAAAAATAAGGAGCAAATCGAGCAAACAATGCCAGAAGAGATCACAGAAGATTAGGCAGATCGAGTAGCTAAACAGAGTAAAAAGCTACAAACAAAAAACGCTAAAACTTTGAACACTGCTCAATCACATAATCTTCAACCTTTAATTTCTAATATGTTTAGCCCATTAGAACCGGGAAGATCCCAGAACGAATTAGCTGATGGGGATATGCCGGAAGCTCAACATGCAACAACTGCTCCAGAGACATACCTTGCAGCGGGGGGTGCCCCTCAAGACTCTCTTGCCTCTCCATTAACGGTAAAAGCAATAACGGCATCAGACTTTTCCATACTCTACGACAATACAAGTGCAGCCTCTGGGTCAGGAGCTAATGCTTGGACCGCGCAACCGAAGAATACAGTCTTCGCTGTTCTCTCAAACCCAGACCTGAGAGTATCAAAGGCGGTACCCGGCACAACAAATAATCAGACTGGAAATTTTGGAAGCCTCGATACACTGGAAAATCAAGATAATCAGGATAAACCTTATCCAGTCACAGACGAGTCAGAACTCTATGAGACAGGTATATCTACGTCCAGTGAAGGGGACGATAATGGAGGGAAACGCGATTGGGGAAGCAGCACTGACTCAGAGACCTCATTCCAAACTGCAGCACAAAGAAAGAATCTGGAAAATAAAAGGAAAAAAGGGCTAAGTGGACATATAAATGGGGAGACTACAGACCAAGGAAGCAATGCCGAGCTTAGATAGGACTACTCATCCTCTCAGTTTGCGCCTCCATCAGATTGCACTGTTCGTTCAGGTGGCAACATCTCAGCAATGGCCGATCTGGGGAGTGGGAACTCTAAAAGCAAAGAAGAACCTACCCTAGCAGAAGTGTTACATTCAATTAAGGGGTTCCATGAAGAGGTAAAGATTGATAATCGGAAAAATCGTCAAGCCACACAGAAATTGCAAGACGCAATCAGGAAAGTGGGCTGCACGTGCACTGATATTGCAGATATAATGTCGTCTGTTGAAGTGCGCACTGAGAACTTAGAGAAAGATGTCTCTTCATTAAGAACACAGGGGGATGCCCACGAAGGCATAGTCAAAGACTTAATGATGAAGATTGAGGAGCAGGAAAACAGATTGCGTCGCAACAATCTTTGCATTCATGGGGTCCCGGAAGGCTTGGAAGGAAGTGACCCTAGAACTTATATAATATCACTCTTCAAAGGAGCATTTCCTGAATTACAATCTTGGGACTGGGCTAAGGAGATAAAGGCGCACATCGATTTCCTTTAACACTTTCAAAACGTCCCTCAACTCAAAATCAATACCCCCGGGCAATACTAGTTTACCTTGGCAACTTCCTCTTATGCCAGGCCCTTTTTGATCTAGCAAGACCCACAAAAAAAAAAGAATTCAATGGCGTAACTTTTTTCACCAGGCCTGACTTTGCCCACGCCACAGTGTAGCGTAGATGGAGGCTGAAGCAATTATTTGCACCCTTTCAACAAATCGGCGCTACGGTATATTTACAGAACACAGCACGTCTAAAACTTGATTGTCCATAATGGGGTCACCCGTAGCTTTATTTCTGAAATCCAGGCCCAAGCCTATTTGCAAGAGATTACAGAGTCAAGAAGAGATAAAAAACAAGGTCTAATAACTATGGGCTCAAGACAATGTTAAGATAATGTTGCAAAGTCATGATGTAGGAACCATATAAAGTGATTTGATAAGAGCGGTTAGGGTTGGCTAGGGGAGGGGCCAGACCGGGGGCGGGGGGAACTATGGATTCTGACTGCTCAGATGACCTCACCCTGGTTTCTTCGGAACCGGGTTGCCTCAGTGGTTGGTGGTGGGTGGGGGGGGAGGGGTTGTCATCAAGAGTTCTGGTTTGATATTGTTTTTCATAACCTGTCCTGGTATTTGTGAGCTGGTTAAATTTCATGTAATGAATGAGTAAACTACGCATAGTAACAATTAATGCATGCGGTCTAAACGACCCAAAGAAACGTCGAAATACTGCTGTAGCGCTTAGAGCTGATATCCTATGTCTTCAGGAAACACATATTGACAGGACTAAGATCCATCTTCTAGGCACACTTGGATTCACAGAAATAGGGGCTACTACACAGAGTGCCAGGACACAGGGGTCGCAATATTATCCGACAAAGGCTCACTTCAATTTTCACGTACATCTGTTGATCAGAATGGGAGGTGGGTTATCACCGAATGCCGCAGGGAGAACGGCGATACAATCACGATATGTACGGTGTATGGCAGTATTGCTGACGACCCTGCAATCTTTGATTATTTAAATAATAAACTGGCTGAATGGCCCCTACCCATGATTATCTGCGGAGATTTTAATATAAATCTACCAGCTAATCAAAGTATATCTTCAGATAAAAACTGGAATTACAGCGGCAGGAAACCCAAGGTCTTTAAGGCCTTGAGGACTTTAAGCCAGGAAGAGGCACTAATGGATAGCTGGCAATTATATCATCCTACAGATCCCGGTCACACTTTCTATTCTTTCCCGCACAATAAACCGGTGAGATTAGATTATTTCTTTGCAACTCACTCTATTTTTCATAAGTGTACAATAGAAAAGACTCCACGCATTGTGTCGGATCATAATCAGTTAGTTCTGGAAATTAGAGGAGAACTAATGGTTAACCGAGATACGATCAGTTGGACTTTTGACCGTTCTTTACTTTCAAATGATGAATATTGTGAGCATATGAGGCATTGGATTCCACAATTTATTAAGGAAAATCTCGGCAGTACCGGGTTTGAAGTGGTTTGGGACACATTTAAAGCAACAATAAGGGGAGAGACAATGAGTTTTTTGATAGCTTTAAATAGGAAAAAACGTCAAAAATTGGATGCCTTGCAAACGCAACTGGCAGTCGCAGAAGAAAACTTAATCATTGCACACAGGGATGGCAATGACCCGACAGAAGCACTGGGCAAAATAATGTCAGCTAAATCAGCGGTTATAGAAGTAATAGCTAAAAGGGCAGCAGATAGTGGAGACCTGGAGAAAGGAAGCGTATGAGTGTAGTGAGCAGGTTGGACACCATCTTGCGATTAGGGCCAGATAAAAAGCCGCAAGGAATACTATTACCGCAGTGAAAGATGCTACCCAAGCTATAATCACTGACCCAGAAGGCATGCGTAAAGAGTTTCTAACTTATTACCAAGATCTATATCATGAAACCACCAATACTCACTCAAATGATATTATGTTAATGTTATTGCTATTTATAGAGCGCACTGTTACCCGCGGGTGTCCAGGTGCTGTAAAGTCCTTTTGAGGCCTAAGAGGAGAGGATGGTACGCAGAGATTTAGGAGGAGAATAGCCAAGTTTTTAAAGCCTTTCTGAAGGAGAGTAGATTTGTCATGGACCTAAGCTGCAGCGGCAGGCCATTCCAGGCCTTCTCTGCACATGTTACAAAACTTCTGCCTCCCCAACTGGCTTTGCGCACTTTGGGTACTGATATTAGTTTTGCTTCTGATGACCATAGCACTCTTTTTGGTACATACCATTGACATTTATTTCTCAAGAACTCCGGGCCTGGTTTACTTCAATGAAATTCCAGCAGAACAACTATCCCTAGACGACCAGGCACAACTTGAAGAGCCCCCTCAATGGGTTGATGCTCTACTGTGTATTAATAGTCTCTCTAATGGCAAAGCAGCTGGTTTAGATAGCATCCCAGCTGAATACTATAAAATAATTCTCTACAGAAATAAGAGAAGCCATCTTTCCCTTGTTTTTAAGAGGGGGTAGCCACCGGAATCTTGGTCGCAAGCAAAAATAATCGTTTAAAAAAAAAAAACATAAATCAGCACTAGATCCCGCTTCCTATCGCCCCATTACATTAATAAATGCAAATAACAAAATCTACTCCAAAATATTAGCGGTTAGATTAGCTGGGGTAGTCCATACAATGATATCACCAAGGCAGCATGGGTTCATCCCTGGACGCGGTACTATAGACCACACAAAGAGAACCATCTCACTTTTTGATGCCGCGCATATCTCCGGAGACCCTATAGCACTCATTTTACTAGACGCCGAGAAAGCCTTCGGCAGAGTCTCCTGCCCGTTTCTTTGGGAGTCTCTGTCGAGGGTTGGGATAGGCCAGCAATTTATACAGGCATTTAAGATGCTATATTTTCAATCTTCTGCGAAATTATTTATAAATGGTGCACTCACTGACACCTTCAAAATAACTCGAGGTACACGCCAGGGATGTCCTAGTTCACCCCTGCTATTCGTCATATATATCGACCCCTTCTTACGCACTCTGGAAGGCAATCAAAGGATTAGCCCGATTAGTACTCAAGGTTGGGAAACAAAAGTATTGGCATATGCCGACGATATTGCGCTGGTACCATCTAATCCGGAAGTGTCTATGTGGGAGATTGAACGAGAGGCGAGGAGATTCGGACTCTTGTCAGGGTACTCCCTTAATCGAACTAAAACCCAGATTATCTGCAAAAATGTCAGCATGGGCGACGACATTAGGCAGGTAGTAAGCGCCACATATCTGGGTGTAGACATTACTGCCAGTGTTGAAAAGCTAGTGGACTCCAATATCAACCCCTTGATCGATAAAATCAAACCAGAACTGAGGCGATTGCATAATTTGCATCTTTCAATAATCGGGAGATGTAATATAATCAAAATGCTCTTCTTTCCTAACATCCTATAGCTTATAAGGGCTATTCCACTAGAATCTAATACCAAATGTTTAAAAAACATCAAAGACATGTTTTCACGTTTCATTTGGTCCTATGGGAAACCTAGAAGAGCATATAAGTTTCTTTCTTTACCAAAGGATAGGGGTGGATTGGCTCTCCCAAACATCCGACTTTACTATTGGGCAACTACCCTTCTGCACAATTACACTCTTTATTCCGAAAATCCACTAGATGACCTCCCAGGAAACATTCCCATACCTATAGAACTCATAATGGGCAAGGATGCCTGGGGATGGGCTTGGAGGTTTCTGAATGATTCCCATTGCAAAAAGGTCTGCTATAAGACGCTGGCCGCGGGATATAAAACCATGAAAGCAGTCTGGAAAATATTAGGATTGGGCCGTCTGAACTATTACACACCGATATATAACAACTTTAATTTGCCTGAAATTTTCAGAGACTCAATAATCAAGAGATGGCTAGATAAAGGCCTATCCAAACTCGGAGATTTCTACTCTCGCTCAGATATAATTTCTTTAGAAAACGTTAAGATACAATATGAATTAGATTGGAGAGATTTTTTTAAGTATCTAGAAATATGCGATTTTTTAAGCAAGAAACGTGGCTGTCCACTAGATTTTTATAAATAATGCTTTTATAGATAATCTGAGGCAGAATCAACAATCTATCGGAGTGGCGTATAACTCTCGTAATTCTTTAATGACAGATGACTTGGGACTGCGGGCCAGTAAATGGAAAGCGGAAATCGATAGCTCAGAGGGTTTATTCCATTATTCCACCGTATTAGCTCAAAAGCTTTTAATACAAGCACGGCTTCAGGCGCAGTACTATTAAACTTGTTTTTCGCTCTATTACACGCCGAAAAGGATTGCTCAATGGGGAACAGGGAAGGGGACATTATGCCCCCGATGCTCGCTGTTTCAGGCGGACCTAGACCACATTTTGGCTTCTTGCGCTATGCTAAGCACTTTAAAATCAGACATAATAAAAAAAATTTAAAGAGGTGCTAGGCTGGGATATAAACCTTTCTTCAGCCCTGATCTGTCTAGGGGTGGACCAGAAGATTCAAGGGAAGCCTGGAGAGCAGCTGATCTTCATAGGTATGACAATATATCGCCTCTCCCTAACCTCTGCTTGGTTAGATCCATCTCCCCCTGGTTATTGCCAATGGCTCACACGATTAATTGCGAACTACAACTTTGAAAAAGCAATATATGGAAAAAGAGGGATCCAATCCCGCTTGAAAGGCTTAAAAATTTGGGAACCATTGACCAGATGGCTCAAGAGATAAAAGCAAGGGAATATGACACTTTAGGTATAGTATAGTATATTTGAGTTTACTCAACACAAAATTACATTTAGACAGATGGTCAAGCCAGGGGAGGGAGGCGTGGGTAAAAAATGCTTTATAAAAATGTGCATGAGGTAATACTACAGAAATGTTACAGATATAATGTAACCGTTTTTCTTTGTTTTCCGTTTGTTACAAGGATATTGGCTCTAAAGGCACATAACATCATGAATGATGAATTTGTAACTATAATTTTCCTTTCTTTACAAACCGAATTTGTTCGAAACTGGAAAATTATAATGTCATGTGTAACATTGTAATCATGCACCAATAAAAAATAAAAAAAAAGGAATGTTGAGCGCTCCATTGAAGACAATGGAGTGCTCTGGGCTTCGAATGGCTGGTAGAAGCCGAGAGCATCAACGTTCCAATGTTTGCTCACAGCAATAGCTGTGAGCAAAGGCCTCACAGAGCCCGATGGGATTTCAACCCCCTCGTGCTCTGTGAGGCCTTTGTTTTACAGATTACAACATTCTGCCATCTAGGGACAGAATGTTCTAATAGCCTTCGAGCCCTCCGTAGCGGGCTCTTTCGGCCATTAAAGGCCTGTTCCCTTGTTAAAGTCCCTCGGATGCCCTTAAGTGGCCGGTAGAGCCCTCTACGGCAGTCTCGAAGGCTATATTAGAGGCCAACAGTAGAGATAAGACACTAAACTTGCGGTATGAAGTTCGAACTTGGACTGAAGACCATGGGGAGCAGCCAGTGCAGGATACAGATAAGACACCATCGGGATTACCTGCATGCAAACTAAATGTTTTTCGCCAGTTTAAACCCTTAGTGACTTACTTGGTTAAACACAGGATTTTTGTGTTCCGAAGACTAGGAGATATCAACTCTATAAAAAAGAATGGGGTGTCAAGTTTTTGTCATCAATTCTCAGGAAGATGTCATATAAATACTTAGTTGTATTATTGCAGTTCATAGTAGAGAAGCATTTCCACCCACCTTCCTCTGCCTGTATCCCACATGTTTTACCCGCGTCTGAACTACTCATCTCACCATCCAGCTCCAATTTACAAGGTTGTCCATTATTTACCTTGAAACATTAGCTTGCTTTAAACCCATTCAGAGAATGAGGCCAGACATATCACTCACAACGCTTTCCAGGGTCCTGCTGTTAAGGCTACTCTTAAAATGGAATATTAGTCATTGAGAATAGTATATATCCAAGGTTAATTCACTTTTCTAAGCCACTTAGCTCTGTTTTGTTTGAAAACAATATTAGGTACATAATGTGATGCCACCATTAAGAATCCGGACCAACATGTGGCATTCTAATGGAGAGATCTCAAGTAACATTAGCTTGAAGATTTATTCACTGTTCCTCATCGTTTGGTGTGCAAAATTCAACCAAAAATGCCCCCGTTGTAGTGGCAGTTTGTTGAGTATCCACTGGTTGTGGAGTTTGGGGAAAAGATGTAACCAGGGGAAAAGAGTGTTATTAAAATAAATAGTCTCTAATTATAAGTGAGAGGCACATAGTTACATTTTCTGTTAAGAGGGAATGAAATGCCGAGGGAGGAAAGCACTGCTTTGTGCATACCCTGATGGCAAAGAGAACCACACACCATCCAGCTGATTGAAGTTCTGATATATATTATCACACAACAGTTGCTGGACTATGGCAACGCACTCTATGCCGGAATAAACAATAACCTCACCCGCAAGCTACAGAACATCCAAAACACCACTGCTAGACTGGTCCTCAACCTGCCAAGACACTGCCATATCTCTCAGCACCTGTGCACACCCCACTGGCTCCCCATTGAAGCTAGAGTCACCTTCAAGATGCTAACCCACGCTCACAAGGCCCTCCACGACACCGGACCAGCATACCTGAATAGCCGACTCAAATTCCACGCACCCCAAAGGAACCCTACGATCAGCCCAGCTCTCCTACGCCGTGGTCCCCCGCAACAGAAAGACCAGATAGGGAGGCCGCTCCTTCTCCTTCCGCGCGGCCAGAGCCTGGAACGACCTTCCGCTCCACCTCAGACAGATAACATCGCTCCCCATCTTCGCAAGAAACCTCAAAACCTGGCTCTTCGACAGACCCCCTCCTTGATGGACTGGAACCTCCGAACCCTCTCCCCCCACATCCCCCAGCGCCTTGAGACCCTTACGGGTGAGTAGTCGCGCTTAACAAACATTTGATTTGATTTGATTTGAACCTTCTATAGGCACATTTTTGATTTGCTGCTGCAGAGGGATAACTTTTCTCTGTACTGGGCTGGACACTGAAGTATTTGCATATTTTATGAGCTGCTCTTCAGTGTTGCCACCTACACTTTTTGTGTTTTTGTAAAATATATTTTGGCATGCCTTGTATAAAATGTCCATTTTGGCTCCATTTACATATATTACATTACATTTTTGGGTACTCTATTTTGAAAAATGCAGTGGTATAAAAACTCCTCTTTGACTGGCATGATGTCATACCCATGAAATATTTGCACTATTTAACCGAAATGAAATCATCCAAATGAAACACAGATTTTGATCCAATGGAACGCCTATTTCCAACCTGAATTCCTTCCAAGCAGCTAAAATAATAACGGCTGCCCTAAAACCTTTTGTAAAAATGTCAGTTGTTACATCTTAAGGACCTTTACCTCGCAGTACTTTACATCGGGAGTACTTGATTTCACAAGTGAGGTGGTGTTGTAAATACATATTTTCTGTATATATCTATAAGTGTAAACGTTTATATTTAAATTCTTTAAAAAAAGTAAGTGTATAATTTGACTATAATGTTATACTTCATTTATATATGTCCATAAATGTATGTGTATTGCTTTGTATATATTTTAATTCTAAATTAATTGTTAAAAATTTTTTTTTTTTTTTTTTTTTTTTTTTTAAAAACCTTTATTTGTGCATAGTAAAGGAACAAATACGGGCCTACAACCATCAGGCCGGCCACAATACGTTGAGCACAGAAACAAACGGTACACCCCCTAGGCATCAACGGTCAAGGCAAGCAACGATTCAGGGTTACACTGGAGGGATCCGTGACACTGGGGCAGGAGAAGTGAAGGTTAATTTTAAGGTTTTTTAAAATGATTTTATCGAGACAGATTCAGTGAAAAAAGGGAACAAGGAGATTCGAGTCCGCGAGATATCTTCATACATTGGAGTGCAGCAGCATCGGTAAGACAGCCATGGAAATCACATACAGTAAGGCGATGTAACTAGAGAACAGGATCATAGCATTAGTGCATACACACCCCCTAAGCGCCGCCCCTTCACAATCCACCCCACACCCGGACCCGGAATCGAAACAAGTATAGCGCAGAGAGATGAAGAAAGAGGCCCATAGAACTAAGAGAAAACAGTAATTTACCCCCCCACCCAACACCAATGCGGAGGCTACGGCCTACCCCCCCCCCAGCATAGTGCCTGTCGCCCAATGAACCCGAAATATAGACGAGAAAGAAAGTAGGAATAGAGTGAAGAAACTAAGGGAAGAAAGAAAGAAAAAGGCGGGGGGGAGCCCGCGCAACCACTGAGCACCCGACACCCCCGGCCAACCCAACCTCCACACACTGAAACCCCACTACACCCAAAGACGGTCGTGTGAAGAGAGCATTCAATAATAAGGAAATGAAGGCAAACAGATCACGACAAGCGTGTACAACATGTGCAACAATTCCAGTCCCAGTCCAGCCCGTCCGTGAAACCATGATGACATCGAACAATCTAGCCCTGGCCCGTTCGCGGGCTTACGAGTAGGCCCGCCCCCTCGTGAAGGCCCCGCATCCCAAACAAACAGAGACAATATGGCCGCGCGGAAGAAGAAGGAGAAGCAAAGTCACAAAATGGCCACCGATCATCCAACAAAGTCCCCTTGCACACCACATGAAATCCAAACCTGGCTTGTAAAGTACATAAGTTCCGTATAAAAGGAGCCGTAGACCACCGTGCACGGTTCCTCGTGGGCGTCAGCTGTGGCTCCGCTGGCAGCTCCCGCGGGCGCGGTGAGACAGGCAACATCAAAGCAGGGAGCAACGACCGGGGAATCAAAGTATCCGCCATCGAACAGGAGGGCGTGCGATCCTGGGTACCGGGAAAGCCAACTGCGGACTCCAATGTAGCACTGTTACACCCGGTCGCCGCTTCCCCGCAGGAGGACCAGAGCACTGGCCGACTCACATCTCGTTGATCACAAGCAGGGCGCTCACGACCCGCAGCAGGCAGTATGGTATCGAACCGCTCACTGAGCGTTTGCAAGCCGGCACATAATCGCAGCCGAAAGTCCCGCAGGGCAGCCAGGACGGAGCCGTATGTCAGCGGAGGCTGCGCCCCCACAGCGGCAGCAGTCCGGGACGGCACCGGGGAGCTGGAGTTTGGCAGAGGGAGGGCGAAGCGGGCAGCGGACGAGACAGAAACACCCCCCCCCAGCAGCGAGCAGGCAGCCAGCGCGATGCTGTACCGCTGGACGTTACCGTGGGCAGGGGGGGGGTCGTGAACAGGAGGCAATCCCCAATAGGTCTGCGCCGCGACAGGTGAAAGCCAACAGCCGATGCCCTCCCTCTGGGCTCCTGTTGCGGCCGACTCAACGTCGAGACTTTTGACTGTTTCCCTCGTTTTCATGAGATCAGCCCGGATTAGGTTAACGTCTATTGAGATGGTGTCCACTTTGCGTTCCAAGGACTCTTTGACTCCAGTAATGGCGGCCATGACATCCTGCAGAGTCAGTTCCGGGGTTGCACTCTCGAGGTCCTTCGCGGGCTTAGGTGCGCCGCTGGTGTCGGAAGGTGAGCCTTTAGGTAGCGTGTACCTATCAAGCTTGTTGGACTGGGTCAGTTTAGATGATCCGGGACCTCTGGCCGAGGCCCTGTTCGCTTCATTCCTCCCCGTCATCACACTCGGCTCACAGACCGCAGCTGGTACGCCAGCCGCCGCCAGTGCACACGGCGGGGTAGTGCAGGCACTGATTCAGTTGTCTATACTCTTTCCGCAGGTTCGCCGGATCACTTTGCCAATGGCGGTGTGTATCCCCACCCCCGGAAGTCTCCACGTGCGGAGAAGCGCTCTGGGCACCGCCAGGGGAGTCAAGCCACAGCCCGAGGGGAGACACGATTGTCAGGTGGGAGGCCAAGACTTCGCTGAGAGCACCCTTCCACCATCTGCGGGCGGCCCCCTGTACTCTGCTTCCAGCGATACTCACACAGCTATTGGGGCAGCCGATCAAGAACCAGCCGGGTAGCAGCACTTGCTCTTCGTGCTCTGTTTACCAGCACTCTCCCCATTGCAGCATCAGCCACTGCCCCCTCTCAGCTCTGTGTTTCTGGCGTCCACAAGCGCATGCTGGGTCACTAATAAATGTCACAGCCCCTCGCTATGGCCATTGTGTGCACTTGTGGTACTGCGTGCGTTTGGTCCCAGTCTCGCCAGTATTGTGCTCAGCCGCTGAATGCAGCGCGCGGGCCGACCGCCGCGTGCATCCGCAGGGGATCCGAAAATGTTCACACGCCGAGGCGCGACCTTACAAGGTCCCCACACCACTGCCGGCAACACATGCCCCCGGGGAGGCCGCTTCAAGCCGCACTCCGGCCTTCACTCATCGCCCATTGCCGCCGCGGGTCAGCACAGAAACGCCCTCACCCGCTCAGGCGGACCACCGACCGGCGACTTCCGGTCCGCGGCGGCCGCCTCGCAGCCGCACAGCGCCGGCACAGCGGCTCACTCCGGCTCCTGGCTGACCGGGCGCGTGCAGGCCCAGACGATCGGGATCCGGATCTCGAGGCCACAGGAAGCGTCAAAGTCCGAAAAAGCACGGACGAGCTCCACTCGCCCTCCGGTCATGGGATCTCTCATCAGAGGTCAGGATCTTTGGCCGGATCTATGCCGGGGGAAGGGGATACGGTGGTGCCGAAGATTTACTCGGCCATCTTCCCAATGTCTCCAGGGTTAACGGCTGTCCCCAATGACGGGAGTGCCCGTCTCAGATCGCGGCCGCCATTTTGATCGCGGCCGAGTCGGAGCCCGTCCCAGAGGGAAAGTCGCCTTTTTCTTCACCCACGGGTACTCCAGCACCTCGAAACTGCAGCCAGGGGAGCCCCAAGCATTCCGCTACATTATGCAGCGCTATGGGCTACTTCGGAGGATCAGGATCACTTGCGGCGGAGGGAGGCCGCGGAGGAGCTCCGAGGTCTGCTGCTGTTTACATCGGCGCCAAGCCACGCCCCCCCAATTGTTAAAAATTTAATCTTTTTTTAATCTAATCTACATTTTTTATAATTTTATTGTAACTATATGTTAATCTTCTTTAATTATAGTAAATAGACTTTTTAATGTTTTAAAATACCCATTCCTGAGCACTAAAAGTCCATAATAGCCTCATGCACTGCTCATTCCTGAAGCCCTCTTGCTACACCTATTCACTACTCATCCCTGAGTCCTAAACATTCTTTACTGCACTACCCATATCTGATTGCTGAAGACGTATTACTACCTCTCTGCCCCACACATCCCTGATTCCTAAAGCCTCTTTAATACCCTACAAACTACCCATCCCAAAACCCTAAAAGCTCTTTACTACCCCAAAGGCACTACTCATTCCTGATCCCTAAAAGTCCTTACTACCCCTATGCACTACTCATCTCTTACCAGTGGCGGCTGGTGACATTTGAAAGTGGGGGGAGGCGTAAAAGTTTTGGATGAGTGGGTGATCGGCATCGAGTGCCTCAGTGCATTGGAAGACTGGGGTCATTGTCTATAATGTAGTACCTTATTCCCATTTGTGATGGGACGAAATAACAGTGCTGTAATTGTGTGTGCACAAGAGCAAGATGGGCACACAAATGGGAGGCTCCTGCAGGCAAGGGTCATAATCCAGCATCCTCTGCTACTAAACGCTCGTTTTCAATCCCCATGGGGCCAGACACATTATCCAAACGTGCCGGGGCATCTAAATCTACACGGACAATATATTAGAGAGAGGTTCGGAGACTGCCTTGGGTGTTGGCTGGCGATGAGGCCAGAGGAAAATACATCGGGAGGGGGGCAGGGAGGCCTAGGCCTTGTGCTTGCCCCTCCAGCAGCCACTGTCAGGACCTGAGCGTGGCCCACTGTTACCGTGCTGAGAGGTGTCTTGTCCCGCATCTCCAGCGCTGGATTTTCCCTGAGGCCCTCGGCTGGTCGTCAGCCAGTCCTACCACTCTGTTTGGCTATTGGCTGGAGGCCCGATAGGGGATAATTTGTTGATTCTGCTCCCCACTCTTGTAGGCCAGCCAACGAACCCCATGAGGGGGGCTGGTAAGCGGGAACTCCCCTCTGGCCTGGAATAGCTGCATGGTGGGACCGGCTAATGGCGAAACCTGTGACAGCTCATCGGAAGGAGGACGTAACAGCCCTGGATCTGCTTGTGCCCCACTTCGGCCTCTGACGATCCAGGGTGAAGGCGGCACCTGTTGTGGCTGGGAATCCTAGGGGTATGAGTCACCTTACAGAGTAGTCGCGTGCGGCATGACGGGTGGGTGGGGGGATCGCGTGGGGGGGTTACGCGTGGTGGGAGTAGAGGGGAAGGCGGTAGGGATTTTTTTTTTTAAACGTATCTTCCCCCGGGTCCCGCGTTTTCCTGCTGCCTCAGCTCTCCGACAGGAAGCTGCCACCCACAGGCAGCCTCCCTCCCCTCTGCCAATCACAGCGCTTCAATGGTAGCGTTGTGATTGGTGCGGTGCAGGCGCACAGCGCCCCAGCTGGGAGCCTAATCGGAGGCCCTTTTCTCTATGTAGAAGAAAAAGGAGAGTGCGCATGACTGCTTTGGCTTTGGTCAGCCCCAGGCCAACCAAAGCAGTCAGGGCCCACATTGGGCAAGCCACTGCCCCCCCCCCCCCACTCTCGAGCAGGCACACAACCAGGCACTTCACAGGTTAAATCATGTGCAGCTAAAAATATTACATAGAACTATACAAGATCGGTAATGCATAAAATAGGGAGGGCTGACACGCCACTTTGCTTGAAGGGCTGCGGGCTTATTGGGTCCTTCTATCATATAATATGGGACTGCCTTCACATCTCACACTACTGGAGAGCTGTTATGACAACGATCACCCAGGTATGTGGGTTTGAAGTCCCTCCCGAGCCCCGAATGTGTCTACTTAATGTGTGGGAACCCACTGACCTTAATCATGTGGCGCAGAGCTGGGCTACACTCAGCGTCACCCTAGCTAAAAGGAACATTGCAAGACACTGGGGTGCTCGAGCTGCACCAACCCATCAGCAGTGGACTCGAGATCTAGACATTGCCATGGTAGCAAAGAAAGCAGTCTTTATCAACAGGGGATGCCCTCGAAAGTGGGCACGAGTGTGGGGGAACTGGAACAACTTTCGGGGAAACATATGCTCCCCCCCTCCCGACGACTCAGACATTGGCATGAGTGACTGATTCTCACAATATGGAGATGATATGAGGGAAATATTAAATGTGGCTCGCAATACCGTGGTAATTATGTGGCAACGGGGGTACGTATCTGCACCTACATGTCCTTTGGTGTGTAAGAATTTGCCATGTGTACCAGCGTATAGCTTCTTAATAGTATACGATCATGTCTATGAGCTGTTTTACTCGTTGTGTATTGAATAGTTAATAAAAATTTTAATTAAAAAAAACAGCCACTTCTGCTTTCTCGCAGTGCGAGAAGCAGATACATAAAATGGTAGTTTTACCATTTTATGTATATGTCTGCTCCTCGCACTACGAGAAAGTAGTGAGGCGACGCCCCCACGGCCCAATGGAAAAGCCGCCACCTATCTTTACTACCCCTATTCACTACCTATCCCTGGGCCCTAAAAACTCCTTATTATTCCATACACGACACTTCTTTAAACCCCCAAAACTCTTTACGATCCATATGCACTAACCATCTCTGAACCCTAAAACACCAAGCCGCCCATTATAAAGGAAACATGTCAGAACTCTACTATTATAAGTTATTGGAGTCGAGTTCTGATGTCACAATGCCTGCAGCCCGAGCAAGCAGTCGAGGTGAAAGGCAGGTCAGGTCATGGACCACAATTACAGCAGATGTGTAAAGCAGCAAATGGAACATTGCTTTTCATTCTTCTGCTCTATTTTAATAGCTTACAATGACAAACAGAGAGAATATGTTTATTTTTTTTGCACTCCTTAGATAAAGAAAAGCTTAAATCTATCTGCATGTTTTTACATGTTCTGAGCTCTACAGCTTTTTATTTTTTGTTTAAACTGTCTGGTATTGAACTGCTTGTAATATCTGTTTGCAACAAATATCTAACAGGTTTTTAATATGTTTAATTTTGCTCTAGAGGGTTTACTTTTATTCTTCATATTTGCAAACATGCTCGCTCCTGCGTATGAAAGAGCTACGCATTAAGGTTTCAAGTGGTTTGTGGGAAAGATGATGGTGTAATCATGTATTATATGGGATAAAGTACCCCCGGGCGTAGATGTTAAGGATATTATAAAGAAACTACTCAGTGACATGCAATATCCTTATAATGTACGGCAGGGGGACCTGTATCCCTCACACTATTAACTTGGGGCTAGGGCCACTGCAGTTGCTTTTTTGCATTTTTACATCTTTTTTCTTAATTACTTTAAATATATAAATGCACATTGCTGTATACTTACAAAAATACACACACACACCCACATATATATGTATATATATATATATATATATACATACATAGTATATAATTAAGGTTAAATCACAAAAAAACATTTAAATGTAACTTACCTGCAATGTAAAGTACTGCAGTGTAATCTGCAATGAAACGTCCCATTATGTAACAAATGCAATCTAATGGTGACATACCTTTTATTAGAGCTTTACCTCAGCCCATTATTTAATCAATATCTATTAATGAAAGATAAACAATATCCAAATGTTCTTATTAGTGCGTTTTGCGCAGAATAGTGCCAGACATTTATCCATTCTCGAGACAGAATCTGTTTTTTAACAAAACTAAGGGGTCTATTTTGATCCGCCCGCCATCGCCCCGGGAAATGGGACTACCCGCTAAGGGTGCGGCGGTCCCGCATGGGCAATTAGGATGCGCCCGCCACACTGGCAGGCGCATCCCGCATTTTTTGCATTGCGATGGGCGATGCTGCCAGCAGCACCCGCCACAATACAAAAAAAGGCATGTGCGCATTTGCATGCACAACGTGGCAGGCACCGCGCGGTGCCTGCCACGTCGTACATGCAAATGCAGGGGGGTACCATAGGTACCCTCCATGTGCCCCACCACCCACCCAACATCCTGGGAGCCCACAATGGGCCCCCAACTGAGGAAACCACATGCCTTCGTCGCCACGGAAAGGCTGCTTCATGCTGCCATCATAATATGGATGGTGGTGTCTAGCAGACACCGCCCCCATATCAGGCCCTTTTTCCGCCCGGTCACCTGTGTGACCGGCGGAAAACCGGCGGACGGTCCCCCCCGCCATACTAATAGGGCTGGGGAAAATGGCTTGCGGGCGGAGGAGAATGTCGGGCGGATCGCCACCGCCATGCAGGCTGTGGCGATCCACCCGAGATTCTAATAGACCTCTAAGTGTTTTTTGTCAATGATTCTACATTCATAAGTACGTAATTATTTTTCTCTTCCTTTTACTATAGACAAAGGGTATAGTTCAGTATTCACTTACTTCAAAGGAAACATTTTCATGCCTGATAAAACATCTGTTTTGCGCTAACTGCTCCAAAATATGTATGTAATGTTTAAAATGTATAATAGGTGTTTGCGTATATACTCCTATAATGCCAAGGAGTGGGTCTGATGGTTTATGATCTGATCAGAATCCCATGTTGGCAATGCAGGGCGCTTCCTCCCTTTCCTGTTGCGTCCATCTTCCTTCCCTTTACTTCTTCCTCCTTCCAGTATATACCTGTTATTGTACTATTTTCATGGGCTCCTCGGAAGTTCCGAACTACCTGGAAACTCTGATTTGCCATGTTTGTTGCATTATTAAAAAAAAATTAAAAAGAAGTAAGAGAGACTTAAGTCATATTGCACATTGCCCGGGACTTCATCACATGTAGAACATGTCTAATATGTTTTTAAATGATGCTTCACAGAAGTCTCTGCTAGTTTTATTGGAATTTTACAGAACAAAATTATTCCTTCACACACCTTAAATCAAAATAATTTTGAATTATCTTAAAAGTATCGTAGATTATAAGATTGTTCATAAGCCCCTAAAGGTTTGTACAGCCAAATTACATGGAAGTTCTGCTGACTGTTTTTTTAGTTTTTGAAAATGATTTCAGCGATCACATGTGTCATGTAATTGGGATGAAGAAATGAAGGAAAGAAAGTGGAAAGTAATTTACAACCATCTATAACACAATCTGCTTAGGGGTTTACTAAACGGGGACATAACACTAATAATTAATTTGTCCATCTGCCGTTATTGTTTTTACACATGCATTTGTTAAACGTTAAGAAAATCATTTTTTTCCTATGCGAGAACTATTGGCTTTGTCAATGTGTTTTTTAGCCACGTTGATGAGCAGCGTTGAAAGTACATTTTAAAACGCGGTGTGACACAGTCAACACTTCTTGTTTTTTGTACTTCTAACCATTCTGCATTGCAGCCGCGCTGCTGTACCTGAGAATGTGGCGTAAATTGGCAATATTCAGATTAAATATTTTACATGCATTGTTTTTTTCTATCCTGAGTATGATGTTAAAGGAAGGAGATATTAGTATTCAATAGTCACGCGTATTCAACTCGCCCATCCAGATAATCTGGGTTATGCAGGGTGATATATTTGCATTCAGTATTCAGCATGTATTTTACTTTCTCGTACAATGAATGTTGGACGATTTAGACTTCATTCATATTCAATATTCAACATGCATTTGACTCTTCCATCAAGAAAATGTAAATGAGTCATGTTAGGATTAATTCTTTAGCAGGTGTCATTCTCTCCCATCAGGTGAATGGATGTAAAGCAGGCAATGCTCGTATTCACTATCTTACATACATCACCACCCATAGACTGTTAAGACGAACAATTTTTATTATCAATATTTAGGAAGCATTGTGTGTGTTAAAGTGGGTGATTCGCCTATTCAAGATATAACACATATCGAAGTTGGCCTTACAGAGAATATGTGTTAGAAAGTGGTCAATAATTCCTATTCATTCTCATTTCTTAGTTCAAATTTGCCAAATTCCCCATGCAGAGATCATGGATTAAAGTGGGTGATATTCCTATTTGATATTTAATATGTATTGAACATCTCCCTCCAAAGAATAGTTGTTAATCTGAGCAATTTCCATATCTCACATGTATGCTTTTATATGTGACCCTTGTGACCGATTCCAATCTAAGGAAAACCAAATGGTTAATTCCGTTGATGGATTTAAAAGAAACGTAATTAACTCAGGATTCTTATTTTAACATGCTTTAAAACACATATTGGGTAGCAAGGTAGTATTTAGACTGTCAGACGTAATTTCAGGGGGAAAAATAGTTGGGACAGAACCCTGTTGAAGTTACTGTTTTCAGAGTGAATTAGCCGAAACGTGCTTTATATTGTAATTGTATTGTAATTGCATTTATATAGCGCTTAATAACCCCTGACGAGGCATCAAAGCGTTTTTTTCAGTGAGTAGCACGCTAAGCCAGAACCCATACAGAATTAGTGGTGAATTAGTATAGTGAAAATATAAAAGTAATTTTAGTGGTAGATATGTTAGTCAGTTATTTGAATTGAGAAGGATAGTGGAGGGATAGAAGAGTTCTGATGTAGTTCTGAAGGTAAGCGGGCAACATGACTTGTGCAGAGCACCCAACGGCCTGCCGGAGTCCTGCACAGTCTACAAGAGTGTTTTATTTGTAATAAAGTAAGTGCGATGAACCCTCATCAGGTGGCCACTGCAGTTTGTACCACCCACTCCCCGGGCCAGCACTGCCAATGGCAGTACCGGTGTGTACATTTGAAAATTCAGACTGCACGAAGCTCCCAAAACTATAAAAATGGCTTGAACAGCAGGTATTAATTGTTTTTATTGTATATTGAATTAATAAATAACGGTTGTTCTGCTCATCTCTAAATAACACAAACAGCGCCCCATGACTCAGCTGTCATAAGTGCTGGCGTTGACATTTAAGTGCAGGTGGCGAGCACTGGAAACCACCGGCTCAAATTAAGCACTTCTGCAGCCCGGTAATGCTTAGTGTCGGCACATTGGCACTGACCGCGATCACGAGTCTATTCCATGTCAAAGAGGCCCAGATGCCACCCAAGACAGTTTCCATGCACTGCAGTCTCTGCTCTGAAGGTGCGCATTTACCGCTCATTTAGCTAATTAGGGGTGAACGTGAAGCCGTGTATTCAAAATGAGTTTACTTTGATCAGTGGGGAAAATAGAAAGAAAGAATTCTCCAGTGGAACACAAGAAACGCAAATAGTAATTATTTATACATCTCTGGCTCCTATCCCATGAATAAACGCTCCCAATTTTATCAGATCAAGAGACAGAAGAGAGATCAAGCGGTTTGCGCAGGATCACACAATGTTTTTAACTGTGGAACTCTGCATTGAAGCAATGGCTTCCAAGGTTCCACAGTCGCAGGACCACATCCGAGCCCACCCAGCCATCAAGCCTGTCCGCTCACAACACCCAGATCTTCCTATAGAAAAAAAACAATAGTGGGTGGTAGAGGAAATGAGGGTGGCCTCATTTTGTAGCCGTGCACAGTAAGAAAGTGAATGGTGATGACCTCGCGAAGTGGATCAGCAACTGCGCAGACGACCTCGCCCCTCTGAAGACCCCGCCTAGCAGACCCGGCAGCAAGAAAGCCCCATGGTTCACCGACGAACTCAAGAGCTCCAAGAAGAACTGCCGAGCCCTCGAGAAAACCTGGCGCAGAGACCCAACACCGAACAACATGACTGCCCTCAAGCTCGCCACCCGAAAACACCACCAACTGATCCACGCCACCAAGAAAACTGCATTCAAGGAACGACTGGACAACAACGCCCACAACAGCAAGGAACTCTTCAACATCGTTAAAGAGCTCTCCAACCCCAACGCCGGAAACAACGACATCATCCCTTCACAAGACCTCTGCAACTCCCTCGCCTCCTACTTCCACAACAAGACCGCGGACATACACAACAGCTTCAGCACTCATCCGATGCACGCCACTACTGAACCACCGCCCTCCACCACCACCCTCCGCGCCTGGACCCCGATCAGCACCGAAGACACCGTCCGCACGATGAACTCCATCCACTCCGGATCCCCGACCGACCCCTGCCCTCACCACGTCTTCAACAAGGCCGACGCTGTCATCGCACCCCACCTGCGGGACATCATCAACACCTCTTTCGACACCGCTACCTTCCCGGAGAGCTGGAAGCACGCCGAACTAAGCGCTCTACTAAAGAAGCCATCAGCCGACCCCACCGACCTCAAGAACTACCGCCCCATCTCGCTGCTCCCGTTCCCTGCAAAAGTCATCGAGAAGACCGTCGACAAGCAGCTGGCCGCCTTCCTCGAGACGAACGGATCCCTCGACCTCTCGCAGTCTGGCTTCCGGGCCAACCACAGCACCGAGACCGCCCTGATCGCAGCCACCGATGACATCCGAGCCCTGCTCGACAACGGAGAAACAGCGGCCCTCATCCTCCTAGACCTCTCCGCGGCCTTCGACACTGTCTGCCACCGTACCCTAGTGCAGCGCCTCAGCAACGTCGGAATCCAGGAGAAGGCACTGGAATGGATCATCTCGTTCCTCGCTGGAAGGACACAGAGAGTCCGCCTCCCCCCGTTCAGATCAGAGGCCACCGAAGTCATCTGCGGCGTTCCTCAAGGCTCCTCGCTCAGCCCAACCCTCTTCAACGTCTACATGAGCCCCCTCGCAGCCATCGCACGCCAACACAACCTCAACATCATCTCCTACGCCGACGACACCCAGCTGATCCTCTCCCTCACCAACGACCCCGCCACCGCCAGAGCCAACCTACACGAAGGGATGACAGACGTAGCCAAGTGGATGAGGAACAGCCGCCTGAAACTGAACTCGGACAAGACGGAAGTCCTCATCCTGGGATCTTCACCCTCCGCCTGGGACGACTCCTGGTGGCCCCCCGCCCTGGGCAGCGCACCCAAACCAACAGACCACGCACGCAACCTGGGCTTTATCCTGGACTCCTCCCTCTCCATGACCAGACAAGTCAACGCCGTCTCCTCGTCGTGCTTCAACATCCTGCGCATGCTACGTAAGATCTTCCGGTGGATCCCCACTGAGACCAGGAAGACGGCCACCCAGGCCCTCGTCACCAGCCGTCTGGACTACGGCAACTCCCTCTACGCCGGAACCACCGCCAAACTCCAGAAGAGACTCCAGCGGATTCAGAACGCCTCAGCACGACTCATCCTGGACATCCCCCGTCGCAGCCACATCTCCGGACACCTGAGAGATCTGCACTGGCTCCCGGTCAACAAGAGAATCACCTTCCGTCTCCTCACCCACGCACACAAAGCCCTACACAACCAAGGCCCAGGATACCTCAACAGCCGCCTCAACTTCTACGCTCCCACTCGCCAGCTTCGATCGACCGGCCACGCCCTCGCCGCCGTCCCCCGCATCCGAAGAGCCACCACAGGAGGAAGGTCCTTCTCCTACCTGGCCGCCAAGACTTGGAACTCCCTCCCGACCCACCTCCGCCTGACCCAGGACCACCTTGCCTTCAGGAAGCAGCTCAAGACCTGGCTGTTCGAGCAGTAGCTGACCCCCCCCCCCCCCCCCCCACCCCCCTTGCGCCTTGAGACCCTCCGGGTGAGTAGTGCGCTATATAAATGCCTTGATTGATTGATTGATTGATTGAGGATGTCGGAGTGAATGTTAGTATGATGGCATGTTCTGCGAACTACATTCTGAGGCGTTGGTTTTCGTGTTTTGAAGCTGGCATTTAAGGTAACTGAAAAGTTGAAAGTACTGTTTGCACAGTTCTGCCTTTGTGGTGAACCACCTGCAGTTGTGATTGGCTGCCATAAATACTGAGGGGCAGATTTATGACGTCTGGCGCGTCTCTGCTAATCAGCAGAGATGCGCCAGAAGAGTTGCGACGCATCTGCCCACCCGTGCGCCACCATTGATGCGCCGCATTTATAATGCGGCGCACCGTGGCACTCGAATGGGCAGATGCGTGACGCATCTCCTGTCGCATTGCTGGAGTTGCGTCGCAAGCGCGACGCAGCTCCAGCAAGGCTCGGGGGTGCCCTATCCCTTACATGCTGCGTCAATCCTTATGCCTGCTTCAAGCAGGCGCAGGGTTTTGACGCAGCATGGCCTTAAAAGTGACTGAGTGAAATCTTGTAGATTTCACTCAGCCACTTTTAGGAGGCGTTCCTGCGCCGGAACGCCCCCCCCCTGCTCCAGAACGCCTACATGTGGCGCAGGGCTTTACAACGTGACGCATCTGTCAGATGCGTCATGTTGTAAATACCCCGCAGGATGGCGCAGGATTTGCGCCGCCGCTGCATCACAAAAGTGACGCAACGGCGGCGTTAATGAGGCGCAAGGGGCTCATAAATCTGCCCCATAAGGTCTATGAAAGGGGCACTGTTCAAAAACACATCTAGTAATCAAAGGTAGAGATTTTGCACCCGCTACGTTATTCAGAGGTCTGAACTGTAACCTCTTTTTTTACATTTCCCCACTATCTCCCAGAATAGAGTTACTTGATATATTAATGCACCCAAGTTAGTGAGTGATAGGGCAAACTTGCCTTGCAGTACACACTACCTAGGAAGTGTATGCAACCCTAAACTTTTCCTGCCAAGGTTGAGAACACTTGTAAACATGGTTTTCACTTTTTTACTAGTACTACTGAAAAGAAAAAATCAAATACAGCTCCCTGACTTTTGCTTAAAGCACTAACTCTTAGAGTTCTCAGGGGTTGTTAGTTGTTGGCAGGTACCTCAGTGTTAATGTTACTATTTCAGAGATCAGTGTACAAACTGCATATAGAAGGTCTCTATTTCTCGGACTCCGACTTTCATCCTCCTGAGGAAGATACAGTGAATAGTAGAGTCTGTTGATTGGTGATAGTTTGCAGTTACCCAAATCTTCTCCTCTCCTCTAAATATAAATTATACCTCTGAAACCTAACGATACCTATTATCCTGTAGCTCATCTATTAATGCCCCAAGCAATGAAATAACTCATATATCCCCCTCTCAGCTAAAGAAAGCACCTACCTCCTATCATTTTAATCTGCCACATAGAAACTGGAGTTCTGGTTCCTTTTAAAGTGCAATACTAATATCAATAACCACAAATTATTATTAAAAAAATCTAATAACCATGGGTTCCGTACTAGCGTACTGGCAAGCATAAGGCACTACAACACCTTGTATGGGGTAGTAAGTGCTATATAAATGCAATTACAATACAGAACATAACCAACACTAATAATATTACAAAACCATTCAGCTGTTGAGTAGTTGATTGTAGTTTATACAGGCTGCATAAAAATCCCCCTTTATTCCTTGACATTCTTATACTCACATACGAAAACACTGTTATGGGTCATGTCCATCCCCCAGTACTATAGTAGCCCACTGCAAATAAACCACCCATCGCCAACTGCACAGGCGTGGAATACCTGAAGAAATCTGCCACACGCTGCTGGCCAATGGAGTATCTTAATTTAGTCCACCTCTACAGGTCCCGACAAGTCACATACTACAACCCCTTCTTGACATCTCACAATGACAGTGAGAATTGGATGATATAACCAAAGCTCATCCCGGCAGTTCTTGTCACCATTTATCCCAATTACCCATGTCTGCTCTGGACCATAAACATCAAACAAAATATCTCAGAATGGAGAACCCAGTGCAGTAGGCAGCTTAGTGGACTATGAACATACAAAATATATAAAATGACCTGCAGAGCTGCTCAAAGCTGCCAGCTTACTGAAAACCACAAACTGCACGCCTATCTTGCACATTTTTTCATCAATCACACTGCTAAGTGTTGTGTCCCATAACCCATTAAACTCATCTTGGTGGTCATCATGCATGACTTGGAGGCACTTCCCAAACAGGAACCACACAAAGACAGCACAATACCAACAACCTACCCCTCATAGTGTGGTGTGCTACTCATGTAGGCAAGCGCCTCAGCAGCCCACAGAGGTGTGGTAAGCGCTATTTTATTCTTGCAATATCTTACAAATGTGTAAAACACATAGATTTTCATGGGAAACGTTTTGTGCTCTAAACGAATGGGGAAGCAACAACAAAAAAGTTACTCGAATGTGTAAATCACACAAACTGTCAGGTAAACAATTTTGTTCTTTAAATGATGATAGGGGAAGCAACAACAACAAAAATTATCTGAATCCGAGAGCGAACAGTGGAAGGGCACTCGTAAAGACATTAATCAGAACTTGGTCCATGCTTCATTGAAGAGACTAACACATATATAGAGAAAGAGAAACCAGCATAAGCTGACCAAAGAGAAGCAGAGAAATGAGAGTGATGATGAGCCAACCAATGATAAATAAGGGTCGGTGTAAGAAATTGGGTTGTTGGTGAAGCCCTTCTCAAGCAGAAACCATGATTCTTAGAGTGAGGTCACAAGCAAACCCTAAATTAACCTGTCTCAACCCTCGGGTAGCTTGGCACAGAGCGGTCAGAATTAATACTTCAAACAGTAACACAGGGAAAATACACCACAAAAGGAGTCTACATCAGAGGTAGAAAAATAAAGTACTTTTTAAACAATAAAACAAGACCAAAACAACAAAAAGTCAACCAGTAGAACCAGATATATTCATATGAAAGATTTTAGTAGAAAGAACAGCGCCAAAAGGCATAAAGCGACAATTCTGGATATCTAGTCACTCTGGACAGGGCCACAGTCACAAATTCAGGCCGACTGCAATGAAACTCAGGGCCGGCTACAATGTACCCAGTTAGGCCCACTGAACAAAAGTACTTTCAATCCTGGTTTGCAGAGCATTGCTTAGATCCGCATAGAAGATGCATCACACAGCCGAAGTGGCGCGTCTGTTCCGAGATCTGATGAGGCCGTGATGCGAGGCCCTGTTGCTTCATCGACAAAGATACCGCAGTTGAGAATGTGTTGCGCAGTTGGGGCGAAGCGCTGGTTCCCAGGAGCTGGGATGCGGAGTCCGGCGTCCTCCTCGAGGCTGCCGTCGATGAGGGATGCGAGGGCCTGCGCCGAGGATGCGTCGCGCAGTGGCAGTTCCAAAAGGGATGCAGGCTGCGTTGGCGATTCGGGTCTTTGCACCGGGTCCAATCCACACAGCAGCAGAGATGCAACAGTTCTGCTTTGGGTTGCCCAGCAGAGGAGATGTGTTGGTTCCCCTGGGTCCACAGAGGTTGGCAAAGCCCCTTAAACCCACTTCCAAGGATTCAGGACTGGGCTGGCACCTCTTGACAGGGTAGACTCACAGATGACAGAGTCTAGGTGCAGGTGCAAGGTTGTTGGAGCCTTCTGTCCCTGAGGCTCAAGTCAGGGGGCCAACCAACTAGCCTTTGGGGTCACTTTGGCATTCTGGGTTCAAGAAATGCACGTCCAGTCCTACTCACCCAGGCAGGAGGGCTTCAGGTCAGTACAGCAAAGCAGGAGTCCAGCAGAGAGCAGTCCAGCAGATTAACAGTTCATCAGTAGCACAGCAATCCTTCTTCCTGGCAGAGTATCCACAGGTCCAGAAGTGTACTGAAGAGTTGTTGTCTGAGGTCCAATATTTACACCCAGTTGGGCTTTGAAGTCGAGGAGGTTTCCCTTTAAAGTCCCCAGACATCCTGCCTTCTCTGCCCTGGTTCCAGACTACCTACGGGGTATGCAGTCCTTTGTGTAGAGGCAGGGCACAGCCTATTCAGGTGTATGTAGGATTGTGCCCATCCAGGCACACCTAAACTCTCTATTGTGTGTGGCTGTCTAGGAGAAATACACAAAGCTCAACTGCCAGCTACACCCAGTCATGTGACCAAAGACAGGCTATAGGCACTAAATGGCTAAGTCAAGAAAATGTCAACTTTATTGAAAGGGCATTTTCAGAACTGCAATTTAAAATCCGACTTCACCATAAGTTGGGATTTTAAATTGTGGTTCTATGGACACCAAACATGAATTACAGATCCCTTCCCATTTGGAAATCAAACTTACAATGTAATAAGGCAACTCCAATATTACCCTATAGAAGAGATATGCCTTGCAGTAGTGAAAAACTAATTTAAACGTGTTTCGCTACATGGGCATGCAAAACCTAATACATGTCCTGCTTGTTAAGTAACATAAGATCTTGCAAAGGATGTCTCTGGTAAGATCTAAAAACTTCCAATGTATCTAATTTTTGACCTTGTGTAAGCATTTCCTTACTTTTATTGTCCTCCATTTTGTGAATTGCCTTTAAAGTCTCAAATAGGAGGTGTCACTTAAGGAAGACAGAAAGACATGCAGTCTGCATCTCGATTACAACATCACAGGTGCAGCGTGAAAGATTCTATTAATTTTGCACCTTTGTTTCAGTAATGGGTAAATGTGTCTATAAAACCAAAGGACAGTGCATGTAAGAAAAATGATTGCACTCAAATTAAAATACAGTGGATATAATGAAGTTTTGAGCCACAGGGGCAGTCGCCTACAGGTTTCACTCGCAATATGCAATTCAGCAAATTGGATAAACGCAGCAAAAGAAAGTCATCGGCGACGAGACAGACTAGTGTGTTTGTTTCTTCAGAAGTGCCCCAGGATAGATATATGCTAACTAGGCGCTGAAATCCATCCTCCTTATTGCATACTGTTGGAACAAAATTATCTCGACCTGCAGGCATTCCTGCTGTCACTGCGCGCGTGATTGGCTCCTGCGACGCAGCCAAACACGACTGCTTGGGAAACCCTTCATCTCGTCAGGGATAGGTGCAATTTCCCTTTTAATGGCCAGTGCGCGCGGCCTCATCACCCCCCGCCCCATACACGCATTATCTGCTCCACTCTGTAATGAGGAGTTCACCTTATTTGCTAACATTTCTGTTCCGCTATCACCAGCCCTCGCCTAATCCCTCAACACACTAAAAAAAAAAGGGCCGATAAATCTTGGGAAATATTAACATGGCCTTATCACTTAGCTGCAGAAACATAAACCTCGAATCTGTGAATGCGAATGACTTTCCAGTTGCAGGTAACTGGAGTCAATCACAGTATCGTTTTTTGCAGTCCCCGGATCATCAGAACTTCCCATTTGAAAATGCCAGTGTGGAGTGCCCTTGTTGCCTGCTATCTGATTTCGTTTAGATAAAATCAAATTAATGGCATGCCTTCCATTTTTTCCAAAGGTTAGAGCCAGGGAAGGCATGTTACTTTCGATTGCAGAATATATATCAGCAAGCCCTTCAGAACCCCAAGTCAAATGCTTCCATGTGGAAGGTATGAACATGGCTTCGATGTCAAGCTGTTTCCCAAATACGAATTAATGAGAGGCTGGACAGGCTAAATAGTTAATCACTAATTAAGTTTACTGTTCCCCACATCCTGCCTCCATAAAAGTATACAGGTTATTCTCGCACCATCTCCCCAGGTGTAATATCATCAAAGTCTTTATTTTAGTTCTACATTGTATTTCAGGAATTGACCTGTTATGATTACTGGCCCCACTGATGATGCAGGAAGTGACATCAAAATGGAAGCACAGAATGTTGATATAAAAAAAAAAAGCTGCAAGTATAAACAAATAATTGACTTGAAAATGACACATAGGGCAGAGAAAGTGACCCTGCGTGAGGGCTACTCTTCAGTCACTGTGATACAAAACGCCTGTCCATCATTCACTGAGCAAGTAACCGCAGTAGGTGGTGGGGCTGTTGGGCACAGAAGGATCTGTATTTATGCCAAAGATTCAGGCTAGCACATCTAAAAGGTATGAGAGACAGTAATGGTGGCCATTGAATAACGTCCATGGCATCATCGTTCGTTGAATAATAACCATCCCATCTTGATGGCATGATATTACATGATATTGTACGTATCAGTACGATGAAGTGATTTACTTCATGTAATTGTACTTTTGGAATGAGGTATGCATTTTCTGCCCACAACTAATAGACATTGAATGCGTCATTGTGGGGCTGAGTGAGAACCTGTCGGCTTTCGTCTACATTGGACTGATCCGTATTTTGATACACCTGTCGCACAATCTGCCACCCTTTAGCTAGTTCCAAACAGATTGCTTGGCTCACTTCCGCTTTAGGTCTGGGTTTTGAGAGCACAGCTGTCAAAGAGGCCTATTGCTTACACTATTTATAGGCTGTGCATTGGGTCCACACCTGTCGACCAGAGGCGGTCTTCAGCCAGCCTCCTCCAGCCATTGCCTTGAGACTGTCAATCCCATCTTGTCTCAGCTCACCTTTAGTCTCTAACCTAATACTATTGGCTGTTTTGGTGTATCCTCTACCTACCACCACTCAAGTGTCTGCATTAAAAGCCCTCTGTGTCGACTCCTGCTTGCTCTTCTTGTGTGTTTTCTTATAATAACCTAACTCTGCAAGTGTTACTTGCTTGCACACCGATTGCCTTCGCCAATACTTGGTCAGTATTTTCAGAAAACTTTTAAAAAAGATCTTTGAAAGCTTGAACTCTAAGAACAGAATTACGTGGTGATTCTATGATCCGTTTCCTTGAAGGAATACTTGGGGGCAGTTACAATACCCTCCCAAATGAAACTTTAAATGTAATTTTTAAATCTGTAAGGATGGAGGAACTAGGCGACTGACAGCAATGAGAAGTTCATTCTATGCAAGTCTTTAAGTGCAAATACGACTGCCAGTTGTTCTTCAAGGTTTAGCTGTGTTGTCATTTAATTTGGGAAGGACACATTTCTTCATACACCTTGGTAATTTCTTCCAATTGTAAACCCTGTTTTATAAATTAAGGCAAAACAGATTTTCATTCCATTTACAACAAAGATTCAATTTTATCTACTCAAATGTAGCTCTTTCCTCAGACCTGCGGAGAAACTGGTGTAATAGTTTGCTCCATATACACAGTTTTACTGTTGCTTTTTTGCTCACAAATTTACGCTTTAGCCCTTATCCAGGATAGGAGGAAGACAGACAGAATATTTCTGGACGTGGAGGAATTCTGCGTTTCTAGCTATTAGACTTTTGGGTCATGATGCAATACACTTGGCCTTAAGAAGATTTACCTTTTTGTGACAGCTCAATGATGATTAGATGAAACTAGGAGAGGCACTTTCCACTTGACCTGTGCCTCATCTTCGCCATATCGACTCAATATGCCTTCCAACCCTGGAGAGTCCTGGGTGATCACGACAGCTACCTCCTGGTCATTGACTTCTGCTGGGGGGATCAAATTATTATGGTTGGATCCCGTTCGTTTCTCGAGATACCGATTGGAAATTCCTTTCTATCCTAAACAGGGTTACATTGGAGTATATTGTTCTTTGTGAAGGGCCACCGTTTTCTAAACAACGAGCTCTACCAATTCTTGTTGCTACCAACTATTGCAGATTCACCTTTCGCAGTGTACTTTTACACATGATACTTTGTTTGCCCTGAAGAAGTTCCCTATATGGGAATGAAACGCGTTGGCTGGATTGTCTAAATCTAATGAATTTTATAAGAAACATTTTCAAATAAAGAAGTTACTTTTCCATCTACACTGGACTATTGGACTTTTTGAGCTGCGCACCCCCATTTGTCACATGATTCTTTGATCTGGAGCACAGCGACGCCATTCAGCGGCTGGCGTAGGGGTTTTGTGCACAGCGTTTCCACATACAGGAACTGGCACGAGGTGCGGCATAGGAGGTCCGTCGTTGTTGCTTTGGGTTTCTAATTTTTTTAATGCCCTGCAGCCAAAACTGCTGAACAGAATTGCACCAAATTTGGCAGAAAGCCAGATCTTGGTGCCCAAAGCGTGCTTTTTGCGACTTGGAGTAAATCAGTTCAGTAGTTCGCGGGACTCTTGCGAGCACAGCTAAAAAAAAAAGAGCATTTTAATTGACTAAGAGTTTCTTTTTCGTGCGCGACACCTCGCTCTCGTGGGAATGAGCACTCTTTTTTTTTTTTTTTTTTTGGAAAACCTTTATTGATATTTCAATCAATTACACGTATGGGCCTACAACCCCCGGGGCCGGCCGCTAAACAGTCAGAATAACAGAAAGCAATTTTATCACAGTCAGCACCTCGGGGAGCAGAATCTCCACGCTAACATACTCTCAGTCTCTGAACGGCCCAAGTAGGAGACCAGGATAATAAAGGTTTACATTTTATAATAGAGGAGGATGGAAGGATCAGGTGCCAAACAGTTTCCCAGCAGCGAAAAATGGCAGGCAGAATGATGAACGTAAACAATAAACAGTAGTCTATCTAAGCAATGGCGCTGAAACAGGAAGTTCAGGATGTGGAGGAATATCACGGCCACTTGCGCCCGCAACCCCCTGCCCTAAGACCCAAGAAACACCACGGAAATTATGGCACACAGGAAACAGCAGCGATTATCAACTAAGGAGTTCTACCATGCTGATCCCAGAAAAAGACAAAGAAGAATAAAAGAAGAAAAGGAGGCCATGGAAAAAAAGGGGTTAAAGACTAAAGAATCCCCTCCCCCAACCCCCCACCCTGCACCTCTGCAGATGAGTACGGCCCCCCCCCCCCCAGCAGTGTGCCTGTCGCCCCGGAGTCAGACCCGAAATATAGAAGAAACAGAGAAAAAGGAGTAGGAAAAGAACCCCCACCGGACGGGGGAGTAGAGAGAGTATTAATAAACTGGAGGAGGGCCTGCAAAACATGCCCCCGGCTTCTCCCTCCCGCCCCATATATTTTCCCGCAAAGCATACAATAAACAACACAGGATCGACCCTGTCAAAGAAAAGTAAGGAGCATTACGCACTTAGTACACTAACAGTTCTGCCGTGAGAGCACGCAAACCCCGAGCCCGCCCGCCTATTAGATGACCACGTCTGAAGGATCATCCTTATCCTTGGCCACTCTTTGCAAATCTACCCATGCATACCCATCGACCCAGTGCCAAGTCCAATGTTACAAGGAAGAGGAGCGTCCAATAAAGGTCAGGAAGCGACACACACAGGTAGGGTAGAAGGCTCTGAAGATCGACACAGTCAGCTCTATGAAGGGTCGTCTTTCCCAGTGCTGCCCCAGGATTTACACTGCACACCAGGTCCAGGAAGGCGGAATAAGCCAGAGCAGGCGACCGTTGCTTGGATATTGCCTGAGTCGCCGGAAGCCGGGCACAGGACAAGGCCACCACCCCCCACTCAGGTCCAAAACCTCCGGAACAGTCCAGGTCCACAGCCAGCTGAGCGCACGTTAGCATACTGTCCGGAGTGTCCAGTTGTGCACTATTCACAGGGGCGGCCACGACACTGTCCTCCCGCGTGCAGCGCAGGAAGTCCCAGCGCACCTGGGGACAGGCAGGCCGCAACTGCTCCGACGCTGTTATCACTCCATCGAGCTTATTCCCCAACACCCAGGCGCCGTGGACCAAGGTGGAATGAAGGGCACCGAGAGCTTCGAAAAGGTCACCGTACCCCAATACAGCTCCCGGCGCTCGCTCCGCTACGCTCCTCAGAGTCGCACCCTCCCAAGCTTGCTGCGACCCAGTGCACAGGATGGTGGACCTCATCCTTCCAAAATGGCCGCTGGGTAGGTCCAACCCAGTTTGGGACCGGGACTCAGGCACGAGCGCCTCGGGTTCCATGTCACTGGGAACAGGGTTCCGGGGGCAGGCAAATAATGTGTCCGGTGTGTGGTCACGGGCCACAGTCAGCCCCACCACGGACCAGCGCCCGCAAAAATCCGGGAGCAGCCCGCAGGAATCGGGGCGAGTTACGGGCGGCGTCCGGGCAGCTCACCAGCGAAGGCTGAGGCAATCACCGGAGAGTCTTGGAGTTGCCACCTCGGGCATGCACTCGTTCCGCCACGCTTAGTGGTAGGAGCGACCACGGCGAAATGTAGGCCGATATTCGCACCGCTCCGGTAGTCCGACTCCACCCAGTCACCAATGGCCGCTGTTGTTGAACTGCCGCCCGGCCATGGTGTCCACTCGAGGTCCCGGTTCCAGGGTTGCACAGGCCGCAAACTTCAGACGGACATTTCTCCGGCGGTACCGCTGCCAGAAACTTCGGGGTCACACTATCGGTTGCCGCTCTCGTTCACCAACACGGGCAGATAGCGCAGGCTAAGGATCTCATGCAGGATATCTGTGCGGGGTGCGGAGGTTCACGGAGCCGGGAGCCTACGCAGCTGTCCCGGTCGCCATCTTGGCTCCTCCCCCCGGAATGAGCACTCTTGATTGGCTGGCTGCAACAATGAAATGTTGTGGCCGTCATTACAGGACTTGGGAGTTAGCCCTGCTGTCCTGAAAATGTTTTAAGAAAAGTAATATAAGGGTGCAGGGTAGGGATACCCTGCCCCGCTAGCCCTTGTTGGGGTGGGGCCCCAAAGGGACCCCCAGGGCCAACATTATTTCTTACATTTATTTTGCTGTGATACCGTTTTATTCCCTCTGGACTGCAACAAAAATAAATGGCAGCCGCCATGGTTAATTTCAATTAATATGACACCATTCCAGTGTAGGCCATGGCCCAGTGGCCAATATATATCAATATTTGTGGAAGGACGGTTGTGGGGCTCACCTCCCCGAGCCAATTTTGGCCCCGGGCACCATACCTCTGGGTTCCACCATGTCATTCAAAGGATAGGAGAGCGTGGGCCCCCTACCTGGGACCCCTTCCACCTGGGCAGACTTTTTTTAATTGGGTAGGGGGAGCGAGGCCCCGGGTTTCCGTCCACCAGAGCTGCCAGATATATTTAAAGGGAAGGGAAGTACGCAGCCCTCCTTCTCTGAGCCTGCTCAGGCCTCAGTGACCCCATTCCCCAGGACTGAATACATATATTCAATGGGGAGGTAGGTGCTGTCCCCTCCCAGATCCTCCAAATGCCCAGGGACCCCATTCACTTGGGCCAGCTCCCGTTATGGGTCCCGGGGAGCTCGCTTCCAGTGCAAAATTTCCCTGCCTGCAAGATGTGGGCAGGGGAAAAATGTGAACGTCCACCTGCGGGACATGCAAAAATGATCTCACCTGGCGCAAGCTCACATTTTTTCTCTGCTCTCATATTGACTGGCAGAGAAACAGAGATTGCTCCCATTCGGTGGGACCATGGTAAAATACCTGCCCCCACCAGGCGGAGCCAAAGCCGGCTGCTGCTTCAGCCAGGATGGGTGCATGCAGGGGTTGGGTGGGGCTGCAGGGACCCTGGGGCTCTCCCCATGGCCCACAACATTCTTTGTTGTGGGTGCCCCATGTAGGCACCCACATTAGGCCCTGGGGATTCGGTCCCCAGGACGCATAAAGGCTCGGCGACAGAGGATGTGCACCCACCTCCCCTTAAAAAAAGGCAGCTCAGATGATGGGCTCTCTGGTGCCTGCAAAAGCTTAGGGAGGGGGCTGCGCACCTCTCTCTCCTTAAAAAAAATGAAACGGCCCCAGGTGATGAGGTCTGTGGTGCATGTAAACTCTGGGTAAGTGGGACTGTGCATTTTATAATAGCTGGTAGAAGACTCTTGTGGAGGTTCTGGAAAGTTGGAATAATGTGACTGTATTGACACTGAGCAGTGATTAGGCCGGTGGCAGCATCAAATACAGCCTTCAGGCGAGGAGGTATATTTACTGGGTTCCTGAAGGGGTGAGTTGAGAAAAGGGATCTTTTGTTACGAAACCATCTGGGATTTACAAGAAATGTTTGACGTAGACTCAGTTCAGCTTTGCATATGTGTTGAGATTTGTGGAGAATCTATATTTGTTGTTGAGACATTTTTCAACGTGGAACTAGGGTATGCTGCCACTTACAATAATAAACTTGTTTTTGGTGATGTTACTCCTCTGCTGTACATCAGGCATCTATGAGCCGCTGATGTCCAGTTACTAATGTAATCTGTGTGTCTGGATGACAAATACCTTGAAGCTTTATTTGTGTTGTCCGTCCATCAATTGTGTGTCTTTGGCTTTCTCGCCCTAAGTGCCCCAGGTATGGCCAGACGTGGGTCTCGGGCTCACTGTGCCACTGGAATCAAGCTATCCTGGCTGAAGAGGGGTGAGGATGCTTGTTTCCGGTCCAGGGAGGACCTGGCTTGGCAGTTCGGACTGGACTGTTCCCATGAGGCACAGAGTCACGACTGATTTGCATATGGCCAGGTCTAAACTGGGGTGGCATGGTGAGCAAAAGAATGATGGATTTAACTCAGATCTCTTGACTGGGGATGAATGTTTTGATTTGTTCTGCATTCCGTCCATCAATTGTGTGTCTTTTGCTTATTTGTGTTGTTGGCATACTGTTGAAGTTGTAATGCTGCATTTAGTTAGTGAGTCCTCAGGGATTTACGTTAAAATGAAAGATGTTTGGAGTAGGAATGGGACCTTTTGGGATCTCGTTTTTAAAAAAATGGAGGAGGATACCCAGATGAGGATACCTGATTTATTGGCCTGAAGCATAAAGGTGGAAGGGTAATGTCCTGTATGTTGAGTGGGATGCAAGGGCACCTTTATAGAAACGGAAGATCGTTGGATCAAGAAGGAACATTTAGGATCTTCGCCTCATATGTAGCAGGGAGATGTCACAGAGAAGCTTGATCTATTGATGTGCAGGAGGAAGTGGAGCTTAAAGTGGTATTGAAGTTGGACCCCTAAAGCTCTCTTCTGGATTTTCCTTTTGAAAAGTATGTTTATTACCGTTTCCATACATTAACAAAAAAATATGTACAGGAAACCAAGCGACAGGGGAAAGGGGAGCACTTTGAGGGAAAAATAGCTATAGAAATCAGTTTTAATATGCACTTCACGGATGTGCAGAATAAATAGTGATGATTTCAGGCTTTAGAAGGTATAAACCACTAACTCAGCTTTAGACATCGGGCGAGAGACAGCAAGCAAAGATAGAATACTAAACATGGTGATTGTTAGACCTGGCATCTTTTGGCGTGGTTTCCCCTGGCTTTTTGCCTTCTGACCCCTTGTTTTTTACTGTGCTGAACTCAGTTTTTGCTGGCTTTAAGACTATGTGCACTTTTTCACTGCTGACCAGTGCTAAAGTGCATGTGCTCTGTATCTAAAATGTAATGGCATTTGGTTTATCCATGATTGGCATATTTGATTTACTGATAAGTCCCTAGTACAGTGCACTACACGTACCCAGGGCCTGTAAATCAAATGCTACTTGTGGGCATGCAGCACTGATTATACCTCCCACATGATTAGCCTTTAAAGCGCGTCTCAGACCTGTAGCTGCAGAGCCTGTGTGTGCAGTTTTAAACTGCCATTTCGACCTGGCAAGTTCACCTAATTGCTAGGCTCAAAACTTCCTTTTTATTACATATAAGTCACTCCTAAGGTTGACCCTAGGTAGCCCCGTGGGCAGGGTGCAGTGTAGGGCAGATACTTTTGAGTTTTACATGTCCTGGTAGTGACAAAATGCAAAATTCATTTTTCACTATAGCAAGGTTAGCATTAGAGCTGCCTTATAACACTTTACAAGTGTAACTTCCAATTGGGAAAAGATAGGAAGAGTAAGTTTGGTGTCTCTAGACTCACAATTTAAAAACACATATTTTAGTAAAGTTGGTTTTTAAATGCTCCCCACACCACCCCAGTTTGGACCCAAATCAGGTCCAAATCAGTCGTGAACCTGCTTCCCATGGGAACTGTGTGTAGGGAAGATTGTGCATTTTTCCTACCCGGGGCTCTCTTGGCAAGGGGCGTACCAGGCATAGGGCATTTCCCTGGGAGGCTGGAAGGGTGTGGCCCGGTACTGCAGCGGTGGGGGCCGGTTTTGTTACTGGGGGCCATTTTTGTAGAGGTGCTGTAAGATCGGCCCCCAGTAACAAAACAAGCGAACGTTTCCAGCCGCCCGGGGCCTGGCAGTGCTTCCCTAGGGTCTGGTCCGAGCAAATTGTCAGGGCTGCTTTAGGTTCCCAGTTCGGCCCTACTGTTGGCTTAGTGAAAACGAGTGGTTGTTTCTCTGCCCAAAATAAGGCTGGGGGAGCACCACTGCCACCTGGCGGTTATCTGGTGAAAGGTTTACGTCATCACAGTCAGCTGATGCTCCGCTGGTGTAAATCCAGTGCTTCCTCTGAACCTAAACAGAGCAGAGGAACCACAAGTGTGGTGGGGACGGGAGCACCACTGATTTACTGCTTTTCTCCTGCTGTGCCAAACTCTAAAGGGCCCCTTGAGACGCAGAACAAAGGGTTGCAGGAAGAGCAAGGAGCACTGTAGATCAGGTCCACCGGCGTAACAAAATGAATGAATATAAGCTTTGTAAAGCGCGAACTTAGCCCAGGGGCATCAAGGCGCTGCGGAGAGAGATCAGAGATGTCCATAGTTGTCCGGGCTTACAGGTTAGGACAGGTAAAAAGCCAGTTGATGGCTCCCCCCCCCCCCCCCCTCAGCAAACTACATTAACCCCTTCGCCGCGGCAGGAAGTCCGCCGCGGCGCTGGGGGGGTTTGGGGGCAGGTGCGGTGACGCTGTGCTCGTGACGGAACCACTCCGTCACGAGCCACGGTTGAGCTGTGCTCATGACGGAGTGGTTCCGTCACGTCTCCGCCCACTGCGCTAATCGCCCGCACAGGTGGGGAATTAGCGCCGCGTGGGCGGAGCGGCCGCCAACGGCCGCAGCATGACGGAACCACTCCGTCATGAGCACACAGCACCCGTGGCTCATGACGGAGTGGTTCCGTCATGAGCAGGGAAGGGGTTAAGGGGCCTACTCCAAACTCACTCAGGAGCTCTCAGGCCAGGGTACTGTGCTGAGGGGACCCGTGTGGGCCTTTGTTACGCCACTGATCAGGTCAAGGGGGTAAGAGCGGTGCATCAGACAGAGCATACGAGAGATAGTGTGGGTTTCAAAACTCACATTCTTTTGGATATCTACAGGAAACACATTTAAGGCACATATTTAATAAACCTGCCCCCTGGTGAGCGTGCTTACTTTCATGAATCACGGTCATCTGAGTAACCATAAATGGTGTCATTAAAGCTCTTTGAAACGGATGTAAGACACCGCACTAAGCGCTATATAGGGCAGCTGAATCTTGGGAGGGAGGGGTGGGGGGGGAAGCAGGCCACTGACAACCGGCTTTGTGTGAAAAAGGCCGCTTTATTGGAACAGGTGCACATTACAATTTTAAAACCTTGGCAAACAGCCTTCCAAAACTAAACCTCACTAAATACAACATATACCTAACCCCACCCCCCTCCCCTAAATTTTCTTCAAACCCGCCCCCGCCCGTACATTACATCAATATCAACATTACATTCCTGTATAACCCATCAACAATCTCTAAATCCAAACCTTCCGATAACCAAACTCCCCTGCCTGCCCCTTTACAGCTATCGATCAACCAAACTGTGGAACCGAGCTAAACTTACCCAACCTATCCTTTCCCTGCCGATAACCCAACTCAACAAATAAATCAACCAACCTCCGGCAAAAATGTCAAAATTCGCATAACCCCCGCACTGCACCTGCTCCAAGCGACAAATACATAGTATAAAACAAACCCTTGCACACCTGTCCCAAACAAAACCACCTGAAAACTCTGAAAGAAAACAAAAAGAAAATAGAAACTACAAAAAGTAGACACCGAATAGAAAAATTGTGTTTTTTGTGGGAGGGCGGGAGGGGGACAAAAAACACCCAGCTAAATCCCAGCCACCAGGTCACCACTAACTAAAATGGTGGCTGGGGAAAGGCGCCAAACTCCTTTATAAATTGGGCTATATTTGGGCTATATTTAGGCTACCAAAAAGTAGCCCAAACGCAAAATGGCCGGCGCAAGGCCAGCCACGCCCCCCCACACACCCCCTCCCAAACCGCCCGGGGGGGGGAACTCCCTGCGGTCGTCTACCCCCCCCAAGCCCCCCTTGGGAGGGAGGGGTGGGGGGGGAAGCAGGCCACTGACAACCGGCTTTGTGTGAAAAAGGCCGCTTTATTGGAACAGGTGCACATTACAATTTTAAAACCTTGGCAAACAGCCTTCCAAAACTAAACCTCACTAAATACAACATATACCTAACCCCACCCCCCTCCCCTAAATTTTCTTCAAACCCGCCCCCGCCCGTACATTACATCAATATCAACATTACATTCCTGTATAACCCATCAACAATCTCTAAATCCAAACCTTCCGATAACCAAACTCCCCTGCCTGCCCCTTTACAGCTATCGATCAACCAAACTGTGGAACCGAGCTAAACTTACCCAACCTATCCTTTCCCTGCCGATAACCCAACTCAACAAATAAATCAACCAACCTCCGGCAAAAATGTCAAAATTCGCATAACCCCCGCCACCCAGAAAGACGGGGTGGTATATCCCCTAACCACCCCATCTTTCTGCCCCCCAACAAAGAAAACTTTTAGACCCCTAAAACCATGACTCTGCACGTGCACGCACCAAGACAGAACCTCCCTAATTGCAAGCAAATAAAGGTCCATGCCCAACCTAGACAAATGTACACCATCACCCCCCAAAAAACTCCACCGCCTGAAAACGAATATCCCTGTGAGTCACTCTCCCACCACCCAGATTGCGGCAAAATCTGGAAATCTCTGCCTACAACTTCTTCCGAGACCTGTCAATGGCTCCGGGGTTCGACGCCCCACTCCAAACCCTCCGCGGGACCAATTCCGTCCAACGTACAAGACAGCCCGACCAATGCTCCTACAGCAGAACCAAATCCCTCTGCATTGCCCGCAACAAGACCACCCCTTAACACCACAAATATCATTCTCGCCCCAGTGTATCCACAGAATATCCGAACATTGACCTCTCACCATGGCATTGTTCAAACACGGGCAAAACTCCCTCCAAAGCATTCCCCCTTTACCTTTCCCTCTCATCCTGAAAAAGCGCTCATTAAATCCCAACATTCCCCCAAAATAACTTTTGCACGCTTGTACATGTGCCCATTTGATGAAGGAATGCCCCACTGTCCACACCGTCAATTCCCTCGCGTGGGGCCCAGCCACAGAACCTGAAAAGAGAAACAAGAATGAGACTCACAAAAAAGGGGGGTTGGCGCATGCTCTTCCGCTGCCTTAGCTCTCACATATTTATGGAAACAGTCTGATGACCAACGCCCTAGCCGCATGGCGTCACCCTGGGACCCACCCCGGATATGTGCTGCAGATGCCGCCCTGATTCTAAAAGAATGAATCCCAAAACGAGCCCCATCCAAACCAATCCTCAGCAATCCTTTGCGAAAAACCATACGCAGCTGATAATTCGTGACACGAGCTATTCATATGCTTGAAAACCAGATCCCTCCCATCCCCCCCCACCGCTAGGAACTTCCATTGCTTTGCCAAACGCAGCGGACAAGTACAACTGGGGGTTCCTGCCTCTAACCACACCCCCTTACCAACACCCCACTGATCCGTTTTTGCACCGGACAACCAAAATGTTCAAACCTGTGTCCATAAAGAACACCTCCTGCCAACAAAGCCCCGCTTTACTTGGGTCCCAAGGAGCTCTAGAACCCGGAAAGGCCCAAAAACATGAAAACCATAAAGGTAGCAAACACGATGCCTCAAAATCATCCCTGCGGACTACAGGCAAAACTTCCAACAAACATATTAACGTCTGCCAAGAACTAGGAGAACGAGACATACGAGCCCCTCCCGGCTCCCTAGCCCAGCCCTCAAGCATCTTCCTTCCTAATTCCCCAGCAGAAAAGGAATATCCCCAAAACAACTTACCCATAAAGGAAATACCCGCCAACTTCCCCGCAATAGTAAATCTAGACCAACCTTTCTAAATGAGGTCCAAGATAAACTGCACAACATCTTCTGAACTGCACCAAAAATCCCCCCTCTTATAAGCTCCCGATGCCAAAAATTCCCACCACGCCAAAGAATAAGCAACACGAGTGGAAACAGACAGAGAACCTACCACCAGTTGAAATACCCTGCGTTGCTGACATGCCAAAGGTGCTCCTGCGTCGGGGTCGGTGACTTGTCCGCCCCCTCAGCCAGCCCATGGAATTTCCCCCACTGTGAACGCGACAAAATATCCACACTGTCATTGTCCATACCTGGTACGTGCAAAGCCCCGTATGAAATGTCGTAGCACAAACGGCCCAGCACAAACACTCTCAGCAATTTCAAAATCTGCTCATCCCTTGCTGACTGCCTGTTGACTATATGCCCCACTGCCATATGGTCTACACGGAAAAGCACCTTCTCGTGCTCCAGCTCTGCGCCCCCAAATGGTCAATGCCACCAAGAGCGGAAAAAGCTCCAAAAAAGTAATGCTCCGCCCTCCATTCTTCCAATTCTGCGGCCACTTCTCTGCACACCACCGCCCTAGCCAATAAATACCAAAACCAACCCTGCCTGCCGCATCCGAAAACTTTTGCACATCCCACCGTACACCCTCGTCCCTAGCCAGTGATACTCCGTTAAGGGAGTGCAAGAAAACAGACCACCTGCGCAGGTCCTACTTCACCCCTGCTGACAAGCGCACGTGATGGTGAGGCAAATGCTGACCCGCCAAAGCCCGGCCCAGGAGCCTGCAGAACATCCTACCTGCCCCGACCACCCTACAGGCAAAATTCAGATGACCTAACCACACTTGAATGTCTTGCACTGTCACTTTCCGCTTAGATAACATCCCGACCAATAAAGCCAACATTCTGCATTTTCCATCCTCAGGCAGACTGGCCTGCATTGCCATTGAGTCAAGCTCAATTCCCAAAAAAGGATATAACAGTATCGGGCCCTCTTGTCTTTTCCGGTGCTAGCGGCACCCCAGGCTCTTTCATAAGCTCATGAAAAGTGTCCAGCGCATGCTGGCACTCCGAGGAGCCCGGGAAACCCACAAAAAGAAATCATCCAAGTAGTGCCCATTGGTAAAGCCTTGTCCACATACCATTTGCCTTCAAAATGCATCCCCAGCAAATGCCCATCATCCGGATGAACCGGGAGCAGCTTAAAAGCCGACTTGATATCACACTTTTGCCATGCCTGCAGCTGCGCCCGCGGTCACTACAAGTGACATGGGTACATCAACTGAGGAATATGACACGATGCAGCACCGTCATCAATGAAATCGTTGACTGATGACCCTTCAGGCCATGACAAATGTATCAGCCGAAAATGCCCTTCCTCCTTTTTAGGCACCACACCAATATGTGAAATGATTAAATTGCGAACTGGCCACACATCAAAAGGGGGCCTGCCATCCTCCCCTCCCGCACTTCCTCATTCGATTTCTCACGCACAACCAATTCATGCTCTGATGCAGATTTCAAATTATCCGCCAACTTCCAGAGCGGAGGCCCGTGGTACCCCAAATGAAAACCCCCACCGAGAACATCCAAAGCGTCTGTCTTGCCTCCACATTCCCGTAACTGCTGCCCTTGCTGTCCGCCGGACGGTCTGATGCCCCAACAGTTACGAGAGGATATCTTTCCTGCCCTAGAGCACTCGTGTCGGTATTTGCAAAACTCCCGTGTGCATAAACCCTTATGAAAATCCCAACATGCCCCAAATCCAGTTTGTGACGCGGCTGAGCCTCCCTCCCCACCCTGGGTGGGCTTTCCCTGAAAGGGCCGATAAACTAGAGGCAGCCCACTAGCTGTAAAGAAGGTCTTACCCCCTGGCGCCGCCCCCATGGTATGTTGCCACAAATCCTTATCCAACTCACCCCATTTTGCCTCTGAGTCCCAAGCCATCTGAGCCCTGAACTCTCCGGCATACTGTGCCCATGCAAGACACTACCTGTAATGTGGGCCTTCCATAAAACATCCATATACTTAAATATAGCCACGCAGCGCCCAGGGAACTTCTCGCAGTAAACACTGGTAGAAAAGAAAATTGCCGCTGTCCAATTCTCAAGTGCCAACGGTACTTTAGGGCGCTCGGCCAATTCACATTCCTCATCTTTAGGGCCCTCTTAAATCTCACCTCCCTGTGCAGACGCTTCAAAATCTCAACATATTCCCCTTTCCATATGCGCCCCTTCGTTGCGAGCCTTAGGTGTGCGCCTAAGGGCTTAGTCACCCCCATATAAAGGAGCTTTTTTTTTTTTTTTTTTTTTTATTGTCAATTCTTTACTTACCAACGGCTCCTTGCCACCCACAGCCACTGTGTTAGACCCACTCTCCACTTTAGCGTCCCAAAAACACTCCCCCATCCTCTGTGCCTACTCCCGTGTCCCTTACGTACCTACCCTTATGTAATCCCCCTTCCGTCCCGCCCCCACTCCCCCCCCCGACCCCACAGACACCATAATAGGTTTGGCCCGTGTTAATACGCTCTCACCTGGCTCTAAAGAGGACGCTCGGACCGACTCCGATCTCCGCGCCGGTCTCTCATAAGATTCCCTTCCAGGAAGAGCCCTCGCCGATGGGCCGCGCTTTCCTTTGCCTGTCACCACCACCGGCTGCTTTAGGGGTACCGCTCCCTTGGAATCCTGCAAACAAACTACAAGAAACATGAGAGGGCCCCCCCCCCTCCTCATAATCCCGCACTTCCCCTTCCTCAGGGGTATCCTCATCATCATCAAGCAAGAGTGGCTCTTCCACCTGCAACACCTCATCAAAATCCACCGTGCGGGCCTTACCAGACCCCACATGACCCGTATGACCACTTTGCGGGGGAGCCGACTGTACACGCCGGTCCTCCCCCCTCCGATGACTGGCATCACAAACCATTATATCTCAAAAAGCTGTCCACTTTGACTGTAGTGACGTTGGGGCCAGCGAGGTCGCGCCGGACCTTCGTGCGCTAGCCGCGACGGGATCCACCGTGCGGGCCTTACCAGACCCCACATGACCTGTATGACCACTTTACGGGGGAGCCGACTGTACACGCCGGTCCTCCCCCCTCCGATGACTGGCATCACAAACCATTATATCTCAAAAAGCTGTCCACCTTGACTGTAGTGACGTTGGGGCCAGCGAGGTCGCGCCGGACCTTCGTGCGCTAGCCGCGACGGGATCCACCGCTGGTACGGATGTGCCGCGCCAGGCCTCACCCTCCCTTCTCCTCGGCGCAAATGGGCCGCACCTCGCCCTACCGAGTCTGCTGCGCTGCTATGCTTTTTGTCCTGTAAAGAAAATAGTGGACTGGTGTGCTGGGGCCCTGCGAGCTAACCAAACCACTTGCCCTACGACCACTCGGAAAAACCTCCCTATTCTGCCAACTTCCAGAACCCCCTGCGTAAAACACACCGCCCGAACACGGCGAAGCCCCACCTTCCTCATCCCCACTCCAAACTAAACATCGCCCGCACCACCCCCGACGCAGAGCCCATGTCCTTCGGAACCCCACGAACCCGCGAGCCTCCTACCCCAACGCGATCCTGACCTCTAACACCAACCCCTGCCCGCACCCCTATATCCAAACCCTCGCCGCGCCCCTGAACGTGAGAAAAGCCCCATGCCACCTCCCCGCCAAGGCTCCGAACACCTACAGACCAAAAATGAAAATATGTCCAACCTTGCCAAGCCCTGTCCCCCCCAGCCGGCTCCAACTCGCCAAAACCACACCCTCACCCCCACTACCGCCCCCACCTGCCCCTGCCCGACCCTCCCCAAATACCGTAGAATGCAAACCCCCCCCCCACCCAAAGGCACCGAAACCTTAGATCCCCCGAGTTCCCTGGAAGAAAGTAAAACCTGCTGAGAACCCAACCCCCCTACCTGAGCCCACTCCCCCCCGCCCAAAGAGCTCGCTCCCCCAGGCCCCAACCCTCCCCTCATAGATAGAGGGGAAGAAAACAATAAAGGACTCTCACAGCCCACCCCCCCCTCCTCACCAGCTCTGTCAGCCATGCCTAAAACCCCAAAATCCTGCTCCTCTCCCAAGTGCCCTGAGAAAATCCCCTGCACCAGACCAATACTGGACAGCTGGCGTCTTACACCCCCCACGCGGCCGGTCCTGCCACCTGCCTCACTAAAACAAACGCGCGAGGGGAAACTTCCCCCCGCTCCACAAAACTGCTGTCATGACACGCTCCACTGGCACCCTGCATCGTGACACCTCCCGCCTCCTTTTTAACGCGCAGAGGAGCCTCCGTGTAGTAAGCGTCTTCCAGAAGTAAGGCAACCACATACAATATAAAGGAATTACATTAAGTACACACTTACTACACTCCGGCAAAGAAACGAAACGCCTCTTTGACACACGCCCTCCCCCGCGCCTGCCTCTCGCCGCGGGAGAGGAATACAATCGCACCGCTGAAGCCGGCTCAGACGCCACCACTCCTCACCGCGCCAGACCTCCCGACCCTCCCCTCTCACTCCTCCCACCTCAACCACCGTCGCCCGCAACCGTGGCTGCATTACAAAGGCTGGAGCCGCCTTTTTAACGCTGGCGGCCCCTCTCACTCACCGGGACAAAAAACACCCAGCTAAATCCCAGCCACCAGGTCACCACTAACTAAAATGGTGGCTGGGGAAAGGCGCCAAACTCCTTTATAAATTGGGCTATATTTGGGCTATATTTAGGCTACCAAAAAGTAGCCCAAACGCAAAATGGCCGGCGCAAGGCCAGGCACGCCCCCCCACACACCCCCTCCCAAACCGCCCGGGGGGGGGAACTCCCTGCGGTCGTCTACCCCCCCCAAGCCCCCCTTGTTGCACCGTTATTTTCTTTGAAATTACAGGATTGACGAAGGACATTAGAAGCCGCTCATACCCTGCAAAGTCACGAATTAAAAAAGCGACTATGAAATATTGCATTTTCGGACACAATATGCAGCGGGAATCTTAGATTTCTCTTATTGTATGCTGTGCTTGGAAGGGACCGACAACAGGCACGTGCTGGCTAAGTAACGCGCTACCCAGCTCTGCTGAAACCGTTCCTGCCAGTGTGCGCGAGCATCCAAGTTTGGTTTCCCTTCAAACGGTCCTTTGTGTTCCTAGAGCCCAGCAGCAGACGGGCGTCGGAGGCGCGTGTGCACGGCTGCAGCTCAGAGCATGTCGAGTCGAGCCTCTGCAACCTCTACAGCTTTGTGCTACACAGAGACTTTGAAATTTGCCTGATCTCGGTGGCTCAATTAGAGCTCAGTCTTTTTGTTCAAATATCACACACTGAGGAACAGATGGCTGCCTTATAAGCAGCGGCTACATCAGGTTAGACGTTTTTTTTCACTGCAGTGATTTAGTAAATCTGTTTATCCTCCAATATGCTAACTGAAAATCTAACAAATATTTGGGAGTTTATGTTTTGGCACTCCATACGAGATTTATCCGACAAACAATTATTTTGACTAATTGAGTCTTGGTGAAGGAACACTTTGTTCTTCCCTTTGTGTACCAGCCTGCTAACTGGAAGATGTTTGTCCATCTCAATGTTTTACTCGTAGGAAAAGCAATGGACTGTAAAAAAACAAGGGGGGGGGGGGGGCTGCTTGCAGAATACGAGGAGGGGTCTCCGAATCTCCCATGTCTCACGGATATCTATTGGTCTTGGGCATAATGGGGCACCCCTGAAGACTTAAGGTGGCCCCTGGATGGCTGCCCTGAGGAAGAGTTACAGACACAGAACCGGCCCATGTAGATTTTTACATGGTTAGATGTGCTCAGTGAGATCTGAAATAGAGCTCCCAGGAACCCTTATTCAGCTGCGGTCCGTGTTGGTAACAGCGGTGGGGCGGCGAGGCCGAGTAAGGGGGGGATGCTGAAGGGAAAATTAAAAAAATAATTAATTTTCCCTCTGCATCGTCCCTCGAAACCCCCCCTTACCTAGCCCCACCGCCCCACCGCTGTTAGCTGCGCGGACCGCAGCTGCCCTTATTAGCGTTAGCATCGGATCATATCACTACTTAAAAGCTTACATTTAAAGTTTTTTTTTTTATTTAATAAACAAAATAAACAGCTTCAAGGAAGAGTCCATGATATCCGTCATATAGTAACTCAGCAACAAAAAAGATGATCTTGTGAGAAACCCTTTCAGAGGGCCACGGGGCACGCATGAGCTGCAGAGCCCGACCGTGGGGGTTGAGGCCTTTTGCTCCTGATGTCCCAGGGCCCAGCTTACTATGGCTCCTGAGCAACTGGACCAAGTACCCCTTCTGCACTAGACTCTCAGGGTAGCATGGCGCGTGCAGTATCCCAAGCCGTTGGAGGAGGAGGGAGACGGGGGCATGAAAGGTGCTCACACCTCAAAATGTACACAGCAGCAATAAATCATAATCCAGCCAAATACTCACTTTTATTTCTACCGCTAACCACACAAAGGAAAAATATGACATTCATTAACAATTACACAGTCTTCCACTGAGGTCTGTGCGCTAGTGTTTCTTTGGAGGTTCCCTTTCCCACTCACTGCTCGTGTTAGCAATAGTGGTTATTCCCCATTCACTAATGGTAACATCTAGGCAATGTCCAACTAGTAGCCTGAATCTCAAAAGTCTACTGTGACTCTGCTTAAAGTCAGTAGTGCTACAGTGGTAATTTAGCAGCAAGTTTCCCCAGGGCTGACAGGCCTGAAACTATTCATATCGCACAGTCAGGTGCCTGAATGCTCCCTGTCTGCGCTTGCGGTGGCTGCAGCAGAGTTCAAGTGAGTCTGCCGCATTTGGTCCAGGTGGCTGCTCTCAACGGGTGCAGAGTCTCTCACTGAATGTTCCTTCTGTTCTACATTTCATCTCTCTTACCATGGCAGCCACCCAGGAATCCTAGGTAAAATGACGTAATGTGCTCGTCATCACACACCAGTCCTCAGTGTCTGCTCCGATCTGCAGCCCTTTACTTCCTAGCCAACAGGATAGCATCATTTTTGTCACCAAGCACTCAGTAAATTTTCAGAGCATGCTCAGAATGGCCACCCATCACCTTATCCTCGGGGAAATTTCTGATTTGCAGCATATCAATAATTATTCTCAAATATATTTTGCGATTTACAATAAATAAATATTTAGTAAACCTGAGGGCATGCTCAGAAATGTCACATTTCAGAAATCCAGTTCTGGAGATCTTAAGACAGTCAGAAGTTCCTGAACCTCGACTATGTCAAATAGGCCTTTTGCCTTTGGTGGCCTTCATACCATCGACTCTCAAACGTATCCCAAGTACTTCTTTAAGCGCTTCGCTTTCAGGCAACGGCGGCTCTTCCGCTATGGCAGAGGACCATCACCCCACCGGCCACCAGCCAGAAATGAAAAACAAAACGATAATAAGCTCTTGCTTATTATCGTTTTATTTTTGCTCTGGAAGCTAAGGTTTGGGGCGGGGCCAGTGGATGCCAGGGTGGTGGAGGAGTGTTTTGCACTGGTATTCAGGGCGCTTGACGGTCTGGCCAGCCGTCTCAGGCCGGCAAAGCCGTCATGCTCACTGAAGCTCTCTCCAACCCGAGCTGCGTTGCCTGGTTGGAGAGCGCAGGCGCAGGCTCCCAGTCTAACTGCAAGTGCAAATCATCGGCGCACAGGCCAATCCTGACGCTGCTTTCAACAGCATGAAAGCAGCGTCAGGATTGGCCAAAGTGGACTCTGGATGCCTGCAGTGGGGAGGGGCGTGATGCCGATCCCCTCCACTCAATTCACAGACCGGCCACTACTGATCTCAGGGTAGTGAGACAGACCAATCCAAGGCTCGCTCACGTTTGTGCTGTGGGCTAGAGACACGGATCTCAGCACCTCAGTGCTCTTCCTCACTATTCTGAGAGTCAAAGGCTGAAACGGGCTCCTCAGTATGAGGTATACGGTACAGAGGCCAATGGTCACCAGAGGAGAAAGATCCCCATTGGCAGAATTTGAAGTTCAACAACATATGATTACCTTAGACTCTCCCAAACCACTTTCTCTTATTGGTGGTTATGGTGGGTTTATTTGAGCCCAGGCAGATCTCTTTTCTGAGCCATCATGTTATGTTATTGTAGGACTTGGCCCTTTTTCCCTCATTTGTTTTCATTTTTCATGTTGATGCAGATTCAGGGGGCCATTTTACCCACCCCTGAAACTTCTGTCTGAGGGCCTGGAGCACAAAATGGTGGCCACCTGTGACATCACCAGCATCCACTGGAACCTGCTAGCACCTTCCAGAACATTCCAGAACCCTGTGACAGTTGGAGGCGGTTTAGAATGTTGGGAAGCTAAGACAGAGAGCTGGCAGTTGGCACCTGACTGGTGAGGAGTGAGCAGCAAAAACGTGAAGGAGGAAGGAGTGAAGCAGCAGGGGTGGAAACTTGTGCCTGGAGTGGGGTCCATAAACCCACCCTTGATACTAGTCCCTACTGACGGAGCCCAGCCTAGAGACCTGTGTGGGAAGAAGTCAGAAAAACCATCCTGAGGACCTGGACAGCAGGAACAGGCCTTAGAAACAAGAGAACAGCAAGATCCTGACCTGGAAGCTGGTTTCCCTGAAGTCCGACGTCGAGTAGCCTAAGACCTGGAGCCCGAGGTGGAGAAGCGGCGCTGACTGGAAAAGCAGACGTCGTACCCGGAGCCGCCAGAGGTCGAGAGAGGGCGCCGTCAGAGGTCGTGAGGAATACCAGAGGTCGAGGAGGAAGTCACCCGAGGTCGAGTGAGCGGCGTCATCGGAGGAGTGAAGTCCGCCCTCCGGAGTCGTCGGAGACCGAGGTGAAGGGTAACGGAGGTCGGGAGTGAGGATCGCACTCCGGAGTCGCCGGAACCTGTGAGAATCGTGCCGGAGGTCGGGAGTGGAGGTCGCACTCCAGGGTCGCCGGAAACCTGTGAGGAGCACCGGAGGTCGGGAGTGAGGATCGCACTCCGGAGCCGCCGGAAGTCGACATCGAGGCAAGGCCGGCCGACGTCATCGAAGCCGAGGTCGCCATCGGACCGGAGCCGCCCGAAGTCGACATCGAGTAAGACTGCCCGACGCCATCGAATCGGAGGTCGAGATCGAACCGAGGCCGCTGACATCGAGACCGGATCCGCCTGCCGGCGTCGTCAAAGAACTGACATTGTGCCGAGGCCGCCGACATCGAACCGGAACCGCCTCACGGCATCGATACGACTCCAGCGGCGTCGGAGCATCAAAAAAAGGGCAGTAAGTGGAGTAGTGGGCGCCTAAGGCCCTGTGGAGACCTGAGAGACTGCTCTAAGGGGCTAGGGAGGTGCTGGAACCAACCTGACTGTGCCAGGGGTGAACTGGGACTAATCTAGAGAAGTTGTGTGGAGAGAGAGAGCCAGGTCTCTGGTATTTTCCCCCTTTATCTACCTCAGTTTAGGCCTCAGCCTTGACCAAGCCAGGGAGTAGACACCCCCAAGCCTTCCACATCCCCACAAGCTGTGCCTGGGCCAAATCAGCCCTTAGGAATTCAAAAGTGATCTGATTCCATGAGTGTCACTGTCAGCTTTTAAGTATTTATTAGGGGCACTGTATTTATTGTATTTAACCTATTTATTGTTCCACTGTATTTATTGGTCCACAGTATTTATTGATGCACAATATTTATTGGTTACAGTATTTATTGCCTCAGAATATTTAATTGCCTGTCTGTATTGCACTTTTATTTATGCCTTCAGTATTTATGATCACCCCTATTTATTGAATCATTAAGCCAGTATTTATTTGACCTGCACTTTCTAAAAAAGTTTGTATATTGTGATTGTTATTTATTTTCTCCAATCAGCAACTAAGAGAAAAAGAAGATAAAGAAAGTTATTTTCATAATTTTTACGGTGTAGAGTCGTTTTTGGAACGGATGCACGCATGGTTATTGTTTGGGTATGTTGTATGCTTAGCACGGAGCCTGATTCCTGACCACTCGAGCCAAGCTACCACAGTGTGTCCGGAAGACCACCACCACCCCTTCTAGTGTGGGAGTGGTTTTCCAACATAAATTGGTGTTCAGTGGTGGGATAGAGCTGTGCCTACGCATACTCAACAATAACTGTGGGTAGTCCATAGGCCTACACCGGGAGTTTTCTCAAGAGCGGCCTTCCTGATTGTGGGTTTTTGTTTTTTTTCCAAATTTACTCTGGTGGTGGGAGGAGGTATTATTAAAGGTACCCCCCTGCATAGTTACTGCACAAAAACCTGTCCTCTAACCTGAGTGGGCAAGATGGAGTTTGTCCTAGAAAATCTAGAAACGTACACTGTGGCCCAACTCAGGGAGTTTTGCCAGCGGGAGGGGGTGTACTGTCCCCCAGGAGCAAAGAAGGGTGCACTCCAAACCAGCTTAAGGGCTTGGGGGGAGGCACGCCGAGAAAGCAAGGCTGAGGAGGAAGACAGGGATGGAGAGCCTGACCCCGAGGGGGCTGAGATGTACAAACCTGAGGTGGGGAACCTGTCAGCAGGGCCCAGAACCATTTCTAGGAAGGGCAGCAGTGCCTCTAGCGGTGGCTTGTCTAAGGTGGAGTTAACAGACCGGAGGGAGAAAAGACAGCTCACATGGGACTTAGCAAGGCTGGAGAAAGAGATGGAGGAGAGAAGGATGGCGCACGAGCTTCAGATGAGGGAGTTGGAGCTGCGTGCCCTCCAGATGAGTGTGTCCAGCGAGGACACTGGTGGCAGCATACCGGAAGCTCCACAGGAGCTAGAAGTTTATTTACCCCAGGATGACATCACCAGGGTGTCTGAGGAGGCATTGGGGTGGGAACCTGAAGGGGGTAGTGCAGGGATCTCCCAACCCAGCGAGGTGAGAGAAGTGGCAGATAGCCCAGCTAGGTCCCAGGGAGAGAGGGTTGTAGGGCCTCACGACCTATCTGTAGGAAGGCGTGAGACGGGGAGGTGTCCCGAGGTGCCCCAACCGAAGTCTCAGGGCCTGGAGAGTTCCGCAAGGGAGCCCCAGGTTGGGAGCCTAGGCTGTCCCGATGTGCCCTCCAGTGCAGGGGAGCCCCTAGTGTCAGGAGGACCCAGGGCAACTGTAACCAGCGCGCCCGAGGTTCTGGGGTTAGCCCAGTTTCAGGGTTTAGGTCCTGGGCTGGGATGCCAGGCTCAGGGGTTGCCTGACCTGGCGGGTGGGGCCTCTGTTAACCGGGTCCCCCCGAAATTGACTTCCAGGGGTACTTTTCCCGTTAGGAGGGTGCTGAAATCTGGAAGGGGGTGCAGAGGGAGGAAGGTCTCGCCTCGGGCACCGACTCAGCCTAAGGGTTTAGACCCTAGGTTGAAGGATCAGTTGAGGGGTCAAGGCCCTAGACTGAGGAGGAAGTGTTGGTCTGAGGGTGCCTCGCAGGGTAGGGTGAGGAACCCCAGAAGGAGAGTTAGGGGGAGGAGAGCCTCGCCCCTGAAGGCTGGTCAGCCTAAGGGTGTGAACCCCAGGAGGAAGGTCCAGAGGCAGTTTAGGACTGCAAGGAGGAGGACCGGAGTGATCAACGGGCACTACAGGCCTGGGGCTACTGCCCCCCACTCCGCGAGATCACCCGGGCCAGAGACATCTGGACGGCCCAGGGGCCGGTCCTGGCCACAACTAGCTAGGGAGCCCCAGTGGGGTGGTTTTGTTGGACCAGGGAGGTTCGTTAGGGAACCATTGGGTTCCAGAGCGGAGGAGAACTTGCGGGTGCTCCTGCCGTTGCGGGCCTGCGTCCACCTTTTCTCGCCCCAAGCAGGGAAGACCATCAAGGCATTGATCGGTCTACCCTGGCTTTTGGCTGGAAGGGGGTTGTGTAGGACTTGGCCCTTTTTCCCTCATTTGTTTTCATTTTTCATGTTGATGCAGATTCAGGGGGCCATTTTACCCACCCCTGAAACTTCTGTCTGAGGGCCTGGAGCACAAAATGGTGGCCACCTGTGACATCACCAGCATCCACTGGAACCTGCTAGCACCTTCCAGAACATTCCAGAACCCTGTGACAGTTGGAGGCGGTTTAGAATGTTGGGAAGCTAAGACAGAGAGCTGGCAGTTGGCACCTGACTGGTGAGGAGTGAGCAGCAAAAACGTGAAGGAGGAAGGAGTGAAGCAGCAGGGGTGGAAACTTGTGCCTGGAGTGGGGTCCATAAACCCACCCTTGATACTAGTCCCTACTGACGGAGCCCAGCCTAGAGCCCTGTGTGGGAAGAAGTCAGAAAAACCATCCTGAGGACCTGGACAGCAGGAACAGGCCTTAGAAACAAGAGAACAGCAAGATCCTGACCTGGAAGCTGGTTTCCCTGAAGTCCGACGTCGAGTAGCCTAAGACCTGGAGCCCGAGGTGGAGAAGCGGCGCTGACTGGAAAAGCAGACGTCGTACCCGGAGCCGCCAGAGGTCGAGAGAGGGCGCCGTCAGAGGTCGTGAGGAATACCAGAGGTCGAGGAGGAAGTCACCCGAGGTCGAGTGAGCGGCGTCATCGGAGGAGTGAAGTCCGCCCTCCGGAGTCGTCGGAGACCGAGGTGAAGGGTAACGGAGGTCGGGAGTGAGGATCGCACTCCGGAGTCGCCGGAACCTGTGAGAATCGTGCCGGAGGTCGGGAGTGGAGGTCGCACTCCGGAGTCGCCGGAAACCTGTGAGGAGCACCGGAGGTCGAGAGTGAGGATCGCACTCCGGAGCCGCCGGAAGTCGACATCGAGGCAAGGCCGGCCGACGTCATCGAAGCCGAGGTCGCCATCGGACCGGAGCCGCCCGAAGTCGACATCGAGTAAGACTGCCCGACGCCATCGAATCGGAGGTCGAGATCGAACCGAGGCCGCTGACATCGAGACCGGATCCGCCTGCCGGCGTCGTCAAAGAACTGACATTGTGCCGAGGCCGCCGACATCGAACCGGAACCGCCTCACGGCATCGATACGACTCCAGCGGCGTCGGAGCATCAGAAAAAGGGCAGTAAGTGGAGTAGTGGGCGCCTAAGGCCCTGTGGAGACCTGAGAGACTGCTCTAAGGGGCTAGGGAGGTGCTGGAACCAACCTGACTGTGCCAGGGGTGAACTGGGACTAATCTAGAGAAGTTGTGTGGAGAGAGAGAGCCAGGTCTCTGGTATTTTCCCCCTTTATCTACCTCAGTTTAGGCCTCAGCCTTGACCAAGCCAGGGAGTAGACACCCCCAAGCCTTCCACATCCCCACAAGCTGTGCCTGGGCCAAATCAGCCCTTAGGAATTCAAAAGTGATCTGATTCCATGAGTGTCACTGTCAGCTTTTAAGTATTTATTAGGGGCACTGTATTTATTGTATTTAACCTATTTATTGTTCCACTGTATTTATTGGTCCACAGTATTTATTGATGCACAATATTTATTGGTTACAGTATTTATTGCCTCAGAATATTTAATTGCCTGTCTGTATTGCACTTTTATTTATGCCTTCAGTATTTATGATCACCCCTATTTATTGAATCATTAAGCCAGTATTTATTTGACCTGCACTTTCTAAAAAAGTTTGTATATTGTGATTGTTATTTATTTTCTCCAATCAGCAACTAAGAGAAAAAGAAGATAAAGAAAGTTATTTTCATAATTTTTACGGTGTAGAGTCGTTTTTGGAACGGATGCACGCATGGTTATTGTTTGGGTATGTTGTATGCTTAGCACGGAGCCTGATTCCTGACCACTCGAGCCAAGCTACCACAGTGTGTCCGGAAGACCACCACCACCCCTTCTAGTGTGGGAGTGGTTTTCCAACATAAATTGGTGTTCAGTGGTGGGATAGAGCTGTGCCTACGCATACTCAACAATAACTGTGGGTAGTCCATAGGCCTACACCGGGAGTTTTCTCAAGAGCGGCCTTCCTGATTGTGGGTTTTTGTTTTTTTTCCAAATTTACTCTGGTGGTGGGAGGAGGTATTATTAAAGGTACCCCCCTGCATAGTTACTGCACAAAAACCTGTCCTCTAACCTGAGTGGGCAAGATGGAGTTTGTCCTAGAAAATCTAGAAACGTACACTGTGGCCCAACTCAGGGAGTTTTGCCAGCGGGAGGGGGTGTACTGTCCCCCAGGAGCAAAGAAGGGTGCACTCCAAACCAGCTTAAGGGCTTGGGGGGAGGCACGCCGAGAAAGCAAGGCTGAGGAGGAAGACAGGGATGGAGAGCCTGACCCCGAGGGGGCTGAGATGTACCAACCTGAGGTGGGGAACCTGTCAGCAGGGCCCAGAACCATTTCTAGGAAGGGCAGCAGTGCCTCTAGCGGTGGCTTGTCTAAGGTGGAGTTAACAGACCGGAGGGAGAAAAGACAGCTCACATGGGACTTAGCAAGGCTGGAGAAAGAGATGGAGGAGAGAAGGATGGCGCACGAGCTTCAGATGAGGGAGTTGGAGCTGCGTGCCCTCCAGATGAGTGTGTCCAGCGAGGACACTGGTGGCAGCATACCGGAAGCTCCACAGGAGCTAGAAGTTTATTTACCCCAGGATGACATCACCAGGGTGTCTGAGGAGGCATTGGGGTGGGAACCTGAAGGGGGTAGTGCAGGGATCTCCCAACCCAGCGAGGTGAGAGAAGTGGCAGATAGCCCAGCTAGGTCCCAGGGAGAGAGGGTTGTAGGGCCTCACGACCTATCTGTAGGAAGGCGTGAGACGGGGAGGTGTCCCGAGGTGCCCCAACCGAAGTCTCAGGGCCTGGAGAGTTCCGCAAGGGAGCCCCAGGTTGGGAGCCTAGGCTGTCCCGATGTGCCCTCCAGTGCAGGGGAGCCCCTAGTGTCAGGAGGACCCAGGGCAACTGTAACCAGCGCGCCCGAGGTTCTGGGGTTAGCCCAGTTTCAGGGTTTAGGTCCTGGGCTGGGATGCCAGGCTCAGGGGTTGCCTGACCTGGCGGGTGGGGCCTCTGTTAACCGGGTCCCCCCGAAATTGACTTCCAGGGGTACTTTTCCCGTTAGGAGGGTGCTGAAATCTGGAAGGGGGTGCAGAGGGAGGAAGGTCTCGCCTCGGGCACCGACTCAGCCTAAGGGTTTAGACCCTAGGTTGAAGGATCAGTTGAGGGGTCAAGGCCCTAGACTGAGGAGGAAGTGTTGGTCTGAGGGTGCCTCGCAGGGTAGGGTGAGGAACCCCAGAAGGAGAGTTAGGGGGAGGAGAGCCTCGCCCCTGAAGGCTGGTCAGCCTAAGGGTGTGAACCCCAGGAGGAAGGTCCAGAGGCAGTTTAGGACTGCAAGGAGGAGGACCGGAGTGATCAACGGGCACTACAGGCCTGGGGCTACTGCCCCCCACTCCGCGAGATCACCCGGGCCAGAGACATCTGGACGGCCCAGGGGCCGGTCCTGGCCACAACTAGCTAGGGAGCCCCAGTGGGGTGGTTTTGTTGGACCAGGGAGGTTCGTTAGGGAACCATTGGGTTCCAGAGCGGAGGAGAACTTGCGGGTGCTCCTGCCGTTGCGGGCCTGCGTCCACCTTTTCTCGCCCCAAGCAGGGAAGACCATCAAGGCATTGATCGGTCTACCCTGGCTTTTGGCTGGAAGGGGGTTGTGTAGGACTTGGCCCTTTTTCCCTCATTTGTTTTCATTTTTCATGTTGATGCAGATTCAGGGGGCCATTTTACCCACCCCTGAAACTTCTGTCTGAGGGCCTGGAGCACAAAATGGTGGCCACCTGTGACATCACCAGCATCCACTGGAACCTGCTAGCACCTTCCAGAACATTCCAGAACCCTGTGACAGTTGGAGGCGGTTTAGAATGTTGGGAAGCTAAGACAGAGAGCTGGCAGTTGGCACCTGACTGGTGAGGAGTGAGCAGCAAAAACGTGAAGGAGGAAGGAGTGAAGCAGCAGGGGTGGAAACTTGTGCCTGGAGTGGGGTCCATAAACCCACCCTTGATACTAGTCCCTACTGACGGAGCCCAGCCTAGAGCCCTGTGTGGGAAGAAGTCAGAAAAACCATCCTGAGGACCTGGACAGCAGGAACAGGCCTTAGAAACAAGAGAACAGCAAGATCCTGACCTGGAAGCTGGTTTCCCTGAAGTCCGACGTCGAGTAGCCTAAGACCTGGAGCCCGAGGTGGAGAAGCGGCGCTGACTGGAAAAGCAGACGTCGTACCCGGAGCCGCCAGAGGTCGAGAGAGGGCGCCGTCAGAGGTCGTGAGGAATACCAGAGGTCGAGGAGGAAGTCACCCGAGGTCGAGTGAGCGGCGTCATCGGAGGAGTGAAGTCCGCCCTCCGGAGTCGTCGGAGACCGAGGTGAAGGGTAACGGAGGTCGGGAGTGAGGATCGCACTCCGGAGTCGCCGGAACCTGTGAGAATCGTGCCGGAGGTCGGGAGTGGAGGTCGCACTCCGGAGTCGCCGGAAACCTGTGAGGAGCACCGGAGGTCGAGAGTGAGGATCGCACTCCGGAGCCGCCGGAAGTCGACATCGAGGCAAGGCCGGCCGACGTCATCGAAGCCGAGGTCGCCATCGGACCGGAGCCGCCCGAAGTCGACATCGAGTAAGACTGCCCGACGCCATCGAATCGGAGGTCGAGATCGAACCGAGGCCGCTGACATCGAGACCGGATCCGCCTGCCGGCGTCGTCAAAGAACTGACATTGTGCCGAGGCCGCCGACATCGAACCGGAACCGCCTCACGGCATCGATACGACTCCAGCGGCGTCGGAGCATCAGAAAAAGGGCAGTAAGTGGAGTAGTGGGCGCCTAAGGCCCTGTGGAGACCTGAGAGACTGCTCTAAGGGGCTAGGGAGGTGCTGGAACCAACCTGACTGTGCCAGGGGTGAACTGGGACTAATCTAGAGAAGTTGTGTGGAGAGAGAGAGCCAGGTCTCTGGTATTTTCCCCCTTTATCTACCTCAGTTTAGGCCTCAGCCTTGACCAAGCCAGGGAGTAGACACCCCCAAGCCTTCCACATCCCCACAAGCTGTGCCTGGGCCAAATCAGCCCTTAGGAATTCAAAAGTGATCTGATTCCATGAGTGTCACTGTCAGCTTTTAAGTATTTATTAGGGGCACTGTATTTATTGTATTTAACCTATTTATTGTTCCACTGTATTTATTGGTCCACAGTATTTATTGATGCACAATATTTATTGGTTACAGTATTTATTGCCTCAGAATATTTAATTGCCTGTCTGTATTGCACTTTTATTTATGCCTTCAGTATTTATGATCACCCCTATTTATTGAATCATTAAGCCAGTATTTATTTGACCTGCACTTTCTAAAAAAGTTTGTATATTGTGATTGTTATTTATTTTCTCCAATCAGCAACTAAGAGAAAAAGAAGATAAAGAAAGTTATTTTCATAATTTTTACGGTGTAGAGTCGTTTTTGGAACGGATGCACGCATGGTTATTGTTTGGGTATGTTGTATGCTTAGCACGGAGCCTGATTCCTGACCACTCGAGCCAAGCTACCACAGTGTGTCCGGAAGACCACCACCACCCCTTCTAGTGTGGGAGTGGTTTTCCAACAGTTATGTTATGTTATTTTAATTTATTCAGCGCACAGCTACTCGGAAGTGTCCCGGCGCTATAGACCACAGGGGAACCCGTCCTGGCTATCCCTGCGAGATGGTCCCTTTCTGGGTATCTCCAAGGTGAAACCAGGCATCCCCGGCATCTCTGGGGGGCCGTTGTAGAGATGAGGCAAGCTTAATGCCCAGAGTTGCCGAGTGTGTTCCAGGTTAGAGTAGGTACCGAGGCGAGGATTATCGAGTCCGTTTTGACCCTGGTCCACGACCTTGCCGCGTCGGGAATTGAACCCTGGCCCCTGGCCGATTCTCTGCTTACGGGTCTGCCGCCCCTAACCAGTGAGCCACACCTCTCTACAATCATGCTACGGTCAAGACTTTCCCACCATAGGTCACCTGATGCACTCTTGCGCTGCAGGGCGGGCATGGATTCCGGTGCCGAGGGAGTCCATGCAGTAGCTTTCATGCGATGTTTAGCTCTGCCTGCGCCATTGTTTTCCGGCCTTCCCTCTTGGTTTTCTCTCGCAGGCACAGAGAGCAGTGAGGATAGCGCAGATACCATTCCAGCTACCCAAAAACGCCCCTTATCATGGAACGATGGCACAGGCACTGGAGGTACACAGTAATTACAGTAAGTGGTCCCTCACCTCTTCTGGATAATTGGCACAGGCTGGAGCCACTGTCCGCCCGTGGAACCTGAAACAAAAGTGTTCCCCAGAGGAAGTAATCGGTCGCACTTGGGATTTTTTTGTGGACAGTCTGTCAATGAAGTTTATTTTGGGATAAAGCTAAAAAAAACAATATAATACAATGAGAATGCTAAAAGGTAGAGTAGAGTGTTTTAAAATAAACAGTTTTAACCATCTTGCACCAACATTTCTCTTCCAAGATGATAATAAAAAACATTTAAAAAACACCTCCAGTAACCCTAAGCGTTTTCCCATGAAAGTTTTAAACAACACTCTCTCAATGCATCCCCCAGGAGGAAAGAAAAATAAAACATAATTTACTCTCCAAAACATCTTCTTAAATGTCATGCCAACAGCAAAACCAGTGTGGCGGGGAGGGGGCACCGCCAATTGTGTGAAGTGAGTTTTAAATAACTCCAGGCATGGGATTACCTCCCTATAGGCTTGGTTATCAACAATTGTTTGAACCATTTTTTCCTTGTGTTAATATAAACTGGGCAAAAAAACACAGAAAGTGCACCTCATTCTCTTCCTCGTCGAAAAGGGCGTTATAGTATTTGGATTTTGAAAAAACGCTCTAGAAGTAAAATTGATCGGCGGGAGGATTCTGAACCTAATTTTAAGATATCAAACTTTGGCTGCAACCAATTCTAGGACATATAGATAATGTTCGCGATTTGGTACTGATTTTCTGCTAAAAAAAACCTCTAGTTAATCTCCCATCCTTTGGGTTAACAGACATTTCACCACAATGGCATAATTTATATGCACCTTTAATTTCATCAGCAGACTCTTTGTTCATCACGTCTTGATAGGTCCACAACATATGATCAACTAGCCTTTTTAAAGAAAACTATATTGGATTCTGTCGGATAGTGTGGAAGTGTTTTTAAATCCATATTTTTGTGCAGTAAGTAATAATGGATATTAATAATTTTTGTGTTGGATCCGATATGAAAATGATGAGTTAATATGATTAAAGTTTAAATGAGTTTAACGCATAAGTGTGTTTATTAACATAAACTAGTTGTGCCACATTTATGTGAAAACTCTATCTTGGATCAAATGGATGCTGATTCTGTCATTCACTCCTATATGCACCCCCTCCCGTCATGTCCCTCTGCGTATCTTCCCTTCTAACAAGCTCTGCAGAAGCGAAGACAGCAGATGTAATGGTTTTTCACTGTTATGAATACAAGGCTTTCAATCAATCTTTTAGTGTTCCTTATAGGCTGCAATAGCCAAGGTCTTCTACTGTAGGTCCACTGGGTAAATGAATGCTATTCATTTGTGTGAAATGATATTTTTGAAAAGTTTCACATTCTGTGCGAACATCTAAGGATGACAGTAGCACAGATGGGTAGTTCCTTAGAATGGGACAGTGCTTATGTATTCAGGTATTGACATTTTCTCTTCTGATTTGCTAAAGAGCTGGTACTTACGATCATGCTGTGATGAATTTGCTGTGCTAACTAATTTGTTATGCAAGAATTTTTTATAGGAACCCTTGATTTTGGGGGCGAGCAGGTAGATTTTTTAGCTTTCCCTTATGCTAATAGCAATGCTGTCCCACACTATTTTGATTTTACCGCTCATTTGGGACTTTAAATGATTTCTGATTTTTGACTTCTGAAATAGATCTGCCTTTGAGCCTTCATTGCATTTATTCTGTACCATGTGATTTGGAAATGTTTGAATACAGCCCTTCAACTTTTCCTTCTGATCTAGAACTGAGTTACTGAGTGGTCCTGCTGACTTATTTTTATACTCTGCTAAACTGATGTCAGGGAGGTTGCCTTTTTGTGCACCTTATTTCTGGTGGGGTAACTGTATGAGGTAAATTTGGGGGGGGGGTTTGAAATTTTGGGGTGTCCTAAAATATTTTGCTCCCACAATAGATTCCAGTGGATTTGTCACAACCATATTCCTGGGGGTGCACTCCCTTCACCAGAGCCAGTCCTCTGTGTTGCATCCTGACCCCCTGAGTTTCCTTTGGGGATTCCTAGCTACCTTACACAGCAAAGCCTCTGGTATGGCTGCCTTCTTCTCTGTAGCAGCAGCTCAACTTTACAAGCCTGTACCTTTCTGGTGGTCCTGTGCAGGCATTCTCCTGACTAGCTGGGAGTAACGCCCAATTGCCGCCATACAAGATCACTCTTCTTGTTTGGACGCCTTAGCAGCTCATGGCATCCACCACTTGCAAGCGGTGTATGTCCTGTACAGGGACCACTTCTAGGGCACTCATAAAAATGACCATTCTACAGTAATCAAAGGACCCCATTTCTTCTATGCTTCCAGTAGGCCACCCTCTACTGCGCATGAGGAAAACACAGCATTCTGGGTCTCCCCATTATTGACCATTGGGGGTACCCCACACCTAGCACAGTAAGTAAGTGTAGGATGATTCTAACTCCCGACCTCTCCTCCAGCAGGTGATGATGACACTATTCAATGGAATTAGCTTATTTTTTCGAGGAGGTCATTTATTTGCCATATTGGGGCAGCAAAGCAATTAGCTCCCTCCTTACAGGCAGCTCCAAACTCAAATCTTATTAAGGGTGGCAAATTATGAACTATCTAAAGGGATTCCATTGTGTTAAAACTGGTCTATATGTGGATTGCAGGCCAAATAATTGTTATAGAAGGTAGGGGCACTGGCCAATTTATCATCTCAAAATGTGATAATGCTCACCCTTTTAGTCTCCATTAATTCATATTAATTTTAGTCTGGGACTTATCAGTGGCAGTGCTACTTGAGAGCAGATGCAAAATCCGAGTCAGACAATAGTCTTCTATTTGCCTGTGTGCAGCTGTTCAACCACAACATGCCCCTTACTATTCTACTGAAGACATTACAGAGGCTGAGTCTCCATTAAAAAGTCCTACATCGTGGTAAGTGTCTAAAGATAGAGGTCCAAAAGCGATAAACTGAGGGTTTTCACAGGTTAGAACCAAACTGCCTGCACCATCAACAATTTAGTCATCCCGTTGACCAATAGAGTATCTCTAGTGAAAAAGAATTGATTATGGCCAGGCAACCGGCACCTAAAAAGTTGATGGTCAGTGACACTGTCTTGTCTTCTCGTCACCTCAAATCTGACTTCCTCTAGCAGAGGGATTAAAGATTAAGTGACCAGGAAGCCTTCATCCACCTGCTTATTGATATATCTGTTGATTTCCCTGCTATCGACTGTGGCTGCTTCTGCTTCTGATATCTGAGTCTGTGTTATTTTTTTTTAGTATGATAGTGTGTTTGAGCCCCCGTATGTTAGCCCGTTGGCATAGGTAAATTATGGGTGCATGGGTTTCTGCATCGTTGGTGGTCTTGTTGTATGTTTGCTGACACCTCTAGCGGGTTGTGAATGGATACGATACCTACATGTGTGTTGGTCTGTGCATTGTTCTGCGTAAGTGCATATGTGTATGATATTTGTCGGTATGTGCATGGATGTAGTTAGTGAGTGTGCACACACGATGCTAAACCAAGCCTATTGGCATTGTCAGCGCCAGTTTATATTTCAGGTGAGGTTGTCGTGGGTTAAATAAACAGGAATTCATCTATAACTGAGTTCACTTATACCATGAACACCACCAATAATATAGGTCTGTTGGTTGGTATAATTTACACCGTGCAATATACAGAAATGTATGTTTAAGCTGGCCTTGCACTCTATAGGTAAATTGTCTGCAATCACATTTTGCCTAGTAAATTTGATGAGGCTTGTAGTATCCGTGGGCTGTCATTTGACTCTACAACAGCGGTTCTTAACCTGGTGTCCGCAGGCACTTGGCAATTCACAATGCCTACTTTAGGGGTCTGCAGCTGTTTAGAAAATGAAATATTATTTGCAGATTAATAAAAGCATTTATGCATAAAAATATTAAATGTAAAAAAGATTTTTAAACTGTCTGTGAATGTGAAAGAATTTGAAATAGAACTATAAAATTAAGTTAGTATCCTTAGCTTGATTTGTGAGAAAAGCACAAGCACAGCAAATGTGAAAGTCTCTGCAGTGTGAAATCTCTGATTTGTAGTTTAAGGATTGTCTATGAATGGCTTGGATTCAGTGAAAGGACAGAAGCATTTCCTAGAAGCTGTGTAGCACATGAGTTCTTGAATATTCATTCACTCGTAACATATTATTTATGGGCTTTTGCATATTCATTCATCCATTGCCTGTTATTTATGGACTTCTGCATATTCATTGGCCCTGATGTGGTGGGACAGGCAGTGATGGAGGCCCGCTCTCCTAAACAGCAGATCTCTTCTCTTACCGTTGCCCAGCAACTAGAACATGAGGCTGAGCTTTGAAGAGTCCATCATGTTGATACCACCTGAAGCTATGAAAAAGTATTTCTAAATTAAGGATGGCATGTAAGGTGTGGGATTCATTGGGGGCAGCATAATTCAGATGGCCATCAGGACAGGCGATCGGCATTATGCATTTGGTTTGAAATTTGCATTGTTTTCGCCGTCAGAGCTGCGAGGGTCCCAAATGGTCTCCTTTGTGAAGTTTGCAAGGTTTTTTTTAACTAAGGGAAATTAAGTTTTCCTCGCATGATAACTTGAAGCCAAATGTGCATAAAAGTTTTATGGTAAGTCGGTCGCTTGGATTGGCTAGGCAGAATATTTACATTTTGCTGACATGACATTTTTTGGCACCAGAGGTTATTGTAATATCATGACTCGCTGTTTTTATAGTCTTTTACCACAACATATGCAGTGCCTTTTTATTGGCACACTTTTTTTATCCAGGCTCAGGGAGAGGAAACGTCTCTTTAAAGTCAGACTCTTGTTCTTCCCTTTTTTTTATCTGCTTCATCATTGGTGCCAGGTTATAGTTATTTGACTACGTTCTGGACTGGAATCAAATCCCTTGCCTTTACAGTGTTCAATCCTGGTTTCATTTTCTATAAGTCAAAAAAATTAAGTTAGATTTGTTTCTAAGTTGGTTTTATTAGATGAAGTGGTGTTTGAGCTAAAGGGGGTTTTGTCAGTACCAGTTTTATAACTTTTTTGCATTTTTGGCTTATTTTTGTTGATGGTGAGGAAGGGGACGGGAAAGCTGCAATGCAGAAGCAGTGTAGGTTCTGGTGGAAAAAGAGTGTTGATATTTCTTTTGGCTTTGTCTGTATTCCTGATTGGGTGTCCTTGGCTTCACAGCTCTTCTTTGTACTTTTTTTTTGCAAAAGCAGAGGGCCATGGTGGCAGAGATGTCCGGTAATATTTTAGAATATTTTTTTTCTTATTGGCATTGTGAATCTCTGGGGAGTCCGTGGACTGCAGGTCACATATTTAATAAATTTTGTATGATTTTCTTGTGCATTGATCTGGTGTTTGTTTGGTGCGGGAGTTGCCCCCTGATTTTTTTTGTTCATGGGTGTATGGATCTGAGTGCTTTGTGGAAAGAGGGGATGTCGCTATATATTTTTTGTTTGTTTTGTTTGTTTTATTTAGCACAAACTAGACCCGAAGGTATCAGAGCACTTTACATGAGCACCAGTTGAGTTACAGACAGACAAATACATTTTTTTATTAGGCATGGGGAGATTAAGTGATTTGCCCAGAATCACAGGATGTTGAGCGTCCCTGCCGAGACTCGAACCTGGTTCCCCAGCTTCAAGGTCGACCGCCCTAGCCGTTAGGCCACATCTTCTCCCCAAATATATTTATTTTTGATTTTTTTCTGATTTTCTTTTTCATGAGTACTTTAATCTGGGTGTCTCCTCATGAAAAATATCTCACAACTCAGTGCATTTTTAAGGTAAAATGGATATCCTTATTGCATGCAACCCTTGGTATCAATAGGAGGTTATCTGGATAGTCAACCTATGTGTCCATGCCAGTGGTAAATAGTAGTAAATTTAAGATGAATACCATATGCGGATCTTCCATCTAATTCACAAATATCATAGAAATGCCCTCCATCACTAGAACGCTATGAACGCAATGTTTTGCATCCATCCTGACGATGGTTCTGATCTGAACTCCCATGGCCAAAACAGGCTGACAACTTACCACTCTCCTAGAATCTGATACATTTCTACATTTCCTTATAAATTAGAGTGCAATTTAAGAATTTCAATCAATCAATCAACCAGGGGTTGGAAAGCGCGGCTACTCACCTGTGAGGGTCTCAAGATGCTGTGGGGCGGGGGGGCTGCTAGTCACTCAATAAATAGCCAGGCTTTCTATACTGGTACCTGGAAAGTATGGTATGTCAAGTTTTGTGCAAAGGCTGATGGACCTTGCTGCATTTCATCTGCATGTGTCTTGACGCCAATCCCAGCAGTCACTCAGGTCCCACTATGCACCACCAAGCTCTTGCACAGCTGTTATTTCTGTTGTGAAGGGTGTAATGTATATCTTTACAAAACCAATTTCCTGGAAAAACTTTAAGTGACAGTCCTTAAACACTACACTAAGAATAATATTTTTTTTAATGGAAATTCCCTAAAAAAACTAATTTGAAAAGATGTCATGGTGAACAAGTAAAACAAAACTAATTTATTTCTCCACTTGTTTGCTGTACACTTCAATAACTTGCTCCAAGGGGACCTGCTCATAATCTAATACCTAATGTATCTGATGACAGTACAAATAACATCATCAATGACATCACAAATCATGACCTTACTTTTGACATCATCATGGACCACCAAGGCAGTGGAACTCTGTACCAACAACAGTAAACTTTGATGGAAAACACAGCACTTTAATTTGAGCATGTTGTTTCACTGAAGGTTAAACAATTAGAAAATTACAAGTCGTTGTTTTTCTTCCAAATTGACTGCGATTTCAAAGCCGGTCTTTGAAGCTGTTGCTCGAGTAGGGCGGGGGAAGTGAAGCCGGTGTAGGAGTCTACTTTGGTCACTGTGAATGGGTCTGGTGACGAGAAAAAAGAGGGCAAACTCAGACTAGCAGCTCCTACCCTGGCTGTCCCCAAATGACACTCTTAAACTCATCAAAAACTGTTCTATGGCACAGTAACTAATATACATACATACATATATATACATATTTGACCATCTTTCTCCCATTTCCATGTCTGTTTCTCACTATCTTTCCCAATCTCGCTCCATGTGTGTGTTTCTGCTACCCTTGTCTTTGTGCCCGCATTTCTGTTCCTCCATGTCTCCTTCCCTCTATCTCGTTGTCCCTCTTTATAACCATGGTGCCATGCCGTGCTACTTTGTCTACATAATTCCATGTCCATGCCTCAATCCTCCATGTATCAGTGTACCAGATTGAATGTCTCTTCCAACCTCCAGTGTTTCTGTTCCCTATCTCTGCCACCTTCTAAGTGTGATCTGCCTCCCCTTAGTTTCCAGGTCTCTGTCTTCCTCCCCATCTCTATGTCTCTATATTGGAGTCTCATCTCCATATCTCTGTTTCTATCTCTGTCTTCCCCCATCCATTTGTTTTCATGTCTCTATAAGTCTCTCCCTTTGCCTGTTTCTTTGTGTCGTAGATTTCCTTTGCCAGTGTTAGTTTGTCAAACACTACCCATTGCTACAATGCATCCCTCAGTGTAAGAGCTTCCCTACTTGGCCTTCGGTAGCATGCCTGTCACACATTCTGTGGGAAGCATCCCCCGAGGATGCCTAACTAGCACACTACTGCTACACAGATGCATTAGTAAACCCTTTCTCTGTAATGATAATATTAAAGATATCGGCTACTGATCCTGCTTGTGCGTCAATAACATCCAAACACATAACTCTGGTGGAGGAATGACCATCCACCAACCGTGGTGCTATGACCACGGAATGGGAGAATCCTCTACAGCTTCTGTCCTCCATGAGTCAATAGGAGGAGGAAACAGGGCCTTTTGTGACTTTTGTGCCTCAGGTTAGTTCCAGACAACACCATACCTGCACTGCATCAGCACAATTGATGTATACGCTGTGGAATGCAGGGTTACAACAAACAAATGATGGACGGAATGCTGACAATGCATACATTCTCCCCCAGGCAAGAGATCTGGGTTAAATCCATCGTTCTTTTGCCCACTACACCACCCCAGTTTAGACATGGCCATATGCAAATCAGTCTTGACCCTGTGCCTCATGGGAACAGTCCAGCCCGAACTGCCAAGCCATGTCTTCCCTGGACCGGAATCAAGCATCCTAGGACCGGTTTCTGGCTATCAGCTGTCATCAGCCAGGATAGCTTGACTCCAGTGGCGTTCTTGCTTTCTCGCCCTAAGTGCCCCAGGTATGGCCAGACGTGGGTCTCGGGCTCATTGTGCCACTGGAATCAAGCTATTCTGGCTGAAGAGGGGTGAGGATGCTTGTTTCCGGTCCAGGGAGGACCTGGCTTGGCAGTTCGGGCTGGACTGTTCCCATGAGGCACAGGGTCAAGACTGATTTGCATATGGCCATGTCTAAACTGGGGTGGCGTAGTGGGGAAAAGAACGATGGATTTAACCCAGATCTCTTGACTGGGGGAGAATGTCTGCATTGTCAGCATTCCGTCCATCATTTGTTTGTTGTAACGCGTGGAATGCAGGGTTGGCACCCTGGGCGGGTTTCCTCTGGAGCCCACCAGAAAAAGATGTCAACCCTAGTTTTTGGACAAAAGTATAACTGGCACTGTGTGGTCATGGGGTAGCATGTGCTACAGTGTGAGACCATGCAGTGCAACTCTGTTAGTGGAAGTTGCCTTTCCTAACCAGAGACACTAATGACACAGCAGCATCGGCGTTGCTGGGCTCCATTGTGTAGGTGGGTCTGTGGTCAGATAAATGATGTGTGAAAGGCCATAACATAACTACTTTGTAGATCCATGGTACCTTGCATCGTTAGGCTTCAGGGCGGCGGGCAGCTACGTTGTAGAATGCAGATTCATTTCTGGCACACATCTCTCAATTAGTCGTTGCTATTCCAGAGGCAGAAGCTACTTCTCTTCGACATACAATGGCCAGATGTTATTGGCCTGTCTTTCTTGTGTGTGAAAGAGCATGTCATCCTACGGTTCTCAACTTCCAGCTGCCGGTTGGTTTGCCAGCAGACCATGCGAGGATGTGAACTTGTGATTTACGGAGCACAGCATGTTTCAGCAGCGAGTATTTAACTCACTGAAACATTCTTTTTGTGATACTATGCATTCCTAAACAAACAAGTCTTTGTTTTACAGAGATGCATGACTGATCTGGAGATCATTGAGATTAACGGCTGTTGGGGGAGCACACTGGTGGGGAGGGGAGGGGTGGGTATGAATAGAAGTTATGGAGTTGGGGAAGATTAAGGGGAATAGAGATTAAGGAGGGTGGTAGGGCAGAAGTTGGCGAATGATAGGCAACGAGAGTGTGGGTAATAATGTAAACTTTTGTGGTTGCATAATATGACAACTATGTAGGGGTGAAGGGAGGAGCACAGTACTCCTGAGTATTGAATGCATCAATTGTGAAAGAGATGATGCTGAGATGGAAATGGAAAATAATAAAAAAAAATTGTTACAAAAAAAAATGACTGATCTGGAGATGAGCAGTTTTTGTGCATGAACAGCAGTCATGGAATGAAGGCATCCTAGTGTCAGTCTTTGGCAAAGGGAAGACTTTTCAAAACTTTTTAGGTTTCGCCCGCACCTCGCTTGCGCTGTGCTTGTGAAATCTATTGTATTCAATTCATCTTAAAAGGGACTTACATCCCACCTTCACTTCTTATTGGTCCTTGTGCTTGTCACTTTACTTTGCCTCGTTTTTATTGGTTGCATGTGTCCTATTTCCTGCTCTTCCGTGTTTCTTTCTCTTATCAGTTTCCCATCGGCAACGCTCTGTATTCATAAGCTTTGGTGGAACTTCTTTTAACCTCTTCTGTGCCCATGACGAGATAGTCTCGTCATGGAGCACGGTCGCGCTGTGCCCATGACGAGACTATCTCGTCATGAACCCCACCCACTAATGCAACGCCCGGCACAGGAGGGGGAAAGGGCGTGGCACAGAAGGGGTTAAGCCTCTCAAGCAACGATCGGGAAAACAAAATAAAAACAAAAGCTACACACCTACTTTATGGTTACAGCGCTGCCCGAGCACTGCTGGCTCAGCACGTTATTATCTTTGTGGAATCCTCCAAAATGCCTTTTATTCCATCTCTGGCCTTGGACAAAGCACGCACTGCCTAGCGTCCCCGGGGCACAAACAGGCACCCACTTGAGTGCATTCATCAGCGCGTGCTCCACACCGTCCCCCGGGGCACAAGCAGGCATCCACTTCAGGCCGGTCTATAAAGCTTTATTACATTTTTGGGCCGAACAAGAAACATTTACAGCCAGCAAAGCACAGGTAAGGCAAATGGAAACATGTTGTGTAGTTTCAGTTCTTTGCCAGAAGTAGCTTCAAGGACGTAACAACAGTTGTTAGTTTTTTTTGCACCAGGGAATAAGAAGACCAGAGGGGAATGCAGTGGCGGTTTTCCCATTAGTGCCTAGGGGCCACGCCTCTCATCTAATTTCCAACCTTATTATAATTTTTTTATGTAAGTGTTACTCAGCAATACATCAGCTGTACAATGATGAATGCCAGGCTCCCTAAGCCTCACTAGTACGGAAAATCAGGCAGCCAGGCACTTCCTGAATTTACAGTGCACGGGTGCCAGTCAGCAATGATGTAATGATGTTGGGCTTAGCGTAGTACAGCCCTTCACTGTCACTTTATTGGGTCAGATGTCCGTAAACACTACATGTAATACTATATGTTATATTATGGAAGGCTGTTCTATGCCGTGTTCTATGCCGTGGTGTGATGCTATGCTGTCTTTAGTGTGCTGCGTTTTTACTGATTTTTACAGATAAAAACAGACAGAAAACAACGTATTTCCCATCTATATTTATTTTAAACGTGGAAAAATACAGAAAATTGTGCCTCTTGTTAGGGACTCTCCATTCTGTATTTCATGAATTCCAGGCCAACAGCTGAACAGATAGCACAGGGAGATAAAAGACTAGGGGCCATATGTAGGAAGCCTAATACCGGTCGGTAACGGCCGATTTTCGGTAAATATCCCGTTACCGACCGGTATTTAGGCTTTTGGTACGTAGGGGGCACATTTCAGGATTCGGTAATTTACCGATTCGGTAAAATTACTGATTCGGTAATTTTACCGATTCGGTAAATACCGAATCCTGAAATGATATGTAGGTAACACTCAAATGAGTGATGTCTAGGAAAAAGAATTCGGTATTTAGCACCAAATATAGGTTGGTGCTAAATACCGAATACATTGCACAAAGCAATATTTTGCTGAAATAACAGTGCCATGTGGCAGACATACATGCCCTTAGGGCATGTATGTCTGCCACATGTGCACACATGCAGGAATCAGGGGTGCAACAGGGTGTCAATGTGACACCCTGCCACCCTTGAATGTGCTCCCCCCATTACCGAATCGGTATTTACCGATTCGGTAATGAGGCATACCTTCCCATTGATTCAATCAATGGGAAGGTATGCCTCATTACCGAATCGGTAATTACCGAATTTCTCCGATTCGGTAACATTTACCGAATTATTACCTACATACACTTTACCGATTCTTAAATACCGAATCGGTAAAATTCGGTATTTAAGAATCGGTAAAGTGTATGCCACCTACATATGGCCCTAGATGAGATATTCTTAAATACAGGGATATGTTAAGATATGTTTATATATAATGCTAATATTGACCTGTGGCTATAGTGTTTTGTTATATTTGGCTGCATAATCTGTTAAAATGTGAAACACATCAAAGTAGAGTGCATGTTTTTTTGATAAATAAATTAGGATATATACCATTTTACAGCTCCATTTATTCTCAAAACATTAAATAAATGTGGATAAATACCAGTAAGAAGGCCAAAAAATAAATATGGATAAATACAGACGGAAATGTTGAAAAAATAAATACCCTAAAACTGGGAGTCCTAGTTATACTTTGGACCTGATGTGGGTCTGAGGCACTCGAATAAAAGTGCAATTTGCGTTTCACGTAATTTTATAAATTGCATGTCAATATCACTGGGTGACAGCTGACGTCATTTCACTAATCGCGAGAGAAGTGTCATTCTCCTGGTATGTTTAATGGCAGTGGAATGACGTGGGTTGTTTTTTGTAGCGGTCGAAATACACACAGTCGAAATATCATGCGAGCGAACCGCATCATTATCCACTTTCCTTTAAAGGTTGCAGCACGCCTTTTATTCAATATCAAGTTGTATTTAATTTATAATGGTCTATAGTGGCAGAATCGACATATGAACGATAGCTTAGCTTTCATGGCATCAGCTTTCAGGCATTGGGTGTATGTGGCTTGAAAGATACATACTTTAATTTATAAAACAAAAATAAAATCACAAATTGTAGTTTTCACTGCACACACAGTTTACCTAAAGTAAGAGAAAGTACTAGAAAGAATAGTCCTTTTCCAGTTGCTTTTTAAGACGTCTACTAAAAAATGTAAATTTTTGTCATAATCTGCACAGCAAAGAACCCATTGGGTAAGTGAACCATTACGCCGATCAAAAGCACAATCGCTCACTTATTGTCCATTACGACGCGTAGTTCAACCAGTATTGGAAAGTGCTTGGTATCTCATTTGGTTGCCTGCAGCGCTTGTTTCAAATACACTCTCTAGGAATGCACGTGTCTGCAGTCCGCCTGCTGAAGTGCGCTGTATTTGTTTTTACGAATTCTGAGGCAGATTTACAAGCCCCTTGCGTCATTTTTGCTCTGCCGTAGCGTCACTTTTTGTGCCTCGTAGAAGTGACGCAGTGAAATTTACAAGATTTCACTGCGCCACTTCTAGGACACCACTGCGTCAAAACCTTACGCCTGCTTGGAGCAGGTGTAAGGAGTGACGCAGCACAATGAGGATAGTCATCCCTATGCATTGTTGGAGTTGCGTCGGGCTTGTGACACGACTCCAGCAATGCTTGACTTTTGCACCATCAGATGCATCAGAATTTCTGATGCATCTGTCAATCATTGCGCCATGGTGCGCTGTATTGTAAATATGGCGCATCCATGGTGGCGCAAGGGTTTCTCAGGGTGGCGCAGGGAAAGTGACGCATCTCTACAGATGCGTCACTTTCTTGTAAATCTGCCCCACTCTATTCTACCCTTGTTTACCCATCACAGCTCGCTCCCCCATGCCCCTCCTATTACTTTATTTCTCGCCCTACTCTACGCCCCCGCTATACCCCACCTCCTCACCTCGTTGCCCCACCAGCTCACCATATCTACTAGAAGCCTGCAGGGTGCTCAAGTGCGGGAATTTAAAGATAGCGCCTCGGTACTTAGACGGTCTTAACAGGCATTAGGGCAAACATATGCAATGAAAGGATCAAGTGTGGACCCATATATGTTTTGAAATGTGAACACTCAGGTATACAGTACCATAAATTTAGGTATTGTATTCTCCGGCACTTACAGCACTTAGAAGAGGCCCTTGCGACATGACGCGCTATATAAACAATGTATTATTCTACAAATGGAAGACGTGCCAAGATGAAAGCTCTTCCAATTTGGAAGGATGATAACAGTGTGTTGGTGCAAGCAAGATCCCATTGCGAATTTCATTTGTCAACCTGGAGGCAGAAAGCAAATTTATAATCCTAATGTTAAATTGTCAGGGGATGTTGAGTTTAAAAGCAGGGAGTATTTTGTGGCTTTTACTGCACTGTAGTCCTACTTTCACTGACATTGTGGGTTTGTTTTCAAAATAACAATATGCTTCTTTAGGTGAAAACATCTATAGGCACTGCGCACACGCAATGCCATGATGCATACATGCAGAGACATAATGAAATATTGCCAATGTTTAATGACCCCAGTGTACCCTTTTCCGAGAACGGTGCAGCATTTTAGTGTTTATTTATTCTCCAGCTCTGCATTTGCTCTCTCATTGGCTTTGCCTTTCTCTTAAGTGGGCAGAATGCACAGATACATTTATCTGAAGGTTGAGATAAGGACCCCGTGTGACCCAGTCTGCCCTTTTACCAGCCACTGTCTGCAATGTCATGAGCTGTCCTTCCTCACCAGATTGTCTTTGCTCCGACCTCATCGTTCATGTGTATGTCTGGGAGACAACATTTACATATGTTAATTTTTGTGGGTTTTTTTGGGTCGAGGCGCGGGGTGCAGAAAGTATTACCTTTTAATTGCTCCGAGCAAATGCGTGCTTCTCGATGGATTACGGTGTGAATGAGGCGGTCAAAGGAAAGCAGGAAACAGGTAACAAAAAAGCAAACCTGTACACTGAGTACACTTATGGGCGTACCTTGGACCCTGGTGCAAGCAGCCCCGCTAGTTAAATATAGCCATAATTGTGGTTTACTGGGCCCCGGTGCCACTGCACCTGCTGCACTGATCATGGCTACGTCCCTGACTGCCCCTCAAAGTTCTCAGCCTCTGCTGGAATGTGAAGGGGCAGTTAGCACCCAAGTGAGAGCTGGGGAGCTCCTGTTTTGGTTGTAGCGCCTTTTGCTGGATTTAGGACACATATTTGTAGCATGCTCTGGTCCAACAGCCCGTCTTGCGAACACACTAACACTGCAGACCATGCTTGGCCTCTAGTTTTGTCCCTTGCATGTCTTTTTTTCTGTTTATCTTCCTCCCTCCCTGTCTCTTTCTCTAATGCCACACCCTTCTCCCTTTCTTGCTCTCCTCTTCCTCCCTTTTATCTCCATTTTTTTCTCCCTCTCTTTCTTGCTCTTCCTTCCACCCCTCGTTTTATACCTCCCCTACTTCACTCTTTTTCTTTCTACTGCCCCTGCTCTTCTCCCTAACTCCCATCGTCCCTCACTTTCTCCATTCTTCCCAACCTCCTTCCCTTTCTCTCTTTCACCTTCTGTCCCTTTCCTTGACTTCTTCCATTTTTTGAGTGTTTAGCCTCTTAAAACAACGCTCTAGGGCTCCAGAAACATATTTATTTTAGAAATGTATGAAGCCTTTGTTTAACTTGCCAAATAAATATTGGTAATGATCCTAGTTATGGGTGCAATGAATGCTTGGTTTTTCATCCACCTTTTACCTATTCACCCCATAGCTGCACCAATTTCAAGCCTACCTGTCAGGTACATGTATTTTTATCATAGTACCGCCTCATTTACCTAATATCTCCACTTTATAATAAAACCAGTAACAACTCAAGTAAAATTACACCAGATGCATATAGTGGACACAGAATCCATCATGAAGATATTTGTGTTGCCGCTTTGAGTTTTTCAAAGAGAACCGCCAAGGTATATGTTGTCAACCATGGTGTCAGTATTCTAGGATGGTCTGAACAGCAGAACATTCGCATGATGGTTAATCCATGCAAAGCTCCTTATGTGTTTACTGTCGCTGACACAAATTCTAATTACATTCTGCAAGATTCTGAATCTGTCTTTACAGGAAAATTGTGACTGTTGAAGAGCTTCCAACACTTCTTCAGACTTAAAGAGAAAACTATGCTTATTAAACAAAATGTGTGCAGTATACCACTTTTGGCACAAAAAGAAGTCGAAGATGTACTGAACAAATGGCTGATGGAAGGGGTAAAATTGTACCTTGTCTGCATCTTCTTGTTTGTCTCCAGTTGTAAGTGAAAGAAAGAGAACTGATGAAATCAGACTCTCCATAGATTTGCGCCAACTTAACCGCCTGGTGGTTGTAGCAAGCCAACCTTTGCCTCATGTACATAAAATGATGGCAACCTTGGGTAATGCTAAGGTATTCTCCATGCTTGATTTCACAACCGCCTATCAGCAGATAGTATACAAAACAACAGAAATTGGGGGCTGGGGATAATAGCGCACACACTCCAGTGATGAAACAGTTCCAATTGTCTATATCCAAAGATGCTTTCTAGTGTCTGGTGCGCAAGGAGGAGGAAGAGCCACCTGACCTTCCCCTGCTGGAACACGTTCAAATAATATAAAAGGAGATCTCGGAGCACTTCAAATGAATCAATGTTGAGTGTGTGGTATCAACAGTGTTTATTTTCACAAGTCTCTCAAATTCCCCCTTGCCAACATTTTGTCTCACGCTGCAGTTGTCGCAAGAGACTTCTACAGGGCTACAACTATAAATTTACATGTTTTTAGAGAGGATTTACTAAGTAGGATGTTGTAAGAAAACCATCAACCGGGTGATGGGAACCCAAATCCTCCTGTGTGTGAAAAGTTCAAGTGATTTGTCTTGATCAATAGTATATAGTAGTAGTCATAATAGAGTACTACCTCTGAGTGTAATTTTCTTAGGCCATCCGTAGATGCCCAAAGTCTTAGAACAGAATTTAGTCACCCACAATTACAAGAATGGTATTGTGAAGTTGTTAATCTTTGATAGTCACCCGGGGGCAGATGTTATCAATAGAATGGGGCTCACCTGGTTTGGTTTCCCTCTGATATAAACGATGTCCTTCTTGCGTTCACGTGTACATAACAGTAGTTCCTAAAATTAATGGGATCTACATTTAATGATGTAAAGTAATGGGTTTGTTATTATAAGGTTCTACCCGAGTGCTCAACTCTTACCTTCTATCAGACTAGAGACTAAGAAGCAGCGCAGGCTGCCACGCTACTTCGCTCCGAGAAAGTTGACTTTTAAAAATTGCATATTGTGTTTTTATTGATTAGAGATTACCTGTCTGTGTTATCCATCCCGCTCGGACTCGATCCGCCTCGGCTTGTGCCGCTAGAGCGGCGAGTCCCTGGAAGCGGCACTTCCGCCCTTAGCGATACGGGGAAGGGGATTGGACTAGCCGCCCTCTACAGCGGACTATTTAATTATGGGGGAGTGGCGAAGGCGCAGCGGACGGGCGCAGCGGGGGCGCCGACTTCGTGCCGAAGTTGCGCCTAAGTTAAGCCCGTCTGCGCCCGTCCGCGACCAGACGGGACCAGGGACCACCCCCCCTGCGCCGCGCCCCACAAACCCCAGGCTTTACTATTCTAGCCATGCCTTACGATCTCTTCGTTCCCCTATGAATAACACTTGCCCCTGTTTACGGGCTTCGGACACCCCTACATCTTGTCAGGTTTGCTCCCTGACTCTAATCTTAGCACCCTCACTTACCCATATCCCCAGTTCTACGTTTTGGAAGCCCTCCCCATGTCAAATCATTCCCTTCCCCACACATCATTCTACGGATTTTACTTTCCTGAGCTTGAATTGCAGGTCCCTGCCTAAGCATAAGAGGGACATTTTTGATCTTTTGGTTTCCGACAGTCCAGCGGCCCTGTTCTTAACAGAAACCTGGCTGAACGACTGCACGGGACCTGACATTGCCACAGCTCTCCCTAACAACTACACCTATGTGAGCCGTAATAGACAGGGCAAGGAGGGAGGTGGCATTGCCATTATATACAAACGGACTTACTCATGTAAGTGGGAAGATTTAGCCATACCCAACTGCGAAGCTGGCTACTTCAAACTATTATTGAATCCTAACTACACCCTGTCGGGCGTTTTACTCTATCGTCCCCCGGGCGCTGCTGGCGCATGGGCTTCTTCTTTATCGGAAAATATAGCTCCTCTATTGCTGCAAACCTCAAACTTTCTTCTCCTTGGCGATTTTAATATCCACTTTAACAACACACTCTGTCCTATCCGTACACACCTTCTTCAAGATTTGGCCGCTCTTAATCTACATCTTCACAACACGGGCCCTACACACAAGGCAGGTAATCTACTTGACCCCATCTTCTCGAACCTTGACGTCATCACCTGCCTCCCTTCCAAACCTATTACCTGGTCCGACCACTACATTGTCGAATTTAACATCTTGACTAGTGTTATTGTCGGTCCACCAGTTCATATTCAGACTCTAAGACCGAACAGAAATTGGAAAAAACTCAAGTTGTCACAACTGAATCGCCAGCTTGCCTTAACCCTACCCTCTCTACCCAACAATATCACTATCAAAGATGAAAGTTTAATTAACACATGGCTCTCTTCAGCCATTGACATCTGTCTTCCGGCCCGTATTGGAAAACAAAACTTCACTCACCCCCCTGCCCCCTGGTTTAATGACCAACTCAAATGCGCCAAATCCAAGTGCAAGAAACTTGAACGCATATGGAGATCTGAGTATTTCCCCAATGATAAAGAAATTTATAAAACGGAACTTCGAAACTACCACTCCCTGTGCAAATCTGCCAGGGCAAACTATGTAAACACCTCTATTCTATCAGCCCAAAACCGCCCTAAAGCTCTTTTTAGAGCAGTCCAAGAACTTTCTGGACAATCAAACTTGCCAAAAGCCCCCTGTTTGGACACAGTCCAATGCAGTACACTTGCTGAATTTTTCATGGAGAAAATAGACCGCATCTATGCCGGTTTTGATGCCTCCCCACGAGCATTAGACAACCCTCCCAGTACAGATCCTGACACCACCTTCTCTCAGGATACTACTACCCTTGTCCCTCACACTTCTATTGACAAATGGGATTCGATCTCTCTGGAACTCTTCTTTAAACTCATGGCTAAAATCAAATCTGGCTCCCCACTTGATGCCATGCCTCCTCAAATTTTAAGCACCCTTGACATTCCCGCTCTTTTACCCATCTTAGCCCTCCTGAACGCATCTTTGTCGGAAGCCACCGTTCCTGCAGTTTGGAAACACGCCATGGTGGTTCCCCTTCTCAAAAAAACCAACGCCGATCCCAATAACCCTTCCAATTTCCGACCCATATCTCTACTCCCTTGTCTGTCCAAGGTATTAGAAAAACACATTAACCTCTGCCTCTCCTCTCACATTGAGGTCACCAAATTCCTACACCCATCCCAGTCTGGTTTTAGGGCTGGATTCTCCACCGAATCAACCCTCTTAGGTGTCACAGAGGCTATCAGACAACAGGTGGACAGAGGAGAGACGGTGGCGCTTATCCTGTTGGACTTAAGCGCTGCGTTCGACACCGTCTCCCATGACATCCTCCTCTCCACCCTAAAGGCCGCTGGTATCCATGGCATTGCTCTAGCCTGGATCGCCAGTTTCCTGTCCGCACGCACTTTTCAGGTCTTTTCCCCCACTTCTGCCTCCACCGTTCTCCCGTCCCCACACGGTGTACCCCAGGGCTCTATCTTGAGCCCCCTTTTTTTCAATATTTATGTCAGTCCTCTCGCCTCTCTGGCAGAACAATCTGGTCTCTCTATATTTTCATATGCGGACGACACCCAAATCATTTTTTCTCTCTCTTCTAATAAACACGCCCCTACTTCATCTCTCCGATCTGGGCTCATTAATATTGCCAACTGGATGCAGACCAATAAACTAAAACTAAACGGCGACAAAACCGAACTTCTTCTATTCGGTCCTGACACCTCTCTCTGGGGCCCTAAGTATTGGCCTCAGCAAATGGGTCCCCTGCCGGTTCCATCCACCAAGGCTCGTAACCTGGGAGTTACATTTGACAACCAATTGTCCATGAAGCAGCATGTTGTGAAAGTCTCAGCCACCTGTACTAATATCATGCGATGGCTGAGAAAAATAGCATGGATGCTGCCGCCAGATACCCTAAGAACTGTGGTCCAGGCTTTAGTAACCTCCAGGTTAGACTACGGTAACGTGCTCCTCCTTGGGGCTAACAAGGAAGTAACACGTAAATTACAGGTGGTGCAAAACACGGCAGCCCGCCTGCTCTGCAATTTGCCCAGAACTGCCTCTACTACCGTTTCCCTGCGCAGCCTTCACTGGCTGCGCATCGAATCAAGAGCAAAATTCAAAGCTCTCTGCTATATGCACCGGATTAAAACAGGCAACTCCCCCCCCTACCTTTCCGTTTTGGTTCAACCGTACTGTCCTGTGCGTACCCTCAGATCCTCCTCTCTTGGCACCTTCTCCGTGCCTCGTTTCAAACGCACCAGAGTTGGTGGTCGCTCCTTTTCCTATCTGGCGCCATCACTCTGGAACACACTCCCCATTTCTTTGCGCTTTGAAACTTGCTACCTGAAATTCAGGAAGGGCCTAAAAACCTGGCTTTTCTCTGCTTAATCCTTCTTCCATCTTTGTCTCCCTGCTTCTTTTCCTCTGTCAGCGCCGGGAAACCCCTGGGTATCTGTGCGCTTTACAAACCCAAATATAATAATAATAATAATAATAATATCACTCGTTCGTTGTGTGTTTACTAGGTTACTCTTCTAACATTAGTAGTTCAGTCACTGTAAATGAATATATATTCTAGTCAAAAGCTGTCATAATTCCCTAGTTAACATACTCCAAATTTAACATGACACACTTTATCAAACAAGATCAGAGTGTCGCACGGAGGGGAAAATAAAGATCCGCGGCGTAGTTTCAATGGGTCGTCTATTGTAATATTGTTTACATTGCCATCCACCATAATCTGTGTAGGACATGCTTTCCTCTAGGGTGTAATGTTAATTGTAAATCAACGTAAGACACTCTATTCCCAGAAATGAGTCGAGCCCATAACATGTGAGCTCAAGTAAACCGTATACCCACACGCCATATCTCCACCTATAATGCCTCACAAGTGGTGACCGTGTGACTCTAGCTGATTACGTATTACCACAGCTGCATCCCAGCCTTAAAGTAAGCACAAGCAATAACCATGTCATACAACCATACCACAATACATCCGGGTATCTAGTGTTTGTGAGAAGAAGGTTATCCGCGGTGATCCGCACATATATACATTCAGTCTCTGTACTGACTTATGCTCGGTAGAATCTCTGGGTCGTCCAGCGCATAAGTGGTCGCACTGCACACCCACATATTCGCAGCACAAGGATTCACGTGATCTTACCTTCTTTATTACTCCCATGGGTTCCTTAAGATTTTGGCATATGCTGTTTGGCCTCAGTTCAGCTATCACTGTAATTCAGAAGATCATGAATAGGCTGTTCGAAAGTCTAAACGTTGCTTGAGCCTTCCAGGATGAGTTACTGGTGTTCTCTAATGATCACAACAGTCATCAGTGAATTCTGAGAGAATTTCTCTGAACAGTGCAGGCAAGTGGCTTAACCCTAAAAAGGAGAGAGGCAAATTCTTCAAGGACAAGGTGCAATATTTAAGTCATATCATTGGTGCTGATGTTATGAAACCCAACCCAAGCCTAATTTTAGCATCTTCAACCAAAGATGAAATGAGGCTTAGGCACATTTTTTTTCAAAATTCATACCACCCTACTCTATTAAATGGGAACCTTGCTTATTCTGATCAAAAAGGATGTGGAATTTGGGATAAAAATTGTGAAGAAAGCATATGAGAACTAAAAAGAGAATCACAAAATGCCCCATTCCTCAAGTCATTTGGTGAATCTCTCTGTTCTGTTGTGACCGTGAATGCCAGCCAAATGGTCTTGGAGCTGTGTTAATCTAAGATTCACAGGATAGTAATCATTTCATAGCATTTGAACCACACAAGTTGAAAGGACCTGATTTTAAATATTCAGTAATTTTTTTTAATTTTCTTTTTTAGTGTTTTATATAGCCCGAACTTGACCCAAATCGGATATCAGAGCGCTTTACATAGCTCCAGTTATGTTACATGAGGACACACATTCATTTTGTTAGGCACAGGGAGATTAAGTGATTTGCCCAGAATTACAGGATGTTCAGCGTCATTGCTGAGACTCAAACCCAGTTCCCCAGATTCGGGGTCGACCGCCCTAGCAGTTAGGCCAACTCCTATTGGCATGTGTGTGTGGGCTGTGCCAAACTTTAAAGGTTTTTCGTTGATGTCTGGCATTCCTCATTAGACCACATCATAAATCACTTGAAAGTATGGTAAGTAAATGCAATTCAGACAAAGAGTCACTCTGTATAACAAAGATTGTGTGTAGATTGTATGAGTATTTGATTGACGTAGAATATCTTCCTGGCAAGTTCAACATCGTAGCCAATTTCTAATCTCAGATGCAATGTGATGATGAAAGTGATGAAGATTACATGTGTGAAATTGATGATGTGGCTGTTGCTTATTTATGAGATGAACCTGGAGAAGAAACGACCTTAAGATACAGTGGATGACAACTGTTTCTGATGAGTCAGAGCTTTCAATAATTTCTGATCTCAATGTTAAAGGTTGGCCGAGGGACAAACACTTAGACGTTAATTTGAGTGCGTATTAGAAGGTTAAGGAAGAACCGACAATTATGGTGAAGGTTAATATGAGAAATTATTCATTAGTGGATCCCGTTTCACTTAGACCACACTTTATTTCATTAGCCTCTAAGGGCCATGCAGGGATGACTGCCACAAAAAAGAAACTGAAACTAGAATACTGGTGGCCTTCTATGGACCGTGATGTGGATTTGTAGGTACAAGAATGTTGTTTGTGCAAGGATGCTGACAAATCTATGACTGCACGCTCTTGTACCCTTAAAACTGTCTCACTACCCGATTGACCATGGCAAAAAGCAGGGATTGACCCGATTGGACCCATGAATAAATTGCCCACTGATATGAGATATGCTGTTGTCTTGATCGCCTATTATAGCAAATGGATTGATCTTAAATTCATGGACTCCCCCACAACCAGGAATGTGTTGGAATTCTTGAAAGAAATATTTACCAGAAGATTCCCAAAGTCCATTGTGTGTGACAATGGGTCACAATTTGTAACTACTGAAATTTCTCCATTTAAAATACATTTGAGCATTATACGTTGCAAATTATCCTTATATCAATGTCCACTAGGCAATGGGCAAGTTGAACGTCCCAATTGCCTGTTATGGAAACTCTTTTTACCTGTGAGAAATGTATGAAGAACTTGCCTTTAGGCATACTGCACAACTCCCCACAGTGTGACTGGAGTGACACCATATGAATTGTTGAGAGACAGGCTTTTTGACGAAACTACAACCCCACTGGTTCAAATGGAAGTTAATGAAGTTTATTCTGACAAAGGAGAGGTTTTTTTGTAACATGGTTGAGAGAAGACAGTTCAAAATATAGCAGTATTATGACCATAGAAACACTGTTGTCAAGAATGCTATAGGTATTGGTGATATGGTGAGGATCAGACGTTCACATGTCTGAATGGGAGGTGACAAATTTGGCAATCCCATGCGGTTAGTTAAAAAAAGCTTCAGGGACAGCTATCAGGTTGGAAAATGGTGGGTGATGGAGTGGTTCACTAAGTTTAAAGATTATGCCATGCAGTAGCTTCTTCCAAAGGAGGGAAGAGATGTAATATTGCAGATGTGATATTGCCTGGACATTGGTATTAGGCGATTTCACCTTTGAGTTACTAACAGTAAAACAGAATTTAGGAAACTTCTCAAAACTTTGCTTTTTTCTCTATCCGATTATTTCTGTGGGCGTCTGACCTACTGGTTTCAAGGTTGATGGTTTACTGTATGTGTTGCTGAGTTAGCGCCAGGATCTCAGTCATGAGTGACAGTGCACTTTATTAAATACCTCCTATCATATCATATATCAGTTATGGAATCGTGTTTAGTAGTAAGTGTGTTTATTAATCTTGTCATCTTTCTTTCCTCCCCTCCATTTTTCCTCATGTGTCTGTGCACGTGGACCTTTGGGGAATAACAGTTGGAAATCTGAGGCGGGGGTGGGCATTCCGAAGGAATTGTTCTGACGTATAGGTCAATAAACCATCTTTCTCTTTATAGAGGCCAGGAGTGGGTGGAGTCGAGAGAGAGCAAGTATGCATGCAGACACGTGCACGCGGGCGAGTTCTCGTGTTTCTGACTGGGAAAATAGCGATTGCCGAAGGGAACTGAGCTCTCATTTGGTACAAATGAATGAAAATGCCAAAAATAACTAGCAAGCCAAGCATGTACAACACGTTATTTGCTTCTATTCAAAATGTAAAATTGGAAATGTATAATTGTATTTTCCTTTGTGACACTTAATAGCTGAATAGAAATGTGTTGCAGGAAGATATATTTAAGAATCATAAATGCCCGATTCTACTAAACATTAGAATAACGTAGATGGCGAGTGCTCTGCAGGAATATAGTTTATAAAGACACTTGAGGTTTGTGTAATTTCTCAGCTCAAAGGGTTTTTGATGAATAAAACGTGCATTATGCACTGACATTTTCTGATTTCCTCCAGCACTTTCAGCAGAGACCGATGGACAGGGTTCTTGTTTAATAGCTGTGATTACATACATTTATATCATGCAAAACTGCACCAGTACCATTCCCCATGTATGGCTCATTAGTCGCCTCAGCTAATATTAACCCTGGGTCCCCCACCTGCCCCCTGCACTTTTATTAACAAAATGGCATGAATGCGTGTCCCATTAGAATAGAATGTCAAAAGGTTAGGATTGGCAGCAGCCTTTGTAAGGCTGTCATTAAAATGTATTGTGAAATTTCTTTCTCCTCCATTGAATTCCAGAAATAGTTATTGATATCTACATATGTATCTTGAGGCGTCAACAAGCGCAGAGACCAGGAACGCTGGCAGGGCCGGACTGGCCGTAGCATTCAGCAGGCGTTTCCCTGGTGGGCCCCCCCGGTTTCGGACCTGCGAGGGCCGTTTTTGTTACCGTGGGCCAGTTTTGCAGCACAGCTGCAGTGTTTTCCATGCAAACCCCACCCCAACCACCCCACCATGGCTGGTCCACATCAATTGCCAGGGCCGGTTTGCATTCCCAGTCCGGCCTGAATGCTGGCAACAAATAGTAGTCAGCGTTCACTCACTGAAGTGCGTGACAACTGGAAAAAGTTTTCCAATGACTCAATCTGCGGCGTCCTCCGAAAATCATTAGGGGACAGCCCTTTACCAGCAGCCACACCTAAGTGGTACTTTCTATTGTGGCCGCTATCACCGAGCATTTAGAGTATACTTTAGACCAGTGGATCTTAACTTTTTAACTTCTGTGACCCCACTACTTAATTATTACTGGATCACAGGGACCCCACTGAATCAATATTAGAGTTCAGGGGGCCCCCACTGAGTCATTATTCTAAGCTGGGGACTCTGGCCTGAGCAGTTTCCATGATGTAAACTGCTAAACAATACACAAAATACAGAAACAAACATTCATCAAATATACAAATGAAGAAAGATTTTCTTTAATTCACTAACAAATATTTTAACAAAATAAAAATTTAAATTTAAATGGGAAGGTTCCAAATTCAATTGTCCATACTATATTCTGTTTGATCCACTTGCACTGCTCCTACGAATCAACCTGAAAGAATACCTACTTACATTTTAGCCCCCAATTTCAAATTTATTCACATTTTCAGAATAATTTTTATATTTTTCAGATTACATTTTGCTTGTTTATTTATATATACTTTATCAGTCTATTAGTACGATTTAATTTTCTAAGCAGATGCAGACCCTCTGAGTAGGTGTTGTTGACTCCCATGGGTGCCTGGCCTAAAGGCTTTAAACCGCTGCTCTATACAGTAATGACACTATGAGATTTTACTGAGAAACAAATATAAAACCCCCAAGAAAGCTTAGAGCTTTATTGACAACTATGGGATTCAGCAATAGATGGGTGGTAAAACAGTGTTATAGCCACACAATCATGGACATGAAGTTACACATTATAGTTCTCTCAGATGGTTCTTTCAGTTGCTGTGTGGCCAACTTTTGATCATAGATTGGAGATAAGTGTTAGTCCTCTTAGGGAAGGGACATTGGCAAAGTATTTAACAAGAGAATGGTCTATGCACTTGCCAGTCTGGAATCTGCTTATTACTGATGGTGCTTAAGTGGTAAATTAATGTCCCATTTTGTTCCATTTCAATTTGTTTAGACAATCTGCACTATTACTATTTAATGATTTATTACTCTGAGTGAGTTGAAGATCAGAATAGGCTTTTGTGTCTTTTAAAAATAAAGCTAAAATTTCAAATGAAAGCATCATGTTGGCTCAATGTAACTGATTTCTTCCTTCCCCTAACAGAGCCATAACTTTGGAGAATCAGCTCGTGGTCCTTGCTTCGGTTGCCTCAGACGCGGGACGCTACTATGTGCAGGCAGTCAATGAAAAGAACGGGGAAAACAAGACCAGTCCATTCATCTACCTGAGCATCGCAAGTAAGTGTGTGCGCATCTTACAAGACCCATTAATATCCTGCTAGTGTTGTAGTATGGAAGAGGAAACTCCCAAGGTGAAGGCATTGAGCTGGTAGCATGCTCTTATTTGGCACTTTGATTATTTACTTTTATCCTGGCACTGTTACTTCTGGTGACCTATTTAGTAGTAGCATTTTGTGCTGCGTTGTGGTTGAAATTACTGCTGTCAATACTTTTAGACGGTAGGCAGTGTGTCTTTGAGACACATCTTCCAAAGATGGTTAAGATATTAAAAGGAATTCTCAAAGTTTTGGACAAATTTTCTTCAGAATGTAAAAAAACACAATGGAAATTCTCAGATTGTGAGTCACAAATTCAGGATCAGTGGACATTTCCTCATGCGGGTATGAGTAACTCCTGCAAGCAACCTGATTTAATAGCAGGTTGTTGGTTTGTGTAAGTCTCTGACTGGATGTGATCTTGGGCCATTGGGCAGGACAAAATTCATTTAAAAAAAACAAAACTTCCAAGCTTGTAAGCAATCGCAAATGATTTGCACTCCATTTCATCTCTTAAGTGGAAAAGCCCTCATATTTCATGGAGTTTAGTGGAAAGACATTTTTCAAATGTTAAAATATTTACCCTGTTGGGAATATTAAAAGAAAATCAAATGAAATATTTCCCTTTGTACAGTCTCACCAAGAGTGCTCCAGTGCATTTAGGGTGTGTTCTTAGGTGAGCATCTGTAAATCTAGTGTTTATGTATTTGTGTAGATACTTATGGGGTTTGTCATGCATAAATATAGTTACATTTCAGGTGTAAGTACCCAATGCATAACTTTACATATCTTTGAATATTACGCTCCATTGACAAAAATGTGGTTGTAATGTATGAGTCCTTTTCGCCTTCCCTACTACAGGAACCAACATGCAGTTAATTCCTCACACAATAATTAGACTTTTAGAGAAATGTAAAAACATAGACATCTCTTAAATTAAAAATGACTAAATTACATCTTCGCTTATTTCAGACAGCCAGGGGATTTCAGAGAGCCAGCGTAATGTATTTTCATTGGTACTCGGTTAATAGCCCATTTATGTCTAGTCTACCACAGTAGGTGTAATACTTCCGATGTGGTAAAGCATTTGAAATGCTGCTTCTCAATTGTAGTACTTTCGAAGTGATGGGCGTTACACGCTCTCTTACGAAGAGAAATGTTTATTATTATCTGTACGGCTTATAAACTAAGTGAATGAAAAGGCACCAATGGGAAGTATTTCTTTGAATAATTATAATTTTTTCAGATATCCATGAATCACATTCTGTTCCTAGGAAGCTGCATTATTTATAGTGAATATAACATTGACCCTGGTGCAGATAAAATTCCATTAGGTTTTTTCAGTGAAATATTTACTCATTCTTTTGACGTCTGCATCCAGTTGTGGCTTGCAATACTCGCGGGGGGGGGGGGGGGAGTCGCGCGGAGGTTACTACGGGGGTTACCACGGGCGGGGGAGAGGGACGGTTATAATAAAATAAAAAAGTAGAAAACCTACCTGACCGGGTCCCGTGCCGCCTCTGCTCCTGGGCCAGGTCCCAAATTGCCAAGTTTTCCTGAAGTTCAGAAACAGGAACAGGAATACTGCCTCCCCTCCTGTAAGCCAATCACAACGCTGCAATGGCAGCGTTGTGATTGGTGCAGAGTCGTGGACAGCACCCAGCCGGGCACCTGTAGGGAAGCCATTTTCTCTATGTAGGCTGCATGCAGCCTACAAAGAGAAAATGTAGAGTGCGCATGACTGCTTTGGTCGGCCCCAGGGCTGACCAAACAGTAAGGGTACTCAGAGTGGTGCAAGCCACTCCTATCCTCACCTGCCCGCCCCCAACCAGGCATACCCTCCCACCCACTCCCAACCAGGCATACCCCTGTCTTCTGCTTTCTCGCGCTGCGAGAAGCAGAACTATAAAATGGTATTAAAAATACAATTTTATGGTTCTGCTTCTCGCACTGCGAGAAAGCAGTGGGGCGGCGCTCCTCCGCCCTAATGGAGGAGCCGCCTCTGTCTGCATCATATGTCACCCTGGTGTTTTCTTACTTTGCCAGTAATATGAATATTTCTAATATAGGATTGCATGTATATAGCCCCAGAGCTGATTAAAAAAATTCAGAATGCGTCAGAGTGCTTAAGAAAAGAGGCAAAGTGCCCATCTTGCTACTTGTCTTGTTCTGCATTGGAAATTTTAGGATGCTCTCAGCAAAACAAAGACATTTTTTTGGTATTCATCATGAAAGCCTGATGACGTCCCCTTTCGCGCATTTTCATTTAGTTTAGTAACTTCTTGTGACATTACACTATCCAAGCTATCTACTGTTGGCACATCTTTTTTTTTTATTATTATTATTTTTTAGCTTTACACCAGAAAAAGTTTGGAGTTAATGTTGGAATAACCAACATCTGTTTTACTTTTACAGATACCGGATGATTATTCTCCATTCACCCCAAGGGGCTTTCCTTTTTATCAGAGGCAAACATGTATTTGATTGTTATTCTGATGTTATTTCCTGCTTCCTGTAGCTTCAGATTTAACTTAGTTCGGTGATTCACATTATCTTGATCTCAGTTGATGTGGTACTCGTGTGACACTTGCTGTGTGAATTTTGATTTCTGTTTTTAAATCTATATTTTGTGTATTATCACATTGCTATTCCAAGTTAGTCTGTTCATGAGAGATATATTGTGTAATAACTACCTGGTAGTGTATGCGAACAAAAAAATCTCTACTCTGGACCTATTTGCCTTACATTTACCACAGGTGACGCCAGTCCCTTTTTTAATCTATCTATAGTTATCAGTTCTGGAGGTTATCAAGACCTTTTGAATTTGCTAAGATTAGATGTATAAGACACTCCTTTGTTTGTTTTGGGACTTGTTATTTTTTGAAGTTTGTTTTCTGCATCAGACCTAATTTGCATCGCATTTATTTCCTCCAGACAAATGCAGATATAGCTTTACTTGAAAATCTGTATTAAATGGTTCAGACACTTTCTGATCATATTGCTTTCTGCCATTATGGATTAATAAGAATTCTGTGGTTTAATAGTTAAACAAAGATACTCACTCTATAACAGAGAGCCAACAGCTGTTTAGTTAGCATTTCCATATCCCCAAAAGGTTTCCAGTGTTTAAGACTACAACTCCTTTGAATTTAAATGGAGATGAGTTGCAGATCAACTTATATCAACTTCTCTTTCTGTTTAGCTTCTTCACGTGTCTACTAACTTCCTGTATGAAACTGTCATCGTTGGTGTTGTCTCAAAATGTTAAACATGGAACATTGGAATAGATTTAGGCAAATTTGGCGTTTCAGTAGTTTTGTATGTTCTTTGAGACACGGTGGAGTAGATTTCATTATATTTGTGAACTATAGAGACAATAACAAGGGTGATTGTACTTATGTTTTAGTTTCTGATACTTTAAGTTAAAACAATGGAGTTGGAATTGGAGGCATTATGAAAATCAGTAGAAAGAGAGAGACCAGGGTACCCATGCACTCTACGTCTGTTCTAGGTATGTGTATCAAGCTGGGACCATGGGTAATGTTGTCCAAGCTCCCAACCGTGACAGTCTAATTTCTGCTCATGCAGTTAGTGCAGTGGAAATACCTATACATTTTCTGATGTAGTCACAATATATATATGATCAATGACTTTCTGCATGAGGAGATATTTTTTCCTACCATCACCCTGATAGATATCGGTGTGTTAACAAATCTCCTAATACTTCTCCAAGTTTATATTTCCAGCGATTAAGTCATTATCTTGTATATTTCAGTCAAGAGAATTAATCTATTCTTGAACACTCCACAAACTAAATTGACAAAGTAAATAATAAACAATAATGATGCAAAAAGGTTGCTAAACTTGTACATAATGTGTAGACTCCCCAGGGCAATTATTAAGACTTTACATCGAAGTTCAAACCAGATACTGATACCGTCTATACTTTCTAAATTCTTCTGATTGCTTCAAGAGTTGCTTTTTTCCTCACATTTATGTTCCTTAAGTAGAAATTCCCAAATTCTATATTGTTATGATCTGGATACGGAATGGGCGTGGAGGACAAATGCTGTAATCATGCAAATATTACGTATTTTAACTCAACTTGGGATATGTCTGGTGCATAAAAGGAACAAACCCAATTGGCATCGTTTTTGCTGAATAGGGATTGTAAAAAATCAAATTTTGCAACAGTCTGTTTTACATAAAACTTTAGTACCAGTGCTAAATTGAAGGAAATATTGATGGATTGTGAAACCATTGGAAATGAATATCATGCTTCCTTTGCATATAAATAATTCCACTTGTTCATCAATGTTTGCAGCAAAGAGAATGCAGGAAACTGGTTTTGTGCTATTTGTGCTTCGTCTGAAGGAAGATAACAGGATTTTACTTAAAATTTCAAGAATTGTTTAAGAACCATGTGAGTATGGCGGAACAACAAAAACATTTTGCATTAGGATTCCTTCATTAGAGAAACTCAGCAGCGGGTCCGGTCAGGCTGCTGATGGACCTGCTACTTTGACCTCGCGTGTTATGCAACATCAGAGGAACATTCCATTACACCACAGTAAAGCACCACTCTGTCAGCTCCCGGCAAGCGTTCAAGGAGCAAGGTCATAATCTGCAGTCTGATAAAAGCTCAGGAAAGCTCAGTAATGGCAGAAAGTAAGTTAAGTGCATATAAGAGGGGCATTCTTTTTTTAGACCTCTGGAGCAGTATTACTCAAGCTGACCTGGGGTCGCAATGGGTGGGTGCACCCCAGGGGCACTTTGGTATTACTGAAGGGGCCGAAGACGCTTGGGCAACCTCTTCTGCAATACTGATAGTGCAGGTGCACATGTAGCACCAGCGCTAAACTTGAGAGGGTGTACCCTCATTTGCGTGGGGGTGTGGCCCCATGCAAATGAGGAAATTAATTGAATCACTTTGCCTCTGCACACGTGCTGTATTACAGACATGGGTGCCGAGGACAGCCCTGTGGAGGGTGTTTAAGGGAGCCCCACAGACATCCCTCTGCAGGCGGGTGCAGTCACTCACCGCATCTTACTGAATGGGTATCTCTGTGCCCTTTAAAGTGTAGACATGTTGCTGCATGCACAAGAATCAAGGAGCGGCCTGGTAGCAGCCAAGCCATATTTCACTGAATGCGCTGCCCCAGGGCAGCACAAATTTGCATCTGCCCTGAGGGCATCGCATTCATCGTAATACAGCACACTATCTCGGTCTACGCCAGGGCCACATTTTGAAGTGTGCGCCACGGTACAAACGGAGACAGTATGACTTTGTATAATACATGCCCAGGGCCGGACTGGGAACCAAAACCGGCCCTGGCTAAGTGCTCGGCCGGGCCCCCGGGGGGTTGGGGGTGCCGCCGAGCTCTTTGCCAGGGTCAGTTTTCGGACGAATTTGTTACAGGGCCCTGTAACAAAAACGGCCCCCACCCTTGCGGCCCACCGGGGGATTGCCCGGTGCCCGCTACGGCCAGTCCGGCCCTGTACATGCCCTGGAATTCTTATATTGTGCAAAGCGCTTATGTTTTGAAACTGCCCCCTGGATGCAAGAGGATGCCCGAAGCTTGCTACTGCCAGCAGTTGATCAATGGTAGGGTGCAGTTGTCCTAGAAAAAATAGGTATGAAACTGTAACGTTATTTGCTGATTTACATGAAAAAGGGTCTGCACAAATGTGCAAACTCTTCCGAGTACTACATCTTTAGATAAAAAAAATTGGTTGAGTCACTACTATTTTTCTTTTCGAGAACAATATTGATTTCCGTGAAAAATCAGAGCATAATATCTATTTGCTTGGGAGAAAACGGCTATCCATCTGTACTAGCCAAGAGAGAAAGCCTTTCGTGATTGATGGTGGGTGTTGTAATGAACTGGGCTGACAATATCCAGGAAGTACACTTTTAGTTGAAGAATGTGTTGCATCGTTTTTAATATTCTATAGCGAACTGTAAGGTCCATTCCACTACATAAATCGCTTTCATTCCCTATATAAAAAAAATATTTGGCCCCGTGATCTGTATATCGACCTCATTTTTGGTTAATTCATGAGCATTTGGTCAAAATGCTGTTTACTTAGTTGTCTGTTTAAAAATTAGCACAGTTTGTTGGGGATTGCTGTTTCTTTCATATAATTAAATGTGCCACTTTTGCGTCATTTTTAACATGGGAAAAATGACGCAAAAGTGGTGCAAGGGGCTTGTAAATCTGCCCCTTCGAATTTACAAATGTGCTTAAATAGTTCAGTGGTGCCTTATCTTTCAGTAATGTGAAGTGCAGTTGTGGACTATTTTCGGTGGTCCCTCGGCAGTCAGGGGTTCCTGAGCTAAAATTGTGTCAATCAGAGCATATACCACTGATGTCCTGAGACCGAAACGTAATGTTAGGCCCAAAGCCGAGCACCACGTGCACCCCTTTAGCACTTGAGCCTTAAGCTAGCAAACTAGAGCAGTCCAACACCTACTCCAGGAGGAGGTGTAGTCTTTCAGACTCAAAACACAGTAAAGCAACTTCACATAATACATTACATAATGCTTCAGAAGCAATGATTCACAGGTGAGTGGTAATATGACTACTCAGTGATTAGTGTGGGAACTAGCATAGGCTATTCCTTGTATGATACTTTCATGTGAGGGTAGTATGACGGAATCACACAAACGTTTTGCACGCATGCCTTTTCAACGCCGGCATTAGAATGAACGCATTGTTACGCCGCGTTCCTTTTGCACGCAAGTTGTTAAAATGACTTGCCTTAGGTGGGCGCTGGTCTTTGGATTAGTATAATTTACTATTCCAACTCCAGTCTGTGCAACAGTAGGGAAGGTGTTGGACTTTAAATCCAAAACCACTCCACCAATGTGCCCCCCTAAAGCAAGTCGTTGTAACAACTTGCGTGCTAAACCAATGCGTGGTAACGACGTGTTCGTTCTATTGCCGGTGCTTTAAAGGCACAGTGTGATTCCAGCTTTGTACTAAAGGATGTTTCCCCATGTGACAGTTTAGGCATTAGCCCATAGGACTTCTTATAGTAATTTGAGGTGTGGGAGTCCGGCGAGTGATTGGCTAATTTGGCTGTCTGTTTCACTTATGCCCCACCTTTTAACGATATTGGCTCTTGCTCCTCCTCATTTGGACTCCCTGCTAGTGCAGAGTACCTTCTCGTTGTCGAGTTGTTCATAGTGCACGCTGCACTTGTGAAGGTCTGGTGCCCTAGTGGAACAGTCTTACTTGTGAAGTGTATGCTGCATGGTCCCTGGCATTCACCGAGCAGGAACCTCGTCACAACCCGACTAGCTGGTGTGCGGGCAGTATACACGTCATCAATGCATGTGTTGAGCTTTAGGTGAGCGGAGGCAGTGCCAGCAATAGTCGAAGGCGGCGATGGGGTCGCGGTGCCCATCCCTTGGTTAGTCAATAGTAGTATTTAACAAACGTGCCTTCATAGAGCAATGTCACATATTTCACAGTAATGTACACTTATTGAGATACAAAGTTAATCATCGTGATCCATTAAATGCTTGCATTTTGTTGGGCAATTGTATTTATAAAACAATCCCTTCAAGTTCACCTTTCAATAATGTATTACCAAATGTGGAAATCCCGTCAGTACCATGGAATTTCCACGATTGCAAACTTAGGCTTGGGTTTCTGGGTGATCCTGCCTGAAAAAATGGCTGAAGAACTGCAAAGACTGTAAATAGACCCTTATCCCTGGAACTCCTCGTAAATGTACTCCAGTCAAGTTCAGAAATAAGTAAGTTTCAAGAGCAAGAATGGGGTAGGACCACCCTCATATAAAACTGGGTAGTAGGGTAGGGTGTTTTTCGAAGGGCACAATGTTTTCTCCCCTCAATGAAAAAGAAACACATTTAAATGCATGTGTGAACATGTCATTTGGTGTAAAGTCTGAAGGTTTCCATTTTGCATATGTGAGTACTCCTAAAAATGTAGGATTGTTTTGATACCCAGTAGCTTTCTTGCCACTAATCCCACAAAATTCTGGTTTTGTTCCAAAGGAGAAAGAAAACCTAATGGAACAAATGTCCCATTTTATTAGACATTGTGATGCAGGCCATACATTTCAATCTGTTAAATAATAGCTATATTTTCTGATCTTTAAAGCTTTTTTGTTGCCCAACTTGCCTTTCGTTTATTCAACATTCTTCCAATAAGAATCATTGCCACATTGTTAGCAGAACATTACAGACAGTGGCTACACAACCTTTTATTTCTACATACAAAATATGTTTCGTGGGAAGCAAACTTAGTTTTTACTAAAACACTACTTTCTGACTAGATTGAATATTTTTATATATTTTTTCTGTTGCTTTAACTACATAGTGCAAATTGTACTAAACAATGTTTCACTTAGTGTTTCAATAAACTTTTGTGGTTGGAAAAAACTGTTAGTTTTTCCTTCCTACATTATAGGGCTGATTACGATGTCTTTAGGAAGGGCTCCGGATGGGATTAGGAATTGTAGAATACGATTCGGAACCCTTGTTTCCTACCGAATCGTACAGTTTTCCCAGCGACTGATTACGATGGCCGGAAACCGTTCGAGCAGACCGGATCGGTCCTTAAAGGCATCCGGACAGCCCGAGTCTTTCAGAGCCGATTCGTACAGCTCTATGGAATCGGTTTCCGGACGAGTGATAACGATGACTGATCCGGACAGCCGTTCCGATTTGGTTTGCAAACTGGCTTTCGGAATCGGTCTCTGGGGACCCGTTGCAGGCCCCCCTTCACCGGGAGGCATACTAATGTGGCCCATGTTACCAACCATGCACAGGGGGCAAGCACAATGGGGTGACCGCCACAGGGTGCAAGGTTTTCCCCAACCACCACTTTTTTCAATGGGAGCCTACATTCGAGTTCAGATCACAGGCTCCCATTGAAGTCAATGCGATCGAACGATGTTGGGAGGCATCGTAATTGGTCATCCGGACTCACAGGACCCGATTCGTTTGGAGACTAGTCCGGAACCGATTTGTTCGGGACAGTTTCCAAACAACATCGTAATCAGCCCCTATGTGTGAACATTTACTTAATGGGTGTAACGTGAACTATAGCCCAAGAAATCCGGGTGTAACGTGAACTGTAGCCCAAGAAATCCATCTCAGATTTTTGGTGACATTCACAGATACCTCAACTTATGGTGTGTTTTTCTCATGATATTGGATTTGAAGCACAGTACACAATTACCCCTTATGTATTCTTTGCATGTGATTTCGATTATGGTATGCTTTTCTTCTATTAAACTCCAGCTGATAAGCAATGCAGGCTTCCTCCAATTTATGGAAAACCATGCTTGGGAAGGGTGCTGTCACTAATACTCGTGTTTTTTTAATATGTTATATACAAGAACCACCTTATTTGTTGTATTTTAATTGCAGACCTCGTTGAACAAAGTTCGTAGTTCACTAATGCTCTAACTACGAACTCTCGTTACATCATGCATTTGGGATCTTAGACATATGTAGACTTTAAAAAGTAATTAATACATTTATCTCCAGCCTCGGAGCAGACACCTCTTACTTTCTGTCGTGTTAATTTGTCCGCAACCAGATGAGCTAATATTGCAGTTTTCTCTCTCACACTGTGTGAAGTTTGAATAATGTATGAATTTTGTGCACTTATCTTGCGATACTTGCTGTAGCAACCTGGCAGCTTATTTTACAGGTCTTTGTGCTTTGAGCGAAACATAGACCGTGTATTTTAATCAGTAATGTGTCATTTTTGTTAATTTTCTAAAAGGGAATGAAAACTGTTGAGATAGATACACATAGCTAAATGGTGCCGAAATACCCATTTAGTGCTAAAGTACAGTTCAGTGTCTCATTTCATTTTTAGTATGCAGTCCCCGATTTATGGCTTTCTGATTGCCCCATGTAATGCCTTCAGCCCCTTGTCGCTTTTAAGCAAGATCGCCTTGTAATCAGGGGCACAGTTTAGTGAGATTTGCAGGGTGTGGATCTCAAATTTCCGAACTAAAAATAGCAGTGGGCTGCACAGTGGAGGGTTGAGATTCGGGGTGGACTGTTTCCACGAGGAACAGGGTCAGTACTGATTTGCATTAGGTGGGCACCTGTCTAGAGTGGTAAAGTAAGAAAAGAACGATGGGTGGGAATGCTAGACTGAGTGATTGTCACTGGTTAGACTATTTGCAAGCATTCTCCCGTCACCGTTTGGGTGTTTGGCTGTCAGTAGTATGCCTAGAAACCTGAGATTGTGTAGCTTTCCAAGCCTACTACTGCGAATGTCCTTGAATTCCGAAAAAGTAGTAAATTTGCTCCTATGGCTGCAGATTTACTATTTTATTTTATTGGTAAACCAGTCACTATATATCTTTGAGTTTCTGCTTCAAAAAATGAACACGTTAAAAGCTCTTAGTGAAATGAGATCGAGAAAAAACCCTCACAGCCATAGCAGACCAGACTCAGGGAATTAATTTTGGGGGGTGTACCACCCCAGATATCCCCTGAAGCTATGTCTGTTTCACCTGGGTACCGCAATTCTCTCTGGGAACGCATGACTACGGTCATGTTCAAAACAACAGTCTGGAGTGCCTGCCCTGGAATCACTTATTTTAAATGTATTTTACTGAATACACTGTTCTTTGTCTATGCTATGAGAAATCTTGATGGTAGAGTTGTCAAATCAGTGCATGTAGAAAGGGCTCCATAGTTCCCTCGCCGCCTTTAACAGAACATTTTATCAAGTGACCGACGGCACCAGGTACTAAGCTCGAGCTGCAAATTGAGGTGGGCATCAGCAAATTAATAGTGCGATTCAAGCCAAGGGTTTGGCTTGGCTCTAAGAGTGCATACACAAAGCAAGCAGTGAAAGCGTTTGGCGTGTATATCGTGCAACACAGATAATGAAAGAATGTGATTCAGTCTCTTCTGAAGTCATTGCCATGCCTACACAGTTCACTTTAGTACATTAGACTGTATCCCTGCATTGAAAGACCTTTATTAAAAGTGATTGTTTTCAAACATGAAATTTTGTGCCTCGCCTCTTGACGATAATGCATTGGTGAACTTAAAGGTAGGTGTATAGTCATGTAAACCCTGTACATAGCCTAGATTCTTATTATAGATGAAGCAATGGTATAGTGTATTAAATCAAATGTAACAGATGCATGTACAGTGCACATCCTGAACACAAATATTTAAAGGGGCTCTCATGTGATGAGGAAGACAAAGGAGGCTCTGTGAAGTAAAATGTTTGTCAGACAATTTGGACAAGCAGGAAGCCGGTATTGATTCCAAGTTATCTGGTTTCACATTTAAAATTCCGCTACCAGACGTAGATTTCTATCTCTCCCCTATTTTACATCAAAAGGCACAGTCCAGTCTTTTATTCTTGGCAGAAAAACCAAAACAGACAAAGCAGACCTTACTCTGGGCCCCGACCTAGCTGCAAAGTCAAGTGTACATTTATTTGGGGGGTGTCACACCCCAAATACCCCCCTCCCGCCCAAAGCTACTCACTTGTTTGTATTTTGTGACTTGTACTTCCACTTGGAGGGGCTTGCATATGATAATAAGCCAAAGTCTGAAACATGGCCATAAAAACCCATTGCAAAAAAGCTCCAGGTAATGCTCTAAGTAGGATGGAAAAGGTGGGGGGACTCAAAGGGGGCGTGGCTGATGTAACGAAGGGCGTGCCTAATAGAGCGGACTAAAATCCTGCACACTACAAGATCATAAAAATTTATTTCACAAAACAATAAATTGAAAATCACAACCAACAATACATTTAGGTTGATACAGAAACATGTTTCTGTGCCATTTGTAGTAGTAAGCCTGAAATGGAAATTTTGGGGGAAATGCTCTGTATTTTTAAACAACTGAAACAATTGGCCAACAGAGGTCTTACAGGTGCAGAGTCTCAAATCTGTGTGCTTGTTTGGCAAACTTGTGTGCCTTCCGTGTCAGTAAATGACATATCCAGATAAGATCTCCAGATGTCATGGTCTTCGATGGCAATTGACACTTCATCCCATCGGACCCGATGTGAGGATGTTGCATGCTGGGATTGCTTGGTACCCTCTTGCTGTCTGGTTCCACAGTGGAAATGACACAAATGAATTAAAGTCTCACTAATTCAGATCACACGTGGCGCCCTACATGGATCAACAGTTTACATTTTAGTCTTAAATATTTCTGTTAAACCCTTCAAGATCGTTTGCTGCTACTGACGGGCGGTATACTTTCTCAGATGTGTTCTCCCCGGTGATGGTTCGTTTCTTCCTAAACCCTGTGATTGATTGCAACAGCGCAGCTCCGTGTTCCCAGGCTGAAGGTTTCTCAGCTTTTATCAAAGTTTAATTTTTGCTCTCCATGGGGATTGTCTCTCCAGGTGAACAAAGGGCTTTAAGTGTTTTTTCATCTATGTTCGACATATTGCATTCTAAGCGCAACTAATCTTCTACGATTGTGCACCCTCGCTACCGCAGAGTGGAATTTATTCTATCACTATGAAATGTTTTTCTACACGCTCTTCTGGATCAATACTTAAACTGGTGACAGTCTCTATGGCATAGGATCAAACTGACTAGTAAATAATAGTTACATGATATGAAAGTGTATGTATTGACATGTGATCTGTTCCAGTGCTTAATTTGAGCCGGTGGTTTCCGGTGCTCAGTACCGGCACTTCATCATCAACACCGGTGCTTTTTTCATGAGCACCAGTTAAGGACATTTATGGTATGCACGGGGAGATTAAGTGATTTGCCCAGAAACACAATACGTTGAGCCAACGCCGAGACACAAAACTTGTTCCCCAGCTCAGAAGTCGGCAGCTCTAGCCATTAGCCACATCCGTGCACCACTTTCAGGGTTGATAGTTGGTTCTGTTTTAGTTGGAGCGAATAGGAGAAATGGGTTGGGGCAAGCTGCTTTCTGACGAGAGCCCCGTAACTTTTTATTTTTTTTAACCGTACCCAGTATATTTCTACAAGACAAAGGGTACATACTTTGTAAGGGGTGACTCCTAAGATGGGGAGTTCTGTGTGCTTGTTACTCACGTGCTATGCAGCCAGTATTTTATGCAAGTGTCTCTCACAATTCATGACCACACAACTATTTGATGTTTCTTCCTGAATTGACAGACTGCATGCCACTCTGCCACCTCTTGCACTTCTAGCCACAACCGGTCATTGTTGGTGAGAATTGGTTTATCCTTTAGTGTCTTTCTTTTTTTTTTTTTTTGGGTGTTTTATATGCGCGAACTACACCCGAGAAATCGGGTATCAGAGCGCTTTACATGAGCACCAGTTTAGTTACAGATGGACACATCCATTTTTGTTAGGCACAGGGAGATTAAGTGATTTGTCCAGAATCACAGGATGTTGAGCGTCGTTGCTGAGACTCGAACCCGGTTCCCCATCTTCGAGGTTGACCACTCTAGCCGTTAAGCTACATCCTCTCCCTTTGCCTTAGAAACTACTACCTCACTCTGACTTTGGGATGTACTTCCTGATGGTAGCCAGCATGTGTAGCCTGCTGTTAGGAGAAACATTGATTAGGCATAATGTCTTATTCCCCCAACTCCAGCTGACTCCCGTGGGCATTGATGACCAACATTTAAATAGTTTGGCTGTAGAAACGTGTTTTTTTAAATTTCATTTTTTAATCGCCTTTTAACCCTGATATATATGACGTGGAAGTGGAATCCAGAAAGATCCAGGATGGTTAAGTCAATAGTGAATTAATAGGTTGGATCACTAATGCCTATATATTGGAGCTGAAAGGTGTTGCTTTGTCTTCATTCTCAAAAGTGTTGGATTCGTAGTTTTTAAATTTCTGGGCCCACATTTCTATTCCTTTTCCTCTTTCTTATTTTAAGGTTATCATTAAAGAGGGAGCTGTTGTCTGCAACCTTTCTCCACCCATGAAGTATGGCCTTGCTACCTCCTTCCTGTAAGAAGATAGACAGGTGTAGAATTGGTAGATTATATTTCAAATGAAGGGAAAAGACCAGGAATCTCTGAAGGTCATAATTTTATTTTAAATTCCTTTGTGTTTGAAACTTGTATAAAACCATAACCACTGCCACATTTTAACCGTACACAATTCATAGGTAATAAACGAAAAACTTTAGACGCATCTTTCATTGTATTGTACATCATTCCCTGAAAGGATAACCAAATGCCCGACCCCAAATCATCTGCCCCTCATATGCGCCAGGGCATAGCCTCCCAACCAAGGTCACCATATTTTGTCATCTTCTACCTTCATTTATCTGTTTTTTTCTAGCCAGCGTACACCAATCCAGATCCACTGTTCCATCTCTGGAGGTGGAGCCGGTCCCCACTGCTGAACAACATTTCTTCTGGCAAACATAAGCCTGAGACTTAAAAGAATTCTGTGGTAACGCTGCAAAGCGATTTCCTCCCATCCTTTCAGTAATGGCAGCTTGCCCTGTAGGGGACCCGGGTAGTATGTCAGATCGGCAGGGCACCTTCCAATCCCTATCCAAACAAGTATTGGCATAGCCAATAGGTCTCGCCTTTGGGACCTTATAAGTATTTAGTTATGCAGCACAATATCCTTGGTGCAACAACACCAACTGTTGCATGGCTAAACACTTATAAGGTCCCAAAAGCGAGACCTATTGGCTATGCCAATGCTTGTTTTCTTTCTACATGTGCTTCATTCTGCAGCACACATAAAAAGAAAAATCCTCAAAGGATTGTTTTGGAGCAGGAAAGTGTCCCTTCCAGCACAAATACAATCCTGCCTGCAACGCAGGCACCCTTGCACCATGGTGCAAGTGTGCTCGAGTTAGCACTAGGTAGCCAAAAGTGTGCCAGGGCAAGGAACGAGCAGGAATGCACCATGTCTTAATAGATATGGTGCTTTCCTACCTTGCCCCTTTCTTGCAGCGCAACAAGGTGTCTTGACGCATTGGCTGAAAAAAAGATAAATATGGCCCTAAGGGGCAGACTTAGCAAAATGCCACACGTCACAGCAATGTGCTGCGTTGCACCTTGCAGTGCTGCGTCGCAACACAGGGAGAGGGCAGGTATATTTAATATGATATGGTGCATTCCTGCCCTCTCCTTGCGCTGGTGCACTATGTGCTGCCTAGTTTCAAGCCAGAGTGCTTTTGATGCACAGTGCTGAAAGCTGTGACAGCGCGCGGTGTGCCCTGCCCCCCTTTAGGCTTGGGCGCTAGCTACTGTGTTACAAGGTATTGTGTTACAAAGATTTTTGTGTGACTGCCATCTATTGTTCTATTTTACTTTTTCATCTATCTCGTTTGTATTGTAACGTGTAAGTATATAGATTTCCTCATGTAACGGTCTTGGTTCTATTGTGAAGCACTCCGACACCTTTGGGTAATGTCCGCGCTATATAAAATTGTTTAAATAAAAATAAATAAATAAACATCAAACCAGACACCACGGCGGCATAACTCTGATGTCAGAATAGAGGCATCACTGTCAGTGACAGTGCGCCCAATGGCTACTCAAGTGTGAGTCTGTCTCAGTTGTTAGACCAATTTTAATAGGCGCATCCAACATCCTACCACTTGCGCGGCGTGAGCGGGGTTTCAAGTTAATCTAGCTGCAGCAGTGTGGGGGTAATGGCGCAGCTGAGCATGCCGCTCTTGTACCACCGCGGTGGTACCGGTATGTCCCGCGGTCGGAGCTGGTCGGACCCAGGCTGTGACTCACCCGGCCCCTCCAGCGCCGGCGGCTGACTCATCAGGAGCCTGCTGCCTGTGTGTCAGTCAGTCTCCAAAGGGGACCGCCTATTGCCGTAGCATGACTCCGCTCGCCTCGAAGTAAACCACAATTGCAACCGTGTCCGTGTAATCATTGATTCACTTGCCATGCTAAAATGAAATTCGCAGTTACGTTTTGTTTGTAGTGGTGCAAGTCAGATCGAGTGCAGATCGGAGCTGCCTGCCGCCCGACTGAGAACTAAAGTCGAGTGATGCCTGTCTCCTCACTCGCAGTCAGAGCTCACAAGTATAAATGCATCATGATGATCATTCGCAATTTAACTCGCTGAAGGGCGTTGCGGCACGCCGGACTCCAGGGAGGTCACTCACTAAGCTTATCCAGCCAAATTGTCAAGCACGTATGATGCCGGAAGCAGCTGGTGCACTGGGTGCTTACCGAAGTTGAGGCTTTATACAAGTCGCCTATTTTGCAGTGCTTCAAAGGTGTAAGTAATACTAGCCGGGTGAATGTGACAGGAGCAGGTGTATTGGCTCCTGAGGACGGCTGGAAGCGGATGTGCACAGACGGGCTTGACTTTGGAGTGCCAGCTGCGCAAGTCATTACATGCCCGCGCTGCCATGCGCCTTAAGTAGATGCAGGTTAAGGGTATCTGCTACACTGTGCAGGCTAGACCGCTAATCACCAATTGGCGCTCCGGTACAGAAAAATAGGAAGTGAGTTAGCTAAAACTTCCTGAAGCATGCCAACACACTCTCTGCACAAACAGCACAAGGAGCTGCGGCGAACCAGAGGAAAGCATCGAGAAACCAAAGAGGTTTGCCCACCAAACACACACTCTCAACATAGGATTCAAACACAATCTGTGGCGGTTAAAAGCATAACAAGCGCTCGCCATGACGTTTTTTTTCCCCTTTTTCTGCCGTCCCAGGCCTCGCCTGCTAAAAGGTTTCTTATCTTTATGGGGCCATGTGTTTGGCCCCATAAAGATAAGAAACCTTTTACGCCAGCAGTAAGTCAGGGCAGTCAGTCCAAGTGGGATGGCAGAAAGAGAGAAAAGAGTACGTCACACAGAGCTCTTTCCCAATGGCTGGCCACCGTTTAGCATAAACGGTGACGCCAGCCAATGGAAAAGAGGGGCGGGGCTTAATGCCCTTTACTAAAAAATCCCTATATCATTAAATCTCGCCAGCGAGACGGCGCATGCGCGCATCCTATGCCAGGCGAGACCTAAAAACCTTCAATTGCGGTCATTCTTCCAGTGGAGAAAAGTTCCCTTTTGTCTGCAGCCTCACAAGAAGCGATCTGTACCCATGGTGCCAATCCTGTAAATTAAAGATGTACTCTCTGAAGCAGTTTTAATTGTAACATTTGGAAACCGATCCGTAAGGAGACCTCTCTGGGCAGAGTCAACGCCTCCTATCATTTCCCTTCTTGAAACGCTCCCAATTCTTTTTTCCCATTTTCTCTTTAAATCCATCAAAAGGTCCGACGTGTTAGTAAATTCTTTTCCTGTAGATTTTTTGTGGGAATAGCTTGGGAGAGAATTCTGTCCTCCATCAGGGAGGTGTATTCAATAATCGTACCTCTTGGAATATGTGTGACTAGGGCGTTGTGGGCCATTTCCTCCTCTGCGTCTTGCCGACAGACTTCTTGCAGCTCCTTATGGCCAAGCTTTGATTTCCTTGTAGGCACTGGGAGAGCTAGTCTCTCGGCGCTGGTTTTCTGGAGTTGCCTGGCTCCACCTTCACCCATGCCTGGTTCCATCTCCCCTAGGGAGCGCCATCTTGGAAGGGCTAAATAGCCAGTTTTAATGATTTTTTTAATGCGTTTTCTCTCACCTTTTACTTTATTTATCCTTTGTGTCCAGTATCTTTCCCACACAGGGGAGCCTGTGTAGGGCAAGCGGGGTTGCTGGGCCCCAGGTTTGACCCTTGTTTATTTTGCCCTTCTGTTTTTAGTTCGCACTTAGCGACAGCGTGTTTACATGCCCCCTCATATGCAGGGCTATTTGAGGACGTCTACAGCACGTTCGCGCCGCTGGCGCACCAAAGGCAAGCCCGTCTGCACCCGTCCGTGCCTGGATCGCGCCGGGCGCCAGAACCCCTGCCTGTTTTGCTCCAGACACCAGGACCAGAATCTCATTCCCCAGTAAGGAACTGGTAAGTCTTAATAATGGCAACATAAATTGTAAACATTTTGATATGACTGCTCTCTGCCTTGGGAGGGAGGAAGGTTGTACGACTTGTGGCTATCAGCTTTCTGGCCCTTTTCCCAACCTAGTATTTTTGATTCTAGCTCGAGAGTTCTCAGAAAAGATGACTCCAATGCGTTCATCTGTACCCTCGTAAATGCCTGCTCTCTAGTAAAACATGCATTAGAAATGGCAGAACTTATTCATTCATACAAGCTTGATGTAAAGTTTATAACGGAAACTTGGGCTATCGATACATCTACACCACAACTCCTCTCGACGACTCCCACTGGTTATCGATTGTACAGAAAAGATTGTCTGTTAAAAAGAGGCAGGGGTTAGCCAGCATCCACCGTGAGCACTTTAGGGTAAACTTCGCGGCCATACAGGCGGATGACTGCGAAGCCTTGTCTTTTAATATAGAGCTAACCAAAAAAAACACTTTCAGAGGATCTCTCATTTATCGCCCTCCTTTCCCTAAATTCGGTTTTATAAGCTCTATCAGCTCTCTTCTTCAGGCTGACATTTGTAACTCTGACTTTACAGTTCTCGAAGATTTTAACTTTCATTTAGATCAGGAAAACAACAGGGACACCATCTCTTTACTAGAAATCAAGGATGCTTTTGACCTTTCACAACATATAACCGATCCCACACACAGTGCAGGACACACGCTATGCGTGCTATTCTCTAATAATAAAGCCATTTCTAGCATTAAAGTATTTCCTCTGACTTGGTCTGATCACTCAGCTATTTTCTTTACGCTCAGCTGCCCGGGAACTGACACAGCTTCTAACAAGCGGCACTCTTCAGGTCAGTACAGAGCATGGGCTACACTTGATCAGAATCAATTACAGCGATTGCTGACTTCATCCACCCCATCAGTAGTCGAAAATCTTGAGTTAGCAGGTGAAAACTACTCTAATTGGCTTAACTCTGCCTTCTCCCAAACGGTCCCTACAAAAAGGCAAGGCATGCCTTTGCTTTTCAGAAGCCCTTAGGTTAGAACGACAATATTGCAGACGTCAAGAGAGGAAATGGAGAGCTCAATACAACTCTAATGAGAAAAAAACGTATAAACTCTCGCTAACCGAATATAAGTCTCTTCTGATGAAAGTAAAGGTGACGTACTTTTCATCGCAAATCAAAGCTACTAAAAATTCAGCGAAAGATCCATATCAGGTGATCAGTATGCTCACCAATCAACCTGACTACAAAGGGGACTGGTTTAACCAGTCTTTCTGCGATGAGATCGCCTTGCATCTCAGGAGCAAAAATGATTCAATCTTTGACTCCTTTGATCATTCAGGCAACCATCTTTTGCCCGCTCATCAAGGTATAAGGGCAGATCTCCCAGTCAGTGACTCGGCAGTGGACGTCTTTGACACGTTCCTTCCGGTAACCACTACACAAATAAAAGATCTTATCATAACCCCTAAATCAGGTTCCCCGGATGATCCTTGCCCGCCCTCAGTTCTCAAGTTGATCCCCGACATCATTGCATCCAACCTTACAGACATCTTTAACAACATGTTTAGAACCAGCATTTTCCCTTCCCGTTGGAAACAAGCTTCCATCCTGCCGTTGCAAAAGAAATCAAACTTGGCCCCTGAGGATCCAGCCAATTAACGGCCCATCTCTAGACTTCCATTTCCTGCCAAAATAGTCGAAAAGGTGATGAACACTAAATTAAATCAGTTCATCAAAGACAATAATCGCACAGATCCTACTAAATTTGGGTTTAGGTCGGAACACAGTACCGAGACTGCTCTGATCAAGGCGACCGATGAACGTAAGTTTATTTTGGACGACGGTGGATCAGCTGCTCTGATCCTGCTGGAGCTATCTGCAGCATTTGATACGATGGGTCATTCCACTCTGATCCACCGTCTGGAAGCAATAGATATAAAAAATCTTGCCTTAAAACTTCTCACCTCTTTCTTGTCAGATAGGGAGAATGCAATCAAAATGGATGCCTTTTTATCGAACTCCTTTCGCCTGCCCTGCGGAGTTCTGCAGGGATCTTCACTCAGTTCTACCCTCTTTAATGTGTATGTTGCGGAATTGGCCCCATTGGTCCATTCCATTGGCTTTGCTCTGACTTCTTATGCAGATGACACACACATCGTGCTCTCTGCCTCTAAAACCACAAACAATTCAAGTCATCGCATTCAAAACTGTATGAGACGTATAAACGCCTGGATTAGTGAACATTGCCTCTAGCTTAATGCCGGGAAAACCGAGGTGATTCTGTTCGATAACAATTCTAACTTCCTGTCAGCTCCTTGCTGGCCTGTAGAAATGGGACCCCTCTCTGCTCCTACAAGCAAAGCCAAAAGCTTTGGGTCATCATAGACCATCGTCTAATTTTAGGCAAACAAATCAATGCTGTGGTCTCTTCTTCCTATAACACGCTAAGAATTCTTGAGAAAATACTAATCTTTCTTCCCACCTCTGTTTGGAAGTGAGTTATTTCTACACTAATACTATCCATAATAGATTACTGCAGTGGCCTTTATAATGGCTTGCAGGCCCAATACCTGAACAAACTACAAGTACTCAAGGATTCTGCAGCAAGACTTTTACTAGGACTGCCTAGACACCAGTCAGTTTTTCACATGCACTGAAAGACCTCCACTGGCTGAAGGTCAAAAACAGAATTAAGTTCAATGCTCTTTGTCTTAGTTACAAAGCCCTTCGTAACTCTGGACCTATCTTCCTGAAGAAAACCTTACCCTGGTGTGCTCCTACCAGAAATCTAAGATCATTAGGCTCGTTCAAAGTCAATTCCATCAGATTCAAGAAAGCAAAATGGGGAGGAAGCAGTTTCGTGGTGGGAGAATCCAAATCTTGGAATCTCATCCTGCTCTTTATACGGTCAGCCTCCTCTCCACTCCAGTTCAGGAAGTACCTGAAGACTTGGCTTTTCAATCAGTAGGCTCTTCTTTCCTTTCTCTCATCTTTGCTCGCTGGACCAGCGCCAAGACACCTCTGAATCGCCGGGTCTAATGTTGCATTGATTTCTCGCTGTTCTACAGCTTTCCAGCTTGTCCCGTGCTTTGTCCGGTGTGGTGAAGGTCCAGGTCTTTTTTTCCACTATGGCCATAGGTTTGGCCAGTAACGGCATCATACATTGATTTTCCTTGTCTCGGAGCTCCTTTTTCTTGTTCTTGTCTGTAAAGCCTTCTCTTTGTTTCTGTACAAGCCTAGTAAAGTCTGTGAAAATCTCAATGAGTTTTTGTAGTGCAGTTACACTTTCTGGCAGACTGTAGATTTGCGTACTGGTCTCAGTGGTTGAACATGCGTGTTATAATAGTTCTCTGTGGGGTACCCGGCCATGGCACTGATGCTCAAAAGAAGTTTGATAGTCCCTTGGGGTGCAGCAATGTAAGAGTCCAGTCCCCAATAAAGAGGTCAATTCTAGGGCCCTCCTCACATTCGAGCACTCCCACAAAGAGGACATTATTCCTTCTGGATCGCCCCTCAGCATCTTCCAGTTGAGCTTGGTCATCTTATTTTCAGTTTTGAGTTTTTCCATCATGCCTCTTAGGGTCTTGACTTCTTGAGCAGCTATACCTTGTTCGTTGTATTCTACCTTTTCACCGATATTGTGCATATCAGCCCAGAGGAGGTTGAGCTCAACAATAACCGAATCAATATATTTTACAAATGTGTCCTTGGAGTCTCTAATTGCCATGGCGATGCCTTTCCATGTATGATCTCGTCCCTATCCGGTTTTTGGGTGCTGTGGAATGTAGATGGCTTCACTCTCATCTGTATCATTCTTGAGCCCTCTAAGTCGCAGAACAGCCTACCCTTCCTTCTTGCGTTGTTGGCTGGCTTTGGCGGCCTTATTGCACCCCATATCTGGTAGCTATTCTGCACCGATGGTTATGTCTCTTATTTAAAGGCCCAGACTTCAATGCGGTTGTAGTTGGATGTGGGGCTAAGTGACCCAGTGTCTTGACTGACTAATAGTCCAAGAGTGGCGTCAGTCGCTGCAGTCCAGCTTCCCCCCAAGCCCATCCCCCCTCATCTTTTAGGTGTTTGGGGTCGAATCACTGTTTGGCTAGGGTCTCTCTAATTGTGCAGCTGCTGTTGGTGTGAAAAGAGAGGTGAGGCCCCTCTCTCTAGAGTCCAATAGCTTCGGCCTAGGCCCGTATGACGCCTCCACCCTTCTGTCCTTGGCCGAAGTGGACCTCCACTCCTTACCACCAGCCAAAGTGTTCTGCTATGCCACGTCTATTGGGCCCAACGTAGCCCCAGGTAACAGCCCGCCTGCCATATCTACCGCCGTCCACCAGGCTCAGGCTGGTCGATGTTTGCCCTCCCTGCGGGACCAATCAGGATAATGAGTTGGATTTTAGGGGATTTATCGACTAAATTCAGGAGCCCTCATAAACTTCATCCATCGCTGCTTATGTCAAGCTATGCCACCCTCACTAAAGATCATACATGAAGTGTTTCATAATTGCACCACTGTGCCCCAGTGTCTTTTACCCCGGTACTGCTGCTCAGAATCTTTTTCATGCTAGTCATTATGCTCAAGAGAGATACATATTTAAACCTTGACTTTTATTATGACTGCATACTTGTGCAACTTCCGTCTTTAGAATGCAGTCTTTCGATTCGTTGTTTTCTTTTTCAGAAACTGTTTTCTACAGAGGCACTTGACATATCATGAAATGACAATGAAACTGTAGGAGTTAAACAACAGATGCTTTTTACTGATGCAAACAGTGTTCACCTCCTTTCAGGCATGCCTGTTATGTTTCTCAACATTTTCTCTTAGGAGTAGAATAGCATTAGTTGCATACATTATTGCACGGCTAGGTTGTTTACCAAACTTGTAAGCGGCACCAATGGTATATGAATGTTTGTGTATTTAAGAACGTAGGCACCAGTGTGCATTTAGTGAACCAGCAGTGATAATGCATGCCATACATCTCTAGGTATGTCTTTACCGTTTGTGTCAGTTTAGGTGCTTACAATGTACCAGTGTGTGTTTGTTTGTATACATTATTATCGGCCTGATGTACAAAACCATTTTGCAATGGCAAAGCCAGTGATTGGCAAAATCACATGGGTTGCCACCGCAAAATGTTTTTATTTTTATTTTTACATAGTACACGTTTGGGGCTCAGGAAAGCCCTTGTGAATTGCAAAAGGGCTTTTGTGATGCATTCTCAATTACAGTAAGGAGGTGATGTGAAAGGGCTGTACTCTCTTATTTGCTATTCACACCGTGATATCAATGGTTTGTGACCGAGATTCAGATGTCAAAAACATTGAAAGGTTACTGACTAATCTTAGGAGATGGTAACCCATTTTCAAAAGGAAGCTGTCCCTGTTGGACAGCTTCCCCCCTATGGGAATTATGCTCGGCAGCCTTGGCGGAAGTAGGCTTTGGCCCAGGGGAACCACTGCATACTCTGCTGATGTCTTTGGAAATGAGAAACATTTTTATTTTTAACACAGCACCTATTCCTTTATAGAACACAGGCTGCTTAAAAAAAAAAAAAAAATTGTTTGGGAATGTGACTACAGTGATGGAGCCCTAGTGTTCCTTGCAGGCCATCATTGCTGTGATCTTAGCCAGAAACCGGTCATTTACAAATCAGTTCGGTCGTGCTCCATTTAGAGCAGTCCAGCCCGAACGGCCTGAGATATATATACATCCGTAGAATTTCAAAAATGGCACCTGTTCATAGATGGCCCGATACAACCCCAGCGACTTTTAGCCACATCTAATAACCAACAGATACCCAAGCGGAACATCTACCAGTGCAAGTTATCTTACTCTTGTTTGTAAAGTAACTTGATTGGCATATAGAGATATCACATAGATAACGCATTCCAGTAGGAGTCCATCTGTAGGTATCCATCTTTCCTCCCCCGCTGTCTACGTACATGATTTGCAGCATATTGCTTATCCAGCGAATACAGAGATACCCAAGGAGGAGAGAAAAAGGGGGAATGAAAACCACACAAGTCTCAGGGGCCAGACGTACAACCCTTTTTTGCGGCCGCACGCTCCCGTTTGCGGCCGTAAAAAAGGGTAATGGCATGTACAAATGCTATTTTGCGACTCACTGACTTGTAAAATAGCATTTGCGACTCCGGCTATTAGAAAGGGGCGTCCCTTCCTAATGGCGAGTCACCATGCCATGTGCAATTGTTTTGCGATCACATTTGCGGTGCAAAACACCTGCAGTTTGCCACCGACTTCAAGTAGGTGGTAAACCACTCGCAAACGGGAAGGGGTCCCAAGGGGACTCCTTCCTCTTTGTGAGTATGTGAGAAAATATTCTTAAGAGCAGGCAGGGGTCCGAGGGACCACTGCCTGCCCTTAAGAAAATGAAACTGAAAAGTTTCATTTTTCTTTTTTAAATGCATCCCGTTGTCTTTTAAGGAAAACGGGCTGCATTTTAAAAAGAAGACTGCTTTATTTCAAAGCAGTCCCAGACTTGGTGGTCTGCTGACCCCAGCAGGCCACCATCCCTGGGAGTGCTAGCCATTCCTAATGGGGTCGCAAATTGCGCCTGCCTTATTAATATTCATGAGGCATGCAATTGCAATCGCAAAGTGTCTGAGGCACTTATACATTCGAATTGGCAAGTCGCAAATTGCGAGTCGCAAATGCGACCCAATTTACTAGTCGCAAATTGGTGGGTCATACATCTGGCCCTAAGTATCTTACTCTTGTGCCTGTGTTCTAGTTGGCCATTTCAATGTGGGCCTTCCATGTACATTATGGCGTAGCAGTCCCCTCCGTTCTGAATCTCTACTTCACTAGGGGGACCTTTGGTTCTTCTGCTACAGGCTTTACTGCAAAGCTCCCGGACAGTCCAATGCAAGCCCTTCTGAGTCTGAAGAGAATAAGCGACGACCTTGGTAGTGCTCCTGCGGATACAGTGACACAAACCCGGCCAAAAGAAGGTGCTAAGAGAGCTAGATCCCAAGAGACTCCTATCATCGCACCAGTCATGGTGTTATCTCAGAATAGAAAGTGGTTCATTTGAAGAGTCTCTCTTAGATGGGGGGGATCATTTTCTGGAGAGATCACCTGTGCTTTGAACTTACTGGGGGGAAACCCTCCACGCCTCAAGTACTATCCGTGGTGTAAGCGTAAAGATCACTATTCGATACTGGATCATGTCGCCTTTTGATAATAACCTAACATACCATGCAATAAAACATGGCAAACCTCTGATAACTGCTTTGCACATGTGTTGGTCTTTTTGACACTTTCTTGTGGTAGAGTTTCATGAAAAAAGGTTGTGATGAGACTTGGCCGCCAAGTCTTTTCCAAGACGTTTTCCAGCATAGTTGAGCTCTTTCTAGTAGCAGCAGTAACATTTTAACAAGATGCTCTTTCATCTAAGAGCTTCTTAGAAGTGTGGTACTGTCCCAGTTCAGAAGAGCTTTAGCAGGAGTCCGATTCACCTTTCAGGAGCTTGTCTTTCGGCAAAGCAAGTCCACGAGTCGAGATAAGCGGTATTTTAGGAAAAACCTAACTCTAATAAGAACAAAAAGATCTTTCTTAACACCTTCCATAGTCATTGGTCTCAAAAGATGAAGGTATTCTGGCTTCAGAGACGACCCCTACCGGCTCTTGAAGATGTGACAATTCTGAAGAACTATCCTTGAAACAGCTAGGTGCTTACTTTGATTACATCGAGTAGAAAATACTTTGTCTTTTTCTCTTCATTACTCTGAAAATGAATATGTCACTTTACCTATTAGCAGTTGAAGAACAAAATATACAGAAGGAAATGGCTACATATCGCTTATTTTGCTTCTAGTTTTTAAATGGGACATACATTCAGAGACCCATCAGTGTAGGCAAAAAAAATGAAATTAATTTAAATCCTTTGGAGGGTCCTTCAAGTATCTTTGCCAAACAAATTAAGATTCAAAATTGATCTCAGGAAATAAACCATCCAATACTGCAGAATTTTTTTATGGCAAAATAAAATGAATCTTTATAGTGTCATTTAAAGAAAAAGAGAGAAGGTAAAGACTACAATTGCTTTAGACCGCCAATATCTTAAAAGGGTCAAAGGACAGTCTTAAAATCTACAAGAATAGCTTTGGGAATTCTTGTGAGAACATTTTTTAATGACTCTAGAACCTAAATTATGTTGACTGCCTTTACTAAGTTGTACATGAATATATGCGGGTGTGCATGTAAATGTAGAGATACATATACATGCAATATCGTATGTGCATGTATGTGTAACCATACACACACACACACACACATACATATATATATATATATATATATATATATATATATATATATATCAGCTTGAGATGTTAAAATGTTTCTTGTTGCTTATTTTTACTTACATTGTTTACCTAGTTTAATTTCTGTGAATCAAGCTAACACGTTCAAATGCATCAAATCACCTCTTATGCACGATTACTCCTGCTGTAGATGTGACAGCTAACATGCACCAAGATGTTGAAAAGCATCTCAATAATCACTTAAATGCCCTTAGAGTCTGAGCTGCATTTTTTTAATGTGATGTTTTCATTAATAAAGTGATCAATGCGCAGGTAATCACACAGTCCAAGCAGAACATGGAAGAACATGGAATTGAGACAGTGTGTATTTACATTAAAAAACATTGGCAATCCATAATGATTCTGAGTACAGAAGGAATCAGGAGAGGATGTAGCCTTACGGCTAGAGCGTTCAACCTTGAAGCTGGGAAACCGGGTTCGAGTCTCGGCAGGGACGCTCAACTTCCTGTGATTTGGGGCAAATCACTTAATCTTCTCGTGCCTAACAAAAATGAATGTGTCATCTGTATCGAAACGGGTGCCCATGTAAAGCGCTCTGATACCTGATCTGTACGGGTCGATTGCACTTTATAAAACTATTAAAAAAAACAACAAGAAAAATCATCTATGTCCCAGTACAGTTCATTATCATCAGCAAATAATGTTAGTGTTAATAATGTTGACGTTTCAACCGATAATAATTTGAAGGGTCATCATCAGGACAAGAATTGCAGGTCAAGAGCGAACACATATTGAGCACCCAAAGGGTCCTAGTGGAGCGCAAGGAAAATAATTCAGGCTTGTAAAAGAGCATTTTAATTTAATTAGGCGCAATAGACGCCGACTGAGTAATCAATTTGACTTGGATTTCTCTTGCACAGACGAAGATTTCATGTGAAGATATGGCTCTGCCGAAGTCAGTGTTCACAGTGTATGACAAAATGGACTGCAAAAATCGTTGGTTGGTCATGTTAGACTACATTGTGATACAGATGATTGTCCCTGGATGCAGAATTTTCATGAGTGGTCCAATGTTTTGCTTTATATATACCAACAGTTGGACTCACTTCCATGTTTTATCTTGCACTGTAGGATTACCCGAGCACTGAGGATGTCATTAATGAAAATTGTTACATTATTTAAAATAAAAAAGCATACATTTGCTTTTCTGCATGACCTTAACAATATATGTGGTAATTGAAATGTTTTTGAATAATGTCCTTTTTGCAAAACAATTACAATAACCCCAAGGATTCACTGAGTTCTCATATGCGGTTAAGTCTTAACAACGTGGGACATCCTGCTGCCGAGACCCCAAATTCCTGCATAATGACCCGCACCCATTTGACACCTCTGTTGCATGCCAATGAGTCGATGCAAGAGGACAACTTTGCATCTTCTGAAACAATTGTATTAACAAATGTACATTTTGCAAGAGTTTAAACAGAGGCCTGTAAGTCATTCTGATTTTGCAGAATCATTTTAATTATTGCTACTAGATATCTCTGAAGCCTTATACTTAAGCATTATGCATTCTACATAATAGCACCAGCTCAATTATTACATTAAACCCACCGCAACATGGCATAACATCCCAGTAGGTAATGTAGGCCTCCATCGCATGTGCCAGCCTGACAGGAGCACCATCACAGATGTTTTTTTAAATTAAACTCTATGAGATAAGTGGGGTTAATTTGCTTAGGGTGGTATTATCACATTCCTTAACTTTGCCTCCAAAATACTGCTATTGCAAAATGACAGAAAAAAGAAACATCTGTATAGGTACTTAGGACATACTGTCTCTCATTATCCATGAAAAGTAAGACTCTTTGACATCTTTTTTCTGCACCAAAGCATCACTTGCTTCTTCTCTGGATGTGACAGAATTTATCCTTTGAAGTCTCAAAGGAGGGAGCAGCCCTGCTGGGGGAAGTAACCCAGACAGCCTAATCCACAGGAAGGCTGACTTTCTAAAATGAAGTTATAAAGTTTCTGTGACCACACTCTTACTTTTAAATGAAGCTATTCCGAATTTCCTTATTGGTAAGTCCTGCAAAAGGGCTTTCTGTCCTGCAGATGTTGCGAGCTGCCACCAACGTGATGTATTGGTAATACACCCTTTTAGTTTAACCTGTTGTGTGCTTATGACGAGCCCAGCTCGTCATGAGGCACAGTGGAGCTGTGCTCATGACGAGCTGGGCTCGTCATAACAGTCGCGCGCCACCCACGCGCGATTGATACCCTGCCTGTGCGGGAGAATCAATCAGTGGGCGGAGTCGTGACGAGCTGGGCTCGTCATGAGCACAGCGCCGTTCCCCCCTCCCCCCCCCCCCCCCCCCCCCCGCGGGGAATTATCCCCGTGGCGAAGGGTTTAAAGGTTAAACATGCTTCATTTGATTAACCGTTGTGGACAAGACCTCACTTATCCCACTACTACAGGCTACATCCAGGAGAGGGGAATATGCCTTAAAATTGTGAACACATGGTTGTTTGAAAAGGTTAAGGTGAAGGTAAAAAATGCACACACTTGCAAAGTGTAGGAGTTCAGGAGTTCAGCCCTGAACAGATTGATCTTCCACTGTGCGTTAATTATAATATTAATGATGCTTTCACTACTACTTGTGTAAATATATGTGTGTATGTATGTGTGTGTATATATATCTATATCTATATGTCAAACAAGTACCGTACCCAAATAAAAATGACCGGCACTCCAAGCGACGTTATTATTCCTATTTAATTAGCAATTAGCACAGCGGTGAATTTCAGCATCAAACGCGTTTCGGCTTTCCTAGCCTTTGCCACGATGCTTACGCATTCAAGAGCTTACTAGTTAATAGTTTGTAACTATCGACACTGAAAAGGGGCTACTAGTCACACAATAATGGTGGCCATCTTTAAATGTGTTCCAGTGTTCCATTACAATCATAAACAATCCACATGCATTGTGATATAAATGCTGTGACTTCAAAATGACCATTTATGAAAAAAGTTATAAATCGAAAAATCACCATGAATCCGCATATCACAAAAGCATACTGGGCAAGAGCTCAATTTAAATGACATGGTGAATAGTCATAACTAACCTGGCAATTGCCAAAGTATTAGACCTGCTGGATGCACATTTTAACTTCATCATGCAGCCATAATGTGGTACTCCGTATTATCAATCCACATATATCTTAAACAAATAATTAAATTCAAACTAAAAATCTGAGAACACATAAATTAATAAATCACTCATATCACAAGAGCATACTGGGCAAGTGCCCAATTTAAATCACATGATACATAAACGTAACTTGCTTGGCAAGTGCCAGAGTATCAAACCAACTGGATACATATTTTGGACCACCACCCCGTGAGTCTAACGGTCCTCGGACCCCTAGACTCGTAATTAGGTCCATGGTATCAGGAAACAAGCCATCCGTAATGTCACTGACGTCTTCAGTTGTGTCACCTCCTGTAATGTCACTGAAAGAAATAATCAGGTTCTGAACCAGTACCCCGTGGTGCTTACCCAACGGAGCCATTTGTAGCTTTATAACTATTAACCCAGGTTCCGAGGGATACAGGGTGACCTCATTGATCTTAATGGTACTGATGTGTTGACAGCACAACATACATAAGTGTGTTGTTTTTTTAAAGACTGTGGCTGCCCCAGAAAGAAGAAAAAAAGTAGCTGGAAGACCGTAATACTAGGCGAGTAATAGAACAGTAATCCCAGGGTATGTGACGCATAGAATAACTTAATTATTTCACTTAGGGTGATAAGTTGTATACGTCTAAATGGGAAGTAGAACAGAAAGGCGCACAATGAAATACAAACTTTGAACCTTAGCAAAGTCCTGCAAGAGATCAATTATTCGCCTTTGAAGTGCAGCAAGAAAAATCGAAACTGCTTGAGAACCACCAGTTTTAGAGTGGAAACTTGAAAAAGTAGTTAACAAGGAGGCTACAAGATGAGGGCATGTTCTAGTGGCCCTTCACTGCCAGAGATCAGCAGGAAGGTGTTTATTTCACATCAAGGGTGTATCAGAGAATTAATCGGGGAGGCTGAGAAATGCGGTCTCAAAGTATATGTAATGACTTGAGCTCTGTGGAATTACAGTCAAAGAAGTCATACCAGGATAAAATACAAGAAGAAGCAGTAAAGTGTACAAAAACCAGGAAGTAGTGCTACGTTCACATTAAAGGTAATGCACCCTGAATTGAGCAATGTCTTCTAGAGAGTGGGGCAGAGTGGATATGGCCTCCCTAGGGAGGCTTCAAAGGGCCTTTTTAGCAGAGATTTTAGAATTATAGGTGTAAAATACTCCATACAAAGTAATATAGCTCATCCAAGTTAGCTGGTGATGTAAGTTCCCTAGAAGTAAAGCATGCATGTCAATAGTGTGTTTTACAAATGATGTCACTTACGTAGATGACACAGACGTCTAGTCCTAATCCTGTTTGTACCCAGGCGCAAAGTTGCAAATAATGCTGGGTTTCTTTTTGTAAAGAGTAATGCTTTTACCATAACTCCAAATCTTTTTTCCTCTAAGTGACACCTATCCTGAAAGAGCCCCAGTGATTTCAGCCCTTTCTGCACTTGTTCGATCACATCCACTGGGATGTTCTAAATGGGCTCAGATTAGTGCGTGGCCCCAAATGTCTCCACCTTGTGAGTGGTCTTCACATTTGCCCTGCATTTCCTTCACCATTCCTCTGAATCTTCCCTGCACTTTTCTAATTTTTTGTTTGTGCCCATATAGCGCATTTTCAATTTTTTTTATATAAATCTGTGTGCATGTGTATTAAGCCTGGAGAAAAAAAAACGTTGGTAAATGTAGCCCAAATTGTGCAGTTGGAGTCAGCCTGAACTGAAAAATGTTCTGATTTTTTTCCCTCCATTTTGTAGTAGCAGGCGATGCCTTTGATCACGTCATATTGTGATGTCATGCCTGTTGCCTTCATTTATGTGATGTATGTGCTCAGGATAATAATGTTGGGGAATCCGTGCTATGCCGTCTCTTTTGCCTTCCTGTGCTCTCATATTTATTCACCAGTAGCATTTCTTAATTGGTTTTAATCAGTTACTCACGTTCCAGGCTAGAGATATCTGTGAATGCAGTGAGCGAAATTGTAGTTTTGTTTCCCTTTTCTGCTTTTCCGATTGCATTTTTGAAAATTCTAAGCTGGGAGAACCCCTTCTATCTTGCTTTGAAGTGGGAAACATCCGTAAGTGTTTCCTATTAAGCCAAACAGACCATTCAGTTTTCCTCTGACAATACAGAGAGCAGCTTTTAACCAGGAAGTAGGAAGGCGTTTGTGTTCCTTCTTATTAAATGCCTTGAGGAGAAAAATACAGAGTTAATAAAGTGCTTACTATAAAATAAAGCATCCATAAATACAGATTCTAAGTACAGCTCTCAACACAGAACTCTTAACCAGGGGCCTTCAATCATTTCATTCCAGAACAAAAGCCTCACGGGTGGGTAAAAATAATCTCTATCGCAAAACCTTTAACATCTTTAACTTGTACCAATCAACTACTAAGTAACAAGGTGATCCAAATGTTTCTGCACATTATGTGTAAATCAGCAATCTGATTCACGCATAATGTATCCACAAGAATGTGTACCTTTTCTGCCTCTCCGCGGACAAAGTCGCCTAAAAACTCAGAGAGCATGATTTTGAGCACGCCCTATATAGGCCACATACATTTGTATAGCATTTTGGTGAATGGCATGATTTGTAAATAATGCAGTAATTGTAACTTGACGATTATGTGTAAATTTGGATTGAAAAACTACAACTCCCATCATGCTTCTTTACGAGCAGCGGATGGAGAGTATAAAATGTGAAAGTAAAGAGAGACTCACCTACCGCGAGAAAGAGCCTGTGAGGCCGAAACGCGTTGGTGGAGTAGTGGTGTTTGCCATTAAATTTGTACAACGAATCTACTGAGTGAGGTGTTTTTCTGTATACTTTCTGTATTTTGTTGAATGTGCATTCCTCATCAAATCTCCAGTGGTTTAACAGCGCAATCAGTGTGTTGCACCTCTGTCGCTCCTAGATCGCTTCATAGAATACTCTATGGGGGTTCAACAGTGCCTGTAGGGTGACCACCTGACATGGAGGAAAATTCTAGACAGGACTGTTAAAAATTCAAGACAAAAATTCAGGACAAAGGGTCAAAATTCAGGACATCAGGACAAAAACTAATGAGAAAAGGTCAATTTTACGAACACATCCTTGGAGAGGCCATTCCACACTACTTTATCAGTGCATTTATTTACTATTTTGTACAGTGCACTATTTATTCTGTAGGTCTTTAGGTGATTGCCTCTAGGTATGCTACATTCAAGTGGCACATTATGTCCTTGACCTCGAGCACGGTGTCAAAGGCTGCACCCCTACCCAGATTGACCCAAACTTTCTTGGAGAGAAAGCAACATTTTGATAATGTTTCTAAACATTTTAAAACCTATAGCAAACAGTTTGGGAAGCATTGAGGTAAGTGACCATCTGCAGTTTAGACAAGTTAAAAAAAGAAACATCTTGCTCACCTCAACCTCCAGTCAACGTTAAATCTAAAAAAATAAAAATAATGAGGCAGAGCATATGGTGTGGGGGCGACAGTATCACAGTTGATGTCACATTACGTTAAATCTAAAAAATAATAATAATAATGAGGCAGAGCATATGGTGTGGGGGCGACAGTATCACAGTTGATGTCAGAATGTGAGGTACCCACAACTTTTCTGTAGTCTCACAGCACTAGAGTGTGCATCTGGGACTCTACATTTATCTCAGAACTTGGAGCCCAGAATACCAATCAAAGAGAGTTTAAGATCAGGTTGAAATCGAGATCAGATGGAAGATCCACAGCAACTGGTTTAAAGAGTTGTTGCTAAGAACTGCCCAAATAAGGAAGAAAAGAGTAAGGTGGAAAAATTCCTAAAATCAGACAAGATGAGCCCGCCATGACTATCAGAAAGTGTTTTGTATACCTTGGGATTTGTCTCAGGTGAGAGAATAGAAACAGAAGAGGACCTGTGAAGTGGTTGAACAAGCAGCATCAACCCACCCTGGCAGACTGTGCTGGTAGAGTGGTCCACTGGTTGTGCTTATGAAGGGTGAGCAGGGGCCAGACCCCTTGTAATGTTGTGCTGGGCAATTGCCAACTCTGGCCATTGCTTAAAAGGGTTCTGCAGTCGAGCCAAGGCCAAACCATTGATCTAGCACAGTCATACGTGTCACAGTACATGCAGAATCTTCAAAATATGTGGGATGCAAATTACACAATCAAAATGTAAGTACATGATAAAAAAATGTATAATGTAAGAAGCGTTTCTGTAACATATGTTAGTGTTTTCCTCTTTATATACAATTAGTACTCAGATTGAACTGGGAGTCAGTTACCTTTTGATATCAAGGGATTATTATCTACCATTACCCCACTGATTTCCAGGATGAAAATCTGGGCAGAGCGACACAGTCTCTTTAAGTTCAGTTTGCGTTATGGCCTTCTCTTCCACTTTCAGTCATGGGCCACGTGGCTCTAGTGAAGATGGTGGTGCTACCCCAGTTTTTGTATTATTTTGCAAACCTTCACCAGCTCATCCCTCGTTCCTTTGCCAGACACCGTGTCCTGTCCCACGTCTGATTTGGGGGCATGGGGTAGCTCTTTCCACTCGTAAGCTACCCGTGACGGTGGGGAATTAGTCTATCTGGACTTTGAACGCCATTATTTAGCAGCACAGCTTCAGTGGGTGGTCTGCTGGCTGTTTGGCCGCCCTTGCATAAGATGGGGTTTACCTGTAAAGACTTGAAGGAGGGCTTACTACACCACTCATTGTTTCCTACTAACCATTCTACCCAACGCCGCCCATTGTTATTCCACCCATCTTTCTCTTACCTTATTAAAACCCATAAACCCACTAACATGAAGGAACCCTAAGCTCCTGCAAGACCTTTGCTAGGCCTCTCCATTTGCATAGGACGGCTTTGCTCAGGGCAAGTCCGTCAATAAAATGCTACAGGCCACTCAAAATTGGAGTGTTTGTTAGTTGACGGTGAGGTGATAGATTTCCATACCCTTATGGCAGACTAGAGTCTTCACCCGGGTCAGTTTCCTTCCTACGAGCACCTCAAGCCCTAATTAAATGCCCTATTTCATGTCTTCCACCTAGCACCAATCACACACGCTCTACACCATAGAGACTGGTGGTAAACTATTAAGATGGGTGTACCAAGTTTTCCTTCACTATGGGGACCACTCCAGTGCTTCTCTCGGTGCTAACTGGAAGACTGACATCAACAAACCTCTGCACGACGCGTACTAGGTTCAAATATTGAAATAGCCACACAAAGTATCCCACAGCTCCTGTTTTAAGTATAATCAATTAAATACTCAATATATATTAAATTTAATATTTTTAACTGAGCCTACCCCACACCTGCCCAAAGTAACAAAATATACCAGGGAGCTGCTGCTGCATGTCCTCGCTGTATGCAAATTGATGTTGATTTGCTTCATATGTTTTGCTCTTGCCCCACACTCCTTTTATACTGACAGAGTTCTCAAGGTGCTGTTGAGTGCGATGGGCCGTGTACTGTCCCTCTACCAAGTTGCTTAACCTGGCTCTTCTTCCAGCAAATTGCAATATTATACTACTCTGAAAGGATTTACTTCCTTCGATCATCGTAAGTCAGAACAATGACTCGCTCTCTTGTTTTCGATCTGAGTGCACTGTTACACAGGGAGAAATTAGCTGGTCTGATAAAATATTTTATTGCACAGGCGTGGATATTTTGGTGAAGGCCTTTAAAGACTGCACCAAGGGTGATACTCTCGACCCATAATCAACCCCCCAAAACATGTACTCTTATTTGTTCTTGCCACATCTAGGCAACTACTCATGGCAGTGGTTTAAGGGCGCCTATCTTTGACACTCTTTAATGATTTCCCCTCTAGAACACATTCTTCTAAGCACCAAAGGGTTCCTTGCTCTGGTTCTCTACTCTGATAGCTAAAGCAGCAGCAACTTGGCAGGGGGTGGGGAAGGGCAGTTTATTATGGGTCAGTTTGTAATACAGAAATATTAGAAATTGTATGCTAACTCTTCATAAATAGCCCAGCACTGTTCTTCTGTAATTACAAAATCGAATCTATTGCTACATACTGGGCTACTTACATGCTATGTAACCTCTTTTGTCATACAACAATAACATCTTTAAAAACAAATATGGTAGTGTTTCAGTTTAGTGCATTAGATCACAACATTGCATTGAATGTTATTTGAAGTGAAAGTTTCTGAACATGGAATGTAAAACATTCATTAACCCTCCCTCTTGCCAACATCAGAAGTAAACAAAGTGAACCAATTATCTGGGTTCTCATACAACATGGCCAATACTACTGTTATTGATAGCAGAACATTCCAGGGTAATAAAACATAAAAGTGATTTTTTTTGTACACAGTCCATCTTAGACTGAATTACTTGAATGTGCTCTCATATGTCGCTATCAAGTAAATTAGACACATGAAGTAAATTGATTTGACTAAGATCCGGGATTTGAACTCAGGCTTCCCGGTCATGCATAGTGCACTAAAGCCACTGACCTAGATTAATTTATTTTTCTCAATCCCCTGAATACAGTGTTTTTGTACAATTCTGTAAGATGAATATACTGTGTTAAATAAATAAAGATTGCAGATCAATCTGACACAATATCTAAAATAAAAAGTCCATAATGCAGGTAAGGGAGGGCAGGACACCATATGCTATTATTATTGCATTTTTAGACAAAATATAGCTATTCAAAAGGTGTGCAAGCCACTGAAAGCTTGAGCCAGGCTCGAGCCTGAAGCCTGGCTCAGGTTGAGGTCCTGTTGGAACTTTCAGCCCACAATGAGCTGAGCTTTCAGGGGGCTTCTGCATGCCTTTTTCCCTCTATCCAGGATGTGGCGTTAGGGCCAGGACTACCGACTTGGGAACTAGGTTCGAGTCTCTGCATCGGCTCAACATCCTGTGATTGTGGGCAAACCTTTTAGTCTCCCCATGCCTATAAACAATGAGTTTGCCCTTGTGTAATGTAAGAGGTGCTCATGTAAAATACCTTTGGGTCGAGTTCACACTATGTAAAAACTGCAGAAAAATGCACAAAGAAGTAAAAACAAAGCCTTAACAAAAAGAAAGACAAATACCCATTTCCTGGCTGATATGTACAAAGTTACATTAGAAAACTTGGATATATCGCGGCTTCCTGCTTAATTTGTGTGATCTTAGGCAAATATTTTACTTCACCAAAACTTTTTTCTCCATTAATGCATATGAAAGCACTTTCAAATATCTGAGTTCCGAATACCAGTTGTACAAAAACCTATTGTATTTAATTTAATAGTCTTCAATGTGACATATTAACGTCAATGTTTCACATGTAAAACAAATACACTTCTCTTTAATTTTATCATTTACATTTACATGATGTTTGTTATATAATTTACGTAACAAACACATCAGGGCTTAGCTCATGTACGGGCTCTAAGATCTGAGACAGCCCCCTGGCTCGGCTCTCTTTGTTAATTTGTTGGCTCACCCACCTCAACGCTATTTAATGCAGTGGTTGAAGTGCATTAAAACAATAGTATGGATACTGCCATGGGGATGTGGCCAGTGAGTGCAGAGGTGGAATTAAAGGCATGGGTAAAAAGAGCAAAATATTCTTTAACCATTTTGTTGATCTTTCACTTTCAGCTAACTACATATAAAATAGTGCACACCCTAACTGAAAAATAAATAGTCAGTGGGAAATGCACTATTTTATGTTATGAAACCTCTATTGGAATGTGGCCTCTACAGATGTATATGTGTGCAACGAGACACCCAAAGAATTGAATCCTGTTTGGTGCAGCAGAGAAAAGTAGCTTATGTATTTTTAGTGCTGGGAGATCCCTGAAATCACTGTGAATGTTTGTCATTATTTTGAATGTGCATTATACACAGTATAATGTAGTCTGCCACTAAATGCACATATATATTTAGGTTAAAGATAAAAAGGGCTTCTAGAGAATAGATTTCAGTAATATGCAGATTATACGTAGTGCAAACATTGTTTTTTATAACTGCCCATTAAAAGCACGCACTCCATTGCTCAGCTTGGAACACCCTCACAGTACCTCTCAAAGAAAATATCTTGTCATCAGGAAGCTTCAAGTGACTCCATCAATTAACGCCTCCCAGGCAGCCTTTGCATTTGCTGATTAACCAATTGCACATATTTGCATTTCTTTGGGGAAGCAGACAAGAAGGCGTATTTCTTATTAGCTGTCTGCCCCTCCCTCCGAATGCAGCACAGGAGACGCCCTCCATTCCACTTCAGCCTGGCAATCTCAATTGTGGGAATTAACGAACGTGAGGGCTAATTTACAGACAGTCTGTGAAAATTACGGATGGATGGTCACCCTAAGTGCCTGTAATGGCTTGCTCCACTGTTACTCCTGTTGCTCCTATAATACTCCATGCTATCTTAACAGTACCTTTTATTAATTGCTTTGTTTTACTCCTGCATAAGCACTGTATAATACTCCCTGTTGGTTTAACAGTGCCTTCAATGAGTTGCTCTCTGTGGTTCCCGGCTATGCTTCATATAATACTCTGTTCGTTTAACAGTGCCTCCAATGGGTTGCTCTCCGTTGCTCCCAGCAATACTTCATATAATACTCTGTTGGTTCAGAAGTGCCTCCAATGTATTACTCTCCGTGGTTCCCGGCTATGCTTCATAGAATACTCCCTGTTCGATCAACAGTGCCACGAATGGGTTGCTCTCCGTAGTTCCCAGCTATGCTTCATAAAAATACTCTGTTGGTTCAGCAGTGCCTCCAATGGGGTGCTCTCCATAGTTCCCGGCTATACTTCATATAATACTCCCTGTTGGCTAAACAGTGCCTACAATGGGTTGCTCTCCGTAGTTCCCGGCTGTGCTTCATATAATACTCTGTTGGTTCAGCAGTGCCTCCAGTGGATTGCTTTTCGTTGTTCCCGGCAATACTTCATATAATACTCTGTTGGTTCAGCAGTACCTCCAATGGGTTGCTCTCCGTAGTTCCCGCATATTCTTCATATAATACTGTATTGCTTTCCGTAGTTCCTCGTTATGCTCAAAATAATTCTCCCTGTTGGTTCAACAGTGCCTCCAATGGGTTGCTTTTCTGTTGCTCTTGAAAACATACCATGTATTACACCCTAGTTGCTTAACAGTGTCTCCAGTGGGTTGCTCCTGGATAAGCGCTCTGTAATGCCCCCTGGTTGTTTTACGGTGTCTCAAATTGGCTGCTCCTCTGTTGCGTCTTTGTCACACCAATAATACACGTGGGTGGATTAGCCTTGCCGCCTCTGGATTGCTCCTCTGTTTCTGGGTAGCTTCTGTATAGTAATCATGATATAAAATAGGTTTTGGCTGTTCTCACACTGTGAGGCACAGATAGAGACACAGTGCTTCATGTGGTCACCACAACCTCAGACTCCCACACCTCATCCAACATGTCCCATACAGGCCAACCCTCAAACAACACCCTTGCAACTATGCACTCTGGAAGATACCGAAGAACGTGATGCCTTTTGAGGCACTTAATGACCTCAATGGGGTAAGAAGAGCTGCAAAAAGAATGCATCCTTACTACCCTAAAAAGCATAAGTCCTCGCCAAAGACATGGGACAATGTGATAAAATGCAAGCTCAGGAAAATATCCTCTCTCTTTGAGAAACTAACCTGCTGGAGTCCTCCTTACACTAGGTAAATGCATCTACCCTCTGCATACATGTCTCCGTTACAGCCTGATGAACTGGAATTCAGTGGCAAGGAAGGGCCAAATTATTGGGCGCAAGGTTGACTTAATTTTGCATCAAGAAAAGGCACATTAAGCATAATTATTTCACTATTTTGACATGTTACCACACTAAACTGGCTTGATAAATGTGTTGCCTCATTAGCACCACTTCAACACCTAAAAGAAGAAGTCAGCGACTGAACTGTGCTCTGAAAAGGGTCGACAGCAATGTGGCATCACATATGCTGCTTGTTTTTTTTTAAAATAACTTTTGACTTATTTGAGCTGGAAACATTTTTTATTTAAAATTAGTAAATGAAGTAGGAACTGCAGGTAGACAATAAAATGCACCTAACACCTCCCCAGAAGCATCAAAAATTCAGTGGCCCGACATACGGCCAAATAATAATGTACCCATCCATGATATGTTAAAAAAAATTATCTGAGGGATCGGTGGCGGCCCGGGGAAGTTTGTCCAGAAAATAGCAAATAATTATTTGGCATTATGCTGTACTTGTTTCTGCCTGTAAAATGACTATTACATTTAATTCAGTGTCAATGGTGGGGCAGAGCACTCTTTCTTCTTGCTGTAAAGTGCAACAGGCTGTTCAGCAGCCCCTGTTATATGGCGCAGCTATCTCCCTGGTCCTACCTTTTAGTGTTGTCGGTCTCAGCCTCAGAATTATAACTCCTGGGGTCTATAGCGTGAGGATACCTAAGGGACCCCTTAATTTGACCCAGTATCTCATTCCAGAATGTTTTAATGACTGAACACAACCACCATAAATGCATAACGTCGCCAGTGGACTGCGTGCAAGTCAGCAGAGTAAAGATGCGAAAGGGTAGATTCTGCGTGATTGTGCTGGAGTAAAGTACCATTGCAAAAAGACCAGTAGCGGCCAGCATGGCTCGCGGGTGGTGGGGGCAGGTGCGGGGGGGTCACGCGGGGAGGAACGGGTCACGCGAGGGTCATAATTTTTTTAAAACCTACATTCCCTCCAGGTCCCGCGCTGCATGCAGCGTTGTGATTGGTCTGGAGTGCTGTGACATAGCGCTCAGCCGTGGGCTAGAGGGGTGGGCATGTTCTCCATGCATGGAGAAGGGCAAAGTGCGCATGACTGGTTTGTGCGGACCAAACAGCCTTTGCGCACTCAGGAGTGGGCAAACCACTCCTTCGCTGCCCTGCACGGAGGACAGAGCTGCCCTGCCCGCCCGCCCGCAAAGGAAACATAAAATCGTAATAACTAAAAGTTTTGGCTTCTCTCACCGCGAGAAAGAAAATGACCTTTTAGGCGGTTTCCCTGTGTGGGAAGCTCCTAAGCAATTTCAGGATGTCACACCATGTGTCGACCCACTGTATTCCCGAAATCCTGGGTCCCAAAGTGTGCCTCCCAGCGAGCTCGGTATGGATATAGGAGTGGTTGCGATATGTCATGGAAATGAGCCCTTTCGTGCCCTCAGATGAGGGATTAGTTTAAATGTATTTTTTCTTATGCTTTTTTACCATAAGTTTGTTACATTTAATACAGTTTTCGTTGCAATGGCCTTTGTTTTATTGAGACCTCAAAGACCGCAAATGCTTTTCTTTACTGCAAAGAAACAAGGAAAAGACTAAAATGTCAAACTTAAATGGGTAAACTCCTGTAGTACATCTGGAACTCATGCTGCGAGTCCTTCCTTTTTATCCAGTTTCCCCCCATACAAGCTTGTGTGTCCTTTCCAAAGTAATCCCCGTTCCCATGCAGCTCAAAATAGCAAGGGACAGAAAATAATGAATTCGAATTCAGTCAGACAGCCTGAGATGTGCATACTACCAGTACCAGGGCCGTAAGGTAACACATTAGTGGTAAATGCAGAGGAATGGGGTCTGATAGAAACCTACCTGCCAGCCAGATGCATCCCGGAGTCTGAGCTGGCCACCCTCAGGCAGAGTGTAAGAGCCTCTGGCCCTTGAAATATATTGGAACACCAGAGAGGATTCCAGGTGTACCGAGTCAGACAGAGAAAAACGCATTATTGATGAAATATGGGAAGGTATATATGTCTTGTAGACTCTCTATTTCATTCTCAGCAGGGGGCCTCGAAATGGGTCTCTGTCGGGCTCTGTTTTGTGCCCTGGGACAGGTGGCCCGTTTCTTTTTTCCGGCCTGCAGTGACAGAAGGCACGTCGATGTGCGCGCGGTGAGCGTTGTAGAGGAAGGGAAATCCTTTAAAGGGAGTCATTTACTCTCTGGATTTCCCTTCTCTTTTTGAAACTCAGGAGCAGCAACATTGTCGTGGTGTTACCAGGGTTTTAATTGGAAGTTTATATCAATATTATATACAAGCCATAGTTGCTCCTTATTTATCTTATGCAACTAGCAACCATTGACAAAGCCAATAGCCCTGACTTGTGGGTATGACGTGACTTGTATCATATATCTGGACGCAATGACAGGAACAGCAAAATACAAGTCGGGCGGCACACTGTGCTAAACACAGATTTTTAGTTTACGTGTTTTTAAGCCACATGTTTTCATCCCACTTAAAGCCCTGACCCAGAGTACAAAATGCTTTCTCTTGCATGTACATCAGCTCCTTAACCGCTTGCATGTAGTGGTTTTAATTGCAGGTGCAGAATTTGCACTGGATTGTAACAAAGGCTATTTAACATAAGATTGTCTTAACCTCAAGCATGCCAGGGGGAGCAAAGAAGGGTACCAAGAGGGCACACCCATTTAGTAGTATGGAAGAAATGATGCTCAGGATGGAGGCGATGGATGAGAGGTTGGTTTTTTTGCATCCACAGGGCCCCCGGGGAGGGCAGCCAGTAGAGCCAGCAGTGGCGGTGGATAGGCCTCGGAGGCCAGGAGGTGCACCTCGGGCAGCATTCTCCCCAGCAAGGAAGTGCATTAGTGGGGAGGGGACAAATGGTGAAGCGGGTCAAGGGCCGCGGGTCACACCTGAGGTTGTGCCGTTGGCGGTATAAGTGGAGGACAGGGCAATATTCCTGCAGAGCTTGTGCTGGTTGGCAGAGTAAATGATGCCGAAGGGCTGGGAAAGCGCTTCTACAGTTGCAGTTTCTACAGTTGCAGTGGCACTACCGAACAGCAGCAGTGTACATTACTGATAATAGCTTCATGGCGAGTGTGGTAGCACTAGTGGGCAATGTAGGGAAGCTGGAGTTGATTGCAAACTTAGCCAGTGTTTTGCCTTGGCTTTCAAAGGTAGGCGTGCGGTCCGCACCGTTATTGGGAGGTGCATTGGCAGGGGTAGCGGGGAGAGACCATGTGGAAAGGGCCAAGAGGTTGGTGGCACATTTGGATGGCATGGGTATACAGGGACAGGCAGGAGTGACAGGTGTGTCATCAGTGCATGGGTCAGTGGTAGCTGATACCTCACAAACAAGTAGTGGGGCGCAAACAGTACCTGCGGCAGACTGGTCCTTACCTCTCCTCAAGAAAGCTGCACCTTCAGGTATGTAGTGGCCATTGCCAAGCTTGGGTTTGGGGGACGTGCGTTCAGAGCCTGATCAGTTCGGCAGGCACGTGCATCCACATGTTAAGGAGAAGATCTGGAAAGGCGCTTATGTTGATATATGTGAGTTAATTGCAGAAATACCTGACAGAGAAGCGAGCAAACGGTGCAAGGAGTGCTCGCATTGCAGGTAATGCGGGCATTGGCCTTACGCAAAGAGGGTGGAAGAGACCATATAAATTGGGTCAGATGTTTCTCGATTTTCCAGGCAATCATAGTAGAGAGGTTCCCAACTCTGGGGGGATAGATGGCCTGCTACCAAAATAGGATAGCTTGTGCACATGATGAGTTTGGAGGCACTGCCTGGAGGGACTATGACAAGGAATTCAGGCTTATTAAGGCCACAAGACTCACTTTGGGGTGGGATCAGATAGAGGTGAATGCATGGTTGCGCTACATGAATCCACAGAGGGAGGTGCAAACAGTAATTCAAGGGACGGGGCAAGAAAGGGGGCTTGCTGGGACTTCAATAAAAGAACTTGCTCCAGAGCACCAGGGATGTGCAAGGACCTCAGGATGGTGGATAACCCAGATATTGCACGTTTTCACTCGTTCCAACGTGCACAATTTAGATTGTGCATAGGTTGAACTCCCAGCTATTACCTGGGGGTTTTCTACTTATAATCATTCATGTTTTAACAATTAACAATATGCTGTCAGACATCAGGGCTTGTATTCCGCTTGCTACTATTAAGGTGCAGTTTTATCCAATCACTGTTACTCGCTGTCCGACATTTTCTTGCCGAACATATTTGAGATGGGAGCAAATAATAGTCCATTTAATTCATGATCTTGTTGCGTTTCTTTGAGAGGCTCTGGAATTGGTTTGGTGTCGGGACCAGGGGTTAATTTGTGCTGGTACTCCTTTAGGGAATCGGGACTCTGAGTACCTCTTGTCAGCGGCGGTCCAGAAGACCAAGTGAAAGGTTTCCTGGGTGCTCCACTGACTACTGCCTGCCCTGGTCCTACTTCCGCATGAAGGAGCCCAGGGATTTATCATGACGCTGCTTCGGCCAATGGGCAACTCTTGCTAATGATGTCATATCCCCTAGGTGTGTCACCTGACTGGGAAGAGCTGCGGTGCAGACATGCACAGTACAATTCCATCACTGCATGTGCCATGGTGGAGCCTGACGACTATCAGAGGATACCAGGTGTCAGCCTGTATTTCTCAGCCGCCCCTCCATGTCGTGCTGCCTCCAGTCACCATTTCACAGTAGCCATCGCTTCTGGAGCACGGCGGTTTAAACACAACGCTCTACCCAACCCTTCCCTGCGTCCTGGTTTGGGTCACAGGGCTGCTGCTGTTTCCAGTTCAGTAAAAGACACACAATTGATGGGTAGAATGTGGAACAAACCAAACCATTCATCCAATCAATTCATCCTCAGTAAAGCGATCTGGGTTGAACCCATCTTTCTTTTGCTCACCATGCCACCCCAGTTTAGGGGTGTTCTTTTGTATTTGTCGCTCTAAGTTGGCAGGATATGCCCAGACGTGGGTCTCGTGCTCGCTCCACCACTGGAGTCAAGCTAGCCTGGCTGATGAGGGGTGATACCCTGAAACTGGTCCCAGGATGCTTGTTTCTGGTCCAGGGAGGACCTGACCTGACAGTACGAGCTGGACTGTTCCCATGAGGCACAGGGTCAAGACTGATTTGCATATGGATAGGTCTAAACTGGAATGTCATGGCATGCAAAAACAAACAAAGATGTATTTAACCCAGATCTGTGACTAGGAGTGAATATTTGATTTGTTCAGCACTCCGTCCATTATTTGTTCTTTTGCGTTTCCAGTTCAGTTGCCTCTTTGGCTGGTTTGTCTCTGGGTTTTCGAAATGTGCACTTGCCTGACTTGTCACACAGCAGGAAAATAATTATTAGTCTGTTCATTGGTTAAATATTTCCTTGAATAATGACATGTAAATGTAAAATTGATACTTGTATAGCGCACTACTCACCCGCAAGGGTCTCAAGACGCTTGTACGAATATCGCTGTGGAACCCATCCTGGCTTTCCCTGTGAGGCGTCCACTCCTGGGCACCCCCAAGGTGCAAGCAAGGCATCCTTAGCATTGTGGGGATTAAGCAAGCTATTGCCCAGAGTTGCAGAGTGGGACTCCATGATTGGAATGGCACCGAGGCAAGAATTATCAGGTCCATGGAATTTTTGAACCCTGGTCCCGGGCTAGACCTCTGCATCAGGGTCTGCCGCTCTAACCATTGAGCCACACTTCTCCACATTTCTGGGTTGGACACTAATTTGTATTTTAAACCTTTTTAAACTTTCTGACTGCACCCTGTTCTTAACCAGTCTGATTGAGAAGTGGCAGCCAAAACATTGAACATAAAATATCCATGAATCCCGGCCCAGATCAATCAATCTATCAATCAGGGGTTTGTATAGCTCGGCTACTCACCCGTGAGGGTCTCAAGGCGCTGATAGATGAGTAGTTATGCAAGATATTTTTAAACAGTTTACTACTTAATTCCTGGCTCGCTCAAAGCTTTATGTAAACACTCACTTCCACAGCGGCTTTTCCGTAGCATCTCTTCCTGTGGGGCCTTTTCTAAAATTACTGCCCTCACACCAGCAGAGGCGCAACCAGAGGGAAACATTCTGGAGGGGTTAATGAACATTTCACGGGGGGCTAATTCTTCCAGCAATCGGCATAGTGAAGATGCAGGGGCTCTAAGAAGGGGTGAAAAACAACAAAGCCTCCTCAACAAGTAAATTATCTTTTAAACACCTGTGAAGCACTCTGGTGAGGCTGTGTATGTACCGTGGAAGCTGTCTCAGCCCGTGCTGACATACACGAGGGGTGGGGGGCGAACTGCCAAGGAGTGCCATCTTTTCACATTGGTGACTTTGTGCCCATTCAGTTCGTGGCCTCTCCGCTGAGCCTTCAGACTGGTGTATACATTTTGGCTGCACTGTTGGGCAAAAATACCTTGGATGTAGCAGTGAGATCAAGGACAGGAGAAAGTAATGGTTTTGAGGCAGTTACTGTACAAACGACTTTACAGTAGGAATGGCAGTGACAAGTTGCTCTCTGTCCGGTTTGTCATTGGAAGTGAAGCATGTGTTCCGTCTCAAAGTCCTTCGTGTCTAACGCTTAACCACAGCCAAATCGATTACTGCAGGTGGATTGTTTATTAGGTTTACATTAGTTATCGCTAGTGTGCCTATTATGAATGGCAACATTTAACATTTAATTTGACTTTGGTGACTCTTGTGCATCCCGCCATTTTTGGAGATGGTCTCCGTCTAATCCCATGACCCGGACCCGCCATTTTGTCTGACCTTTGTTCCATTCCTTCTTCCCTCCCGACTCCTCCTGATGACCCTCGATTGTTTTTCTCTTTTTTTCTGGACTGCTTTAATATATATATATATATATATATATATATATATATATATATATATATATATATATATATATATATATATATATATATATATATATATATATATATATATATATTATATAATTGTCCAAGCCCAATTGCTGTTAAAATGTAATCCTGTGTGAATTTACTATTTGTACATATAGAACTCTAACCACTAGTATATGTAGTAGATCTTTGTACTTACCAACATTCCTATGTGATTTTAGAGTTTATCTTGTTTTTATCTCTTCCTTGAGTGACTTTACACCTTGTACATTTGCAAAATAAAATTCTGTTTGTATCTCTTATGTAACTCATATAATCCAAAGTCCTTATGTGACACAACTGGTTCTTTTGTATAGCGCTCTGACTCCTTCGGGTAATTTTCGCGCTATATAAAATCGCATTAAATAAATAAATAAAAATAAATAACAGTTGGTTTTATTGGTGCAGGCGACACCGCAGTGATTTCTTATCGATCCCACTCTGTCAGTCTGAACTCGGAATTAAAATGATGAGCTCAAGATTTTAGATCCAGCAAGTAGTATGTTAAACTCTTCAATGATTATAATATATATATATAGATATATATTAGCGCTGGGAAACCCTTGGGCACCCTGGCGCTATAGACATTAATAAAATAGAATATTTGGAAGAGAGAAGTTTTGGAAGCCACACCGCTCTACTCTTTTGAAGCTATTATTTTTTTAGTTTACTAATAGTAAAAAGCATTGACATACACATCAGTACACCTTTCATTAAACTTAGTTTTATTGCGGTTTTAGGTTTATAAACGATGAAAAAAATATTAAAATTAGATTAAGAAAATGCCATAGTCGATCAGAAAAATAGCCTTACAAAAGAGCATTCTACATAATGACAAAATACTTTAACTGTATTTAGTTCAGCCGTCTGAGGAGTCACATCTGCAAACAGTGGTGATCATTATTTAACTTTCTAGAAACTCCAGTGCTTGAGCAAAGGTATAAAACCCCAACTAAAACGGTATAAAAGCAAAGAAACGTTCACCACTATATACTTTGGGAACCTACCTTAATCAATTTGCTGAGCGCATAGTGCCTTCTTTCTCAGTTTCCTTCTGTATTCTAGGGTTTAATAGAAAGCTATATGTTATTATTCTTTTTTAGTTTCGAGTTTAATTTAGCTTCAGACATCAAGATAGTACTCACTGGTGCAAGTACATTGCAGTGCCAGCCACTTCCTTAGATTAATTTGGCACAAGATGTGCTCTTCTGCTGCAATACCCTAATGTGCTTTCTAGGCCCATTGGTTCTTCGCTTTACTTCAGGGACATTTTTTGCAGAGCGCACTTGTTTGTTATTGGCCACTGACCATCAGGGCTGGACTGGCTGTAGTGGGCACTGGGCGTTTCCCCTGGAGGCTGGAAGGGTGGGGGGCTTTTTTTCAGCGATGGGAGCTGGTTTTGTTACAGGGGGTCGACTATCCAGTGGTGTTGCAATCCCAGTCCCCAGTAACAAGCAGCAGGGGGCTGGTCCCACAAAATTGCCTAGGCTGCTTTGAGTTCCCAGTCCAGCCCTGGTGACCATCACTCGTGCGACCAACAGTGCATCTGTTTTAGGGTTGATGCACTATTGTTTGTGAAGTGGTTAGGAGCCTCAGGTGGCCTTTTCAATAATTCTTTAATAATTGCTCATATGGCTGAGTCCCACAGCAGACTGCGCCACTAGGGTGCTCGCTGTCTCTGAGCTCAGCAAAACTTCAGTCTTTGCTCAACGGCGCTTGCCAGAGAACGACAGCAAAGCTAAGAGCTGTGGTAAAAACTACATTTAAGCAGTTCTAGACAATTGCCTAGAGTATCACATGTAGCGATTTTTTTATTAAAAAAGCAAAGACAGTTAAAATCTACACAACCATCCTCGCTACCCGCATGAAGCAGGTGCTCCACACCCTTATACACCCTGACCAATGTGGCTTCATGCCACACCGCAGCACACAACACTGTCTTAGATGCCTCCAAGTGGCCCTCGCCCACCGTAGTCGCCTTTCACCATACCTAGCCCTAGTGCTACTCGACTTTGAAAAGGCTTTTGATATGGTTAATGGGCATTACCTTGAGGACGTGCTGGAAAAGGCAGGCTTCTGGCCCTCCTATAAAAGAATGGTGAAGGTCCTTTACTCTACTCCGTCAGCCAGGGTCCTTATAAATGGAGCGTTGTCGGACACCTTCCCGATTGAGAGGGGAACCCGACAGGGTTGTCCGCTTCCCCTCTCCTCTTTGCTCTCGCAGTCGAACCTCTGGCTTGCCTCATCCAGATGGATGGCCAGATACAGGGGTGGCGCTGGCAGGTTTCCCATGAGGACTGGATCGCCTTATATGCAGACGATGTCCTCCGCTTTTTGTCCGACCCGGCCCGTTCTGGACCAAAATCTCTTCAGATCCTCCATTTGTTTGAGAGGACGTCGGGCTTACGTCTCAACCCGACCAAGTCCACTGTGGTGCCCGTACATGCCACTAGAGAATGCGTTGATTGGCATGCAACCATCCTCTTGCAAAGGCTCTCTTTCAAATATCTCGGGATCTGGGTAGCGCTCCTTCCCCAGCTGACCTGGTCCCCTAATCTCACCCCACTACTCAAACGTACAAAAGACGACCTTCGTCGTTGGCAAACTCTTCCACTTAACCCCTTTGCCAGAGTTGCACTCTTCAAGATGATGGTTCTTCCCCGTCTCTTGTACACCATTCAAAATCTTCCACTCCACCTCCCTTGCAGCTGGTTCCGCGACCTGGACGGGGTAATCACAACCTTCTTCTGGGGTGGCTTGAGATCGCGTCTGGCCCTCAGAACTTGTCAGCGGTCCACATACGAAGGAAGGTATGGGGATGACGAACCCCTTTTTGTTCTACTTAGCCACCCCCCTTTTAGTGATCCACGATTAGTTTAACGGAGGATGGTCGGATCCAACTTAGCGGCTGGAACTGGAGAGCCTCTGGTTCTCTCAAGTCCAGGCCATGCTCTATGGGACCCCAATTCCTCACACTCTACCAATAGTTACCCGCACAGTTCTTCTGACATGGTGCTCCACGCTGCGGCACATCCACTGGGACACTAAACTCTCACTGCAAACGCCGCTGTGGCACGGTACGTGGTTGCGAGAGGTCGCAACAATCACAGGTTTCCAGAAATGGAATTTGATTGGTATGACCTGCTTGCGAGACATATGGAACGGGGAGCACCTGTCCTCCTTTCAGGACTTACAACAAGCATACTCCTTACACTCCACCCAATTCGTCCGATACCTTCACCTGCGCCACGCCCTAGCCCTCCACATCCCTGACCACACGGCAATCCCTGAATTTAGCCCACTAGAGGCCAAGCTCCTAATGGAGAATTTAGGAAAGGGGGGAATATCCCAGATTTATCGATCCCTGATAAACAATACCCCATCCACACTAGAGCCTCTTAGAGCCCGCTGGATTGCTGGCTTGTTCCTCTAGAGGATAAAGACTGGAGAGATGCACTGATGGCCCCCAGGACACTCGCTATATCAGCCAGGCTCTGCCTCATTCAGATCTACTACCTTCACTGCACATATCTTACCCCAGTGCGGCTACACATAGCAGGTTTCCGCCCAACCCCACAATGTCCGTGTTGTAAGGCAGAACCAGCCGACTTCTACCACATGGTTTGGTCCTGTGCCATCCTTTCTAAATACTGGGCATCGACTGTGTCTGAACTAAGTGGCATATTGGGGTGGGAGGTCCCCCTCAATCCACTTGCCCTTCTCCCGGGGGTGATGGAGGAACTAGATGGCTCTCGGGCTGACAAACTATTTCTAGGAACAGCCATTCTGATAGCTAAAAGAGACATTGCAGCGGCCTGAAGGACTCAACATCTCCCTCTATAGCTAAATGGCGCAGGGGTGTGGATTGGTGCGCTATCCAAGAAAAAGCTGTATACGAAGCAAGAGGGTGCCCAGCTAAACATGAGTGTGTATGGGGCAAAAGAACGGGACCATTGGACTGGGTATCCACAACGCTGGTGGGCTCGCACTTCAAACGAATAGATGGGGGAAATCACTTGTAACCGTATTGAAATGACCCATATATCAAAGCGGTGCTATGTTTACTATGTTGTTTAAACTGCCAATAAAATTGGTTATCCAAAAAAAGCAAAGCCAGGCAGCAGTATCAAGCTCGAATGGGCTTGTGATAAGAGATCAGTGGGTGGTCAGATATGTCCTTGTCCTCTCCCCAAATCGGATCACGAAAGTACTAGAATATTTCTAGAGTGCTCTTTGAGAGCCTATGCAGTATACAAAAAAGTGATGGGTGATATGTTTAAATTAACCTCCGCCACTGGTAATTTCATAGGGCCGCAACCCAGTCCTTTGTTATTTTGCACACCATGCCAACTCATTTTGGACCCACTCATGTGCAATCGGTTTTGACCTTGTTCCAATATGAACAGTCCAGCAAGAACTGAAAGGCCTGGTGTAGGGAACCAGCCTTTTCGTCGTGGTCTCCCCATATTTTCTGCTTTTTGCTGGACCATGTATTTTTGCTGACTTTAGAACTCTGTGCACTTTACCCCGCTACGTAGTAGTAAAGTGCCTGTGCTCCTCCCTTTAACCATTAGGTATTCCTAATTGGTATATTTAATGTACAGATAAATCCCATGGGGCAGATTTACAAGCCCCGTGCGCCACTTTTGCGCTGCCGTTGCGTCACTTTTGTGACGCAGTGGCAGCGCAAAGCTAGCGCCATGCTGCGATAGCTTTACAACGTGACGCATCTAGGGAGATGCATCACATTGTAAAGCCCTGCGCCACATTAAACCCGCGTCAGGTTTAATGTATGCAGGGTGGGCGTTACGTCGGAAAAAGCCTCGGAAAAGTGATGCAGTGAAATCTACAAGATTTCACGCAGTCACTTTTCCGACGCTGGTGCGTCAAATCCTTACGCCTGCTTTAAGCAGGCGTAAGGCGTGACGCACCATGTTAGGGATAGGGCAGGTTGGAACAGTGCGGGAGTTGGGTCACGCTTGCGACACAACTTCAGCACTGCGCCAACCTTACGCCGGCAGATGCGTCAAGCATCTGCTTGTCCTTGCGCCACGATGCACCGCATAGTAAATGCGGGGCATGTGCGGTGGCGCAAGGGCAAACTTGCGTGACGCACCTTCCCTGGCGCATCCCCACTGATTTGCAGGGATGCGCCAGGAAACGTAAATCTGTCCCCTAGTATATGATAAAAGGTGTACCCAGGGCTTGGAAGGTGAATGACACTAGTGGTCTGCAACACCTATTGTGCCATCAACTACAGTGGAGTGAGCTAAAGAATGATGATGGATTAAACCCAGATCAGTTGACTGGGGGTGAGTGTTTGATTTGCTCAAACGCTCCGTCCATCATTCCCTTTGGTATCAACTACAGTGGCAGTGCAAACACACCTTCAGACCTGCCATTATTACCTGTCTGTAGCAGTGTATAAACTGCAATATGACCTGTCAGAATAAACCAATTTGACGAGTCCATCCCTTCATTTTAAATATTAGTTTGTCACCCCATGTAGGCCGTGTAGCCCAAATGGCAGGGTGCATGGTATTTAAAAGTAGGGCATGGAGAAATGTATTGGTAACATGCCCTTACAGTGACTAGCATCCAAAAAGCTGTTTTAACTGTGGCAGGCCTTCCTGTCCTTCATAGAAAGCCAGATTACAGATTCAGTACTAATAATTTCTCTCTAGAATGGGAAGAGCTAGAAATATAGTTACTTTTTCCATGCCTGAGGTTTCTGGGGGCTAATTTGCATTTGCTCTCCAGCTTCTCCCGGGCAGCAGTTCGACTTTAATGGATGTGAATAGGTGTGAAATGCCTTTCTGGGGCAAAAAATAGGCTGTCCTGAACGGGCAGAGATGACTCCTCTAAACTCCTTACAATATGCATGATGGGGGCTGTGGGCATCCTTTTTGACACTACATTGTCAAATTCTGCTTCAGTGTCCGATCCTGCTTGACAGGTCTGCTGGGTTTATATATAGCCCTTGGGGGACAATTGAAAGGGGAGAGTACAGGATGCCAGGACGATTCTTGTGGATCTGCTGTCTGGTTGCTTAAGGACTCTGCTTTTGCCCCACCAGACTTCTGTCTCTAGGTTTATTGTGGGTAGAGTGGCTGCCTAAAACTGGATTTTAGTGTTAGATGTTGGAGGATACAAAGATTACCATAGTACACTCCCCACACAGCCCCCCTGCCCTCAGAGTCCAAGTTTAGTGTGGTCAAAGACATTTGCCATCCATCTTGAAAATGTCTAGAGTGGGTAGTGTTGGCCCCGGGAACTTGACCCCAATTCATTAGAACATATCCTAGTGTCATTCACACCGACTAACTAGTGCCAGACATAAATGTGGAACATCCAGACACCCACTTTAGAATGCTTCTCTGACCTGCATACAATCAGAAGAGGATTGGACTTGCTGTCTAGGATCTGAGAAGAGCCTAGAAGACTAGACCTGCTCTCCTTTTACCCAGGAGAAAGACATGGATTGCAGGGAACAGGCTAACCTCCTGTTCAAGCTACATAGCTACAAAAAGCTGCAAGAGTCCTTTTTCAAGGAAGTACCCAGCTGACCAGTTGTAAGTGGACCTGGACCGGGCCTGCAGTTTGGCATCTGCCTGGCACCCTATGAAGTCTAAGTACCTCCCCCGAGGTCTTGGCGCCTTTAAAAGTGTACTCTTGTGGTGAATAGTGACTTTAAGGACTTTAAGTCAGAAGGTAACATATTTGATCAGGACGAATCTGGTTGCTGTATCCAAAACTCGCTCCATAGCAGTCAGCGACAAATTCGGCCTAGGTTCTGTCCAGCACAACCATTGACTATCATTGGCTCTTTGTGCTTTTTTTGCACTATTTTTATTTAAAACTTTAAAAATTCCTATCTCTGGTTTCCTTTATATTTATGCAATTTTAGTGGTAATTTGTTTATTAAATTGTACTCTGTTTTTCTAATTTGGATTTTTATTGTTTTTTATTTTAACTTTATTACTGTTTTTCTACTGCATAAATAATACTTTATGCCATACATACAGGGGTGTTGAGCTCAGGTTAACATAGTGCCTTTGAGGATTCCCTCTGACAAGGGTTATGATTATTCCTTCAAGTCGATAGTCACCCGGGCCAAATATTAATTCAACTTCTTACACCAGGTCCTCCTGGAACCAGAATATAAGAAATCCAAGACTGGTTTTCCTCTGATTGAGGCTCTTCCGTTGGCTGTAGGTTGGTAGCTTGGCACAGTGAGTACCGAACCTATGTTTGGGCATACCAGTCGCACTGGCACATACCAAAATTTGATGGGTGCAGTGCTTGTTTACTTTTGAGCCATGACTTTGACCAAATTCAAGTGGAAATTGTGCAGTAAAATGCTCTATTTGACCAATTTTCAAAAGTTCACTGCAGGAGAAAGACCTCTGAGAACCCCTAGAAGCAGGACAACTCACTCACAGCGATCGAGCATGCAGGCAGATAGTGGCACCATGGCAGGATCGGTAGTAGGTGCAGTCGCCGCCCGCAAAGAAAAACAAATGGACTCTTCCATTTCTTTAGCTCACACTGCTCTTGAGTCTCTTAGCTGTGTTAGTTATCTGCATAGGATTGTATGTCGTTACAACGCATTCCGTTGCAACGCATGCCTTTACCACACATGCGTTACAACGGAATGCTTTTTCAACGCATAACCTTTACGACAAATATTCCTTTACCACGCATACCTTTACAACGATTTTCGTTGTAAATTTATGCATGGTAAGGGCATACTCTTGGAAAAGGTTAGTCCCCTCCCCTGTACCCTTACGTGACCCCCCCAGCCCCCAATCCTTATATTTACCCCTGCCCTTAACCCTCAATCCTTTTATATGTATTTTTTTAATAAACTAATTGTCCCCTTACCTCTTCACGTTGTCTCCTCTCCCTCTTCCGTAGTGACGTCGTACGTCGTATAGAGGAAGCAGAAGTTTCTTTCCGTTTCCTCTCAAACGACGCCGATTGCCTGCACTTCTCGACGTGACATCAGGTGAGTTTTTTTTGGGGGGGGGGGAGAGCCCCCCAAGCCCTCTTTTTTCACACTCTTTTTTTTTTATTTTTGGGGCGAGATCCCCCAAGCCCCCTTTTTCTAATTTTAGTCTTCACCACACATGCCTTTACTAATTATCTCGTAGTAAAGGTATGCGTGGTAAATGCTTTTGTGATAACCACGCATGCTTTGTAATGCATGCATGGTTAAGGTTTGCGTGGAAACGGCCGCGTTGTAGTGGCCGTTTCCCTCTGCATAGACAAACAACAAGCCGAGCTTTTCGGCCAAGAAAAAAAGTGACAAGTCAGAATGACACTATAGGTATAGCTTCTTTTTTTCCAGCAACTCTTCAATTCTTTGTAAGTCTTGGGCACTTGAGAGTCCACTATAAACTATTGCCATTGGACACCCATGTGCTTAATATGATAACATAACATGAGTATTTGTAAAGTGCACGTTCACCCCTTGGCACTGAATAACAGATGTTTATTGTTACCCAACGGTACTCATTTTATCAACCTCAGATGGACGAAAGGCTGAGTGGACCCGCTAGGATTGGAACCTGTGACCATGAGGTCGAACACAGGCCCCTGCAGTGGATGCGTTAGTCCATTGAGCCACCAGACCCGGCAGCAGCGGTGGACCGCAAGTCCGGTTTTTACAGCATGCCGGGTGGACCGATCTTCCTCAGGAGCAATCTCTTAAAATACTGATGCTTTGACGGAGCCGAAGGAAAAATAATGTGAATGGTGGGACAGAAAATGCACACGTGTGTGTGGGTGTTTGGAGGGGTTGTTTATCTATGGGTGGGAATAAAACTCAGCATTTCATATATGGCCTTTTTGTTTGATTGCTGCTTGTTTTGTTAAAGAGCAAATCTGCAGTTCCCTTGGAAAGCAATATTTGGAGAGGTCAGTATGTAATTGCTGACAAATTGCATTTTGTGCAGACTTGTTTTCCCAATTCCCACCGAGGGCAAACTGCAGTCCACTGCCGAGTCCCGTCCCCATCGCCATCCAGTCTATTTCAAGAAAAGGAAGTGGATGTCAAGAGCTCTCGAATTATTACTTCTCGGAAATGTATAGATTCGAGACGTACAGTTCCCCATGGCCATCCAGTCTATTTCAAGACAGGAAGTGGATGTCAAGAGCTCTCGAATTATTACTTCTAGGAAATGTATAGATTCGAGACGTACAGTTCTTCATTAAACAATAATAACCGTAATTTACTAAACAAGGCGAATCTTTTCAAGTTCCACCATAAGTAGGGGCTGAAAATTCCAACATGCAAAATGTAGCTGGCTGAAAATCCAGAGCTGCATGATGGAGTCACACTGTCACTTGGATGCTGTTTTTAAATGTTATAAAGCAGCTTGGTTCACTTCCTGCACTATTAATCCTCGTTCCGCTTTTAAAACCAAATATAAACCTTGTGGACATATTTCAGTCGTTTTTATGGAGTTTTAAAGCTTCCTTAAACAACTTCAGACAGGCATTCCCATCTTAAAGGCATGCACCACAACATCCTCAAAGGCCACCCCCAAAGTCTAGCCCCCTCTGCTAACCCTCCCCCACGCTCTAGGTGCACTAGTCCAGGTGGGGTTCCCCTCACCATCCCCCTCTCCGTTTGTGGCCAAGACTTTGCTAGGGCATGTTGCTGCCATTCAGGTTCTGCAGCACATGGTCGGACATTTTGTTTGTTGACATATTTTATAGAAGGGGACTATTTCATTCACAAATGTACCAAAGCAAGCTAACAGGCCCAGTCCTTCTGACTTTTGAATAGTGGATGTAAACAATGGTTTTACCATGTTTTGCTAACAGGGAAGACAGCATCAACTGGACAGTTGTTTGTAACACTACACACATTAACTAGAACAAGCATTGGCATAGCCAATAGGTCTCGCCTTTGGGACCTTATAAGTGTTTAGCCATGCAACAGTTGCATAACTAAATACTTATAAGGACCCAAAAGCGAGACCTATTGGCTATGCCAAGCAGCCGTGCGGCCGCGAAAGTGTTTGCAATCAAACATCAAAGCGGCCGCGAAAGTGATTGCGATCAAACATCAAAGCGGCCGTGAAAGTGAAAGTAATCGCGGCCAAGCGCGGCGCGCGCGCCTGCGCACATGCTCTGTAGCTCTAGGCTGGCCTGGTAGCACTTTTTGGAGCCCTCTCAATAAGTCTCGCCAGACCAGCGCATGCGCTGAGTCAGGCGAGACCTAAAAATGGGAGAGTGAGCGATGGAGTATGTCTCAGAGAATTTGACAATATATGTGTCTAAGCGAGTATGATTGTCTTAGAGAGGCAGTGAGAGCGAGCAGGTGTGTTGTGCAAGCTAGCATGTAGCATATGGGGGGCCAAGTGGGGAAATGCTGGTGCTTATGTATTGGAAGTAACACCTGGCATTACAGAGTGTACCAAGGTCATGGGGGGTGGCAATAAGAAAATGCTGGCCCTTGTAGACCCGAGGTAACTGTGACATTTATGCCTATTGGGAGGGTATCTTTGGCACAATTCTGCCATTCTGTATGAAATTATTGTCATTAGGGATGGGGGGGTGGTTACTCATAGCAAAATGATGGCTCCGAGCATACTAGAGGTAATTCTCTGTGTATACGGGAATCCATGACAAAATTCTGATCTAGGCATGGTGGAGGTATTTCCTGGCATATGGCAAATTTTACAAATCAAATGCGGTCCACTACTGGGGAGCTTCAGACCATCTTGACACACCATGAAACTACAGGAAAATGTCATTTGTGCCCTTTCAGAGCTTATGGCCTTTTAGCAAATGTATGTGAAAACATGGTTTTAAAATTAACTATTCGAGCCATTTGTTTCAGACGTCCTTTGGTAGAGAACTACCCGAGCCCATGTAGAAGTCAGGATCATCGGCTTTGGTTGAGTGCTTGACTTCAGGGCTAGTAATACGTCCATCCACTTTGGAAGATCACCAGCCGCCACTGGTGTGCAGAAGTGGCAGGGAGCAAAGAGTGCAGGGTGTGGGCAGAAGGGGAAGCATGTATGTAGATTGGTGGGAGCAGAGATTTGACAATGAGTTTAGCAGCATTGTCCAATCTTAATAAGGATAACGCTGTCGCATTTCAGAAGTGCACACGCCCGATGCACTCCCATCATACCTGCAATTTTTGTTCAGCTTCTACTCAGAATTGTGTCATGTGACCCACCAATAATGTTGTGAATCTGGCTCCCATGATAATGCTCCTATAGCAGGACATTTATTTATGGGTATTCTTCTGCTCACTGCCACCATGCCCAGGTTGCCACCATTTTAAAGCAGTAGTTGATAAATATATTATCAGTGCCTACAGGTAGCAAGTGCTTAGAATTGGCTACCTTGACAGCACTTAGCAAGGTTGCCCCGCGCTGTTATCGAGAAGCAATTATGCATTTACACTAAAGGGACCAGCCCCATCAGTTGTATTGTAAATACCTGCGAGGACATATGTGCCCCTATAAGACAGTATACAAAACATACATACACCTTCCTCATCAAACAATCATTCTCTCAAGAAGAAGTGTCAGTTGCTGTTTTGTATGTACTATTTATTTGTTTTAACTAAAAACGCATTACTACTGGATGCTGAAACATTGAACCAAGCTGCCATATTCATATCTGTGTTCACAAAAATGCATGTGCAATGAGTCTTTCATGCGAAGTTATAGGACAAGGAACATGCCCTTTCTCGTTTATGGCCCCCATGAGGTCCCGTACTGCCTACCACCCAATAGCTCAGATGTGCTCACTCCAGAATCAAATAAGATACAAACTTTTTTTTGTATATTTCCCTTATCACTTAGGTACATCCTCCCGTCCGTTCAACTGATTTATAGCGAGGGTCACTGGAATTACATGGTAATGGATGACCAACTTATTCAGCAATGGATGACCAACTTATACAGCACTGAAGACTAAATTATTTGCAAAAGCCACTTTGTTGCCTAATGTGGTACATTCTGAGGTAGCGTTAGTTGAGTATTTTGTTATTTTACCAACATTTACACTGTCTAGGCAAATGTTTCACCACATTACCAACTGAATACAGCAGTCACAACTAAGGGCCTGATTACGATATCGGTTGGAAACCAAACCGCCCGACTCCTTGCCGGATTCGGTTCCGACTGACTCGTGATCGGCGGTTCCGATCGACCAATTATGTTCTTTTGAACACCTTGGGTACCCCCTTGACCCCAAACCGAAGACCTCAGGATGAAGGGGGACCTCCTAGGGGCCCCCAAAGTCAGTTTCCGATAGCCTTTTTGTGTCAGACAGACCTAGTCGGAAAGGCTGTGGGAATCCACAATGTAATTGGCCGGTCCGAAACGCGGTCCGTGGAGCTGTACTAATCGGCTCAGACTGACTTGGACTCTCCGAATGCCGTTCGGACCTGAATTGGAATTACTGAACGGTTCTCCTGCATCGTAATCGGCCGGTCGGAATTGTTTCCGACCGAGTCGGGCGGATGGGTTCAGAGACGGTCTAGGAGATCCCAACTTTCGGTCTGAGGCTTTCTGACCGACATCGTAATCAGGCCCTAAATTGTGACCACTTACCTTTACATAGTGTCTGCCACTGTGCAGCACCATGTGTGGCATTTTTTTTAATTTGAGCTACAAACTGCAAATCTGCAAGTTAATAGTGGATTAAGTGGCAAGTAGGGTAAAATAATAATAGAACGTCGCATCTGCAGAACAGCATCGTTCCAGTGGCTCTGTTGATAGGACATCCTCAGAAGGATAATGCCACGAAAGTCACTGCAAAGAGCACTTCATTAGCCAAAGATGGCATCCTCAGAAACGTCCATCACTCACGCCTCTCCCCCTCCCCGCAGGAGTCACCTCTGCAAGACATCCTTGTCATGAATGGAGAGCAAGGAAACTCGAGGGGCGGCTAATACCAGGACGAGTTATTAAAATTGTTAAAAGTCCAGTCTGACGTACAGCGCAAAGCAAACATCCCACTCTCAACCACGCACCAAAGGGTTGCGGGGGCGTAAACGCTCGCGAGGAAAGTTTTGTTTCTAATGTACGCGCCACAGGATGCAGTTATGCGCTTTCATTATCATTAAGGACCGAATGTCTTTTGTGCTCTATTCTCTCCCCCTCCACCCACAGCACAGACTCAGACGCGCTGACCCTTGGTTCCAGAAGCACTCCCAGATAGGAAGGCTCTTTCCTCCTGGGCTATATTTAGCCCTTAATGGAGTTTGACGCCTCCATCACACCCCCTTCCATGAGCCCTCTGGGATGCTCACTTAAGATCCTCCACTCTCCACTCAAGAAATCTTGTCTTTAATAAAAACGGGCACTACTTTGGGGGGCTCTGAGATAGTCCATGCTTGTAGTTTGGTCTGAGGATTTGAGTGACATCTCTGATAAAGTGGGACTGATTCTGAAATTCCACCCAGTGTTGCAAATTCTGCCGAATTATTTGTCAAATGAGAAATAGCTGCGTCCTTCCGCTTATTCTTGAATATATGATTGAATTAATTTATGCAGATAGCGTAGGAGAGGGCTTTTATTGTGGCTTCTGCCCAACGCAAGAGATAATTGCACTCACTATCTCCAAGTGACTGAACGTGACCTTGTCACGTCTCCTGGGCCTCGATAACTGCTCGGCGTCTCTATCTCTGCCCGCTCACGGATGTTGAAAGGGGTGGCCAAGGTGGAAGGGGATGAAGTACCGTTGCAGTGAGACATATGTGCACAGAATGTTACCATCCCGGGCTGATAGTACCTCGCATCCGGATTTTCACGTGTTAAATGCTGCAGTCAGGATTCTTCTTGCCAAGCAGAATAGCTTTGCCCTTCCCCCCTCCCCCCCACTGAAATTTCAAGTTTTTAAAACCTCATCTTCCACAAATTGCTGTAAACATTGCACAGCAGTTTTTACAAAGCGTTTTTGGAAAAAACCTCTTTTTGCAAGACAGTACTCCCACTAAAAGTGTGTTTTTACTGGACTCTCCCCTGCACAGCAGTGCAGATGGTTTTATCCTGGGAATTCCCAGAGTCCATGGATCTAATCCAAAGGCTGCTTCAGCCTGGTCGAAGGTGAACATCAGGATGGCAGTACTTTCACCTCCACGCTGATGTTCACCTCTGCCCCGTTGTTCTACCACCACAGCTGGGGTGCCTCAGTATTTGGGAGGAATGACCACCATCACAGTGGCATAACTAGGATGCTCTAGGCCAGGGGTCTCCAACCTTTTCTGTAACAAGAGCTACTTACATTCAGCTGCGGCCTGTGTAGGTAACAGCAGTGTGGCTGTGGGGCCTGGTGGGGGGAATTTCGACAGACAAGGGCGAGGGAAACTGAATTATTTATTTAATATTCCCTCGTTGTCGTATGTCGAACTCCCCCAACTGGCCCTACCGCTTTTACCTGCACGGGCCACGGCCGCATATGTTCAATGTAAATCATCCCGAGCTTCTACTATTATTAGTGTTGTAAAAGTGACCAAACCAGACACAATTACATTAGTGGCCACCGCATGCAAGATTACTAGCAGTGATCACCTCAGCCCATCAGGCGGGATTGCCAACAGAAACGTAAAAAATGTCTCAGTATGGGGATTACACAGCAGTGATAGCTGAAATGTCCGGGCACCGAGGTTTGTGATATTAGTAACAAGTCTTCCGGAAGCCACATGATTTATCACTCAAATACCAGCTTTAAAAATGTTTTGAAAATTAAGCAATTTTTCTCGAAATATCATCTAAAGAGTAGTGAAAATACACCCATTTTCATCTCGAATACACACCCTCAATTTTGGTACACATACATGAATGCTATCACGTAAAAGCATCTAATTTAGTAATCTGAGCTGCAGCCTGCTACAGGCCTTAGAACAGTCAACAACAACTGGTACTCCCTCTGCCCGGTTGAGTAGGAAAAAACAGCAATAACTGGAATGCATTAGGCCCCCACACCCATTGAGCAGTGGTGCCACAGCCCCTGCTGCTCTAACGATCGTTACATCCATGCACCGGCGGACATCGCGGTGGAATGGTGGGTTCTGGGCCGGTGCCGAGGCGAAGCCTTCCCCCAGTTCTAAGTGAGGACCTAAATCGCTCATTCCTGTATCTGCGACTATGCTGGAATATCGTTACTGATGTTATTCCTGATCTCATAAAAGTCTTAGATTTCTCGAATATGGAGGAAAAGGTCTTCTATGCAAGGTAGCCTACACAACCAAAAACAGGTCTTCTGCTGAGTTTTTTGGTGATGTAAGGAATTAACAAGATTTTGTATTATAACAATTTCTATGTCCCATTGGATTTATGTGGCCTGATTCACAAACAAAAATGTGAAAGTTGCAAATATACAAATCCTCCATTTCCATTCTTAGACGGGAATGTTGAGCAGACTGGAACTGCCCGGCGGGTCAGCTTCAAGAGGCGAGAGTGTGTGGTGCTTTTGCTCCTGTCACAGCCCGCTGGCAGTGCCAGACTGGCCAAAGGACTGTGAATTTACTCCTGTTATTTTAGTAAGTTTCTTAGGGGATTCACAAAAGAGCACAAACGTGGATCTGCACCAATCATAATTTCCATGGAGATCGCTTCTTCAAACCTACTGCAGAGGAATGTCTAGAGAGCTAGAAATCCCCAGGAGTAAGGATTGCAAAAATGTACATTCTCTCCAAAAAATCGTTTCCCAGGGAGTGAACCCCATTCTGCTGCACATTAGAAATATATAGGTGTTCTATATGGTTTTAATTCTGAAAAACAAAGAATCCTGCCTTTTGTAGGAGTAAATTTACATCCACTCTCAGGGGGCAATGACCATGCAAAATGTTTGCAAATGTTCACAATTTTCGGACATTGTGGGTATACCAAACACTTTGTACAGTCACCGTCCCCCCACTCGCTTACCTTTCCTGCTTCCTGTAGCAATACATCAGCCGTTGCAGTTGATTTGCTACTGGAGTGGTTGCTGTTTGGTAAATGAACAAATCCTGATTCTTTCCATCTTGCAAACTTCAGATCTCAATCAACTTTTTTGTGTGCCCCTAAGTCACAATCGGTGTGTAAAAAGTTGGGTAAATCATGCTCAGGAAAATGAATGTCTAAGTCGTCAAAGGCAGGTCTTCCAAGTGGTGCAGAAGGAGGCATCTTTCATCAAAAAAGGGCCCTTAGCCATCGTTTACCACACCTGACTGGCTTCCCGTGCGCAGAAGAATTACTTTTAAAATCTGCTATATAGTGCACAAAGCGCTAAACGGCAAGGGACCCAGATACCTAGTGGAGAAACTCATCCCTTACCTGCCAGGCAGGCCTCTAAGATCAACGAACAAGTCACTTCTTACTGTGCCACGAATTGGGAAAACTCGTTCTGGGGTAGAGCCTTCCGTTACCTGGCCACTTGCTACTCTAACAGACTTCCTACTTACGTACGAAAGTGCACAGATCACCTTCTTTTCCGGAAACTTCTCAAAACCGAACTATTCTAACACTATTGCTACCCCGCTGGTTGGTCTTGGCTGCCCAGAGATACCCCTTTGGGGGTGATTACAAGCTAATTTAATATAACATAGCTTTTAATGTTGAAGCCAGATTGAAAACTGCAACTGACGTCATCAAAGAAGCAGGCTGGAAATCTGCACCCGAAGAGTTAGATTCTCGCCAGGAGGCAGATGTGCGCCTTTTGCACTTCAGAAATGAGGACACGTGGACAGCTGCGCCAGTCACAGGATTCCAGGCATACTTTAGGAAAATAATGGTGAATTTTTTGTTATGCTTGTGAATTAGTATTTCCACTGGTGTAATTGTATGTGGTGTACAATTATGCTTTCAGAAAATCTACGCTCTTTTTCCGTGGCTCACTTTTCTGGTCCACATGGAAATGATTCTTGATGTCAAATCCCTTATATCCCCATTTGGCGGTGCCTCGAAACCCTGCGCCGGTGATTTCTTGAGCTTGTGCATATTTCCACACATTCACTAACTACTCCTTGAGTTACTAAAGTGCAGTTGTACACCATTATGGATTAATATTACACGTGAGTAAACAAGCACAAGGTATCCATTGAGTGATTCGTAAATCCGGCCATTTGCTTGTGTAAATCTGTTTACGCACACAATGAAATGAAATGTAGGTTTATATAGTGCTTCTAATACCCAATGGTGTATAGGCACTGAGCCAAATGACTTTGTGGCCAGGCTCTCAGAGTGTGTGAATTAGAATATTGTGGTCACACATGGGGAGACTGCCACAGTCCAACACAGGCAAGAGCAGGCCAATGGTGGCTGGGTCTGCTCGTTGAAGGAACGGAGGCAAGGAAATGAAAGTGGCTAGGTAGGCTTAGCAGGTGGACTCTCCCAAACTGGAGTTTCCATCGGTCTGGTTCCAGTGATGAGAATGTTGAGGTGTTACCCTGAACAATAGAATTCTAGCATCTTTAGCATGTACTAATACGTGCGCCACTGAACTATGGGCACGTCATAAGGAAGCAAAAGTTGCATGTGATGACCATCATATCCAACTCATAGACTAAATAAAAAAATAAGGCATTGAGGTGACCTGCTGAAGGGTAGACACACATTTCCCTCTTGTTATTCTGAGCATATTATTAGCTGCAAAGTCTAAGCCGTGTGATTTATGACATTACCGGAGCCAATGATTTTCGTTTTTTCTGCTGGTGCTTATCTGATAGTCTGTATAATGCTTTTATAGCAGGACGGTTTTATTGACATCTAAAACAGGCTAAGACAGATGTTGTGGCCACTGACTATTAAGGTGAAACACACACCCGCAGACTTAAGCACATGGCAGTGGTTAGGCAGAAAGGGAGGGGGCATCAGTGTACAGCAGGGGGAATTCAGGAGATGAAAAAACATGGATTCGTCTCTCATAGCTGTGAGCAGAACACAAACATTGCTTGTGTCTGGGTCAGGCTTCTCCAGCCGGTAGCTCAGGAGCTCCTGGGAGCTCTCCAGCTGTCTGGAAGATGTTCTCCTGTGTGTAGCCCAGCCTACTAAAATGGAAGCTTTTGTTTGGTTAACTCATTATATGTATACCAACATTGAAAAGCATGTGCTCCTGTTGACAATGTGTGTTTTTTTCAGAATTGATAAACTGCTGTTTGGAATTAAAGTTCCAAAATATATTTAAAGGTGATATTTGATTGATAAATCCTTCAATATTACTAATATTATTATCTTGGTGCCAGAGGCATGGCAGCTGTAGCTGTCCTGAATTTCCCACGTAGAGACATTCAAGATTGAAAAATGCTTTTTACATTAATGCTGGCTACACTGAGGTAATCTTGGACCGTTCGGCCTCTAATGCAATCTAGCCTGAACCGGTCATAATTACTACAAAAATATTAATATCTCGGGTTGATATTCATTGAGCATAAGTAGCTGTTATGGCAGAAAAGGTTGGAGACCCCTGATCTTTATTATGCTTTCCAAGTACTGGGTTACAAGCTTATTGATTTATTGATCTTATGGTAATGATTGTAAATATGCGGCCACTTTAGCTGTTAGGTTGTTAGCTCCATATAATTAAGGTCTCAAACCCCGTGCTTATTTATTTTTTTTTTTTTTCAAGTGTCAGGACCCAAGACATACCCAGAGGGTCACTACAGCTTGCACCATTCACTGTCTCTTAAAGCGCTGCGAAAGTTTGGTACCGACACTACCTACAAACCGTCACACTACTACATATGTGACAATTTAGAGTATTCCAGGTCACCCAAGGCTGTAAGAATAGCCTTGTCACACTTGCATTTGAAATGTGTAGTATATTGAATTGTTAAATGTGCTGCCTAAGTGCTCTGGTTAAAATTAGACAGAGTGCCACTATGTGGTAAAATGTCATTAAAATGTGCTGGTGTTAAGAAATATGTACCAGTGCCGAGCCCCCACCACTTTCTCAAATGAAGGACTTCTCAAATCCTTTATTTGTGGCTTCAAGGCTGTCCTGTGGTGATAACTTTGGAGGAGAGTAGAGAACAGAGGATCAAGAAGTGATCTGACCAATTCACAAAGATTGTATTTCTCCTGTTATATGCCTCTTCCAATGCAATGAGGCAGTCTAGGATGGAGCCATGTGAATGGTTGGGAGTCGAACACAATTGAATTAGGTTACTATTATGTAACGATTAAGAAAGCTGCAACACACTTTTTTAATTTGTCTCCCCCCTGTGCTGTGCTTCCCAAACTTTTTAGAACCAAAACCCAGTTTTTGGAACAACAAACTTTCACAACTTACCTACCTTTATTGGACATGAGGCTGGGCGATTTTTTGATGTGACTAAAGCATCATGTGGCAGCAGGGCTGGACTGGGAACAGCAACCAGCCCTGGTCGAATGCTGCTCAACCGGCCCTGGGAGGTGGGGTTGGGTGGTGCTAGTAAGAAGCACCGCTCCCGCTTTTGTTACAGGGGCCGACATTGCAGCACTGCTGCAAACCCCCCCCCCCCCCCCCCCCCCCCGCCCCGTGACCAAAACGGCCCCCACAGCCACAGAACCAGCCCCCGCCCCTCCGGCCCACCGGGGAAACGCCTGGTACCCGCTACGGCCAGTCCTGCCCTGTGTGGCAGCACGGTCAATTACAAACCACATTTTCCATTGAAAAGCCACTACTTTAGCACAGACACACAGTTTTACCGATAAAACCGTATCGCACTCACATGATGTGTGGAAATCGGGTTTCTGTGAATACTTATCATTTGTGCATCACCAAGTAAACATCCTTGATTGTTTTGATTCCATTAAAATCTCTGTCTCCAGCACACTTCAGAATTGCAAAAATAATTGCCTCATTTTTGCTTTCCTAACTGCTGAATGCATTCAGTTCATTTACAGGTATTGACATTCTTTCCTATGTCGCAAAAAACAGGACATCCTACCGCCTTTCCTTTCACACCACCTGTATGTACCACAACAAGATTGTCACATAATTTACTTTAGAAACTCTTATCACTTTGCAGTCAGAGAAAGAAAAATAAACACCACTCCCCATGTTTAAAGAATAAGCATCAGTTTGCCAGAAGACATAGCCTGACATTTGACCTCTGTCTCAGAAGCACCAGAAAATCAGTATCGGCCGGCATGGGTCACGGGTATGTGGGTGGGTGCGTGGAGAGGGGGGTTGCAGGCGAGTTCACGCGGGTGGGAGGGTTTAATTTAAAAAAAATCTTTACTTACCTTGAGGCCAGGCCCCGCGTCTTCTCGGCTCCCGCTCTCCTGCTTCCGACAGGAGGCCAATCAGATTTTTTTATGTAACTAAAGCATCATGTGGCAGCAGGGCTGGACTGGGACCAGCAACCAGCCCTGGCCGATTGCTGCTCAACTGGCCTTGGGAGGTGGGGTTGGGTGGTGCAATTAAGAAGCACCGCTCCCACTTTTGTTACAGGGGCCGATATTGCAGCACTGCTGCAAAACCGGACCCCAGTGATCAAAACGGCCCCCACAGCCACAAAACCAGCCCCCACCCCTCCGGCCCACCGGGGAAACGCCTGGTGCCCGCTACGGCCAGTCCGGCCCTGTGTGGCAGCACAGTCAATTACAAACCACATTTTCCACTGAAAAGCCACTACTTTAGCACAGACATACAGTTTTACTGATAAAACCGCATAGCACCCACACAATAATGTGTTGAAATCGGGTTCCCTTGAATATTTATCATTTGTGCATCACCAAGTAAACATCCTTGATTGTTTTGATCCCATTAAAATCTCTGTTTCCAGCACACTTCAGAATTGCAAGCAGCGCTGTGATTGGTTGGGACGGCGCCCACACAGAGGTTATGGTGTGGGCATGTTCTCCATGCAGGCAAATGCAGCCTGCATGGAGAAGGGCAGAGTGCGCATGACTGGTTTGGGCAGTCCGAGAGGGCCGCCCAAACAGTCAATGCGCACTCAGGAGTGGGCAAACCACTCCTCCCCTGCCCTGCTCAAAGTGCAGAGCAGCCCCGCCCACCCGCAACGCAAACATAAAATGGTAATAACTAAAAGTCATTACCATTTTATGTTGCTGCTTCTCGCACTGCGAGAAAGCAGTGGGGCTACACTCCTCCGCCATAGCGGAGGAGCCGCCCCCGAGAAAATTTGGCCCGATTAACAGAGAATTTAAAAGCATCTATATTTATTGCAAGGACAGACTCACACAAATTGGCTCGTAAAATCGAATTACTGGATGTGTTTCCCAATGGCTGGCCACAGGAATATATGTTTCTAAATCCCGTTATTTTCACACCCAGGGCTTTCTTCGCTGCCCAGCAGATAACATACTTCAAAATACATTATTTGAGGCACTGTTGCTCATATTGACGGCGACCGAATGTGTTCTTCACTGTAACTGAATAAATGCTACCAAAGGGGCATTAAACTTAATCTCAGAAACGCTCTAACATTCTAATCTCTTGCACCTTCCCTTGAAAGCCAAGTGCCCTGGGCTTTTGACAGCCTGCCTGCTGGCAATCAGGGAATCTGTTGTGCTTTTAGAACTGCCAGCTTTGAATACCATACATTTAGATCAGAAAATGCGGGTTTTTCTATTTCCTCATGCCTGAAAAAGATACGGGAGAGGGGAGCTATTTCAGTAGGCATAATTGTCTACCACCAATCCTGTGGGACGTGAGAGTATACAAAAACACCCCTCTGCGCTGGAAGAAACTGAGGAAGTTGTTAGTTTATGAAGTACAATAGGTTTGTAGATGTCTTGGGGCTGCTAAGAAAGAAAGGGGGGTGGGGGGGCAACACTGCATTTCCCCCCACAATGCCACCGGCTATGGAGTTGTTCTCACCGCCAAGCCATTACCATCGGTGGCCGCTTCTCCAGCACAATGCCATCGACGCAGGCAGCGGTTCACAACCTCCTCACGGGACCTCTTGTTAAGTTTCTGAGCTGCTTGTTTCTCGCATAGATTTATTAACAAATCCAATATTCTGCAGGCAGGACCTTAACCCGGCGACGCTGCGCGGGCGCCGCGCGCGCGCGCCGACACCCAGGGCGCGAGCCGGGACAAACGCGGGCTTTGTGAAAACACAAAGCAAGATTGATGTTCATTTTTTAAAACCGCGCCAGGCAGCATTTCTGACGAGTCGAAAAGATAATGCAGCCAATTATTATTTAACTGAGATAAATTTTTCCCCGAGCGCAGCTAGTGAAGAAAGAAACTGCTCTGCCGCCGATAAGATTGGAAAGTCACTGGCTAAAAAAATTAAAAACCTGGCTGGCTTACAATGTAATTAATTTCAAATGCGAAGGTGTCACTCCGCGCGGCCTTGTTTCTGCAAGCTACAACAAGACATTATGCCGCCGGTGTCAGAAACATCTGAATGGTGCAAGGAAAGCCGGGGGGGGGGGGGGGGGGGGGTTAGGGGGACGCGGGAGTTGCAGCTTGTACGCCAAGAAGACGTGGTACCCCATTCCGCTGTTCAGTTAACATGATATTAGAACATGGAATTTATAACAGCAAAAAAATTAAATTTGACAGTTCCATGGTTCAGATTTCTTTAATAAATGCATATTTCAGCTTTAAAAAGAAGGCTCCAGTAGAGAGAGAGATGTGTGTGGGTCACTAATACAAAGACCAGGGACACCAGAGTAATAAAGCTTTTTTTTATTGGATGACGGGAGTAAAATGTCTTCCATGAAATATGTCACCGCTGGGACTACTTTCTTTATGCCAACTGTTACTTGCAGGCGTTTAATGGAAACTATTATAACAAGTCTCTCTCTTGTTAGGAGAGGAAAAAAACATTATCACCTGCATTTGAGTTGACATTCTGACAGTTGGTTTTCTCGACCATAATTGTGCCTATCCGCCCTGGCTGTTTGCTGCAGGCGAGTAACAGACAGCTTTGAAGTTGCAATGCACGGTAAACTCAACAGATGCTGAGGAGAGGAAGGGGGCGTGCAGGACATATTGTGGTATGAATTTTTCATTCCTCTTTCTGCCGGCTGAAATGCTGCCGGAAACATGAAATTGACTTGCTACTTGGAACCGGTGCCTCTGTTTCCGAGGTCAAGCTCGGCCAAGCTAGGTGGACCCGACAAGCTGTGTCCATCCTGCGGGACATAACTTTGAGTTCTGAACTTAATATCGCCTCCTTCATAGGAAATCTTTGCTTCTGAGGGGTTTCCCCTCATTAGGAAGAAGGGTCTGTAACTGAACACTATGTATGTTTGCTATATTTCTTTGAAGCTAATCTGTTATTCAAAATATACAGAAATTTGCTATTCGTATTTCTTAGTGCCTTGATGACAGACATAGCTCAAGTTATTCCCAACAGCATGAAATGGAATCCCAAGCCAAGCCCATTATGGCCTATACTGCAACAGAAGTGGTGTATGGGTTTTCAGTGCTCCTTAAATTCTCCATGTACTCTGAAAAATAGAAAATACTTCGTCCTGTATGCGGTAGTTTGGTGCCACCACTAGGTGGCACCATAAGACTTTACCTCGCCCTCGGTCTGACAGCCAAAGATGTGTCAAATTTGACAACAAGGCATGCATGGAAGTGTATGAATTTTTTTGCATATTGTACTCAACCAGTAGGATATCCAGATGCTGTGGAGCGTCCAGTAGCGCAGACTGCGATGTGTTCATCAAGGTGAAAGGTCAACAAGGGAAATGTGATAGAGGATTGCAGGACAGAGACACATCAAGCTTAGCAAAGACAGCCCTTTCAGCTCCACTTTTAGGTTTATTTTCCACATTTGTGTCCCTTTGCAGCCTTCTATGGTGATCCCTGGCCCAGTTGCTCTTAGTACAAGGGCCCAACCTGCTCAGAATAGAAACTTTGTCTCACAAATGACAGGCTACAAAGGGTTTGTCACTGCAATTACTTTGTAACCCATCGTCATTTGGACCCCTGTTTTCCTGTACTGATAGCTAACCAGTTTAATGAAGCTCCTAATGCTTCCACGCCATGTGCTTCTTTTTACCTGTGCGCTGGTGTCTAATAATCTACTATTTAAAGTTGTGGGTTTCATCGCAAGAGGTCTCAGCAATTCCAACAAGTGAAGCACATTTCTGAGTAAGTGATATCACGTGTTTGGATACGGAGGCTGAAGGGAAGGCACTCACCGAAATGGCAGATATCCTGCTTGCAGTCAGTTGCTGCAGCACTGCGACGGTACACAGGCATAGCTTCCATTGGTGTAGCAGGTGCAGTGGCACCGGGGCCTGGGGCAGGCACTGAACCTAATTATTGCTGTTTTTTATAATTCAAAAGATGCCAGGGGCTCATTTCCTTACTTGCACTAGGACCTATGACACACTGGCAACGCTACTGCGACAGTAAGAACGCTAAATGTGCCTCTTCCGCTTCGTGTAGCACTTTATTGGAGCCCAGTCTATTTTTCTCAGCACTCGCGCATTCTTCATATAAGGGAATTCAAATACAGGAGATGCACAGTGTCATGCCCAGGATCCAGCAGGACAACTCAGGGGGGCTGGCTTTGAACCTCAAGGTACTTCTTCAGATCATATTAAATTTAGCCATAGGAACAATTCAAGGTGTGGTACCTTGGGTACCATCTAAGTTTAAATAGATCATCATTTACCATAGGCATAGTGGTTCCATGTTGTGCGTGATGACCACCAAGGTGTGGTTAACATGTTGTAGTATGCAGCACTTAGCAGTGCGATGATAAAGAAGTGTGTGGGAGAGGCATGCGGTTTATGTTTATGTTTGCAGTAATGTCCCTTATGGGATTTCTTATGATCATAGTTGAATTCGCTAGGTACTACACTGGGGGTCCTTTTTGAAAAACTTTGCATATTTTGTTTTAGGTTCATGGTCGCGAGGAAGCATAGGTTAGATGGAGGAATGTTGGAGAGAACCGCTGGGATGGACTTTGTTACTTTCACCTCTTATCGCACTGTTAAAGTGAAATTTCAAGAAGCAGCCATAATATGTTGCTTTAGCTAGTCGGCGTTTATAATGGTGGACTAAACTTAAGTCCTCAGTTGACCAGGTGCTCGTGACAGCTGTCTTCAGTTATTCCATGTATGATCAGCTGGTAATGGGCACTTTAGTGCTGTGGACTGGTACAGTACTGTGGGATGGGCAAAACCCATAGCAGTGTTGACTTATCCGAGTGTGTGAGTGTCAAACAGAAAAAGGGAATTACCATGCAGCCTGTGTGAACTGCATTCAAATGCCTGATTACAGAGTGATAGGGAATAAGGGTTAGTGAGTCAGTTATATAGCACTTACTACCCCGGACGAGGCAATGTAGCGCTTTACGCCTGGCATGCTGCCAGGCGTAAAGCGCTACATTGCCTCGTGCTGCTGCTCCAAAACTAGTGATTAGTACTTTTGTTTTGTAGTTACTGTTATCTACTGGGATGAGTTGTGTGCTCTTAAAGAAATCATTACAAGCATTTACTTCACTTTCTATGTGATAGACTAAATTCGTAGGAGTTAAGTGTGATCTTCAGTTGGAGAGGGGGCATGTCAATTTGTGCAGTGGTTCACAGTATTAATAACTGAGCTACAGGAGGTTAGGTATTGTTTGGTGTCAGGGTTCTGTCTTTTAAAGGATAGGTCGAGATCTTTGAAATGAGGTGTGGGAAATTTGCAGAGATACAATTATGGGATGAATGCAATCTTGAATGTGACTTAGAGTAGGCTGGACACAGTGAAAGGAGGCATGCAGAGGTTGGGAAGGAAGGAAAGAAACATTCTAAGGAACAAGGGAAGTCGACAGTCAGTAGTTTTACGTTAAGGTTAGTTTTTCACGCATATGGAATATTGTGGAGGCGTTGTGAAATAGCATGCAAAACTGTAAAGAGAAACAACATTATTTGCATCTGATATAGAGCGATATTAGGTACTTCTGATGAGTTCTAGAATCAGGCGCACATTGATACTGAACTAGGTTACTACTAGAGCACCGCTTCAGCAAGGACAGCTGAACTGCTGAGAGGTTGTAAGTGTAAAGTAATAGCTGACCCCATGTATAGGGAATATCAAGAGCCTTAGGGTGCACTCGAAGGAAGCAGGAACGTCATGATCATATCAACATAAGATTATACACAGTGAAAATAATGCAACATCTAATATGAGATTCTGCAAATTCTGGAGTGGATTTTTGACATGTTCACCCTTAAAGTTTTGGTCACTGTATTAATTAGAATAGAATTATAAAACTTTCAAGGACTTGCGTGAGGACAAGGAAAACCTCCCCAGAAAATGGAAGTGAATTTCCTGCACGTCTGTGGCTAGAGGAAGGAGACCGGACACCGATGTGAGGGACGTATACAGACAGGGCTCCCCTTAGAAATTCAAGGAGGTCTTGTTAGGAAGGCGCTGGTGATTAATTGTTTTCACTGAATATTGCAGGTTTGGTAGATGGTAAATGTAAGGGATTGAACTGTTGTTCCATGTAAGGAAGTTTCTAGGCAGGACATGTCCTTTTGTGTCTGTGATTACTGCTACAGGAAGGCTGAATGTCAGCCTTGTCCCAGATCTCACAGTTCATTGTGCCTGTGTCGTGGGTGCTCCGCGTTGGAGACAGCGCCAGTGCTACCTGCCTTGAGAAGAATTACTTTACACAAACTCACTATATTAGACTCTGTTCTCCGTCATCCCCCTGAGATCATCAGAAGGAAGAGGAAGAGCATATATCGTGCCAGCATTTAATATACAATGGGTACTGTACATAAATGGGCACTGTAGCGGACTCACAGCTCTACTTCTGAGCACCACACCCACCACATTTATGTTGACTTGTCCATGCTCTCTATCTCTGAACACAGTACTATAAACCCATCACTATTTGTGAAGTGTGTTGTGCTCTAAGGCTGTGTGCCCATACTGCTAAGCATCTATGATAGGACTTTGTGATCTCATGTGCCAGGCACCATTTCCCACTTTGCACTCTGTTTGTTCACCTACTCTGCACCCTCCTCATCCACTGTGTTCCCCACCATCCAGTTGGTTCCCTGTCTGCCCTCTTACCTAGAAAACCGGTTACCAAGCCATATCTGGCACTCTGCGAAATCTACCCAATACTGCTTCTTTAGCCATCTCAAACATTCCTATGAAATGCTTTGGATTGGATGAACATTTTGGATGCAGATCAGGGGCCATTATTGGACCTAAAATTAGGCGAAGGCTGGATCAGCCCCTTCAAATCATGATAACAGTTACAAGAAGGGCACTGTTGGTCTATAAGGGCCGGATTCCACCATGTCAGATGTTCAGGCTACCCACGAGGTATACATTTATATAATGTGAGTATGAATGTAAACAGTTTAGTGGTTTCCTGAAAATTCCAACTATTGGACACCTCTGGTTTTAGTTGTGTACACTCTGTGCCCTCTCGTCTTTTCTCTCTCCTATTCTTTTTGTGGAATCCATTATTTTTTCGGTTTGCTTCAGACCAGACCGTGCTATCTGGAACAGCGACACAGAAGTAGCTCTGGCAATGGCCGACACTAAGGCAGAGTTGACATCTTTCATGACCTCCATCTTAGCTTTGGGCAGTGGCCGACAGACATTTCAGGGACTGACCTCAGCGGCTGCCATATGTCTGTATCAGGTGCGGCACATGCAGCGGCCCAAATGCACCAGTGTTAAGGAATCTCCTGATTTCGCAACCTAAAGGGGACTGGTTCCCATTATTGTACATACCCATGATATGGAGCTAATGCCATGGGGGCTGGAAGGGGCCCATCTTTAGTCATTTTTGCCTTTTCCGACACTTGTTTAACATTGTGATTCTTATTTATATATCTCCTAAAGATTGAGCTGTTCTGCCAAGCTGCCAGTCATCCATACTACTCTGCCATAGTCTGGGGTCTCTTGGTCAGTAAGATTGGTGGGGGGGGGCGTGAGCTTCAGATTTTCCTAACAATCATGTGTCATATATTGTTAACATACATTATACAACACCCAGGGTGCCTGGGAAGGCCTAAGGGAAAGTGAAAAGGGAGAGGAATGCGGTTTGGAAGGAGTTCCACGTGCGACAAAACACAATATTTTGTCAAATAACCAACATTTTTGGGGACTTTCAAAACAGATAGGGAGAGAGTGTGTGCATTTTTGTCTGTGCGTATGTAAACATTCCTGGTGAAATCCTACAGATACCTCACCATATCTGACTGAAAGCACCTGTACCTAACTATTTATCAGAAAATACATTTATTGGGGGGGGGTGTAACACCCCAAACACCCTCCCTGAAGCTACGCCCCTGGCCCTACTCCTTCTATTTGTTCACTCAACCATTGGAGCATGCACCATGCAGCCAGTGGTGCAAGGAAGAATGAGATGAGTGGCCCCTAGGTTTCCCATCTCTCCCAGATATTCATTGACCTTTGGTTGAGTGGGGGCCACCTGATGAACTGGGCCCCCCTCTAACCTGCAGTGGCTACAGGGGCCCTGCGTCAGGCCCCCTGTGTGCAGCAGTGATACTTATTTCAGGTTGAGTATAAATAATCCTGTCCTGTGCTCCCCAGCTCTGTGTTTGTAGCAGCACCTGATGGGAGGAGCGGTTTGCTGCTGCAGATGATTAATGCTCTTAGCTAGTAAAACAAGCTTTGGCAAAACTAGGAGGTCTGGTGTTGGCTGCCAGCCTGTTGGCTTTGCCAGTGCTCGTTTTGTTTTGTAAATGCTTTTAAGCAGCTGGCCCATGCCAAAATAATTTGAAAAAAACTAAATGCACCCAAAAAGTATACTGCTATTGTAGCTGCTAGCATAAAGTAAAATGTTTTATGTGTGTCTGTTCTCCTTGTGAAAGAGTAGAATGCATCATACACAGTGGCAAGTACCACCTGCTAAAGCGGGCTGACCAGTTGCCCAATGCTGTGTGCTGGTAGGGATGGAAGAAAATGTCAATGACCCAACACCAGAGCAAATGATGAAGAGAGCTGAAGCCCTTGTAAGATAGATGGATGGATGGATGGATGGATGGATGGATGGATGGATGGATGGATGGATGGATGGATCAGTCTTGGCTAACGCCAGAACTAAAAATTCAGACTTTCAAAGTTGACTTTGGTGGGATTCTGATAAAGGCCTCCTGCAGCCGGTCTGTTTTACTCACTGGGTACGGTATGGACATGGTTGGACACACATTTTACGTCTGATTTTGGGTCCAGGTTCAGCCCTCACTTATTCAGAAATTGGATGTGCTCTGACATCAGGCATTAGTTGAGGTTTGAGTTTGATGACAAAGAGGCCGTGGATGGCATTTCGTATTCCTTTTGTACTGTTCAGACTGTCAATACAGAATGCTTTTTTTAAAATAATGCATTTAGATGTTGTGACCTTTAAGCCGTTGGGCAAACACACAAGCAGATCAAAGATTTAATTTTGCTTTCAGTCTTCGAGATAGTTTTTCGGTACAACCTATGGGTTGCTGTCCCTCAGGAGACAATAAAATGAAATTTTATGATATTCAAGAATCAATAATGAATGTCAGCGCAGCAGTATTGGATCATGTTGCTAGTTTGAACTTTAAAACCAGACTTTGGCCTCAAAGTATACTGATGCACTTGCTTTGTTTCTGCTTCAGGGAATGTATCGCCCTTGTTTTGATGTTTATTATTTAATTTTCCTGAACAGAACTGATTTTAACTTTAGAATGCGAGGCTTCTCACTCTGACTTACCTTCCAGCTAAGGGCTTTAAAGAAATTAAAAATATATATATAGTTTCCTATCGCAAATCATCACTTTATGTTTTGCTAGCGGAAGATATAATAGAAAATTACTAACAAACTAAGGAGTCAGAGATGTATGGTTATGACCATTAATTGCACTCATTGTTTTACATTTATATTATATATGGGATAAAGTATTCCCTGCTGTACTTTATAAGAGTATTACACGTTATCGAGAAGTTCCGTGACCGTATTGAGGAACAAAGTCAAAGGAAGAGAACCTTTATAAAGCTCAAAATACTTGGGAGGTGGCTTGTAATAGGAGTGAGCGTGTCGCAGGCAGGACAAAGCTATTTTAGGAAATAGTGCTCGGAGGCTGTATTTAAAGCCTACCGAGTAACAACACACGTAACAGGGGGTGTCCTCATGGGAGGTTACAAAATAAGACAAGGCGGTGCTAAGGAGGGACTACTAAGCCTATTGACAAATGAAAAGCAACAGTTTACAGTGGACAATGACACAAGCCAATGAAAAAAAGCATTGGCAAAGCCAATAGGTCATGCTCATAGGCGAGCTTTTGTCTTTGGCGAAAGGGTGGGAGTGGCGACTGGGGGCAGGGAGGGAGAAACAGACAAGGGGGAGAAGAAACAGGGAAGGGAGGGCGAGTGGAAGGAAAGAGCTGCCGCTGCCTAGGTTCGACCTAAGAAAGATTAACTATAAACTGTGAAACACTCCAGCGACTGTTACGGTCACATAAACAGATGCATAACATATAAAAAATACCAATACCTCAAGCCTTGGGCAACAGTTGCTTCCGTTTTCATCGATGCAGGGGTGTTGTCGTGTTCCTTTCTATGAATTATACACAAAAAGAATAAAAGCCCCAGCGCTGCTGCTAGTGTCGGGCAGATGAAACATCAAAGTGAAAGTCAACATTTCTTGAGCATCCATAGACTAGCTCGGATTAATTGTATCCACGTTTCCTTTAAAAACCTGCCTTAATCTTCTTGGCGGCATTTCGTTACTTGTGTCTTAAGGCGGGTTCCCTCTAAATACCCGGAGCTGAATTTCCTTCCGAAAGCGGGCATGCTTTATAATTGTGAAATGTCAGCTTTATTAAGAACTCTTGCTTGCAACTGAAACTGTCGATACTGCGCGATTTCCCAGGTCAGCAAACCACAAAAATAAACCAGAAAAACACCATGAACACATGGGGAAACAAAGACGCAGACAACAGGAAAACGCCATAGGCGCAGGCAGTAAAAGACCAGATTGCAAGCGAAAGAGAAAGCACGGTAACCTGACCCACGAGGAATGCAGCTGCCACCCTACGCACTGCTGCTCGCTCCCGAGAGCAAAACGCCGTGGGAGTGAACATTAAAAAAGAGGTGGGATATGCACCCGCCTTTAGCCATTTGCGTGCTTTCATTATTGAAAGACACACGCAAAAGCCAATCGAATGTGAGTGAAAGGGAGGAGTCACACCCACACAGAGTAAACACAAGAAGCCTCTCAAAGCAGCGCATGCTCGTTGCTAGACTCTACCTAAATATGGGCGGAGAGTGGGCGGAGCTTCAAGTCCATACCTGAATACAGCATGCCTTGCAGAGCAGTGCATGCGCTGCCCAGGCTGGACCTGAAAAATGGCCTGGTATCAGTTCTCTCTTAGAATTACTGTTCAAGCCCTCATACTCTTGCATCAGGATGATGGTAATGCCCTGCTTCATGGTCTTTCAGACTCCACACCACACCCGGCTTATGGCATCCTACATTCCACAGCACTTCTCATCCAGAACCTGAAGAAATATGATCACATCATACATCATCCCTGTCCTGATGGAACTCCATTGCTATATATATATATATATATATATATATATATATATATATATATATATATATATATATATATATATATATATATATATATATATATATATATATATATATATATATATACGCACACACACATATATATATATACTTCATTAGTGTACCGCGTCCCACAGCATGCTGCAGCCAGACCATGCCACTGGACACACCAGAGATCACCTTGCGCATGACAATGACAAACATAGTGCAGCAGATCAGCAGCGGAAGGCACACACATGAACAAGTTGACCACAGTGACAGGTGTTTCACATAGCAGCACCTGCTCAAGGTATCATTAATGCAGTCCTCCAATGAAGTGTTCATTAGCCATCAGCAGGACTTTTCCATAAAGAGGAGCAGATGATAAAGTGGAACAGAGTGCTCATGGAAGCAGCGAGGCCAGAGTTGCTGGGAGTCAGACAGACAAAGTAGAGAGATGAAATGGCAGCACTGGGGTAGGGTGAGGGCCAGGAGAACAGGGCGAATATGTCATTTTACAATGTGTGGTGTTACCATGCGGTCAGTAACATCGCGATCTTTACAACGACGCGTTGTTACCACGCATGGCTTTACATCGCAAGTCGTTTCTACGACTTGCGCTAGATGGCGCGCTGGACTTAGGAATAGTATAAATTACTATTCCTGCTCCAGTTAGCGCAACAGCAGGGAATGTGTTGGATTTAAAATCCAACACATTCCCTGGTGTTGCATGCCACCTAACGCAAGTCGTAGAAACGACTTGCAATGTAAAGCCTCGCCTAGTAACAACGCGGTCGTTGTAATGACCGCGTTATTACCTACCTGCGTGGTAACACGTGCGTTGTAACCGCTGTTCCCCGAACAGGGCATGGAGTTCAAGTGAAAGAGGAAAGCATAAGGACAATGGCATGAAAGGTGAGAAACAGAGAGAAGAGCGCAGCTTGATCAGGGAGTGGAACGGAGCTCGTCCCAACCTAGGGTAATCGTTGTGAATCAAGTTCTGCTACCTTAGTCTATCCATGTCCCTGGCTTGTAGCGACAGTGTTTTCCTGTTTATGTTGCATGGTCCCTGCAGCTGGTAGAGAGAGATGCCACTGCTGGCCACCCCAGGAGATAAGAACTTTTTGGCAGGATGCCGCTAAAGGAGCAGCAGTGAATCGGGCTCGCTAGACCTACCAGGTAAGCTGGCGGTGTCAGTTCCTGTCAACATGTGGCTTTGAGAGGTGGTTGGCACGGCTAGATGAAACTCGCGTTATCATTAGTGGAACCACTTCTCCATCGCAGGGTTAGCTCTCATTGCTGAGGACTGGTTGGTTTCCGTTTCTGACATTGACATGACATTGGAGTCCCAATGCTGAGCTCTCATGGCCAAAAAAAAGAGCCACTGCCTACAGCATGCCCCTTGTGGTATCTTAGAAGAACTTTTTTTTCTGAGAGGAGGAAAAAGGGTGGTGGTTAAATTGCTGACGTTGTGTTTTTAATCCCACCTTTGGCATTTGACCAAAGGTAAAGCTCTTATAGTCCAATGGCACTAGGTAAATAACTTATTGCAACATGCCCACATCTGGAAAAGAATGACAACTATAAACTATAGAACAATATAAAACTATAAAATAACTCTGTTGTTACATGCCAACTTCCACTTCAAGTGTTTGTTTCTGCAATCGGAATAGTTCTGCAAAGCCCTCCCCAACGTTTTGGAGCCAGGGCTATGTTTTATGAAATGCCAAACAACAAGCAAGCCAACATTCTTATATTCCGAAAAAGGCCTATTACCATTTTGAAGACAATCCTGCAATATTGAGGTATAAAGTGGCTTGCTTTAGTAGAAAAGCGTGTTTGTTTCCAACCGCTAGGAAGCTTGCATTAGCTTGCTGCACATGTTGCATTTCATCTGTAAATAAAAACTCTGCTGCCAAAATAATAAGAGTGTTTTCAAAGAAAACCTCTTCCCGAAACCGATCTGTCAGGGACGAGAAAAATAAAACCCCAGCTGGGAGTTGCTCCCTCAGTACACTCCTTGAATTCCTTTTAGAACCGCGGTGCCAGATTCCTACGGTTTCCAAGAGCTGAGCGTGACCCAAAACCAGGTCATGCCATTGTGTTGAGAGGGACAGAACATAAAAGAAGAAAACAAAACCCAGGATCAAGAAACAGAAAGAGCTGAAGTAAATCCTTGCATGAGAACACAGCTGCATGCAGACGGATCCCCACCAAAGACCTTTTCTTGTTTTGACGTTTACAGGCGTTTTGCCATAAGAACCATGTTACCACACATATTTATTTACATTCTAAAGTGGTTTCATAACCTTTGGCCTAAGGAACGTCACATGCCCTTGTGGATGTGTTTGTGCAGCAACAAGGATAGTTTCTGAACTATTCACTCAACATGGTCCATAATGTCACAAGTGGTTTGTTTAGTGGTACTTCGAAACACCCTCCATACGTGTGTTGGTGACACCGTTCATCCGCTGCGAAAGCAAAATCTAACGCACTCTTTTGTTAACGATTTTATGCATATACTTGGTAACCGGCACAGGAAACCACACACACAATCCACCCTTCGTCGCATAGTAAACATAGGAAACCAGATACAGCGATGAATGGGGTGTGTAGGCCATACACAATTCAAAGAGAACAGTGGTAGGGAAAATCTGCGCAGGGAAGTGGTAATCGTGGTAACAATAGATATCCTGCTAAGAGCCACTTCTCCAGGTTAACCATACAACGACCACCTCACGTCCTAATATGTGGGCGATGCCCACCAAATGCAATTTGAATAGTAGGTAAACCGAGCAAAAGCTTATAAGTCAAAGCGTCAAATAAAGTCCAAATATCGGTCCTGAGTATTTTCCTCTTCTTTTATTTCATGCTTGCCAGATATTTTCCTGTTTCTGTACAGTTTCTTCAAACAAATGCCTTCAAGCCAAGCCAACACCTGTTTCGTCCTAAAGGCTATTAGCCATGGACTTCATCAGGGCGAAATTCTACAATATCAAATTCGGAATAAAGATCAAGAAGATTCCTCTGAAATCCTAAAGTAATAATACGCGTTTCTTCCGTCTGTGCAGTAAAATCGTAAAGTCCAAGCCTCAATAACTCGAGTATAAGCTAATAAATGACAGCCACATATCCTGAAACTGAATACTGCAGATCCGCAATCAGAACCTCTTGCACGACTCACAATTCTCCTAGTGCCATAGTGTTTCCTCCAGTATTTATTCTAATCTGGCCTCACAACTTCCCTCATACAAGACTCAGATTCTCAGCCACCATCACCAACCCCAGGGTATGTTCCGCCCATCGTAATATACATAGCTTTCCAGTACTTGTTTTACACCAGTTCAGGTTGATGGCTCTGGAAATATGTTCTATTGAATGGAGCACTTTCATAGTTACCACTTGTCCATTCTTAGTTCAAATCAGCATCTAACCTGACTGATTGGTTGATTGTAGGTTTGGCATCTCGTTCCCTCATTGGCTTTCAGGTGATGCAAAGACAGTGCATAATGACATTTTTTACAAGCCATCCTTTAAGCAGTTTGGATGTCAGCTATGTACCATTATTAATCATGTGGTTTATCTGGAAACATCTCTCGTTGGAGCACTCGCTCCAAGGGTTTCACACATTTTAAATTTGATCTTTGATAGTGATCACCAACAAAATGTTCCCTCAGCTCATCTTCTGTTCAAAGGGCTGACATTATGCGGACATCCATTCTTCCACTGTCCATTGGCACGGGTACTGATTCAATAGGAGTCATTGAAATTCAGACCTTTCTCACCCCGAACATATTCCGGGCGCACATCCTTACATGATGCTTTTCACCACCCTGCCTAGCGTCGACTGCCGATATCCTCCCATATCCATTGCTTGACATGTATTATGTCCAGATGACTAACTTGCCCCTCGCCCCTAAGTGCAACACCATCTTACCCCATAGAAAGTACCACATTACTTTTAATTTGCTGCCCATAATTTCAGGGCCTCCTCCAGCACTCATCCTCTTCGGCCACATTTCCTCATATAACCTGAAATTCCAGTCTTCTTTTCCGACAGTTGATTTTTGTACACGGAACAAACGTTTACCTCTCCTTTCGCCAAATATTCATCCTCTTCCTCACCTCAGATAACTACAGCCTGGACAACATAGTTTGCTGGGCGTTTCTTCTAGATAGCGCCATAAACAAACATTTGTTTAATACTGTCACCTATATAAAGATTCTGCTGGATGCCACATTCAGATGGTTGGTGGTAAAGATAGATCACAAACACTTAGGATGTCTCCTGACAACAAACTTGCTAATCCGTGAGAATTGCTTGAATTTCATCAGCATGCAAACTGCTGTAAATGCCTACTTCATCATCACATAGTATCTTGTTACTGCTTCCTTAAGTAACTGAAGGCAAACTCATTAGTCAGAATATCATCAAGGTAGGTAAATATAGATCGTTTTATATCTGCAATTCTTAACACCATTTCTAAGGTTCTGGTTACAGTGAGAACACACATGCGTACACACACATAATATGTGTGTGTGTGTCACAAAAGGCTGTCAAACCACTGGCTATTTTGTTCATGTTCCAAGGTTAGACAGAGGCGAGTCTACTCTGTTGTCTTGAATGCAACAATTAGAGGAGGAAGCCATTTTGTAGCCTTTGCTGGCTTGATGTCCTTCCTACACTATTCTTTCAGCTTTTAGGAGACTGCCACATAGAGTGTTGCAAAAATACTTTGCACTTTACTCACTGCTTGAACTGCATCTTTATTAGGATCATCTTATAGGAGAATCTACAGAGACAACCTAGGTCCTGGGGGTAAGACTTGTGTTCACCTTTCTACCTCTCATAAGTTCTTATTCACCTGTAATATTACATCCTTACTATTAGTGTTGTGACCGATGTCTAGATTGGCTTGCTTAGGCCACATTGAAAGAGAGGCTTTCTTTTTAGTAAAGTTCACTGTTACTTCTAAGCAACATTGTATTTAACGTGCCGCTGGTATGTTCATGAGAATGCCCTCCAAGCACTAAGTAAATGTTTTTACCTGTTACCGTTCTTGCTCCAAATATTTTAATCACTGTCTCTTCAGAGAATTGTGTGTGTGTGTGTATGTTAGAGACAGTGTGTGTAGCATCAGAGGCCATAAACATGTGAAATGCTTATGTTCATGAATATATTGCTCTAGGGTCCTCACTCTGCTCTCCTCCTACCATTACTGATTCTCTCAGGCAAACCCTCTTCCACCAAATCAGATGCACATTGCATTCTTTCTTGGGCACCATTTGGACAACAACATGATAGATTCTCTCTTTGTCTTTTCTCTCAGACATTCATTTGTTTACACCAATAGTAAAGGCCCAAACATGTATCTATTCTGTCGACTTTGTTCTCAAATCTCCCATGTCATGCCTGAATACTTGCCTACCCTGTGACACTTTCCTGTCTAGCAACATCAACCTCTCCGTTACAGTCCTACTTTTTCTGCTTACCCAAGTCACTTACATAACATTGGGTGTGTTCCACTTCCTTCGCCGTGGTTAAATCTTCATGAAGTGACAAATCACCTTTAAGCAATATATTCTACTGCACTTTACTAATGGAACAGTAAAACATAAATTGGCCCCTAATCCTCTTATTGTCCTTTCACCGAGCGACGTGTTGCCAATAAGAATTTCACAGCAGGTATGCAATCCTCAGAGCTCACTTTGCTGTTTAATAAGGCATTCTGGAGTGATACATTTCTTAAGCATTATTCATCTTGGTGATAAAAGGCTTGTTAAAATTACCAAGATTAGCTTCAAGCTCATTCTGAGCTTCCTTCTGTAAAGCTTCCTCATTTAGTTATAGAAGATGCTCTTACACTAACATTTATGTTTAACCTATCCCAACCCTTACCCTAAACATACCTTCACTTTGACCTTATCCATAACCCTAAACCTAACTCTAGTCCAAAGCTTAACACTATGCCTAACCTTAATCATAGATCTAGACCTAACTCCTACTGCTACCTACCTTTGTCCTCCCTCTAACCTTTACCAAAAACAAGCGGCTCATTAACATTTGACCTCTATGGACAGACCAATGAATGACTACTGTATGCCACAGACCTTTGCGTAAGACATGTCTATGATTTGAACTTCAAAGGAATAAACAAAACTACAGAAATAGGTATAAGTAGAAACATATACGTGATTTAGGAAATATTTGGTTTAAATCACAAAAAGATACAAAGAAATCAGAATTTTAATGGGAAAGTTGCAGTGTTTCAACATTTGGTTTTTAATTCTAAAAGAAAACAAAATATGCTATGGACTAGCATATTGTTTTGTCTTTTTGGCTCCTAAAGCATGGTGTCTTTTTGTTGGAACACATGAATTTTGCTTCAGATGAGGCCACCAGTCTTCCATTTTCCAGTTTGCTGTATTTGTTACTGATCCCTCGAATCAAGTTAAGGATAACAACATCATTTCTAGCCTCCACTTTCAAGTTCCTTCACAATTGCACGCTTTATTAATTTAAGTTTTAGATTTTGTCTTGTATGTCTATGTATTTTATGAATCTGCTAATATTTGTTAATGTTTTAACCAGTCTCAGACCTCAAGTTAAGAACCCCATGCCTTAAACTTTACCCTAGAGGTAACCCTGTCTCCAGTCCTATTCCCTGAATCATATTCTCACCCTAACTGTTATTGTTATTGTTAATTTAATCTTGTATAGCGCATATATACCGGCAGGTCTCATAGCGGTCAGACAGAGGAAGAAACAAAACAACGAAACAAGCTGGGTCCCTAGATACTGAAAGATTTCACAACCATATCAAACGCTTCTCTGAAAAGGAGGGTTTTTAGTTTTTCACGGAAGGGAAGAAGTCTAGATTCCTTCCGTAACTCTCCGGGCAACTGATTCAAAAGTTGAGGCAGGAGGATCGAGAAAGCTTTCCCTCCTTTAGATGCAAAATTAAAACGAGGGCATATTAGTCTACTGGCTTCTGCTGAGCGCAGCACACGTCCTGGCATGTATTTGAGTACCCGTTCTTTTATGTACTCAGGGGCATGTCCATAAAGGGCTTTGTGTGTGATACACAAACCCTTAAACTTGGCTCTTTGCCTAATGGGTAACCAGTGCAATTCACTCAGCAGAGGGGTAGCATGAGTTCTTCTGGGTAATCTAAAAATGAGCCTGGCTGCATCGTTCAAAACTATCTGCAGTTTAATTGTCAATTTCTGAGGTAGCCCAACATATAGTGCATTTCCATAGTGAAGTCTAGAAACTATAGTAGCAGCTACTATTGTCTTCATGGTCGAGACCGAGAGGAGGGGAACAAGTTTCCTCAGCTGTCGCAGCAGACCGACACAAGTACCAACCACCGCATTAACCTAATTGGTCATAGAGAGTTCAGAGTCGATCTTTATACCCAGACTTTTCACCACAGGTACTGGCGTGGGGGGGGGTTCCTAACTCCTGAGGCCAAAAAAGATCATTCCATAACTCATACTCTTTTCCTCACTGAAACTAGTCTTACTAAAACCTTTAAATTAAAAAAAATGTTTTCTTTTCAATCTTTGCTTGCTCCTGTTTTTTCTGTAAAAAAATGTTTTCAAATGTTTGTAGTTTAGACTGTAAATTTTAAATTTTTGTTATTTCTATTTCATGCAAACTTTTAACCAAATACTTTGCCAGGTACATAGGAAGCAGAACACAAAACCTGTAATGTAAGAGGGATAGATCTTTCTACTTCTCGCAGCACTGTCTCTGGAGTTCCTGTTTCAAACTTGTATTTGCAGGTGGGTTGGTGTTAGTCATCAGTAAACAATTCACTTGACACGGACCGCTGCCTGCAAGTGTTTTAATGGTGTCATATGTCAGAGAGAGATACTCCATATGGAGTGTGTATGGCTACCATCCAGCAGCAGCTGCTTTTACCTGGCACTTTGCTTCCTTGTGGCCACAGGATGGATCAGTGAACAAAACACGTGCTTTTGACATGTGCTGGCCTTAGGGATACAAGTAGGCCCTTGGCGAAATTGTGTTTTTAAAGCTATTTTTGTATGCTAAAATATAGCACTATATGATGGATTTGCGTCATTTTTGTACACAAATATTTACAGCTCTAGTAAATAGTTTGAGTACGTGCAGGGCCAACTCAGGCTTCCATCCTTCCTGAGTCAGTAAACTGAGTACCATTAGCCTGGGTAACAGTAAGTCATTCGCAGTGCTCAAAAACTGCAAAAGTGAGGTTAGACGGTGCTTAATTTGTGACGTGGTAGCAGGTAAGGATATCATTGGTTATTGTTAATCCTCAAACTTTGACCGCATCAAGGGGCATATTATCAAGCACGGCGTTACAATTATCGCCGCTTTAGCGGCAGAAAACTGCCGCTAAAGCGGCGATAATGGGCTTGATAATATGCCGCAGAGAATTCCAATAGAAGCCCATGTTGAGACCAGAACATGGGCTTCTATGGCAATTCTCAAGGGCATATTATCAAGCCCATTATCCCCGCTTTAGCGGCAGTTTTCTGCAGCTAAAGCTGCGATAATTGTAACGCCGTTTCTTGATAATATGCCTCCAAGAAAGCGCAAGGCATAAACGGGGAAATAAAACAAGCATTGGCATAGCCAATAGGTCTCGCCTTTGGGACCTTAAAAGTGTTTAGCCATGCAACAGTTGCACAACTAAATACTTATAAGGTCCCAAAAGCAAGACCTATTGGCTATGCCGAGCGGCCGCGAAAGTGATCGCGATCAAACATCAAAGCGGCCGCGAAAGTGAAAGTAATCGCGGTAAAAGCGGCGCGCGCGCACGTGCACTGTAGCTCTAGGCTGGACTGGTAGCACTTTTTGGAGCCCTCTCAATAAGTCTCGCCAGACCAATGCATGCGCTGGGTCAGGCGAGACCTAAAAAAGGACAGAAAAGAACAGTCAAAGGGAGAAAGCAGGCATGAAAAAGAACCCACAATAGTGAAATGAATATATTGGAAGTGTAGGGTTCTAGAAGAAATAGTTTTTTGTGTGTTTTTTAAAGCGCATGGCTGCTTCTAAGGAAGCGTCTCGGCACTAGCAGCAGAAGGCTGTAAAGAGCCAAACTACACGGAGTAAACAAGGAACGAGTCCGCCGAAGGGGGTGGTTCAAAGCTAGGAAAAGTTGGCAAGCCAGTGGGTGCCTAGGAGAAAATTTGGACATATATATATATATATATATATATATATATATATATATATATATATATATTACAAATTAAGCACTTGCATAAACACAGCACGCCAGAGTTCGCAGTACAGAGGCGCACCATTAAATATCCTTGTCGATATTTTGCAATATCCCCTTTTAATAACATTTTATTTTTCCTTCCATTACAAATATTTAGACACATAATCTCTGAATAAGTAGAGCCCGGTTAGTTCCTCGGGGTGAGTCATCTAAATAGTTTATTGCGTTCATTTGCGGTATTCACGTTTTCAGGAAAATAACCTTTGCAGCGCCTCGTAATGCAGATTGCCCGCGTGCCGGGCGGCACTGCGCACGCGGGAGTCATTCCAGGAACTGCTTAACATTCTTCAGTCGTCGACAGAGCTAATTTAACAGTAGGACTAGCATGTCTTTGGGAACTGAACCTTTGCGATTAGCATAATATCCATGTAAATGTCAGACCAAATGCCCTATACAATATAATATAAACTTACTCGCCACTGTGAACTTTGGTGTCATGCAAAACAAATTGCCAAGGAAAGGAGAATGGACTCTGGAGGGTTCCTGCAGGTTTATTTGTTCTGCAGTGTTATTGTTCACTGTGGAGGTGAATGTTCTAATGAAATGCGGCTTTTGTTGTGGGCGGCTCCTTTAAGATCTGCCTCAGAGCTGGCATAGGGTGAAGTATATTGTTGTAAACGTGCCCTGCTCGCTTGGTACAACCCTTTGTCACATCAGGACACACTGACCAGTGCTTAATTTTTTATATTTTTTTAAAAATTATAATAAATGCCAGGGCTCTAGTCAGGAGGCCTCTGCAGCTTGCACCTCCCATTGCCACTGCCCCCCTTGCCAGTGATAGTACCTACACAACTACTAACCAGCACACTGCTAGTAGTGTGACAGTTCAGCCCATTCCAGGCCCCCAAAGCTATAAAAAAAATAGCTTGGCTGCCGGTATTAGTTCTTTTCAATGCATACTAAATTAATAAACACTTGCTGTTCAGGTCATCTCTAAATTATACAAACAGCTCCACCATGTGGCAGCTGTCATAAGTACCAGTGTCAATAATTAAGTGCCGGTGCCAGCACAGGAAACCACAGGCTCAAATTAAACACTGGTACTGTCTGTCCTTTGATGCGACTTGGGCAGGCTGGCTCTCCCAGCAGGGGAATTTGCTAAAGATAATATACAGTCAGTGCAAACCATGCAAGTGACTTGAAGACCGTTGTTAAGGCGAGGAGAGGAGTTGGCCTAACAGCTAAGGCGGTTGACCTAGAATCAGGGAAATTGGGTTCGAGTTTCGGCAATGACGCTGAACATCCTGTGATCCTGGGTAAATCACTTAATCTCCCCGTGCCTAACAAAAATAAATGTGTCCTCATGTAATGCAACTGGTGCTATGTAAAGCGCTCTGATAACTGATACCTTCGGGTCAAGTTTGCGCTATATAAAACTCAGTTAAAAAAAAAATGAATATTGTGTTTAATTAAAATGGCTGCATTTAGTTGCATGGCATATGCTAGAAAATATGCAATTTTGGCTGTGGTATACTTCCATCAAGACATTTTGAGTGTACCATGGACACAAGGTAGATGCTGTGGTTGTCTCTCTCGCACATTGGCAATAAAGATATTAACACCCACATGGTGGTGAATCCATTTGCAGTATAATGTTGTGCTGACCCTTCTTGGTATCTTTTCTCAGCTTTCAGCAAAGATTAGCATTAGAGAGGCATGTGTACTGTCCAAGACATATGGTGTAATTTACAAGGTCACGTAAACCAAAACTGCACTTGGCCTGCGAGCTTGTCACCAGCAACTGAAGCCTATTTTAACATTCCTGCAAGCATATTTGGAAGCAAAACATTTTGATCTTTCTGTATGAACACAACCCTCCCTGCCATGGGTTTAATGCTCAAAGTCCTCTCTGCAGGTGTATTTATATGTGGCATGCGCTTGCGGTGAGCATGTTGTCATCTGTGGATGGTGGCGGATTGAAAGGAATTGAGAGCCTGCCTAGAGAACAGCTGTTGTGGTGTTCTCCAGAGATTCCTAGCAAATGGACCACGACTTTTAACACCCTGTTAAAGCTAATTAAAGAGGAAGTCATCTCGTGAATAAAGGACCCCAAAGACAGATGTGCAACACATTGGAGACAGAGCTGAATGAAAGGCAACTGTTCTTCAAGATTTTATATGATGAAGAGACAAAGATGACAGAACTCTTGGCCCAGGAAACATAGAGAAGAAAACTAAAGGAGAAGAGTGATGACTTTTAGTACCGGTAAAGGAGAGTACCTTCAACTTAAAAGAAGATGTGGAAATATTACATAAATAATTTAGTTCAAAGTCTGTTCCACAGAAGATCAAGACTTTCCAGTTTAAATGGAGAACAGAGAAGTGCAAGGAAGCTATAGCAAGGCAGTACTTGGCGAAAACGCCATCATTTCAGCTGAAGGTGAAAGCTTTTCGAGAAGCCAGAAAACAAGCGTATGTGTGTTGTGTAGGGAGTTCTTAAGGATCTAGTTACCCATTTAATAAATTGATATGCTAAAGGATAGGGCATGGCAAAATTTATAGTGGAAGTGAACAAAAGTAAAACTTGTTATAGAGGTATGTTTCTTCTTTCCTTGTACTTTAAGTTAAGAGTCATTTCTTTAAAGTCAGCAGTCCACAGAATGGCCTAATGGCCTTGGTCATGATGTTGTGCAAGATGCCATAAAGTTGGTGAAGAGGAGTCTAGCATAGGAAAGAAGGTAGAGTGAACCAGAGGATGATGTTGACAATTGAGCTGAATAGGCTGAGCTTAACTTGGGTGGTGACCTCTATGGTTATTGGATGGAAGTGTAGTCTTTCGAATTGATGGTTGTAGAGAAGGTAAGTGGAGCACATACATGCAGAGTCAGGGGAGCTACTTAACGCCATTGTTCTCAGCTTTTAAAAAAAACTTTCTTCAGCAGTTCCCTACGGCTTTACCTTGAAGTTGTGGGCTGCCAGAACCCCTTTCAGCGGGCCGCAGGGTATGTCGGGGTTACAGGGCACAACCATGGTGGTTGTGGGCTTTTACTCCTGATGTCCGGGGACTCTGCCTTACGAAGTGCCTGAGTAACTGGGCCAAGTACTATCCCTTCAGATTTTGACTCTTAAGCCATACCCTGTTTACATTATGTTAAACAGGAATTGAATATCCTGGGGAGGCCAGAGGTATTTCTTCCCCCTCGGTTAAGATTAAGGCTGACACTAACTGGGTAAAAGAAGCATTTATTGCTAGGAAAATGGGACTTAGAGAGGTTAAGGAATTAGGCAAAACCTCAGTAAGGAAGTATAGACCTCTACAGACTACCCCCAATATGGACCCATATCCTTCTTGGGTAGATGCCACCTAGGACAGAGTTCCTTTAATCAGATTTAGACTTGGCATCATAAGGTGGCATCTGAGCTTTCCTTCGGGCCAGTTTGACCCCCAATAAGGTGTTAATCTGTCCTTGTGATGAGTCTTCACCCCAGAATTTGCTTCGTTTTACCCATTTTTTGTGTAATTTCTATCTGGTATTCTCCAAAAGGTTTTTAATACCTTTAATTCGAGCCTGTTGTTTCAGGAGGTGCGCTGAGGCCCTGCTCTACTTGCAACGGTTAACTCCGCCCACACTTTGTATCTATATTTGTTCCTTCTTAAAGGGTGCTGTTGCCAGGAGCAAACAGATGTTGTTTTAATAGACGAATCCTGCCTGTTTGATCTGTTTATACGATGACTATGGGGCACTGTGCCTCATGGCAGGATTTTCTTTTAACTTGTTTGAGGCGGACGCTGATTGTGTTTTTATTGATTATTCTATTTGCTGCTAAAAGATTTGTTTTATTCTGGTGATCATGAGATGAGTTTTTAATAATGTATTTTATGTTTGTAATATGCTTTTATGGCTGTGTTTCACCGCCGAATTAAAGTTTTATCTGATCTGATCAGTGATAGTGCAGGTTAAGCAGTCCAAGGCTCTTCAGAGGAAAGTACACGAAGGGTATGCGAGGGCTCATGACTCAGAGTAACCCCCCAGTGAGATGATTGTACAGTCCAGTATTGATCTTTAGTGTAAAAAGCAGTATTTTTGTATCCACACGAAACGCAGCAAACAAAATAACCCACACAAGTAGTCTCCCAAGTCTAGCGCTCTAGGGCTGGTCTGGGCAGTGCTCCAACCCTCAGGTCCTCTTGCTTCTCACTCTCCTCCTCCACTATAGATTTTGCATTCTTGCGGATGACCCAAGTGCTAACTGCCTCAAAGTTTGGATGTGGCCTTGAAATTTTCTTTGCTCTTCCGGCAGTAAACCGCCATGCTTGAACATGTCTCACATGGGCATACGGCCTGCGCTTCCAGCTTATCACAACTACAGACTTCAGAAGAGTCCAGGAGCGAATGTATGACGTTACAACGCAAACATTTACAGCGCATGCCTTTACAACACAGTTGTTACATCACAACATCCATTACAACGCATGATTTTACAACGCATGCCATCACAACGCATTTTTAGAAACTACATTTAAAACGCATTCCATTACAACGCATACCATTACAACTCATATCATTACAACGCATATTACATTTAGAGCAACAGTAGGGTAAGTGTTGGATAGTGTAGGGGTAAAAATTACTATTCCCACTCGAATTAGTGCAACAGTAGGGTAAGTTTTGGATAGTGTAGGGGTAAAAATTACTATTCTCACTCCAGTGAGCGCAACAGTAGGGTAAGTGTTGAATAGTGTAGGGGTAAAAAATACTATTCTCACTCCAGTGAGTGCAACAGTAGGGTAAGTGCTGGATAGTGTAGGGTTAAAAATTACTGTTCCCCATTACTTACCTTATAATGCGTTGTAGTGACGTAATGACACGGTTTTAGTGATATGCGTTGTAATGGCTGTGTTGTAATGGCATGCGATATAATGGATGTTGCGTTGTAATGACTGCATTGTAAAGGTAGTACATTGTAATGACTGCATTGTAAAGGTTGTTTCCCTCTAGGAGCCAGGGTGCTTCTGTGCACCGCAATCCACACTTGAGCAGCTTGCACCATTGCCTTCCTGCGGTTGGCAGGATCAGCCTGCTGGAAGGGTTGTAAATTCCCTCTGCTGGTCACGAGGACTTCAACACGGCGATGGCCCAAATGGTCCTAATGGCCCCATCCTGGCGTACTGAGGTCCATGATATGGGTGTCAGTCCCGATCAAGTCGGATGCTCCAGACGACATCCCAACAGTCTCAGTGGCCCCCTTCTGGCTCACGGGGGTCGTAGACATAGGCGATGGCCCACAGCATCAGTTGCATGGACGATGGCCTATAGTCTAAGTTTCATGTGCGATGGCCCCAATAGTCTCAGTTGCCCTCCTGCTGGCACACGGGGGTCATGTACACATTTAATGGCCCGACGAGAACAGTGCTAACGGGCGACAGCATGTAACTTTGTGGTAGTCCCACCAGGGGTTGCCGACTTCTGCAAGGGAGTGGACAACTCTATCACAAAACCGGTTCTGAGTGTACCAGGTGCCTCACACTGTGATCACTGATATCACTCTCCAGGATCTCCGCTGGGCCTTGCTCCCTCCACGGAACACTGGTTTTGGCAGGTAGGATGGAAGGCTGGTACTCCAGGCACATGGCAAGTGTTCTTGGCTTCTGGGTGTTCGTCTCTCACCCAGATGGGAGACTGGCAGACCATGGTACCCAGTCCTGGTTCCAGCAGCAAGAAGTCTTGGTGAACTTCTGTCTCTTGATGAGACAGTGCTGTTCAACAGAGTTTGGGGCACAAGCTCCAATCTTAATAATGCAAATCTAGACACATATGTGATTTAATGTCTGCCATTGAAATTCGTGTTGGTAGTGTCAGCTCAGGCGAAGCGCTCTCTCCTCTGTGTTTTGTCAAAGGGTCAGTGAGCCACAGCAATTGTATCTCCAATCCTGAGTGGCCCACCAAATTTTGCCAAGGGAGTAGCTGGGGATCACACCTAGCTTTCAACTTTCACTGAAGTATGCCCCGTAAATGTTCAAAAGACTAAGCCTTCCTCTTTATCATGTTCCCTGATAATGCCGGCCTTATCAGTCCCACCATCTTCCTGACAACGAGTCCAGGTCTGACTGACCAGTAACTCTTCCTAGAATCAAATATCCCTTTGATGTGCACAGAGGATGCGCTGCTCTTCTCCTTTCAGTGTGTGTGTCCCACACCAGCCCTCAGGAACGTCAGCGATACACGTCTCATGTCTGGGAGATGCAGACCTTTTCGGCCTCTCAAGTCTTTGGCTTTCAAAAAGGAACCCACAGGCCTCTGTTATATACCATCCACAAGCACACACATGTCACCCAGCATGCATTGGCAAGTATCACACTCTGGCAAGTGCTACATGCAATCCATGCAGATGAAATACAGTGCCAAGAATCTTTACATGAGTGGGCCTATAGCTCTCACACCAGTGACACTGGTAAGAAGGCCTGTTCACATCTCTGAGTCTACTGAACACAAAAATGGGTATGCTGCCGCCACCACCACGCTCAAGTCACTTAACTCCAGGTAAGGACAGTAGACCTCTACCTTCACAGGTGTAGCGCTGGGTCTGTCCTTCAAGGTCTAAGCAGACCACATTGCCATAAGACAGGCTTGGGCCATGGCACAAATGCATGATCCATATCACAAATTACAAAAAATGTGTACCAGGGGTCCAGATATTGAGCAGCTAGGGCATGCCAGGCTGGTTTGCACATCCATCACCATGCAGGGGACTTTTCCGTCTCAACATAGGCCTTCCCCTAACTGGACAAAACTGAACTGGGTGACTCCACATAGAAAGGGTATATATAGATGGAGTGAAACATTTAGTGGCATCCTAGCCATGAGTGAAGTAATAACTGTTTGTAGCTGTCCATACAACTATAATGCCAGCAGATCACGTAGTAATCTGACTAAGTATCTAAGGTTATGACACTGAATGTAAGGGGCATAAATGCCAACAAAGAGAAAGAGGACCTGGTACTGTCCGGTGGACAAAGCTATAAATAAAACTGTTGTTACAGAAAATGTACAGATGCTCTAAAGGTAGGGGTGGATTTCAGCACAAAATACACTCACAAAATATTTTACGCTACACCAGGCTCAAAATATTTAGGTGTTAGTGGCAGTTGAAAACTCAGTGAGATATGGGTTATGGCTCATCTTTGTTGGTCAAAGGAAAACGAGATGAAAAGAATGTACCTATAATCTCATTGTAGAGCACCATTACCCATTCAGGAATAATTTCTTCAGGGAATGCTACGTTCGTTGGTAACAACAACACCGTTTCTAGATTTCTGAAGAAAATACAGGACTTGGGTATCCTAGGGAACCCTTCACCCACAAAGAATAGATTATGCATTCTACTCTGAAGTGTACTACGCCTTCACAAACATAGACAGCATATTGTAATTGTAATTGCATTTATATAGCGCTTACTACCCCTGACGAGGCGTCGAAGCGCTTTTTCGGCAAGTAGCACGCTACTCCGGAACCCATAGAGGATTAGTGTTGAATTAGTATAGTGAAACATGCAAGTACATTTTAAGTGGTGGATATGGATCAGTGCTCAACTCATATGCACTTTGAAGGTATCAAGGGTATAGTATTACATTTTGGAGAAAGCCCTGGTGCATATTGCACAATAAACACACATGAGGAACAGAGGACCAGGAAAGGGGAGATTCAGAGATCAAACTATTCAAAGAATCTGATTGTAAAGAAGAGATCAAAATACAAATAGGCAACTATCTTGAACAGAAAGATAAAGAAAATCGTGTTAGTTATTTTTTGTGAAGGTCTTGAAGTAGTGGTTAGAGGGAAATGCCTGGCTCTGTTCCCTGACTTCACAGGCTGACAACAGCTACTCTACTGAAAGATTTAAGGAAACAGCAAAGACCCTAAAGCAACTGCTGAAGATTAAAGATCAAAATCATTCAATTGGATTTTGAGAGCTGAATAAGCAGTATGACACTTCAGACATTGTTTTTATAAAAACTGCAATAAGGCTGACAAACTGCTGGCTGAGAGTGAAAGCCCCACAGCAATTCAGAAACAAAATCAAGGACCACTCATGCCAGAGATAGATGAAAGAAGACAGTGCAATAAAAGAATGTAGACACAAAACAATTGTTTAAAGTGCTAGCCAGTAATTTGATGTTGCTGTCCCTGTGGCACGACTCGGATCAGCCAGGATTCATTCTAGGAAGACAGACATTTGGTGAAGTTTGACAATGTATGCACCTATTAGAGAAAATAGAGAGAAAATAGAACACGCAGTCTTACTCTCACCCAGTTCCTTGTCAACAAGACCCTTCAACCAGGATTGAAGCACATTGGCTCAGATCTGGACAATGTACTCCAATAGGATCCACAAGACAATGATGCTCCCCATTTCCACTTACAAAGTCAATTTGCCCAAAGGCCCCAAAACCAGAGTTAATTCCAATACAAAGAGAAGTACATTTGGATGTGAGAGAATTCACTTTCAGATGATGCTGTGGGTCCTCTGATTGATCCAGAATGTGTTCTGCTTTGATGCTGGAACTGCTGGCATTTAAGAAAGTGCCAGGATTTCAATCCTGCCATGCTGGAGTACTGTCCCTGAAACTTAATCAGGAAATGCTAAATCCATTTCTACCTGTACCTGTGCATAAAAGAAAGATTCATCCTTATGCATCAAGAGCAATAACTCAGTAAAGCAAGTAGTAAAGCAGACTAACCTCTGCCAATATATTAAATCAGGGAAACCCTCAACAAAGGAAAGTTAGGTGTCTTGTGTCTGGGAAAGATGGAAGTGAAAAAAAATACCATTCAAAATTTGTTGCATATGCTAGATGCTTAACCAACCCAATCAGAGTTTTCTTTCTTAATAAGCTCTAAATACTGCCGCTCAATTATATACGCTGGGCGAAAAAAAACAAGAGTATAAAACAAACTTTTATTTATCCTGAAATTTAAAAGGGGCATTCCACTACCATACTTGTTATGTTACTCCAGAGTGGGACAGCTTAGAAAAGGCCAACTGAAAAAAGGGGTCCACATAGGAATTGATGTGTGACAGTGGTGGGGCTTGATATTGTGACACAAAACACACAGAGCATATAAATTAACTCAGTCATAGACACAGTACTGAAATGGACAGTAAAGCAACTAAATATTTCACATTCACGTTCTCAGGCCCACGCGCCCCTCCACCTCAATAAATTCTCTCTAGAGGATGAATGCCTGGGATCTGGCTGGGTGGCTAGTATGGAAGTGTTGTGTGCATTGTCAAGAAACTTGAACAGTATTCAGCAAGGTAAAAAAAAACCAGAGGGTAGAAGGAGGGGAGAGTATAAGATAGTTCTACTGAAGACGCGGGATAAAGCAACCAGAGATCCATAAGGCTACTAATAGAAACTTGGCTTTGTTTGGGCGACTGACTACCTTCCACAAAGGCTCCAAACATCTGCCAACAAAAAAGGAAATTATATGGGCAACCGCAGCCCAAGTCTTTAGGAATATAAGGGCCTCTAGAAGGCAGCGCTAGCTACAGAGGTGCAGTGCGAAGATTAGAACGACTAATTCTATATATAGCATACCTTTGCAAAACAATAGATAAGCTACACTCGATGGATAAGTACTACACCCTTGCAGAATTAAAACTGATATTTCCAAATACTTTGGAAAAATCCTGGAAGGATATTGAAATAAAAGAAAGGGCGGACTACACGTATTATGAGCAGGTGTTAAACTTATGATCTACTGGAGAGTGGTTATGAGTGCTCTTTTAAGGTGTGCCTGGATACCCTATCAACACAAACCCAAAATATTTGTCTCTAATATATGACCTAATCAGACACGTAACATGACATACACGCTGGACATTGCGAGTATTGGAGTAGGGCCGTCTCAACTAGAAGAACATGTACGACATGAATTGCTCCCAAGACATCCTATTGCCTGTATGGCCAGCGGCGACACCGTGATGATGAGCGAAGAAAAATGGTAGGCTTTCTAGTGAGTCCAAGACTGCAGCAGCCTGAGTCATACTAAGTATTATCTTGATTTAGAACAGTAGCTGAAATATTTCCAAGGAGCCTACAGGTGGAGAGTTCACGGATGAGAAGCGGTGGTCTTAGGGCAAGCAGTTGAAGGAACGTTCTTGTGTTTTCAAAAAAACAAATTAAAAGTTTTTAATATTCTTTTGTGACCGAGTGTGGGTAGTTAAGACCAGAAGCATGAGGCTGTGTGCTTGACTTTGATTCTCCCTGCCTTTCCAAAGAGTTCACCTCTCTTTTGTTGACTGACCCTTCCAGAGCAAGCTTTGTTCTATTATTGCTTCTGCTCTAGCGGAAAAGGGCAAATTTACATATCCTCCCCGCGTCACAGACCCGTCATCACACTTCCTCATTCACACATGCATTCATTGGTGGGGCCCATAACACCAACACTCATACGTCTCACCTGAGTCTGCACACAGGAGGGAAAGAAGCGCTGGACATGCGGGGGGTACCTTGTTACCTATCAGGAGTAATTCCTTTACATTATATACATTATATACATCTGCACCTATAGAATCCTAACTTTAACATCAAGGCACTCCACCACTTGGTCGATGGACCAATTAGTTGGACTGGTTGATGGTGATTTAGAACCAGCTAAAACACATTTAAAGTTTTGGAACCTTTTGGTTAACTTTCAATACCTTTTAAAAAAAATCACAAACTCATTTCTTATTAATCAATGTTTAGTTTATCTAATTAATTTCACTCTGTTAGCATATTCAGGATTACAGTTCAAATCAGATTTCTATTAAGTGATTTCTAACTTTTGATATTGAACATAAATTTACATAACATTTATATTTACCTAAATTTGAATATTGGCGACCATTTCCAGAAGAACCCGTCAACTCACAGCATAAATCAAATCCCTTCCAATTAAATCGTCCTTTAATAATCAAAGAGAGACCCAGGTAAGTCCAGGAAATCTCCCTCAGCACAACGCTGTCCCCACAATTTAGCCAAGGAACCAGGCGGTCGCGCCAACGAACCAGCAAATCGATCCTCCACACCAACAGTCACCAACGGGATAATGATACGGACCTTTTTTCTCTCTTCTAAGTTCCCCCTTTTATACCTTTTTTCTCCTTACTTTTAGGACAATGTGCAACAATGTTTAGGAGTAGAAGTGTTCTGATTGGCTAAATCCTCTGAATTTTGTAATAATTTTCAATATTCCCAGGTTTACCTGTTTCCCATGAGACCGGACATGACATATCCCCAATTGTATTCTTTTTCGTAGTTTCACAGGCGAAAGTTCCGAAGTAACAACATGTAAACCTTCTTGTACAGGTCGCTATTGTCCTCTCAGTCATTCACACTAGTTTGGGTCTTGGCAGTCCCCCACGTTCCTATCCTGGACAAGGAACATTTCGTCTCTCTTCGGAGGTCGCCTGGAGATCTTCAGAGCCATCCGAGTCTGCGCAGTAGGCATCACACTCACATGACGGTGGCCACTTCCGAACTCCATTTAAAGTATTGCGGCCTAGTAGGCCCGAATGCCAACTTAAGCAAAAACAAGCATAACAGTAATTAATATATAGAAATGAAGATTCTAAAGTTAAATCCCACACTAATCCCAATGTATATTAGTATTTTCCTAGCTTGTAGCAACATTTAAAGCAATAATACTCACCATTCTGCAACACTGGAAGCACAAACCATTACAAAAGCAACATAAATCATGCAATTCTCTATTTCAACACATCCTACAGTTAGTTTGCGTACCATAGTTAATCATTTAATTATTAGCCATGCAATTAGCATTTTAGTCCCACGTGTATTTTGTGTTTATTAAGGTGTAAATGGTTGATTAGTATTTCCACTCCAAGCTAATTAGTACGAGTTAATATTTAGAATGATTACGTAATTAATATTTCATGCAAAATAGAGAAGGTATACAAAATGTTGCTTTACCTGCTCCATCACTTCCTTGTAGAGTAAGGATCTTAGTTAGTCACAGTATAATCGTATGTAAACTGGCTTCTATTACAATGAGACATTTGATATTACACACATTTTCCCTGGCCCTTGTTCTTAAATTTCTTACTTATTTTAACTTTCCTAGCTTTATGGAACTTCCAGCAAAGACTGCTGACAAATGCCAGGAGAGGAGACGCAGAGGTCAGGCGCGCTGCAGTGTTTGATAGATGGCGACATCTCTTAAGGCAGCTTGCATGTGTCTCTATACGAGGTGTGTTCTTGCTTGAACAGTAGGTCACATGGCTGGCTTGTTAAACTGGATTATAATTATGCAAAGTAATGGTAAGCATAAATTACACAGAATTGTTAGATTGGTCTGGCGAACAATGTGGTAAAGTATACTTGACCTGAGGTTGGTCACACGTCCTATTCATCAGGGGATTTTTATTTCATGGAAATTGAATGGGGAAACACTTTTAGTAAGTAGAGCCTGCAGTTTTAAATGGCTCTCACAATTGGCTAAGTGGACTCTACTCTTAAAACTATTGACTGCTCTAGTGGCAGCCCTCCTAATCCTCCTCTCGCTGTTAGAATGTGCTTGTACGTTTCAGATAATAGATGGAACCCCTTTGTTAATTGGGCAGTAATTGAATTGAGTGCATCTAATCAATGTTTATAGGACCACAGGAATCCATTACAGAAAGCTGTCTTATCAATGGCTCTGTCGACTTGAATTTATTGTGTACAGAGAGGGACAGAGGTAACCCCACCGAGCAGCAGATGAAACCTGCAGAGTTTGCCCTGATTAATTTAGACGAGAAACACAGCTGCATTGATTAAAGTTCTACTTTTTTTGTTGGACTGATATATCTTTGAGCTGGCCTCCTACCTGTCAGGTGCAGCTTTTCCCCCAACTCTTGGGACTTTTATATTTACCAATGTTAGTGTGAAAGCATTTTGATTTCTAAACATAATAATCAATGGCATAGGCAGTAGGTTTGACATTTTTATGGTGTACTGTCCCGCCGCACAACTGCCAAAAGGTGTTGGCTTTGCCTGTGCTTGTTTGTGGCCAGGGGAGTGAGCGCTGACAAAAGCAGCTGGAACAGGTGCCGCAGAAAATAAAGCAACTTTTTTTCTGTACCGTTTAGTTTTCAGAGGCATTTGTTAGAGCTTGTTCCCCAGTGATACCGGCAACTCGCTGAATGATTTCTGATAAAAATAGTCCCTCATACATTTCCTTAGAGGCAGAAGGACACATCCTAACAGCCAATAGAAAAACAGTGAGAATAAAAATGCACCTTTGGGCTTAACAAAGATGTGATTAATAATGTCTCAAGCTAGTGGCTGAAAGATCGGGAGCAAAATAAGCCAGTGGTTGACCTAATGCCCCATAAAGTAAGTGTAGAATACAATATGTTTTCAATGAATGGTCAACGAACATGCACGAGAAACCTAACAAGCATTGGCAAAACCAATAGGTATGGCGTTGGACGGCGTGCCTTCTGGCAATTCATGTTTTGTCGTCGTTTTTACAAAACTTTGTTTGGGAATATGCCATGCACTCATTTATAAAAAATATATAAGAATCCTGTGCTACAGGCAAAAATAGGTATTTGGTCTAAAAAAAACACAAGCATTACTATAGTACTCCCTGGCACTGACGGATGTGTTTCTAGTGAAGGGGTGGCATGTCATCATTTGAGGTGAAGTTAGCCAATGGCTGAAGTGGGCTGATTCATCACCACTTAATGCATGCTGGAGTAGGTGGAAGAAAAATGTGAATGACATCCAACCACAAACTAATGGATGAAGTCTGATGGAAACCCCTATAATTAACTGTTATACACATTATTTTAGTAAAATCTAAAGGTCTAGGTTAACAGAGACCTAAAAAAGTCAATCAGTCTGGCATTGGCTGCAAGCCTCTTGCCTTTGAGAAAGAAAGAAAGCAAGGAAGAAGGGAAGAAAAAGGCAAGAAAGAAGGAAAGAAAGTGCAAAAGGAGAGAAAGAACAGAAAGGGGGTTAAACAAAAATGGCAAGAAAGGAAGAGAGAAAGAAACAATAAAAACAAGATAACTTAAAACAGAGCAGCTTCAAATGAGAACAATCTGGTATGCTGTGAAATAGAAGCAGTCAGAATTTACAACAGCATTGACAGGAGATGAAATCTGATAAACATGGGATGTGCATCAGAAGGGTCTTGCTATCACATCAGGCTCTAATCACAAAGGCAACACTAAGGTAATTATAAAGTAACTACAAAAACACTGTCAGTGAAGAGAACTAGCTTGCATTTGGATGTGCTCCTCGTGAGAGCAAAATATAGTCACTCAAAGTGACGTTAACCAGTGGTTTAAGTAGTGCAACCCACTGTCCCATGCTGTATGCTGTGGTGGGCGAAAACAGTTCAATGGATGAAGAGAGGTGACTGAAAGCTAAGCATATTATACATAATTTAGTAAGATAAAAAGGTCTTGACTAACGCCAGATTTAAAAATGCACCACATATCCATAACATGGAATTCCACATACAGCAAAAAAGCAAGAAAGAAATCTTACCCACACTGGTTTAAATAGAGTGTATAGTTTAATTGCAAAATCTGTCCTCCTTGCTAAAGCACCCTCCACACACTCATACTGCCCTGCGTGTGCATATATATATATATATATATATATACACACACACACACACATATATATGTATGTATATATGTATGTATATATATGTATGTATATATATATTTATATACACATATATACATATATATGTACATATCTATCTATATATGTGTATGTATATATATATATATATATATATATATATATATATATATATATATATATATATATTCACAAAGCACCTCCGACTGGGGAGCCCCCAACCCTTCAGGGCGGCCTCTTCAACCGGGCACGGAGAATCCAGGCAATTCCACAGCAATGAAGCACCACCCAAGAGGCCCATTTCAGCAAACAGAAAGCCTTTAATCGAGCTTAAAGCACAGCAGTCCTGTAATCCCAACTAGTTTCGGCACCTTGAGCCTTGGTCACGGGCAGGAAATAACAACCATAGTGTCTGTGCCTACAGATTTATAACATTTTCAGGTCACATGACTGATTCTGGCATCCAACTCCCTCTATGGACAGGAACACATCTCTAGGCACAACTAAACAAAATCACGCAATTCAGCCACAGAAAGCCGAGGGCCCCACACGGCTTCGAACCTGTGAGCAGACACTCATCCTCCGTCACTAACCCTCCCAGATCTGAACTCTCTGCTAGTACCTCCTGCACAGCCCCACCCACTCACCCAGCACGCCTGCCGCCCTCCAGCAGGCAGCCCTCAGCCGTCTACGAGCGGCTCCTTCCAAGCCCAACTTATCAGATCCTCTCCGGCAGAGCCGGACGGGCAGCCCTCCAACAGATGGCGGCTTACAGCAGCGACAAGCAGCAGGGAGAAGGCGCAAATCCTCGGCACAGCTGCCAGAGGCAAGTAGGCGCGGTATTTAGATGCCCTCTGCCACCCGGCATGGGCACAAACAGGAAATATCAAAGACTGCTAAAGTGAGGAACGGGAAAAGAAGCCGGAGAGACTTCGGATCAAGGATTCCAACACATCAGGCAGGGCAATTCCACCACATCAGCTGCAGCGATTCCACCATGCCATGCACAGTGGTACAATCATATTATGCGCACACTGATTCCACCAAGCTCTGCTCTGCAGAGACCTTGCCCCAATGCCACTGAAATTAACAGATTGTTTTCAATACCGGTTTCCTTTAATTTATTTTTAATGTGATTGATGTGTGAGAATATTAGACATTTTGCTGAGAAATGTGCTTGTTTTACTCAACATCCATAAAAAAAAAAGTTTCTTTTAGATCCAAAACAGGGCCTCACATACGAGAAATGGGAGGGTGTCACAGAGATTACTTACAGTAATATTAGTAAACTGCTGCTGTTACAATTTTGAAAGCACACAGCACTATCCCTGAGTATTAGATATAAACACGTTTAGAATGTAGACAAATGTTAGCGACCAGGCCAAAGGAGGCATAAAAAAACTGAAACCAGATCATAATTTCAAGTTCATCCGAACAGGATCCCCAAATCCTTAAAATGTCCCTGACCATAACATCTAGGTCACTGAATTCACAAGCATAGGATGTGACCAGGGGTTCCACGATACTAGCTGCGCAGTGATTTCACATTACTATCACGCGCACGATACAACACGATGGATACTGCCGTTCACCATTGGTGTACTAGGGTCTCGGATACAGTTTCTTTCAAATGAATATTATAGTATTACTGCATCTGCCGGAGGACAATCGACTTCTATAAACCACTAAATAGCGAACTGGCCGCTGTTTTCGTTCTTTGTCCAGTAAAGTTATTGATGCATTGGTCAAGTGCAGGATTCCATAACACACGTGTGGGGCACACGTCACACGCGGACCTCACACCCGTGGGGCACAAGTCACACGCGTGGGCCCGCACTGAAACCATCCCGGGCGGACAATGCGATGGGGGATCAAGCATCAGTACGGACCCCTTTAAGCCCTGTCCATGCCTCACGCTAAGGGGCACCCAGAGGTAAACATCTCGCTGGACTGGGCGTAGCGCCGCACATGTACTACAAGCCACGGGTTCTCACCAGCTACAGTCCCACAACAGGTCGACACTCATACATGTGGGAGTCTAGAGAGGGCAAGTTCTGCATCCAATGTGACAGCGAAAGACCAGCACTCTGCCAAGAAATGGTCTAAAAGAAAATTTGTGTCTCTCTAAAGGGTGTCACTCAACACACGCCTGCCGTTTCTAAGCGCTATAATTATCAGGTGCTATTACCCAATTGTCCTGTTGAGACTCCACCCCGCGCCGTACTGATAACGGGAGATGTCAAAGCACGAGCATTTAGCTGTCATCTTGTGCTTGGCCTGAGAGTTCACGTGTGGAAAGTTCTGAGTTGTTGCTGGTGCACTCAGGTTCGCATCAGTCTATTGAGTTTACAAGGTCTCGGTGATGGTAACAATATAACCCGAGCAGCTCTGACCCCTCGACCCCCGCCTGTGAAAGATGAGCAGATGTTGTAACTCAAAGCATTTGGTTTCCCTGCCAACCAATCAAGGCTATGTTGTTCAAGTCCGCACATTATTCTGTTGCATATGGCTTCCTCAGACGCCACCTGAGAAGATAAAGTCTTATGGCTGATGACAATGTGACACAAGTTGTCAAATAAGTTGGTTATGCTCTGGCTTGATGTGTCAGCGCCTGCACCGCCAACCTCTAGCCCCAAAGAGCCCACGGCACGTGTGAGAAAGACAGAACTGCTGCCAGTACCTTCAGCCAGGCCCAGGAACCTGTTTAGGGAAGGGAGGAGGGCCAATACAGAACGTCACAGACCTATCGTGTCTGCCCTAAAAGAAGCATTAGTGGGAGAGATGGATAATAGAGACACCAGATACGCGATTTTATTTCTGGCAGGCCCATAAAAACTCTTCTGGGGAGAGGGCGAAACTGGGATTTTTTTGGGGGGTGGGGAAAAGGTAAATGCAGAGCACACAGAATTATAACTGGGTAGTTGCCATTAAGGGTTTTAAGCATGGCAGTCACTGAGAACCACTAGCGTGAATACCAGATTCCAAATCCAGTTAGTTGCTGCCTTGACGTAGCAATAGAGGTAAACAAAGGCTTCTTCCCACTGTTGCTTTGTCAAAGGAATTCCAGGCTGCTCAGATAGGACCCTCAGTGCAGCATTGGCCCTCTGCTCGGAAGAGAGCAGAGAGCACAGCTTTGGGAAGGAAGGAGGACATGAGACACAGAGGGTGTTGACAGTGTGTGGCAGGAGGCCAAGATTCTCTTTTTAGGTTGAGCCTGTGCAGCGCATGCGCTGCTCTGAGTGCCATGCTGTATTAGAGTATAGACTTGAAGCCCCATCCACTCTCCACCCATATTTGTCATTGGCTTGTGTCATTGTCCTTCGTAAATGCTGGCTTGTGATTCGTAAATAGGCGTGTTAGTCCCTCCTTAGTACCACCTTGTCTTCTTCATTTGTAACCTACCATGAGGACCGGCCCTTTTATTTCTTTTGTTACACGGTATGGCTTATTTAGTCTGTTAGCAGTATTTGCATGAATTAGTTTTTCCTATTGCAGACACGACATGCTTTCCTGCAACATTCAGCGCGCCATGCGCACTTTCACATTTCAAGCAGCCCAGGATAATAGCGGCCGTTTATTTGAAATGAAATAGGTCTGCATTTACAAGAGTTTGAGGTATTGAAATGGTAAATGCCTTTTATTTATGTGTTAATTATCAAAACAGATAAATAAAAGGCATTGTCATTTAAAATGCCAAAAGCTTAAACGCTCACAAATGCGAGACCTATTGCATTGCAAATGCTTGTTCTGTTGTGCCATGCATTATGTAGGTTTGACCCATGTTTAACCACAGTGTCTTTTTCAACTGGGACTAGATGTCACAGAGCTGCTTTAATTTTCAGTTCATATATTTTCAGAGGTCAGTGATGAACAGTACTTCCTCTTTTCTCCGTCCATTTTTCTCCCAATCCATTACATCTATCTTTTAAAAGCCTTCGAGAGGTCAAATAAAGTAATGTAGTTCAGCAAAACAAGAAACTGTGGGCGAATCTTAGCACACAAAATATTAAAAATTCATTACTCTTCGAACTTGGGGCATATTAACAAGGAGGCGATAATAAATTATCGCCATTTTAGCGGCCGCTTTCGGCCGAAAAGCGGCGATAATTTTATCGCCTAATTAGCAAGGTCACGCTATCGCGTGAAACCTTGCTTTAGCGTGGGGATTCCTAATGCCCAGCTTTGCATCTGACCTGACATGATAGGAGAAATGTCGCTAAGCGACATTTCTCCTATCATCAAGCCCCACGCTATGAAGCATAGCGGCAGGAAAAGTAGCGATAACCCCTGTTATCGCTACTTTCCTTACGCCTGCTTCAGGACTGATTTAGCCATGATATCCTATGGAAGGTGGATATCATGGCTAAGTTTGTGAGTCCCTATCAACAAGCTAACGTGAGATTATCGCTGGGTTTCCAGCGATAATCTCACGTTAAGCAGTTAGCGTGAGGATTTTTATCGCTTTTGAGATAAGCGTTGCTAATAGCACGCTATCTCAGCGATAAAAATCCACGCTAGCCGGCGATAATTATCCTAGCGCTAAGTGCGCTTAGCGATAATTATCGCCGGTTGTTGTTGATATGCCCCTAAGTGTTCGCATTTTATCCATAACTGACTCATGTCTGTCGAGGATTCCCCCATTAACGAGGATCTGGGATGGTTACTGTCATCCGGGTATTATGACTGGTATTTACAGACATTCAAAACCTGCAGACATCGGTGCACCCCCTTCCTTTGAAATCCCCTCGCATCCCATTAGTTAGACTCTGCTCTTAATAGTCAGTGGCCCTGTAAATTTCCTACGATTTGGCAAATGCACCGTTCAGATGCAGACCAACACACAGAGGTTCATTTAGATGCACTGTATAAGTTCAAGTTACCCCCGTGAAAGGTATAATGTAACTAAAAGCTAAATGTTCACTTACTCTCACTGGTATATCATGTTTTTAGTGACGCTAGGCTCCGGTCATGTTTTTTCAAGATAATGGTTGTTGAAGATTCATCTGTTCAATTGCAAGTTGACTATTACTATTCTGTTAATTATTACCAGGGCCACTAGAATTGTGCGGTAGGGAAGGCCCAAATTATGCGGCTGGGTTTAGGTAAATCCCTCGAATGCTTATTTATTTGCGTTGATATTTGTACTTTTATGGCCTTGGTGGCCGAAATAAAGTTTGAGTAGATTATGCGGAAAGAAAAGGCAAATTACGTGGCACATTTTGTGATAGTATTATTTAATTATTTTGCCATTTTACACTTCCTAAGACTGCCTGTTCATTGGTTGCTCCTCATTAGTACCAGTTTAATTAAAAAATATAGCAATAAGCAACAGAAAGATGACCAGTCAAGGTCTCAATTCCACTGCAACGTATTACGGCGTTTTTAGTAAGATTTGGAACTGTTTGAGCTAGAATTTTTTTTTGGGGTGAGGGGGGGGGGGGGGGGGAGAATCTGCAGATTATGCAGCATTTGAAGAATTATGTGTCAGATTCTGCAAATCTACACTTATGTGAAAAACGCCACGGCCGCACAATGGCTTAATTCCAGTGCTCTGATTATTACTCTACCTAAACCAAAAAGGCTTTGCATTTATTAATCATATGTACAAGTCTGAAGTACTCATACATATGGATGCAAATCTTGCGTTACTGGCCGACAGCCCTCCTTCACAGATCGGTGCTCCAAACTGGCAGCCGAACAGTTTGCGCTACATGGGGTGATATAAATTCCCAACCATTGCCTTATATTAGAAATATATATATTTGCAGACCTTTTGCCACCATTCTGTATGTATTTGATGTGGCCTGACTTTTCGAAGACGAGTGCATAGGGTTACGTTATATTGTCAACTTTTTATAGGGGATTCTCTCATTAATGTAGCAGTTTTTTAATGTCTGATTCTTTTTTCGTATGGTTATGTGGTTTCCATTGATGGGTTAGGTGTAGTGGTTTGATTAATAGAGATTTGTTCAATGTCTAGTCAGCTAATTACTCAAATTGTTTAATGAGAATTTAAAAGGAGTTTGAGTTAGATGAATCTCTTTGTAATGCATGGGGTATGAATGTCAGTGCTAAAGGACTTTGCTGTTTTTGTTGCACTGGGATGTCAGTGCTCCACTGCAAGGTCTGAAGAAGTTGTGTAGGCGGCCATTGCTAAAGAGTGCATCACCAAAGGAGGCGGCATGCATGACACCACCCTGATTCAGGACAGCACTGATGGTTTAAATCATGGTCTGTGGGGAAAGCCACAAGTCTATAGCATCTAAGTAATATATTATGGGCCTTATGAAGTTTCCTGGCAAAGCCAAGGTAGCAGCTGTGCTTAATTTGAGCCGGTGGTTTCCGTTGCTCAGCACTGGCATTTAATCATCAACACCAGCGCATTTCATGAGCACCAGTTAAGGACACATTCATTTACATGGAGATTAAGTTATTTGCCCAGAATCACAGGATGTTGAGCCAACATGGAGACTCGATCCTGGTTCCCCAATCCAAAGTTGGCATCTGTGGCCATTACGCCACATCCTCTCCTCTCCCCACTTTCATGGTTAATAGTTAGCTCTGTTTTAGGCGGCTCTAACAGGAGAAACGGGCTGGTGCAAGCTGCTGCTTGACGAGAGCTTATTAACCACTGGGTAGCAGAATTAGTGAGCTGCAGCAAATCTATCTGCAGCTTCAGAACAGCACGAACAACCACATGTGACGAGCTGCAACCAAACTGTTACACTTACACCAACGGCCATAGCTAAATTGCAGTTTCATTGTACATGTTCCAACAGTCGTCTGGAAAAGCAAACTGGCAATCATACGTATGGACTCAATTGAAATTAATATTAAAAAGAAAGCACGGATGGCCTCCAGCGCCATGATATACAAAAGCCAAATACGGGAAACTGTCTGAAGAACACCTAAGAGTGGACCATAGCAGAAGAGGCACTTATGGCAAATTCCAGGAGCCATGAAAAGCTGATGCAAGATTTAGGTGGTTGGAAGAAGTTGGTGATCCCACTGTTGTAGCTGCTGATCACTAAAATGCCTTGGTCTATTCAATACTACTCACAAAAGATAACCGGATAGTGTGGTAACTAGAATGTAAATATGGGTATGGAAATTAAAAAGCAATTGCTTTTTGAAAACGAGAACCCTCACTCACCCGAAGATGACATGCTTCATCATTGGGTTCCCTCTTGCACTCTGTGACCGCAAGGTACAGTGTGGGCTACAACTCTCCCTCAGGAGAGGAGCGTGAGGTGTTTTTCACTCCAATGTTTCTGTGAGTGAGGGGCAGTGTACAAAAATTATATTTCTAAGGTGAATTAAAACTATCTCATAAGACGAAAAATATTTTTAATGAGTATCCCCTATGGATAGAGTTAAAAAAACAGTGTGAAGGATAGGGATATAGATGTCCCCTATCAGACTAGGTCAACATGTTTCTGCCTTGATGACCAGAGGTTCGTGGCATTCTTCAGGACCAACATCATGTCACTGCTGTCAATGAGAAAAAGAAAAAAATCATACTTTTATATAAGGATGATCAAGGAACCAACTGTAGTCTCTTTCGTTTTCTATGAACATAAAAACACATTAACTGTGTCAAACTGTATTCACATCCCATATACATAAAATTAATAATAACCAAGTGTACGTGAGAAACAGTGACAAATCACCACATTACACACGTGGAAGCAAGTGTATTTAAATTGTCTCACCAATCACATACCAATTGTCCGCCTCTACCTTTAGACGGTCCTCTATGTCTAGGTCTCGGGAATCTAAAGGCAACATCAAGATCACAGTTTAAAAACCATTTTCGTACATTAACATCTTCTTGGTCCCCCATACATCACAGCATGTTGGATTTGTAAACAGAAAGTTAGCATCTATATTACATGTAAATCGTTAGTGTATTAATGCTTTTCAAAGTTGTTTAATCTACATGTATTTTTGGCCCATATACTACACGAGGCAAGATTACCAAGTTATTCTAATAAGGCCAGAGCAGGTGGCAGATCCTTCTCCTACCTGGCCACCCAGACCTAGAACGAACTCCCCCTCCACATCCGACAAAGCCCAACACTGCACCAAATCAGAAAGGACCTCAAGACATGGCTCTTCGAATGACATTCGGAGCTGCGCGCACCCTCCCCCCCTGTGCCTATAGGCCCTCACGGGTGAGCTGTGCACTTTAAAACCCCTTATCGATTGATTGATTGATTGATTGGGTTTCCTCCAGCCTATCAATTAGCAACTGGTGATGGTAAGAGATTCTACCACTGGAACTCTTTCCACATAGTGGTAAAAAGTGATAGATTCTTTTCCGGATTGATCCATAGTTGTAGGAGTAGCTGCTATCATCAGCTATGGAATTGACTACAAAATAGGCATCAGTGGCTACAGACGGACATTAAACAAACATGGTGACTTATGGGCAACCCTTAGGTACTCCACACTTTAATCTGTAGGATTCAGAGGAAATATGTCCAGACACCTGATGGATTTTAGAACATTCCTACAGGAAGGACCCGAATCATGCTTGCGAATCACTCTACTGACTTTAATGAAAAACCAAATGGTCCAGTGCGTAAAAAGCCGAAATGTCTTATGTAAACAGCTGTGTTCTTTGCATACGTTATTTTGTGAGTATTGTCTGTTAAGTCTGTTTCACGGTGTAGCCTGAATTCAGACTCTGTAGGATCTAAATAACTATGCTTAACTAGGCATTACTGTAGTTGTTTGCTTACCACTTTTTCTAAAACTATGCCTAATGTTGGGAGCCTGGCAATAGGACGGTATGCACCAGGGTATGCAACATAAATTCCAGATTGCTTTTAGCAGTGGTGGGCTCATGGAAGAGGAGTAGTATCCAACCTGGATAGGCATCAACTTCAGGGTCCATATTTGTTTTACTTTTTTTTAGTATACGGTGTACATCTTCAATTAGAACTAGCTTACATTGGAACTGGTGGGAGTGTTGGAAAAAGGTATGCTATATAAGACACATTTGGGCAAATACCTGCCTTTGCAGTAGCCATAATTATTCACCTTAGTAGAGAATGCCATCAAAGACTGTTGCAACTTTGCACATGGCCTGCACGTTTGCTGTACCGAGGATCTCAGTTTGATACTCCAAAAATCGTCACTAGTTGACTATTGTCTGTTTTTCTTCTCACCCTGTAAGTGATGTCTGTCAGTTCCAGGGGACATAATTAGGGGTGGGCGAAGATCTCCTGGCAGAGTCCGCAGAGATTTGCCCACTGTGCGCGGAGTTTCTAAAAACTCAGTGAAGTGATGCGGAGTGCAGTTTTTTCTGTCAAGCGGCTCGCCAATGTTAAGTTGGCGAGCACTCATGTGAATAAATTGTGCCCTAGACCTCCTACCTGTGAAATTTCTCAATGCTGGCAGGTCGCAAACGCTCGCATTGAGAAATCTGCCGCTTGCGTTGAATAAGCTGCTGCTCCAGTAGAATGTCTACTCGAGCAGCAGAAAGCAGCAGCACTCTTTGGCGCAATGCGTAGTGTCGTTCGTGCTGATTTTACAGTGTGGTACAAACCTCCAGTGCTAAAAATCAGTGCAAGCAGTGTGACTTAACAGACTCCGTCGCTGGTGGAACTCTGCAGAGCGCATCTGAGATTTTCCGCCACTTCGCGGAATTCCGCGGAGTAAAACTCCACCCAGGCCTAGACATAATGCATGATCTGAGCGACTTGAGGCCCTGGATGCCAACAGTGCAGTATCCAATTCCACGCAACAGTAGGGAAAGCGTTGGACTTTTTAGTCCAACGCTGCTTTACCTAACGCATGTCGCAAAGGCAGCGCGTTGTTCGGCGGTCGTGATCTTTGCTGTTTCCCGTATTCATCTGGTCCTGATTTGGATTCCAAGTATCAGATTCACAGAGCCAGTATTTTGAAGGCCTGTGGAACTGCATAGGGTTCTGACCTCCCAGTCAAAAGGACTATTGTTTTAAAATCAAAATTGCCGACATTCGGAAAGGATATCATTTTCAATATCTCCTTCCAGGCACTTGGAGGTAGCATGCTTGGTGGGAAGGTGTGTGTATTCTAGCCAGTTTTTAGATGGTGAATAACAACTGCCTTATATGGGCTTGGTGGTTTGGGGGAGATGTCTACCTATGCAGGGAGGCTGCCATGTGGTGGACAGCAACAGTTACATACATGCATCCCTCTAACCAGGCGCGCAACACCCATTGGACTCAAAGGGCTTCAGCCCCCCCCCGTCTTGTGTGGCAGCCCGGGATGAGACACCTTCCTGGGCAAAAAAGCAGCCACCCGAGCACTTCACAGGTCTTTAAAAGACCATTTGCATGTTAATGAGGCCTCGCTGTTGTTTCACCCCTTCTAAGAGCCCCTGCAGCTCCACTCTGCCTGTTGCTTAAAGTTCAGCCCCCAGCGAAATTTTTGCTCAGCCGTCCCCCCCCCCACCCGAAATTTGGCTCTAGTTGCGCCACTGCCTCTAACTGTGGTATCATTCCTATGGATACATGCACTTGACATGTATCGATAAAAGCCTTGTTCCACGGGAATTTATTAAATTTACAGTGCATCACTCCAGGGTACGGTCAAAATGGCTGCACCTCACAAGCCTCTGATTGACTGCCTCCTACCAGACCATCTCTACATAATTAGTTGTGAAAATTACTCCCTTAACAAAAAAGATGCAACACACTTTCCTAGTCTGCATCAGTCTTTTTTTTTGCTGCCAGGAATTCACAAATGGATCGCTAGTATGCCCAAGTGCAGTACCTGTCAGACCAAAGCGACCAGGGCTCGAGTCGGGGTACCACGCGGGTGGACGGCGTCCCCCCACTTATTTTACCAGGTTTTAACGGGTGGATGCCGTCCCCCCTGCCCAAAAGCTGGACTTCACTCTTTGGCATCATTGCGGGGCCCGTTGCCAAGAACAGCACAAACATGACCAACAATGTAATGCCGGACGATTTGTTTTCGCCAGTCGCGAAAGCAAACTGTCACCAAGGAAGCCGTTCCACAAACGGCAAGATCTCCTGACATACTGCAGAGCTCGAACGAGCAGCTACACGAAGAAGTATTGGGCCTGACATCTGAGAGACACTCCCACTGCGGGGGGATTAAACGCAGCCTCCGCGAGGTAGGGTGCAGACCACCTTTCATCTAAAGGCATATGAATACCCATGAGATATCTGTTGTGACGTCACTTCCGGTGACAGCGTCCCCCCACCTCTCGTCACTTCCGGTGACAGCGTCCCCCCACTTCTTTTTTTAGGACTTGTGCCCTGAAAGCGACCATATACTGTACTTATGCTTTCACACATATGTCCTGCCCTTTACTGTCAGCAGAATTGAAGGCGCTAACAGGGAAAGGGGGGCTACCTTCATAAACGACTTAAGCTTTTATTTTCATTTTACTTGCTTTATGGAACGCGTTCGTTATGCGGAAATCGGCGCTCTTCCTATTCTTAGTAAAGGAATGTTTTGTTTTTTTTTTAACCTCCAGCAGGCTTGACAGACGCTTGGGAGCCGCGACACTCCCGGCACTGAAGCGCTATTTTCTGATGGTTAAAAGTCGAAGGGCAACTTCCAGTGTTTGAAAAATGGTCCTCAGACGGCAGCCTGGGGAGTTGGGAGGAAAAATACAAGAAACTCGATTGGCTTTCTGTTGTGTAATCTTTGCCCGCTCTCACGTGTGCAGGCTCCCGCATCTGTCAGAACAGACAAGACACCAGGCCATCCCGGCTCAGCAGCCCAAAGTGATGTATTGATGTCTGAAGATATCAGACAAGGGCGAACAGCTCAGGACAGTCAGTGGGTGATCGGTGGCTCTGTAAAAACACAGCGAAAGACATGTGCCGGCGCGCGGGCATTAACTACTGGCAGTGTTAATGCCAATAAATCAGATCTGCAATTAATTGAACATAACCCTATTTTTTTCTCAGACTGCTGTAGTGCTCTCACGGTGTAGGAAAGTATTTTTTTTTTAAAGCAGAATTTATGGGATTATTCTAGTATGCCCCTAGTAGTTGGCACTGGTGTCATATCATTCTGGGGTACTAGGTAACGAAATGGCAGGCGTAGGAGCTGGAACTGACCTGATGGGGACCAGAGAAGAGACAGTACAAAATAAGTCACTTGTGAAGCAATTAGTTCTAGGCGTTTGCAGAACCAGAAATCAGAGTGACAATTGGAGATTGCAATGTGTAATTAATCCAAAAATGCAAATAATGTACACTCAAAGAAAAGCGTGAATTGGACAGACAGGGCATTATTAAATAGAGTAAAAATAGGACATGTTTGCATTAACACGTTTTTACTAGGACTCAGCAAACATGAAGAAAGACTTTGTGAAGGCGCAGCCTCCTACAGATATGAATCATTTTTGTATGAACGATAAGTAATATTAATCACCAGAAGGAAAAGTATGAACTTTTTCAGTGGTGCTAGGTGCACAATTAAGGGTGCAAAGTCTGACTAGTCACATCTTGATAAGTTGTTCAGATGCTTTGTGATGTGTAAAGCTTACAAAGTTTGGAAACCACTGAGTGCTGCTTCAGTGGCCCTACTCTGCAGAGTAGTACCGTACTTGCTTCCACAAAGAGTCGCCCGTGGCATTGCACAGACTGCCAGTGTCCTCTGCCGCGCAACCTTCATGTCCAAGAGAAGTCCTAAGTGCCTGAACTGGCCCCTGCCTGGTGTCCATTAATGTCTCTTAGTCCAAAGCCACCTGGGCAGTCCCTTGCTAACCCTCTCTGAGCTGTGCCCTATACGCTCAAGAGCATCCCTCGAAAAACCCTGCACACACCCACCTTATGCCATGGTCTAGAGAGGTTACTTAGAAGTCATTAAGCAGGTGATGAATTATCATTTCTTATTGTTTAAATTTTGTTTATCTAAACATTTCTCGAACTCTTAAATCTTGTATCACTGACTACAGTTCATCAATTTGATTTAGATTTAATAAGGAAAAATAAGAACATTCAGAATATTATTCTTAGATATAGATTTACGGAAAATACATTGAATCATTACCAATCGAAGGAAGATGATAACCTCAGATCAAATAGGGAGTCATCTGCATTCTCAAATGAAAGCTCCCTCGAACAGGCAGTCCAATCCTCACCAAAGGATCAAACCGTCGTGTGAAATACAGGATACAGCATAATAAAGTTCAGAATTTCAGCAAAGTCCGAACATCAATCCGGAGCATGGACCAATTCCACACTCAGACTGATAGCATAGAATTTAGGAAACACAAAGAAATAACCCAAAGATACATGCAGCCATGACCGCAACCCAATGAACCAAACGAACGAACGCTGCTGCAACCAACCCTTCCCACTCCAACTCCCCCTTTAATGATTTATGAGAGGGTTTTTATAGCCTTTTCTGTCTTACTTCATTTTAGATATAGCAACATTAGGGCAGACCAAATGATCTGATTGGACAGTTCGGGGTTATCAGTAGGTTGTTGAATTTTTTCCCAGTGCAAACTGGTTCTCCATAGTGACTTTTCACAAAGTTCTCAAATCGTCATTGTTTGTTCCGTTCCCAGGCAGGGGAACAGTAGCTGTATCTTTTCCCAAGGTAAAAGAGTCCTTCTAACAGGTCCTCTCTTTGTCTCTTCCTTGACTTTCATTTGGTCATCCCTTGGATGGCGGTCAAGTTTCTGACTTTCGGCCGTGGCAGGGAACACGATGTCAGGAGTTCAAGCTACCTCGTGATTTCAAGAACCATCTGGGTATGCACAGAAGTCATCACGTGCACATGGTAGCATCTGCTTCAGAGAACGCCATCTTGGGTACTGCGGCCCAATAGGCCCGATTGTCCACTTGAGCAAAATAGACATAACAGCAATTAAAATATAGAAATTAAGGTTCTGATGTTCAAACCCATACTAATCCCAATATATATTAGTATTTTCCTAGCTGTAGCAGCAGCAACATTTAAAGCAATAATACTTACCACTTGATAACTTTTAAACTACATAACAATCACAAACCTAAATCATGCAATTTTACTATTTCACCACAATCTAAGGTTTGTTTGTGTACCATTGTTAATTAATTAATTTTGCCATGGAATTTGCAATTTAGTCCCACGTGTATTTTATGTTTATCAAGGTGTAAAGGTTTATTAATAGCACTTCCACTGCAAACATGTTATTGTAAATTAATTTTAGAATGATTGCGTAATTAATTTCATGCAAATTAGAGGAGGTATACAAAATTTTGTTTTACCTGCTCCATCAATAGCCATAACTGTAACTTATACACCAACCCACAGACCCACTCACACAACCACTCAGACACACATACAGCCACTCACACACACATACAGCCACTCACACACCCACTCAGAGACGCGAAGGACCACTCACTCACCCACATGCAGACCCATGCAACCACTCTCACACCTGTACAACCACTCACACACCCACTCAGACCCACAAAATCACTCACACACCCGCTCACAGACCCACACAGCCAGTTGTGCACACACTCACACACCCACTCAGAGACCCAGAAAGCCACTCACACAGCCATACAGCCACTCATGTACTCACTTGGAGACCCAGAAAACCACTCACACCCCCACTTACTCACTCATATAGCCACTCACACACCCACTCAGAGACCCAAAGAACATCACACACCCACTCACAGACCCTCAGAGAGTCACACACAGGCTAACATTTCCACCACATACTCACACACCCACTTACACACTCACACACAGGTTACAGGGACACTATAGTTAGAAAATAGCATTAAAAAAACATAGAAACTCACTGAAAAAAAACAAAGGTTACAGGGACGTTATAGTTAAGAAATAGCATTAAAGAAACTTAGAAATTCACTATAAAAATCAAAGGTTACAGGGATGTTATTGTTAGGAAATGGAGTTACAAAAAAACCTTAGTAATTCACTAAAAAAACAAAGATTACAGGGACATTTTAGTTAGGTTCAGATTTTACACACGCGCAAAACAACAGAAATTCAGCAGTTATAGTTATCTCCCCCATCCACGAGCCTTATAGAAGCACTGGGGACCCAATCCCCAGTGACCAATATATTTATACAAGGGTTAGGGGGTCATACAGGCCCCCCTCCCCAAACCTTAGAGAGACCCTGGGAACCCCTTCCAGGCCAGGCCCAGCGCGCAACCCCACGCTGTACAGGCCAGAGCTGGGCACCCTCAGGGGATTGGACACTGGTCTGACCACAGACCAGGCCCTGTGCCCAACCTTATGGAGGGCATTGCGAAAGACATCTTACTTTACATTAAAAAAACCCACCAGGGACGAGCATGGGCCACGCAGCGCTAGGTGAGGGCGGCCTTGCTCAGTGCTTAATTTGTAAAATATTAAGTGGCAGGGCTCTGACCAGGAGGTCACTGCAGCTTGCATCACCCATCGCCCTTGTCATTGCTGCCAAAACAACTATTAACCATCTCTCTCGCATGTAAATGCAACAGTTCAGATTATTCCAGGTCCCCAAAGCAAAGGGAATGGCTGGGGAGACAGATATTAGCAATTTTAATGTATATTGTATTCCTAAACTACCGTTGTTCTGCTCATCCCTTAATTAGGTGAGGAGCGCCACCATGTGGTGGACTGTTCTAAGTATGGTGTTGACAATTAGGTGCCCCTGCCGGCACCGGAAACCAATTGAGTGCCGGTGCTTAGCACCGAAAAGCCCCCGGCTCAAATTAAGCACTGGCCTTTCTCCTATATTGTATTGTCTTTAGGATTCCTACAGATGGCTGGCGAGGGGGGTGATTGCCACAAATTGAGGAAGGAGAGGGGTGGGAGACTCTTCTTTTTGGTTTATGTATTTGTTAATTTTGGACTGAGCTATCTGTGATTTCTATTATTGACCCTAACTACGAACCAATTCTACGGTAAACAATAGTTTGTTTTGGGTTGTTCTCGAGATATGTTACTTTGTCCATTTTTTGCTTCTCTCAAGTATCAGGGACTTTATTATCGAATCTCACTTATGCTGTGAATACTTTGCATTATATGCTTGTTTACTTATGCCAAGATAGTAACATTTTATGTTTATATCAATAAAAATCTGTTTACAATATAAAAAATTGTTTAGTATTACAAGATTTAAACCAGAGGATTGAGGATTTACAGCGGAAATTTGTGTTTCTGATCCAATGTCTTCATATTTTCCAACATTCAGAACTTTCATGTCATGTTTTTCCTGATTAAATGCCCTCACAGTTAACGCGATGGGGCCAGTATTACCACACATATTAACCTCCACCTGAATCTAATTAATCAAGGACCTTGTAATGAAGGTCTAAATAAGGTGGTTGTGTGAGTCCCACGACTACTGATATCTGACTGAATTACATTCCAGATATGTTAGGACCGCGGTTCCTGGTCCTTGGCCCAGGATATTTGTGTCTCAGTTTGACACCCAGCTTCAGTGAACTGGAGAGCGCCTATATTCCACTTTTTTCATGGGCTGAGGCATCATTTGCTTTACATCACTGGTCGCGTTGCATGATGTCACCATGTTCCGACAGCAAGTGATGGGAGACTTGACAGGCCGGGTAACACGTGACACCCGGTGCTCCGAGGTTGCGGAGGGATTCATCACCGTGCACAATATGTGGTTTCTTTTGGTTTCTCTCGCGGTGTGGTTTGCAAGTGAATTATGGGATTGCGGAGGTGTAAAATCGCAATCTTTGACGTGCAGGCTGGCGCGCGCGCGCAGCAGAAGAGCGGGGCTTTGATACGTCTCTGGATCCGGCGCCTGTAATCAGCCCTTGCCGTGGCAGCTGCATGACATGCGGGAGGCGGGAATCGGATCTGTTATCATCATGCCCTCACAAGGGCCGTCAAGGGCCCTGACAGCACAGGTTCAGCAGATAAAGTTGGAAAACTTTTTGAGTTTTTGTGTGTGGGACATTCCGCCCTAGATAGCTAGGGGAAAATCATCCGAAATTGATGGATTCGGCCTCCTTTCCTAATAAAAGCCATGGTATATGTTTATGGAGGTGTGTAATATCGACCCATGATGTTAAGACAAACGCTTCAAGCAGATATTGATTGAATCCTCGTGCTTGGAAAAGATAAAGGAAAAAAATGGAGCTCAGCGTTTTAATACAAAACATGATCCCTGCATCATACATTTTGGGGGTTTAAATCAGCTGGTATATATACGCGGAGATTAATTGGTGCTGGCGGTTGCAGGTGGTGAGCAAGGCACTTTTGGGGGGAGACCAGGAATTATTTTTCACCTTTAAGAGAGAAAGATTGAGGCTGAAAAGGGGGAAAGGGAATATAGGGCAAGCGTGATGAAGTGAGTGCGGGGCTGAAAAAGAACCAGAGACAGAGAGAGAGAGAGAGAGAAAGAGACTGCAGGGCGGTGGAAACAAGAGGTGTGACGTGGAACCAAGACCAGGCGGCCTTGGGATTCAGCACTCCAGGCATTTGGCGACTCCTAAGCAGAACGTTATGTCCCTGCACTGATCATTTTTTGTTGTTGTTGATTTTTTGCAAATTTAGCACTGAGGATGTGGCAGCATTGTAAGACACATAAGCGGAAATCCCTGTAGTGAGTTCCAAAATAGCTTCAATCCTGGGATAAAGAAAGCCGAGATCAGAGGGTACCCAGTGTCCTTTGCCCTACTTTTGTCTCAGCTCTCTGTAAGGCGGGGTGTCCCCTTCTGCAGTCTTCATCGGCCCTTCAGAGCTCAGCGTCTCCCCTTCGAGGCCTTTACCTCACTTTATGGTTGTTTGTATGTGCTTCTATTGACTATAATCACATCCTTTGCTGATTTCTGTATTTCCGCTTCTTCGGTCTGTATATCCTCTTCTGCTGCCTGTATGTCCTCGTCTGACGTCTGTATCTCTACTGTTTCTGTATTTCTTGGTTTGAATTGTCTCTACCTCTAGTTTTGCTTTCAATCTTCTTTTTTTTCTCTGCGTCTCTGCTTCTCTGCTTGATCTCTTTGCCTCCTTTTCTGTTGTGCAAACCTTGCATGCATGATCTGCGTTTCACCTTTCTGATTTTTTTTCACGAATTAATGTAAATGTACTTAGTTAATCTACATAGTGACCTTTTTTCCAAGACTTGAATAAGCATAAGTCGTTGATAAAAGGTGTAATTTCCCACTTCATCCGCATTCTCTTTATCGACTTTGAAAGGATGAGAGGCCAAGTGAATCCATGACTTGAATTTGTGACCTTCGTGTTACACACAGAGCTCTATGGTGAATGCAGTAGAGCACAGATGCATCCTACCATCATCTTATTGGAGATGTCATCGTTTTAAAGAAAATGCCATTTTCAGGGAAGATCTGTTATGGAACATGGTTGGCAAGGGAACAGTGAAAGGAGAGCGGATAGTTTGGTGCACTATGTGGATTAAAACTAGAAAACACAGGAAGAGAAGCACTGAAAAACAATGGGAATAAATGTGGCAAATGACAAATGGGAGACAATTTGTGTGCAGATGCAATCATTATACACCAACATTAGAAGGCAGTAAAAAAATAATGAAAGTCTTGGAAATATTAAAGATAATTTAAAAAATAATGTGTCTGGTAACAAGACAGTCAAAACGAGCTATGAAAGTAGACGGGAATAAGCTTTATACAAAGATTGACATGGACTGTCAAAGCCGATGGTAGACGAGAATAGTGCGGGGAGTCAAAACAATACATTAGCAATGAAGGAGCCATCAAAAGCAGGGAGGGAGCAGTCAAACCTAGGAGGGCCCAGGGGTAGAACAGACCACAATAAAGGAGAATTCTAAAACAATACAGGAGCCATCAAAACCAATGACGTGTCAGGACAAATTGTACAAATTCGCTAGGGTATGGCTTCGGTTCATCACACACATGAAGACAACCCAGGAAATGGACAGGGACCCCTCCCGGCACTTTATCAGATGCACTTAGACGATCTCAGTTTTGAGGTCTCTCTCTGACACAGAGAGATAATGATGGTTCAGCATTATCAGAGTGACTAGCTGCATTCTCCTTGCGTTTTCACATGATCCAATGGCAAAAGTTGTCGCCTGGGACAAAATACTAGACCTGTGCCACGCACATGGGCATATTAGTACAATTTGTAAGCACCTAGACACTGATCCTAATGAATACATGCCATTTTATGCCTGTTTGCTTCAAAGAGTGTGAACATCTGTATCCATTTCGACATGAAGCAAAGTATATAATGGATAGCATGTTTTCAGGGGAACGCAAACCTACTGGTGATAATATGCTGGTGAGAAATTTGCTTTTCCTTGAGTATATTCCCTTATTGACTGAATATAGGTCTAATTCTTTTGAGTTGTCCTTAGACGTACCACTGGAAATGAAGTTAAGCAGCACATATCGATATACCTCGACTGTCAGACTGGGAGTGTTGTACCTGATGAAATGGAATATGTCTCCCGTCACAGTATACCAAGCCTAGGTGCCCGTAGCTCTGTCAATGGTCAAGAAAGGACAATTAGGACAGAACCCCCAGGAAATCCATTTATGTGAGTACTTATACAGCAGAAACTTACCCAGAGAGCAATGGAGTACTGTGTATGAATGTTTACGGAGATGCAGAGAGGATGCGTACCTAACAGGGGAGGTGATAGTGCTTTTTGAAGACAAGTGTCTTCATTTAGTTTCATCGTGATTTGCAGGAGTGTGATGTTCTGAGAAACGTGGGAGTGTTGTTACCAATCCTCAGCAGTTTGATTGATCAGGCTTGCCTTCGGGTCTTTTGTTTCTTACAATTCTTTGCTTCAAGCGTAACAATGTCTTGGCTTCTTCGGTGGAGTCTGCCTCTGAATGCTACTTTCTCAGCTCTGTATGCTAGGGAGTTTTTTCTGAGGACCTTTTAGGTGATGCAGCTGTTCTTGAAGATAACGAGTTTCTAAGGAGAACCAGTGAAGTCTTTTCACTGTTGGGGTGATATGGTCAAATTTCTTTAGGTCCTTGATCAAAACAGCACCAGGATGTAGGATGCCTTTAAAGGGTGTTAGTATAGAGCCGGCGACCCATCCAGCTGCGAGAGGACCAAGGCTTGTACTGTTGATCTGAAGTCAGTTCGGGGAGAAAGAGTCTTAAAATTCAGTATCGATAGTTAGTACATGAGTTGTTGAGGTTTGTGTCGACTAGCCAGGCTTGACTCAAAGTTTGTTTGACGTAGTTGTAGAAGTGGAGAAATTCTGTATTTGTCTGGTGGAGTTTTAGGGTGGGTGCTTGACATCCAGTTCAGAATTTTCGAATTTGCTTGAAGCACGTCTTATGTCAGGGAGTGTCATCCACTGAGTCATTGAGTGTATACCCCATTTTACCCAAGAAAGATGATTTCAGTTTTTGAGTGGTTCACAGTGGGCTGCTGCCAGAAACAAGACTCTATAACGTATGGAAAATCCATTTGGTTACAGATCATTCGGAGATACATTTATTTTATAAATGTTACACTTGATAGTGTTGAAACTTTACGGTATTGCACTGATTGAGTGATGTATTCGTGGGGCAATAAGAGCTAAGGTGCTCAGAAGTATAGTGGTTTCTGAAGAGGAAAATATCTAGGGGGTGACTGTGACAGGGTGTGACTTGCTGAATATGGGCCTATTGCTTCCTTACTGATCACAGGAAAGAAGTAATTTATTGGAATTGCAGAATTTAAATATCATTTATTGAAATGTCAAAGGTATCAGTCATTAATGGTCTTGGCTGAAAGAATTTGGAAACTATTCTTTACTTCATGTCTACATGCTATGTCCCTTTTAAAGGACATAAGCAAGTAAGTGCTTTCGGACAAGATGTAGGTTGCTTGGTATAAGAAAACCAAATTATTAGAAGTGCAGACACCCAGTGATCACACCAATAGTACGAGCAACAGAAGAAGGAAGATAAGATGTAAATGATATGCCAATAAGTACAGTTGTTAGATAAATATATATAGAAATAATTGAAGAAGATTCCTAAAAAAAAAGTAGTCCACTGCGTGATAAGTTTGCTATGGTCCCCATATTTTCGCAAACCTACAATGACACCCCCACCCATCATAAATCACCTTCTCAAAGGCCATACACAAGTCCATTCTGACCAGCAATGTCCCAGTTCTGGGATTCAGAGCACATCCCCCATCCTGGCGTCTATCTTGATGTGCTATTACGAGCCCCAAAAAGTATACCGTTAAGCTATGCCTTGGCAGCTCATGGTCATAAGTATTAATGTGTTTGGAAGCCTTACGTACTAGTGTATTTAGAGGCCTTAATCTCCTGATTACAATACCCTCCCGAACCACAAAAATCCAGACCCATAAGACCTGTCATGGTCCACAGTGCTTTGCATGTAAGAACCCGGATACTCGGGCCAGGACCCATGAAGGCTGGCTGCTGTTTGCAAGATCCGTACCCACCGGTGCCGGAACTCCCCTGTGCTGGGATCTAGCAATTATTTTCAGTGTGTGTACCAAGAAGTGCAGGCTACTCCCAGCTGTTGCCTATCAGTTCAAGTGTCTCCAAGACCCATACATGTCAGTGCCACTCGGGTTGGCACACAGTCTTTCCTAAATGTGTACGACCAGATGTTCATTGTCAGCTTAATATGATGGTATTCCAGTTTTAGTGTCCTGTCCAACCGAATGCATGGCCATGAGTGGTGGCAGTTGTCATTTTGTAGGAGGTGGCGCAGAAGAACTAAATATGGTCTCTTTCTGTCCTGCACATCCTGTATCCTGTTTGCAAACCTTGCATGTGCTACTTCTTCTCAAGCAGGGAAACTTGCTTAACCATAGGTATATGAAAGATAAGGGAACTCGTGGTAAGCATTGACCGGTGTAGAAGCTAAAAGCAAATGCAAGAATTATTTAAATACTAGACACGCTAAGCACCACTGACCAAGTGCATTGATCAAGCTGGAAGGTTTGTTGGAGGTGGGGAGGTCCTCCTTCCCAGAAATACTTAAAAAAATGAGGCCAAACAATATATTTTACAGCAAAACTTCTGAACTATATTGGCTGCACAACCGTATTTTTGATGGGCAGCTTTGAATAGAAAGTTGTGAACTATTTCAAACGACATCAAATCATGTAAATGTTCAAGAGAGAATTGTATGATGATTCCTTGGACTACATTTGGGGCTGGACAGACAGAGGACTCAACCCATCTACTCTCAGTGTATTTGTTAAGCGCTCGATCACTCGCAAGGGTATCCCAGCCCTGAGGAGGTGTTTGTGCCTAGCCCTGCCGGTGTTCTCCCTGTATCAGTAAGGACTGGCCAGCCCTTTTAGGAGAACTAGCCAGGCATTACGGGAAGGAGAGAGAGGATTTTGTGAATAAGTGAGGGTAAACACTCAATGTGCAAGGGATCAAAATGTAGGTAGCGTTATACGGAGAGTGTAGTCAGAATAAAATGTAGAGGAAAAAGTAGTTGTATCTCAAATATTGAGGTCAATAATATCAACCTACACATACATTAACTACGAAATATTGACTCAAATATATTGTCAATTGAGCATATATTGAGAAGCATAGGCTTACTATCATAAAATTAAAAAAAATCTCTCCAATATCTTTTAAAGCCTAAAACATGTTTATGAAGTCAAAAGAAAGTGGTATCGCGATCCAGCAAAACAGAGCGTTGTCTTATTAAGGGAATGAATATCTAATGCTAAACCCTACCTAATTTAACAGAATGAATGAAATGTGCATTTATAATGCTTAAACAATCTCCCCGAAGGGCATCTCAGTGCTAAAGTCAAAGAACAAAGAAAACCTTTCCAACTTCAACTGACTTGGAAAAAAAATAAAGAATCCATTAGGGCTGAGAGAAAAGCCAGGTTTTGAGGAGCTTTCTAGAGGCGTCAATGTTAGGAGCTAGTTTCAATGCGAGTGGAAGGTCATTCCATGCCGTTGCCCCAAGAACAGGTATGGATCTGCCACCATATAGTTTTAAACCTAAACTTTGGGATCCCCAGTTTGTACACATTTACTCACATAGGCAATTGAAACAGCATACATGTGACAGAAACTGAAACTTCAGATAACAATAATAACATGGGTTTCCATTGAGAAGAATGAACAAGCATTTGCAATGCAATAGGTCTCGCATTTGGGAGAGTTTAAGCTATTCGCACTATAAATGACAATACCTTTTATTTATGTGTTTAAGTCCGTATTTACGCCCTGCTTGCAGGTTTTCAAAACACATAAATAAAAGGCATTGTCATTTACAATGCCATTAGCTCAAACTCTTGTAAATGCGAGACCTATTGTATTGCAATGTTTGCTCTCCTGGCAGCACGATCTTCAAAGAGCCACAGCAGCCTATGCTCTTTCTGCAACATGCGTTTTAAGAGGCTGCGTGGTTTGCGCTCTCTAGGAAGCAAAGGCTTCGAGGAGCTTCAGCGGTTTGTACTCCCTGGTTGACACAAGGAGTAAGGGGCCTGTGCTCTCTAACCCACAGGAACTTGAAGGAACTGCAGCGGTGTATGTTTTATGGGCTGCAAGGACTTCAATGAGCTGTCCAAGGCTTGTGCTCCTTGATTAAAGCAGTTTCAAGGAACTGCAGCGGCCTGTGCTCCCTGCTTAGCGCAAGCGTCAAGGTGCTAAAAAGGCCTGTGTTTACCTGTCCCCTCTAGACATCATTGGCTCTAGAGAACTAGCTACTGTGTTATGTGTGCTTCGGACCCCGGAGCCTCAGAAAGCTGCAGCTGCCAGGGCTTCCCGAACTGCAGCTGCTTCTGTTTGCACTCTCACGGTCTTCAAGGTGCTGCACGGTCTCACTATTTGGAGAAACGGGGAGCAGAGCGGCCAGGGAAGAAACAGAGAGGCCAACACTAAGAGAAAGAGGGAGAAACTAGGGGAGAACAAGACCTCGAGAAACACTCTAGGTACTAGGAGACAGAGTGAGGGTAGACAGTGAGAGACAGGTGGAAATACTCTCCCTCTCTGTACCAAGCGACAGAGCGAGAGTAGACAGGAGAGAGAGACCTGGGTAAACATTTTCCAGCTCAGTACCAAGAGACAGTGTGAGAGTAGCGGGAGAGAGAGAGAGAGAGACCTGGGGAAACACTCTCCAGCTTGATACAGTGTGGGAGTAGACAGGGGAGAGACCCTGGAAAACACTCTTCTGCCCAGCACCCTGAGACTAAGAAAGAAGTGGCCAAGTGAGAGACCCGGTGAAAACACTCTCGATAATACAAATAAATAAATAGAAGAAATAGTCACTTATCATAAGGGCAGCGTCCCGTGGATGGCGTGGTGGTGGCAGCCACCATTGTTAAACAAAAAGGAAAGTAAACGCATGCATGGCGCACAGATAATAAAACTAGATTAAGTAGCATAAAAGACTCTGTGACGGGGAGGAGATCACGGGAGAGAGGGAGGGAAAGTGAAAGCGCGCCATGCGCGCGTTGTCCTGAAAACACAGCGAGCCTTGGGACAGGAGATGTGCACGCGTACGGAGTGCACATCTCCTGTCCGTACGCGTGCACATCTCCTGTCCCCCTTCCGACGAAAAACCGACAACAATAGATCTCGCCAAGGCGACAGCGCATGCGCTGCGTCGCTAGGCGAGACCTAAAAAGGACCTTCAATAAAGATACAAATACAGCTATATCAGATCTTGAGCCAGCTTAACTCAGAATTCTCTCTCCTTAGTGCCTGGTGTGGAAACAAGGCCGAGTACAACAGAGGTGGAAGGACTCAAGCACGTTAATATAACTTAGGCGTACAGAATGGTTGCAAGGTTTCAGCATGGCGGGTTAGCAAACGCGTTATTTAATCATTGAAAACAGCAAATAAGTTAACACTTCTCTTAGCTCTATCTTTTCTTACCTGGAGGATATGTTATTAGACAATACTGTGAAGCCTTTGTATCTGCAGATCGATATTAAAAACTCAATATTTAGTTAAACACCTTTAAAGTACATTAGGACAGAAGATATGCGGTCATTCACTGGGCTGCAGGTGGACCCATGTTTCTGCAGAAGAAAGGGTCAGGGGTTCTCCTCTTTAAAATGGCAAAGCACATCATGATTTATTTGTATCATGACAGATTATTTTGGCAGTTCTCAAAAAGGGCGGTGCGTGTCATTGTTGGTTTTTAAATTTCTTGCTATTTTACCCAGTTAAAGCAATAAAAAAGAACTCTCATATATATTTATATGTGCAAATAAAGCATCAGAGGAGATAGTATGATAATATCCCCAAGCCAGTGATGTCTCTCTTCTTGAACTGGATCCCTTTTCCGCACCCTACCATAAAGGTTTTGACTCACTATGATTGTTTCCAGAGATTGTGGCGAACTCAGAAAATCATTGGGAGGGATGCTGTCACCTTGCCTCAGGACCAGTGCCACTTGGAGTGCCTCAGAAACACCCACATAGCTCTAAATCTGTGAGCTGCTATGTCATCGGGCCACTCTTCTTTCCTTGGATGTCTACTGTGCTACTGGAACATACGTCGGCACCGTACACAACAAGCATTTGCAATGCAATAGGTCTCGCATTTGCTAGAGTTTCAGCTATTGGCATTGTAAATGACAATGCCTTTTTTTATATGTTTTGATAATTAACACATAAATAAAAGGCATTGTCATGTACAATGCCAATAGCTCAAACTCTTGTAAATGAAAGACCTATGCAAAGAAGCGACCGTCATTGTCCCGGGCTGCTTAGAAAGTGAAAGCGCACATGGCGTGCTGAATGCTGTAGAAAAGCATGTCGTGCCTGCAGTAGGAGAAACTACTTAAAAGAAAATAGTGCTTACAGACTGAAAAAGACTAACCGTGTAACAACCAAAGTAAAAGGGCCAGTCCTCATGAGAGGTTACCAATGAAGACACGGTTGTACTGAGGAGAGACTAACAAGCCTACGAAGTCGTGCTATTCCTCTGAGAAAAAACCTGAATTCGTCCAGACCTCGAACACATCCCCCATCCTGCCTACCCTTCAGGTTACCGAATCTGTGAACCTGCCTCTGACCGTGGAGACCTAGCTTTCTGGCCGATGCCCGGTGGAGCTACTGTATAGCTATAGAGGAGATGGGCTGTGGACTACCCCCTTCGGCCGTCACCTACCCAGCCGGACATTGGGCAGACCTTACTTTGTCTCTCTGTCGTACTCTCCCTCATACCTCTTTACTCCACCTACTTTCTCCTTTATGCTCCATTTTCCCTCCTCTTTGCTCTCTAATTGTTTTCTCATTGAGACCTAGCTGCTTGACTGATGCCGGGTGGAGCTACTTGGTAGCTATAGAGGAGATGGGCTGTGGGCTTCCCCCTCGGCCGTCACCTACCCAGCCGGACTTTGGGAAGACTCTCCTTCGTCTCTCCATCCATCCTATCTCCATCCTTTCTCCCTCCTACACCTTACCTCACCCCCTTACCCTTCTAAGCTCCATTTATTTCATCTTCCGACTCTCTTGAAATGTTTTCTTGTAACTGATGTAACTTGTAACTGTTGAAATTTTGTAATTTTGAGGAACCTTATGTAAAGCACTCTGATACCTCCGGGTCTAGCCAGCGCTATATAAAACCCAAATAAATAAAAAAATAAAAAAGCCTATAAACGAATCAGAAGCCAGCATTTACAAAGGACAATGACACAAGCCAATGACAAATATGGGCAGAGAGTAGGCGGGCTTCTATTCCAAACTCCAATACAGCGTGGCTGGCAGAGCAGCGCCTGCGCTGCCCAGGCTCGACCTAAACATTAACTTAAGAATGCTCTGATTGAGAATGGACGCATTTCTTTCCACTGCTGCTTATTTTACCTAAACTTCTTTATGGGTGGTTAGGCAGGGCTGTAATCCATGTGAAGAATCCTTACTAAGCAACAACCCACAGCTCGATATGCATGGGGAGCCCACTCCGCAGTCCTTGCGTCACGCAGGAGTAACAGGTCAAGGGGGGCACCAAATCCAGAAACGAAAAGGCGTGTCACACTGTGCCTTTCTGTCTGGGAAGCTTCAGCTAGTGGAGGCGCTAGGAAAGGGTGAGGTCAGGATCCTTCAACCTATCGCCTTCCACATGAGGCCTCTCTACACACCCAGGCAAGTAAAGCCTCTCCTAGCCTCCTGCTGCAGCCTGGTAGGCAGAAAAGAGGAAAAAGTGAACAATTACATTCCCTCTCTATGTAGAGCTGAAGTTGTGCAGTGAAGGGAACCTAGGGTAAACGGTGGTGTCCTCTATTCCGCTGTGAAGATTAATTCTGGCCCCCTCTGCAGCAGATTGCCACAGGTGGAACGGAGAAAGGCACAGCTTGCCCTTTCTATTTGACTTTGCAAAGACCAATTACTACTGCATTTCTGAAAAAGAAATACTGCATGAATTACACGCGTTGCGCGGATAATTTTGAGGCTGGTAAAAAAGTCCTGCAGTGATTCTCCTGCCTCCTTCTATTCTCATCTTACCTAGATCCTGGTAGGTTTGAGAGCCTCGTTTTATGCTGGTACACCTCCAGCTGGTGCACAGTTCGACCCTACACCCCATACTCTTAGAATTGTCCTGCTAGAACGTCTCTCTTGAAATGGCAGCACAGTAGTTTCAATTCCCTGTTTTCTGTGGGTATTGTGTATCACAACTTGGTTTTCACAGTGAATGCTTTCAAATGAGCACTGTTTTATTCCTTTTTTGTCTCTTTAAGAGAGTAACCTACAAATACCGCCATTGACTCAGACTCCACACTGGCACCCCATAAGTAAGTAATTTTTAGTAAGCAATTTTTTATTTGTGCATGATTAATTAAAATCTTTACAAATCGGATAAAATCATTGTAAAGGAAGATTAAAAAAATAGAAAAGTCAGTTAACATGTAAATGTATGGCACCCCATAAGGCCATCCTACACACTGCAGTATGTCTCACTGAGGGACTGAAGAAATATGATTGCAGCACTAACATTCTGCTAGAACTCCATTGGCTCCCATTGCCGGCCCGCATCACCTTCAAAATTAGCGGCATTATTTACAAAGCCATCTTGACCAGCACCCACGCTTACATTGCAAAGAAATGTAAAATAAAATAAAAGACAAGGCAACAGACCTTTTTTATCAATGCACCCAGAACCTGGAACATCATCCCCATGTCCAATATGTCTCCCCACCGTTGCTCAAATTTAAGAAAGAGTAGAATGTTAAATAACTGTACATTAATGTCCACAAATCAGCTACCTCCTATCACTCATTGATTTATTGCTTGTCTTTGACCCCATACAGCGCTCCACTGCCTTTTGGTTAGGTTCATGCTATGAAATACCACATGCATACATTCATAGGCTGTCAGTGACTGGCTCCTGTTGGGAACAAAGTTGTCTATGGTTGTTGGTGTTTGGCACCTGCACCTAGGAATATTTTGATTACTCTTTGTCAGGGTGTGGCTCTTCATTATCCCAATCACATTGTCTGCTGTCTTTTCTTGTTTTCCAAAGTCATGAATTGAAGCGATGCATAAGCAGCAGCAGTGGCACAATGATCACCTTTGCCAAAGCATGCATCCACGGTGGCCATCTTGGAATGGAATTTTGGAAAAAGTTTCAAAATGCATGAAAAGATGGATGCTGTAGATGCATACTTCTCCACAAGGCCATCTTTTAGTACATGTTGTTGTTTTCTAACAAATCTCATTTAAAGAGTGCTACCATGAATTTGCATACATCCTTGACAGCCATATTTGAATAGGGTTTGTTAAACTAAAACAAAACCATTTGGAGATGCCTGCCGGTCCGCAGTGCAGCAGGCAGAAAAAGTTAAAAAATAAAAAAATAGGGGTGGTTGTGGACAAAAAGAAGCTGGGTGGGTAAAAGAGGGGTAGTTGCAGGAGAAGGAGGAGATGCACAGCATTGTCTGACATCAGCAGTGGAAGCATACATCATCCATTCAGAACACTGTAAGACCTCAATGCTCCTGGGTGGTACAAACACAGGAATAGGGAGGAAAGCCACCGAATCAAAGGCAGGGAAGTGATATAGACAACAAAGGCATCCAATCATGATCAAGGATCTGCCCAAAGCCCATCTCCGTATTTGAAATTAATTGGAAATTAAAGGTCTTGTAAACAGCTTAAAAGTGGTTGCTAAGCCACAGGCTTTTCAATTCTGGTTTGTATTGGCAAAAAGAAGAAAAAAAAATCTGAAATAAAAAAGTAGTTCCCTCGTGTCCGCAGTGGAAAGATACAACTCATCCAATCTAAAGGATGTTAATGTATCTGTGCTCCATTAGTGGTACAAAAACAGATGAGGAAGCCATTACATTCAGAGCAAGGAACTGAGAGACTGGGAAGCCATCCAATTATGAACAAGGGGCTGTCCCAAAGTCATCTGTATACTTTTTTGTTCACAACACGTCTTGGACAACGAATGGCTAAAGCTGTTTGTACGTGAGATCTAAAATGGCAATTGGACTGTTTCTCTCCAGACTGAATACAATCTGGATAATGATATAGTCTACGGAAGTAGAAACCCACGCTAATGAAACAGTTAAGTAACACAACACTGGTATGTTAATTGAAATAGTAAAATTGTGCAGTTATCTTCTGTACCCGTGGTGAATAGAATGTTTTCTACCTCAAACATTCTGCGGCCCTTTCCTTGAATGCGGAGAGGGTTATATGCACTCCTTCCTTGACTTACCTCCCACCCACAGACTGTTCATAATGACAGCGGTGTTCTACAGTATCCAGTGGTTGCGACCCCTCAGTTTTAATGGCAGTAGGATATTCCACTGCTATGAAAGTTTGATGTGCCCTCTTTCAACAATAGCGGGGTTCTAGAGTGCAACTAAGGGCTGTGCCTATGGTGTTACTTGCACTGATGTTCTAGGCCTCTGCCACCGTTTGGTGCCTTGTCTTTTGATTGGATTGGGTTCCTTGTCTAAGATGGGGTGGGGTTTGCTGGCCCGCGTTGTGCTGGGCTGGTCTACGTTCTTTGCCCAGAGTTGGGCTGCAGTCCGTTCCTAAGCCATTCCTTTTAATCACAGCGGCGTTCCAGACTGCTGTTGGAGTATGGGTCTGGAGTTGTCTGCTGCTCTCAGATTTAGCTTTAATGACAGTAGGGTTCTGGACAGCAGCCAATGCCCAGACACCAGGTTTTTAAGCGCAGTGTATTTCCAGCCATTAGTGGAGGTTTGAAGCCATCAGTTTTAATACCAATGAGCTTCTCAAATGCCAATGTCCAATCGCATCAGTTTCATATGTCTGCTTTATTCTGGCCTGCGGCACGTTTAGGCCATCAGTTTTAGCGCCAAAGCCATTCTAAGAGGTGTCCAGCTATGGGGGGTTCATTTTCAATCAGAGTAGGGTTCCTGACTACTGCCAATGTCCGGCTACCGTAGTTTGATATCACATTGGGGTAATGACCTACTGCTCGTGTTTGATGCTATCAGCTTCACTAAATAGGATTCACGACTGTTGTTTCTGATTATCAATCTTAGATGAAGTGGGTCTCTGGCCTCCTGGTGTGTATGTCGGGCTATCAGCAACATAGTGGTTCTCGGCTGCTGTTCTGGCGGCTGTGTCGGTCTGGTCCGGAGCCAGTTCTGGGCTCCTGGTGATGGAGTGCTGAATGGGCGATGGCCCTCAAGATCCTGGCGTCTACCTGAACACGAGTCGCTGTATGTTCATGTGCTACAACCACAATCATTAGTTCCCGCTGCCCTGAGTTGGCGAAGTCTGTTTCTCTACCATACATGCCACCAGACCCGATTCAGGTGGGAGACTTCTGATTTTGTAAATCCAAAAATAACAATATTTTAGCTGTCTCTTGCCTAAAATTGCCTGAATAGAAGTCAATGGGGAAAATTCATTCTCCAAATTAATTTTCAAAATCTCTCACTTTACTGTTTTTAAATGTTGGCATGTATGTTCTGCTTAAATAACTTTAGTCACCATATCGACAGTTGCTCATACTGCCACTACCTCTAAAACACCAGCGCTGCTTGTGAAGTCGAGCTGTGTGACGTCCTTGTTCTCACCTCATGTGTGGACTGAGACGCACTGTGGAGTTAAAATAGAACTTACTCTTGAGTCCCGCCATCCACACAAAGAGGAAGGAGGTGTGCTTCCCAGCAGTCCCTGGTACATCTGACCTTTGACCACACCACTAGAATAAAAGACAGCTCTCGCTTTTGGTTCTTCCATTTAATCCCTTTGATGAGCCCTGAAGAAAAACAGTGTAAGGCTTTTTTCCCTCCTTTTTAGGTTTTGCCTCCACAGCGCTTGCGATGTGCTTGTGAAATCTCTTGCATTTAATATATCTTAAAAGGGGGCTTTTATCAGTTTGCATCACTGAATTACTGTTTGTTTGCTTTTATGCAGAACTTTTTTTTTGTTACTATCTTCTCCTGGCTGCACGCATTTACAGTACGTCTACTAAAGCAGTTCACACTGTTTAAGCCCCATCCAAGGTCAAGATAAGACCTCTTCCCACAGAAAAAATGGCAGACCGCTTCTAACAGTATGCTGGAATGCATGCTTTTTATTACTTAGTTGTGTAAAGCAGTTGCCTTAGCCTTAGAACGTTTGTGGCATTTCCTATTCATGCGTCAGTACCCTTCTTTGCACTTTATAGGCATTATCTGATTTATTTTTTTCAGCTTAATCTATTTGGTCATTCAGTATCACAATGTCCTTGATGAGACGCATGGGCGTCATGTTGTAATACTCAATAAAGTTTGTTTAAAGAAAAAATCTATTTGGTCATGATGATCACATATTTAAAGTTGTAGTAAACATTGCATGTTACAAATAAAGTTAATATACAAGAGCTATGCTATATTTTATTCCTAACAAGGCAGGCACAAGTGCAGTTGCCTTGCAGGCACTAGGGTCATGATTTAAATGGTGCAGCAGGTGCAGTAACACCAGGCCCAAAAGTTGTCAGAACTCGATAAACATATAATATTGCTATATTTGACTACTAAACAGGCAGTCACAATTTCAGTTAGCTTGCAGTTAAAAGGGATTTGATTTGAATGGTGCAGCAGGTGAAGTGGCACGAGGCTGAAAGCTCTTGGGACCCCACTAACCCAGATTATTGCTAAAATGTAAAACTAAATAGGCAATCACAAGTGCAGTGACCTTGCAGACATCACAGGGTCATGATTTAAATTGTGCAGCAGGTGCAATGACACCAGGACCAAAAGCTCTGGGCACCCCACTAAACACCTAAAACTGCTATATTTTACTACTAAACTGGCAGCCACAAGTGCAGTTACCTTGCAGACAACAGGGTCATGCTTTGAATGGTGCAGCTGGTGCAGTGGTACCGGGTCCGAAAGTTATCAGACCTCCTCTAAACACCTAATATTACTATATTTTACTACAAAACAGGCAGTCACAAATGCAGTTATCTATCAAACGCTAGGGTAATTATTTCAATAGTACAGCAGGTGCAGTGGCACCGGGCCAAAAAGATGTCAGAGCTCCTCTAAACATCTAATATTGCTATATTTTACAACTAAATAGGCAGTCACAATTGCAGTTACCGTGCAGTTGAAAGGGACTTGAATTAAATGTTGCAGCTGGTGCAATAGCGCCAGGGCCAAAAGTTGTAATAACTACACTAAATACCAAATATTGCTATATTTTACTACTAAACAGGCAGTCACAAATGCAGTTATCTTGCAGGCAACAGGCCATTATTTGAGTAGTGCAGCAGGTGCAGTGGCACCGGGCCCAAACATTTTCAGAACTCCTCTAGCACCTTATATTGCATAAATGTTACAACTAAACAGGCAGTCATAAATGCAGTTATCTAGCAAGCACTATGGTTAAGATTTGAATAGTACAGCAAGTACAGTGGCACTGTGAACAAAAACTCCAGGCACCCCACTAAAACCCTAATATTGCTATCTTTTATTTTCTAAACAACCACAAGTGAAGTTACCTTGCAGACAACAGGGTCATGATTTGAATGGTGCAGCAGGACCAAGCGCAAAATTTGCCAGAACTCCTCTAAACACATAATATTGCTATATTTGGCTAATAAACAGGCAGTCACAATTCAGTTACCTTGCAGTTAAAAGGAACTAAACAAGACAGTCACAAGTGCATTTTTCTAGCAGGCAATATGGTCATGATTTGAATGGTGCGGCAGGTGCAGTAGTACCAGGATCAAAAGCTCTAGGCACCCCCAGTAAAGACTTAATATTGATATATTTTACTACTAAACAGGACGTCACAAGGTCAGTTACCTTGCAGACAACAGAGTCATGCTATGAATGGTGCAGCAGGTGCACTGACACCGGGCCCAAAATTTGTCATGACCTCCTTGAAACACCTAATATTGCTATATTTTACTACTATGCAGACAGACAATTGCAGTTATCTTGCAGTTAAAAGGGGCTTGATTTGAAAGGTACAGCAGGTGCAGTGGCACCAGGGCCAAAATCTCCAGGACCACACTAAACACAGAATATTGTTAAACTTTACTACTAAACAGGCAGTCACAAGTGCAGTTATCTAGCAGGCACTAGGGCCATGATTTCAATGGTGGTGCAGGTGCAGTGACCCTGGCACCAAAAGCTGTCAGTACTCCTCTAAACACCAAATATTGCTATATCTAGCTACTAAATAAGCAGTCACAAGTGTAGTTACCTTGCATGCACTAGGAGCATGATTTCAGTGGTGTTGCAGGCCCCAAAAGCTGTCAAAACTCCTCTAAACACATAATAAAATCAATTAATTTTATTATTTCCCTCTTTCATTTCTTTTTCGAAATGTTGCTATTACTTACCCGCACTTTACTACAAGTAAGAGAACAATATGTTGCCTTTTTGTACATAAACAAGTCATAACACTTCAACAGACTTTCATTAACTTATATTGTACAACTACTCAGCAAGCTACAACTTACAACAAAAAAACTGCGTCTTATTAATCACATAGGCGAAACCTGATGCATTTACAATTTTTAAAAAAAATATATATATCTCCTTTCCCTGTCGGGTCGTTCTAAGCTGGATTTCGAACATGAGCCCTGGCTAACAGCCCATACAGACCAGATCGGCGCCGAGTGATGGACGGCGCGAAACACCGCTGAGGCGCACAGATCCTGCCTGAGAAATGTGCTGCCCGCGAGGCGCGCGCGCGCCCCTCGCTTGCATTATCACCGCTGGGCGCCGCGACTGTAAACATCTCAACTTTATGAGCCTTGCGTATGGTCGGGAGCCGCAATGTTTATTTAAAGAAGGCCTCATTTCCGGCCTGGTGTGAAATCAATTGTAAAATTACTGTTTAAGGTTTCGGCGCAGGGAGACACAGAGGTCCCTCCCGCAGCCAGAAAGGATTTATGTTTGTGTCGCCGAAGTAGGCCATGCACCCCCACCGGGATTGTAGCAGGGGTCAGGGACCCCCCTTAATGACAGCGCTGTCAACGCCGCCATTTTAAGAGTGAGGCAAAGGGGTCAATTAACTAGTTTTGTTGCAGGTACTGTTCTTTTATGACTAGTCTGGGATGAGGCAGCATTTTTATTACTTGCCTCTGAAATCAAATTGCAAATCCTCGGGCAGGAGATGGTGCCTTAAAGGCAGACCCGTATTTACAGTTGTTTCCATATTAGAGGGTTGCTGGGATAGGACTCAGGAGTTGTTTAGCATACATCACCTGGTGCACTACATAAATGAAAGATAATCAACCTCTAAAGCAGCAAACAGACTCACTTTAATCTGTATCACACAGAATAGCTCATGGACATGTTAAGGCTGTGCAAAAGCACAGGATTAATTAAACGGAGGCTAAAATCTCCCATAAACAGTGCATGGCGATGCATATATATTTATTGAGTTTTATATAGCGCGTACTAGACCCAAGAAATCAGGTATCAAAGCGCTTGACATGAGCACCAGTTTTGTTACAGAAGGACACGTTCCTTTTTGTTAGGGTGGGGAGATTAAGTGATTTGCCCAGAATCACAGGATGTTGACCGTCGTCGCCGAGACTCGAACCCGGCTCCCCAGCTTTGAGGTCGAACACTCTAGTCGTAAAGGCTGCATCCTCTCCCCAGGAGGGATAGCGCCAATATCTGTTAGTGAGAGAGAAACGTGCACGCACACCCTAAAGAAAGTACAGTGAGCAAAGATTGCCACTGCACTAGAGTTTTAGAGACACGCTGCAGGTTTATGTAAATTCATAGCCATGGTAATGTGGTAACTTACGGGCCCTCATAGGGTGGCCAGACATAATAAATCCTATGGTGCTGAACCCAAAGAATACCAGAGATACATTCCAGCTGTTATTTATTTTGGGGCCCGTTCCTCGTTTTGGACAATCACAACTCCTGCACAGGGTGGATTTTTACCTGGCAAGCCCCACAGTTGATCAGACTTGCGACTGCTTGTGGTACTAATGGGCACCGTTGCTTTTGTCCTGGGATTCTGCCATAAGGACTCCTGGGAAATTGGCGCAGAACACCCCTATGAGAACCTCTCAGTGGTTGCCTTTGTGCGGCAAAATGCTTGGATCGGCCTGTAACTCTTCCAGTCCGTCTAGGCAGCCAACGTTGGCTCTGGGTCCACCCACTGTACCGTATCTCCTTGGTGAGTCTCTCTGTCAACAACCTATTATCTCCAGGGCCTCCCGCAAGTCAAGGAGGAATATGTTGGTGCCCAATCTGATACATGGACCACGTCCTCCACAACATATCTATTCATACGGGCCATTATGATGCTGTGTCTTGTAAAACCAAAGGCCCTTTGACACATACACTTAGGCGCAGCACGGCTCATTCTCATGCGAGAGAGCTCAATAGCGGTTTCAGACTAGGCACCATGCCAGACTCTTCCAGGAGTTCTCTCCAACCGCAGTAACTCCCAGGAACCCACAAATCTACAGCTGTCCACCATCGTTGCCTTCATTGCTGGAATAAATGAGCCCCTGCTTACGGTGGTTAATTCTTTTCCTACCAAACAAACCACTAAGATTGGGGGGCACAAGGGTTTACTATATAACTGTTGCCGTTTTGCCTACGTTCACTGTATAGCTGCTACAGTTTTGTCTAGTACTGGTTGCCTGATGCAATGTAGAACTTATTAAATGGCCTAGAATTATTTATGGACTAGATAAAGAAGCTTTTCAAAGCCTTCTTGCTTTCGCACTTGAGGGTCTGCACTGTACATCAGGCTTCTATCTATAGTAGGTGTGCCCATCATACATCCAGGAATGGCGGGCCCATTCCAGTTGTGCAGAATTACCTTGTAATTAAATTTAAACAAATGTAAATATGTTTCTGTGGGTAAAACCGTGAAAATTGGGCCTAGACCCAGCTCCACTGGCACCTTAAGGCCATGGAGGACCATGAACGGTTGCAATATAACTTTATGGACACATTTTGGTCTTAGGATTTACAGTTTCAGCATTGGGACACTTTGCCTTGGCATGGCCACCAGCCATTTAGAAAAGTTCAAGGCAGAGCACTCACGATTGCCATTGGCTACAGCCTTTTAGCAGAGATTGGCCATGGGAAGACTTTGACAGTATCGAATGTTTCATATTATGGGGCATAACGTTTCCTTTCTTTTTGTACAGCTCACTCCTCTGATCTGTTAGAGTATGCTACGCACTCCCACATTTTATAAGGAAACTTGTCTCAAATGACAATATGTCAGACAAGCATTTAATTTGTGCACGGGCAAAGCGTCAAGAAACACCGTGCATAGTCGGTTAATGAGCTGTTGATCACTGCAGGCCCTACCTAGTCTGGACACTTTCTTAACCATATCACATGGCATAATTGAGTGTTGATACTGCACTTATGAAGATTGTCAAATGCCTTCGTTTGCTGAAGTCTGTATATTATTGGCAGATCATAGTGCAACTTGGATAAACAGTCCCTGATATTGGAATTGTATGTTTAGATGTAAGTCATGTAGTTTCTAAATGGTTTTTGTTGGGTTGAATTGTAAATTACTGACTCTTTCTTTTAAGAATAGACTTATTGTCTCCATTGGTAGGGACCAGTGTGTGTGTCAATGTTAAATAAAGCCAATCCCATTGGCATTAAGATTTTTTTCTTTTGTAAGGTACCTTATTCTAATAAGATATCCTTTGTATTCAAGAGAGCCCAAATGTGCCTAGATTATTACTGAAGCTTGTTTTTGGCTCTGCAGTCAATGGTGGGGGAGTTATTGTATTATATTGCAGCATTTATATAGCGCTTACTACCACTATGTGGTGCAATGAAACGTCTGCCTATATGGCCACCAACCATGACATATAGAGTGTGTGTTAAAAGGCTACTATCTTTGTTTTTTGATCTTATGTGGGAAGTGTTTCCATGTGTTTCATGATGGCCACCGAGGAACAGTTATCAATCAGTCAATCAGGGAATTGTGAAGCTCACTTCTCTCCCGTGAGGGGTATGAGATACAGCGCTTAGATGTGTGGTGGATGAAGAGGTGTGGGAGAGAGAAGCATACTTTACAGTCTTCAGTAAGCTGGCAGCTTAGCGCTGCTCTGCCGGTCCTTTTATGGTAGTCCTTATGAGCTTTGACTACTTACTGCACATACTGTGAGGTCTTTCTACTGGTTCCTGGGGTTATTAGTGTTTGCTGACTAGTATGCATGGTTGGAAATGCCGTTTATTGTCAGGCCTTTGACAGCAATGCATTGTAATTGGATGATCAAGAACTTTCCTTTGGACCTTTGACTCTTGTCTCTACATTTAGAGATGTAGGATAAGTAGATCTTGCATCAACACATTAAACAGAGTGCCCTACTAGGGGTGAGCTATGATCCCATAGTCAGTTACAACCTCGACATACTACTGCTGCAAAAGAATATGAGCCGTATGGGCAGTGTTGGTCTGCTGGCTACTCATTAAGCTACAGTTACTCATAGTACGGCCCGCGGGCCGCCAGCGGCCCAGCAAACCTTCCTTGGTGGCCCGCGGACCTTGCAGACATCCTACCTGTGTTTTAAAAAAAATAATTAAATAGTGTTAGCAAACACTGCCGGGTGCAGCAGCCCGGACTCTGAGACTCTGCTCTGGGGGGGCCGGGGGATTCCAGTGATTGTCAAAGTGGACTTGCAGGGGCCTAAGAGGTGAAATACAACAAAGCTTTATTAACATGTAAATGTGGTCTTTTAAAGACCTGTGAAGTACTAGGGTGCGGCTGTGTGTGCGTGCTGGGAAGCTGTCTCAGTGCGGCTGTGTGTGCGCGTGGGGAAGCTGTCGCAGCCCGGGCTGAGGGCTGACACACATGGGGTGAGATGACAGAGGGTGATGGAGGGAGGGAGAGGGAGACAGAGGGAGAGGGAGGGAGACAGAGGTTGACAGAGGGTGACAGAGAGAGGGAGACAGAGAGGCGCAGTCTGGGGGAGACAGAGGGAGGGGGACAGAGGGAGAGGGAGGGAGGCAGAGGGAGGGAGAGGAAGGGAGACAGAGAGAGGGAGGCAGAGAGGGAGGGAGACAGAGGGAGAGGGAGGAAGGGAGACAGAGAGACAGAGAGAGGGAGGCAGAGAGGGAGACAGAGGGAGGGAGACAGGGAGGGAGACGGAGGGTATCAGAGGGAGGGAGGGAGAGGGAGACAGAGGGAGAGAGACAGAGGGAGGGAGACAGAGGGAGGGAGAGAGACATGGAGAGATAGAGGGAGGGAGACAGAGAGGGAGACGGAGGGAGGGAGACAGAGAAAGGGAGGGAGACAGAGGGAGGGAGGGAGGGAGACGGAGAGAGACGGAGGGAGACAGAGGGAGACGGAGGGAGATGGAGGGAGACAGAGGGAGACAGAGGGAGACGGAGGGAGAGAGACAGAGGGAGAGGGAGGGAGACAGGGAGGGAGACGGAGGGTGACAGAGGGAGGGAGGGATGGAGACAGAGGGAGGGAGAGGGAGACAGAGGGAGAGAGAGAGAGGGAGAGAGACAGAGGGAGAGGGAGGAGACAGAGGGAGAGGGAGGGAGACAGAGGGAGGGAGAGAGACAGGGAGAGATAGAGGGAGGGAGACAGAGAGAGAGACAGAGGGAGGGAGACAGAGGGAGACAGAGGGAGGGAGAGGGAGGGAGGGAGAGGGAGGGAGGGAGAGGGAGGGAGGGAGACGGAGGGAGACAGGGAGGGAGGGAGACGGAGGGAGACAGAGGGAGGGGGGGAGACAGAGGGAGACGGATGGAGAGGGAGACAGAGGGAGAGAGACAGAGGGGGAGGGAGGGAGACAGAGGGAGAGGGAGGGAGACAGAGGGCGGGAGAGAGACAGGCAGGGAGACAGAGACAAGGAGGGAGACAGAGGGAGACTGAAACAGGGAGGGAGATGGAGACAGGGAGGGAGACGGAGACAGGGAGGGAGACAAAGACAGGGAGGGAGACGGAGACAGAGAGATGGAGGGAGAGGGAGGGAGAGGGAGACAGAGGGAGGGAGGGAGAGGGAGGGAGACGGAGGGAGAGAGACAGGGAGGGAGAGGGAGGGAGGGAGACGGAGGGAGGGAGACAGAGGGAGGGAGACGGAGGGAGGGAGACGGAGGGAGGGAGACGGAGGGAGGGAGACAGAGAGGGAGACAGAGGGAGGAGGGCAACAGAGGGAGGAGGGCAACAGAGGGAGGGCAACAGAGGGGGAGACAGAGGGGGAGACAGAGAGGGAGACAGAGAGGGAGGAGGGAGACAGAGGAGGGAGACAGAGAGGGAGGAGGGAGACAGAGGGGGAGGAGGGAGACAGAGGGAGGAGGGAGATAGAGGGAGACAGAGGAAGGAGGGCGATGGAGGGAGGGCGACGGAGGGAGGGCGACGGAGGGAGGGCGACAGGGGGAGAGAGACAGGGAGAGAGACAGGGAGAGAGGGGGAGGGAGAGAGGGAGGGAGGGGGAGGGAGGGAGAGAGGGAGGGAGGCGGAGGGAGGGAGGGGGAGAGAGAGAGAGAGAGAGAGAGATGTGTGTATGCTGGGTCTGGTGGCTCAGTGGACGAAGGCGTCTGCTGCAGGGACCTGTGTTCAACCTCATGGTCACAATTCTTTTTTGCTTTAGCCCCGCCCCTCCCCCTCTGACCCCGCCCCCACCGATGCAGCCCTCGGCCACAAACCACACTGTAAATTTGGCCCCCGAGAGAAAGTTTGTGAGTACCCATGCATTAAGCCATTTGAACTCCTCTTCATTCCTGGTTCTAGGGTCAAAGTTGGCTTGAAGGTGTACTATAATTGTAGTTTGCAAACTATAGTCTGGGGGGGCAAGGGTGCCAGATATAAAAATGTGTCCAATTGGATGTGTGCCTTATTGCCGAGGGTACAATATTGACGCTTTTGAGGCCCTGTTGTTGCGTTTCCCGTGATATAGTCCTAAGAACAGTGGCATAGCAGGTGTTTTGGGGTGGCGGCCTCCCCCAGCTCTTACCGGCCGTCTCGGGCTGCAATCGTAACCTCCCCCCGTTCTTCAGTGCGGCGCCGTCCCGGGGCGGTAATGCAGAGATTCAACAGCCCCCCACCGCTCATCAATGAGTCCTCCGCGGGGCGGCAAACGCAGGGACCGCCCCGGGTGGTCTCAGGTCTAGCTATGTCACTGCCTAAGAAACAATTGTCTAACCATCCAGTACGTGAACTACAATAGGAACACCACCCAAGTCCATAAAGCTTTCGGAGTGGAAAAGGCCAGCCCACAACACGGTGATAATGTCTGCTTACCAAAGCCATCCAGTACCAGGCCTGCCATGTTAACCTGTGCTTAAAGTACCAAACAGTATCTAGAACAAAGCTTTGACTACTTGCTCTGAAATGAAGCTCTGCATGGCTCCAAAGGTATTCAAATAAAATCAGAATCATTGTATTGTTTGACATTTGTCTGCACACATATTTTTATTATAAACAATAACAGAACATATGAAAATAGCAAAACATTTCATTTTAGCAGTAATTTTATTTGCAGTGCTTTCCAAAGACACCTGATTTATTTCACACACAATCATTGTCATTCTGTCATTAATCTGCACTTGGAAGCAAAGGGCTTCATTTCTTGTAGCAGTGCAATGAATATACACAGTTTAATTACTTTTGTGATTCCCAAGTTTGTTTCCCCAAAGTGGTTGCAAGATGATCGGTCTGCGCTTTACAGGGCAATAATACATAAATAAATAAAGAGCCAGTATAATTACTTTTTCTAGCTCCAACGCTAGAATTCATTGTTTTTTCTTTTGTGGGTTCTTATAATTAGGATTAAGAAGGAAAGCATGAAAAGAAATTGTACCAAATGGGTATCCGAAATACAATTCTGTTTGTTTAAAGTATGCCCAGACAGTCACACTCCTTTATGTAGCCAACTGGTCAAACTGAATTCTTGAGTACCTTACTCTCGCCTTAAGGGCTAGTGCCCAATCCAGTGTACCTTACTGTTGGATCTGGTCCCTTTTGCAATGTTATCCCCAAACTTTTTTTTGCCTTCTTCCTTTTTTTTCTGACCCTATTTTTGTTGGCTTTAAGACTCTGGGCACTTTACCACTGCTAATCAGTGCTAAAGCGCTTGTGCTCTCTCCTTTAAACATGGGATGATTGGTTTACACCTGTTTGGCATATTTATTTGACTTGTAAGTCCCTTGCATAGTGGTATCCCATATACACAGGGCCTGTAAAGTAAATGTTACTAGTGGGCCTGCAGCACTGATTGTGCCACCCACAGAAGTAGCTTTTCAAACCTGGCTCAGACCTGCCACTGTCGGGCCTGCGTGCGCAGTTTACTGCCACAGTGACTTGGAATTTAAAGTTACTTGCCAAACCTGAAACTCCCTTTTACTACAAATTTGTCACCCCTAAGGTAGGCCCTAGGTAGCCCTATGGATAGGGTGCTGTGTAGGTACAAGGCAGGACATGTGCCTTTATTGTGTGGCATGTCCTGGCAGTGGCAAACACCCTATTTTGTTTTTCACTACAGTAAGTGCTGCTTCTCACATAGGTTTGGATTGGGAATTCTGTTTTTCAGTGGTAATTTCTGATCTGAAAGGAATATCGTTGCCATGTTTGGTATATTTGGAATAGTGGTGATAAATCCTGCTTATTGGTGTAGGTGATTTTTTCATTCTTATAGTAGAAATGCCACTTTTAGAAAGTGGACAGTTCTATGTGCTTATGGCTCTTGTGCTTTGCAGCCTGACTCCAATCCATGTCTAGGGCAGAGTGACAGCTAGGATTTGTGCATACTTTCCAAACAGCCCTCACACGGCGAGGTTGGTGTGTAACAGGGTTACATCTGCATACTGAATAGTCTTCCTGGGATGAGAGAGAGGGAGGCAGGGCACAGTTAGATTTCGTGTAGGCTGTCTCATGCCATCACACAAGGTGCTCGTTTACCCCCTACTGTATGTCTGGAGCCAGAGCTGGGTTGAAAGGGAGTGTTGTGCACTTCTAAGATTTCTTTTGAAGTTACCGCCACCTCAAAGACATTTTGAGTATAAGTACAGGGGCTCTGACCTTATGTTTTCAGACACCACATGGACTTGTAACCAGATGCTGATGACCCTACATGCTGTTCCTGGCCAGAGAACTGCCAGGAGGAGCCGCAATTGGCCTTAATTGCTTTGTAGTGCTGACCTGCTGGGTGGAGAGAAGAACTGACACTTTGCTACAAGGACCCTGGTGCTGGTTTGCCTGCCTGCACCCTGCCTTTGGTGCCCCGTGTATTCTCCAGGGGTTTTTGGGCTTACCTCCCCTCCCCCCGTTCCTGTGAGGGGTTTTTAGGGGTCCAGGAAGACTCCTGTAACCTTTTTGGTGTGTTTGTTCCTCTCCTGCAAGTAGCACATGGTGAGCGATTCAGGTTACCTATCGTTTACAGACAGTCCCCCAGCCGAGGGATCATGACGGACAACCTGCGTGAAGAGCGCTTCATTTTGCAAAGAGCTTGTGTTGAGCGCTTTGAAACCACAAGCTCTGCTTTGCCCCATTCGTTATCACGTGCTCTTCGGACTCATTGCTGTACCAGCACCTGGGTAGTGCAGCCTGAGTAATTTTGGCTGCAAGGAGAGCGGCGTGCCGCAGTGTAGTCCAGAGTTCTCACTTGCCACGGTGCACCCGGTCGCCGATTGTCTCAGTCAGAGTGTTGCTGGACAACCAGGTAGACCACCAGAAGCCCTCAAGGGATCTCCTGCTATGCCCTCGCTGTCGAAGGTCAGGATCGGACCTCCCAAGCCCCGCACGAGTTGGCGCATCGCCACTGTGTCTTCCCCTGCCTCAATTTGTCAGGCGGGCCGTAAATCACTTAAGAGCAGCGCCACATCTTTTCCTTCTGGATCTGCAGTTGGGTGATGAGCGTGGAGACCATACAAGGTCTCCTGTGCAGTCCCAAAGTGTTCCTCCCCCACTTTTGGCACATACATGGGGGTGCTGGACCTTGCGGTTACATGACAGGTGAGTCCTCAACAGAGGCCCCCACTTCATTGTAGCGCAACACAGTAATTACCGCATTACCTCCCTTAGGTCCACTGTTGCTCAACTTGGAAAGCCTGAAATCAATGTATTAACTGTCGTAGGTTTGCAGGTGTTCCTGTGCCCTCAGTTTTGGGGTTTAGTTACCAAATAACAGGTAAGAAGCGTGCAGAGGTGCTGTGGCCTTTGTGTTTATGGTTAGAGTGGTGATCCCTGTGCCTTACTCATTTCATGTTGCATTTTCATGCTCTCATATTGATATATGTCTTGCATAGTCAGGATAGCAAGTACCATACATTATGCTTTCACAATATGCACAGTAATGATGTTGCATGATGTTTGCAACATATAAGCCTTCACTTATTGCATTCATTGTAATATTTGACAATTGCCTAGTTGGCAAAGTATTCATTGACTGATGTGGTTTTGGTCTTGTGTTTTGTTTAATAAGGCTATTCTTATGTATATCTATGTTGCACAAACGCTTTACACATTGTCTCTGGGATAAACCTGACTGCTCTGCCAAGCTCCCAACGGTGTGAGCAGGGATTATCTTGGATGTGTAACTTCCTTACCCTGGCCAGAGTGGTGAGTTCTGCTTGGCTTAGGTGCATACCCTAGCCAACCAGGAACCCCATTTTAAACACTTATACCATAGTTGGTAATATCTCCCGCAATCTTTTCATGTGAGCCAATCTGCTGCATGTTGTCCCAGTGTCTTCTCCTATGCTCCAGCTTTAAAAAGTGAGATAATTGCGTTTGAAATATCGGTTTCCTCTGTCAGTGTTTTTATTCTCGAGACCAAATTTATCTCGTACTGGACAAAAAAATCTACTCTTCATGTACGCTAACTGCAGAATGGTGGTCACTCATCAGAGTAGGCTTCTTGCTTCCGTATTGGGATGGCCGGGCCTTTAAAGCTCTGCAAGATGTAGTCGGTTTGGTGCAACCCTTGCGAATGTTCAGTGAATGGAGACAATTCTCAGCTGGCCTTTATAAACTAGAGATCACTTTTATAAGTCTGGATAAATCCTTTCTTGGAATCCTTGCACTAAGAGGTGCCATTTCAGCTTTCAACTCTGAATATGAGGAATGCAATTTGCAAGGGTTGTTTTTGTCTAGAAAAGCCACTTGGCATCTTCCCTGTAGGTTTTCCCTTTTGCGAGACAACATATACAGGACAGAGTTAGCATAACCTGTAGAGTTAAGTATGTCCTCTGGACAAGAGTGTTGAGGTCTCTACACAAAGATACTTCTTTGTGTAGAAACCTCTACCCTAAAAGTGAAAGTGAGTGTGTGTTTTGAGACTGTTTCTGCATGACTGTGGGAGTGTTGTATTCCTTCAAATCCTCCAGGAGGTGCTATAGCTAATGAACCCATAGAGAGTGAGGGAGATTATTCCATCCTTTACTGAACAGAGATGTGTCTGCATTGACCATGCGCTGAGTGTGTTGTGAATGACATTGACTGCAGGTGTCTGATTTGTTGCTTTAGAGCAGGGCAGTGGCTGTTCACGCTAGGTGAGTGAATGTTCCAGCACAAACTGAGGAGCTGTGAAGAGCTACCGACTGAGGCATAATTGTGTTGCCTAGTTACGGCCACACAGCCATTAGTAGGGAGAAAGGGCATGGGGCGGATCTCCCAAAGTATGTGACTGAAGCCTCAGGGGAACCAGGGGTTAAATGGTCTACTTCTAGTGTAACTCAGTCCAGGGGCAGGTGTCTTACTTGGGCCTTCCTCTTCCTATATCTTCTCAGCAGGTCAGGATGGGCAACAGCTTCAAACCTAAGTGGGGGTAGAACCACCTCACATAAAAGGTAATTTCATTTTATGATCTTCCCTGGGTAGATCTCTGAGTTTCATCAAGGTAGATCTTTGAGGCACTCTACCTCTCATCCCCCTCATGGCATGAAACCTCGTTATCGTCGGTCATCTTGTTAGACTTACGAGACCATCATCGGACAAGTAGGCAGCATGACGGGCCTTCATTGGAAAGGGAATCTGAGGTAGCCTGCGAGAGTAGGGGAAACACACGTTTAGCGAGAGGAAGGGAGCCATGTATTTTTTGAAGATTCCTAGGTAAATCCTGAAACTGAGTATGTTGCAATTTGTGTCATCGGGCATCCGGAAGTAGTGTGTGTTGAGTGCATCAGGCGGCACCCGAACACATTTTTGATATCCTACTTGTTTTCCTGTCTGAACCCCTAATGTGGGTTTTTCCAAATGTATTTGTGTTTTAAGTTGCTCCAATATAAATTGTAATGAAAGAATCTGAGCATCTGCACTATTGGGGTACATGTGGAATGAGTTAATTGGGGTGTATGCGTGTAAGGATCTGAAAGAGTAAACCTCTCAGAGTATGCAAAACAGTATACAGCTGGGTAAAAATTCAGTAAATTCCTCTCTACAAAATGCCATCGCTTCCCCCAAGTAATTCTGAGATTGATTTGTAAAACATTATGCATCAATTAGGGATTTAATCAGACGGCAGCACAGCCAGGCGGCCCATGGACTCATGCACTGTCTCCCATCTATGCGCACAGAGTCTGGGAAAAAAAAGGAAAACAATTAAGGGAAACTGTAATTATCCGTCCTGATTAGCGAGTAAGAAGACTTTCTGTTTATTTCTTTCCCAATTTAAAGGGCAGCCCATGCTTCAAGAAATGATCGAGGCATCTGCAAAAGTAGACCACACATTTGTGCCGCGGGGGATGCAAAACAGAGATATTCCATCACTCCCTTATGTAAGCTGTAATTGAGAGCTTACTGAGCTCTGACTGAGCGAATGAACAAAAGAAACTAAAAAAGTGATGTTTTATAATAAATTTGAAACTGTAGTCTGAAGAAGATGAGATAGCTGTTTTAAATGAGCGAATTCAGACCTGTGAGAAACATTTCTCACAAACTAGTATACCTGCCAATAATTTATTACCTCCTCATCAGACCTCCCCGTCGCAGTCCTTAACATGTGAGCGATAGCTCCTCCCCACAGAAATTCCAAGTGAACATCTCCCTTGGCCCCATCCCTACGCTCCAGGCCACTCCCACATCCTGTGGCACATAACCTTGGCCTATAGCATCGCATCCTGTACCACGAAGCACAAGAAGCCGTACAGGGAGGGAGGGATGGGAACCAGGACTGTGACAGGGAGGTCTACGACTCGGAATAATGAATATTACTGGTATGTTACCGGTCAATATAGAGAGTGTGGAGATAAAGGAGAGGATAAATGTCCATCAATATTAAAAAATGTAGAAATTGTGCAACATGGTCGTTCAGAGTGGTAGAGAGAAGTTCACCTCATGTAGAGGACCATATTAGGATAAAGTGACACTGGAACAGCAGGCTTTTTGGTTCTTTCTTGAAGGTTGCGTCTGCGGTAATTCTGATGGTGAAGTTTCAGACCTTTCTTGTGCTACTTTAGAAAGATTGCTGTAGTGCTTTATCCTTTTGAAAGGAAGACATTTCCTGGAGAAGAGTGTCGGAGCTCTTCGGGTAACACTGACCTCTTGAGATGACCAGTTTATAGGCAAGATACTCTAGTGTCCCTGCTTGTAGATGCATTTAAGGTCAATGCTGGTCATTTCATAAATACTTCTTATCTTGATAACAGGCCATTTGAGGGTTATCCAAATAGGTGTCATGCTTTGTTGCATCTGCAGGCAGCCTGTTTGTAGCATGTTGGGCTACTTTGATAGGAGCCCGGTGGGTTTGGAGAATCCATGTGAGAAGGAGTAGTTGCCATTTTCCAATTTTAATAGCACAAAATATTTGGATCTCCCGCTTGAAATCATCTTCATTCATGAACAGTTTAATTCCATGAAGAATTCTCAGCCTGTACTGCGCCTTTTGCTAGAGAGCTTATGTGGGCTTCCAGTTTCAAAGTCTTGCCTTGATAAAGTCTTGAGATATCGAGCATTCCACAATCTCCAGACACTTTTAACTGCAGATTTCTCACCTTTAGTCTACCTTCACGTGCCAGACTAGATCCTTAGAATTCTTAAGCAATGCTCCCAAGCACCAGCAAGAGGGCCCTTCTGGCTTCCCAGTGATTCCACACTACCCCAGTACTGATTGAGCAGAGCCGCATAGAAGTGCCCCCCCCTGCACACTGATGTCAGTTGCTTTCTTCACCCTTCACCATGGACTGGAGTTCCGTTTCCAACAACATCATCTTTCCGACAGCTTTAAGATGGCAAATAGTGTGTTAGTGAGTGATGCAGCAGAGTTTACAAGCTCTATACATACATACACACAACACTCGTTTGGGCCCATATACATTCAATGAGCTAGCTCATCAATTTTGGTTTACCTTAGAGAACCCTTTACACCAGTATTCTTACCATCCTGTCTCCTAAGTAAATGTACTTTGTCGATAGATCTAGTTGTAGATTAGACTAAGGAGGAAATAATAACACATTTAACTTTTAATTTAAAGAACCACAGACTCAGTAGGAATTTTAAAGTTTTATCTGAATTAATAATTTTGTAAGTCAAGTCAAAGCACACACAGATACACCAAATTCTCCATCAGGAAAGAAAAATACAGTTAGCTTAAGAACAATTTAGCAGGAACCTTTGTGATGACAGTACCTGAGGAGAGAAAAAGAGCAGAGAGCAAGTACGGAGCATAACCCCACAGAGCTATATTTACCTAGAACGGTGTGAGGACCTAGACATCAGCGCATCAAAGATTCAGGATAAGTTCACGACCGGGAAGGTGACCTCTTCTAGTGTAACACCAGCGTTACACCCCTCTCTGGTGCTACTCTCTCCGGCTCGGGCTCGTCCGGACCCCTTCCTAGATGTGCCTCCTCAGTTGTTCCGCGATTCTTCCCTAGTGTTGGATTCTTCAGTCAGGATGCAGCAAAATCGGGCAGCATCTCAGCATAGCATCAGCATCTCGGCATCAAGTGTGTCTAACTAACTAAAACTTACCTCTGTTATACCAATTCAAGTGTATGATCCACCCCCAAATGTTTCAATTCCATGTACACCCCTCAATTTGATTGGGCCAGGCAGTGGGGTGAGGGCATCACACCATACTAAGTGCAATAACTTTCTTTAGTTCTATTGTCTAAGTCACCGCCCCTTAATTTTTAATACCCACAAGCTTTATTCCCACAAGCATTTCATGTGTGGATCGATAAATCTGTAATACAATGTTTCGGCTTCTTCCTCTCGTAGGTTCAAAAGTTGTTCTTCCCATGTCCTTGCTGGGCACATGGGCTGGCAGCCATTCAATGACTTCATTGGTCTCAGAACAAGAATGTAGCAGCATGCGTAGTTGCCGCAAAGGAACAGGGACGTTGGTCACCCTCCAATGCCCAAATACGAGCTATTAATAAAGTCAGAGAAGAACATGTTAGAATGCAAAATTAAATGAATTCACTGTATACCACTTACTTCTACTCTATCCCCCTTTACTTAATATATCTTTTGCATTAATAGTGCACGGGTTAGTTTCAGCACAGCATGTGCGTTAATGCGAGGGTTTCGAGCAGCCAGGTTAAAAGCTATTGCGCAGCTGCAAAGATTTCCCACCAAGCGACAGGAGACGCCATACTACGTAGATGTAGTAGACGCATGTGCAGAAAAGTTCCCGCGTATTTGGCAGCCATTTTAAGGACACTCGGGTTACTGGTTAATAAAATACATAGAAAAGCTTCCCCTAGATACAGTATGTAAATGTGGTGCAACGTTAGTGCTCTCAAACACGTTGGTTATAATGTTACAGATTATTCAAGAGGATTGCATACGAGCAAGTTTCTTTTTATACGAAACCTTGCTCCATCAGGAGCGATTTAATCACCGGCAACTACAGGATTCAATCTGTGACTGAAGAAAGCTGATATTGGTCACAGACCCATACGAGGTGTGATTGAGGTGTTTGGGCTTCAGACACAACACCAAGTCATGCAACAAGTGCGCCGTCATGCATACCAAGAGGATTTCGGACATGGTGATGAAACACTTCATCTCCGAGCAGAAGTAGAGGTCGCGGTTGAAACATAGCTCCCACACAAAATCAGTGCTCAAGGTACTGGTCTAGGGGTCCTCCCGTGAAAAATCCACTTTCCAATCAAATTCTTCCGGTAAGTCAAATTTGAAGGCTAGACATTATCACAAGAAGGCCAAGCGGCCTTTAACCTTGTCCCACCACTCAAAGTTCATTGAGAAGTTAGCGCTAAGATGCTGAATGCTTTCCTCCAATGTCCTCTGTATCTGAAGTGATTACACATCTGGTCTCCGTGCACCCAGAATTTCCCAGGCCATTGTTGACACTGCAGAATATAGCGACCTTTAAGAAGGCCATACTGCAGATCTTTGGTACTGATTTGTCCCAATGCCAACTGCTTCCACTAGGCCTGTAACCAGATGTGCGCCAAACCAGCAACTGACTTCGACTGTGGCACCAAGTTCCAAGCTGGTTCATTCTGGCCAGTGATGACACAGACTCAACTAGCGCTGGTCGACGATTTGGTTCTGATCCTGAACCCCAAATTAGAATAAAATTTGGAGACTCCCGCTGACGTCTAAACATGCATTTCCTGTGTCAAACATGGACCCTATATTGGCACTGCTGAGGAGGGCAGTTTTAGCAAGGGATCCCAACTTATGCAGTTAAAAGCTTTGGACTCTCCTGTAGTTTCATAGACTCGAACCTAACAAAAGATTAGGGCCTTTCTGTAATTTGTGTTACCAGGAGAAGGAAGGGTAAGCTTCCAAACTGAAGCCAACTTGTGATAGCAACCAGTATCTAGTTTGCAAATGCATCCTTCAGGTTGACGCCCGGGTCATTTTCCTCCGACACAATACATGACACCTCTGTCCCCCTATCTCGGGACCTTGTAGGCAGCCACGATCGGCTTAGTTGTAAAGACGGGCATCTCCCCATGAAACCAGGACTCCATAACCACCACTTTAGTGAGTGTTGTTGTATTTGTATGTATATTGCACACCCTGCAAAGGACCATGGGACACTCAACATGTGCAAAAGGGATCCACCAGTTAAAGGGCCTGATTAACAAAGGGCTTCCGCACTTGTGGCGGAGGCCCCACACTCATGGGGGAGTCCCTGCACTCGTGGGGGAGTCCCTGCACTCGTGGGGGAGTCCCTGCACTCGTGGGGCAGTCCCCGCACTCGTGGGGCAGTCTCTGCACTCGAGGCAGAATCTCCGTAATGAAAATTCTCATGGCAGAGGATCCGTACCGAGAATGGCGCCTCCCCTACGACTGCGGGACCGCCACCATGAGTGCGAAGGGCCTTTGTGCATCAGGCCAAAAGTGTTCTCTCTGCCTCTAAAGTAGGAGTAAAGTTCTTAACTTTTTTTTCTTTAAACAGAGCATTTGAAGTGCGTGCCTCCTCCCAGAATTGGACAGGTGCTCCCACAGGGGGATGCAAAGAACCTTCTGTTAATTTCCATCCATGATGATTCAGCCATTTAGAAAGAACATCAGTTCGAACTGAACTCCGCGGTGCAGTTCTCATATTTTCTCCCAGACAATGAAACAATATCCATAATTCAGTATCATGTCGCCCTCCTCTCCTTCATTTTAATTTGTAATTTTGCAAGCAGTCCAGTGTTGCCTTCAGATCAATGTTAGGCGTGCCAAGCGTTGATTAATGGGAGCACTGCTGTGTGACTGCGGTTTTAAAATGGACTGAATTACATTTCAGAACCACTTTCCAGAAGGAAGCAGGTGCCAACAGATGCGACTGCGACGTTATTTTTTCCTCATTTAAAACACCTGGTTTTAGGTAAACAACTCCCCGTATTTTCTCCCAGTTACTAGACAACAACTTGACGTTCACGTCTCCTTTATTAGTCATTTTGAGTGCGGCCCAGAGCAGTGTTCCTCTTTCAGATCTAATTATTGTGTTGTATACCAAACTTGATTAAGAGGAACATTGTTGTGTGAGTCACGTGGGTTGAAACTGGAATGTTAGAGCGTTATTACGTTAATTTCGTCCAGACGCGCGCTTCCCAGGAGGAAGTTCGGTGTTGTAAGGCAGAGTGACTGCTCACATCTCGTCATTTCTATTTCAACCACTAGTTGGAAGTACAGAAGGCCTTATATTTGCTCATCAGTCGACAAACAATAAATATACATCATTTTATGTAACATGTCTTTGAATTGTTGCAGTTAGTGGGGTGCAGATCAGTTTTAGGTGCCCCAAAAATCTAAGACATTACAGCTTAATAGCATTTTTAGGTCTCGCCTGGCGTTGCAGCGCGCATGGGCTGCTCGTTCGGCGAGGGCCTTTTGGAATCGATACAGTTTGGAAGCGAACTTTAAGCCACGCCCTTGTTTTTCAATTGGTTCGCGTCAGCGTTTATGTTAAACGCTGGTGCGTGATTGAAACTCGGGCTTTTGGGTCACCGCCTTGTCCACTTTTAGGACGGCCCATGTGGACAGGCCGACGCCATCTTTGTTTGGCGTGACTTAGGGGGGTGTGCTGTTAGCTTCTCATTGGAAATCTTACCAGCTCCTCACTCCCCTTCCAAAAGCATACTCGCCAGAGTTGCGCAGTTCATTGTTTATGGCCTTCCTGAGGTGAAGGGCTAAGTTAGCTGCGTCGTAAGTTTCATTGGACCTCATGTAGCTTTACTTGTTAGACAAACTCGTCAATAGTGCTAAGTGACATGACACAGCAAATAACTCTTGTGGAAGGGGTTGTCGAGTGCAGAGATCCCGAGCCTGTTTTTGTCAGTTCGATTGTATAAAATGGAATACTTCTCTGGAAGTTTTTAATATGCCAGCCTCGCGTGCATCTTGTTCAGCAGATTCCGAGGCAAGATGCACTCTTTTTTGTCCCCGTATGCTTGCCTACAGAGAACACCCCCGCACCTCCCAAACAGCATCAAGCGGCAATCAGGATATCCTTCATTTATTTATTTAATACGGCGCCCGTATGCCTGCTTGTGTTTACAATTCTGGAGCAGCGCAGGAGCTTGTTTTTTTTTACTTTAAAACTGAGTGCGGCGCCGCGATTAAGGAAACCGCTCTCGGATTCTTTATATATTTTTTTACTTTAACACTAAGCGCAGCACCTGCTTCAAGGACACCGCGCTCAGTGTTAAAGTTAAAAAAAAAGAAAGAAACCGAGCGCGTTGTCCTTGAAGCGGCCCAACAATCAGTTTTCTCTATCTCTTCTGGCCCTTGCAGTTTTAGATGGACACTACATGCCAGGCAGTTATTTTCTTCCACAACTGACACCAAGAGGTTCTGTTTACCGACTCTGGGATCATATTTAAGAGCAGAGTGAGCGTGGGAACCGGGCGACGCTGAATTTCATCTGCACGGCGAGGCGCTCAGCAGAACTTTCAGCTGCTTGAGCCCTGCTTTACTGCTAGTTGCCTTTCCTTGTGGACCTGGTTAGTCCAGGGACATGCAAGCTCCTTAGCATCCACCCTGGAAGTACAAGCATGTACCTTCATGACAGCGAGGACTTTGAGGATGTAAGACTCCAGTGACCGAGGTATGTCTCTTATGCTTGACATCCCCACACTCATAAAAGATTCGTTTTTTGGTGCTATATGTATATGAGTGTTATGCGTTCGGATCTCTATTACATTTTTTTAAAAATAATAAGCTATTTTAGTTTAATAAATGAACCCTTCACGTTAACAGTATCACAAGGGCTTTTGGCATTACTCAAATAAATGCAATGAAAAACACAAGAGTAAACATGCTCTTTTTGAGTGCAAAGGGCGTACGTGACATTGTCATGTGCACACCCTGTTTTACAGTCGTTTGCGTCTTTGGAACCCTGGCAGTGATATTTGATGGTCATGGAATTTGTCAGGTTATGCTATGTTCGGTAGTCATATGATGTGTTATGCCGAGGCATGGCATTGTGCTTTATGTTCTGGGGTTTTGTAGCATTTAATATTATGGTATGGTGTTGTATAGAATATTTTTGGTTTTATGGCATTATATTTGTGAGACATTAGTCATTTTGTGATATTTAGTATGTAGTTAATGTTGTGGTATGGTATTGTGTAATGTTTGATTTTTATGGTGTGGTCCCGTGGTGTGTGGTATAATAGCATTATATGTAACACTTTTTACGCACCACAGATCCCGTCCCTTACAAACACTGCTCTCGCTGACATTGTTACCACCGCAGACCGTCACATCGCTCCTGTGCTTCTTGTCAGAGAGTTGTGTGCTGCTCTGCTCTTTCTTTCCAGAGGTTTGCGTAAATGCCTCCATAGACTTTAATCAAATACCCCGCTTTTCAGAACTTTTGTCTCTCCCGGCTCTGCCCACCTTGGGTTTCCCCTTCAGCCATCAAACGCTGTGAAGCCCAGGAGGCAGGGGCTAGTGAGCAGCGAGGGGCTGTAGATACCCCGGAACAGCAGCAGGTGAGCAGCGAGGCGCAGTACATACTCCAGGGCAGGAGCTGGTAAGCAGTGAGGGGCTGTAGATACCCCGTGGCAAGAGCGGGTGAGCAGTGAGGGGCTCCCTGCCCCAATTATTGTGCCCCCTACTGTTGTCACCTCTGCCCCCACTCGTCTCTGTCCATCCTGTGCTCCGATACTGCTTCCGCCCTGTCTACCCAGTCTTCTGTTCTTTGTGCTCTCCCTCTCCACCCACGTTCACTTCTACCTCTCACTTTTCTGTGCTCTCTGCCCTATCCTGACTTCTGACAGTACTCTTGTGCTCTCTGCCCTATCCTTACTTCGGACTCTACTCTCGTGCTCTCTGCCCTATCCTGACTTCTTGCACTACTCTTGTGCTCTCTGCCCTATACTCACTTCTGACAGTACTCTTGTGCTCACTGCCCTTGTGCTACCTGTCCTTTATCCTTTGTGCACCCTCTGTTACTTGCCTACTGTCACATTCACCCTCACGCCATCTGTCTCCTTCAATCTTTGCCCTCTGCCCGCTCCTCCCTGTTCTCCTTGTTTATTCTCTTGCATCTTCTCTCTCTGCTCACTGTCCCTGTCCTGTCTGCCCTCCCCCTGTCCTCCGTGCCTGTTCTACCCTTGGGGTCTCTTCCACTTCTCCTCTCTGCCTCCACCCTTTATACCCTCAGGGTTCACTCTGCACTGTCCTTTCACGTGCTCTCTGCCTCTGATCACTGTCCCTGTCCTGTCTGCCCTCCCCCTGTCCTCCATGCCTGTTTTACCCTTGCGGTCTGTTCCACCACTCCTCTTTTCCCCTTGGCTCTCTGCCTTCATCCTTTATACCCTCGGGGTTCACTGTACACTGTCCCTCACGTGCTCCCTGCCTCTGCTCACTGTCCCTGTCCTGTCTGCCCTCCCCCTGTGCTCCGTGCCTGTTCTACCCTTGGTGTCTCTTCCACCTCTCCTCTCTACCCCGCGGCACTCTGTCTCTACCCTTTATACCCTCGGGGTTCACGGTGCACTGTCCCTTCACGTGCTCTCTGCCTCCTGCACTTCTTGTCACATTCCCCTTCACGCTGCTCTAGATTTCTGCTTCCTTTCCTCCCTGCTCTCTGCCCCGACCCCTATCTGGCACCAGTGGCACTTTCGGACCCCAGCGCACATTTTCCTCATCTGCAGAGTTTGACCCTCAGCAAAAGAGAGAACAAGCATTTTCAAAACAATAGGTCTCGCATTTATGCGAGTTTGAGATATTGACATTGCAAATTTAATTTATATTTTAAAAACAGAAATAAAAGGCATTGTCATTTGCAATGTCAGTAGCTCAAACTCGTATAAATGCGAGACCTATTACATTGCAAATGCTTGTTCTTCTCTGTCATTTGATTTGGGGTAGAGTTTATTAAAATAATGCACATATTGAAACCACTATTAATCTTCGATACAAAGATTCCTACTGTACCTCGTTGCTGTTCTTAAACCATGAAGGTAAAACTACTTTAAGACAGGCACCTGTAGACCACATCTAATGATTTAAAAGAAGTACTCCTACCCACCACGAGAGGATGTATATAGGGCTAAGTCACCACGATCAATCCCTGTCAAGATTACTCACAAAAAGCACTAGACTAAGTCTGACACATACACTGGGAGGGAGAGAGAGGAAACACGGACTGTTGTGAGGAAGAGTAGGACCCAGCGTAATGAAGAATGTCAGTAAGTGTTTAGGACTTTACCCCTATCCTATTTACTCACCGCAGTCCTTAAGCCATGAAGTCATACCAAAAACGTATAAAGAGATGTTCACTTGAACGATAACAGAGATTTAAATGCTGGCACACACTTATGTATGGTTAGTAACAAATGAAAAAATGTGCAGAGAAAGTCCTAACATCTGTGGCAAAACCAGGAGAGGACACTTCCCCCATCTAGTGTTCATAACAAGATGAAAGTATAAAGTGTCAGTCATGTTGCTGTCCTACAGCTCTCCAACGTAGACATTTCCTTACACTCTGCCCAGGAAGACATAGTCTGCTTGGTTGACCTGATCTGGAGAAAGAACAAATTATCTTGCTGATAAGGCAACACAGTCGTGTAGGGCAAGCATCAGATTAATGCTGCAGAAGGTTTTTCATTTTGTGCCAGCTTGAAAGGACAAAAACAGAGATACAGAAGACCGAAAAGTCATGGTCCTATCCAGTCAGTTATATAGATGATTGAGATATCAAATCAAACTTTCGTACTCCACAATCAGGAGAGGCAACTTAAGGGACCACTTTGTAATAGAGATGAGCATGAGACAACACTTTTTATCCAGTCTTAGAGGAAGGCAAGGCCCCATTGCATCCAGAAGTCAGCAAGAATAGGGTTTGGAGCAGAACAATGCAACCAACACTCACAATTGCCAAATCAAGCAGAGAACCACCAGAGACAAGATTTTATGGAAAGACATTTCAGCTTTGTTTTACTCGCTTGATATTAGTCTGCCCTCAGGGAAAAGAAGCAAATGTCAGGTGGCAGGATAGCATTTGAGAGTACCTTCTATTAGGACCGAGTGTAAGAGGCCCGCTTTGGGTGCAAAAATTACCAATTCATGCATAAAATGAATATTTTAGGCTGAACAACAGGATTTGAAACTGGTGATGTTGACCTTGTATGACAGATCACAAGAATGCGGATAAGGATGTGGCAATACTCTTTGTTACTTGGATTAATGATAGAAAGTCTACAAATGCCAGATGGATGACCTCTAGATTCTTCGTATTTTTCAACAGCATAGATCTCACTAATTTGTTTACCCTGTAATTCGCACAGAAATCTAAATATGTTCAAAGTCTGAAAGGGGATCATATCGAATCCGGCCATATTTCAATCTGTAGGACATTAGTAATGGTTCCTTTCTGTAGTATATCCTGTACATCCAGCAAGAGGTCTTGTAACTTCCTCAAATACTGGATCAACAAAGTTTCCAGAGTCCCTGAATGCAGTGGAGACCACTCTGTCCTATGGCCAGGATACAGAGATATGAAATGGACCCTGCCCAGATGCCAGACAGTTGCTGGATCTGATTCAAGTCATGTAGCATGCATCAGGAAAATAAAGTGGGGCAGATTGGTCTAGACTTCTCCCAGGATATGTTTTTTCAATATTGCTTTGTTTTATTTAAAGAAATAAAAACTTTAAAATACAGTGTTTCAACCACTCTTAGGCAAATACATCACATATATATGCTATTAGCACAGGCAATTCTCCATTATTTGGTTTTTGCACTCTTCTCTTCATATGTCCTCTTGCTTATTGTCTTGTCTGCCATCGTTGATAGGATAATCTCGACTGACACTGTCTCTTCATCGTTGTAGATGTCACGTTAAATGCTTGTCAGCATCTATTTTAATGCTGTAATAAACAATAGCAGGAGGCACCCAAATTGAACTCCAAAAAGCAATTTCTTTAAATTGAATATACTCCAATGGGGAACCACAACTAAGTAAATCGAAAACTTTTTTTGTTTGCCAGTGAGGATTAGAGTATCTTTGTCTGAATTGTTTGTGTTAACTTGGAAACAGTTGACGTGGGAGCCTTGAAAAAGTAACAGGGGTCACGAAACACGAGTTGGCTGTTTTCCCATGAAACAGTGTTCAGCTGTCCAAATTGAACTCCAAAATGCCATTTCTTTGAATTTCATAAACAAGAATGTATTTAAAAGATTCTACTTCCATCTCTTCATTGCATGATTTCTCATTCTATTTTCGCAATAAGTTATAATATTAGTTTCAGAAATGACTTGTAACCAAATATGATTGTTATCCTGTACAATATTTTAAATAAACTCCATTTTGAAACAAAGGAAAAGCTATGATACAATACTGTAGATGTTAATACAAAAGAGAATTAAAAAAGAAAAAAATATATTGTAGCAGCTTCTAGTGGCAAGACCGTTCAACACTTTTTAGTGGCAAAACAGCCAACACATTTCTTATGACCAAATTCCATTTTGGAGTTCAATTTGGGTGCCTCCTGCTATAGTTTATTACAGTGCATACATTTGTTTGGTGATAGTCGGCAACTACCACATTGGGGTGAACCTATACACTGGACAGATCATCCAACATATTTGCCCAACCTTTTATTACCTATGATGAAGGCTATTGCCGAAATGCGTTGGGTTTTGCTGATGCTGTTGTTAATGGAATAAATAATTTTGCATTTCACCATTTCAAAGTGCATGACTCTTTCTGGAAACATGCAAAGAGTTCTTTGGCGATTTGGTAACAAGCTCTCACACCCCTAACATGCACCACTGTTGATGGAGCTGGGAGGCTTTGTGAGGACGAGCGTTTCATTTCTGTACCTTTTATTATTATCTATTTTAATGTGCCTTGGCATGTTTGTGTTCTGAAACTGTATGTAACTACAAAGATTTAACCTCTTCTGCTCAGGTTTTATTATTTAATGCCTTTTCAGACTTGGTGTATGCAGTATCAATGTGCAGTGAAAATATTTACTTAAATAAGACCCTGCCTGCTAATGCTGTAGGTGCACAACTGCATAGGTTCCTCAACCCATGGGCCTCCCTCTGAAGAAAGGTGGTCTATGCGATCATCGCAGGACTATGTGCAAAGAGGAAATTCCTCGCCAGTACAAGGCAAATGGGAGAAGTGTTATCCAACTTCTTGTCCTCTGCTGTTTGCTTTTTATTTCTACCAGCTATGGCTCAAGCAACCTGACCTCCAGGAATGGTAAACAAGGAGATGATGGACGGAGCGCTGAAAATTTTCAGAAACTTACCCCCAGTCACAGATGTGTTGAATCCAATATCGTTCTTTAGCTCACTTTGCCCCCCAGTTCAGACACAACTATATGCAAATCAGTCCTGACCCTGTGCCTCATTGGAACAGACCAGCCCGAACTGCAAAACCATGGCTTACCTGGACCAGAAACAAGCATATTGGACTGGTTTTGGGCTAACAGCCCTCATCAGCCAGGCTAGCTTAAATCCAGTGGCAAAGTGAGCAAGGGACCCACGTCTGAGCACACCCTGCCAACTTAGGGCGAACATAGCAAACACAAGGAGATGATAGATGGAGCGCTGAAACTTTTCAAAAACTCATCCCCAGTCACAGATCTGGGTTGAATCCATCATCGTTCTTTAGCTCACTTCGCCACCCCAGTTCAGACAAAGCTATATGCAAATCAGTCCTGATCCTGTGCCTCATGGGAAGAGTCCAGCCCGAACTGCCAAGCCATGTCTTCCCTGGACCTGAAAAAAGCATCCTGGGACCGGTTTCTGGCTAACAGCCCTCATTAGCCAGGCTAGCTTGAATCCAGTAGCAAAGTGAGCAAGGGACCCACATCTGGTCATAACCTGCCAATTTAGGGCAAACAAAGCAAACACAAGGAGATGATTGATGGAGCGCTGAAACTTTTCAGAAACTTCACCCCCCAGTCGCAGAACTGGGTTGAATCCATCACTTTCTTTAGCTCACTTCACCACCCCAGTTCAGACACAGCTATATGCAAATTGTTAGAACTGGGGGTCACTAGTTGGTAGAGATAGGTACCTTTGACCAAATAGGGACGATTGCTTCTAGTCAGGGTAAGGGGGTACACTCCTAAAATAACCCCTGCTCACCCGTTTGGTAGCTTGGCACTAGTAGACAGGCTTATCTCAGAGGCAGTGTATAAAGCATTTATGAACACATACAGTAATCCAGTGACAACACTACAGATGGACACCACACAGGTTTTATATAAAAAAATAAGTACTCTTTATATAGACTTATCACAGGACCACAAACGACAAAAATCCTCAATACTGTACTTAAAAAGGTTAGAAATCGCTTAATTCTCTTAAGATGGTAAATGCAACACTTTATGTTCAATGTACGTAACGCTATACAACTAAAGTGTTGCAGGGAAGGTGATGCGTCGGTTCCTTACACACAAGAACGGTGATGCGTCGGGTCCCTACTGATGCGTAGGAGATGCGTAGGAGATGCGTCGGTTCTTCTCGGCGTGTGGAGGTGATGCGTCGGTTGCTTACTGCGCTTCCGTGGCGATGCGGCCCGCAACGCCGTGATGCGATGAAGATCCGGTACAATGAAACAAAATGGCGTCTTCTTCTTGATGCGACACGATGCGTGCATGCACGACGGCCGTGCGGCGACTCAACGATTCTTCTGAGCCGTGACGGGCCCTGCCCAGACATGGGTCCCTTGCTCACTTTGCCACTGGATTCAAGCTAGCCTGGCTGATGATGGGTGTTACCCTGAAACCAGTCCCAGGATGCTTGTTTCCGGTTCAGGGAAGACCTGTGTTGGCAGTTCAGGCTGGACTGTTCCCATGAGGCACAGGGTCAAGACTGATTTGCACATAGCTGGGTCTGAAATGAATTGGCGAAGTGAGCTAAAGAACGATGATGGATTAAACCCAGATCTGTGACTGGAGTTGAGTGTCTGAAAAGATTCAGCGCTCCGTCCATCCTCTCCTTGTGTTTGCTCCAGGAATGGTAGTCACTTAAGAGAAGCCCTCGGAGCTGGATGCAACTTCAGAGAACAGATGTGGAACTGACGTCTTGTGGCCACTGTACACACTGCTGCATAGGCTGACATAATGATACCAACAAAAATAATGCGTGACAACAGCTAGATCTGTTTCTTAACTTTGTAAACAAATTTGAACAATCCAGTTTATACTCTGTTGTAGGCAGTAGATGACAGAAGTTCACTGCATAAACCACTTCCCAATAGACAAATTCAGCAAGGCATCTGCAAATCTGAAGCCTCCATTCTTCAAATGATAGGATCACAGAACAGAGCTTCTTCAGAAGCCACCTCTGTGCACCATGCTAAACCCGGCTTCCAAGAGTCCACCTTTAGTGAGGAAGGACAATTATCCTTCAATCCCTGGAGCATTTACATTCTGTGGACAAATCTGTGGATTACTCATTGTGTCAGACGACTTACACTCTCTAATCAAGTCAGCTCAGAAGGGATCATGAAAGGGTGGGCAATGCGCTGAGGGAACTGAGACATGCGCCCGTAATGTGAAAGGCTTCACCTCCATAATCCCAGGTTCATCTGCATGTGAACCAATATCTGCCTGCACACACATGGTCTGCAGGCTCCTTCCATGGGAGCGTTTTTTTCACTGAATTACTTCTGATGGCTTCATTTTATGTGGCTCAAAAAACACCCATCAAATAACCTCCGTAATAGGTCGGATTTATCTCCGCTTCCAACTTTTCCTTTATGCAATGAGAAATTACACACAAAAAATGGTGTTTGTGTGCGGTTTTGCACACAGTATTCCTGCTTACATGACTTTTTGCCTGCACAATTTACTCCAGGAAGGACCTGACGGACATAGCCTGTGCTAACCTGCAAAGGAACATTTATTGCATGTAACCCATAAATTGCACTGAATGAAAAACAGGGCACAGAAACCATTTGCTCTCCTTTACATTCAGAAATCACGAGGCCTCTGAAATCAGTGCTTTGAATGGAGTGCTCAATATTTCTTCTGGAAGTTTTTTCTCTTTGAGTGCAATTCTTGAGGTGGTTGAAATGGTAGCCAGTTTTGCACTTCAAAATGTATTTTCTCTTTCAGGTTGCTTTTTGTAAGGTACTAGTAGTGGTTTTAATGGTTGTTCTCTTCCTAAGTGGTTTCATTTGCTTCAGTGTTGCGGTGAAGCTAGAGGTGTGATGAGATAGAGATTGCTAGCCTGTCATGCCTGACAGAATAGTTCCTAAAGGTTTACTCTGCTGAGCCAGGGCAGGTGTGTTCCATTATCTCACTCTGAACTGTCTCCTTTTCTCTCATGTGAGGTTTTTTTATGTCCCAACCTTTGCTTTTTTGTCGTCTGTTGGTTGATTTTCTTCACCCAATATCACTTCTTAACTTTTTTGCATCCTGAATGCAGATGCATGGTAAGAATCCACACATACATACATACTCAACCTAAAATGAACATAATGGTCATAGGGCATACCAATTCACACTTTGTTTTTATGTGTCGTCAGAGGCAAGTGTTTTGCTTTAAGCAAAACTGGCAACAAAGCATGCTCTTTAGTTGAGCGTAAAATATATTTACGAGTGTGTATTGTGCCAATTCATGTTTCTTTGTGCTACGTCAGCGTGCTACTTTGAAAGCATGATGATGTTAAAAAGGAGAACCATGACAAATGGATCCTGACACTCAAGCAGACATAATCCAACAATTGGACATTCTAGAATGTCTATTGTTGGTGATTGTTTCTAACGCAGGAGTGGGTAAAGAGTACTGTTTTTTCCTCTGATTAGGGCTATATCTGCTTGATTTCTCCTTTGCCATATCATCACTCTAGCACGGACAACCCCTGGGATTCTGTTAGAATGTAAGAATGTGTTCTGCGCTGAGTGCTGTTTTGGACAGTATCTGTCATGAATGTTCAAGGCGGGGTGAGCAAGAGGAATCTGGTCCGATTTGCTGAAAGGGTACAAAGTAAACTATCTAATTATGCCCAGAGACGCATTTGAAGGTAGTGTTTGGTGAGTGTAAATTGCTTGCGGGGGATTTTGTAGCAGTAAAGTTAGCAATGAGTGTTAGGAAGGAGCTGTACAGTAGGTCCACTCTGCAGGATGCAGTTGGTTATAAGGGCCATTCTGCCATTTTGCATTATGGCAAGAAATGTAACCTGAGGAGAAGGATGAAGTACAACGAGACAGAAATGAAAGAGTGGATGAGGAGAGATGGGAGAGGAGGTTGTAAGGTATTGTGCTTTTGGGCGCAGCAGTGGGGAGGGATTTAAAACATCAGGACCACAGGGTCGCGTTGTGTGTTACCAACTATGTTTTATTAGCGCAAGCTTAGCATGTATGTTTTGATTGCACTGTTAAGTATTTTCATTGATGCATTGTTCCCATGACAGCTGTCAATTGTTTGCATCCAAGGTGATATGCATCTTTTAAGTATCATAACTAAATGGTACCTTAGCTCCAGTTTTGGATTATAAATCTTGCCCTGTGTTGTAGCTTCCGATTTGTTGTGCTTCATTTGGTTCTTTTGTGTAGGAGGAAGGGGATGCGTTATATCTGCTGCCTTGCTCCTATGCCATGCAGCAGCGAGAAGCCCTGGGATTCTAACGGACGTAAGAACGTATCCGGCTCAAAGCTCTGTTAAGGACAGCTGATGCCTTGGAACCAGGCGCGCAACACCCATTGGACTCACAGGGCTTCATCCTCCTCCCCCCCCCCCCCCCCCCCGTCGTGTGTGGCAGCCCGGGATGAGACAGCTTCCCGGCGCACACACAGCCGCACCCGAGCACTTCACATGTCTTTAAAAGACCACTTGCATGTTAATGAGGCCTCGCTGTTGTTTCACCCCTTCTAAGAGCCCCTGCAGCTCCACTCTGCTTATGGCTTAAAATATTCAGCCCCCCCCCCCCGAAATTTTTCTTATTCCTAGCATGGACACGTTCTAGTGTTCAGAAGTGTATGCTCTACACTTTACACCCACCCACCACCTACGTCACTGGGTCAGGTGACTAGGCTAATAAAAGGGCCGAGCGCACGTGCTCGTGGCCAGTTAACCCACCATCTAACCATGTGTCTGCGTCAGTCATTCCCAGCATGAGGGCCTAGGGCCCCAAACACCACAATGGCGACGAGGGTTGTGAGCCCCAGCGTGCTGCAGCAGCCCTTCCGTTCGTGAGGGGGAGAGGAGTGCTCCCACTAAGGTCACCCCCCCTCTACAAGAGGGCGCGACGCGCCGAGAAGCCAGCCGGGCGAGTCGGAGCCCACAGCACCGCCGCGGGCGTGCACAGTGCCCCTGAGTGGAAGCGTGGCAGTCGGGTGCCCACACCGACCTGCCGCTGTGCTGAGAAGCGCCCAGAAGGAGAAGTGCGAGCCGTGCGGAGCCCACCCGCATCGGCCGCGACGCCGTCGTTCTGCAGGCGGAGGCCGGGTGCCCACCCCGACCCTGCCGCTGTGCCTGGAGGTGCCCGGAAGTAATGGCAAGCCGAGCGGTGCCCACCCGCATCGGCTGCGACCCCCGCAAGAGGCGTGTAACACGCGGTGCCCACCCGCGGAAAGAAGGAGGCCCGCCAACTGCAAGTAAAAGCGGAGCCCACCCGCGTGAAAAGCCCAGCCGGGCATAAGGTGAGCCCTGGATGGAGCGCCGGACCAAGTGAAGCGGACGGGAGCCTACCCCGCCGCGATAGCAAAGCGCCACCAGCAGCCCCCCCCCCCCCCCCGCGCGGTCCGTGACGATATGAGACCTGCTGCGGGGGCGGGACGACCAGAAAGTAATAGCGGAGCCCACCCGCGACGGTGAACAGGAGCGGCACAAGCAGCACCCCCCCCCCCCGCGCGGTCCGTGATGCTAGGTGACCGGCTGCGGGGGCGGGACGAAGAGAAAATGGAAAGCGGAGCCCACCCGCAGGATGAGCAGGTACCTGCCTCCCCTATTCTAATGCACCGCCCGGAATAGCAGCAGCACCACTCTCCCCCGCCCCGGCCAGCGAGCGAATGAAGGAGCTGCCGTGGGCGGTAAGAGCAGGCGGAGAACAGCGCCGGCACCCGGGGAGCACTCCCGAGCGAAGAGACAAGGACATCGAGCCCCGGTGGTGCCTGCAGACAGGTGCCCTGATCGATGCCCGACAACCGACGATTAGGCGCCTGAAAGCGCAGATGCAGGGCAGCGCGGTGAAGCGCAAGGTGCCCCAGGCGAGAGCAACCAAGTGCTCTGGAATGGAGGGGACTGCCAGGGGTAGAAGGGATTACCTGTGCACCCGGAGGAAGTGACCCGAAAAAAAGACTTACCTGCTGCCACGTGTCCTGGACTCCACTGCTCTGCTCCAACTCCAGCCCCATCTGGACTCCACTGGTCTGCCTGACTCCAGCTTCCCTCCAGCTCTCCTACTCACGAGTGAAGCCGGGAGCAGTGGAAAGGAAAACAAGGGATAGAGTTCTGGCAGTACAGAAGGTTGCTGCTGAAGCCAAAGAAAAGCAACACTGCCACCCAGTGGCCACTGGTGGTACTGCAGCAAGAGGAAAATCAACAAGCCTACAGCAAGCCAAGTGAATACAGCAGCCACAGGAGACCGACGGCTCGCAGCGCAAGGGAGAAGAGGCAGCAAGGCACGTACCGCAAGGTCTGACGGCTGCGCGAAGGTGAGCGCACGGGAGTGCGACGGAGGCGCACAGGAATGTGCCTGAAGCGCAGGAACGCGACAGAAGCACAGGAAGAGAAGGTGTGCCACAGGGATGCAGCGCTATCCCACAGCAATAAGGAAGAAAGAAGAAAAGGTGTCAAGCCACATCCACCCCAGCGAGGACTGCGCTGTCGCCGCATCAAGTGGAGCGAACCCTCGAGAGAACAAACGGACTCAGTGCAGATGTACGCCGGACGCGGAAGGTACACTGCAGCGCCTACAGGAGAGGAACCGACTGAAGAGGATGGGCGCAGCAAGTATCCGACACTGGCGGCCAAGGATGCAGAGCAACACCCAGTGGCGCCAAGAAGCCACCACATCAAGTGATCCTGATACTAGGAGCAACGCTACACTGAAGATGTACCACGACGGTACGAAGAGTAGCACGCACCAGCGCCTGACAAGGCAGCGGACACAGGTACTCACACGACGTGATGCACCACAAAGGCCAAGCCGACCTGCCAAACGGTCGCATCACAAAGGTCAAGCCGACCAGCCAAACGGTCGCACCACAAAGGCCAAGCCGACCAGCCAAATGGTCGCACCACAAAGGTCAAGCCGACCAGCCAAATGGTCGCACCACAAAGGCCAAGCCGACCTGCCAAACGGTCGCCCCACAAAGGTCAAGCCGACCAGCCAAATGGTCGCACCACAAAGGCCCAGCCGACCTGCCACATGGTCGCACCAAAGAAGCCGACTCGCCAGGAGTCGCACAAAGAGGTCTGACGCAAGACCGAAGATATCCTGCCAGTGATCGGCAGCGCGGACCGTCAAGTGGTCCAAGAAGCTCAAGAAGAACCAAAGCAACTGGTGAAAGGGAGAAGACCGAAGCGGACCATGAGCATGGCCCCACGAACTTCAACCAAAGTAACTGGTGAAAAGCAGAAGGTGAAGAGAAGGTCACGACCCTAACTCGGAATGCTGAGGAAGATGAAGAGAGTGTTCTCGGACGAGGACAAGACCAGGGGGAACACGTGCAGAGTGCGCGCGCTGCATGGAGAAGCCTGGCCAGATAAGAGGAGAACAGAAACGGTCCAGAGTAGGTCGTGAAGCGAAGAGATGAAGAGACCAGAGTGGCACGTTTGCCACTACAAGAAAAGAAGATGTCTGAGTGGCACGTTTGCCACTACAAGAAAAGAAGATGTCTGAGTGGCACGTTTGCCACTACAAGAAGGAAGATGATATCAGAGTGGCACGTCTGCCACTTAAAGGAAAAAGGGGAAAGAAAGATCTGAGTGGCACGGTTGCCACTGTAAGAAGGAGAAGAAGTCAGAGTGACATGACAGCCTCACGGAGAAAGAAATAGAGGACAAGGAGAAGAGTGTGGAAAGACTACTCACACCTCAAAGACAAGGAAGGTGACAAGCGTCAGAACACAGTGCGCAAGTCCTGAAGAACACCCGTGGCACGGAGAAAAGACCATCTGTTTGATGATGCTTTCAGCACACCTGGGATCTGCAGAGGTGAGCAGGCCGGACCATTCGAAACACCCACCTTTGGGGTTACACGGACACTGGTCAATGCCAGCCGTGGTGACTCAGGGGCAAAGGCCTCAGGGATGCCGGTGAGAGAGAGTATCCCCGCGACGAGAGATGGTCATCAGCCGCCCTTCAGCAAAGGTCTCAGGAGGATGAAGACTTCGCGTGCTAAAGACAGGAGCCAACAGCCACCCTCCAGGTCTGACTGCGGCATCTGAGGTGAGACCTGCCGTCTCCTCCGCACCCGTACTTATCGGCATGGGAGTAACACGATACAGGACACTGAACCCAGGCCAGATCTGAGGAAGAGGGCCTCAAGGATATCCCGTGGCAGGGGAACACCTGTGAGAGGGGCATCCTGGTGAGAGGGGTGTCTTGCGAATAACCCGTCTTTCTGCAAAACAGAACACACGCCACCGATAAAGAAAAGGACTGGACTAAAAAAAGATAAATGGCAACATCTAGCGCTGAACCAAAAGAACTCAACAACTGCGTTTGTCGCCAAGAAAGTAAAGCGAAGAAAGACTGTGAGAGCAACTTCAAGGCAGAGCCGTCAAACAGACTAACTCCATCGAGCACCCATGACTGGTGCCACAGTGAACTGGTGATTGTCCGCGACAGGAAGAACATCGTCCGCGACAGGAAGAACATCGTCTGTGACTCCAGGCTGCTGAAGCGTGAGCGACTCTGCAGAAGTTTAGTCACTGTATTACATCTGTATATATATGTCTTTTCTCCCCTAGGTTGGACATTTGACTCCGGGTTTTTGTTATTAAAGATTGGGAGGAATGTAGTGTCCTAGCATGGACACGTTCTAGTGTTCAGAAGTGTATGCTCTACACTTTACACCCACCCACCACCTACGTCACTGGGTCAGGTGACTAGGCTAATAAAAGGGCCGAGCGCACGTGCTCGTGGCCAGTTAACCCACCATCTAACCATGTGTCTGCGTCAGTCATTCCCAGCATGAGGGCCTAGGGCCCCAAACACCACATTAGCCCCCCGGAATTTGGCTCTAGGTGCACCTCTGCTTGGAACTGCCCAGGTATGTTGCACCTCGTGCCAATAAACCTGTCTTCTTTCTCACAGGAGTCCCGCTGCTCTGTTTACCAACCGTGCCGTCTCACCAGTTTGCACACTGATCCTTGGAAGGATTTTCAAAGGCCCAAGCGGCTGGCGGTCGATCCGTGGACATGCGGGTGTTTTTTGGTGTGGAACAGACACTTCCCCATAGAGCATCTGTGTAATTGGCACGAGGGAACCTGGTTCCTGACGCCATGTGCTGACTGCCCCGCCTGACGCTCTGACGTGAAGAACAGAACAAAGACGCTTTCTGTCGAAATGTCACGCGGCAATGGATTTGGATGTCCCTTGCGCATGCGCGGAGGTGTTTCTGGTGTGAACGGTAATCCCTTGCTGTTTTCAAAATGAGAACTCAGTTGGTGCAGGTGATACAGCTTTCTAACCCAGTTAGCAGGGGGAGCCGTGAGCTTCATACCATGTTTCTCAAAGGCATTACCAGATTTTTACTTAACTAAACGCAAGATTATCTCCCCGGCAGGCCATCCCTTATCCGCTGTATCTTCCCAGATCCGGTCGGATCCTCAGATTGCATGCACTCTCGCAAAGCCCCCTTTTACATCTGCAGTGTAATTTCTGCTGGAGTGTTTAGGATAATGCTAATCCTGACATATTTAGCTGCCAGCATGAGGGATGACTCTAAAAGATCAGAATAAATACCCTGGATGCGAGCGAGGCTAGTGAGTTATAGGTCAGTTACAGTAATTCTCGGGACATGTAATCAAGCAGCCGCCATGTTATCCCGGAGGAGTGATACCTCTGCCGTTTATTAATGGGCAGTAAACAGGCCCGTCACCAGCCATTGATTCTGAAAAATGGCTTGTGTAATTTATTCCAGCAAACAGTGATGTGTGCACAGATAAGGTGCATCTGGCCGGCAGCGCAATCATTAAATGTCATTGCATTGAAATCTTAGAAGTAATGAGATAAACTGCAGTGTGAATGCTAACTTTTCGCGACTGAGCTAAAACGAGGACAGGTTGTTTGATGTGATTTTACAGGTTTGGTGACATGCAATCAATTGTTGATGGTTTACCTTCTCGGACTTCCTTTCCATTGCATTGCTCTTTGTCTTTGTGCCATTTTTCTTTTGTTGTTTTGTTAAGTATTTGGGGCCTCATTCATGAAAAGTGTTGCATCACTGCGTGAAAACAGCGATGCAACAACATGGATGCGCCGTATTTAGTGTACGGCGCTCCATGTTGTAAGGTTTTGCTGATACGTCATTATTTCTGACGTATCTTTAGGCGCAGTAATGACGCATTGCTGGAGTGTGTCGCAAAAGTGGCGCTACTCCAGCAATGGGTCATTACACATGGGCAAGTCCCATGTTAAAGGTGCCTGCTTCAGTCTTACGCCTGCTGTGAGGCAGGCGTATGAGTTTGACGCAGTGGCATCCTAGAATTGGTGTAGTCAAATTTAATAGATTTCACTGCGCCACTTCTACAACCCTTTTTTACGAGGGAACGCCCACCCTGCATACATTATACCTGACACTGCATACATTACAGATAATAACGCAACAGCCGTGCAAAGGGCCTTGGTGTCTCCGAACATACCTCCAAGGTGCAGCAGAACAGTATAGTGAATGTTTTTATTGTTGCATAAGAATCCTAAAAAAAGAAGTGCTGTAAATATGACAGCAAAAAGTGCATGAGGTAGTTGATGTGATCAGAGTAGCGTAATGCTGGAGTGGAGGGATTAAGTATCCAGGACAGCAGTAGGCAGCAGACTAGAGGTGGGTACGCAAGAGTGTACATGGGAAGCGACGAGGCTAGGGTCAACAATCACTAATTATGCTCAAAGACTGACCTGATTTTTTGCCTTTCATTCAGACTCCAAACATTTACTTCTATTCGCATATTTGCTCTCATTCACTCCCTTTCACTCGGTAAGTCACTCACTGTTTCTCACTCACTCTAATGCACAGACTGTCTCACTCTCCATCTTTCGCATTCGCACTCGTACTAACATTTTCACTCACTCAAGCACCCACTCTTGCTTGCTCTTTTTATGTTTATTTCTTTCTCTAGCTCTTTCTTCCAGTCTTTTTCTCTTTTCTGGCCCAACTGTATCTTCTTTCGACTCTGCCACTGGTCTCTCTTGCTTACTCTTTACTTATTTTCTCTTTTTCTTTTTCTCCCCATATCTTTCTCTGTTTTTATTCTAGCTTTCCCTCTTCTCTTTTTCTGCTCCTTTGAGCGAATCATTGGAACCTCTGAGCAATGAGATGTAAAAAAAAAAAAGGAAAAACAAATGTATTTGTAATGGCTATAATCACCTTTACGGCATCACTCGAAAGACCGGTTTAACACAGGTGAAGCTATGCGGGCACAACACTACTTCTTGCATTAGACACAACCTGCTAACAGTTGCAATAAACCCCTGGCACTTTGCGAACCCTGGGTGCAACAGAGTAGGGACTAACCAGCACTGTGGGGGGTTTACATTATGAGTACCCCATAATCAGGCTTGGACTGGTACATAAAATAGGCCTGGGTATCAAAATAAAAGTGGCCCCCTTTAGCAAACCAGATAGCTAAAAAAGTGTCCCTCATTTGCAAATCATGCCAGTTTTGAACTTGTAAAGACACATTGTATTTGTTTTTTGCACGGAATGGGTGACTGTATGCTTTTGTGTTTGCTGCAGTCAATGTTTGTGGCACAAAACTGCTAGAAAAGCGGCTCACACACTGACTGTCAGACCAGCCCATCGGGCGCTGCCTGATTTCCCTGCCCATGATCAAAATTCACTGAGCTGGTGGTGCTTGGCAGCCATTCCTCTGTTTCACCAAAAGGGGCTTGAAGAATAATGAGAAAGTGTGCTAGAGGGAACGGAGGCAGAGATCACAACAAGGCCTGACTTATTTTTGGTTCACTGGCCGTATCTGGCCAGGAGCGCAATCATTAAATGTTTTTGCATTGAAATCTTAGGAGCAATGAGATAAACAACAGAAACTGCGGAAAGAATGCTAACTTTCTGTGACCAAGCTAAAATAAGGATGGGGCTGGCCCTGGGATCTGGTTCAAGCTTTTAGTGAGTCACCCACCTCTAAAGCACACTACAGTTGCTTTTTCATTACATTACACACATTGCAATTCAAGGCACATCCCGTTATCGATCAGGACTGCCCCAATACTGCTCCAGTTTAGGAAACAGTTGAAAACTCGCCTCTTTAAAGACTCCCGCATCACATCAGTGCATTAACAGTCTGCAAACCAACTACCTCTTCTATCACTCGTTGAGTTTATGCTCGTCTTTGAACCTGTACAGTGCTCCGCTGCCTTTTCGCTAGGCTTGCACCAAAGAGTACCACATACATAATCCAGAGCAAAGCTACCAAGTGGCTGTGTGCCATGAATGACTCTGACTGTCAGTCCTGGCTTTTAAATAACCCCTTTAAATTGGGTGCTTCGCAGATACGATTCTGCGAAGAATATGATCCAGCGTCCCAGCATGCACAGTCCAGTTGCCTGAAAAGCTTATGATGGCTACAATTATCAAACATGACTTAAATAAAGCCACTTTCCAGCAAACTAATCTTGTGGTTTAAATGTGATTAGTGAATAAATGTGGCAGCGTATGAATGTTGTGCAGTTATTGTGATGTTGTCCTGCGCTCCTATGGAAAACAAATTAGTTTACAAAAATAATGTTCCTGCATCACATATGCTGAAATTTCACAGCATTTGGGATTCAATATGTAAAAATTAAATTTTTTTAGAGCCTTGAGGAGAATAATTCATTGTAGTAAGCAATGAGTGTATCTCTTTATTTTAATGCTTATATGGGATTTGAACCCTGGTCTTATTTTGTCGCCCTGCTGCAAGGATGTACTCTCGGGAAAAGGACTGGGCGCATTTCACTAAAGAAAACTGTAGATGATTGGGGGGAATTCAGATATTTTATTTCCACAGGCAGAGTTAAGTTGTGTATGTGTGTGCTATGCTTAATTTGAGCCGGTGGTTGCAGATGGGGCCAGTGCAGCTTCTTTAATTGACCTGCCGCCACTCCTCCTCCATTTCCCCTCCACCGGTGCCACACCACCAGGTGATAGCTGCAGCAAGCAAAGACATACACTGCCCTCTCAGCTTTGGAGTTTAGGCCAATGGTAGTGTGAATTTCTCACTATGCCAGTCAGTGGGGCATAAAGGGGTTCAGAATAAATGTTCATCCAATTTTTGGCCTCTCTGCAGAGTGCATTGAACAGGGGTCAGGTGTGCCAATTGTAAATGTTATTCTGTGTGAAAGCACGTGAAGGAAGTACACAGCTGTTGAAATATTGACATGATGAAAGTTAAAGTAAAGGCAGTCCTTGCAGATGACTGGGCGCATTGTGTGTGGGGAGATGAGGGACAAGAGATGCAAGGAAGTAGGTGCAGGGAAGAGCGAAAAAAGGTGCTGAAAATTGAAAAGATGAGGTGTGAGATATGCAGAGGAAGGGTTTCAGAAAGATATTAAGGGAAAAAGAGCATAAGTGAGCACAGTTAACGGAGCGCAATGCTCCGTGGTCCTCGCAGTCCCGTGGGTTTGAAGATCTGAGGCCCCCAAAAGCAGCGTAGCGTCCTGAACCACAGGGAACGTTGAAGGAACCCAGCCTGAAGTGCACCAGCCAAGATTTTAAATGCTGAAGCCTACGAGCGGCTCCCGCGCAGCGGGGGCCGCGAGGCGTGGCGTTGGAGGTGAGACCAGCGGGAAGAGGAACAGGTGAGCACAGTTAGCGGAGCGCAATGCTCCGTGGTCCTCGCAGTCCCGTGGGTTTGAAGATCTGAGGCCCCCAAAAGCAGCGTAGCGTCCTGAACCACAGGGAACGTTGAAGGAACCCAGCCTGAAGTGCACCAGCCAAGATTTTAAATGCTGAAGCCTACGAGCGGCTCCCGCGCAGCGGGGGCCGCGAGGCGTGGCGTTGGAGGTGAGACCAGCGGGAAGAGGAACAGGTGAGCACAGTTAGCGGAGCGCAATGCTCCGTGGTCCTCGCAGTCCCGTGGGTTTGAAGATCTGAGGCCCCCAAAAGCAGCGTAGCGTCCTGAACCACAGGGAACGTTGAAGGAACCCAGCCTGAAGTGCACCAGCCAAGATTTTAAATGCTGAAGCCTACGAGCGGCTTCCGCGCAGCGGGGGCCGCGAGGCGTGGCGTTGGAGGTGAGACCAGCGGGAAGAGGAACAGGTGAGCACAGTTAGCGGAGCGCAATGCTCCGTGGTCCTCGCAGTCCCGTGGGTTTGAAGATCTGAGGCCCCCAAAAGCAGCGTAGCGTCCTGAACCACAGGGAACGTTGAAAGAGCATAAGTGTTTAACTGAGAGGCTGCAGACAAAAGTGGTGTGAAGAGAACTGGAGCGAATGAAACACTCCAACAACCACTACTCCTTCCACAGACCTTAGTAAAATTTAATTCAGTCTACTTAAATTGATTAAATGCGATTGTATGTATTTATATGTATGTATGTGTGTGTATTTTCTTTTTACATACATTGTCACAATCTTCATGATGATGTAGGTAGCCCCACGACTTTTTGTCTGAGGCAACTTGTGTCCCCTCCCTAAAAGTCACTTCAAAGGACTCCACTGGGTGATGCACTTGGAGATAAACAATCACTATAGCAAGTTACCAAGAAAGAGGCTGGTCTGGGTTGACCTAAGCGAACGCAGCAGCCGTAAGGTGCACAGTGCGGTAAGAAGGCTTCACTACAAGAATTGCAGATGCTTATTGGTGAGATGAGGACAATTTTTTAAAATTTTCTTTTAAAGCAAAGCAGGAGTCTAATGTGTCCGCGAGTGTGCCTCAATAGCTGCTGGTGTAGTGGTTCAATAGCAGATCTTTGAAAGTGAAAGAGCATACTCCTTTATATGATCAGAAGGCAAATACCATAAGATATGTTATGCCACACTTCATTTCGAGTGATCGACGATGACACATTCTTTTGCATCCTCTCAATCTCAGTCTCAATAATAACTCAAAAGGCTATGTTAGAAGGAAAGTCCAAAACAGCACTGGCCAGATTCATAAAGTCCTTTATTTAAATAAAGTCATAAATCTGCCACTGTTGGTTTTCCTCTTAATTTTGAGTAGATTTTTGACTTATAAGAGTTACGCAAAACTTCTTGGAGAGGTAGTGTTTACTTTGAGTAACAAAAAAACCCACATAACAATAAGTGAAGGGAGCCATAGTTTTTCTCAGGAGCCCATTGCTGGAGATGCCTAACACCAAGGGTATGCCAAATGCGATGGCGCCTAGTAAGGATTCCAAAACATGGTTCTTTCTTCCACTACCCCTCATTTCCAATCTCTTTATTTCACTATTGCAGGTTCTTTTTCACACCTCCCTTCTCCCATTGTGGTTGATGCTTACTCCTTCTTTGTCGCTGTTCTGACTTATTCACTTTTGGCGTGGGTCAACGTCAATGATGAAAAATAAGACCCAGTGCCCTTTAATGAGTGCCAGGGCCCAACAAAAGCAATCCACCAGCACACATTAAGCAACGCTTATCATTAATCCCAGAAATCTATGGCAGTCCTTTCTCTTTAGTCAAGTGATTGTCCACTAGATGGATAGCCCTACTAAGTATGTTTTTTAACTTTAGTTTATTCTATGTACCTACTTTGTAAATTAGCTCGTTCTATGCTCCTGAGTGAATAAATGAAATATTACACAAATAAAATATATCTGTTTACTGAGCTAGTGCTACTTGAAAAAGTTTTGGATAGCCTGCCTAAAGCTTGTAAGGATGGTGTTGTCATTGCATCTGGAAAAGGGGATTCCATTTTTGAGGGATTGAACAGAAAATTGCAGCACGGTTTTCCAGTGCCGGGATCTGTGGGAACGATAGGAGCCTAGGATGTGTTCATTAGAGCAGTCTAGGAGGACAGTTTGTTGATTTCTTTCATGAAGATACACAAGGGCCTGAATGTTAAAGGGGCCATCCAGAATAGATCAAAAACTGTTCTCGTTGGCCAGGACCACATCCTAGCAATCACCATCAGTAGGCAATCCAGAGTGTTCCTTTGCCTGCTTGGGTTTTGAGACACAACATTAGGGACACGATTTGGACCTGAAGACCGTAACGTAATCCAGAAATATAGTCACAGAGAAGTCAATAGTACATATATGTCGATGATATTTTGGTTGTCAACTTTATGGTAGCAAAATATTAGGATAGAGGATAATATTGTGACATGCACCCTCATAAATACATTTTAAGATTAAGTAGAGGATTGTGGACGAGAGTCGTTTCTGAACTGGCAGTCAGTGTAAAGACCAATTTTCTTCTGACATGTTCTGTAAACTTGATGGCGGACACTTTGGTTAATAGGGAAACACCCCAGTAATGTATTTCTGCAGTTTATTTTGGAATTTACAAGTCGTCCAACATCAGCCTATGTTTTTTTTCACCAGCAATCATCCTATATTGTTGCCTGTAATCGTAGGAGATGTGCAAGTGCTCATTTAAAAATGTTTCCCCCGAGGGAGAAGTAGTTTCCCTGTGGAGAAACCCTTTTAATCTAAACTTGGGCAAAATTTGGGTATGTCTCCTTCCCATTATTGATGTGGAAAAGGTTCCTTCGGTCATTTGTTGCATTTGCATAAAAAGTGCTTCTGAGGTTGGCATGGCCTTGCAAAAGTTTCAGTGTATTACCCCTCGGCTTCCACTTCCACCCACACCTAGCGGAAAACTGGTGATGCAGAAAATCTACTATATTGGTGGGTTTACCGCCCACCTGCCTACATTTAAGGGACCTAACATTATATTACACTGCTTACTCGAAACATGGGTGGCATTTAGAATCTTTGCACCACTAAACTAAACCTAGGTGGTCCAAAATACTTTTTGAATCTATATTTATGTGTAAGAGCCATGTAAATCTAAAATATCAGGTTGTAATATAATTCTTTTTGAAGGACTACAGTACAAGACTACGTTTGTCACTCGCTAGGTGGAATTGACTTCTGTTATATATTGCCATAGGCTTTTTTCTTCAATTCACACTTGGATGAATTGTTGTCAGAGTGATACAGCCGTCAATTGTTAAAAAAACGCTCTTGGCCTCAAGTTAATCATAGTCCAACGCTTTCCATGTGCGTGGAAAATCGAAAGTATAAAACAAAGAACATTATTGTTGCTATAAATAATGTTTATGCTTTTTTGCATTTGAAATCAACAAATTACATGCAGAAGTTGATAATAGGGTTGCCGCTTGGAGTTCTGGAATGACCAGAAGTTGGTACTGGAATAACAGTTTCCATAAAATGCTTTGGATTCTTTTTTAACACAACAGTTCAGCGTCTATTTTCTTTTAAAACATTTAGGATCAGTCTAGAGAAAAGTAACCTTTTTTTAAATCTGTTTTAATCTTCTAGTTGTTGCTTTTAGTTTTTATTTCAAAAGTGAAAGTTTACGGGCTCTCATTGATTTTCCTGATGTTTTCACTTGTCTCGCATGAAAATACCACCCAGACTGGTAAAGTGCTGGTAAGGCTAGATGTTACTTTTGTGGTGATTGATTGACCAAGAAGCCCTCATTGGGCAAATAATGTGACTTGTATTTGGTTCTAAATTCTCCTAGGGTGGTAGAGTTAAATAGCATCAGTAAAGAAAGAGACTCAGAATTGCTTGAAAGTTATTGCTTGTAATTAAGGGTGTGTGTGTTTGTGTGTGTGTACGCGCTCGCGCATATATCCTAGGGAAGGCGGGTAACGGACAGGGGCCGTGGGGCTGCGTCCCTTTGAAATTCCTACACATTTTCTTAAAAGAAATATTAAATAGAATGATTAATTTAGAGTTACGATTGTATCTCTGCCTATCCCGCCCCACTATGAAGCAGGAGGCGGAAGCTAGGCAAATAATCAACTTTCAGCAGTGTGACACGACACAGGGTTTACCTTTCCAAAGCCCTTTATTGCCATTTTAGTCTATTGTGGTATCCACTGTTGGCTAGTGACGCTGTCAGCTTCACAGTTTCGGGCGTCAGAGTTTGCATCTCTGCGTGAGGCCAGACGTCCGTCATTCACAGGCATGAATCCCACTCTTTTCCATTCATCACAGGGTAGGGGGTAGGACTGGATGCAAGCATGTGTGATTTGGCACCTTGTCCTCTGTAATGGTAAGTGTTATAATGCTAATCTTGTGTTCTGTATATTGTGCTGATAACCCTGGTCACACAAATCCCACCCCCCACTGTAACACCCCAGGCCGTAGCTGCAATTCGCTGTCCCCTTTGGAGCTGTTGTATTTGTCCCCAGTGAAATTGAACCAAAGGAGGAGCAGGGTTTTTGTTTCCTTGATCCAAATATCCGAGTCAAGCGCAAAGGGAGAAATATGTGTTTATAGTAAAGACAGTCACATGCTGTATGGCATTAAAACTGGCCCTATCTTCATGCCCTTAACATTATTGCCAAAAACATTAAATGATTTACGAACAATGAAATTTAAAAATGTTAAGGTAATGCATGTCAGTGATTTAATTCCTCTCTTGTTTCACGTTTTACTTTAATCTTGAATTCCCCAAGAGTGTTGGCTATTTCATCATATAGTGTTTCTGTATTTTGTATGCATCTTATTACTCTTGCATAGTGCATACTTTGAGTCGTGCCAAGTGTTTACGAGGGGCTTTGACTGAGAGCTCTGTCGCTGAGGCTGAGGGTAAAGCAAAGGGTCTGTCAGTGGGTTGGCCTCTTTTCAGAGAACATAGAACAATGGTCATGTATTCTAGTTGCAATTGAGATTCTGTGTAAATGTGTGTGAAGGGGGTACACAGATGTCAAAACCTTTACAAGGCAAAATTATAAGAAAATAAAGTGCTTAAATGTGAATGAGTGCAGTGTATGTTTAGGGGTTGTGAAGTGAGGGAGATGCGAGGAAGTGCATTTGAGGGAGAGGGAAAGAGTGTGCTGAAAAGGAAAGAGATGAGGTTGAAGGTGTGCAGATGGACAAGATGTGCACAGAAAAAGGGCATACATATCTAACATAAAGCGCATATAACTGGAGGCCAATACTCCTTCCACAGTCCTCAACAATATTTAATTCACAGTCTCATAGACTTGAAACATATAATCATTTATAATAAATCATTGTTGTTACTCACTTATCTTGAGCAGCAAGCAACCACTGACCATGCCAATAGTCCTGGCAGGTTTTAGGTGTATGTCTGTTGTGTTATTTATCTGGATGTAATAACATCTGAGAGAGAAACCAAAATACCGGTCGGGTGGCACACTATGGGAGTCACAGAAATGTATTTTACATGTTCTCTTTTGGAGAGCACCCACTCTTTTCATCCCCCTTAAAGACCTGTCTGCACATATTTCCATATGACTAATTGCAGCCAGCAGCTGTGGGTGCTTCCTGAAGCCTGGTTAGATCATTTGCTTCCAAAGTCGATGCCGCATACAGAGCAATACACTGAGCAAGCACACACTTTTAAGGGCCTGAAGTTGTTGCGCTGTACAATTTGCATATTACAGTAACTATTGAACATATTAATGCAGTAAGATACGGGCAGTTTTTAATGTGTTTAATATTTAAAAACTATACATTCCCACTGCTTTATAAACCATGCCATCTCGCTAAATTTGCTTGCTTTAAAATGCACCATTTGCCAAACTTTTTTCAAATTTTGTTTGTGAGGCGAACAGCCCCCTCCCCAAGGCTCAATGTTTGTTCATCGCTTTCTACATAAGTCATACCCAACATTTATGGCTCGGCTCACCACTTTCAAATATCACCAACCGCCACTGGTAACGTATGAATGGAACATAGCTCAAGATAACCAATAATGCACCTTCACAAGTGATTACAAGTTTTACTATACCTGTTAAATGTACTTTCAAAGGTTTCTGCATAGGCAACACCTCCCTCAACACCTTTCTTCTATGCATACACTAGAAGCCTAAATAGCCGATCTTTCATTTCTTTCGCTTCTCTAATCACCAGGGTGCAGCGAAAACCCACCATAATAAGATCACCACTTTGGCCATCAAGTACGACACTGAAAGACGTCCGCATAGGCAACACCAGAAACACACTGTTTCACCTATGCTGCCCCAGATAGTCACATGCTACCCAGCTGCGAATGGGCCGTGGCGTCAAGTCAGTGATATGAAATGCTATGCAAATGCAATACGAAGTATTCGGAGAGGATGTGGGTTTATGGCTAGAGCAGTCGACCTTGACACTGGGGAACTGAGTTTGAGTCTTGGCAGGGACGCTCAACACCCTTTGATTCTGGGCAAATCACTTAATCTCCCTGTGCCTAACAAAAAATGAATGTGTCCTTCTGTAAGCAACTGGTGCTCATGTAAAGCGCTCTGATACCTTCGGGTCACGTTCGCGCTATATAAAACTCTGGGAAAAAAGGTGCATAATGCGGAGTTAAACCGCCCATATTGCACAATTTAACACACATTACAATATTGGTAGTGCTCAGTGCACCTTGTGCAATTTGGCCCCCTCAGCTGTGTGCCTTTGCTTGCAGAAAGAAGCTAGCCCCTCTGTTGGCCAGAAAGGCAGCCCACATGGATTGGTGGCAATTGTACACGTTTCGTGGTGGCCACGTGAGGCCTACTTTGCACCGTGATTTTGTACAGAGAGGTGTTGGAGTGGTCCTCACTGACGCTTAATGGCGTTTCTCATTAGCCAAGCGGCGAAGGGTATTTTTTCTCTGTGTCTGCAGTCAAACGCGCGAACCCGCCGCAGGGTATATTCACCTCTGATTTTCTCTTAACAAAGGACTGCAGTTAAATGAGATTACAGTTATTAAAGTTGTAAGAGGAAATTGCTATTTTATGTAATAGGATCATGCTTTCATCTCTGCTCCAGCACTGTCACTCCTGCCTGTCTCGAAACCACCTGCCTCCCTCTCCTTGCAGAAAAAGAAAGCCCGTCTCTGCAGATCTGGGCAGTGATGGTGAGCGCCCGCTGGCAGGGCGCTGTGATGTCATCTGGGGACGAGAATAGTCGGAGGGTTCTTTCTTAAAGAATTCACGTGTGAGCCGAATTTAATGAAAGATTTCACAGCCTGCGCCTTCTTTCCCCTTGATCTCGAGAAGCCTATTGAATGCCTGCTTTTCCCCTGAATTGGACATTCTTTTAGAATTCGAAAGTGATACACAATTGTTAGAACATTTTTCAGCGTTCATTTTTAGAGACAAGAGCTTTGTGCCCCCGCCGAGCACTGCGATTGTTTGACCTCGGGGAGTCGTCTTCCAACACTTTCTTTTCCTGTTTCACTTGGCTTTGCCCTTTTCAGCGGAGACCTTCTTTATAGGTCTCGCCTGACCCAGCGCATGCGCTGTTCTGGCGAGACTTTTTGAGAGGGCTCCAAAAAGTGCTACCAGGCCAGCCTAGAGCCACAGTGCATGTGCGCGGGCGCGCGCGCCACTTTTACCACGATTACTTTCACTTTAGCGGCCGCACGGCCGCTTTGATGTTTGATCGCTATCGCGATCACTTTCACGGCCGCACGGCCACTTGGCATAGCCAATAGGTCTCGCTTTTTGGACCTTATAAGTGTTTAGTTATGCAACTGTTGCATGGCTAAACACTTATAAGGTCCCAAAGGCGAGACCTATTGGCTATGCCAATGCTTGTTTTTTTTTTAGAGTGCGGGTTCTCTTCTCTCCATGAACGTCAATAAAATCACCCTTCTTGCGAGCGCTCTGGATATTCACAAAAGACAGCAAAACCCTAAGAACATCGCAGCAGGCAGCCCTAAACCAGGCAACCAGTAATGCCCACGTCTCGGTCGGATCTACTGTGCCTCGGTTCATAGGTGGACCCTGTCCGCCTCTCACTGGCGTTTTCTTTATCCAGAAGATGGTGTGTTGTCGTGTGAGTGGCAGGGAATCGCTTCCGTGCACCCTGGTTGTGTTGTATTCAGGTTTTGTTTGTATAAACCTCCTGAGGAAGGATACTCCTGAGCTAGGGATGGTTTGGATTGTGAAAGTCATGTGTTTTCTGTGTGCGCTTCGATAAACAAGATTCCTTTTATTTACTGGTCACTGTGATATGGCCGCTGCCCAGTGCCGTCTTAATGCTGGGCAAGTGCCTGGGGGCCCCACGAGCATAGGGGCCCCATGCAGACCAGAAATTAACACTAATTTTCTGCTAAACGTTTTTATTCCTGTGAGTGGTTGTGTAGGCAGGGCCCAGTGCACTGCTTTGCCTGGGGGCCTATAATTCTGTCAAGACGGCCCTTCTGCTGCCTGTTTGGCTGTCACCGACCTAAATGATCCAGAAACGAAACAGTGACTCAGAAGACAAAACGCACTAATGCATTTAGTGGCGTATCAATCACAAAGGAAAGCAGCCATTTCATTTCAGATCTAGTTGTGCCTCTTGTTCAGCCGGCTGCATCGCATGGACACTAGTGTGCCCAAAGAAAACCAGGCAGGTCCCAATTCATCAACCTTCGCCTTGACCTTTGGCTCTGAAGCGTCCATTGTCAGCTTCCAAAGAGGAAGAGCAAAAAGTCTCCATGCTCCAGTATATTCTGTATTTTTAGGTCCAGCCTGCCATCTGGTTGTGAAAGATCTATCATGAGCTGACATGGGGCTTGCAGCCTACTAATTGCAAACAATTTGTGGACTTTATTTGTCACTCTCATGTGCTTGCTTCTGATTTGATGGCTCGCCTTCCTATTCTTGTGAACCCTCCCACCATACCCAGGCGACTCAAGCATAACCTCCTTCTGATTCTTTTGATTGGCTGACTTATATCCTTTTACTGCTCAGATTTAAGATACTACTTTTTCTACTTGGTCCCGCACTCCATAAGAATGCATGTGTTTGCTCACACCCTTTTGTGCTGCTTCACCTTTCAAATATCTTCACCTCAGGATGCACCGGCACAAGATGAGATCTAGGAAACACACAGACACACCACCCCTGCAAGCCTGCCTATAAAATCACTGTAACAGGGATGTTTTTGCTGGAGTATGGATGAGAACTAGATTTTAAGGGTGGTTTATGCTCTATAGCCTGCATTCAACAATTTGCATGAAAGTGCAAGCTTTGACACACACAGACTTCCACAGTGCTGGGAGTGGATCATCTGCTGCACTCACACAGATGCTGTCTGATGCAGATCTCCTCTTAGCACGAAACTTCTCCGCGAGGTCACTAAATCTGCCCCCGGGTTAAGCAGCAAATGGCTAAATCTTGTAGAAAGAAAATTAGGCTGGTGAAGCGTTTTCCTTTATATTCTGACACTTGCTTATGCTTTTTAAATTCTGTTTAAAGTATTTGGTAAATAAAACATACGGTTTATAAAAATTCAAAACAATGAATTCGATAGTCAACTTTGATATTCCATATTCTAAGTGTTTGATTTTCCTCCATGTATTTGTGTTTTTATTCTTCTATTTTCAAACAATGCTTTACAGATAGATATCGGCAAAGGCAGGAGTTTGGCCTGTTATAAAGCTAGAACGTATTGGCTTTGCCAATGCTTGTTTCCAAAGCCTTGGGATTATTGGAGACGCATAATTGGAGTCTGTCCACAAGTCTGCCTGGCAATGTTGTTTATTTGGGCCATGATTAATGGAGGGACTGGACATCTTGAACAATGAATTTAAATAATTTCTTAACTTGAAATGGGCATTTTAGCTGCTATGCAATTCAAATTTCACACAGTAGGAGACCAAATTGCAGCTAGACCAGTGTCTGACTACCACGGACATGTTTTGGGAACATCAGGAAGGAAGATTGGCTTTTGAAACTCACAATAGAACTTAAATTCTGGTCACCACTTTGACAACATCCTACCCCAGTTACTTAATATGAATGACTATTTGTTGGGTCATGACAAAGGATCAAAAATTAGCATTTTGAACTGATTACATTGTGTTTAAAGAACATTGTCCGGAGTCCAAATTATTGGGTGTTTCTGCATTCAGGTATCCAGCAGATATTTTTCAGTGCAACATCGCTGAATATGGCATGTGAGAACATTCTTAAATTATTTAAGTTTTTTTTTTAGGTCAGTGGGATAAATTGACCAACTGAATACAATGTGAATATTTTCCATTAATTTTTATTCTGACCAAGACATGCTCATAACTTTGACCTCCATCCTAAAAAAAAACCATCATCTTTTTTTGTGGAAGTTTTATATAGTGCACACTTGACCCAAAGGTATCGGAGCGCTTTACATAAGAACCAGTTGTGTTCCAGAGGGACAAATTCATTTTGTTCGGCACAAGATTTGGATTTGCTTCAGGAATTGGGATTTTCTGTGACTTTGCAATTTTCGTGAAGCATATCGTTCACCTTTGATTATATTTAAAATCAGTCACGCGGATAAACAGGGCCAACAATGTTGATGGACTCCCAGTTGAGGTGCTCCGCAAAAAATTGATGAGATAAATAACTCTCAAAAGTATTCCATTCAGGCCTAGCATTTCAGCTTCTATGAAGATCTAGTCTGGGCGGGTGGGTGTGAAGTCTCGAAATTCTGTTTTCTTTCACGCGAGTGCGGCACGTGGCTAGATTAATTTCTTGTCCCATCACTAATTAACCAAGCTTCTGTTCTACCCAGGAATGGCTGAGTCTGCGCTTGTTTATTTTAATTGGATTTCTCAAGCAATTATGGATATTTATTGGTTTGCTTACTAGTGTTACAAGGTCTTGCATTTCAGGTAAGTGAGAGTGATGAAGCGAAAGCAGCTCTGTGACAGGGTGATGGTATTTTTTGCAAAATCCGGTGATTGCAAAATGACCCAAAATGCTTAAGCGCTCCTCTTCTTCTGAGATTAGGTATGCAAGCTCATCCTTCCATCAGCTGGATCTGACCGCGTATAATGCGGTCAAGGCTATGTTTTTAGCAAAAACGAAAAGTTTGTACAGTCAACTGTTGCAAGCCTGTTCTTGTCTGTTTTTATTTCTAAACTCTTGGTCTAAAAGTCCCACAAAAGCACCCATTATAGGGTTAATAGAATGTACTAACCTTAAATCTTATTACATATCCCATGGAATAATTAGAATCACATCGTTTACATTTAACATGTAAAAGCATGTATTTAAGTGAAGATAATGGGAATGTCCTGTGCATCGGATATGGCTGCCTAAAAATTTCCAGAGCTAAGAGAATGTCCTTGTGCCTCATTGATATCTCTGCCAAAGAAGCAGACATTTGGGGCCGTATTACACATTATCATTGTTTGCGCCTGGCGCACCTTTCAAAAGGTGCGCCGGGCACAAACAATGATAATGTGCCCTATTATGGTGAATGCGCTGCCCCCGGAGCAGCCAGGAACTCGTGCTTTCAGCGTATTTTCACTGTGCAGGTGGCACCCGCCTGCACTTTCAAAGGGGATTAGAGATCCCCTTGAAGGCGGGTGCAGTGAGTGACTGCACCCGCCTACAATGGGATGTCTGAGGAGTTCATTCGACCCCCTTTACCCCATGCAGAGGGCTGCTCACAGTGGGCACACCGACAGTGCGTCAACTTTTAACTGGCGCACTGTCAGTGCGCCTCCTGCAGGCTTCTTTGACTCTGTGCCCCTGTCTGTAATATGGCGCGGGCGCAGAGTCAAAGGAATTCCCTCATTTGCATAGGGCAAGCCCCTGTGCAAATGAGGGAACACCCTCTGAAGGTAGCACTGGCGCATTAAGTGCGCCCGCGTGATCGGTATAACAGAAGGGGACGCATAAGCGTCTGCACCCCCTTCTATATTACCAAAGTGCCCCGGGGGCGCACAAAGCGGGCGCAAACCCCAGTTGCACCCCTGTGGCACCTTCTGTAATACGGCCCTAGTTGTATTTTTGTGAAAGTAAGGGAAATTATAGGTGAATATCTGCCCAGCCCACTGTCTCTGCTATCCTTGTTACTGAGACAATCTGGACTGCCCATAGAGCAAGGTAAGGTAAGGCAGGAGCTTGGGATCCTAACAGCAGGGTGTTCCCACTACAGGGAGGCAAGATTCTCCAGTGACCGGGACCAGGTGGAGGCAGATGGCCCTTGTGCCCATATTGAGCATAACCTTGAACCGCTGTGGCGCTCCCTTGGCCTGACCCAACCTGATGCCGCTCGAATCATCAATTGAATACAATCTCACTTCTAATTTGCACTAAACCATGCATATATTTTCTGTCCTTCCGCTGAAGTCTTGAGGAGAAATAAATATACCAGGTATCTGCGAGCTGTATCTACCGAGCCATTACAGCGGTCAGCTAGTGGTGCCAAACAGTGCCTCGGAAAGACAACCCCATTTTGGACCGGCCTAGCACTTCCACATCTTTGCGGAAACATGTGATACCCCAGTGACTCAAGAAGAGGTGCAGCTCAGCGCTGAGCAGTAGACAGCGGATGCTCCACCAGAAGGCCTTACATTTGAACATTGAGAAACAGTAGGATGTTCATAAGTGAGCATTGATAAAGTCAAATGGTCAAAGCTAAAAAAATCAGAGGAGGCGTTTTCTCCAAAAACCTGCCTGAGCTGTTGCTCCAAAACATTCTCATTTGTGTATTTTTGGTGACTTTTATTCGTTCCTGTGGGAGCAAATTGTTGACAGGAGTTATTGTTGGGATGAACTGCTAAGCCATCGACAGCAGTTTATTTCTCTAGCAGCAAAGGATAAAAGCCCCAATCCCCTCACAAGCTGGCAGCCTATTCTCCTTTCCAAGCTTTCCCAGCTCTCTTTCCCGCTTTACCCAGCAGGCCCTCGTCAACTGGCCGCGGCACAAATGTGTTTTTACTTGCTAGCGCGCGCCCTGCTTTCGTTGTCTTTGGTTAATGTAGCATTTTCTGCCCCCTCTTATTTGGACGCAGACGTTGCCATGCTTGAAGTGGTTCCACCTGCTTGGAGAAAAGTTATAGCTTGGGATGGAGTTCGCCAACACTATGATTAAAGTGATTAAAAGTATATACAGCATGCATAATTAACCTTTGCGCGGGCTGTCACCGGGAGGTGATGCATGGAAAAGGTACTGCGTCTGTGCGCGGCAGCAGGCGTACGCTACATGACCACATTTATTTTTTTTCTGGAGAAATTTTAATCACCCGAGATAAAGAGGCAGCAGAGAGAGATCTAGGCTGTATTAATCCTCTCAATGGCTTTATAATTCCCCCACTATGCTGCTGCTGGCAATAAAGAAAAATAATGCAGCCTCAATCCGAGACGCCAAGGTCAATCATCCCTGAGTCCTTTGAGAGGAAGCATGTCATCATGAAAAGATTGTTTTAATGAACATAATTCTGTCAGCAAGTCTCAAGTGTCTTAGAAAAAGAGAAATGCCTATTTGCTGCTGGAATTAAAATGAACCTCCAGATGGATTCAGTGGAGATCATGGCGTATTGTGTTGTGTTTCTCTGTTTCCTTGTCAAAGTCACCTTTGAAATGAAGTTGGCAGGATGATGCTCCACCAGGCTGTCTTTTCTTTTGTTCCTTCCTACTGATTCATGCGGTGCAGGCGCACTGAGCCTTGGTGGATGCTAGGATCCCCAACCCCCTTCTCGTTTCATCAAGGGATGTCATGCTTTTCTCCGCAACCTGTGTTTTCGAATTCTCTCAATTCTGTCATCACCAGTTTCCTTAAGCCACAATATTCTTGTGCTTGCAAATTTCTGTCATTATGGACAGCCTCCCTATTTTCTATGCTTAATGCGAGAAAAGATGATATGACATTTTCTGACAAGTTATTGAATGTACTGTGCTTATAAAAGGACGTGAATGGAAGATATTAACTCTCTACAACAAAAGTATTGTCACACATTTCTGAAGCAAACACAAAGAGACGATGGACGGAGTGCTGAAACTTTTCAGACACTCACACCCAGTCACAGATCTGGTTTAAATCCATCATCATTCTTTAGCTCACTTCGCCACCCCAGTTTAGACCCAGCCATATGCAAATCAGTCTTGGCCCTGTTCCTCCTGGGAACAATCCAGCCCGAACTTCCAAACCAGGTCTTCCCTGGGCCGGAAACAAACATCCTGGGACCGGTTTCAGGGTAACACCCCTCATCAGCCAGGCTAGCTTGAATCCAGTGGCAAAGTGAGTAAGGGGCCCACGTCTGGGCATACCCTGCCAAAACACATTTCTCTACATTTAAAGATGTGGTTTAATTTGTGTATATGGGTACTAGGTGAGACTGTTCCAATGGGCACTCCTTTACCAGGTGTGATGTTTCCTTTTACAGGCAGCTGTACTGTTGTACCATTGCCCAATTGGTTCAGTGGAATCTAAACAAGTTCCTCCCTCCTGGAATGTACAGTTTGATAAATAAAGGTCCATGACTGGAAACAGGTGTCCCCATTGACTTGGAGGTAAGTTGCTGCCCTAACGTCTCAGATAGATTCCTAAAAATGTCCTTTTTCCTGTGTCCTGGAAACACGCATCTTCCGATCAGTGAATTGGACAGGGCAAAGAAAAAAAATGTAAACAGCTTTTATTCTGCAGCTTCATGCATTCAAGAATTTATGGAAACAATACGTTATATTTTTGCGTCAATCAAACTGTTGATTCCTGGTGGTAATCCTGGAATGAATTTTCCAGTGTGAATGGGGAAAAAAGCAAATATAGGGACATTAGAAGTTAAACACATTTGTTAGGTCTGGCTGGGTCTCAAAACACAGCCAACTGAGTGGTGACAGTGGCAACATTACCTGGAAGTTCCCTTTCATGGATTGGAGCTCCAGGAAGGCCTGGCACCGCCTTGTAGTGTGGGAGGGGCAGTTTAGAGCTGGGACTCAGGATCTCCTATAACTCTCTGCCAGCCTAAGAGAGTGCTGGCATCTAGCGGAGTAGAATGACTTTGTGGTTGGGTACCAGTGACAAGAGTAGGTTGTGCTGATGTCCCACAGCATATTCACATTACGGTATTAAGTGTAGTGTCATTTTAGTCCGGTTCCCCACACATAGTTAAATGAAAGATGCTCGATTTTGCCAACATGTTTCAACCCAGTCACAGACTAATTTATACACAGTGAGTTTAAAGTACTCCAACATTTGGTACAACTTCACATAATGTCCAATTGACAAAGAGTATCTGAAATGTGCTCTTCTAGGGTGACTCCAATATCGCAAATTTCCTTGGTTACCCACATGCACGGGCTGTCCTGTGTTCAGAAATGTAGGTAATGTACATTTCTAAATGGGGAAAATGCAGTGCATTAATGCATTTGCACTTCTTAATTCATTAGGAAAACATCTTTACCCTCATGTCGAATCCGTTTCCTGTATTTCACACCAAGTTTATGGTCATTCGTTTTCGTTCCCATCATGAAAACAGATTTACGCCAGTCCTTAACAGGAGTATTTTGCAGACAATTTTACAGGGAGCAAAACTATCTGCAAAAGGTTAGTAGCTACTACAAGTTTGCGAATTCATGCATGTTCACTCATTTTTGCAGATGGCTCCCACCCTAAAACATACAATAGTTTGCTAAGTGAGCAGGTTTAAGCCCACACATTACTTCAGAATTCTGATGTAACTATATGTGAGCAAATACATTTGTGTACAGATACATATTTTTTAAATATAAAAAAACAGGTTTGTAATTTGCGTACCTATTTTTTTTTTTTTTTGCTAAGTTGTGCAAAGACCTTTGTGAATCAGGGTTATAAACATTCTATAGACATGCAACTTGCAGCCACAGCTGAGCCCTGTTGCCCGAACACTGAATACATATTGGTACCACTTCACATTGCTCTTGTATACTAGTCCTGGAATATGCTGGAAGTTGCATCCCCACAAGGTGGCCGTACCCTCTGTTCCACAACCGCCTCCAAAGCACCTCTGCTGCCCGCCTTAAGCTTTGTGTCATCATTCGCTTTTCAAACACTCCATTTGCGCCCCACTTTCTATTTACAAACTCATCTTTCTGTGACTCCATTGATAAGTAACCCCGTACCAACACCCCACCACCCCCACCCTCACACCGGCTTGACCCCCTTGAGCTTACACAAGACCACCTTGGAAACATCTCATGTTTGCCTGTTGACAAGAATCACTGCATTCTTTTTGCTGTGCTCCACTTCAACAGGATAATGGGTTCTTTATTCCGCGAACTTTATTCCACCACAGACGTCTAAACCTGATGAAAATGAGTTCATTCGTTTGTAGGGGATCTGACATACCTGTGGTTTTGGAAGCTGGGTTCGGACCTCAGTCTCTGCTCTGGTGTTGATTAACAGATATTCAAGAGAAATACTCGTATTTGCTTTAGAACTTTCAGGTGGTCCTGTGTTGCTTTTACTGCCTCGTTAATCTGGTGTACCATTGATGGGCAAGCCACAGTCTGCATATGGACTCAATTTAGCAAGAATAAAAAGGGATGTGTTTTGAGTGATGCCAACATGTTGGGCTTGTTTGGATTTTATTTTATTGCAAACAGGATCCTAGATTTAAAGTCCTTTAAGACGATACTGTACCACCACTATTCTTAAACCACTATGCAGTAGACATTTGCAGTAGATTTTCTTTGCAGCATAATATGCATGTGTTGTGTAGTTTATACCCACAGTTTGTTCTCACATGCTAATGCAATGGTCTGCAAAACTATTGTGTATAAGGACGTCAAATGCTTTCATTTCTCAAGGTCAATTATATATTTTTTCATTTTCCGTGCAATCTAATAATTATTCTTGCCCTTATCAAGACTCTTCTGTTCCTTGGAATTGGAAGTTGGAACACGAGAACATTTATTTTACTAGTCTTAAAGTCTGTCTGTTTTGTACATTGCTTTTTCATTGTCTTCAAGTATGTGCGGGTTAGGTTTTCATAAAAATGCAGTTGACTGCTAGTAATGTGTTTTGATCCTCTTAACCTGCAGTCTTTTGTTGCTGTGTGAAATTCTGAATTTTATTTTTGCTTCAGCATATTGGAATGAAAAGGGTGATAGCTGAATGGTGCTGGCATAGACGTCAATTACATTCAAGTACATTATTTCGTAAGATATAAAATGGGCTCTTTACAGAGCTAATCGTACCGGCCACTATGTTTCTGGACAAATACTATTCAGAAGAACGAGCGGTAAGGAAAGTTGAAAATTGTAATAAAGAGCCCCGTGTTGTACTGTGTTTGTATAGACAGCAGACATATTTGCTTTTGAATGATTTGATCCATACAATAAGCCAGAGCTTTTAAATCCACTAAGAAATCCAGATATTGATTGAAGTTCTTTCTGAACCAATAATGTATTAATATATTAACTCTGATTAAAAAGAACAGCTGTTTGCTTTCTATATGTACTTGTAACCAATGTTGCATAGAAAGCCCCTGTGTTACCAGAAGTTGGATATTATTTATTGCAAAATGTGAAAGAATTGCTCAATTAAGGTTGTGGCGAACTGCAAGCACAGGGAGAAGTAGAGAACCCCCCCCCCTCCTGCACAACTAGCAAAATCTGAACGAAAATTAGAACGAAGTTTACTTATCTCTGCAAAACAACTAATTTGGAGTCCAGTGGGGCCCTTAAATTGGACGCACCCCCTTTTCCACAACATCCAATGGTAGAAAACACGTACACACATTCTCTTTCGCTGTCTCGCTCACTCTGTCACTCTCTCCCCTGCGGCAGTGCCTATCCAGGTGAACAAGAGAAATAGAGGCAAGGAGCTAGCTAGAGAATCAAAAGAAGGCATGTGACAGGCTACCTGCTCCAACCTTGATGGTTTGACTGCTCTTGGCCCAGACACAGAGATGGCTTGGGGTCGGACTGACTAAGGGAGGAGGCCAGGCAGCTGAAGCTCCTGCTCTCCAAGCAGGGTAGGGAAGTAGGTACCAGACATGTGGGTAGAAATTAATTGGGGCTGCTCCTTCACTATGGCAGAGGAGCGTCACCCCGCCCCCCTGCCAGCTGCTTCAAAACACCAGGAAAGGAAAAATAAAACGATAATAAACACTTTTTATTATCCTTTTATTTTTCCTTTCCTGTCGAGACTTTGGGTGCAGGGCCATGGGGGAATAACAAGCTGCAGGAGGAGTGGTGGTCACTGTTGTAAGTGCGCATGGCGGTTTGGCCATCTCAAGTCGACCAAATCATCATGCGCACTGAAACGGTCTCAAAACCGAGCTGTGTTGCCGGGTTGAAGACAGCAGGCACAGACTTCCCAATCTCACTGGGAGTGCAAATTCAGATCGCTCAGGCCAATACTGACCCTGCTTTCATGATATGAGAGCAGCGTCAGGATTGGCCGCAGTGGAGTCTGGGAGCCAGGTGCCTGCGAGGAGAAGAGCAAAATGCGGCTGGTTGCAGGTACCTTTTAAAAAAAAGTTTTTGTAGTTTGTCGTCCCGTGACCCCCCTCCACCTGTCCTTCCATCCTTCCACAACACCAGCCGCTTCTGGAAATGAGGAAGCTTTTCTGTAATAATCAAAATTGTACATTATCAACAATGTGCAGAAAAGTAACCTACATTTGAATTGTGTACACTGATATGATGCTATTGTTTTTTAAACTATTTTGATATGACCTGTTAAAGTGCATTTTCCTGGCTTATACTAACTTGTCCTCAGCTAGGCCTTGACACCATCTTTTTCAAAATGGATGTCACATTCATTGCTAACGTCTCTGCTGCACAGAGTCAAGCAAGTCAAGTTTGATAATGTCTGAAGAAGACTCTCTAGCATGGGCTCATTAATGTAATATTGTTCTAAGGCTCATGCACTTGGAGTGGTCATTGTTGTTCACCTCCAGATGAAATTAGGTCATAAGTTCTCAATCAATATTCATGTAGTGGGTTGGTGCTTAGATGGTAAGGCTGTATGACAAATTTAAATTCTGAATTCTAATTTGTTGACAATGCACTTCATTGCTCACACTGCAAAAGATTCTGCAGTTTTCATACCGTTTTATGGTTAAATTTCCTATAAAATCCTCTATTTTGGGGGTGAGCCGGATCTTTGAGACCTTTCCTGTGTTACCAGGGATGCTGTCCGATTTCTTTATAATTTTGCTGCCTATTTGGGACTAAGTCTATTTTTGATTTCGCCTATTAGTCTCTATTGACCTATTTTTGAGAGCCTTCATGGCAATGACATTGAGCATTTAAATTAGAGTTACTGCATTTGCACTTTACTATTTCTGTACCTTTTTAATATTTCTAATAAATAACATTTCTAATTCCGCCCTATAACTCATTTAGTGAGTCAGTACCTTATTATAAGACTGTATTTTGGATTTGCTAATTTTACCTTATGTTGGGACACATTGTCTTATGAAATTGTGGTTAACGCCTTTCTCGATCCACCCAACTCGTGTGCGTGCTTTCTGAGGTGTTAGATTTTAGAAATGCAGCACATGCACAGATACAAGAAACTTCGTTTTTGGTATAGCAAACAAATCTTTGAGGACATCTAAAGTAGAACACCCTTCTCTGGCAGGATTAAACAGTTTGAGATGCAAAAGCTGGCTCATCGATTTGGACACAGTTTGATTTGGCCTAAAGCAGGAGCTGTTAACTCCTAGAGTAGGAAGAGACTGTGGCGAGCAGACACAGCTGGTAAACAACAAAATCTTGCCGCAAGACAGGGCACTACACACAGATTTTACCACCCTTGGTAGCAATTGTGTACGATATCGTGGAATAGTAGTTGAAATTGCCGCTAAGTCTGTTCCACCACAAACCCTTGGTATAAATAAAAAGTGTAATCCTCATCTTCCCTAGAGAACCAGGGAGTAAGAAAGGGGTATGCGAACAATGATGCCCAGGAAATCATTGACACAAAAAAAGTAAAGGTTATTCTTTGACATAGGGTGTTTTATCCATATAGATGGCCTCGCATGATTCCATCTGTACACAAACCATGATGGCTGCGAGCAATCAGTGCAGTAGATGATCTTATTGACACCAAGTATTAAAAGTATCAGAAGAGGACCAAACCACAAAAACATGGTCTCACAACTTTGTAAATTATATTTGGGTATATAAGCAACATACATATGTGCAATAATTAATAGTAATGATGGCTCTGTAAGATGTGAGAAATGTGCTTGGGTGAAAAAATATAAACAGTGCAAGACAAGTCAGCAGCAGGCTGAATATAAAATCAGTGGAAGTGAGTCCTATCCTGTAGGTAATAGAGACTATGTAAGCTGCATGGAGATAAACATTCCTGCTGGAGAAGATGTGGATCTGGGTTTTTGAGTCTCAACTTCGGATCAACATTCTGTGATTCTGGGCAAATCACTTAATTTCCTCGTGCCCATAGACTGCGCCTGGATACCCTCACGAGTGATAAGCCACACTATATGACTCTACAAATTTAATTTAATTTACTGTTGATGTTTCGGCCCTAATTGGTAAGACAAATCCCTCGCCTCTTCAGGACAGGGTATGCAGAGGTCTGGGTTGAAAGTCAGATCCAGGTGTAAACTTCTAGTGATAGTGCTGGGTGTGAATATTTGAAACATGGAGGAGGGCAATAAACGTTGACAGGAATACATCGAACTGTTCATTTAAGTAAATTATTATATTTGTTGTAGTTTACTCAGTCGTTATGATCAGGCAGACAATGCCCAACAGCGTTCGCAAGATATGTGAAGTTATCGGTGTGTCTCCATATTAATCTTCTTGCCAAAGCTAGCTCCTAGCTTGCATTATGTGGAAGAAAGGTGCAGAGGACACTATCTTGACACTAAAAGCACTGAGGGTGATCTAATTCACGAGACACAGATTCCAGAGTTCTGAAAAGAAGTTGCAGAGGTAAAGTTCAGTTGAAATAACCACATCATGGTTTGGAGTTCTCAGACTCTGAGCGAAAACTTGAAGGACCTGTCGAGCCGGGAGAAGTTCCTAGCCTTATTTAATGTGTAAAAGGTGTAAAGACCTCTAGGAGTAAAAACCTGCAGAGAACATCCAGAGGATGAGAATGAATTCATGGAGGGCAGACAAAATAAGATGATCAAGTCACAGCTGCAAAGTTTGGAAGTTCAGTAGAAGTATTATAATAATGCTGCGGGATTAAACAAGGGATAACAATGGCACTTTGAACATAGAGAGGATGGTGAATTTGGTAGATCGTTAAATATGTTCAGGGAGACAGATGCTGCTGGGAGAAAAGTGTAACAGGTTACCTTATGCTGAAATTAGGGAAGTGAGGATTTTATTTTATATAGTGGGCGCAAGTGACATCTGATGGATTAATTAATAGAACATTGAGAGATGACAAGCGCCATGGATAGACAAGTCTGGCTTCCAGGAGCATTCTTCACATGGAATGCAACTGGACTCGGGGACCAAGTCAAGACAGACATGTCCTTATTTCAGTCATCCTGACATAGGCCAAACCTGCAGATGAATCTGTGACCCATTGACAAATATTGGTCGATAACATGAAAACAAAAATACTGTCCACATCACTGGCAAATATCTAAGAAAGCCACATAACCTACATAACACTATAACAGATTCAACTAGGATGGAGGGACTTTTGGCTAGTTTGATTTAAGATAATGAAATTACTTTGACTCATTGGAGTGGGCTGTATGTTTCAGGTATATTTCCTGTGTCCCATTCCCTTAGGGACTGCATCTGGGCTCAAGGATCAAAGACAACAGACAGGTATTTTTCTGGTTACTTGTGGTCTATCACTAAGGGGAGGTTGGTATGGAAATTACAGCAGACCTACCAGAGACTTTGTAGAAATATTTATATGGTTCCTAAAAGTTAATAAATATCAGAGGTTTATACTTATAAATATTTATTAAACAAGACCTAGTTTTTAGCAAATGTATAGCAATTATTATTAGGATGTTGGCAAAGTTGAACAAAAGAAAACTGCGATAATGCAAAATATATCCGATAAACCCTATACCTTTCTCCTATGAGATTCACTATGAGCGCAGCACACCCATTCTCTGCATGCCAACGTTCATGGGTAGTGCTCGTCTGTCCTTTGTAAAGTATCCCAACATAATGACTTCTTCCTGTCTGTAGCTGACCAAAACATGGTGCCAGTTATTAGTTGTGAGAATTACACAAACACAGAATTTTCCATCAGAAATTTGCACATGAAAATAAACAGTAATGATGATGAGAAACCCTTTTCACATTAGGCCTAAACATTGTAGTAGTGCCACAAGTATGAATAAATGAGCATATGCATAATAACATCTCAAATATAAAGAGGTCTAAAAAAAAAAAATAACAAAGTTTCTTATTGTACACAGTTATCCTGCTATAAGTAGGGAAAGGGAAGAGGTCTAGGTCAGATTCGCTTGGTACAGGTCATTGTTAGTCTTGGCCCTCTTTGCAAAGTCACCCCAAACCTTTTACCTTCACTCCTCCTATTTTTGCTGTTTGTTTTTGTTAGCTTTGGAACTCTATGCACTTTACCAAAGCGCTTGTGCTCTCTCCTTTAAACGTGAGATAACTGGCTTACAGCTGATTGGCATTTTTAGTTTGCTTATACGTCCCTAGTAAAGGGGTATACCAGGGCCTGCGCTTATGGTGCCACTCACTTAAGTAGCCCCTTAAACCATGTTCCAGGTCTGCCATTGCAGCCTGAATCCAGTTTTAAACTGCCTATTCGACTTGACAATATAACCCTCTTGCCAACGCTTAAACTCACCTTTTATTGCGTATGTCACGCATAAGGTAGTCCCTAGGTAGCCCGCAGGGCGGGGTGCATTGTAATTAAAGGATTGGACATGTACTTTTAAGTTTTACATGTCCTGGTATGAAAAACTCTTAAATTTGTTTTTTACTACAGGAAGGCCTACCTCCCCATAGGATAACATTGGGTTGCCTTATTACATTTAATAAGTGCTAACTTCTGATTGCGCACAGGTAGACAATTTATGTTTGGTGTCTAAGAAATTATAATTAAATATCCTCTTTAATGGTAAAGTCGTATTTTAAGTTACAATTTTGAAAATGCCACTTTTAGAAAGTTAGCATTTTCCTGTCCTAAACATTTGGTGACTGTAGCCTGTTCCTTGGTCACATGACAGGGTGTGTTGGCAGTGGACTTTGTTTATTCCTCCAAGAAAGACACACACTAGAAGGATTTGGTGTGCTTGGATGGGCAATCAACTGGCAGGATGGGGGGGGGCAGAGCTGAGCACAGCCCCACTTGCAACTGAATAGGCTGTGGTCTGCCTTCACACAAAGGACTTGCCACCCCTGCATTGTTTATGCAGCTAACTTGGAGCCAGTGCAGGGACATCGGGAAACTTCAAGCACTTCAAAGGAAACTCTAGAAACTTCTCCGACTTCAAAGGAGGCGCCAGGTATAAAAATTGGACCTTCAGACCCACTCTTCAGTATACCAATGGACCTGTGGAAGACTTAGAAGAACTGCTGTGTTGCTCTGCAAGAAGGAATGCTACTCTGCTGCCTGAATGAGAAGGGCTTGACCTACATCTTGAACCCAGGACAACCAGATTGACTCCAAGGGCTAGATGGCTGGCCTCCTGATTAGAGCCTCAGTGACAGAAAAGGCTGCAACCGCCTTGACCCCAGCACCTGGACTCTCCTGTGATCCCTTCCCCACAAGAGGTGCCACCTCAGTACTGGACCCTTGTAAGTGGGCCTAAAGGTGCTCTGCGAGTGGCATAGCAATGGGGGGGTGAGGTGGTCCGCTGCGGGTGGCACGAGTTTTGTGGGTGGCGGCCCACCAACCCCCACCCCCTTCTCTTACCTGCCGGGCGGCAAATGCAGGAATCACCAGCACTCTTAACCCCCCTCCTACATGCAGCTTGCCTCGGGCGGCAAACAGGGATCGCCAAGGGCGGCAACAAGTCTAGCTATGTCACTGTGCCCTGCCAGCCCAGCTGTGGACAGAACCGACGCATCTCAGTCCCCTGGAAGAACCGATGCGTGGCATATCCTTGGCGCGGGATCTCGCAAAGCACTATTTTTTACTTAAAACTGCATGTCTCCGGTTCTACTTATTGGATTTTTATCATTTTGGCTTGAAATTATTAATTAAATTGTATTCTATTTTTCTAAATTGGTGTGGGATTTTCCTTTTGTTGTATGTTCACTTTATTACTGTTTGAAGTGCTGCACAAATACTTTACACATTGCCTCTAAGTTAAGCCTGACTGCTTTTGTGCCAAGCTACCAATGGATTAATTGGGGCACAGGTTAATTTGGGGTTTGCTTGTGTTTCATCCTGATAGAGATTGTGGTTGCTGCTTGAGTAGGCCACCCCCAACCAGTAACCAAATATCCTACAGTCATAAAGGCAGGTACAAATCGCAAGTGGGTCCCACATTCCTAAGATTGAAAAGGATATTATATGCTGAGCCAACTGCCCAGAAAACCTTAAATGGCATTTTTTCTATTTGGTGAGTGACAAGTGCAAAATAAGGATGCCGCCTCTCTTCACTTGTATTCACTTTGGTGTAAAAGCATTTGGCAGGGTAGTTACAGCTGTAACTCACAGGAGATTTAAATGACCTGAGGGGAGTGGGACCTCATTTCACTTTATGCGGGTGACTTGCTGCTTTATATAGAGAACTGACAGTGTTCTGAAGTAATTTTAATGGGGAAGAAGGAGGTGCTTAGAACAAACTAGTAGCTTAAGATAAATTTGGGACAATTAATACTATTCCCCGTGTATGGATGCAATACAAATATGATTGAACAGTGTTGGCTCAAAACCCAGCCCAGGAGCTTTAAGAAAGCACAAATAAATGTTAGAAAATGGAATCTGTATAGTTCTATAACCCCTTTTAGATGGATTAAGAGTTGGTGTAAAGCTTTTGAGTGAGCTTCTGATCTCAAATATGGGAATGTGTCCCTTTTCAAGATAGTAACACTACTAAAATCCCTCTTGTGATCAAAGAATAACCCACCATTGCTTTTTGGTTGATTCTTGCTCCAGAAGGCTTCTATGTCCTTATTTCAAAACATTCTTGGGCCCAAGCCACCAAACCTATTCGACCCGGGCACTCTGTTGCTGGCCTTCCATGACCCATTGGTCAAGTTAAGAAGTTCACAAACATGCATACAGAATCAGCCAGTGTCCATTGAACAATTGTGAGCTTCAAGATTATTTTCTAGGCTAAAGAAAGCCACTTAGTACAGGATGGAATTATGACTATGGACCTCTACAGGTCATGTGTGAAAGACACCACAAACCTTTGCAGTGCACACTAGCAAAGGCAAACAAAAAATCACAAACTTTATTGGGATATTGTATACAATATAGTACATGAATTTACTACAACAACGCACTTCATGAGTTCATATAGGACCATACATTATTTTAACGTTTACATATATCATATACAATGTCCAGATGTAGGTCAACAAACGACATGTTAGCAGTACAGAGTGTTGTATTTGTGCTTTGCAGTGTATAATGTTCTCTGCATTATAAGACCATTAATTTGGTAAACTGCAAACTCCCGCCCACCTCCCCCCTACTGATGGCGTACATCATTGAGTATTGAGCTTACTGAGCCCCAAATGTGAGGATGTTTGAAAAGAACATTAAGGTCCAGGCAGAAGATAGTTCCTCTCAAATGCCAATACTGATTTTGATAACTGCATTGTCAGATATGGTCACCAGCTTCTTTTGCAAACTCTGTGGGCTTTTCAGCAAGTAATGGAAAGGGGACAAAGGTGCACGACAAAATGGTCCACATGGTGGGAAATAGTTGCAGAAGCTTGCAGTGAGACAGTTTGCAAAGATGGAAATTGCTCAGAACAGGGGATTGTGCAGTCAAAGGCCAAGGAAGTTTTTTTTTTATTTAAATCATGCTAGTGCCTCGTCTCTGTCTTCGATTTGGTATCAACAAGTTAGCCTGGTAACCGATCCTGTTTACTCTCAATTCCAAGAATGGTGGCATCTCTTTTACCTGGTGAGAACTCCCACACCCTCCTTTGCCCCTCATTTCTATTCCAAATAGCAGGTCATTGATATGCCACATCCCTCCTGCTGGGCATTGTGCCAGCATCCTGTTCTGCTACCTGTGGGAAGCACAGCCATGCCATGGGCTCATAATAACCCAGATTGTTGTTATTGGGCTGGTCCAGGTGTGACAATCAGCGAGGGCTTCCCAAGCAGCTTCAGTTACACTCTAATGAGTCCAATGAAGGCAGTCCGAGCCAAGGTTTTCTATACTTGACTTCCATAAATTAAAGCAAAGTTTGTCTCACCTGATAAATTACGATTTGGAAGAAGATTTTATAATCTAATTTCAGCTGCATTGGTTTCTCTGAAAGCTATAAGTATGTTGTATTAAATGTCTGCCATTTGGGAGAACTAAATAAACAGATCTCTGATTTAATCCAGTTGTTCTTACACAGGGCCTGTGGGCAGCTTTGTGTCCCAAATGCTGGCAAGCCCGGCCAGCACAACGGCAACACTTGGGGACATGGAAGGAGTGAAGCATGTGTCTATCTGACCATTATTTCGAATGTTTATTACTCTCTGAAAAATATACATTCCTTCTCAAAAGGTAGGGTTCAAACCAATGTTTATATCCCTATGGAGAAGGTATAAAGATATAAATGCCATCTTAATTCAGATTTTCAGTTAGTTCTGTTTGTGAACCCTGAGTTACCCCCAGAATATGTGAAGGTGCTTCTCTTCCAGAGCGGGTAGGTATAGGTAAAATCCATAGTGTACGAACCCGCCCCCTTATCGGAAACCATGTTCTGTTTCAGCAATAGGTGAGCTCTTTACATTCCAACTACAACTTCTTTAAACTGCAGGCCTGTCTTCTTCCTAGCCTGCAGCTGACCCTTTGCTGAAAAACACGCCACCTTGTGATACCTCTGGAATTAAGAGCATTCCCTTTGCTTCCCATTGGGCCTTTGCGCTGCAATTTTGTGCTTTCCCTCTTCGCTCTTTGCACCAAGGTCCTTTCCTCCTTTTAATCTGGCTGTTACATTGCGGGTCTATTCTGAATTTGGCATATGTCCCCAGTAATGCGTTGACTGCATAAAAGAACATTCTCTAGCCCAGGTGCATCATTTACCTTTGCTCTTTGCAGCCACTCTGAGGTAGTACCAGCTCTTGGCCAAGGAAGAGGAAAGCTAGCTGAATGGAGGGCTAAGAGAAGCTCTGAAATATGACATCTGTGGATAACCTGCAGGCCCTCTTCTAGTTGTTCTTGAATCTTCCCCTTTGCCTATAATGATGTTGCATCCTGTAGCAGAGTGTAACATCTCCAGCTTCCCCATCTGTTTCTAGTTTTATTTTTACACTGACAAGCTCCTACCATCTAAAGATCTGGTTAGCAGCCTGTCTGTGAACAGATTAAAGAAGTTAGCCTTGAACCACGAAGAGTGTAGTACAAAAGAAAAGGCAAACAGACACCGCTGCAGCAGGAGATCCCCTTTCATCCTCCACCATGTCTGCTTCTCTTATAAGGGTGAAGGGAGCACCTGAGTTTATCTGAGGCGCAGCTTTGATCCTCGCAGAGCGAGCTTTATCGCAAATTTCCTAGAATGATGGAAACTGCTCTAGAGTGCTCAATCGTGCAAAACGACAGTATTCACAAAACTTTTCCACTGTTTTAGACATCTCATAGACAGGATCATCTTTTGGGATGGTGCACCAAAATAATTTTTTTCTATACACTATCCATTGACACCAGAGATCCGCAACAGAGAGGTTTTCATTTTTGGAGTGGTAAATGCTTTATCTGATCACGTATCAGAAAACATCTTTCTTTAGCGAAGTAGGTCCTCCGCTGTGTCCTTAAAGAATATTTTTCTTGGTCTGGCTCAATTATTGAAAAGTTACTGATTCCAACAGAATAAACAGCTCCATGAACTAGCTGCGCTATCTCTACGCATTGGGTGCGTTCTAGCGGACAGGAAAGAAACAGCTGCGGACCATCTCTAAAAACGAAGAGAGCGTGGAGAAGGTTTTACCAGTTGGCATGAAATGAGTGATAAAGAAATGCATGAAATTAAGAGCAAATAATTCTCAAAAACTTTGCACTCGAAAGACTGTAGGCTGATGGAAGGCTGATCTCAGAAGAGTAGATTAATGCAAGGCAAATACGTAGGAGTCTTCCTGGCAGGTAACCAGGGAAACAGATCTAGCCAGGATGATGGACATGAACTACTTGAACACCACAGCATCCTTTGATACTGTTCTACAAGAGCCTTACTTTGGAGATGATCTTCTAATGCGATCATTTTAGTTGGGAGCCAGTTGAATGGTAAGCGGCAAATGAAAGTTTTATATGGTGTCTACATTGTGCAGAAGACAGTGGTCATTGGAGTACCTCATGCAACAAACTGGGGTGGCGAGGTGAGCAAAAAAACGATGGATTAAACCCAGATCTTTGTGACTGGGGGTGAACATTTGCATTGTTCACCACCCATCAATTGTTCTTTTTTCTTTTGGACTACCTCAAGCATCATACCGTGTCCTGGTGCTCTTAAACACTTCCATTTGTGAGATTGAAAACTATCTGATGCCAAAGACATGTGTTGTTACAATGACTCAGGACCCTCTGATATGGTTGAAACCACAAAGTCAGTGGAGAAAATGAGGTATAAGGGAACATCAGGTTATCTTAAGATGCCAAATTAGTAAAGTTCAGTGCAGGCAAGTGCAAAGCTTGTCACTTGGCGCAGGATCCCTGGAAATAAGCGCAAAAAGATAGATGAGGTTTAAGGATCATTCAAAAAATCTAAGGCATGTGGGGCATTATCCCAAAGAAAATCAACGTGGCTAAACTGTGTGACAACATTTGTGGCAAGTTGACATGCACTGGGAGGGGTACCGCTGACACAAAGAGGTTTCGTCCTGCGTGATGGGGTTTTTATTCTGGTCTTTTCTGAAATCTCCTGTCCTTTATAGAGAAGCCCCTGCATAGATAGGTTGTCAGATAGAAATACCTCTACATATGCAAGACCAGATAATGCTACTTGTGAAAGCAGGTCTACAGTCTAGATCCTTCACAGATCCAGCTCTGCAAAGACACCGATTGGACGCTACCGTTCTCTTTTTATTATAACCAGGTATAGCTCAGCATGAGCCTCTATAATACCATAACCTTCAGCGTCCTCCAGCTCATAATTTCCAGGTCTGGATTGTCTAGTATTCTCCATGCCAACAACTTCCGGCGGCTCCGGCCCACTAACCACTCCAACGGGTTTGATGCCTAGGAGGTTTTTAGGTCTGCAATACTTTCAGGTGACCTGATGTGGCCCTTCAAATTTCCTGAGTTTAATCCATTCTCTTTTAGATCATGGTTCATTAGTCTTTCTTCGCTGTAAAATAGTAAGTCTCCCTAAGCTGTGTTTTAATTGACACCCAAATGGCTCTGTGAGGTAAATGCTTCCTGCTTTAAAAAGCAGTAACTTTCAGGTTAGGAGTTTGAATCCAGGGAAGGCCAGCTCAGCCTTTCATCCCTCCGAAGTAGGTAAATTCAGAACCATAAATTTGGGTACTAGTTACGCCTGTTGTTTACGGCGCTTAGAAACGGCAGAAATGTAGTAAGAAGCACATTATGAAAAAGCGAGTTATAAGTTGGTAAGTATTGTTTGGTGCATAATAAGTGGGGGCCTTTTTAGGTCGAGCATTCGAGACCTCTTGTATATACTTTAGTATATACTTATGTGTATGTACTATGTTTGCTCTGGACATCAGCCCTAGAACTTGTCTGTTTATGCTTAGGGACTTTTTTTCTGTTCAACTGCCTCTATTTAACTGTCCTGATAGAAAAAGACCAGTAGAGGTCAGTAAAATACCAGAATTGCTTTCTGCTGAGAGACTTTCTTTTATGAATTTTTCTGGCAACTGCCTCTATTTAACTTTCTTGTTAGAAAATGACCAGCAGAGGTCAGTAAAATACCAGAATCACTTTAGCATTCTCTAGATTCCAATCCATAGTAATTGTCTTCCATGAGCACCCTTTGACAATAATATTTTTTCAAATCTTGTATTTTCACTGATATGACCACCGAAAGCCCTGATTTTATATAAAAACGAAACTTTGGACTATACCATTTCCCGTTGAAAGGCAATATCTCTCCCCATGTGTTCCCATACCTGGCGTGTTACGCAGTTTGGTGCTTACTTTCCCTCCATGGTAAAGAACAGTAGATGTTTCAGCACCCAGGCTAATGTGCTGCATAGCTAAATACATATAAGATCCCAAAGGCAAGACCGATTGCATTGCAAATGCTTGTTTCTCTTTCCTGTTTGTTCTCTTCTGTGTGTATCCTCCCTGTTCTCTCGGCCCTGGGACTCCTGTCTCTCCCGGCTTTGGATAACAATATCGGCGCTTGCGCTGAGGCCTTTCACCTAGTTGCCATGCGAGCAGCTGGCCTGGACGTCCATTGTTAGTTCTGGCTTGTACAGAAGTCATTGTTGTCAGATGTAAGTCTTTTCAATTCAATCAACCTGTTAGTTTATCCTCTGAGCTCAAGAAGAGTTCTGTGTACATACCTTGGCCTCCCAGGGGTATGAGAGGCATCCCAGGGAGCTGGTAGGGGGCACTGACAAAATGTAAACTATATCTTTGCAGTTTATGGCGTACTCGAGGGGGGAGGGAGACTACAGTTTTCTTTGTATGGCATGGCAAGTGTGATATATCGCTGAAATGACACAACTGGTGTTTCACTTGTCTCTGTACCATGCACTTGATTTAAATGCCAATACAATTTGTTTTAAAAATAAAATAAAATGTGGGGCGGAGGGTACTTTTTATCACACAATATGGCAGTGCCCGAAAATTGCAGAATATTGGACAAAGGTAATGAGAACCATATCGCAAACAGAAGAGGTGTCATCAATACCAGAGCCCAAGAGGTGTTTGTTAAATATATGGGAGCCGAATGACCTCACTCATCCGGCGCAAAATTGGGCTACGCTGGGGATAATGGTTGCGAAACGCAATATTGCACAAAGGTGGGGGGCAGTGGAACTACCGTCATTGGCCACATGGTGTAAAGACACGGACACTGTTATGGTGGCCGAAAAGAACAGTATTCATTAATCGAGGTTGTCCCCGGAAATGGAGCAAGATTTGGGGGGCCTGGAACAAATTTAGGGGAAACATCTGTGATCCACCACATGAACAGGCGGAAGAAGACTCGGATGAAGAAAGCTAGGAAGGGGGGCGATATCAGCATGTGGGGCAATGTTAATGACTGTGGTCTAAGAAGTGCCAATGTGATAAGGATGTTGAACTGTGTAGTGCTGATGTATAATGTGTATATATACTACCTGGAAAAGTTAGGCCTCGACGAAGTTAACTATAATAAAAAGATTTTTTTTAAAAAGAGTTTTGTGAGGTTTTGGAACACCAAACGAACGATTTTAATGCAAAAAGTACAGATTCCTCCACTTGTTAGTCAAATAAATGCCCACCATTTGCCCCAAAATAAGTAAGAGCATCGCTGACTTGGAACCTGAGCACCTGAAAATGCATCTTTCTCAATCATTTAAAAGATGTGCCAATATAACGATTTACATTTGAAAAAAATGTCTAAAAGGGGCAGTGAGATAAAAGTGATGTGCCACGATGAACAGGAGAGAACAGAATTGGAAATGAGATGCCCTGGGCTGGCTGCGATGCGTTTGGAAACAGCCTGCATTTCTTTTTCAGGCGAGTGCAGGGTCTGTGTATGTGTTCAGTGACCACAATGCACTGTTATTATTTTTTCAGTGGCGAGAACAAACAAAAGCAATTTGTTCTGCCTTGCTGCAGTGCAAAAGTCAGCCCACAGATCCATTTTTGAGCCCTACTGTAACGAGGAATTTATTCATGCCGATCCGCTGGCAGAGGAAAAGCCCTGCACCGAGACGGCCGCGCTGGGATTTTCAAAATGCGTTGTCGATTGTTATCATGCTCCAAGCAAACATGTTCATTATTAAAGCCAAAATGACTCAGGAAGGAAAGAAAATGGCACATCTAATGCGATGTCTCCACTGCTTTGAGAGCTGGGATTCTATTTTATGTTATTATTGTGGTCCATAATGATAACTTAATATTATTATTATTATTATAGATGTGATACTTTATATGTTGGGTATTATCAATGTATTGCCAACCCAATGGTACTCATTTCTATCCTTGGATAAGGCTTAGTGGACCGCGCTAGGATTTGAGACTGGGGCCTGTACTTTCGCCGGAGATCTCTGCCGCAGGCGCTTAAACCCGTGAGTAATCTTACCAGCTTTTAGGACTATTCTGTTCATTTTATGATCTGTTTTCATTCAAAGTGTGAGTGACAATTCATGCTGCTTTTGGGAGACACCTGCTGATATTTTTTCCTTGGTACCAGTGGACACTTGCTGCTTATAGTGTGGCGTCATTTTGTCAATTCTATCGGCAAATCTTTTTGTTCGATTTTTATAACATAACAGGCATATTTGTAGAATGCATATTCTGTCTCACTAGGCCGCTTGGCACTGCTGATAGACCACTGAGAACCAGAGAAGACGGTAAACTTTGAAATGGGAGGTGCACCAGAATTGAAGTCAAGATCACGAGTATGAATCCCTCATCTTCTTCTTTTTATTGATCAAAAAACCGTTTCATATGAGTTAAAATCAGCCATCAGCCAACACGTTTCGTTCCTGTTACAAAGGAACTTCATCAGGGCTTCATATATGAAATAGCGTGTTCACACAGTTGTTCTTAAGAAACATGTGGTCGTCATAGGGATGGTAACCCGAAAATAGGAGTTTGTATTTAAATTGAATTTCAACTCGAAATCTGAATTGTAGGGGATTACAATGCAGGTCGGATCACCTGTTCTCATGCATGAACAAATGCTTATATAGCATGGCTACTCACCCATGAGGGTCTCAAAGCGCTGCCATATCAACCTCAAAAGTGGGGAAGGCTGAGTGTACTCACCATGCTTTGAACTTTTTTCATGGTGTGAAAGAGATTCAGATGTCATGGTTGTATTAATCTGCTTAACCACCAGTCCCAGCCATGCACAATGCTGCTGAGGCTGTAGCCTGTACGATTTATGACATCTTAAAAATGTACCTCTTACTGTCACTGTGGTGGACAAGAGGGATATAGCGACTAGATGGAAAAACCCCATCCCCCACTCAATCTTCCAGTGGCACAAAGGTCTGGACTGGTGTGCTGCGCAAGAACAACCGGTGTATGAGGCTCGGGGGTGTCCAACTAAATACAAGAGAGTATGGGGCAAATGGCTGGGCCTGTTGGGTTAAGGGGCAAGAGAGATGTATGGTGGTCTAGTTCCTCACGTGGGAGCGCTGATGCATGGACAATCAAAATTACAGGAAGAGTGAGTCATTCCGAGTATCCTAAATTATGTAAAATGCAATGATTTGTCGTGCCTATTTGTTTATCACCTTGTTACAACTCAATAAAGTTGGATATAAAATAAATATATACCTCTTAGCCGAACCTGTAAGGTCTCAATAACTGGTCCTTTAGTACTAGTGACACAACTTCCTAATTTGAGAGATAGCTATGTTACCTATTGACTGGGATTATGTACTGTATGCTCATCTGTTTTTAAAAAAAAATCCTGTGCCATACAATTAGATTCTTAGTTATAATGTGAGGCTAAAAATATATTTCAAAGGTACGTGATGGGTAACATTTTTTTAAATTTTTTATTTTTAATTTTTATTTAAAAAGGAAAACGGCAACAGACAAAGTCCACTTCTCGCACTGCAAGGCATAACCTACGACCTCTTGTAGAAGAAAAAAAAAGTCTACAGCAAGATTAACTACACAAATAACGCAATCCTGTGGTCCCCATCTCCCATTCACAAAGCAAATTTGGGCCTTACAGACGTGCTGGGTAACTTAAAGGAGGTGGGAGGCTGAAACAGGAAAATAATCTACATACATGGCAGGCGACCTGATCAAATTGTATACTCCGATTGTTTTAATTGCATGTCAAACCTTCCAGACAATGTTTAGGGATTTTGGACACAAAATCTATCTTGCCTCAGTACTTCTCAATATGTTCCTGGAGCGGGGGAAGTTCCTTCATCCAACAACACTGTGGTAGTCGCACTCACTTGATAAGTCAAAGTCTGGTCAACTATATCTGCATCACACTTTTAAAAATTCACCAAACATCACTGAAGCATGTTTTGTGATGTTAGAGGTGATCAAACAACAACATCCCTGAGGTGGGTCAAAATATTGAGCACACCATAAATTATTGGAATATTTCATAAGTGTACCTTCAGAACTGACTATAAATCTATTGCTTTTTAGTAAATGTATTTGGAAAATTGTAATGTGAAATGCTCATTTGGGTTCAACATTTCCCAAAAGTGTTATTAGTAGAAAACATCCCCAATTGTTTTGTGTCCAGTACTGTGTGTACTTTTTACCCAAAGTGTAATATTTTATTCAATACTATTGTTGAGCGTAGTGTGGGTGGGACCGTGACTCACAACTCACAAAAAGTGGAGCCCTTGTGAGTTATACCACTTCCCTATATCTATAATATATTATACAAAAACATGAAACATATGGGCCTGAATTTACATCAAGGGCTTCTCGTGACATCATAAAAAGTGCCGTCATAGCTATGATGCTGAAGTGATTTATAAATTTCACCAGAGCCCCGAGATAGCAACATAGTCCTATAATACACATGACCCTTTTTGTATATGCATTAAAAGAATATTTTGGGGTAGTAAAGTTAGAAACTTTTTTTTCCAAGAGAGAAAATGTTTAACTGCAGACACAATGACAAGAAAAATAGTTGAGAAGCCGAGAATGTAGAATATTAGAAAGAAAAACAAATCTTTGCTTTGTTAAATCCACTTTCCGTCAGTGAAAGAGGAAAGATGTTGATGCTGTTCTCGGTGGGGTGCAGCTAACAATGGCCACTTACTGGAATTCTAATGTTAAGTTTTTGTTAATCTTTCACATATAGAATATTGATTATACCTCATTTGATTAATCAGAGTGGGTAACCACAGGGGCGGCCTTAGGCATGTGCAAGCTGTGCACCTGCACCGGGCCGCCAAACCCCAGGGGCCGCCTGGCCACGAGGAATCATATACAATACATATTCGTGGCGGCTCCTGGCAGGGATTTGGCGGCCTCCGGCTTTCGCCCTGCCCAGACCCCCTCCTCCGGGGCCCCCTACCTACGCTCCCTGCACAGGGCCACCATGAGCCTAGAGCCGCCCCTGGTAACCAGTACATTGTTGAGTCTTTTTAGTCCACAAGTTGTACCCCCATACCAGTTACACATCCATACACCATTTCGATCTGCACACATTTAAATACAGATGTTGTATTCCAAACAGTGGGAAAGCTGCTCGGTGGGTGCGCCCATGAGTGTCAAGAGTTTGGTCATAGAACTTGATTCAAAGGTATTTTTGAACATTTGCGGTGCTTTTTCCATCCCAACTACACTTCTGAACGTGCGCCCTAAAAAGTAGGTGCAACCATCCTGTTTTCTCTGGATTTAAGGAAAATGGTTTATTCATATCGAAAAATGATTTAAATGTGAAAAACAAAGATTTAGAGAAAAAAATTGCAAAACCCCAATGCTCAAGACCGCTCACCCTTACGGGTAATGCATTGGTGTGGGATAGACCTATATCTGTAAATCCAAGAATGTCTGAGGTTTCAGAGAAGCTTGTAAAATGCAAAATATTAGCAATCCCCTGCTAGAGATGTCCCTGATGCGCCTGTTGTTGGGGTTTATGCTCAGGGCTCCAGAATCATCTATTATAATAGTGACACATACAAGCAGTTTAATTAACATGCCCAGTCCAGCACATCATCCCTACCACCCAGTGCCTTCCAGCTGCTTTATAATTGGATTAAGCGGACATATAGTGTTTCATAGTCATAATGTCATTCCTGCAGATGGGATAGGCAATGATTGACAGGCCTGTAACCACCATCCCTCCAGTCACCCTCTTGGAGACTTGCCATTCAGTGTGTGACCATTCTGCTATTTCATACCTTAACAAGTGGATCCGTTTTTTGTGTGACCACTTCTGCTAGCCCTTGCTTTCTACTCAGCAGCACTGTATGTCTTGTAGGTACATGTGCATTTAAGAATTGGTGCTCCACCGAGTCCCAGTGTCTCGCCTTCTGGTGCAACGCTCCTAACACTAGGTTCATGGTTCACTAAGGCTGTGGATAAATTTAAACCAGGACCCTCAGGGCGCGGAGATCTCCAGCCGTACTGTGCAGTGTATCGGTTCAGTCTCCACAGACTCACTCCTAATGGATTCTGGGAGAAATCTGAAAACGGGATAGCGAGGTAAGGGAATGTGGCTAGCGGCTGTGATGTGTATGTGAGGGAACCGGCTAGTTCTTATACAGTCCCAAAACAGTCTTGTCAGCATGGTAGCAGCCTCAATGTTAATGTAAATATGGAACTCTCCTTGGAATGTTCTCATTCATTCCAAATCTTTATTTCGGTCACTATGGACCATAAAAGAATGCAACTGAATACAATTATCAATTGAACATTACACATAAAATAGTAATATAAAGAAAAATCTCATGTGCCGCTCGATATAAAACATTTAAAATTGAAATACATTATTATTTAGACATAATAAAACGGTTACGAATAAACCATACCGCAGTTAAAAATTTGGCTACGGCAAATACAATTGGGGCAGATAGATCGGACTTTAAAATTCTATATGCGAGTTGGTGTTCCCTAAAATCCAAGTTTCTAAGGAGTGGGACAAGCCAGTGTTTCCATGGGTTATTGTATGCAGGGCAAAAGAAAATAACATGTACTACATCTTCTCGCAAAAGAGGACATACTTGGCAATTTGGGGTAGTATGGACATTATGCCAATGCTCTGTATGGGCCCTCAAGGGGAGAGTTCCATAACGCCACTGCATATACAACTTTCGTGTTAATGGTGGACCCATGTCATCAAAGACTGATTCCAAATGATAGTGGTCTTTGATTGCAAGAAAATGTTTAGACAGTGAGTCCTGGCGTAAGGGCTCTGTTGCTACCCGTAGCTTGTACTCGTAGTATGCCTCCGCTAGGGATCTACGAGAGATCCTAGGGCAGGCTCTCAACGGGTCTAGCCAGAGCTCCGATCTCCCCATCGCTTCAAAAGTGTACTTGATACATTTAAACCAAGGTATTTGTGACACTTTTGGAAAGTGCAAAATTTCTTCAAGTTCTGCTCTATAGCTTGATAGCTCCAATGAGCTCCATATTCTGCGCCAGTAAGTCAGGGGTTTAAGACCCAACTCCTCGGTAATTGATCTTAAGCCGAGGTCAAGTCTTAACGGGAGGAGTGGGGTGCTAGATGGTAGTGCAGCCAATTGCCTAATGAAATTGTTCTCAATTGTCTGTAGTTTCGGGGACACTATATGCCCCCATAATTCGCCCCCGTAAGTTACTGCCCCTCTTGCCTGGGTTTTATAAATGTGGAGAGGTGGGCCTAGTGGCTTGTACGAGGACCTAGATATCATCCGTGATATGCCACCTGATAGCTGGGCAAGTTTCAGATTTGCCTCCGTTATATGCGAGTCCCAATTCAGGGTTGGGTTTAAAGTTACTCCCAAATATTCGAAACTAAAAACCCTGTCTAATCTAGCGTAACCTATCATAGGGTTAGGGCGGGTTGTGGGGGGTGGGTTGAAAATCATGAACTTGGTTTTGGTCGCGTTCACTTCCAGACCACGCCGCTCACAAAAATTCATAAACCTGTCCAAAACCCTCTGAAGGCCCATTGGGGATTTGGAAAGCAGCAGGGTATCATCCGCAAACATAATTGCGGGTACCCTGCTGCCATCCAGCTTTGGGGCATCAATATTGGTTAACCCTGTCAGAAAGTCTATGACCCCGTCCACAAAGAGGCAAAACAGGGTCGGAGCAAGAACTTTGGAATGTTCTGAATGTAAAACCATCACCCAAGTGGACGACTTATCTTTCATTCCTACGGTATACGGTTCCCAGAAACTTCTGCACAGCATCTGCTCAGCTGGATTGCCATGGTGTTCCTTCCTTCGACACATTATTGCCATGAGACAGATTATATGGTAAGTCCCACAGATGCAATCCCTGAAGTGCAGGGTGATGAACTGCAAGGCATTATGTAAGATTGCAGATGGCGCAGAACTAAAGAAACAAAGCCTTGAAGACCCTAAAATGATCAGTGCTGGGATCCGAGGAACGATTGCATAGTAATCCGACATGGGAAAAGTAATCCCTTTATACCATTATGGGTAGGCGTGGGCAAACTTTTAATTATACCAGAGTACCCAGAGTAATTTTGTTAATTTCCCGTTACTCTTGTTAAGTGAAATAACCAAAATTGACTCAATAAGGCAAATACCTCCCACAAGAGCACAGGAACAGAGCTTGAGTGGCCGCTGCTGTTCATGTTACGTTGCATTTAGCACTATTATCTGAGTGCAAAATGCACCCTTGAGCATAGCACTAAATGCAGGGTTACGCTCCTCTCGTAATTTAGCATAATTGTGTTAAAGCAAATCCCGTAAGTTATGCCCACCCCTAAAACTAGGCTCTTTCAAAGGGTTTTAGGTGCAAGTCTTTAACCCCTATCTAATTCGGGACATCAGCCAGATCAAGATTGAGCTTGTATTCAGTAGGAAAGATAAAGTACTGCTTTTCTCAAACTCGCCTTATTTCTCCGACTAAAACTGCTTTTAAGCTACGCTTGTTAGCAAAGTGTAAACCTGCCAACCTGCGGAAAAAATTCACAGTGTGAGGAAGGGGCAGGGCTTTGGAGGGGTTGCCTGCCTTGAGCTACCTGATCCCCCCACACCCTCGCCTCACCCAAAAAACACAAAGGGTCGCTGAGGATGTCGCCGATGTCCTGGGGTGTATTCACAGCCCTTAATGGGCATCGGCTACTTACAGCCTCCAAAAATGAGCTGGAAAGTCGCTCTGTGCAGTGCTTTCCAGCAGTGGCGCAACACAGTTGTCCACAGACCCGCGGTGCGGGGGTGGGCCCGAGCTGTAGGGGGCCCACTCAACATAGTACTCTGGCATGACAGCTCCGGATTAAATCCAGAGCGGGGGGATTCCATGTACCTTGCAGGGGGCCCCCCTCAAGTTTTGTTACGCCACTGCTTTCCAGCTGTCTTTCCTGCCACTGTGTGAATTTGACTCCTCACCGGGTGACCATGTAAAGGGAGCTGAAATCGTGTGACACAAGGTGACACCGTGTGAGTTGGCAGGTGTGAAATCGACTACGTCTTATTCAACCCACTGCTTTGTTCTCAGTCCTCTTTGCCTCAGTTCGAGAATTGTGTCAACATCCCAGTTGTTTTTATGGTGCAGCTTTCTTCTAGGATGTTAGGATTGATTGATGTGATTGTATTTCACGCTATGCTCCTAAGGCTCTCAGCTTCGATGTGTTGAAGTAAAACATACTTGAACATTCCAAGGAAGCTCCCGCAGGCAGCAGTGACTTAATTCCCATAAAAAGGTGCAATTTCTTGTTAAGGCTTGTTTTGGTTGGGGTTATGTGTTCCTGATCTGTCCAAATACGTACTCCCTCCATTAATAGGCTGTTAAGACATGTAGGTCATAGTCACAAGCTCTGTAGAAGTTACTCTTACCTGGGGTGTATTAAGAATCTGGACCATGGTGTCATGATGGCAATTTGGGGGGTGCCTGCTAGAACCCGGCAAGAGTTGACCAGTATTTTCTGTGGCTAATTTGTGCATCTGCAATGCACACCATTTCTGACAGCTTCAGGAAGCCTGCTGGGAAATGTAGGGCCACATGCATCAAGCTATTTTGCAATCGCAAACTTTGTGAATCGGTAACTAGAAATCGCTTGTAGCGATTGCAATCGCGATTTTTACAGATTCGCTAAAATATTACGATTTATTTTCATGCTTTGCTCTTTGAGATTCTTTATTAGCAATTTCTTAAAAATCGCTACTAAGGAATCGCAATTGTGGATTTTGATGTGTGTGCCCAGTAGTTTCCTCCGAAGGCAAGTTTTATGGGTGATACTACAAAGGAAAAGCAATCTCTCCCCTTGAAAAAATGTGAACAAACCTGGGGCAACATAAACAGCTTAGGGCTTCTGGAGTGAGTATTTGTCTGTATTTCCATTTGCCTGATTAAAGTGATCTATATGATGGCCATTAGCAGCAGTACAGTTCTAGTTGATGTTTTGGTATAGTCTTTTCTCTATGCTAGTTGTCAGTTGATGCCACAGCACAACTTGTGGTGGGAGGACAATACTTCAAGCACACGTCACTGGTATTGCAAAGGTTGGCATTGGTTGCTACGGAAAGGCATTCCCCTGTTTAAGCCACTGTGGTGACCTCTGAAACCCTTCATACACTCTGACTACGGTGCTTGGGTTGGGAAGAGGACTGGGAACCCTTGAAGTTCTCCTAATTAAAAAACATTATTACAGTATCTCCTGTTTCTGCGGTTAGGTGTTGAAATTGTTTACCTTCTGAACTCACGATTCTGTTAAGTTTTCAGGAGTTTAGAAAATATATATTTTCTTTTCTGTTTCTATTTTAAATTGACCTTTTCTTTTGTTTTGGAGTGCAGAATATTTTGTATGGCTACTGTTATTTAGTTATATATTTTTTTAATCGGTTCTACAGTGCTTTATTGAACTGATCAGGCTAAAAAATGATATTAGTAAGCAGAATAAATAAATTATGTCACTGTTACTTTATCACTGCTTACAAAAGCGCTGATATTATCCACATTGTTATTCTTGTAAAAATCATTTGTTTTCTTTAAGCATAAAACATGTCTTCTTGCTTACTGGTAAAAGTGCCTTTTATTGCAATCCTTTTGTGCTAAAATGTCAAAATGTTATAAACAGCATGTATGAATTATATTAGGAATACCTAATTTCTGTTTTTAAATGTATTTATATTTGGCTTGACCCTGTCAGGTCATTATTCAAAAGTATACAAAAAGTAATGGATGAATTAATCTCAGCCAATGGTAATTACTTGGGGCCGCATCCCAGTCTATTGTTATTTTGCACACTATGCCAACTCAGTTTGGACCCAGCCATGTAGAAGCCAGTTTTGACCCTGATCCAACGGGAAAATTCCAGCCCAAACTTCCAGGCCACGTCCTCCCTGAACTGGAACACAAGCAAACCCGAACCGGTTTCAACCTAGTTAGGGCTCATCAGCCCGGTATAGCAAAGTTCCAGTGACGAAGTGTGCACAGGGCCCATGTGTATCAGACTGAACTGTTTCCATTGGTGCAGAGTCAAGACTAATCTGCATATGACTAGGATGGTTGTGCGCAAACGTGGGTCTCATGCACACTGTGCCACTGGACCCACGCTAAACTTGGGTCACGAGCTCTAATAGGAGCGAAACCGGTCCTGGTTTGCTTGTGTTCTGGTTCAGGGACCTGGCCTAGCATTTCGAGTGGGACTATTACCATTGGAGCAGAATCAAGATTGATTTGCCTATGGCTGGGTCCACTCTGAAGTGGACTGGGTCCTGAGTGATTATCAGTGGCCAAGATTAATTCGGGCGTTCCATCCATCACTTTTTGTATACTTGAGTAAGTCATCATTCTGAACTGGGTGCGGAGTCTACAGTCCTGTGGCATCATGTACTAGAAATAATGTACTCATCCTCTTGTTTGCCATGTCCCAGCTTTTTGAAGCTGGGAGGCTACTGTTGCAGATCATTGGCCCCCAATATTTGTGCACAAAGGTCAGATCCATGGGAGACATCCAGGAAATCCATGTGGGTAAGATATACTTTCAATAAATCTGAATCTGAAAATTTCCGGGGTAGCTCCTTTCAAACATTCGGAAAAGATCCATCCAGTTTTGGAAAGCCTTGTTTTGCAGAGCTGAATACTGATACAACTTCATGTGACTTTTCTAATTAAGGCCCCATTCTGTTTCCAGAGCCTCCTTTCTGGAAGGGTAGGAAAATTAGCCAATGACTAGGCAGCAGGTCAGCAGGCTGCTTTCTCTTGACTGGTGCAACAAAAACGAGATGATAGCCTGTGCCACTGGCAATCATTCAGGCCGCATTCCAAACCATAGTCTCTCACCTTTCTATACCACGCCAACTCTATGATAATATGGTTTGGTCCTGCTTCAGCAGGACCGGTCCAGCCTGAACAACTAGACTTTGGTCCCATCCAGACGGGCGCACAAGCAATCCCATTCCTACTCATACTTTTTCAGTGAGGTGTAGCTCGAGTCCTGTGTCATAAGAGCAGATGTCCCACATCCGGAGGCGTATTAAGGCATGGGAAAAGTGGGCAATTGACCAGGGCCCCTTGGAAAGTGAACCTTCTCTGTAGTCACTTCTTTGAATCTCTGTAAGTCATCCATCACCACATAATTCAGTATTGTTAGACAGCATAGGGCTTGAATGAGCAGAAATGGGTAATAACATTTGAAGTTGTTTCACACAGGGACCTCAAAAATGTTCCTGGCCTCACCCCCAAATTCCATAAGATGACACTGCCATACCTGTCTCAAATAGTGTGTCCACGTCAACAAATAACAAGGTTGGTGGAAGGAATGCTTAAATTATTTTCAGCCACTGTTGATCGCGTGGGCCACAATACAGACTATTGTTTTCCCCCACTATGTCACTTTAGATGGAGACCAACCATATGCAATTCCATCTTGGTCCTGCTCGCCATCGACATTCTTTGTCCTGTCTATTAGGATTCTTCAACTTTTTTGCTGTCCTGAGGTGCTTTATCCTGAACACTGAAGTGTTTCGCAGTGCTTCTTGAGAAAACATCTTATTTCATACGTACCAGCATCACGTCTCTCGCACCACCAAATTTTATGCCCATTGTGTTATTTCTTAGGAGGGTATTTTCTAAGAAAGATGTATTAATTATAGGGTGGATTACTCATTAGGGGATGCCGTTTCATGCTGTGTTAGTATTATTTGTTACATACTTCTTTATACAGAATTTAATAACCTGAACAGTTTTTACATTTTCCAAACATCTTTAATTCTGCCTATTCCTTATTTAGGAAGGTATTATTTTTAAGTTCACCCTGGTACCTAAAAACGAGCAAGGGTACCTGTTAAAGGTCATTGTACTCTCTGTGTACCAGCCTTACACGCCATCATTTATCTTGAGTACACTGCAAAGCCCATTTTTTTAATGGAAATCTAGGCTAGCTTCGATCTGTGGGCAACCAGAAGACCAGGTGTTTGGATTTCCTTCTGCATTTCAAGGAAGGTATTCATTGCAGTCAGCTTCAAGATTAAGTGCTCATCTGGACAGTAACTCATCTAGGGGCTATTAATTTTTACCCATCTGGGGCCGTATTAGACATACAGCACATTTTCCTTGATTGCACCAGGCGCACCTTTTAAAATGTGCGCCCGGCACAATCAAGGAAAGAGATCCCCTTGCAGGCGGATGCAATTAGTGACTGCACCTGCCTGCAAGGGGATGTCTGGGGGGGGGGGGGTGCGGGTCCATGGAACCACCTTTATCCCCTCCAGAGGGCTGCAATCAGGGGGCACACTGACAATGCGCTACTTTTTAGGTGGCACACTGTTAGTGCGCCTCCTAAGGGCTACTTTGCCTCTGCGCCCATGTCTGTAATACGGCGTGGGCGCAGAGGCAAAGGGATTCCCTAATTTGCATGGGATCACCCCCCCCCCCCCCTGCAAATGAGGGAACGCCCTCTTGAGAAAGCACTGGCACTGTTTGCGTACCAGCGCTTTCAGTATTACAGAAGGGGACGCACAAGCGTCTGCGGCCCCTTCTGTAATACCAAAGTGCCCTGGGGGGGGCAAAGCGGTGCAAACACCCATTGCGCCCCCGGGCCGCTTCTATAATACGGCCCCAGGTGGTAATCCCTTGTCCAGCTCCTTGTATAGGGACTGTTACCCGAAATGCATGCATCTTGCTTTCTCTCTGTTGCGCAATGTCTGTCAGATAGAGCAATGTTAACCCTTATGTCAGTCAGATGCATTATTATTGACTTCCAGAAAAAAGATCACAACTTGGAATGTGATAAAGGTTCAGACACTCTTCAAGCTAAGTTTTTGTAAACCTAAGTGAGTAGTTTTCATGATACAATATATGATGCTTTCAGAGAACGTACTTCACCATTTACTAGATCTAAACACAAATTATTTCGTAGCGAATTTGTTGGAGACAAAAGTACAACATTTATTGAAATTCAAGATTGTTGGAAAACGAGGCAGCATCTGTGAGGCCTGCACAAATAACATGACTACATTTGTCCTTCACTGGGAACCAAACACCCAATTGTAGCGCCTGACTATCAGAGGGTAGCGTTGCAGAGCAGTCTGAGGCTTACTCAAGGGAGGTGGTGTGGGCTAGTAATCGCCATTTGCAGGTGCGCCAAAAATAACACTCAATAATTGATTGTCCAGTCTGTACTTTGCTTTATCAAAGTAAGAGTACATTTATTAAACACACACACTTCTCAATACTATGCACCAATTTACAAATATACATAAGCTGTTGGAATTACTTTGTGACGTTGCAAAACATCTCCACCCCTCCCGCAGGGGGGGTCTAGTACCACCACTCCCATGTACGCACATCAACTTGCTCCCAATGCAGCTAGTGGAACATAACCTGGAGCGAGGGCCCAGCGCACTGGCACCATCCCAGTGGCGACCCACCCCATTACCTCAACAAGCATTAAAAAGGGGTAAACCTGCCTTGCTGATACATGACCCTGACTGAGCATCTCCTACTGACCATAAAGTATGCACCTCTATATCTTAAGGGCTAACAGTCTGGGGTCTTCACCTAAGCGCAGCAGCAAGAATCCATGTTTACGCACACTTTAGAATGACAGTACTCATCACCTTGGTTGATCATTTGAATGCATTGCAATTACAGCCCCTAAAGGCATCACAGATGAAATCACAGGGTTACGCATATACAGCCAGACACCCTAGCAGGACTGTCTGGCAACATAACCCCACTTGGCTTATGATATCTCCTTACACATGTGACTTACATTCCCTTCAAAAGAATTACTCCTGGCAACTACACTTCTCCACCATTGCACCTCTTCACTTTAAAAGGAATCACAGGTAAAAGCATGGGATTACGTAAATACAGCCAGACTCCTAGCAGGAAGGTCCAGCAACATAACTCCATTTAGCTTAACATCACCTTACACTGGTACTTCACTTTACACATGTGACGTTCAGTCCACCTAAAATTAAATAACCACTAGTAAATGCATTTCGGTGCAATTACACCACTCCACCTCCTGGGGATGCACTTCTCCACACATCCCCAACTCAGCCCTTCACTTCATGATGCACTTCTCCACACACCCTCAGCTGTAGAACAAAAGTTCCAGCCTAGAATGTGTTTAAATGCTAGCTGAGCCCTTGAGGGGTAGTTTCCTTTAGGTCCCCATGACACTGAGGGTGGGACTTTTCTTCGTGCTGGGGGGAAGACTGTGCTTCTCCAGCAGCTCCCCCAGCACCTTTTCACAAGTGAGGGTGACCCCCCTCCTCTGGGGGCCACAAAGCACCAAAACGGCAGATTTCTTCGTGCTGGGGGGGGGGGGGAGACTGCGCTTCTCCAGCAGCTCCCCCAGCACCTTTTCACAAGTGAGGGTGACCCCTCTCCTCTGGGGGCCACAAATCACCAAAACAGCAGATTTCCAAATGCCTGGGGAGGCATTATGGGGCGCTTCATGCTCCTCTTTACCAGCCCCAGCCACTGAGAACACTCTCCTCTGCCCTCTGGGTCTCTGAGAGGGTAGATTCAGCAGTGTGCTGTCTTCACTGGCTCCCGGCGCCAGCCTTTCGCCTGGCTCCCCTTCTGGGCCTCTCTTCTCCCTGCGCAGAGGCCCCTGCTTCTGTGCACCAGTCCTGGGCTCTTCTTCTGGTGCTGATAGGGTCCTGGGGGCAGTCAGGGGGTCTCTCCTTCCAACTGCCCATTGCGCCAGGCTCCAGCACCTTCAGCCTCAGCAGACCACACCCCAGAGAGATCTTCTCTTCCTGTGCAAGCACTTTTTAAAAGTTGAGTAGGGGGCTGGCAGGAAGTCTCTGTTGGTCCTATCAAACAGCGACACATCACGTCCCTGCCCCTGCTCCCTCCTTCTTGTCCAGCCTCTGGGTTTGTTCAAAATGGCGGCGTCCAGTGTCTCTGGCCACATGTCTGGAGCCCCTTCCGCCCACGCTGCCTTCCCTCCTTGGTGCAGCCTGGTGCCTGGCACCCAGCGACAGCAGTTGATGGATTGGCCTGCAGCCCCACCCATCTTCTCTTCGTGGAGAGGAGGCCCTAGCTTGTGGAAGAAAGGTAATCAATCCATCCAGCTGAGGTCAGCCCTCAGCCTGGGTCTGGTCATGGCTGGCTCAGAGAAATACGACAGTTCTGGATGACCCAAAAGCAGTACAAATATGACTTTGGACTCTGCTGAATACTTCTTTTCACATTTGCTACATTGGACTTAAGTGCGTGTCTGGAATCTGTAGGCCTAATGGAAGTTAATCTAGCCCCTGGCTCCACATTCCCATAGGGGAATAATAAAGTGAAAAAACAGTAAGACACACTGACTTTCCCTGGCATGTTTCTTTCCAGTGTATAAAGCCTATTCCATGTCACCACCCAATACTGCATAAGTCCTGCCACACCATTCACTTTGTAGCTGCTCCTGGACTGCGTACGCTAGGAATCTCCCCTGCGCAGCCCGTACACGTGTGCACACGCATGTACACATGTGTCTGCATGTAACCAGCCCAGTGTCCCTTACTCCAGCTGCTGAACAGTGGCCTGGTCAAGCCAGGGGAACACCAGTAAAATCCCCATGCAGTCTTTACATCCTGAGTTCACTGTGGGTGAGTCCCAACTTATGAGGCTCCCCCACAGTAAAAGCTCAACAATTAGGTGCTCAAAAAGCCAAACATCCGGGCGGCCCATAGTGTCAGAACCACCTTCTAACAAAGATCAAAAAGTAGATCAGTGCATCTAGGGGTCTAAAATATCCATATTCTATATACGAGGGTTGAATTTATCCATATATTCAGCACCTTTTAACAGACATGTGTGTATTTTGCAGTGTCTGAAGCTACCCTGCTTGCCTTATCACAAGGGCTGAGTCTCCTGTGAATTTTTGCCTTTATTATGCCAACGCACCTGAAAAGTGCATCATGTTCATTTACTTGAGATGCTGCACATTAGCAGAGTTTTGTGACTGTATTTCATATTGCTGTAAACAGTGAGTGTCCTCCAGTTATCTTTGTGCCACATTGTGCTGAATCACTGGAGTGGACTTTTCTTTATGTTGTTTTAAACATATCTTATTGTTTTAATGTAGCCAGCATAGCTGGAACACTGTAATTGGCATACATTATGCTTTCACAATGGCGGGTTTGTGCATTAATGTCTTCATTGTTTACACTTGATTATCATATGTGTCTAATCATGGTACCCACTAATTGGTTGTGAAATTGCGTAATTGCCTATACACACTTTCAATATAACAGTTTATTAAAGTTCTCATTCACCAAGGTAGGTGGTAGGTTTCCTAGCAGAGAAAAACACTACACAAAGAGAATCCATCTCCACTCAAGTGGTTGGGGGGAAAAGTGCAAAATAGTTCATTCACGTTCCGCCCACCCCCACTTCTAACAGAAATGTCTCTGCTGGGTGAAAGGGAGATCATCCTTGAGAGGGGATGGTGCGACTGAGGCTCCTCAGGGGTTCCATTGTCCTTTTCCATTCTCACTATGTGGACTGAAACATCGCCCAATTATCCCATATTGGAACAACATCGTCCTTGCTTAATTAAGCCATGTTGAAACATTGCTGTACAGGACTCTTGAGTTAACGCTTTGGCTCTCCCGGTTCTTTCGTCAAGGTCTTCTATTCAGGCTCTTTGTATCCCTAATACATACAGTTTTGTATCTATTTTCAAACTAACAATGTGTGTGAATATACAAGGAAATAGTCATGTCAGCAGAAATGAAAAACAGTATTTCATGCCGAGTGAAAAGAGGTCTACTGAGGGCAAGTTCAAAATATTACATCAATGGTGCATGTTTAATGTACGTGTGCACTTTTAAGCACAAATTAATATAACTTGGCAGTACATTAGATTCATGCTGCATATGGTATGCAGTAAATCTTTAACAAGCGCGTGTAAATATGGCTAAAAACCACATTTTATATGAAATATACATGTAGCATTAGTGCATACATTACATAAATCCATTATAGTTTGTATGACGCTTTTCCTATGGAGAATAGGTTCTAACTATATATATATATATATATATTTTTTTTTTTTTCAAACAAAAGGGGTGCGCAGCACGCGGTACCCACTGGGGTCTATCATGGATTTGACAAGTTCTGGCAACCATTTTATGGACTACTACTACCAGGATGCCATGCGCCCATTTGGGCGGGACTTTGAATAAATTGATATTTCCGCTGAAACCGCTGTCTCCGCGATTTTATTTGAGCCACTGATGAAGAGCAAACACATTGCTTGAAACGCGTATGGCGACTTTGATTTGGAGTTGTAGGGGATAGCTGCTACTGTTGCTGCCAGCAGTGGTGTGCGGTAACCCTTTTTGGGTGTGATGTCTACATTGGGGCACCCCGTTTGTTTGAATATATATATATATTATACACACACATACATGTAAAGCGCAATTGAGCCAAGTTCGAACTATATAAAGCTGCTAAATGTGTGTAATGACACGCTAATATTATATTCTTAATCAGCTCTGATGTTTTTAGGATGTAGCTTTATTTGCATGGGGACACCTGCATGCTAAGAAAGCCACCTTACACTCATCAATTGACATTGGCGAAAAGGTTTCCTGTTGACAGAATTTTTTTTGCCACATGTAGTTGCAGCGTCCTAAGAAAACAACATCATGCATAGAAGTTTTAGAATTTTAAGACATTTCCTATTTCCCTTCTTTGAGTCTTCAGTTTTAACCCTTTCAGTAATAGAAAAAAACATTGCAGGTCACTAACTAGTTCTGCATTTTCTTTCCTAGCAAATAGAGCCCTCCCTGCATTTATGGTTTTGGAATACCGTGTTATGTTTTTGTGATTAGTTTCTCTATTTCAAGAAGTTGGAATCTTGCAGTTACATGTTATTTTTAAACTGCGAAAAACAAACCGAGTCTTCAAAATCCTGTAATTCCTTGGACGCTTGTTTTTAAAGCTTTGAAATGAAGTTAATTGTTCCGACAGCACCTTGGGCGCAGCACAGTGTACAGTGAGTACTGTGTGTGTGCATCACATCTAAGAGCCTTGGTCGCTCGTGGACCTTTCCTTCTGTGATAAGAGGCATCTGACTCCTGGAGGCCTTACTGCCCAGGGAAACCTCTCACTGACAGCAGCAGAATAGACAATTGGCTGCTGTGTCTGTGCTTTCAGGCAGGGGGTTGCAGCAGCCTGGTGCACCACTTTGAAATAAACTCTTTGGGTTTGGTGCCAGGGGTAAGAGTTGGCAGTGTCTTCTAAAGACTGCAACATTTTGTGGGCACAGGGTGGGGTTTGGGCACAGAAGTAGCCACGCATGCACCTCGGTACGCAAAGGGTGGTGTTTTTGCTGATGGGGAAAAAAGGTCTAAATAAAAGATCACATGTGATAAGCCTTTAAACAAACAGAAGTTAAAAATAAGTTGTGTGGCTTAATGGAAGTGGCTTGCTGTGAAGGCAAGGTGGTCACCCCACTGCTCTCAAGAGATGCTCAGCTGCCCTTCACACATAGTTAGATCGTCTGGGAATTGTCTGACACATAAAGAAGGCACAGGTGTGGCCCGTACAGGTAAGAGCGGTGGTGCGGGAGCAGGATTGGGGGGAGTTGACAGACGACGAGGAGGGAATCTTAAATTAAACAAAAAAACAGGTAGCAGCCATGGGCTCAGGACTAGAGGTCATTTAGCTGCACGCACTCTGAAGATTTAACAAATAGAGTAAAATAATTTCTAGCATCAGGAACACAGATCCTGTTCAGCCGTTGAAGAACGACTCAAACCTCATCTTTAAAGCCTCACAGATTGTACATGAAGACAGAAACAGGATTATAGTTGAGTGATGGACATGATCAAGTTCAGAGTGAAACCCCAGAAGACATGCCTTCACGTTTGCTTCTTAAATCCGGTGCAAAGGCCGCGACAGGGCTTAGTTCTGATGGCTGAGCTGCACCATGTCGGTGCTCATGATCAGAGAAACAGTGTGATGACAGATACAGAAAAACATTTTGACACTGCATAATATTTTCTGTGCTTACTTTTAGCACCAGAGATTCCACATACATTTTTCCCTTTGAGTTCCCTGTATTGGTATACCAATGCCAGGTCACGGCATTCACATATTCCTTCACTGGTTCTGCTTGTTGGTTGTTGAATGAATTCAATAACTTTCTCAGGAAATATATCTTCATATCAACACACATTGCAGTACTCTGATGCCAGAACGCAATACATAATTTCCCCTTGAGCATGGTCAAATCTAAGTCATCAAATAGCACACACTTAAGACTTTTTCTCAATTTGTTGTCTTTAAACTGTGTCCTTCCATTTTGTATTAATAGAAAGTTGTGTGTTTGATCGCGATCACTTTCGCGGCCCCTTGGCATAGCCAATAGGTCTCGCTTTTGGGACCTTATAAGTATTTAGTTATGCAACTGTTGCATGGCTAAACACTTATAAGGTCCCAAAGGCGAGACCTATTGGCTATGCCAATGCTTGTTTTATAAATCCTTTTAACATAACATAACATACTGAGCGGTCTGAGGTGGAGAAGCATGTCACTTTGACAAAGGTCATTAAAGTATGTGAAGCCATGCTTGTGATCTTTGCCTAACGCTGTCTCATGTTTTCACTGGAATGAATGAACTAAAACCTTTCCATTTCTGTACCTGCTTGGTGAAGAAACCGGTCCCTTAGAGTGTAGAAGGAGTGTTTTCTCACCATTATCCGAGAATCTTTCTGCAGCGAACCGAGAGAGTTCCTGAACCCAATGAAAAAGGTGGAAAATAAACCATGTGATACATCATGTGTGTTTGTAACCGACATGTAGTAATGTGATGTTGTGTATTCTGTCTGCTTCCTTTCCTCACTCCACCGAGCTGTTCTCATGAATATAACTAGCATTGGTAATGCATCGGTTTCGCCTATGTTATGAATAAAAAGCTGTTTTTATCAAAGACCGTCTGGGACAAGGGAAAGAGCTCCCTGACAAGTAACACGGAGTGGAGAGATTGTGACACTGCAGCCAGATCTGCTGGCTCGAGAGCTGGCGATCCCGATTCGAGTCTCGGTTGCACAACATCCTGTGATTCTTGGCAAATCACTTAACCTCGCCGTGTGATAAATTGTGCTATATAAATCTGCTGCAAGAGCAGAAAGAGGCAAAACTTTATGAAACAATATCGGATGTTAACGGTATTTTGGCTACAAGGAAACTGATAAGAGAAGCAGGCAAGTAACAACCATTGGTAAATACAGGAAAATATGCTACAGCCAATAGAAATGGAGGAAAAGTAAGTGGCACGCACAGGAACCCATAAAAAGCCAGTAAAGTGAGGGAGCGGGATGTAAGCCCCTTTTAAGTTACAATAGATTTCACAAGCACAGCGTAAGCGCTGTGCATGCGAAACCTAAAAAGTAAGGAGTTAGAAGAGGTTTTATCAGGGGTCCATAAACAACATAAAAGTACCTTGTTTCCCTTAAATTCCCCAATTGTTGTAGTCCCTTTCTCAATATCGTATTGATAACATGCTTTCATCCCTTGTCCACATCTTTAGGGGTCGTGCCCACAAAAGTATGCATACAAAGGCTAACTAATTCACTCCCACCTATTTCCACTTACCTTTAAATTCGTCTTGCCACCATCAAATATTAAAATACATATACTTGCCCTCCAGCTTCCCTTCCTCACCCCGCTCTGGACTCGCACTCTTCCTGCAGGCAAAGTGATGTCACATTAATGCAGACTAAGTTTCGCTCTTCAGTGGTCTCACCTTAGTGAAGTTGGCAAAGGCAGCCACAGTCTTTTGTTCTTTGCATGACCTGTCTAGAAGACAGTTACAAAATATGGAATTGTATGTGGCAAAGTATCAACAACCGGGTTGTTTTCCACCCATGGGTCGTGGTTGATGTAGAGATACCTCAAAAGTAAAGTTTATGGTGCTTGCAATGGCACTTGGCTCCCTGAGTGGGATTTATACCTATGCATTCTACGTAAGTGAATTGTTATGTTGTATTTGCTCCCATGTCCATTCCTTACCCACCATGAGCTGTCTTCATTTAAACTAGCAATAGAAGGGTTGAAGGAGATATCAAGCAGTAGCTATATGTAACATGGTCACCCACCAATTTATACTTGACCTACTGTCACCTACCCAAATATCATGTCTGTGGTCATCAAATCTATATTTAACAAACATCTTCAAAGTCAGTAGGGCTGTTTTTTTGTTAGTGGAAGTGTTTGTTAATAGTTGGCCAACTTTGTGTCTAGTTTTGAATGGCAAGGGCGCTTCGCTCACTTTTTCACCCCCCACAGTTTATTTCAGTAAGCACAGCAGGGCATAAGCCATGAGAAAGGAGGGAAACGAGAGATAGAGGTATTTTAAAAAGGGTGGAAAAAAAGAGAGAGAGGGAGAGGTGGGATATATAGACAGAAGGTAGAGGGTGAGCGAGAAGAGAGTAGATAAATGGATGGATGATTGTGACTGTGAGGGAAAACAGGAACCAAGGCTGGTTTGACCATTTCTGCCAGAACTGCTTTTGATACCAAATCCGGCTGTGTGAACAACTTGTTGTCATGATTGTAAAGTAAAACAAATGAACACACCAAAGTGACAAGCCCTGCGTCTTGTTAACTGGCTAAGGCATCCAAACAGCAAGGACTTCCTAAGCAAAAAAAAAGCTGTAAAACAGCAATTAAATGCAAATACATCAAAAAGCAGTAAATGCCTCTGGTCTTACAATAAGGCTACTCGAGTTGCATCACCTGAACCTAAAAGGAACACAAATGGGGAAATTTACCACCAAGAAAAGTCTACGGCATGATGGATAGCCCATTAAAACAATGACAAACCATGAAAAACAGTGGCCCTCTTCCGTTATATTTCTTTTACAGTTTTTGGAAGAATTGATGACATGAGGTCTCTCATTCAGCCAACACTATCTGTAGGTAGACCCAATAATGGCATTGTCTCCTGTCACTCTCCATACCACCTTCAGGGTCCTATCTCTCTTGTCTTGTACATAAAATTGTTTAGCTGGGCCTTACTTCCCTCCTGCGTCTGTGTGCACTCTTCTACCCCTCTTACGTCCTGGAATAGGCATGAATGAATGGCGTTCTGCACCCTCCCACACCTTCCTCTGGATCTTTTACACCTTTATTCTCATTGAGATCAGGTGCTACTGCTGTTGAGAAGTGCAGGACCATCCATCCTGCTCGGTATTTCAACAGTGACAGCGTTCTTACTGAGTGGAAGTAAACCTGGGTGATGCAAGAAGCGTCAAGCGGAGGCAGTACTGCAGCTCCAGCTTCCCTCCTCTTTCCCGTTGGGTTGTGCTGATATGGGGAGGAAGAAAAAGGAATTGTGAGGCTTTTGAGCACGACACTCTGTCCATGTCTCCCCATCTGTGCGCTTGAGCCTAAGAAGGCATGAGACGGTGGCTGGTAGTGCACACCCCCTGCCAATACCCTGCACCTCTTAGATTGGTGGATACCCAATGAGAGATGGAAGAAGTAGCATCTCCAGAAACTGCCTTCTCCTGTCTCCTCTTTTCCATGCGGGGAACCTAGTGGGCTAGATGAAGGCAGCTCTATTCCCTTTGGAGTCTCACTTGTTGACCCTCAGATTGGTTGACAACTCGCTTGGCATCTCAGCTGCCGACACCCTTATGGTGCGTAAGGGCTTAGATGCAACCAATCTTGAAAGAGGCCGTTCATTGTAAATAGACCATTGTCTGTCTTTCCAAATTAAAAATGTATTGCTACCAGCAGCGCCCCTTGCAGGTAAGAGCGGTGGGCCGGGTGTGGGGGGGGGATTTCGATAGACCATGACGACGAGGGAAAATCAATTATTTATTTAATTTTCCCTCGTGGCCACCTAATTCCCCTGCCCCCCCAACCTGGCCCCACCGCTCTTACCTGCACGAGCCGCTGCTGATTATTATGTCAAGGCTTCTGCAATAGCACCATTTTCTGCTACTGTTTTATGTACTCCTTTAAATGTTGTCTGTGCATCTTCTATACATGCCTGGGCAGGGGACCCTGTTTTACAAGGGCCTTGCTAGCATCCATTTACGTGATCCCTTCCCCATTAATCCCTCCCCCCACACATTCACTCTTGTGCTACTAAATCAAATTGTTAATTACAAAAGTTGCAATAATCTACAACCACACACTGCTGATGGAAGGGGGTAATTGCAGGTTATCTGGCCGGTCAGAGTCTAACAAGCTCCCGCGTGTTAGCCTGACCCCCCCTGACAGCTGTAATCCATTGCATGGCCTCCCATGCGTTTCCTCTAATTGCAGATATATGTTGCTCTTCTTGGCTTGTCTGATTGCTGGTTCTAGAGTGCTTGTTTACTCTGACTTGCCTTGGTGGGAGTTTTTAGTGCTCAGGAACCAATGCGAATAATTTGTGAGCTTTGGCGTGGTGCAGTCATGATGTGGTGTCAGGAGGGCGAGGAGGGGCGCTGCCCCTCACCATTAGGGTGATTGACACCTTAAATGAAGAGCGGCTAGGAGCAACGCAGCTCCCTGGCCGCAACAAGCGCTGCGGAAGAAACCAAGAGCGTCCATTAAATGCCGTGTATGGAAATCGCAGCCCCTGGTGCACAAACAGTGTATCCTAGGCGGCCTGTTCATTGCTCAAGCTGTTATCGGCAAGGGGCGTGGCATTTCTGCAGTCATTAAAAGACGCTATCACCATTAATCTGTGTTCCCCAAGGTAGACTGGTTTAATCCCAGAGTAGATCGACACATAATGAGGAATTAAACATTTGTTCCTCATTGAAGGCGTTATTTAATCATCTCCTACCCATTCTTTCAATCCAGGAAGGAAAAGCACAGCAATTATTCTTTTCATCTGCAATCTAATGTGTTAATAGCATGCATTTTAAGAGGAGGTAAAAAAAAAGCGTTAATAACGAATGCAAGGGAGGCGGTGGAGTAATTACCAGATGGAGCAGAGAATCTAAACCTTCATTAGATTAAAGGTTTCCAGGCCTGTGGTGCCTTTGCCTTTCCCCTCATTAAGCCATTAGTGTGGACAGTTGAGCCTTGTTACTAAAAATCACATTTTGTCATTGTGTGGAACGCCAGGATACACAGTCCTTGACAACATTCATTCAGGTTGTGGCCTCTGCCAACCACATTTCTCTAATTTTAATAATGAGTTTTGTTCTTTGCTGTTAATAATAATTGCAATTCATGTTAGATTAATGGGCCTGACAAGAATGTTGAAACCTCAACAAGGAAAGTTCCTCGTTTGGGGAGAGAATGTGGCCTAATGGCTAGGACAGTCCAACTCGGAGCTGGGGGACCGGGTTCAAGTCTTGGCAGGGACGCTAACCATTCTGTGATTCTAGGCAAAACACTTAATCTTCCCATGCCTAACAAAAATGAATGTCCGTCTGTAACGTAACTGGTGCTCATGTAAGGCGCTTTGATACCTTTGGGTCTCGTTTGCGCTATTTAAAACTCCACACAAAAAAACTGCAGTTTTCCAGAGCCCATGCATTGGGAAGCGGGTCTGACAAAGGTGAGCGAATGCAGTAAAAGCAGATCCCAGATAGGGGCCCTTCTTATGGGCTCAGGTTGTCAATGACAACTGTGCTTGGAAACACATTTAGTTTGTTGTATTGGATCCAACGGGGTGAAATCCATTTATCAGCAATAGTCACGGTGGCTAATGAAGGCGCAGGGCGGCTGAGAAGCTGTGCTTGAGTTAAGCCCAGTGGTCGATCTAGTTGTAACTGATTGATGTTCAAGAGGGAAAACCTCTTTGGTATGATCCCTGTCATTCCACTGCTTACTCTTGAATGTGAAAAACATATGAACGGGTCAAGGATGTCCTTCCAATAAGCACCAGTGAGTGTCCACTCCCCTCTTCCTCATGCGGCTAAGCTCTTTGCCTTTCCAAGTGGGTAGAACGCAATTCTTGTGCTCTGGGTCTGTCCAACACACAAACAGATTTGAAAGCACTTGTCTTAATTCCAGTGTCTGATGGTGCCTGGTTGGCAGCATCACCCGAGCTCTGTGCTTATTTTGTATTAAAATAGATTCAGGAGGCCAAAGTCTTTCCTGAGGAGCCCGCCTCTGGTGTAGGTGATTGACGTGGTTACAGATTACCAATGCAACCTCGCCTTGAATCAGCCTTTTGTCTCTTTCTTCTATCACCCTACACTTCCAGTCCCTTTCTCTCACTGTTGCAGATTCTTTTTCATCCCTGCTTTCTCCCTTGATCAAGGTTTTGCTATATGTCAATACTTCCTTCTCTATCCATTTCTTTCTCTTGATCTGCATTAAAGTCTTAATATGAAAAATAAGTCCTAGTCACACCACAGGAGTGTCAGAGCTCCCACCTGCAACCATCTACTCAACTTAAGTGTTGTCGTAGTGTCTAATACTTGAGTGGCACGCTGGCAATTCTCGGTGGTCCATGCCCCCTGCCCACCCTGGTGCTCAAGGCTGGATTCAGATGTTTAAGGGAGAGGCCTGTTTGAAGGTCTTTTTTAGTTTCCTGGCTTCTTTGCCAACATGCTGAGCCCACACTCTATATATATTTATAAGATTGATGTGAAAGAGCTATAGTGAGATTCGGATTTCGATGCGAAAAGCATTTAAGCATTAGGGGCCAGATGTACAACTGTTTTTTGCTGTCGCAGAGGGGTTTCAGACCCCTGTGCGACCACAAAAAATGAGTTGACCATGTACTATTCCCATTTTGGGAGTCGCAAATTATTTGTGGGGCTGGCCATTCCCAATGGGGTCGCATATTGACGAGCCTTGCATTTTGCGACCCCATTGGGAATCACTAACAGTGTCTCTGACACTCTTGTACATTGGATTTAGCGCCTATCAATTTGTGACTCGCAATTTGTCGCAAATTGCGAGGCGCTAAATCCAATGGTCGTACATCTGGCCCTAAGTAACTGTACTTAGCCACTGGTCTATTGGTTGCCTATTAACCCAGTACCCAAAAACATGAGGAAAAAATGGAATACAAAAATATTTAAAGGAAACTGTGTGCTAATCAAAATGGTAGCATCCATGGCTTTGTGAGATATTTATTTCACAACAATATTTAACAAAGTTCATTCAATAAGTTTTTGGGACTTTGCTGATTTTTTTGGAATGCAGCTTCCAAATACAATCATATTTGACCTGCCGTAGTTCAGTTTACTTACCCACATTTATTTTCCACATCATTACTTTGGCACATTGGGTTTTACCCATTATTTGATTGACATACGTATTTCCACAAACCCTATCTTCGATATGACCTTCGCTACCAGCACATTTACTTCAACATGCCTCTTGATCCCAATACTAATACATTGACGTAAATTTGTTGGAGTAAAGGTGAATGGAAATGCTGCATGAGAAAGTAATGACACCCATGCATTAAAATAAATGAAATTGTAGTTCAGTTACATTTAGGCATGAATTAGTCAGTACAATACACGTGCGTTGATAGAACCATGTGCGACCCTTTGTGGGCAAACCTATAAATGAAGATAAATGTGTGCAAGGAATAGTTCCAAATGGCTATTTAATTGTGCGCTATGTAAAAATGGCGCAATGGAACTTAAACAAAGGATGCTTGTGAAGTATCGTCCAAAATTGGGAAGCTCGGGCTTGCAGAGTATAAGAAAACTCTCCTGTATGCTATCGAACCTCCACGCTTTCCAGAAGTCCAGGGCTTTAAGTGGGACGGGTCTCACTGGTGCTGAGCACCGGCAGTTTTTTAAAGGGGGCCTCGAAACGGGTCTCTATCGGGCTTTGTTTTGTGCCCTGGCACAGGCGCTCCGTTTTTAGGTCTCGCCTGACCCAGCGCAGGCGCTGGTCTGGCGAGACTTTTTGTGAGGGCTGAAAAAAGTGCTACCACTGTAGCCTAGAGCTACAGTGCATGTGCGCGGGCGCACACGCACCTCACTTTCGCGGCCGCACAGCCGTTCTGATGTTTGATGGTGATCACTTTCACTGTCGCGGCCGCACGGCTGCTTTGATGTTCTCCGTGAGCCAGTTTCTTTTTCCTGTTTATTACTTCTATATAGTAATGGTGGCACCCGTGCGCTGCCATTACTACAGAGCAGAAATAAACAGAAACAAGCACTGGCATAGCCAATAGGTCTTGCTTTTGGGACCTTATAAGTATTTGGTTATGCAACTGTTGCATGGCTAAACACTTATAAGGTCCCAAAAGCGAGACCTATTGGCTATGCCAATGCTTGTTTTCCGGGCTGCATTGACAGCAGGCACATTGATGTGTGCCTGCTCACACTGCTCACTTCCCAGTGCAAGCAACAATTCTATCATTGCAGAAATCTCTGTACAGCTACCTCTGCAATGTGTGTGCCAAGAGTTGGTGACGACAGTGCAGGGCAACTTTCAATGTTCTTCTTGTGCACATGAGCAATAGTTTTGCGATAAAAAGCAGAGGATGTATTTATCTATTTATGCAATATATTTTATTAACATAATACTGTTTCAAGCATTGGTGTACAGTACATGATCAGTTGGGTGTAGAAGCAAGTTTGCCAGTAGAGCAAATTGCTACTCTGTCGTTGTTGATGGTTCTTGAGATTCTTCCTTGATGCAGCAAGTGTTAGATTATTTCCTGAAAAGGTCTGGATAGGTGGTTTAGATTGGTCATCAATGAAGACGACAGATCGTGTAAAGGTTTTTAAAAACTCATAGTTTGTAGTCACAAACCAGTTTTATACTAGTGTTAGAACTTCCAAATTATAAAGTTGGAGACTTGTGAATAAAACCAATCCATGTTGCTACATATGTGCTTCTCTTTATTCTTCAACTTACAACTGGTCATGGGGTGCCAAAAAAATACCAACACATACATACGGTACCATCATAGTTCTGTGGTGTACTACGTGACTAATTATACAGTCAGTACAGCTGTAAGCGCAACAGTGTATTTAGTGCTTATGAACAGCATTAACACGTTTTGACTATAGCACTGGGTTAAAGAACCTTCATCAGGACAGGACAGCAAGGCAGGTTTTAGGATCCCATGTATTGACCTTTATTATGGAGTTGTATTAAGTTGATTGCAAGCACTTGCATTTAGAGAACAGTCAAGCATACTGATAAATATCGGCTTTGGGTGCTTTGCATCTTCTTCTTAAGTATTGAGGTGGGGTCTTATTCACTTAATGTAAGAATGCGTCAGATTGAATGTCGAAAAATACATTTTATCACATGTCAGTGTCAGTCACCGGTGATCCAGAAGGACATTTACTCTCCATGAACTCCTGGTTTATTCAGGAGAGATTGTCAGTGTATGACCCTGCCATGTACATTGTGACATTTATTCCAGGTAAACTTCAGAGATGTGATGAATGTTCTTTCGTGCCAAACAGTGGAAGGAGTGCATGATAGGGGAGATGCAGTAATGATGGTAATTGCCTGCTATCAGCAGGGTGACTGTGCTGCTATGCTATTAGAGGCATGAGTCTGATTTCATGAAGACCTATCAGTGACATGTTTTCATACTAAATTTAAGAATTAGTAGTGCTTGTACTACTATGAAAAAGTCACACCAGGAAATCTTTTTCATTTTTTGTGTAGCGGGTGGTGTTGGAAGTGAGTTCCTTTTATACTTAATTGGAAACATAGAGCCTTGCATTAGCAATCAGTGTTTTATTGGTTTTGATTACCTTGAGAGTTGTCAGACGTTTCTAGTTGGATTTGCAAAAATGATATTATATACTTCATAAAGTACTCTCCTGGGATGTATTCTCAATATTGTTGCAAGCTACCAAGGAGTTTTATGGGATGTATGACGTAACAACACGAGTCATTACAACGCGTGCAGTTACATCGCGGTCGTTACAACGACTGCGATGTTACTACGCTATGCCATAACAACGCAAGTCTTTACATCGTCTTGCGCTAGATGGCGTGCTAACATTAGAAAAGCGTAATTTACTATTCCAACTCCAGTCCACTTAACAGTAGGGAAGGTGTTGGGATAGTAAACTACACTATTTGTAATGTTAGCACGCCATCTAGCATAAGTCGATGTAAAGACTTGCGTTGTAATGGCATGCGTTGTAAATCCACTTGCGTTGTAAAAGTTTCGTTGTAATGGTAGTGCGTTGTAAAAGTTGCGTTGTAAAGGTTGTTTACCAGTTTTATGATCATATAGAGGCACACGAAAGTAGGCTGAGTACCTTTGCAACCTCACGGAACACCGAGGTGGGTAGGAAGATCCTGATTATGTACATTTAGGGGTATTCATTACACTATTGTCTGCAATTGTATCCTGCAGATGCTACACAATGACCTTGAACTGCACCTCGAATTCCATTTATCAGTTACTCAAACTTCTGCAATTTAGATTGTAATGTGGAAATGACATTTCTTCTAGGTGAATTAATCAGTCTTGTTATCTCAGTTACTTCTCAGTTGATGTTTTGGTTGCAGTGTTCTAGTTCCTTAATGCTACTACTGGCAGTAATGCACCTCATCAGTATTGTATGTATTAATTCATTCAAGTAGTATTTAATTTTTAGGACAAACAAACCACTCAGCACAGATGTCTGGTTTCGAAAAACATATTGTGGACTTGCCAAGAATATATAGGGGCTTGAACTTTGCCCATTGTTTGCCATTGGTTGGCTTCCCTGTCACTCTCATGCGATAGCTTCTTATTCATGTCACAGCATGTTTATCTTGTATTTGTCTCACCATTGAGCATAGCCTCATTACCATCTATAATGCTTGGCTTTCTTCTACACCTCCACTGCTTACTTTTCAAGCACTACGTTTTTCTTTTGGTTTAAGCACTCCATGAGAGTGCATGTGTTTTTCAGCTTCCTTATTTACTTCTCTTTCCCGGAGCTCCATTTTGCTCTCTGTAGTCTTTGTGCTTCTCCCTGCTGCCCTGTAGTGCTTGCCCTCGTGTACTCCTGTGAACCTTTCTTGCCCGTATGCTCCTCCCCGCCTGGTCCATGTTGCTGTCTCACCTATTGCTTCTCTTTCCCACCCCGCCCTCCGTGCTACTTCTCCTATTCCCAACCTCCTCCTCTCTCACCCATTGCTTTTCCTCTTCACCCTGCCCTCTGTGGTGCTACCCCTACCACACGGTCCTTACTCTCACCTATTTCTTCTCCTCCCACGCAGTCACTCCTTGGTGCTTCCTTACCCTCCCCCAGCCACACTCTCCATGTTGCTTCCCCCTGCCTGGGCCCTCAGTGTCGCTCCTAACCACCTGTGCTCTCTGTGTTGCCCACCCTCACCCCTGGGTCACAAATAAAATACTTGCGCACTATTCTTTATTTATTTAACAATTTAATTTGGTGAATACAAAAAGATGGAGCCCTTTTGTAGGCACGAACACGCAGCTTTTTTTTTTTTATAGTTTCTTTTCTTCAGGCATCATACATTGCTGTAAGCAAGAAGTAAAATGCAGCAAGATGCTGAAGCGTTTATTTCACTGGAATAGGCCTGATGGCATTGTGCTGCAGCAGCTACGACTCAAGCCAAACCTAACCTCTGTTTTCTTGTACTCACAGTGAAAATCAAGTGCATGTATATTTCTATTGTAACTGTGCTATTTTATGAAGACGACCTTAGATGGTCAAGAAACCACACTCATAGTCTATTTCCACCACCCCTCACACACTTAAATATAAATGTGAGATAGGAAAAAAGGTCTTGGACAAACCCAACCACAGTGGGTTACATAGACTGCTGCATTAACAGGTCATCATCTAGTCACTGCTAAGAAGCATTATTTATTCCTGCGATTGGCTATCTGTCACAACTGTTAACAAATAGTATTAATGAAGCTAGCTATTCATAGCATGCAGAGGAAGAGACCTTTACTCACCTTCTGTGATGCTCCAAAAGTCCTATTTGTTAGGGCATGACTCAATTAGCATTTTATTCTGACTAGCCACGTTCCCAGCATTAACTCCTCCTTTGTATACTGTCCAGAGAACAGACATGTTTATTGTTCTGCTGAACCTGATTCGTCTTATTTAGGAACTCCAGTGTAAACGATCATCAAGTTGTGTAGCTTTACACAGACAGAGATTTTCGTACTCTTAATTTCAAATTTTTAAGAAAATAAGTGGATTTTGCAGTTTAGAACAGCAGTTTGTTTCCTTTCACATTCTTTTTTAATACATTATTTTGATAATCGTCCATCTTTGTCTTTGGAGTGCTGGCTGGGGTTGGACCAGCTCTACGCCTGAACCTCTGGTTTGCTTTAAAGGGACCGTAAAGCAGGGTGAGCATTATAAAGCAAACCATCGGCTATAAAAAACAAGCATTGGCATAGCCAATAGGTCTCGCCTTTGGGACCTTATAAATACTTATAAGGTCCCAAAAGCGAGACCTATTGGCTATGCAAAGCGGCCGTGCAGCCGCGAAAGTGAAAATGATCGTGATCACGATCAAACATCAAAGCGGCCGTGCGCCCGCCAAAGTGGAATTAATCGCGGTAAAGCGCGGCGCGCGTGCCCGCGCACATGCACTGTAGCTCTAGGCTGGCCTGGTAGCACTTTTTGGAGCCCTCTCAATAAGTCTCGCCAGACCAGCGCATGCGCTGGGTCAGGCGAGACCTAATAAGCATAGGACACAAGAAGCACAAGTTGCCTCTCCCACACAGTCTTCCTCTATTTGAGCGGGTGGAGCACATCTGGTGTGTGGTGGTCTGCTACGCATTGCTTCAGTGCTCTCTTGAAAGTGACTTTTTAATAAGTGGTTGCCTACAGTTGTTTTGAGCATTTGAAAGGTGTTTAGTATTCGCTGCTAAGCCTACTCAGTCTAACAGGAGGTTGTTAGTTAAGGCTTCAAGGCTTTGTGACCAGTAGGCCTTAAATGCATTTGTTCAAACAAATGTTACTGAGGTCAGAATATAGAATCGAAATTGTGAAACTCCTCAGTAGCCAATAAGATAATTTAAGTTGGAAATTTAAGGAAATCCACCTGCCTGGTATAAATCCCCAGTTTTTCCACTTTTTGACCCTTTGCCTATGACCTATGGACTCAGTCCCTATAACCACACCTCAGACACTCTATGGCCTACTCAAAGTGACATGACATTAATGTCCAGGAGAGTTTCTTCCATTCCAGGCCTTTTCTGTCAGGAGGTCAGAGTACAAGATAGATCCTGGAAGTTGCATACATTTCTTATCTATATTGTTGTAGGATTATGAATGTACAAAATGCATGTACATTGACATAATAATAGAGAATGGTTTGCGAAATATAATTTTCAAATGTCTCTGTGACCCAGACGGTCTCAAAGAAGCCTGACACAGCCTTAAACAGATAGATACATTTCTAACAGTGATGGCAATTGCTTTAATTTTAACTAGTGAACTGTATTTTTTACAGAGATTTTAAATAGGTGATTTTTCACTTTTAGTAATGTATGAAGTTCATGTATTTTTCAGCAAATTATGATTTCAGCCATTGTTTACATCTGTGCTGGGGGTACCTCTGTTAAGCTTGTGCTAATTAGGTTTTAGAGACGCAAGCAGTTTGTACCCTTAGCTGAAGAGGAACTGTAATAAATTCAATTTCTGTTTTATAGCGCTGCTTCATTTTGTATGTGCTATAATACCTGAATGTGCCTTAACCTTTACTAATTGAATTTGAACTGAGGGTCTGTCTGTATTTCTTGTATCTAATTCCAAGGCAAAAAAACAATGTTAGAGCCTCGGGATCAACTCCACATCCTGTGATTCTGGGCACTTCACTTGATCTCCCCGTGCCTACCAAAACAAGCATTGCCATAGCCAATAGGTCTCGTCTTTGGGACCTTATAAGTGTTTAGCCATGCAGCACATTATCCTGGGTGGTTCAATTTTAGTTTAATTCCTGAATATGTGCACGGTTATATCAAGCCTAAATTGGATCGCGTGGAAGCTCACGGCTTTGGGAGCAATGTCTGGTAGCTTGCAGTAATGTAGGGGCAGCCGAGGAAAGCTTGCAGAAGTGAGGAACGTGTGGAAGATCGCGGCATTGGAAGCAGTATCAGGTAGCTAGCAGTGGTGTAGGGGCAATTAAGAGAAGCTTGAAGAAGCGGGGAACGTGTGGAAGCTTGCTGCATTGGGAGCAGTGTCCAGGAGCTTGAACTGGTGTAGGGACAGCTGAGGGAAGCTTGCAGACTCAGAACTGAGCTCCTTTAACCAGTGCTTTAACTGTTAAGTAGATGTACTACAATGTTCAGTTATGTTTTTATGTGCAAGTATATATTGTCTTCCCAACATTTTCTTATGTAAGGCACTAACACCCCAGGGGCTTATGTCTGTACTACAAAATAAATAATAGATGAACTGACATGGCATTGAATAAATAGAGAAAATAAACCTTTTTTAGGTTCAAGAAAAGGTTTATTGAAAAAAAAAATATGATCATAAAAACAATGCTTTGTATATGCAGTTATTTGTTGATACATGGATACATAAAGGTACAATAAAGAGTAATAATAATATATAATATCCACTAAAATGGTAAAAGGATAATATATAAGATGAAATGAATACAGTCAAAGGTCCACAAAAATCGTAAATAACAATATATGTCAGAAATACACAATTTTAAAAACTATTATAGAAAGTGATAAATCAAGCATAATTGTAGACAACAGTAGGAGGTCAAGGAGGCTTGATAACTTCCTGTTGTGAGGGAGCGGGTAAAGAAGTTTTCTTCACAGTATCGTCTAGAAATTGTGTGAGTGGGCCCCATAGGTGAGAAGGTTTAGTAGCAAGAGATATAGGATGAACGAGTGCTGTATCAAGGCGATGATTATGACATACAGCATACCACCAAGCTAAATTGGACAATTTAGAGGAGTCCTTCCAGTTTTTTGATATTTGCTGAAAGGCTACAGCTATTAACAAATCAATAAGTGGTAGCTGGGATTGACTTGTTTTCCAATCCAGTGTTAAACTAGCTAGAAAAATGTTTGTGGGGGAGAGGGGAATTGTGGTGTGAAATATCGTGTTGATTTGGTGCCAGACCTGTTTCCAAAATATAAGAACATGTGGACATGTGATCAGCATATGATGGAGATCGGCGTCGACCTGGGAACATGTCCAGCAAGTGTTGAGATTTGTGTTATGTATTTTATGTAGGTGCGTGGGTGTAAGAAACAATCTATTATAAATGAAGAAGAGTGTTTGTGCTGTGCTGGCCACTCTGGATGATTTCCTAAGCTTCGTCCAAATTCTGTTCCAAAAAGAAATAGGCCAGTTCATTTCCAAATCGGCTTCCCATGAGAGTTCCACTTTGGTTTTGTCCCGGATCGCAGGAGGTATCATTAAACGGGAATAAACGGTGGACGCTTTGAGGTTAATGTACAGAAGGTTATGCCCGAGAAAATAAACCTTAATTCATAAGGTACGGCAAGAAAGTGGGCCTGCAGTAGCGAGACATGAGATGTCTTCAATGGTCCACGTGGGAAGGCCTGATGGAGGGCACAGCTGATATATATATATATATATAATGATAATAAAACACCACACACCTCTGTCGTACTTACACCGCTTTCCTGTTCTCACATGCAGTGAGTGATAGCAAATAGGGTAAAGGATGTGAGAGGACTGTGATTAACAGGGTGAGCAGCTTACTTATTGCAGATAAAGGGAAAATTGACCAATGATAGTAGGGAACAGCAACTGGGGAAATAGATACTAGAAATGAGGTGTACAGTGATGGGAGAAATGGGCATTGATGGAAGACTGGAGACTGGCGTGAGTGGTAGTCTGTGACGGAAAGACTGGATGGTGATGGGAGAGGTACCAAAGGGAGCGAAGACGGGAGAGGTGGGCATTGACATCAGGTGAATAATGATGTGAGGCGAGCACTAGGGACAGGTGAGAGAGAAAGGATGAAAAGACCATGCAGGCAAACTAGCTTATCAACTAGAATGCTACATTAAATGTGGCACCAAATTTGACGAGAATTTTGTTTTTAAAAGGAGATATTATAGGGCGGCATTTATTGCAAGCTTTGCGTAGTACAGTAGTTACTGCCCACTAATCTATGGCCAGTCCTTATGAGTGGGACACTGCACGGAGGTCTCAGCTGTAACTCAGTCACTGACAGGTGATGTGTGCATAAGATCACAAGGGGCCGAAAAAGGAGAGTGGTTTGTGAGTTGCATTGAAAGGAGAAAGGGAGGGCAATGAGAACAGAGGAACACATAAACACATGCAAAGCGTGAAAGGGTGCAGTGAACAGTACTATATATCTAGTACCCATATGCGTTCATATACACGTATACTTGATTTTGTAAGATGTCTGCCTTCACCCTCCCACACCCACCTACCTATATTGTACCCACTCAGTCTAAAGAGGCCCGACTCAAAATGAATTTGCTAATTTGGTGCAGCATAATAAAGTTTGAAGAACACTTTGAACTGCTTGAAAAGGACATATATGGTCGCAAACTCAGGGATGCTCGATTTTTTAAGTATGGCGCAATATGTGTCTTGCGCAGCTGTTTATCAAAGGCACGTGGTATACTTATTAAAAAAAGACACCTTTGTCCTGTAATCCTTGGGCTAGAATTAGAGTGTACACTGGTACAGAGCAGACTGCACAGCATTTCACTTTACAAATACGAAGAATCGCTGCGGGCCAGTCTCGGTGATACGGAAAGGCAACATTTCGCACAATCACGTTTTGTTTGTACACCTTCCAGGCAGGATCACAAACAAAAGCCGCAGTGCCGGCGTCGCTTGCTGGGAAGCTGCTAGGAAGTCAAGTAGGTTAAATAAGAGCGTGTTCGGAAGGCCTGCTTACTGTATTGCTATTCTGTGTATGAAGCGCAGCCCTGCATTCTAGAAGGGGTAAAGAGACATGTGTTTTCACACAGTGTGACCTGCTTCTGCTTGCAGTCAGACAGCTCCACTGATGGTATGCAAGCTGTGCAGCGGGAACCGGGGGCAAGCAGCTACACGACCTCCAGACTGCGTGCCTTTGTTTACCTTTGGGGTAACTTGTGCTCTGTCAGAGAGTCGGATCCGCCTTCCCTCTGAATGGTTAACTGTTCCCAAAATCCTGACAAAACCAAAATTAAAACCAGATTTAATTTTCCCCAGCATACTATAAACTGCTCCTGTTTGAGAAGCTCATTTGAGAGCGAAAACAGTGGCTGCTGTATAATCCTGGTTTCACATGTGAAATATACTGCACGCCGTGAAAGTGAAAGCGATCGCGGCATGTCTGGAGAGGGAGATGAGGTAGGGAGCAGCCTTGGGAGAGCACTCTTCACTTTTCAACCACTGCACTTGTGCTTGTGGCGCGCCGCTGCTCGCTCCCGCAAAGTGGATGCCGCCACAAGCACGAGTGCATGCTTGAAAAGTGAAGACCGATGGCTAAAGGCCCTCCTAGGGCAGCGCATGTGCGCTGCCTAGGCGAGACCTAAAAATGAATGTGTTTTTGTGTAAAGTAGCTGGTGCTCATGTAAAGCGCTCCAATACCTTTGTGTCGAGTTCGCGCTATATAAATCTGCAAAAAAAAATTTTTTAAAAGGATGTTTTGCAATCTTTTTCATGGTCATTAGTTTTTTCAATTAAAATAACAGTTTCGATCACGTGGTGGCTTCCATTCATCTGTATTGCGAAAAAAGTGTATAAAAATGAGTGTGTAACACATCGATTTAAGCAATTTAGCTCCATGACACTTTGAACGGATGCTCTGGTCCATTGAAACGGCAATTGTCCATCATTTTTTGTTGTTGCTTGATGGCTGTTTTTCAATGTCAGACTTTTACACCGCCGAAGTGTTGTGCTTTGTCCTAGTCAAAGGGAAGTCATGACTTGAAGCTGTGAAACACTCAAGACTTTCGTATTGCCACTGTGAATTAAGTAATTGGAAAGCTGATCAATTGTTCAATTTGAATTCACCTGTTGAGAAAGTCATAGCAAAAGTCAACCTCTTCAGCTGGACACTGCCACTTTACTCTTAGAAGCTGTTGTTTCAGGATGGTTATGTGACCCCAGAAGGAGCTACAGGCCTCTGTTGTATTTTCAATTAAAGGCGAGTGCTGGAATCCAGGGACGTGATATCTATTGTGTGCGGTGAATAGGACTTGTGTGGAGTGGGTTCCTGGTGAGGCTCAACATAAAAAAAGTGGAAGGGTCACTTGAGAATATTTGTGAAGATTGTAAGACAATCTTGGAAACGGGAAAGATTTCAAACTAGAACCGTAATATGAACGGGGCTGTTGCTTGACATTCAGACCTGCAAGCCTGCTTCAACCACAACCAATGGAGAACCACTTGGAGCTCTTTTACTAACTCTTTTGGGTTGACCTGTGTCTTCCACAAAATGTATATTTCAGCAGGACTCCCTCCATGTTGGTCTCATTGAGCATTTTCAGTCATATGACAACCAGATTGGTACAACTTGGTGCTCTTCAGTTCCAAGCATGAAGATAAAATAAGTCACCGGCACAGGCAAACGATCATGATCTCTCGGGATAGCTACAGGGAATGCCTTATCATATTCACCTCTCCACAGGACATTTCTAAATTATTTTTCACAATTTTAGGTTTTATATTAAATTTTATAATGCAAGGCTTTTATGGATTATTTTTTACAGATGTTTTACTGGTGATGTTTGTTTTTATTTCCAGTTGCTTTTAAAACCAACACTTTTTCCCTACAGATTTTTTCACACCATATCTGTTTCCTTTGAATATGCTTTATTTCTCTTATGGATTTTTTATCTGTGTATTTAAAACTGTCTATGGACATTGAAGTTGTTGTTTTTTTTGCTGTATTGTCGTCAAGGTAGCTTTTTAATTACGACATCTTCCAGAACAGTAGCTCTCCATGGGGGTCATCCTTCTTGTTGGAATAGTCTTGTTTTTAGCTGTTCTCAGGAAATCCTACTATTTGTCAATCATATACCCTGTCACATCGTTTCTGGGGTCTCTCTGTATTTGACCTTTGAGCCGAACATATGTAGGAAATCTTAACAGAAACCCAGCCATGTTGTTCAGTCAAATTTCCATATGTAAAGGTCCACCATTTCTGAAATTGGTTGCCAAGAATTTAGCTATAATTCTGTGTATTTGTGCACATCTCCTTTGAACCTTGGTGAACAAAAGGGTTCAAGCCTCTGGCCCGCAGTACCTAGAAATGTTAGACCTTTGTGTTAGTATAGCCACCGTGTTTTGAATTTCTATTCTTTTGTAGTTCTTGTTGTTTTTGTATGTTTTATTGGATAGAATTAGCACCTTAGGTGTGAAAGTTTTTTTTTAATCACAGCTGGTAAGCCTTTTTCTTACTTTTTTCAATAATGCTGACTCGCATTGTTTGCCTGCACAGTCTGAAGCCTGCTACGCACAAAAGAACATTTCAATTGGCTCACATTTGTATTGTCTGCTGGAGCACACCAAACATTGCCTCTGGCATTTGGCGGCAGTGAGCATATGTTACACACATTGAGATAATCATTGTGCTTAAATTGTAATGTTATTGGCTTTTGACTAAACACATGATGTTATGTCGACACATATAGATTTGTTCTATTGCAGCTTGAGTACACATTAAGGTTTCAACAGACTAACAAACGTCACGTTAAAAATTACTACATGTGCTTGACCCGCTTTTCCTTTTCTGCTCACTACAATCAACAGCGGGGAAAGCTAAAAAGACACTATAATACCGTAGGAGTTTGTTGTATTTTATCCCCAACCATAATTTCCTCCAAATTCTATAGTATACAGTATATAGAGGGTTTTTTTTGCAGTATCAGAACGCTACACCCGACATTGACTCTGCTGTCGACACGAGGCACCCTAGTGCATTTCCACTCATTTGTTAATTTCCACTTCTTGTAAATGTGTTAAGGCCATTGGCTATTTTTCAATTCTTACAGCAGATATGCTTAAAAGAATGTGCATTTTTCTATACATTAGATCCAGGCTACAGACAAAAAAAGTGAATGCTGTACTATTTAGAACAAGCATTGGCACAGCCAATATGTTGCACCTATGTGGGACCTATTGGTTTTGGCAATCTGTTTTGTCCATGTTGTTCACCAGCGTGGCTGCTGTTCAGCATGGCTAAAAGTCAGTAGCGTATAAGAGAGTAAAGTGAAGTGGAATGGAGTGGTGGCAGAGAGTGGAGTGGCGTAGAGTATAGTTGACTGTTGTAGAGTGGAGTGTCAGAGCAAACAAAATAGCTTTGCTATGAATGGACCGCACCCCCTCCCCATCCACCTGTGGATGTACCGCTTTGACCTCTGGCTGTGCAGTTAATCACTCTCTAAGAGACAGGGCTAGTGAATTATGCCGAAGGGACAGCTTGGCAGAAGGGATTGGAAAGTTAACAAAGCAGGCAGGAATCGGGAGAAGGATATGGGTGAGGAGTGGGCAGAGTGTAAGTGACGGCAAGCTAGAAAGAGGGTTGGGCGAGAACAGGGAGAAGCAGCTTAAATAAGACCGCAGTAGAAAGCAGGCCTGAGAGAGAGTACAGAAAGAAAGTGTGAAAAGGAAGAGTGAGTGGGGGCTGGAGAGCCACAAGACCGGTGGGAGCGATTAAGCAGATATATTGTGTGAGCCTATTTTGAATATATTTTGGATATATTTAACTAACGTTCTAAAATCTAGCAGCGGTGCTAGATGAATAGTTAGGAAATGGACAATGATAGGATAAACTCATGTCTCTTATTTTTTTATTTTTTTTTATTAATCATGTCTCTTATTTGGGAGATGCAATGACAACATTTTAAAAATAATCATTTAAGTGGAAACGCAGCCAATAGGTCCTTGTTTTTATAAACAAACAAAAGTGCATGTGTGAAAGAAGAGAGACAACTGTTCTTAGGACAAAAGGCGAGTAAAATGTGTGAATCTACGGCCAGAACTGCTGACTTCGTAACTGGGGAACTAGGTTAAAGTCTCAGCTAAACATCCTATGATTCTAAGCAAATCACTTTGGACCAGATGTATCAATCTTTTTGCTAAAAAAAGCATTTTGGTATGTATCAAACCCAAATTGTGATTTGGTAGCATGTCACCGAATCACAATTTTGGCTTGTGAACAAAATCTGATTCGGTATTTGGAAGGGACATCCCAAATAATTGACCAAATTCAGAAGTGTAGTGGTAAGGCATTCGCAAATGGGAAGCGGTCCAATTGGGACCCCTTTGTGAATTTAAACAAAAGTTTAAGAGGAGGCAGTGGTCCCCAAGACCACTGTGTCTTCTTAAACAAACAAAATAAAAAAAATAAAAACTTTTCTTTTGAAACCCATTCCACTCTACTTTAAAGAAAAATGGGTGACTTTTTAAAAGAAAAACAAACTGCTTTATTTAAAATCAATCACCAACATGGTGGTCAGCTGACCTCAGCAGGCCACCATCCCCAAGATGTTGCTGATTCCTAGTGGGTCTCAAAATGTGACCTACCTAATTACTATTCATGAGGTAGATCGATTTGCGACTCACAAGAAATCACTATTTTAAAAATAAAAGTTTCATACATTATTAATAGCAATTTTCAAATAGTGATTTGGCAATACGTGCAATTTGGAAATTGTAGTTACTAATGCTCATACAAATGGCCCCAAATCTCCCCATACCGTAAAAAAAAAAAATGAATGTGGCCTTTTGTAATGTAACTGGTGTTGTAGTGTTTCGTATTCAAGTTAAGTAGGATATGTTTCACGTGCGCGGCGGTGCGCGCTCTGTGTGATAAGTGAAGTTTGTTTTCAAAGGTGACCCATGCATTGAGCGGATGCTGGGTAAGGGTTCAAATGAAAGCGGTCAGTTGCCGTTTGATCACCGGGCCAGGCAGTGGCTCCATGTCATGGGTGGTGTTGCAGGGATTCTGCACATATACAGAACTATGCGCAGGAAACCAGGACCTCAGTGTGTAGTGGTGTACCAAAATACCCATCTCGGTACCCAGAACCCCAATCCGACTAGCTATTGTGTCTCATTCGTTCTCCGTGCTACAGCGAAGCTACCAATGATTAGACTTCCTAGAACACGCTACTCCATTCCTCACAGGATACGTGGGAACAAGAAAACTTTTTCGTTCAAACTTTCGCACTTGTTCACAACATGAGTAAATAGAGTGAAGGAATAGTTTAAAATGTTTATTTTAACTAACGTGCTCTATAATGCAGTACACGCGCCATTACTAGCAATAATATGCATAAAATCAAACAAATCAGCATTGTTACAATTCCATATAGAACAAAAAGGGAAATTATATTATAATGATGGTGGGAACAGGACTATAACGCCTCGCCACCCTCCCCGTGCTAGAAGCTAGTTTATTATACTTATAGAAGACCTCCAGGCTTTGTCAGGGGGACGCCATACCCAGAGGTGGCTGGTGACATTTGAAAGTGGTGGGCGTAAAATGATTGGCATACTGCACTATTGCGAGCGTGCGCAGAGAGCGAGCCCAAACCACCACAAGGGGGGTTCGTTGCGATTCTCTTCCCGTGAAAATTTTGAAAAAAGAGAAGAAAAATGGTGCATTTTCAAGCACATTTGAGAAAGCAGGAAGGTTAATAAAGCAATTGTGAAAGTGCCTCTGTGAACTGTCACTTTTCTCTTTACCTATCTCTCTCCCAGAATTCACCACCTTCACCTGTAAGTGGCTGCGAGCTGCTCTATCGGTGTCACTCTCTTCCAGTGACACTCTCACTTTCCCATCATCTAAGTATCCCTTCCTACCTTATCTCTTTCGCTATCTCAGCATCTCCCCTCCTCTGTCACTGGCTGGTGCTGCTGACACTGCCCGGTAACTGTCTCTTACTGCCCCTTCCATTGTCTCACAACCCCCCATGCTCTCCTCTCCCTATCTTGCTATTTCTTCCTATCTTGTTGCTGTCACATCCATCTTTCTTGCTATCCCTCCCTACATCTCAGTATCCCTTCCTCCCTCGTGTCTTTCTCTGTCTCCGCACCTCCATTCCCCCGTCATAGCAAATGACAAGTAGTTACGACAGAGCACATCTCACACAAGAATCGGATGAATTATCTCTAGACTCTACTATAGCATCTAATATGTACCGGTGATTGCAGGTGGTGGGCGCTTAGCGCTGCCACTCTTTTAAGGTCCGGCGTCCGGTCCGGGGTGTATTTCTCATCATCGGCCTTCACCCCCAGAGCAAGAGAGGAAAGTCAGTTAACCGGGGAATAGAAAGAGAAGGAAACAGTGACATAAGGGAAATAGGGTGCAGAAAGGAACGTGTGAGAGTAACGGAGCTGACCTAATGCCCATTGCTTATACCATTACAAAACGAAAGCAGAATGGTTTCAAAAGACCACGTTTGTGAATACAGAGCCGCAGTATGCATTTTGTTTTCCAATGCACGCACCCAACAAGCAGGTATTTCAGTACCTCCAAGAATAGTGTGCTTTCCCACCCAAGGAAAACATGGTTGTTCAAAGAGCGAGGAGGTGACAAAAGTAGGGCTTCACTGGCAAACACTGTAATGTGGCGCTAATGTGTTTAGGTGTGAATAAATCAATATGGCCACCGTGCTTTAGTTAGTTATTTTTCATATTTTGAATGTTTTATTTCTCTCTACCCTGAGGCTGCATTTAGAAATTGAAAAATGTCAGCAAAAGACTACGTTTCCAGCTTTCACAAGGAAGCAAATAAACGAAAGGAGGAAAGAGAAGGTAATACCTGTGTCTTGAAGTCTCGGACCAGTTTTTACTACATGAGGAGGAGCGAGACAGAGAGGGAAGAGGGGGAACAAAGGAGGGGGGGCAGCTGCCAGCAGCGGGAGAACTGGAAACTGTCCTTGTCTTCTTTGGGCACAAAGAAAAAGACAGAGTTCTTTTCCTTCTCTGCCCGTTTCGCCCGTCCCCAAAGGCCGAGCCTTAACCACCGGCCTTGCCCCTTGGCAAATTCCGCCGTGGGGGAGGCATGTTTAAGGAAGTAAGGGAACGGACTCAAGCAGTGACTTACGACAGAGCACATCTTGCGGGGGGGGTCGCGCGGGGTGGGGGGCCGAGTGGAGAATAAAATTAAGAGAAAAACTTACCTGACCGCCTCTGCTCCGCGTTGGCAATGGCGCCTCTTGAGTTCAACAGCACTGGAGTGGCAACGCCTCAGCTAATCCTGGAGCTGCTGCAGCGCCAGGATTGGCTGAGGGCACAGCTTACTCTTCGCCCGCCGTCTGCTCATTAAGAGACCGAGGAGCTCCTAATGGGCATGCGCAAGTCAGTGAAAACACAAGTGCGCATGACTGGGCACGGGCGAAAAATTCGCACACCATCCCCACTCATGCGCACTTGTGCTGCAGTGCTGCCTGTCCCTGCCTGGTCTGACAATGCATGTCAGTCAACATGACACCGGACCGCCCTCGGTCCGACGTCATGCTTACTGACATGCATTGTCAGTTCTCCCTTGGCGTCTCTGAACTTAAGTAAACTAAGTTCAGAGACGCCGAAGGAGCTGAGGGCGTGGGCGGGGGCGGCAACGCCCCAATGGACGCACCGTGCCTGCCCATACCTTCGAGTTCAGATGCAGGAATTTACATCTCCGGACAAGCACAGCTCTTCTATCCTGGAAAGCGTTTCTCCAAGTGCAATATTAAAAGCCCCAGATTTCCAGGTTTCCAGCTGTGTTTTATGTTATGGCTAGGAGTGTGAGACTGACCAAAGCAAATCAACAGAGCTCATTGTTTTTCAACCTTGAACACGCTGTACAGATGAAGAGCAGAGTGTTCAACTAGATATGTGAAATGCAGACAGTTCTCATGTTAAAGCGAGCAGGCAAAGTGTTTACGAGAAATGTGGCATGTAGTAACGTGAGCAAAAGTGGCAAAATGGCGGTCAAGCATACCTCGCTTATGCTAACTTAGCAATGTCCGCAGGTGTGTCCATATCCTCACTACAGTGGATATGTACGAATAAACCTCTTCAACTTACATACTGTGTCTCATTACATCCTGGTGACGATTGGGAGTAGCTCCACCCACCGACATCACCCATGCTGTGTGGACATTTTCTGATTTAATTGGTGCCACATTATCGGAGATCGTTGTTTTGACCCAGCATTCATCTACTTTTCTAGATTGTGAGTCGCGGAGACCGAGAGATTTTCCTGGTGTTAGTTGTGCGTTTAAGATGAACGTACACGGAATTTGTTGAAGGGACTGACAAAAGCAGCACGTACTACGGCGCAAGCAACTTCAATCCAAGGAAATGAGGTATCTCGTCAAGCCAACACGTTCACGTCGAGATGTCACATAACCGCGTGACGAGATACCTCATGGGTGGCACAATTAGTGGTCGTGTCAGATGGGCCCCTAAAAAGTTTGATGGCTTCATTAGATATTAAATAGTAGTTGTGCATGGGATTTGGGTTTTTATCTTTTGTTTTAAAGGGGGAAGGTGTTGTAGTGTTTCGTATTTAAGTTAAGTAAGGTATGTTTAGTGAGCGCGCTCTGTGTGTTAAGTGATGTATGTATTCAAAGGTGACCCGTGCATGGAGCGGACTATGGATAAGGGTACGAATGACATCAGTCAGTTCAGTTGACGTTCGATCACCGAGCCAGGAGGTCGCTCCATGTCGTGGGTGGATATGTACGAATAACCCTCTTCAACTTACTTTAGTGATATCCTGTGTCTCGTTACATCTGCTCATGTAAAGCGCTCCAATACTTTGGATCTGGTCAAGTTTGCGCAATATAAAAGTGCTAAACAAAATTGAAATAGTACCTCAATCACACTGCAAGCAGCGGACTGACACTAATTAAGAGAAATCAATATGTACTTGGTCCATGTGCCACAGAAAGAAAAGGAAGTGGCGCAGGAAGTGATGCCTCGCACTTGCTGCCAAATTAGAAAGCAGCAAAGAACAGTGATAATGATGCCAATGAATGGTAAGTAATCAATGGGCTAAAAGCCAATTTTTAGAGTTCTTTAAAAAAGAAACACAATAGGTCGTAATCAACAGTGCATTTGTGCTGCCTGCAGGCTCGACCTAAAAAGTACTGCAGGTAACTTGATTCTCCGTGCACCAGCTCACATCCTAGCCCCCTGACTAGAGACATCCCTTTGTGGGAAATCATGAGGGCTCTGAAAAATTGTTAAATACCTTAGAATTCCTAATGGAGCGGCATGAATGAAGGACATATCTAGAATGCATTAATTCTATGGTTGATACAGTGGCATAGGTAGTTGTGTTTCTATCCCACTTTGGTGGGATAACAGAAAGAGAAGCACTAAGAATACACAAGAAAAAATAAAATTAGAACATAAACAGTGAATGGATGAAAATACTTTTACAAATATTGGGATTTTTCTCTTAAAGATGAAGAAAGGACATCCATCTATTAAGGGTTTAGTCACTAGGAGCCGTTCACCTAAACAAGCATTTGAGATTTGATGGCTTTTGAATCCTTTCGCTTTCAAAGTTGTTTAGCATGAATTTGAATATTTTGAAATCAGTGTACATCCCAACAAACCCAACAAAAATATTTAGTAATTAGTTTTTTCAGCTGCCAAATACAACTTGAGCTGTATGTGTGATAGATATCCTGCAAACTGATTTATTTACACCTCTTATTCAGTAGCACTCAAATATGAGAAGAGGGTGAAACAAAGCTCAGAGAGTCAGTCAAGTATTTTAATGCACTTGATAATGAAGAGGAAAGAAAGTCTCACTCTGGAAATGGGGTTGCATTGTGTCTTCTCACAGTCCTTTGTTATGAAACATTGAGTCCGTGTGAAACACAAAATCCCCACACCCACTATGAGTAGAGGAATCAAGTGTTTGCATAGTCAATTTTAGAGTGCATTTCTGGCTGAGCATGATCTGAGATTCCCAACTTTCTGTATGTCTAGTGTATATACAGTGCAAGAACGTTTTACCACTGACTCTTTTCCTAATTCAAGCTGTCCTCTGTTATCTGTAAATTTGTTACACTCATTTAGCATAAACTTTACATGGTCATGGAAATCCAAAGGATCAGACGAGGCGATCTCTGAAGGATGGAGGATGGCCACTAACTCGCAGATTTTGGGAATTATAATCTTGCTGCCTCCTCTACAACTTTTTTAAAAACAATTCCTTAATTGGTATTAAGTCAAATATGAGTTTGCACATCAGTATGCAAGAGCCTGCCTTCTCTGTAAACTTGATGAGGCTTTTAGAGATTAGCCTCGCAACTGCAGATACAAATTCCAGTTTAAAACAATGTTCACAAAGTATGTTTTGTATTATTTTTTTATGTACATTTCGGAACCCAACTTTTTTTTTTAAAACTGAAATTTAAGATAAGAAAGATCTATGCCAGATCTGGCTAGCGTTTAGAAAATGTGGAACACTTCAGGTATCACTTGCGTTCCTTCCTCTTTGGAATAATCCAAACATCCTGTAGGAGATCTCTGTTGACTGTTACGGCCCTTGTTTTACTAAAGGGACTAATTGTTTAGCACAGCTATGGAGAGTGGAGAACTTGAGGCTTTCAGTATATTCCAGTAGGAATGTAATTTACCTCAGAATAGGACCGTTCTTTATATTTTCAAAGATTATAAGTTTCTGAGGCATGACTAAAAATGATTGGAAATAGTAATTTCTGTGGCTAGTTTGACTGGTATTTGCTTGAAGCTGGGAATGGAAACTGATGTGTCAAATTTTAGTGACAACAAAGATGATACTGACAAGATCCCGGAAATAGAAAACAGACACTTCTCTGCAAATTTGTCTATGGAAAATCTGAGACTCAATGCCATCAAAGCACTATTGAACAATTTGCTAAACGCAAAGGAGTCTTTCTACTTATCTGGCTACATGATACTACTAATAAGGATGGACATTACAGCCCCAAAGTGTAGTTTCCATACCAGTGTTCTCACGCATGCGGATGTCTTGAACCAAAAGGCAACCTGGAAACAGCCATGCATCCAGAAAAAGCTTGAATTCTGCAGGGCAGGAAAATATTACCACATCAGGAGATCCAGTACTCAACAAGAACTGTGCCCTAAAAGAGACCCCACGGCTGAAAATAAAAAGATAAGGGCTGCAGGTCGCATGTGAACTAAAGTAAACTCAAAACTCACAATAATTAACTTTGCTAGACTTTGTGATTCCCCAAGCACTACTTATCCTAAACTTACGTTCCTCTTAGATGTGCATGTCTCCTGATTCTGCGCTGCAATGAAATTCCTCTTTTTACATGATCATCCCCAACGTTTTGGAATGATGCTGCTGGTTTTTCAACTCTGATAGGGCACTGAGGCCTACTAACCAAGCCTCAGGTACAGTAATCTGACCCTTAAAAGTATATGTTTGATTGGCTTATATCCAATTGGTTTAACTTTACTTATAAGCCCTTAGTATATGGTACCAGGGGGTCCCCTCAGCCTGTGAGTTAAAGTATCCAACCAAGGCTGTAGAACTGATTCTTCCACCCTGGATGTGACAGCATGAAAACCTGTCGCCCATCCTCCCTCCGCAGACTAGCAGAGCAGTTTTAAACTGCTGACTCAACTTTGCCATTTAAACTAATGGGAAAGTCCAACCCTCCTTTTTAATATATATATATATATATATATATATATATATATATATATATATATATATATATATATTGCAAGCACTCAGCCCCAGTCAACTGATCTGGGTTTAATCCACCACCGTTCTTTAGCCCACTCTGCCACCCCAGTTCAGACATGGCCATATGCAAATCAGTCTGACCCTGTGCCTCATGGCAACAGTCCAGCCCAAACTGCCAAGCCATGTCTTCCCTGGACCGAAAACAAGCTTCCTAGGACCGGTTTCTGGCATTTCAGCCGTCTTCAGCCAGGCTTGCTTGAATCCAGTAGCAAAGTGAGCAAGGGACTCACGTCTGAGCATACCCTGCCAACTTATGGCGAACAAAGCAAAACCAAAGGAAATGATGGACGGAGTGTTGAACATTGCAAGCACTCACCCCCAGTCAACTGATCTGGGTTTAATCCACCACCGTTCTTTAGCCCACTCTGCCACCCCAGTTCAGACATGGCCATATGCAAATCAGTCTGACCCTGTGCCTCATGGGAACAGTCCAGGCCAAACTGCCAAGCCATGTCTTCCCTGGACCGTAAACAAGCTTCCTAGGACCGTTTTTTTTAGGTCCTTTGGTTTTCCAAGGTATGTGGGTTGGCATCAGGGACAGACAGTGGAGGCCAGTTGCCAAACCAGTCTTTCCATGGGCATGTATCCCTCGGGGAGCCACACCTCTAGGGTGGACTACCAAGATCCACGCCCTGAGAGAAGGGTTCTGCCACATGGTCCGTGACTGGCTACCCTCCCCTCCCAGCTTTCCACACCACCTTGACGAATTGACATAAGCAAATTATCTTTGGAAGGCGGGGGGTCAGGGACCCCCCGGCCGTATTTATTATATTAAACAATAAAAAGATGAATATCAACATTACTTCAGTTATGCAAGAATAAGCAAAATTCATGACATTAGATTTACAGTATCGTAGACAAATATCAAAGGCTAACCTTAACAAACGTCTAATACAGCGTGTTTCCTATCCGAATCTAACATCCTGCCTGAATTTTGCATTCTAACATATCTGGCCGGGCGGCAAGGTCGCTAACCGGTGTCAAGTCCTACTAACCACGCCCTTACCTAGAGGTGCGCATGCGCGACAGGGGACCGCCTACCCCGTCTGCATCGTGAACTCCATTTAACCAACAAGGAGGGCCCTTACACTTTGCATCGTATGCTGACGTCATGGTGTATGTGCGGGGTGGCTACCAGCCTAAGGAAAGCGTGACTCCCTCCCCCGCATTTTTAGCAGCTAGCGGATATTCCTGCCCCTGAAGTTCTAGGAGGGACCAGTGGCCCCTCCCCCTGGGCCGCCCCCTCCGTGGATGGTGACGCCCCCCCTTAGGACCTTAAATTGCTGCTCACCGATCATGACCTTACCGCCTGACCAACCCTAATAAATACGACGATGAACCTAGAAAAAGAACTCGCTAAAGGACAACTACACTACACTAAAACCAACAATACAGATACGAAGCATGCTGTGCTAATGGGAAAAAAGGCCTAAGTACACACAATATTACCTTTTAAATGACAACATAATCACAGCTATATAACGGGAAAAAGGCCTAGGTACCCACAACCTTGTTTAATAACACAATCACACCTGTATAACGGGAAAAAAGGCCTAAGTGCAGACAACATTCCTAACTAACCACCACCAATCCTACCTTTCAATGGGAAAAAGGCCTATGTCAAACTTACTAGCACCCCTGACTAACATTGTTTAGTAGCTTGTTTTTTGGGCTGGTGGGTGGGAAAATAATTAATCCGCCCCGAGCGTGGGGCACACGGCAGACGCGGGGAGCGAGCCAGGAGCAAGAGGGCGCCCCCCCGCTCCCCGCGCCTTATAAAGGAGGCTGCCGTCGCACTGGGGGCCCGCACCCCAATCGTCCTGCCCCGGAAGCCGAATGTCTGCTTCCGGGTCAGTCACTGGGAAGACACCAACCTATCGGTGTTGGGGGCGCGCCGCGCGCGTCATCGCCCCGCGACACACCCCCAACACCGAAAGGCCGGGGGAGGGGGGGCGCTGCACCGCCATGTGGGCGTGGGGGCCGAGTGGTCCCCACTTTATATTTTCAGGGTGGGCAGAATAGTGCACTCTGGCATAGCTGGTGCCACACTTTGCAGGAAGTCGTCATCAGTTTTAAAGCCCCTATTAGCCCATTAGCTGGTGACTGCCACATCCCGAGGGCATTTTCTGAGGCATAAATAGGACACCCCTGTCACCTGGACCTCAGATCACATGTGTACTGGAGATAGGACCATTGAAGAACGGCCCTGCTGTTCCCCTGACCTGAAAGGAGAGTCTACACCAACTGCTGGACTACACCGACTAATCCTTGGGCTAGCAAAGAGAGGACTGTGCCTGACTTGTGGAAAAGTCGCTTACGAGCCTCCAGACTAAAAAGATGAACTCCAGGAGTCAGTTGGCTGGTTTACCGTTACATCCCCAGTGCCACAAAAGCTGTAGAAGCCGTTCTGGCCCTTCAGTAGCCACAATCGCATAATCGCCACTGACCACTGACGTGCAGCTCGGATGAGCAAAGTCCGAACACTTCAGCAGTGTTGGTTGTTTTACAAAATAATGTGTTTTCTCTCTTAGTACTCCTACCAATCCACATGTGTCTCCCTTTCCATTTCCCCTTTAGCCTCTCTCATGCACCCTGCTTGTTGTATAATGTGTTTAAGTTTGATGGAAAATCTGAAGCTCATCCGCCCTCCTCAATCTTACTGATCAAGCTATGCCCCTGACCATATACTTCATATTACTGAATCTTAATTTACAATCAAGAGTAGTAGAGGATAGCGATGGAATGGGATATAATGATGGAAGTGATAAAATCAGTAGGCGAAGCCTAAGACCCTGCACAGAGCACAGAATACATCAATGCCCACAGAGAAGGACGCCGGAGGTCTTGCATTGTTAGCACGGGATTAAAGATGTTGCATAAACTATATACGTAAATTGGGCTGAGTACACAATCGAAACGTAATACGCACATGGCACAGACGTACACAAGTGAGAGGGGGGTGGAACGGGAGGGGGGGAGTTGGGGAATGTCTTTCAAGAAATGAATATTGCAAAGACATTACCTATAGCGGGGGCAGATACCCCGGCAGGCCTTGTAACACTTATCCTAGGGTAAAAAGAATGTAACTATACAGCGATGGCATTCTACTACGCACGAAGTAGAGTACGATATGTAAAGAATAAGGATGCTACAAATGTATACTATGGTGTCTTTGTACCGTGAAACCTTGAAAATCAATAAAAAGTTAAAAAATAAAAATAAAAAAAAGAGTAGAAGAGGATGTGATGTACTGCAATGTCTTCACCTTTTCTGTCAATCAGGTTAGATAAAAAGTATTTTCCGCACATCATCACTGTGAAGAGTTTAAAATAACTTATCATTGTGTTTCCTTTAATTTAATTTTTGCCACTTCTGTCTTTTTGTGTCTCTCAGAGTATGCTCAAAAATCCAGACATTGTTGCGTCATCCTACACAAAAAAAGTCCTTATTGCGCCATTAATTTAAAAGCCTATCCATTATTTGAATTGATTTAGTTTTGACTAGCTGTGAATGTTTCATTAACCCATTGAATCGCTTGATATTTTTTTGCTCTTTCAGAATATTGTACACAATTTTATCCATAGCCTGATTAGTGTAACGTATAGAATGGATTCTCGAAACCTTACTAGAATTCATAGTACTCTAGAGAGTAAAAAACCACAAGTCAAGAGTGTGGTGAATAAAAACAGAGAATTGTATAGGGATTTTAGTTGTTACAACACATGCATGCAAACCCCCTTATTTTTTATTTAAAAAAATGTCTATCTATCTATGTCTACCTTTTTTCTATCTATAAACATTCATCCCTAAAAAGCCCTTAATTCGCTTTACCGCTACACATCCCTAAAACCCTAAAAACTCCTTACTGCATACCTCCGTCAACCCCTTAACGCTAAATACCCCATCCCCTAACACTTAAACCTTCCTTATTTTAAGTGATGTACAAATTATGTCAATTAAACAATACGTATTGCGTTGTAAAGGCCTGCATTGTATAATACTTAAAAAGGGCCCATGTTGTACTTACCTGCATTGTTAGTGTTCGCGTTGTGTTAAGCATCACGTTTAAGGGTTGCAAACGTTGGAAAATGCGAGATTTGCGAAGATCCACCCGTGAACTACTTCTGTAAACCGAGGATGCTCAGAGTTGCCTTTTTGTGGTTAAGATGGCGGAACGGTAATTCAGATGGAAGGCGAATTTGAGAGCATATGGAGCTGACCCGAGGCCCCGAGTAACTCGTATTTCCTTACATCACTTTGACAAGTCGATCCATATGCTTGTTCCCAGGCTGTGGGGGAAAAGTGCGGCTGTTCAAATCTGCTCCCATTATGGAATACTCGGAGACAAGGCCCCGGGAGGGTTGTATGAAACAGAGGCCGGCGATATTACATCAACTCTAGGCGCAGAACTACGTTGGAGTGAAAGTTGACCGTGGGCTGTGTTTGTTGGACAGCTTGTTCTTTGTGGAGTGAGCAAAACGGGCCTATTTTTTCCCAGCGGAACGTAAGCGCTACACATTTGTTAAAAATGGGGTTTTGCAATCAATGTACTGCAAGGGGAAACAAACAAAGTTATAAACACCCACTAAGATGTGCGATTGAAAGCAAACTTTGACTCCAGTTGGTGAAAACCTTCAAGTAATTGCACCTTATAGCTTCTCCGCACTAGAGCCTGTTTTCTCTTAAGGCTCTGATTAACATGACCCTCAAAACACGCATTATTTTCTTCCTGATGGTACAGCATGTAGAGAACAGAGGGTGTACTTTTCCTAGAGATGCTAATATGCAACAGTGATAGGCTAGCCTTAACCACAACATGCCTATTCAGGACAATATACATTTGGACACGTATTAATATTAATTCTACACAGAAGACTTTCTTCAGTCCTTCAGAGACGGTTACCTGGGAGCACATACGTAATTTTACTTTCCCATGATAGTTGTTGCATTAAAGGTGTTTTAAACAATACTTTTTAACTAGACTTTACAACGATCATTGGCAAAGCCATTAGGTCTGGCTTGCGTTTTGAGTTCTGACTAAAACATTATCAGCAGTGGAAAACATTTTTTTTCGTATAGAATGAATGTATGGAGTAAATAGTTGTAATGTATGATGATTCAATGTATTTTTGAGAAGTAAAATAGTTCTTAAGCAATGCAAGCAAGTGAAGGAGGTTGGAATGATACATCACACAACCAATAGCATAAAAGAGATAGTTCTACTCCTCTGAGTGGAGTCAAAGCCCATTCTGTATTTTCTTCAGAACTGGTAACAATAGGTGTAGCAGTCAACTGAGCTGAGAAGGCAGACCTAAAAACAGATGTTATTGCTCACTCCATAAGCATTTGCTGAGACAGCACGTTATCTAATAATCCCCACTAGATATTGGCAAAGGCCTGTGATTAGTAACCATCGCCATTTGATTAGTATTGACAGCATCTGGTTTGTGGGTATGATGAAACTGTTAACTGTCTGCCCGTAGGGGCTGCACCCTGCACTTAGAAGCAGTGCTTAGTTTGTAAAAACAAAAAAACCCAGGCCCCTCGTCGGGAGGCTTCTGCAGCTTACACAACTCATTGCCCCTGCCAGCGCTACCAATGACAGTATGAATGAATAATCAGCTATCATTCTGTTCATCTGGAAAGCAGACAAATAGCACCACCAGGTAGCAGACTGTCATAAGTGTTGATGTTACAGAAACGCGTATGCACCCAGGTGGTGCAAGTTGCGGTTTGGCTACTGTCCTGGACACAGACTAAGGTGTCAAGTACGGGTGCGGCCTGGGCTGATAATAAAAGGATCCAGGGTGTGTAATCTAACGGGACCCTGCGCATATATGGTACATTTCCATATGGTGAACTACAGTTTCACAAGATGTATATCATGATATATTGGCTGTAAAAAATAAGGAAGCCCTGAAGAATTTCACAGTGGTGAACGAAACGCTTTGGCTGTGTTGCTTTGCTGTAACACTTGGGTCTATATGTCAACAGTGGAAGCACTATTAAGAAGCTATGGAATATTCTATATTTTTATTTGGATTCTTTCACAATATTATTTACTATTTGTGCACTACTATATGTATTTTTCTCAGCTATGTACCCAGGATGTTTAGCACTTACCCCCTGAAGCAACCCCATATGTGGTTATCTTGAAGGGGGTAACCCCACCTAATTCAACTGTATTTGAGAGTTGGAGGATGCTAAAAAATAAGGTAGCCCATCGACTAGCATGTAGGATCCCCAATATACCTAGTTTATACAATGATATAATGGTGAAAATAGTGAAATGGCTTAGGGGAATGGCAAAAACATGAGTAGGAGATTGCATTGTCGTACATTTTCGTTCACCTGCCATTATCAAATCAGTACTAAAATCACCTTGCACCATAAAAACTGGAGAGAACACCATGCAGAGAAAAATTGCAGATGTTTCTTTGGGCTATTATTTTGTAGAACTGAACACTTCATTGATGCTAAACCACATCAATATAATGGGGTGATAAGTTGTAGGAATCAAGGAAAAATCCCCATATCTAACAGAAATGTAGCCCTGTTGGGAGACCTGAATAAAATAGACTGACTTGGTGAGGCCAATCAACAGGGGATTATTGTGATAATGGAAGCATAATAGAAAACCGCATAAAAAAATCTTGTGTAAGACCTCAAGTATGGGAATAATGACATACTGAGTAAATCTACTTTGACACTGACCTCTTGGAATACCGCAGGGTAATCAAACTAGTTATCCTCCCCTGAATAGATCAAACACATGACTAAATCACACATTATGTGTATCCGAAAAACATAGTCCAGATATGCAATGTAGGTCAGTTTAGACTCCTGCAATACTTTCAGGTTCAAAGGTGTGCGTGTATAAATTCATACCTGACTTGTAGGCTCCTTTCTTAATATTAGTTTTGAATGCGGCAGGGACAGGGTAGATCCCATCCACTTCGTCAGAGTCCATAATAGTACCGGTATTTAAAAAGGGGACTAAGAGTGACCCTAAGTGCTATCAACCAATATCCCTTCTGGACTCATCTGCAAAAATGATGGGAAGAGTTATCCTGGACACATTTGAATCATGGGCTAAAGAGAATTCTGTAAGTAGCAAATCGCAGTATGGGTTCAGGAGAGGTATCGGTACTGTGGGACAATGTTTGAATTTAAACATCATTATAGATAAATACACCAGGACCAAGGTGGGTTATTTACACCTTTGTTTTAAGGATCTGACCAGTGCCTTTGACCATGTCAGTCATGGGCAACTATGGTAAACTGTGCTAACGATGGGCATTTTTGAGAATATAGTTATGTTTTGAGCCCACATGTATACTGATCTCACTGCCAAGGTACACAAAGGGCCAAATTAAGAATGTACTCTGCCATTTAAGGTAACATGGGGGAATAAGGCTGGGTTGTATTCTTGCCCCATTGCTTTTTTCCCTTTATATTAATGAAGTAAATAGAGAGCTTCTGACGCTACATACAGACTCCTCCAGAATAGGTACTCTCTCTGTTCCAGTTTTATTGTATGCAGACGATGCGGTCCTGCTTTCCAGGACCGCAAATTGGCTGCAACAACCAAATGATTGTTTTACATCATTCATGGAGGACAGAGATCAGAAGGTTAATTTAAAGAAGAGTTCACAATGATTTGTGGTAGGAGTGTACACAAGACCTGTTCACATAACATCTCTATGGGGAAAATTTAAATCCCCCTCCCCCCAAGAGAGTTTAATCTTTTTTCTATTTGGGGTTACAGTTTACTTTCTCCGATACTTGGGACAAACTTAAGGGAAAATGCTCTGCAAATATTACGTGCTACATTGAGGGTATGGTTAGGTTTACATTGAAACTTGGCTATAAACCAATTGTGGAAATGCTTACTATCATTGGCGGCTGTGTAGGGGGTTGCCTGTGGAGTTTTGTTAACACAGTTGTCTTGCAAACTCAAGAGGATCACTTCATGCAGCATTTCCTTGCAGTCCCAAAATCCACATCTACATGCATTGTACATAAAGAACTGGGAATTGCCTTCATTGAGGATATTTTACATTCAAAGCACGCTATCTGGAGTAAGGCAGGGACCTCATTTACTAAAGTCATTATCATGGACCATTTGTCCATTGATAACTTTTTACAAATCCCATAGCTTCAGTATATTAGGGAGGATTTCAGTATGCTTAACTATCCTGTTTTACTTGAACAATCAGAATCAATAAACCATTTTTGGACAGAGAATTAAAATTGGTATTTGCTAGCACCGGAGATGATTTGAGAAGTTCGAAAGAATAAATTAAAACATCTGTCAAGGATCATTTGCCTGTTACTAGCTAAGCGGTGCACAAAACTATCTTTTAATTGTTCTGAATGCGCATCAAAGTTATATTTTGACTTGTCTTTGTCTAGGTCCTGTACACAACATGGTCACCTTTCCAAAAAGAGATCAGTGTTGTAAGGAAATGCTGAACTGTCTGTATTATGGAAAATCCAATAAAACAACGTTGAGCTTTACTCTTTTTTTTAACATTTTATATGAATTTAAGGAATTGTTTTTTAAAACCAATATTAATCATTAGGAATCTTGTTGATTTTAGAATGGCTTTTTCATGTGTGCATAAATTGGAAGATATGCAAGTATGTTCAGCAGTCCTGTCTTTTATTTTAGGGGCATTATAAGTAAGAAAGCAGCTGGCTCATTTAGGGAGTCTGAATTATGAATTTGTGTCTTAATATTTTTAATACAGAATGTATAGCATGCTGTTAAACTTTTTCATGTTGTTATATGCCGATGCACTTTTATGGCCTATCTTGATTGTAAATTGAATAACATATTTGAACTGACTGTCAACAATTAAATGGTATAAAAAAATGGAATGGAATTTAAAAGTCAATATTTTTGAGTCATTTAAGATGCTTCTTTAAAGATAAATGAGCTTGTTAGACTTTCAAGATCACATTAACAATTACAGAACATTACATTGATGCTTAAAGTTACATATTGTATATTGTTGGAATAATATATTAAAATCAGTTATATTATTTCTTAATATGATTCTCTTATGGCTTGAAAATGTGGAAGAAAGTACTTGAGGCACGCACACCACCCCATACCTCCACCTGCCTGCTGAGATTTATAAAGTATACAATCATCAACTGTCTTACTTTTGAAATACTATAATTGAGCACTCGGTAACGACAACATATGCCATCGCTTCGCGTGTCATAGTGCAGCACAGGAAAATAATGCAAGAAATGCAAGAATGCGTGGTGCGCTGTCTTATGACCATATTGATGAATGTTATATTTAACTTTTATATTTCTTTTTTCACATTCTCCTTTTTTGATTTGTACGTCCATATGAACTCTTATATAACCATTCTCTTAATTTCCTCATTAATTTTAAGCGAGAGCAAACTGAATTAATGCAGCAGCTCCATTAATGTAATTTAATAGCATTTGAATACATTTGATGATTTTAGCCACAATTGGACTATTCAATAGTGAATTCAGGTTTCTGAATGTTATTTATATTAGTTTTATATAGCACAAACTTGGCTCAAGGGCAATAAAGCATTTTTTATGAGCAGCAAATTACATTACACAAGGTCAGAGTGTTTTTTTTTGCGAATGGCAGAATGAGTTATTTGCTCAGAATCACAGGATGTTGAGCCGAGGTCAGAATCTTTGGCAACATCCAGGAATCCTCAAACTTGATTCCATAGTTCCAAAATTCGGAAGCTCTTACCGTTAGGCCACATCTCCTCCCATGTTACTTAACCTGAGTCCAGCACCAAATTTTAATTTAATAAATCTCCACTCTCCTGCCACTCTACTAGCACAGTCATTTATTAATTTACAAAAAAGTGTAGGGCTGAATGCCATGGTTTAAAAAATACCAAGGATGTCTAGTCTTCATTCCAACTTGTGCTTCTTTCTTTCACTACCTTCTGCTTCCTGTTTCTTTAACTAACTCTCGCCGTTTCTTTTTTATTCCTGCTTTCTCTCTTTGTTCCTGCTACTTTCTCTCTTTTCTTCCCTTTTCTCTCTTGCTCTGGGCAAGTCTGATCATGAAAAATAAGACTTGGGCCCCAAAAATGAGTTCCATGGCAATGCCCCTCCCCCAAATGACAGAAACGAAATACAAATCACACTAGAAACTATGGGGCATATTAGCAAGGGCTGGCAATATAATTATCGCCGCTTTAGCGTCCGTTTTTGGGCGAAAAGCAGTGATAATATCGTAATATCATCAAGGACACGCTAGCGCGTGTTTCCTTGATGTAGAGCCGGTTTTTTCAAGCCTCGCCTCGCCTCGCATCGCTAATGAGATGCAAAAGAGGCATGGCTGTGAAAACAACACATGTTAATATTGTGAAGGCAGCTTCGCGATATTAACAAGGAGGTGCAGCGATAAAAAAAATCGCGCTACCTCAGACTTAACTCAGGAATTTAACACCTGTTAAATTCCTTACTAAGGCATACTTTTAATGGGATATGGATTATGCTGATAGGACCACAGGGTCCTATCAGCAATGTTATCGCTGTTTTCAATGGAACATCGCTGGAAAACCAGCGATGTTCCATTGAAAACACCGCTATCGCTGAAATATTATCGCCAGAGCGCTATGCGTTGTAAATATAGCGTTATCATGGTGATAATATTCAGCGATAGCTGGCGATAATTTTTCTATCGCTGTGAACGGCCAGCGATAATTATCGCTGGCCGTTGATAATATGCCCCTATTGCTCTCTTTGGCAGAGGACATTCAAGGACATCTCCCTCAGCACCTGTGTGGATTTGGAGTAAATGGTTTAAGAGTCAGTGCACCACCAAGGGTAGCAGCACATTTTCATTGATAGCATTCCTCTTCCAAAATAACTAAGATGTTCCACGTTTATTTCTGTAGCGCATGCTTGAGCTGTGGCACTGTTTCTTCCAAGCTCTGTTTATTTTCTTCAATCTGTTTTAACTGCTGCAATATTTCTATTATATTAGAAAGTACAAACGTTTTATGGAATAAGCTACCCTTCTTCATAGGCCATACACGCTGCTTTTACTTTGTTAATATTTTATCACATTTTCTTTCGCAAAATCGTGTGTACACTGGAATATTCCTCTTTTTGTGACCTCCTGGCGTCTGCGCTCCTGGGGGCATATTTACAAGGGCCATATCTCCACTTTTTTGGCTTTTAAAGCCAAAAAAGCAGAGATAAAAATATCGCCCTATTTATAAGAGGGTGCTAACATGCATTACCGCATGTTAGCACCCCTTTTTCCGATGCCTCCCTTTGCATCTCTAATGAAATGCAAAGTGGGCGTCACTGGGCAGTACAACCTTGTAAATATCGCTGATGTGCACATCGCGATATTTACAAGGTGGCCCATGCATTTTAGCATACGTTAGTTTTGGGCGAAAACCGCTGTTTTCGCCAAAAACGAACGTGTGCTAAAATCATGACTAACCCATACCTAACATGGGGGGGGTGGATTCTTGTGTTACGACCACATGGTCGTATCAACAAGCATATCGCCGTTTTGCAGGGAACATCGCTGGAAAATCAGCGATGTTCCCTGCAAATCGGCGATTACCCCGCTATCGCTGGAATTTATATCGCCATTGCGCTATGCGTTGTAAATATAGCGCAAGCATTGCGATAAATTCCAGCGATAGACGGCGATAAATATAAAAGCGCTAAGCGCGCTTTGCGATATTTATCGCCGTCTGTTGTAATTATGCCCCCTGGCTCGTGAAACAACCTGCCAACTGCATTCAGCGACCCTCACAAAGATAGCCAGCCCCTACCCCTCGTTCGCTAGTGGGGACAGCTCCATTAAAGTGTGCTACTCAAGGAAATACCTATTGTTGAAGATTGCCTCAGTGGCTTTCCTCCATCATGGAATAGGAGGCCTGTGGCTTGCAATGCTCTGGAGTCATACCTCCAACAGGAAGCTTTGCTCGACCTCATCTTCTCATCTCCTTTCTTATCCAAACAACTTCCGAATTTCTGGCACACGGTAAGCACCCCGACACCCCCACTTTCCCAGCAAGCCATTTTATGTAGTCTGTGTCCCTGATGACACAGAGGAAGTGACAACATGCATCCGAATATTACAAGAGGAAGCAGGAATTGGGACACCCAGAATAACAGAAGAGGAGAAAATAGAATTCAGCTGCAGGACTCAAGCTAAGGAAAGATAAACACACTTAAAAATCTTTTTATGCTAGTACTGCTTGTCTTACAGCCAGAGACATTTTAAAGCATGGGGAAAGTGGGCCCTGGGCCAGGGCCCCAGGCTTTTAGGGGGCCCCCTGAAAGAGCCATCTCGGTTCTGCTGAGAGGCTTACCCTGATGACATTTAATAATGAGTTCGTTTTAAATACCGTTTTATTTAATTTATTTTTAATATGGGTGATGTGTGAGAGATTGCTGCAGACAGTTGGTTGAAAAATATTGTTTGTTTCATGCAGCATCCATAAAATAAGTTTCTTTGAGATCAAAACACGACCTCACATTTGAGAAACGGAAGTCACAGATTTTGTTCACAGACATTATTTGTAGTTATATTTGTGAGCTGCTGCTTTGTTACAATATTGAAAACACACATCACTATCCCTGAATATTAGATGTAAATACATTTAAAATGTGGACGATTGCGATTGTGCACTGTCTATGACCGGGCCAGAGAGGACACGAAAGAGCTGAAATTGGTTTATGAATTCAAACCTAATCAGCGGCGTAGCTGGACCTTTGTCCGCCCATGCTGGTCCCTGTGTTTGCCGGCCCATGGTGGCTGCTTGGATGAGCGGGGCAGGGGGATGCTGGTGATTCCTGCGTTGCCGCCCCGCGAAGGCAGCAAGTAAGAGCGGGAGTAGGCCGCTGCCCTCAAAACTCCCCCTTTGCTACGCTAATGAACCTAATCCAAACAGGGCCCCCAAAATACTTTTGGCCCAGGGCCCGCAAAATCCTTAAGATGTCCTTGAAGGGAAGAGGAGGTAGATCGTGGGGTGGGGGGTAGGTGGGTGGGGGGGGGGCAGGGGGAGGTGTCCCAATGTCAGAGATGGGTTGGGAGCATGCTGTGTGCCTCGCCCAACAATAATCGGCAATAGAGGAAAGGACGGTAGTGGGGTATTCAGTGCCGGGTGGGGAGGGATGGTTCCAGGATACAGAATAGATTGAAACAATGGTAGTCTCGGAAAAGGCTGAGTGGGGTAAGTCTCTATGGGGTGAGAGGTTGGACATTTGAGATTATAGGTGTGTGGGGGTGTTGATGACGCCAGGTGGGAGGAAGAGGGGGTGAGGTGCTGATCCCCTTGCCCGAGGGGAACATGGGGTAGTTCAGGGAGGAGGGGGCCAGATGGGAGGGGGTGAAATAATTTTTGAGCAGGAACGGTCTGAAGCATAATTTCACATCGCTATACCATCGTGCTGGAAATGGTTGTTGAACGCTTCAATAGGGTTATCAGGGGGAATGTTCAAATTACAATTAAGAAAGGTATGTCATGGCAATTGGAGTTGATCACAGAACACCAACTGTAACTGGATTTTCCCCATTAAAGATCTTGAGGGGACGAGAACCGTACACTAATGCCAATTTATGTTGGATGTCTAAACATAGGTTTAGAGATTGGTCACCAGGGAAAGTCAGGTTCAACATCATGAATGCGCATGATGTTTACAAGCAATATCATGATCAAAAATATGGTGTAACCAGAGTTAAACTTGATGTTGGGGCTATGGACAAAGTACTAGGAATAGTTTCCAAAGGTAGTAATAAGTTTACAGACCCTTTAAATAAAGTTAAAATTTATACCAGTTCGGCAAAGTTGAGTGATGGAAAGGTTTGGCATTTCAGTAGATTGTCCAAGTACAAATTGGAAGTCAGGGAATCAGGTGAAGGAACCATTGCAGAAAGTGAGAGTGGTCTATTTGAATTTTGGGATGGCTGAGTCCGAAGGGATCGATGTTTGTAACTTTTCTTGTAATGACTATTCGAACAACAATGGGGTAAATCTTGATAGAGGCAGAGGTGAAGGAAGTGTGATTGAAGAATGAAGGTTGGAGGCTGGAAGTTGAAGAGTGTGGGGTTGTGAGAGGAACACAAGGAGTAGGTGATCTATTATTGCCCAGCAAATTGAAGGATGACCAGTGTTGAACACTTACAGTACTTTTTAGAGGAATGTTAAATGTTAATGTGCCATGTGATTAGTATAGGTAACTTACACGTACATTTATTGGTTTAACTAAATGAATGTATGTTTATTGTTTTTTTCATTGTGTTGTATTTTATTATTATTTATTTATTGTGTCAATTATAAATGGGCAAGATATGTTGTCTCCAACCTATGGTGAATGTTGACGGCTAGAATGCTGACGGGATGAGGGAATGTGGAATGGGAGCGCCTGGGGTTCCAGGAGGACAGATGGGGAGTGAAGCGAGGACAGAGGCACAGAGTAAGAATAAAAGAAACGATTGACACCTGCAATTGTGTCTGGCTCTTACCTTTCACTGATGACATAACGTTAATGCCAATTACCGTGAAGAGTAAAAGCAGACAGTGTTTAACTTTGAAATAGCGACAGGGAGTCACAAATTAAACAAGGTTGACTTGATTGATCTTCGAGAAAGAATGCAAATTCGCGCCTGGGAAGATATGCAAGATTATTTTACAAAAATAGTCGTGTCTGCGGGATGGAGACAGGCGACAAGATAAGTATAAAAAGTGTACTCCAGGGATTCGCATCAGCTCTGTTTTTATCATCTCTTCTTGTTTGGATAGCATGGGAAGACGTTTTGCTTTCAGTGTTATATTATGTTCGAAAACTTTCACAGCTTCTTGATTTCTTCCTTAAAAAAATGATGTGTGTTAGATTGTGATTTATGCCTGACTAGTTGGGCTGAATTTGTTGCAGCAAACCTGCAAGTGCTCTACTAAATGACGAGATGTCAGTCAACCATCATTGGCCCTGATTGCGGTGTCGGGTGGACGACACTGTATCGGTGTGGAACCGCCCAACCATAGGTCAGTGGTTCTGACCTCACAATGTGGATGTGACCGCCCTCAGGGCGGTCGGAAACATCCATTTCATTATGCAGCTTGTGCAGCGGGCAGAAAGGTCCCGCAACACATGCTGGCATAGTGAAATGGATGGTTGTAAACAACCCTGCACTGCGTGGCACACGGTGCAGGGATGTTTAGTGGAGCACCATAGGTGGACCCCCATAGCGGAGGGCCAGGGGGGCCCTGCTAGCTTCCCCCAAAGTCATTTTCCGACAGCCTTTCCATGTCGGTAAGGCAAATGAAATCATAATCCTGACCGTGGTTCTGCCGTCATCAGGGGATGATGGTGTCTTTCCAATGCACTGACGGATCGTATTGCAGCGGCAGGCCGCAAGGGCAGATATTGGTGGGTCTGACACCGACGTGCTGTTGTTGTCGGACCCACCAACATCGTAATCAGCCCCATAGTCTTCAAGATGTTTTTCAGAGAAGATACTGCAATACTCAGCCCTTCCACAATGGTGAAAGACAGTTCATTCAAAATGAAAGATTGCAGGCTGCTCCTCCCCCCTTCTCATTATGGCAATCTATTGCCAGTCTGCTCAGTTTTTATGTTAATCAAATTGGATTATATCCTATGGGCCTTGTGTAATATGTAAAGTAACAATTAGAGTGAAAGCATTTATTTTACACTCCTATATGGAGCATCTGTACTAAAGAGGTGTTGGTGCACTTAACGTTTCAAAACAAGTGTGGGCACAGTCGTCTGATCAAAATATGACTCAAACATAACTTTAATAATGTTTTCAACAGGAAGTTAGAGGAAGATGACAGCAGGTTTATTTTGACAAAATGGAAAGATAGTAGAAAGAAGAGATTTGTTTAGACAGTGGATTGAATGGAAATCTTACAAAGAAAGACAGCCTAGAATAAATGAGCATAGACCAAACAGAAATTTTCCTTTGTACCCCAGATGAAAAGAGGTTATGAATTTCAGGAAAGAGAAGTAGGGCTGGACGATAGTAATGTGGAATGAGTTGAGTTATAAAGGTGTGCCAGGTAAGAAAAGAAATGTATAGAGTTCTGATGTGGGGCCTGAAGGAGTAATCAGAATTCTCATAATGATTTTGTCCCATGACTTTACCATCCATTTTAGGGTCACCTTTTAAGCATTTTATGTTATGTTATCCTGTTTTATAAAGCGCACAGCTGCCCCAGCAAAGAGGCGGCCCATCGCTGAAAGCAGAAACATATAAGGCTGCTATCAGAAGAAGAAACTAAAGCGGGGGGTAAGAGGTGTGTTTTGATGACCTTATGGAATGCCAGGTAGTTATTCATGTCGCGGATGGATATTGGCAAAGCGTTCCAAAGTTTGGCTGCCAATAAACGGAAAGAACGCCCACCAGCCCGAACCTTTCTCACCCGGGGAACGGCCACCAGTTGTTGTCCCATCGAGCGAAGTTCACGAGAGGGAGAATAGGGAGACAGCAAGTTCGCCAGGAGAGGAGAGGTTCAGGATTTTAAACGAGATAAAGAGTGCCTTGAACTCCACGTGGTTGGCCACAGGGGACCAATGTAGCCGACGAATGGCGCTGTAGGTGGGGCAGGATCTAGGAAGGCCAAGAAGAGTTCTGGCAGCATCGTTTTGAACTCTGCAGTGTCAGGACTTCGGTCTTGTTGGCCCCTAAATAGAGTACATTGGCATAGTCAAGTCTTGACAGGATGGAGGCCTGAACAATCATCTGCCTGATGGGCGGATCAAAAAACCCCAGCAGCAGTTTGAGCCCCCGTAGGATGCCAAAGCATGTCCCTGCCACTTCCTTAGTTCGATACTGAAAGCTGAGGGCCGAGTCAGCCCAAACACCTACATTTTTCACCACCTGCTTGGGGGCGGGTGCACAACCCAATATGGCTGGCCACCAATGAGCGCACCACAGCTCTGAGTCTCTCCCTACCAGCAGAACCTCCGACTTGATGGAGTTAAGTTGGAGACAGTTGGCATTCATCCACTCAGCGATGCCCCTAGATCGGCACAAAACTTGGAGGCCTCCCTCACGGCCTTCTGCAAGAGTGGGACTACCAACTGTGTGTCATCTGCATATGATACAATAGTAAGCCCTCTGCTCTTGGCCAAGGCTGCTAACGGTTGGACATGGAGGTTAATGAGCCTAGGGCTCAAGGCTGAGCCCTGAGGCACCCCTTGGTTGTTAGAATGAATTGTGGAGGCGAATGGAGGGGCCACTACCTGGAAGGTCCTATTAGAAAGGAAGGAGGCAAACTAGTCCAGGGCAGGGCCCACAATACCCACCTCCTCCAACCTTTGCAGCAGGATCTGGTGAGAGACCGTATCAAAAGCAGCACTGAGGTCTAAAAGAATGAGAGCTGATGTGCAACCCTCATCTAGAGCTAGCCTAAGATGCTCGGTGACAGCTAGGAGGGCCGACTCAGTACTGTGGCCTGAGCGGAAGCCATTCTGAGAGATGTCAAGAAGATTGTTATTCTCTAGGAATCCTGTGAGAATAGAATTAATATAGGTCTCAGTGATCTAGAGACCCATGGCAGGAGTGAGATAGGGTGAAAGTTTTCCAGTTTAGCTGTGTCAAGGGAAGGTTTTTTAAGCAGAGGTACTACCCTTGCTTGCTTCCAAGTACTGGAAACAACTGCCCTGGACAGGGATAGATTGATCACCTGGTTCAGAGGCGTAAGCACCACAGGTAATAATTTCATGAGGTGGTTAGGCTTGATGGGGTCAGCAGGGTAGCCAGATTTTACCTTGTTACATAACAGACGTAGCTCCTCTGGGGAGACCGCTGGAAACATAGCCAGTGTGTGTGTTGGGAGTGGTAAAGGCACAAGGTCAGAACGCATTACAGCATGAGGAAAGGTCTTGTAGATGTTTTCCACTTTCTTAACAAAGAAGGTGGCAAGGTCCTCGCTTTGCTCATCCGATGATATAAGAGGCACTTCAGGGACCCCCGGCTGTTTCAGGTATTTAAATATAGAGAAGATGGTTTTGGAGGGGTTACATCTACTCCTGATCTCATCGGCAAAGTAAGCTGCCCGCTCTGTATGGATGGCCCTGTGATAGTTTTTGATAGCCACCTGATAGCAACGCTTCTGGCTCGGGTCGTACTCCCGTCTCCATGACCGTTCCAGCCTTTTGCAGGCTTTACACAAAATTGCGAGCTCGTCGTTGTACCATGGACTGGATTTAGAATTACGGCTTTTTGACCACTTCGCAGGAATAAGTACGTCCAGAGGATGTGTCTGTCCTCTTGTTGTCCAGGAAACATATTTGCTCATGAGTTGCTTAGATATGTCTGATTTGTCTCATGTCTTCTCCTTCTTTCTGGTAATTTTGATGAAGGTGAATAGATGTATAGGGTCTTGGAACTAGGAGCACAACAAGACATGGTTTAGGATTCAAAACTTGTTCTCGGTTAAACAGATGTAGGAAAACGTCACGGAAACATTGAATGTTTACATTTGGGTGACATGTCATTTGGATGCAATCAGTCAATTATATATGTGTGTGTCTGAGGTGATCTTTCACTCCTTCTGCGTTTTATTGCTATTGCATAGCACATCCCTGTGTCCATTTAGACTCTCCCAATAGCCTCAGGTATCGTCACTGTTTCTATTCACATGGCCCCTGAAAATTGAACATGGTCTGCTTCCCATCCACACACCTATATGGGCACCCACTACCACCCTCCCATGTTGTGTACGCCATCTACATGCTCCTCCTTGACTTGTGTATAATTATGAGATGTACCTTTAGGTACTGTCCTCATTACATGGTAGACAACTGCTTCTGACACTGGCAAATCTTTGCAAGCATGACACTTTGGTTTGCACTTATGACATCAGTAGGCAGTGCCATGCTTCTGCTCTGAAGCTGTTATTCTTGCTAGTTCTTGCTATTGTTATCTGAGCGAGTGGCTCTATCTGTATTTTCTAGCAGTCAATTAATCGCTTATAGCCAAGTTCATGATACTCCAACTTGAATAATGTTGCCTCATTCTGGGCAGTGTCACAAACTTAGATGATATTTTGACAGCTGATAAAAAATCCTCAGCTATATTCAGCTGCGTGGATTGTTTTGAAAATGTGGAACCCTAAATTCTTAATGATTGCCTTCCTGATGGCATTTAATGAAGAGATTCATCTGGTAGATGTCTTTATGGCAGTGCATCAAAACTCTGTAAGCTCCTTTTTATATCTTTAGATGACTTAGTCGAATGGTTTTTAGCCTACACATTTGTATGTTCCATGCTCCCTTTTATGTTGCATTTTAAATTAATCTTTTGGTTATTGTTTTAAATCCTGTCCCTGAACCTTCTGACTTCTCCTTTGAAATTTGTATCCTATTTTTGTATCTGAGACACCTTCTTGAAGGTATTCCTCTAGAACAGGTGATCTTGATGGGCATCTGAAGAGAAGCCTCTGCTGAACTTAACAGTTTGTTTGAATATTGACTTACCATGTTTTATTTTGTCCCTGTTGTGAGCTGTGTAAGCAGCACACATGGGCGGTTTGCATAAAACTTTGGTGTGCATGGTACTGATTGGAGCCATGCTCTGACTCAAAGAGATAGTGAATATACTGAAGATAGAATAGAAATGAAGTGCAGCGGTCCATCATCCAGTTCGTGTTCCAGTGCAGGAGGCCTCACCACTCTTGAGGAGATGAGGTGAAGGTTCCTATGTGGGTGGGTACAGTCAAAGAGTCTACCCGCCTTCATTGAGGTCATCAGAGCCATCCTTCAGGGCTTGGCTGCATGGCGCCCCTAGGCTGATATAGGATTGTCAGGCTGCTCTGTGAGTCTGTGCAAGAGCCCCACAGCCTGCTTTTGGAAGGAAACCAAGGACCCGCTGAACGCCCAAAAGGTTAAATGAAGCCGAACTCATAAAAGTTTCCAAAGGGAGAACGTCAACAAAGGACATCATTCCAGTCCTCACATGTTTTGTGTATTTTAAATCAACTTTTGTTCAGTTGAGAAAATGACAGCATTAAAAGGGCATAAGAAATGTATTGATAGCCCATAATGAAAGCTTAATAACGATGCACAATTTTTAAATGCAAAGACCTGTATTACTTAAAATGATCTGTTGCATGATAATGCGTTGGGCATAGCCGTGATTAGATCCACCAGGGCATTGTTATGCTGTATGGCATAATACGTAACAGGAAGGGAGAGCTGAGGTTCCAGCACTTTCTCTTATTGTGCCTGGCCCTTACGAAAATTTGGGCTGCTCTTCACAGTTGGAGGTGTCAGTTCCTAATGGTGGTCCCTCACATACTGGTTCAAAGTAGGGATTTGTCTGTACATAACTAGGAAGTACGGCGATCTATGGCTGCATCGCACAGGAGAACCATCCTGACTTCCAGCCTCCTTCTGATGGAAAGGCCTGAATTACATGCTTTTTAAAAAAAAAATTAAGAGTTTTATATAGCACAAACTCGACCCGAAGACGTCAGGTATCTGAGCGCTTTATATGAGCACCAGTTTTGTTACAGATGGACACATTCATTTTGATTAGGCACGGGGAGATTAAGTAATTTGCCCAGAATCACAGGATGTTGAGAGTCGTTGCTGAGACTTAAACCCGGTTCCCCAGATTCGAGGTCGACCGCTCTAGCTGTAAGGCTACAACCTCTCCCCCTTTTAGCCTGCCTCTGTAATGGTGGAAAGTGTGTGCTTCCATAGCAACACATCCGAAAGTTGACCTTATCACATAAGCTTGTTAAAGGCCCACACACAAATGAATCAAGTTCTCCCCTGAAGATGACTGAACTCCAAAAGTACCTTCATAGTTGGTATGACGGGTAAGCAAAACACAAAACAAATCACTACCCATATATCTTCAGTACAGCACATACAGACCAACATGCTTATCTCATGCATATCTCTGTTTTTTTTTTTTTGGTAAATATTTTTATTTGCATTTAAACACTCAGAAAGCAGTACAATCAACAACTATCCCTTGCCTGGGCTTGTCAATATACAACTCCCATCACATAAACGTCCCATTTATGAGTCCGCAGTATATGGGGTAAAGCGTTGCCCCCCCAGCAACCTTGCAGGATAATCCTTAGAAGCCCACCATCCGGCGTCCACCCGTAGGCATACCATATACTCGCAGAGCGCGGAGCTTATCTCATGCATATCTCTTGCTGATAGTAGGAGAATAAGGAATAGATGGCACATCTGGGAACAACTATAATCTATGGAGAAGTAATGATTATGTGGACATTCAGTGGAGGAAAATATTGGAAGTACGGGTGTGGACAAGGTTTAACTAGTTGACTGCAATATGCCAAGAAAAGAAAGCCTTAGCTTTGATATCAACTTCTCGTGTACTTGAACAAAGCTGTTGCAAAGCGCCCAGTGTGGTGATTTTTAAACTTAAAGAGTCCACACCTATCTGGACTCTTGTGGATGGTGGATTCTACTCTGTATTCAGCACTTCCTCCAGCAATCTGATGGATTTCTATAACAATCCAACTCTAATTGAGATTTTTGGTAAATCAACTCAATTGGTCCCTTCCAGGAAAAACCTACTATTAAGTCAACATATATATATGGTGTGAACATAACACTTCACCAAGGCATCTCAGACTTATTAAAAATATAGATTGCCTGATGCTTTCAGTATGTATTGGTCAGTGGTGCCTAATACACAGTAGTGATTTGAGTTTTGCAGCTCATGCAGAACATTTCTTCCAGGCATTCTCAGAAGCTGAGATCTCCATAAGGCATGTCTGAGTAGTCTGGTGTACACTGTTCATTTAGACTGTTTGCTGTGTTTGGAATTACGTTGACCTTTTCTGAAAACGTTCTAAGGAGTGTTGACACCAGGGGTCGCATTAAATAGATGCAACGTTTGGTTCAATACCTAGGTCGGATGTAGAATTATAATTTGTCGCTGTATCAGAACTAATGGCATCCACGTCGCCATTTAATACAAACTATAGTATTTGAATTGGTATAACTTAGCTTTAGGGTTTTTACTCAATTGTCTCGGGTCCTATTTCTGTTTCCTACGCCATTCATGTTATTGTTACATCTGTCTTGCACTCCGTAGAGCATTTAAAGATGGTCGCATTTGCATTTTATATTCTAAGTTCCAGGAACGCTACAAAAGAACATGCCTACTTCTGCTTTTTACCCACCTGTTCCTACGTTCAAATCTGCCTGAAGGACACACCAGTGACTTTGCTGCATTTATGTTGACATCAGCAATTTTATCATTGCCCATCCATGATTCAACGCAGTGACTCACTCTGCAAGAACTTGCTTTCATTGAAAGGAGCACAAAGAGGACACCTGCAGTAAAATCCTTCGCACTTAACAGCTATACATGTTTATGTTAAATAGTCATCATTAAAGCAAAATGTTTCTCTCTCCAATTTTCCAATCATGAGCATCATTTCGAACTCAGAACCTCCATATTATGACTCCCTGGTTGTACAGATGTCTCTTTTGGGTGCTTTCTGAGCTTTTGGTTTTGCATAAGCTTTTGCAGGACTTGATTGAAGGTCACTTGCTCCTTTTACTGATATGGTTGTCTTCTATCCTGTGTGTTTTTTGTTCACAATAACCTGTGGTTAAATCTTGGTCTACGATGCATTGGCGGCTGTGGCATTTAAGTGGTGGGGCAGCGCATGGCTGGGCAGCATGGGGTGGGAGTGCGGGAAAAAGATTTTAAAAAATAACACTTACCTGCATTCTCCAGTGTCGGTGCTGTTCTGGCCTCTGCTCGACTCCCGGCGTGCCACAGGGTCCTCTACGGCAATGCAGACACTGTTAATACCCAGCATGAGAGCAGCATCGTGAGGGGTGAGAGCGCCCTAGCTAGGTGCTCATTAAGGGATTACGATGCTCTGCTTGTTCTCCACCCGGCTGTAAAGCACAGCTCGGGTGGAGGGATCTAAGTGTGCAAAATGGTTTGGCCAGCCTTAGACGGCCGGCGAAACAATTATGCACACTTGAAGCAGTGCCACCACTCTTCCTCCTTCCTGCGGCTGTGTCGATATGTTGCAATGGATGGCCCGCCCTCAGGTCAGCTACAGGAAGTGAGGATAAAAAATATATAATAACCTTTGTTATTATCATTTTATTTTTCATTTTTCACTGCTCAAAAGCAGTGGGCCGATGCTCCTCCGCCTTAGCGTAGGAGCCGCCACTGCAACGATGGAGGTTTAGCCATATTTTTCACATTGCATTTGACCAGAGTAGTCCACTCTTTTTTTTTCTGTCTAGGAGCACTGCAGTTGTCACCGGACGTATGTGATCATAAAAAGGAGCTTTCATAAGGACTACAGAGGGGTGTTTTGTTAACGCCCAAACATTGAATAATTTGAGTACAGATTTTGTTTGGACAGAAGTTGTGTGCTTCCCCTGAAAGAGTACTTGTAATGCATTTGTTGCCTTTTTGTGCATATGTTTTTTGAGTTAGAGTGTCTGTTTTATTGAGGACAGGTAAGTGAGTGAAAGCAAGAATGAGCCAGTGGGTAAATGAAAGGATGTATTAGTGCAAGGATGAGTGGCAGAGGCATTTAAGATGGCTTAGTGAGTGCCTAAATTCATCAGTGACTAAAGAGACAGCTTCATCTGTAAGCCATAATTATTAGCATTGCCAATGCTTAATGCATTTCAGATCTCTTTGTTGGACATATAAGAAGTATGCTTGCACCACCATATGTCCCTCCGTAAAATGTGCGCATTTTACTCTACTGTGCGCGATGCACAGTTTAACATTGGGTTTATGATCAGCTGATTTTTTTCCAGTAAAAGACCATAGTTTCAAATGTTTTACTAAAAATCGTGTAGTATGAGTTGACCCTGATGTTGTTTTCCCTCTTTTCTGCTTTTTCCATCTGTAAAGAATGGTCCTGGAGGGCAGCTTCACTTGACCGTAACTTACCAGCGCACTCGGTGACCTTGTTAGGTGGTAGGAAAGTATACCTGGCTCTCGTTTCCATAACATTTTAAAAGTCCCTGTTTCTTTGGTCCAGAGAGTAGAGTGTTTTACTGAAAAGAGGGACTAGATCAATAAAATTCCCTGACTCACATCGTTGTATTATGCATAGGGACTTAAATGCCACTCGCTTTGCGGCAGGAGTTCAGTGAAGCTCAGCTAAGGCAGGAGAGACATTGTCAGATTTTCACAGGTCAAGGATGATCTGTGCAGTGCTGTTTTAAACTGTAGGTGAGCAACCAAAAGAAAGTCGGGAAAACTGCGGGCAGAGCCATGCGTGTTCCGACAATGCAAGAGCTATTACGCTTGCCATAACCACGCATTTACCTTAACCACGCATTTTCGTGGTTAAGTAAATGCACGGGCTAGTTGCTGCTGGGCAAAAGTCACCCATAGGTTAGGCACTGGATAGCCCTGAGGGCAGGGTGCAATGTATTTAAAAAGTAGGACATGTCGTTTACGTTTTACATGCCCTGATAGTTAAAAACTCTTACATTTGTTTTTTCGCTACTGTATGTCCTTACCTCACCCACTGGATAACACTGGAGTTACCTAATTAAATTTTAAAAGTGTAATTTCCAAATGGGAACAGACAATCAGTTCATGTTTGGTGTCTCTAGAATTGTAATTTAAAATTCTAACTTATGGTGACATTGAATTTTAAATGAAAGTTTTAAAAATGACACTTTTAGAAAGATGACTCTGTGTAGTTGACAGATGGGCTTTGTGTATTCCTCCTAGGCAGTCACACACACTGGGGAGCTTAGATGTGACTGCATAGACCATCACTGGCAGGATGGGAGGGAGAAGCATGGCCATGCCCTACTTACACTTGAATAGGCTTTGTCCTGTCTCAACACAACCACTCACAGGGACCACAAAAGTGAGGGTCCAGCAACACCCTCCCGGAACGCCTGCCGGCTCTTCGTGCTACACCGACAGCCTCCTCTGATGCTCTCTCTTTTTCTTGCTGCTCTCTTCAATGCGAATGGGACTCTTGGCACAGACCTGAGAAGGTAAACTTGAGTGGGCCTAACCTGATGACTGTATCTGACCTGCACTGTGTCGTGGTCAGCCTGAAAGTGTTACTTTGAACTGGTCAGGCAAGACCAGATATTACGAGTTGGTACTTTGTGCTTTTTGGCGCTATTTTTGCTAAAATATTTAAAACTTCATAACTCCAGCTCTACTGATTCGCTTTTGGTCCAGTTTTATTTATTCATTTCTGCTCTATTTTTCTAACTAGGTGTGGGATCCTTTTTGTGTGGTGTTTTCACTGTTATACTGTTTGAAGTGTTGCACAAATGCTTTACACATTGCCTTAACTTAAGCCTTACTGCTCTGTGCCAAGCTTCTAGGAGGTTGGGCACAGGTTAATCTTGGGTTTGCTTGTGCTTTACCCTGACAAGGATTGTGGTTGCTCTTTGACCAGGTCGTCCACCCCGGTCAACTAACAACCCAATTTCTCACAGCTACATACTATTCTTTAGTCGACTTCTGTGAGCTGTTCTTGATAAGAACAGTTTTTAGGTGGCCCAGGTCTGTTCTACCTTCAGCGCTTTCACTTTTAGAATTTGAAGATCACTAAAGAATTATTTGTTACAGGTTCTTAAGGGAGTTGTCTTTGAGTAATTTTGGTTTGGACACAACCAACATTATTTATTACGAGAGTTTGAAGATTATTCAGATTTATTACCCCCTTTAAACTATACATAAGGCGGATATTAGATTTCAAAGCTTCTAACTACAAAATGCTTTCTTGGGGTGAATTATCACATGAAACTGATTTCTAGTCATGAAAATAAAGCTTGAATGTATCTGCCTTTAATGCCTTTCAAGGGTGAAATATAGAATAAGACGTGGTTTGTTCCACTCAACTTCAGGAGGAAGCTCAATTTTACTTGCTCCTTAGTGTCGAAAGGAGGTTGTAGCCATCGCTCCGCTGTATCAGTGGTAGCATTACTGAGAACATACAAAATTAAGAAAGCCCTGTCATCTAGGAAACCTTTAATGGCTCAACGTTACGGCTTGTCAAGCCAGAGGCATAGATCTTCGAGAAATATAAGAGATTAGGTTTGGATTGATAAAGTTTCAACATAGTCTGTCAAAGAGGAGAAGTCTAAGTTCCCTGTGGGGGTATGTTGTAAGAAACAACTTGTGGCTCCGACGACGTAATGTGGAGTCTTGTGCGCAGCCGATACATTGTGACGTCTCGTCGACGTGGGAGAGCTATGTAGAAAAGATTCTGTGGAATGCTGCACATTGGGGTGGTTCGGGTGAGGAATCCATAGGCAGATATTTTATCCCCCAGAAAGAAAAAGCATTAACAACGGCAAGTAACTTGTTTGTGTTGCCTTTGTGTTTACACATGCTTGGATATAGTGCTGCATCATATTTCACTAAACTAATTCACCACTAATAATGTAATGGGTTCCGGAGTAGTGTGCTTGTTAGACCTGGCACCTTGGCGTGAGTCTCCCTTTCACTTTTTGTGGCTGTGCCTCATGAGTTTTTATGGTGTCGGCCGCTCAGAGCACTGCGCCACTGCCAACCAGTGCCACAGTGCAAGTGCTCCCTATGTAAAATGTGTATGTTGGTTGGATTCCATGATTGGCTTATTTGGTTTACTATCAGACCCCAGTAAAGTGCACCAGGAGTGCCAGGGCGTCTAAATACAGATGCCGCTGGTGGGCTTGCAGCACTGGTTGTGCCACCCACAGAAGCGGCCTATTAAAATGTGTCTAAGGTCTGCCATTGCAGAACCTGCGTGCAGTCTGGTACTGTCATGCTGACTGGGCAAGTGCACCCACTTCCCAGTCCCTAAACCTTCCCTTAACTTCATATAAGTCACCCCTATGGTAGGCCCAAGGGCAGGGTGCATTGTAAGCATAAGATAGGACAAGCCCTGATGTGTGCGGCATGTCTTAATAGTGAATTACAGCCATTTTCGTTTTTCACTAGTGCAAGGCTACCTGTTCCCATAGGCCAGAATGGGCTGTTAGAATTGTTACATCCTATGATCCTAACAGACCCAGGGAACATGGTAGAAAATCGAGTTTAGTATGCCTGAACTCAGAATAATAAAATACATCTTTTAGTAAAGTTTATTTTAATATTCTGTGTTTGCAAATACCACTTTTAGAAAGTTGGTATTTGCTTGCCTAACCATTTCAGCCCACCTCTGCTATGATGTGTATCTGCCTGTCTGGTTTGTGTGAGTGACAGGGCTGGGGAAACCCAGAGGGGCAGGGCTAGGTAGCCTGGTGATGAATAGAGAGATTGACATCCAGATGGGTGGGAGGAGTGCACCTGGGCTCTGAATAGGGCTGTGCTCTGCCACCACAATGCTGGCTCCACCTCCTGTGGAGAGGCTGATGTCTCTGCCCTGCACCCTGAATAGAAAGGCAGAGTCATGTCAACAAAGTGCTCAAGAACTGGTTTGGACTGGGCAAAAGCCCCTCTACCCCAGAGGAACAAAGGAATTAGGGGTATAAGTATTGGGACCCTGCTCCCAAGAAATTAGATCCTGCTTGACAAGAAGAACCTCTGCCGGAGGAGAAGGAACCGGGAAAGCTGTAGGGAGGAGTACTGTCCCTGACCTGGGGGATTGGCCTGCAGTGGTTGCCTTGCTGCTGAAAGGAGAGGAGAAAGACTACAAAGACTTTATTTCAACTTGTGCTTCAAAAGATCTCCAAGGGCTTGTGCTGAGCTTGCCCCCTGAACGAAGTCCCAGGACCAGTGGACTTCACCCACCAGCTCCCCAGAGTTCTTTGGAAGTGCCTGCTGCTGTTGTTGGGCCTTCTGAGGAACTGTGTGTCGTAAGGGGATGGAAGCGCGACTCAAGAAGGAGAAGCGTGCCGCCGTCGGAACTGCTGACGTCGCATCACGTAAAGGGTGTCGCCGCAGCAGCATCGCATCGAGCGGAAGCGTCTCGCATCGTCCAGGAAGTGTCTTGCAACGCCGAAGAAGCCTGTCGCCATCGTAGCTGACGCATCGCACCGCATCAAGAGAAGAGTCTCGCATCGAGGAAGAAGCGTGTCGCCATCGTAGCTGTCGCATTGCACCGCATCAAGAAAAGCGCCTCGCATCCACGGAGAATCGTGCCGCCGTCGGAGCTGCTGTCGTTGCATCGTGTAAAGGTGTGTCGCCGCTGCAACATCGCAACGAGCGGAAGCGTCTCGCAAACGTCGGGGAAGAGTGCCGCTGCCAAGGCCGCTGTTGTCGCATCGCGTAAAGGGTGACGCCGCTGCAGCTGACGCATCGAGTCGAGTCTTCTCGCAACATCGGAGAAGCGTAACGCATCTGGAAGATCTTCACGTCTTTATTTCTTTGCACCAAAAACTTCATCGCATCAGCATCGTTGCAACACTTTCGTTGCCCTGCGTGTCGCATCTAAGGTACATTGACTTAAAGTGTCGCATTTAAGAACTTAAGAGAACTAAGCAAACTTCTACCATCTAAAGTAACAGTATTGTGTATTTTTGTCGTTTAATGGTCTTGTGGTAACTCTATATAGAGAATCCTTATTTTTAATATAAAACCTGTGTGGTGTCCATTTGTAGTGTTGTCACTTTGTTACTGTATGTGTTCACAAATGCTTAACCTATAACGCTCTGAGATAAGCCTTGTCTGCTCGCGCCAAGCTACCTAGAGGGTGAGCAGGGGTTATTTTAGGAGTGTAACCGCTTACCCTGACTAGAGGAAAGGTTCCCTGCTTGTCCCAGGTACCTACCTGTGCCAACCAGAGAACCCGGATTCTAACAGTGCTACTCACCGTAAAAGCGCTTCAACTCCCCGTCAGGAGTTACAAGCTCTATATAAATGCAAACCTTTTTCCCTCTTCTATCCCTCCACTATCCTTCTCAATCCAAATAACTGACTAATATCAACCACTCAAATTACTTTCATATTTCACTATACTAATCATCACTAATCCTTTATGGGTTCAGAAGTGGTGTGCTACTCGTCAAAAAAGCGCTTCAATACCCCATCAGGGGTAACAAGTGCAATATAAATCCAAAACTTTTTTCCCTCTTTTATCCCTCTGCTATCCTTTTGAATCCAAATAACTGACTAACCTAGCCACCACTCAAATTACTTTCATATTTCATTATACTAATTCAACACTATTTACTGAGACACTCCTGAGGCGAAAAGCCGGGAGCCGCGCTATAGAAAATCTTTGTTTTAACATTGTACATTGTACATTGTGATTTTAAAAACTGCTGCACTATTGCACCAACCCCTGGCACCTACCTCAAACCACGCCGAGCAGCAGATCTAATCGCTGTTTTCCGGCCAAACGCTCGCTTCTACCGCCATTGCCTGCTCGAGGGAGCCACGAGCCACGCCCACCTCTGTTGGCCACGCCCCCCCTCACAGGTAAAAATAGAGCGCGCTGATCGCTAGCGCTGCACTATTTACTGAGACACTCCTGAGGCGAAAAGCCGGGAGCCGCGCTATGGAAAATCTTTGTTTTAACATTGTACATTGTGATTTTAAAAACTGCTGCACTATTGCACCAACCCCTGGCACCTACCTCAAACCACGCCGAGCAGCAGATCTAATCGCTGTTTTCCGGCCAAACGCTCGCTTCTGCCGCCATTGCCTGCTCGAGGGAGCCACGAGCTCGCTTCTGCCGCCATTGCCTGCTCGAGGGAGCCACGAGCCACGCCCACCTCTGTTGGCCACGCCCCCCCTCACAGGTACAAATAGAGCGCGCTGATCGCTAGCGCTGCACTATTTACTGAGACACTCCTAAGGCGAAAAGCCGGGAGCCGCGCTATGGAAAATCTTTGTTTTAACATTGTACATTGTGATTTTAAAAACTGCTGCACTATTGCACCAACCCCTGGCACCTACCTCAAACCGCGCCGAGCAGCAGATCTAATCGCTGTTTTCCGGCCAAACGCTCGCTTCTGCCGCCATTGCCTGCTCGAGGGAGCCACGAGCCACGCCCACCTCTGTTGGCCACACCCCCCCCTCCGACGCCCAGAGCACCCACTATAAAGCATGAATCCATGCCGGAAGCGCAGCGGACGAGCGCAGCGGGCGCGACGATGGCGCGCCGAAGGCGCGCTTAAGGCAAGCTCGTCTGCGCTCGTCCGCGACGAGAACGCGACTAGCGCAGACAACTCTGTTCAAATCTGCTCGCAAACCCCACGCTATACCCGTGAAACCCTGCTCAACATGCGAGAATTCGCACACGGAGGTCAGCCCATCTTTGCTGACTCCGCCTTTCCACTGCATGACTTCGCATATAAGGGTCTGCTCCTGGGAGGCCTTCTGAATGTCAGATCACTGCCAAAGCATGCTAACGAAATTCATCTCCTCGTCGAATCTCATCACCTGGATGTCCTTTTCTTAACCGAAACGTGGACTCACACAGATTGTGACATTGAATTAGCATGGGCATGCCCTCAGGACTTTAAAATTTTGCACCTTCCCAGACCCAAAGGCCGTGGTGGTGGAGTAGGTATTATCTACAGAGCCTCCTGGCACATTAACACCATAGACATGGACTCAGTCCCCGGGACCGAGATCCTCGGCCTCTCCATAAACTGCCACTCCGGAGGTATTTTTACGGCAATTATCTGCTACCGTCCTCCAGGGATTTTCACCTCCCAACAACAGCAAGCGCTACTTACCACCCTTACGAACATGGCAACCTCTCACAATAAACTAATCATCCTAGGGGACTTCAACCTCTGGCCAAACGGTAGTCTAGACACTGGTCTAGAAAACCTCCTGCTCTCTTGCGAAAGCGTGGGACTCTACCAATTGGTTAAGCAACCTACCCACTCAGCAGGTCATCGACTTGACCTCATCTTTTCCAGTTCTGAACTAATACATCTGAACGACATTCTGCCCATGAGCTGGACAGATCACGCTCTTATTGAATTCTACATTACCAGCACAAAAACTAGAACGCCGAATCATAGCGCCCTACCAGAATTTATGTACAGAGACTGGAAGGCTCTGGAAAAACTGAGTTCTACCATCGCCGTTTTTAACGTGGAAGATAGCTTCTCCCCTATCAACTCGGTTGAAGACAACTACAGAGCCTTCTGCACGAGGATATTATCCACTACGGACTCCATAGCTCCATTAAAAAGATGCAAACCTAAAGGCAGAGCATCTGCCCCATGGTATAATGACTCCCTGAAAACCCTCATATTAGCCTGTAAACAGGCTGAGAGGAAGTGGAGACAAGGCTATTGCGACACAAACAAAATTATCTGGAAAAACAAGCTCCTGGAATATAAATCTACCATCGCTGAGAGCAAATCCACCTACTACTGCTCCACCATAGTCAATGCCGCAAATAGCTCCAAAAGCATCTTCCAGATCCTCGACAACCTTATCCACCCCGACTGTGTCAAAAAAAAACATCCCCCCCACACAGACCCTCTGTGATAATCTCGCACAGTTCTTTAAGGACAAAATTGAGACCATCATCCACAATCTTGCCATTCCCCCTTCGCAAGATAATCCCAATCCCCCCTGGGGCAGCCACGACTTACCTCGATCCTTTGAGCCCAGGACTCTTACCCAGGGAATGTCTGCAGACTCTCCCCCCTATCTCGGAAGCAGACTTCGAGAGAATGGCACACGGAATCACCTCTGGGTCCCCCCTCGACCCGTTGCCACCAAAAACATGGAAAGCGTGTGGAACTGAACTCTTCCGCACCCTCCGTAGGATCTGCAACCAATCCCTGTGTTGTGGATTTGTCCCTACCCCCTGGAAGCAAGCACTCATCACCCCGCTGCTAAAGAAACCCTCATTGAACCCCGAGTGTCTATCTAACTGTCGGCCTATATCGCTCCTACCCTTTCCGGCGAAAGTTGTGGAACGCTGGGTTAGCTCCTGTCTATCGACACATCTAGAGCAGAATCACATTCTGCACGACTTCCCATTCGGATTTCGCCCAGCCCATGGTACCGAAACGGCTGTGCTTACAGCCATGGAAGAACTTCGTATGCGTGCAGACAGGGGCCACGCAGTGGCCTTGATCTTATTGGACCCGTCTGCCGCATTCCATACGGTCAACCATGTAATTCTGCTAAAGAGGCTCAGAGAGGCAGGGGTCGACGGCACCGCCTTGCTCTGGTTCCACTCATACCTGCGAGATAGGAAGCAGGCGGTGTCCCTCCCCCCTTTTCAATCCGCCTTTTCCCCAGTACCTCACGGGGTGCCCCAGGGTTCGTCCATCAGCCCGATCCTTTTTAACGTTTATCTGAAACCACTAATCACCCTGATTAAATCCCACAGACTGAAAACTATAAACTACGCGGACGACACCCAGCTTATCCTCTCCTGGGAGGGGGAAGACTCAATTCCCATGGAATCGTTCCACTACTGCTTAAGAGACACAGCCGGCTGGCTGCACAATAATTCCCTGCAATTCAATTCCTCCAAGACCGAGGTACTGTTCTGCACTGGGAGCCGGATTCCTCGCCTATTCCCCACGGAATTCTGGTCCCCGGAAACCCCAGAAAAACCACAGCCGGTCACTAGTGTCCGCAATCTGGGTGTTATTCTAAACAACAAACTCAGCATGGAAACGCAGGTAACCAAAACAGTCTCCACCTGCTCGGCCCTACTGCGTTCTTTACGCAAAATCATGCCACTACTCCCCGCACAGGCTCGAGCACTAATAGTCAGGTGCACTATCCTTAGTCGCCTTGACTATTGCAATGCACTTCTGCTCGAGTCCCCAGCTGTGCTACTGGACAGACTCCAAAGAGTCCAGTCGGCCGCAGCCAAACTAGCCCTCGGATGGACCAGGAGATCCTCGGCCACAGCAGCCTGAGCCGAGCTACACTGGCTCCCTTTGAAGCAGCGAATAGCCTTTAAAGCACTCTGCCTTGTCTTCAAAGCACTACACGGAACTGGCCCCAGATCCCTACAAAAAATGTTTTCCTGGTACATCCCCACCAGAACTCTCCGATCCGCCTCAGCCTGCCTTGTGAGAGTACCCAGATTCAACAAGGTAAGGACTGGGGGAAGATCCTTCAGAGTGGCCGCCGCTAAACACTGGAATAGTTTGCCGGTCGACATCCGCCAAATTTCACAACTCCTACCATTCAGAAAGCGGATTAAAACTTGGCTCTTCCCCTAAATCCCTCACAACCCCTCCCTAGTCTCCCGTCTCTTTTCATTCTCTCTTCATCTTAGGAGTGATCTCTCAGCGCCAGGATACCTGCCAGGTGACAGTTGCGCTATATAAATGTTTTAAATAAATAAATAATAAATAACACTAATCCTTTATGGGTTCCGGAGTAGCGTGCTACTCGCCGAAAAAGTGCTTTGACGCCTCGTCAGGGGTAGTAAGCGCTATATAAGTGCAATTACAATACAATACAATTATTGTAATGTGAGACTATCAGGCACATGCATCAATGTTGGCTTTTGCGATTTCTTAATTGCAATTGTTAAGGGATCCAATTAAGGAATCGCAAAAGCCTATGCATGTAGAAATTGCTTTAAAATAGCGATTTCTAAACATTCCTTAAGTTCGACTCGCAAATTGTGAGTCACAATTAAGGAATACCTCCCCATTCATTCCTATGGGCCCCATAGGAATGACTGGGAAGACATTCTCAATTTACGATTCTCAATTAAAGAATCGCAAATTGAGAATGCAATTTCAAGGGTGCCAGGGTGTCAAAAAGACACCCTGTTGCACCCCTGAAATCTGCATATGAGTACATCTTGCACACACACATGCCCTAGGGCATGTGTGTGTGTAAAATGGAACTTTGAACAATGCACTATAGTGCGATTTCTTAATTGCAATTGTTAAGGAATCCAATTAAGGAATCGCAAAAGCCTATGCATGTAGAAATTGCTTTAAAATAGCGATTTCTAAACATTCCTTAAGTTCGACTCGCAAATTGTGAGTCGCAGTTAAGGAATACCTCCCCATTCATTCCTATGGTGCCCATAGGAATGACTGGGAAGACATTCTCAATTTACGATTCTCAATTAGAGAATCGCAAATTGAGAATGCAATTTCAAGGGTGCCAGGGTGTCGAAAAGACACCCTGTTGCACCCCTGAAATCTGCATATGAGTACATCTTGCACACACACATGCCCTGGGGCATGTGTGTGTGTAAAATGGAACTTTGAACAATGCACTATAGTGCATTTTTCAAAGTTTTTGCAAATTACCATGAAGTTCAACTTCATGGTAATTTGCGCCCCCTATTAGCGAAATCGCTAATTTGTTTACTTTAATGCATTGCATTTAAGGAATCTCAATGTGCGATTCCTTAAATGCAATCACAATTTAAGTAATCGCAATTTAGAGATTACTTAAATTGCGATTTTTGCATTTGGGATGATGCATCCCAACTGCAAAAATACCGGTCGCAAAGGGGCCGATTCTGAGAATCCGCCCGTTTGCGACCGTTTTTTCTTTTGATGTGTATGCCTGTTAGGGTCTGATTACTAATGTGGGAGGACAGGGTAACTTCGTCACAAACATGACGGATATCGCGTCTGCCATATTACATTTCCATTATATCCTATGGAACTTGTAATACAGCGGACGAGATATCTGTCACCTCGGTAACGGAGTCCCATCCGCCAAACATGTAATCAGGTCTTTAATCAGGACATCCATATATTCAGGACTTATTTGCTCATTGCTTGCGCTGACGTTTACGGGTAGATGTTGATGAAATAGTAGATGTTGATGAAATAGCAAATACCCACCAACCCCGATCTTCATTTCCTGCAATTCACAGAATATATACAGTTTAGATACATGGTTTTACATTTGGGCAGAACCACAACTTTAAGAGTTAGGTTACAGTCTTCTATAAGACTGCTATCATTTAAAACTATGTTTTTATGTGCTCAGAAGTCCTGGACAAGGAACCTACTTTTCTCTGCTGAATGAGCATTCATCCACATAGTTTTATGTACTATTGTTAATGTAAGTTACAATGTGCTAACAAGGATAATTTTACAGAATACAGAGGGATGTTATGTTTTAAAAGTTTTCCTTTTTAAGTTGCAAATAGATTCCTCAGTTGAGGAGTAATTGAGTACAAAAGATGTATAATTTCTTCTTTAGTATTTTTTTTTCGTTTGTCGGACATTGGCAGCTGAGTCCACTGTTATAGAGCATGGCATGGGCGGGTGGCATAGATGGGGCATGGGCGGGTAGCATAGACAGGCTGTCCAACGGTGCACTTTTGGTGTACCCGATCATGATTGGACAGGGACAGCCATTTTATATGTTGAGGAAGTCTGCCACCCATCATTCAGGGATGATACCAAGTTGAGTGCCTGCCAACGTCCAGTCAGAGACAAGCAGTGCAAAGAAACCAGACTGCCAAGTTAGATGACCTATTGCGAGAAAGCACAGAGGAGGTCCAAACTTCCAGCTGGGTACCAGTATAGAAAGGAAAAGCACAATGGCACTAGAATAAAGTTAACATTGTGTCATGTGGTCCTAGCGTCCTTCAGAGGAAAGCATACAGGAAAATAATAGTTGTGAAGATGAAATGTTGAAAATGTGAGGCTCATTAACAACCTGCAGGTCTTCTATGCCAGTTGAATGTTTGTGGAGAGCCATGCAATTATTGAACATGAGGTGGGAGTCAGTGGGGTGTTAACTATACAGAATCTTCCCATTGGACAATGCATACAAATCGAAGGGGCAATAAAGACTTTCCAATGCCTGTTTGAGAACTTCAGGTGACATCTTCTCTCTAGACTTGTCCCCTCTCCTTCCCATTACTAAGTAAAGCCGCCCGAACTTGCTTCACAATCAAATGCATTTCAGTTGACATTGCTTACACTTTAAATGTACAACTAGAAACACACTACCAGCCAACAGGACCGAATTGAACAACTATGCTTTGACGTTTGCCCAAGCTTGGTTCAAGCAACAAGAAGTACCTCCTTCGCAACTACGACGCAGATAACATGGAACCCCCGATTCTTTAAAGACTCTGGGCCTCATGTAGGTAGCCAAATACCGGTCGGTAACGGCCGATTTTCGGTAATTATACCGTTACCGACCGGTATTTAGGCTTTTGGTATGTAGGGGGACAATTTCTGTATTCGGAATTTACCGAATCGGTAATAATTACCGAATCGGTAATTTTACCGATTTGGTAAATTCCGAATACAGAAATGAGATGTAGGGGGAGTGTGTGGGTGTTGTTATGAGTCGGTATTTACCACCAACTAATAGTTGGTGGTAAATAATGAATGGATGTGGAAATGCATTTCATAGCGCCTACAAGTGTGCAATGTGGCAGACATACATGCCCTTAGGGCATGTATGTGTGCCACATGTGCACACATGGCCGATTCAGGGGTGCAACAGGGTGTCAATGTGACACCCTGCCACCCTTGCATGTGTTCCCCCCATTACCGAATCGGTATTTACCGATTCGGTAATGAGGCATACCTTCCCATCAATGGGAAGGTATGCCTCATTACCGAATCGGTAAATACCGATTCGGTAATTACCGAATTTTAGCGAATCGGTAATAATTACCGACTCATTACCTACATAGAATTTACCACTTCATAAATACCGATTCGGTATGATTCGGTATTTATGAAGTGGTAAATGCAAGCCCACCTACATGAGGCCCCATGTGCTTAATCTGAGCTCCCTTGCCCCAAGAAAGAGCATTGTGCTTTAGTCGGAATGTCTATAAGCAACTTTTGAGAGCTGGCTTACAACCACCAATCCCTTTTTTAGACTCCAATGTCTGATCTCTAACTCAACATTGTGAGTGCTCAGAATGCATCCAATCACCTCAAGCACACTGACCAATCAACTACATTCAACCTGTCTGCAGGACATGAAACAGGAAATTGGACTCTACGATACAACTCAGTTCAAATATATTCAGAGATACAGCTCACCATCCATCCATCGATACTCATATGAACTTCTTCACAATCTACTTTAGTTCTTGAGCACTACATAGATAAGTGGAATAAGGCGCATTGCTGTTTCGCGTGCACAAATAATATCTGGCTGTCCCCCGCAATGTACCTCCAAAACTTCCATCTGGGAGTCGCTGGAAAGACCTAATGAAAAGCTGTCATTCTCCGTTCTGGTATTGACGGCATATGTTAGCTTTTGGACCAGTCTGCATAATTCGCGAATGCTTAATAGCAGCAGGTAATGACTTTTCTGTCAGTCAGTAATGTGACATTCCAAGGCTAAGTCTAAAGATCAGTTTGAAGTTCTAAGAAGCCTTTGTCCCGGCCAAAGGATAATTTCCTCTGAGGCGTACATCGCCTTCAGGTAGTGTGATAGCATCATAATGTATTCCGTGTGTCTGCCTAAGAAACAAGGGTGGTCAGACATGTCACCTCCGTAGGCTTTCATCGACAATGCTTTCTTTCCGCGTGATTGTTCGGTAAGAAAAACCCAAGTATCTTCCAGATAATCTGTTTTCCCATTAGCAGGACTGTCACTGAATTCATTCTTGTCCACATTGGGGAAAAAAGCTACCAAGCTCCATAAGCAGCATTTAGTCTTGACATTTAGAGGTTTTGTAGCACTCAATATACTGCTGTTGAAGTTCTACCCTTTTGTCACTGGTATCAGTCTTTGCTTAAATGTGCAAGCCTTCCAGCCTTTTAGTTTGGCATGAGTGAAACCGCAAAGCTTTATGCGCTGTATCTGCTTATTTATTATGTGCTGCCGGGGGAATAGTGCTGAGGCATACTGAGATAAAAATGGATGAATGCTTTCAGATAAAAATGGCAAATAGAATGGAGCTCTCTATTTTTCTTTCCTTTTCTGCTGTCGGACAGTGAACAAGAAGAATCAAGATCCTGCTGGTAAGACTTTGTCTTTGCCCTAGAGTTAGCTACATGAATCTATTTTTCAACCCCCCACTCCATGCCCTAGCCTCCTCCTGCACCCCTGGACTGGTCCTTGTGCTGTGGTCAGTGTCCCAGTTTTGTGTCCTCCACTGTGTCCCGTTAGTCCTCTGTCTAGCACCACCTGACTTCGTATTGGGCTCTAGAAAAAACAAATCCAACCAGTCATAAAGTTTGCGGTGACTAGTTAATTTTAAAGGGGAAGTGTTGTATCACATCTTGTCTTAGACGTTGAATGTGCCTCAAAACAAAATACCCGAATTGCAGAGGGCCAGAGTACGATCTTGGTGGATGGAAGACTTCGTCACAAACGGGATGGATATTCCGTCCGGCGAAATTACAAGTTCCATACAGTGGCGTAGCAACGGGGGTGGGTCCTCCACAGGCTGCATGAGTTTTGGGGATGGCGGCATTCCCCCTCCCCCCCCCCGCTCTTTCCTGCTGCAGTGGGGCAGCACCCCACCACCCACTCGCACATTCGGCCCCCTAGCTGCTGCACCACTGGTTCCATGGATGTAATGTAATTGTAATAGGGCGGAAGGGATATCTGTCACGTTTGTGGCAGAGTATTCAATTCGCCGAGATCGTAATCAGGCCCAGAGTAATTTAATTTTTTTCCCAGTGTAACTTAGCCATTTTTTTCCATCTTCAGTAGCTGAAGGTTAAAGCTTGGCAACAAACATCTTTCTCCCTCCTAGATATAATCAGTCCCATTTGAAGTAGAAAAGAGGCACATGTTACAGTGTTTGTGTGAGTCATGTACTCCTGCGTTGTGTCCCAAATAAAGTAACTACTTGAATTGTGCCTCTCTTCCACTTGATATCTGTCAGAGGATGTCTAGGACTGAGAAATATGGCAGCTACTTAGATTTAACTTTCAGGTTTTAATGTTAGAGAAAAGGGACAGAAGTTGCACTGGAAAAATAAAACGATTGGGCGATTTGGTGATTTTGTAATGTTGTACAATCAGTGCTAAAAAATGTGTGTTCTGCAAGAGCTGAAAACAGAGAAACTCTTACAGGATCTGATCTTCTCATTAAAAAATGTTTTTGCTTTGTCTGTTGGGGTCCTCTCAGAAATGCCATGTTTCTATAGCATAGGGAAAATATAGCCAGAGTAATAACGCATCGGACCAATGTTGAAGATGAGAAATGTACAGGGAAGACAAAATGATCTCCTGGCCTGGTCCTTCAGCCTCTTTTTCATGAGGAGTGCGAGAACTGAGAGACACAGTATGAGAGAGAGACATTACAATAGCACAGTAGAGTACCCTTGAGAATCAGGTAGGTTGCTCCTCTTTCTGAAGATAGTTTTTTTTTTCCTGCAGGGATTTTTTTCTTTGCTGGGTCATGTTGCATCTTTTATTTATTGTTGTCCTTATTCTTCTGTCAGCTGCAGGCATGTGTGAGGGGGTGGAGGAGTAGGCGAGGTGGGAGGTATGGGTGGTTGTGAAACAATGAGGCCTTTAGGGGTTTTGTTCTAAAAGCTGAATGAGGTTTCTGGGATGTAATGGTAAGATGAGAAATACATTTATTTATGTAGGTTATGTTTTAAAGGAACATGGTTTTTAAATTATTTCCACAAGGCTTGCCAGATCACCGGTGTAGTTATCTTTTAGATTCCGCGCCGATATACTGAAGTGGGGATCATCGGTGTGGTCTGGTGTCTTAATGGACTATTGTGTCCACTGTAGGGGCCTTTCTTTGACCTCAAGGTCACAGGTTAAAATCCCGATGGGGCCACTCCTTCTTTCATCCTTCTAAGGTCGATACCATGAGTATCATTGAATTTGGTAACAATAAACATCAGTTATTCAGCGCCAAGATACCATTTGGCGCATGTGTGCTTTACAAATACACATATTATATTATGTTCATAGGATGCGGACCAGTTTACATTTTCATTTTTTAAAACAGTGTCCTGGGGGAGGAGAAAACACGGATGATCCAGCATCACACACCAAATAGTGGTATTAGCCGCGTTACCTTGATGGTCATTAATAAAAAATGCAGCTTGACTTTAAAATCTGTAAATAAATGTTGCTTCTCCAGCGCAGGGCTCTCAAAAAGCACGGGGGCTGGGGTACAATGTGCTTATTGAATAGGGAAGCTTATCCACAGTATAATGGCGAAATATGCCATCCAGAGGGCAGAAACTATTGACACAGTTATCTAGTAAATCGATAAGTGTATAATCTGTTAAAAAAACAAAGAAGTTGTATAAAGTAATGCACCGATTGAATGTGCATATTGTCACATTTTACATCATGTTCTATGCTTTGATTTGGAGGGCTACTTGTTATCTTTGCAAGATTTTTTTTTATCTTAGCAACAGCATCACTCTGCTGTAAATGAAAGGCAGAGGTCAGTCCTCTATACCATTCCTTAATAAAGAGAGCATTCGGTTTTTCAATGGTGATTGTTCGTTTCTTCTCATCTTCTGCATTCATTCTGCAGATAAATGCAGTTTGGTGGCAAATTTGGTTCCGTTTTGGCTTGTAGATGCACTGCACTAGTAAGCCAGTGCCTTTTGTCAATATGAGCTTCTCTACCGGAAATAGTTTGATCCATCACATTCCACTCCCTCCTCAAAGGATTGCACTGTATACCTCACTGTCTCCATCAGCCAGAAGTAATCTTTTAAAGCCACATGAGTTTATTAAAAATGAACATCACTAACTAATGGCTGTTGACTTTGTAGCCTTTTACTTCTGTGTTTATTTTTGTTTAAGAGACACTTGTATGGGTTGTTCTCAACTTCCTTTTCATGGGATACCAGCACACTTTCCCTGCTTGTTTAATTTGTCATCCGTTGGCAAACAAGAATGAGTAGGTTAGTTCAGAGATAGATTGCAGTGGGTGTATGTACCCTCTGCATCAAGGTGGAACCGACGGGTCCCAAAACAAGTTTAAAGGTGTGCTTGGGAATATTTCCTAAAGTAAACAGGGAGAAGCCGTCATGCTCCATTACATACCATGGCCTGGTCTGCACTACACGTGGGGATTATGGCAGATACAGGCCATGTGTTGGTATTTTGTTTCTCACAGCCAAGGTTTTGACTTTACATGCACACTTGTTGGTAGGTACCCCGCCGTAAGTGGCTGATTCTTTGACAGCTTCAACTGCAGGGCACATTTCCCACAGGTTTCAGTGTTGCTTTTGTGATGCGGTGGTGGTGTTTATCCATCGTTGGTGGGTGGCAGTTTGTGGAGTGAGAGTGGTGCTAGTGCTGTATCTTGAGTTGGACAAAAATGCATAGAGCCTTTTAGAGAGTTAAACCTGTTCTTTATGTGACTTTTTGGTCAAGCGTGTATTCACGCATCATTTGTTGCTGCAGTACTTTTCGCCCTAAGTGTTAATTTTCTGATCTCAAACTCTTAGTACACCAAAACACCTGTTTTAAGATGAAACATAACCACAGGCACTACACTAAAGCAAACTGACTGGCATTGCCAAGGCCTGTGGTTATGTTTCATCTTAAAACAGGTATTTTGGTGTACTAAGAGTTTGAGATCAGAAAATTAAAAGCTTTATAAAAGTATTGCCATCTACATAGTTCTACACATACCCACCTTCCTTTCTGGCTGTCTCTCCTAGGGATATATGTGGAGAGCACTAGTGTGAGGTGTTTAAACAAGCAGTGTTGGCCAACAGTACACCCAGTGCCTCCATTTAATGTGGTAGGCCCAACTAAAAAGTGTTTGGGAGGAAGTTTCTTCCTAAAGAAACCTGAAGTGATGCACAAACATGTTTTTCAAAACATCATTGAATCTAAAGAGAAGTTTTCTTCTGCGAATGCAAACTCTTTCATGTAACGTATAGTGGGACAGTAATGGTGGTTACATGACGAACAAATGTCTCTTTATAGAGTAAAGTAAGAGTTCTATAAGCATTTTGGCAAAAGCATCAATAAAATCTTGATGAGCTTCAAGGGCACTTCTAAAGGGGATTAAGGTATATAGTTATATTATGTTTACACATTGACACGCTCAGTTCCTAGTCCCCTAATGGGGCTTGTGGTTATTAGCATTATCTGACAGAAGCCCTGCTGAGAAAGAGACTTGTTCTGTGCAGGGACCAGGCAGTTCAGGAGGATGGCTTTAGCATAGACTAGGGAGCACTTGAATCTTGGGAGTAGAACATACAGGAGCCGGATGGGGTTGACTAGATTCTGAAGACTGGATATGAACTGGGTCATGCTTGCAAACGTATCCACACACCCCTGCCTTTCTATTGTGTGGATAATTTTTGGCATTGGGGATGATGAAGGGATTAATGCATTAGGATGTGTATGTATTAATGCTTGCAAACAACAGAACCAGGAAGACAACACATATACAGCACAGTAAGCAAATAACAGTAGAACAATACAAAGCAGAAAAGAATAGACCAACTACCATAAGTGATAGTTTGTATGATTCTTGGGAAATTATCTGCCTGTAACTAAGGAGAGTTTACAATAAGATAAGGAACAGTTATTCTCAGACAGTCTTGAAAGACACTCACTCACATATGAGCAACTGGACCTAGAACCTGGTTGAGTCTGCCCTGGTGGCATTACCTGACCAGAGTGTGGATAGGCGCAGATGATGAAGCATGTCACGATAAGTGAGTGAGGCGTCTGCTCAATATCTTTAGGTACCCCAGGAAGCCAATAGAGTGGTGGCCTGTTTTTTCTTGGTCCAGTTGCTCATATGTGAGTGAGTGTTTGTTTCTGGGAGAACACAACCCGATGAAAAATCTCCCGCTTTCTGGAAGTGAAACAAGTCTTAAAAGACAACCAGCAGCCCCAATGGAAAAGTGCTGATAGAATCTCTTTGCTTGAGGCACCAAGATGGGGGACTCCCTGGCACTCTATGGAAATAGCAGCTGCGTTCAGAACAAACAAAAGGGTGGACTAAGGGAGCATAACACAGAACAGGGCTGACGTACGGCTGGATCCTAAGAAATATGGACTGAGGAATGCGTGACATAATACACAAGGAACAGGCTGGACTTAAATAACTGGGAGAGCAAGGACATGTACAGCTAGGACAAGGACCAATGAAATAAAGGCCATTACATAGATCATCTGACAACAAGACCGGGCGCCGGGCAGGTGTGGCATCAAGGAACAGGAATAGAGGACTTGGAGTAGCAAGACAGGTACTGGGAAATCAAGTAGTAATAAATATGCAAATCACACAGAAAGTAGAAGTAGGCCTTTAAACAAAGCAGCAGGTCAGACCTGGTTCATTCATAGTCTCAGTAGGAAGGCCATTGCTTGAACGCTCAGCACTGATCTCATAGGGCATATGCAGCTGTCGGCTCGGCGAAGAAGCACAGGGGCAGGGAGAGAGCCAGGTGTGAATAAGTATCCAGGTGCTGGGAAACAAAGCTTCGCCAATAGATGGGAGGCTGCACTGGGGAGGGAAAGTCTTCAGCCAGAGAGCAAGAGGCAGAAATGGGAAAACCAGGAGAAAGTGCAGATTGGTGCAGAAACAGAGGAAAGCAAGAAAAGTGTGTGTATACGGCTCAGTAAGTCTGTAGGGTTCAGGAAGTACTAGTACTCCTCACTGACCAATTTAGTAACATGGAGCTCAGGGTGGCATATAGGCAGCAGAAGAACATCTGAATGGCTTTCTATTTACATACTGGTTTTAATAGAAATATAATTAATATATGATTCTAAACAACTTTCTGAAGTGAGAGTAATTTGACATTGTAGTCAAAAATGAAGGGAACTTGTTCCACCGCTTGGTGTCCAGAGTTGAGAATGGCCAACTCCCTTGGCAACGACAGCTAAAAAATGTAAATAAGCAACCAGACAAAAATTCCGCTAGGCATAGGAAAGAGCTTCCTCTTGGGATATAAGATGAAAGCCTGCCAAACCTACCTTTGGCTCCATTGACGGAATATTTCCTCCGACGGCCCAATGGAGTGGCGGTTGTCAGAGGAAGAACATTACACCATCCACTCTGTTTAGGGTGGATGGTGTAATGTCTGTGTTTCCTGTCTGTCAATGCCAGGAAAAACCTGGTGATGAGTGACAAGAAAAAAATAGTATTGACACTCAAATCCTGGGAGAAAACTAGCATGGTGTTGTGGGTGGGTAGTGAGGGTGGAGGGAATTAGGTTATTTTTCAGAAATGAACTCCTGCTTCCGGCGTTTGTATGCGAAAAATAAGAAATGTCATATTTGGTGCACCGCAGTCAAAACAGGTGTCAGACGTACACTGAACGTTTAGTATATTGAAAGGAACAAACCATGACAGCAGTTTCCGTCTTTGTACAGAGATGACCCCTGGCCCTTTGGTCACCTATACATTTGGACGGCTAAATCAGTCGATCACTGTTGTGCGTGGGACAGAAGCAACCACCAAGCATCGATTACCGTATTGCCATGAACTCACAAATGTCATGCAGCTGCTATCCATGTTAGCAAAAGACAGAAAATTGATGGACCGAATGCAGAACAAATCAAAACATACACCCCCAGTCAAGAGATCTGGGTTAAATCCATCATTCTTTTGCTTACCATGCCACCCTAGTTTAGACCTGGCCATATGCAAATCAGTTTTGACCCTGTGCCGCATGGGAACAGTCCATCCCGAACTGCCAAGTCAGGTCCTCCCTGGACCGGAAACAAGCATCCTAGGACCGGTTTCGGGGTTTCACCCCTCTTCAGCCAGGATAGCTTGATTCCAGTGGCACAGTGAGCCCAAGACCCACCTCTGGGCATACCTGGCACACTTAGGTTAGGCCACATTATTTAAGTGAGTACAAGAGATTGTATCTGCATAGAATAGGACATGGACTGTATCTGCATAGAATAGGACATGGATGTCATTTTGGGGTCTCCAGGTATCGCTGCTGCGACCCCAGGCTTGTTTTTGCAACCCCTGGCCTCCGAGGTGCCAAAATCAGTTCCTGGAACACAGGAGCAGTTCTTCCTAATGGACGCTGGTTGGAACTCCACTTGCTTGGTTTCCTGTCAATTTTTGTATTATACAAATAGTGAATAATATTTACTGTTAGTTTAATAAATGGAGGACATTACCTGGAATAGGACCCTATGTGGAAGCTAAGGTAAGTTAAAAATGATGTTACGTGTATGTTGCATGCATGCTTGTCGATGAGAGTGTGCTTATGTGCACAAGAGTGTGTGAATGTGTTAGTATGTGTAAGCATGTGTGTGTGAGTCAAAGTAAAGGTCATATGGTGTGCGATGTCACTTCCGTTACCGCTGGCATTTTGGTGAATTGACATCCATGAAAAAGGACCTCAATTTTTTTTGTACCTCTGCATTTGTGAACTCTGCATTGGATTGGGTGTATTTAACAAGCTTTTGCTAAATGTCCTTTGCTAAAATGCTGCCCCTCTGTTCCCGTGTATGCGGTTTGTATTATGACATTCACTCCGGCTGTCTGTCAGTGAAAGAGCTGTCCACCCTGCCAATTGTATTTCAATCAAGGATGGAGTCAGAGAGCAGAATTCAAATGAGCTCCTTGCTGCATGGACAGCGGCACTGAGCCCTGACGGTTCTGCTACATGACCCATGGCTCATAAATGAACTCTCCCTTCAGTTTACTTGAACAGTGACAGCAGTAAATGTGAAAGTCAAAATTCATTATGGCCTGAAAAGACCACGTCCCCAATCAGATGTGAGTTTATTCTTGAGCTAATGAGATCTGAAATATTATGTGCCTCAGTCAGCTTAATTTAATTAATGAGGTTTGCACTTGTGATTGGGCTGCCCACCTTTTTACACCTTCTAATAGCCACCCAGCAGCCATCTACCAATCAGGATCTTCAAAGGGAACCACCACAAAAGCAGTGGCTTGGCAGCTTGGCAGTTCTGAGTGAATATCTTTGTTCTCCAGGAGCTCTTTGCAGAAATGGGTCCACTTCATTCAGTTGATTAGTGGGACATTGTGCGATTGTGCTATGGAAAGGTGCTGGAATACCTTTGACTTGGACAAAGGTGATGTGTGTTGTGGTAGAATTCGGGGAAAAGAGTTAGTCTGAGTTAGCTGGCCTTAGGCTATGTTGGATATTTCTGTTCGAAGGATGCTGGGAGAAAGTTTGTGCCATAGGCACAGTCTCAAAAGACACACAGATGATGGACGGAATGCAGAGCAAATCAAACATTCACCCCTTGTCAAGAGGTCTGGGTTAAATCCATCATTCTTTTGCTCACCATGTCACCCCAGTTTAGACCCACACATTTGCAAATCATTCTTGACCCTGTTCCTCATGGGAACAGTCCAGCCCGAACTGTGGGAAGGGTATGCCCAGACATGGATCCCGTGCTCTCTACGCCACCAGATTTAGGCTAGCTTTGCTGATATGGGGTGTTACCCCGAAACTGGTCCCAGGCTGCTTGTTTATGGTCTAGGAAACACCTGGCCCTGCAGTTCGGGCTGGACTGTTCCCATGGGGAACAGGGTCAAGACTGATTTTCATATGGCTGGGTCAAAACTGGAATGGCGTGGCATGCAAAAAAACAATGGATTTAACCCAAATCTGTGACTGGGGGTGAATGTTTGATTAATTCAGCATTCTGTCTATCATCTGTTCTTTTTGCCACCCTAAGTGGGAAGGGTATGCCCAGTCGTGGGTCCTGTGCTCGCTACGGCACCGGATTCAAGCTAGCCTGGCTGATGAGGGGTGTTACCTCGCAACTGGTCCCAGGATGCTTGTTTCTGGCCCAGGAAAGACCTGGCCTGGCAGTTTGGGCTGGACTGTTCCCATGGCCATGGGGAACAGGATCAAGACTGATTTGCTTATGGCTGGGTCTAAACTGTAACGGCGTGGCGTGCAACAAAACAATGGATTTAACCGAGCTCTGTGACTGGGGGTGAATGTTTGATTAATTTAGCATTCTGTTCAATATCTGTGCTTTTTGCATAGGCACAGTCTCAGCAAAGGAATGGCAAATGTTGCACTGTAACAGAAACTGTGGTATCAAAACTGGGTTTAGAATTGGATTAGGACTACCTAAGGACATGTCAGGAACATGACCTTACACTCACTGTGAGCTTAATCATAAGCAATTACAAACAGAATTGCAAGTAAAAGTTTCCCACCTAAACCAGAAACTTAAACCACTGCAAGAAGGCCATTCCTCCACCAATCGACCTGTACCTCGGGTGGAGGGTGGTTCACGCAACCAGCCAATCAAAAGGAATGGCCATTTTCCTTTGTGAGAGGGAAACCCTTTGTGACAAAGGATTATATTCCCATTCCCTTAGTAATCACAGGCAAGATACATTTTCCTACCAAAACTCGAAGCCAGGCGTTAACAAGAGCAAGGAACATTTTCCTGCCCTAACCAGAAACTTAAACAACTAGTAAAAGATCCTGTCTCCACCAATCGGCCCAAAACTTAGGACGAGGTAGATTACGTAGCCTGGCACTTTCTCATAAGTCTATCAGAAGCAGGGAGAAATTTTCCAACTAAACTAGACATTTACACTTGCTATGGACTGGCAAAAAGGTAAGGTCCAGAATCTCTGTGCCTCTTAATGCATACTGGAGAGGCCTCTCACTAAGCACAAGATGTGCACCCTTTCCATATCTCTGTGCCTCAAAAGAGACAACTAAATGGAAAAGGTTAGTGGCCAAGTTCAACACAGTGGTACTATAGTAATAAGTGTGTGCGAATTTAAGAGTGGAGACCACATAGATGCATGTCACAAAATGGATAGATTGAATGACCAGATAGATGCCCTTATATGCGATGATCTATATAGAACTATAAAACTCCAGAGTGGACTGCATTATGCAGTATTAAAAGAAGCCAGCTTCCAGTGCTGGTTTCCTTTCGAAAGGAGGCTCTTGAGGCTTCTGACATTGCTTTGAAAATACTGGAAGATGTTAGTTCAAGTTTGACTTCTGTAGGGAGGTGAAGGTAGTGCTGTGGAGTTGACAGTCTGTGTGTGTTTTTTTTCAATCTCTCTTCAATAATGCGAAATAAGATTAAGTCTTCCTCCATGTCTGAATCTGATATTGAACGCAATGGAAGAAATGAAATGTTGTGCAAGTGTACCTGAGATGAAATATCTCTGTGGGTGATGAGTTTTACATTTTCTAATGGAGAAACGAAATCACACTTTTTACCCTCAGGTTTTACAGCTAGAGTCAGCAGAGCTGTGAAAAAGATTATCTTCAAAGACTTTGAAGTTCTGTTTCTCCTATCGCTCCTGGAGTTGTGACAAAGAAAGTTCTTTCTTGAGGGAACAGCCAGCCAGCCTTCTCTTGCTTCGGAGGCAGAGAAGTAATTGCATAGCTCTGCACAGGAGACGCGTCTTCGCCATTGTATCTGGCCGGATGGATTACTTGCTGCTTGCCTATCTAAAAATGTCAGTGCAGTTCCTTTCATGTCCTTAAAGAACCTACTTCCGCCTCAGTGGAAGTTTCGGGTAAGGTCTCGAGGGCACATTTGAACATCGCGCCCAACCGTCTAACTAGCCCAGAGATTTAATTTCCCGGGACAACAACGAGAATTGTTGGATTATTCAGGAAAATATTGGTGGCCCAATTGACAAAGCTTTGTACATTTGTAAATATGAGGCTCAGCGCTTCAATAACTTACTTCATGTGGTATCTCCTGGCATGGGGGAGCCTGTCTTGCCCATTGTCTACTTTCCGCCCCTCCTCACTCACATTAGTTCCCTCCGCCTGCTCGCCCTTGGGCTCGTGCTTCCCCTGGAATGTTGAGCGCGCAGGATTCTATGTGAAGCGCCCGACTCCGGCAAACGGTTTGCCGACGAGCTGTGGTTGAGGCATTTGTACATATCCTGCTTGAAAATAAACTTCAGTTGCACAATCCTCGTTCCTGTTTGGATTTCCTTCGTTGTTACACATCACTAGTGCAAGCAGTTCACGAAAGGTGAGGTTGCACCTATGTATCTATTGACTGAGGTCTATTACTACCCAGTTTGTGAACTATTAAGCATATGTAAATTACATACTTGGCGCGGGTAGTGCACATTCTAAGTCTCAAATGCCCCGGGAGGTTAATGAACACCCACAATCTCACAAATTAGTGGGCGTTTCGCAAACTTTGCCCCAACCCAATCCCATCATGAACCAGTAAGAAAACACCCACCCTCGCGCACCACCCTGACAAGCAAGGTGTGTTGTAGTAGAAGTTGTTTTTCCACTGAGGAAAATATTTGCCCCCTGCAGAAAAACATTTGTAAAAGTGCACTTGCACTGTTAAAAAGATCTTGTGCATATGGAGTTTTACAAGTTTTCTTGCACATGTTCAACTAGCACGTGAGGAATACAAACTGGAAAACATTTGAAAGTTAGTCATAGTTTCCAGAAGTATTCTTGGAAAGATCTGTAAATTCCTGTTAATTGTAAATTTTCTGTGAGGGTTTAAACCTTCATGTGCAGATTCAGAAATGATTTTGAGGGCCTGGTCCTGTCTGACTCGTCAGGTGCCTGTTTTAGCAGAAGACCCCCAGGCTGCTGAAAATAGAAAATGGCGGTTCATACAGAATGCTCATAAGCATAAATCGAAGTGCAGTTGCAGCAAATTTTTAATTCACTTCATTGTCCCTAGCCCACCTGATTCTGTGGTATTTTATTGACATCAAAATAATGTATTCTGCTGCAGAAACGTAGTTGATCCAATACTTTTGCTGTCTAAGCAGAGCCCAATAGAAAAGAATTGATTTGCACAGCCAGCATAACCGGACGCTAATTTTAAAACATGATTTTTAATAAGAACCTTGATGTTTTTTGAAGCGCTGTTCTGCTTCAAGCTATGCTTGTCTCCCCGAAGACAAAGGCTGAAATTTGTACTCGAGCTTTAAAAGCTTTAAAGAATGAAGGAACACACTCTTCTAGAAAAGAAGAAATGTGGTTGCTGACCAACACATCCATCCCATTGGCTGCATCTTGCCTTACTCTACAGAGTGGATCGATCCCAGGAGTTCCTCCAGTGATTGTCACCACGGTCCCTCTGCCAATGATCCTGATAACCAATAGACTCAACATGGAATCATGGAACAGTGGTTTGATAAATCAAAAACCCAAGATCATCCATTTGCAACCCCCCCTTATGGGTTGTGGGTCATGATGTCCAAATGCATCAAAAACCCAAGATCATCCATTTGCAACCCCCCCTTATGGGTTGTGGGTCATGGTGTCCAAATGCTTTGAAGTAGGCAAACACAACACAATCCACGGTGTGAGGCCTGGGTCCAGGGGCATAACACAGGCCCCCACAGCCCCTGCGGGGGGGCGAGCTGGAGGGGGCCCCCTAAGCACAGTACTGGGGCCTGAGTGCTCCACATTAAATCCAGAGCGGGTGCCCCTCCGTGTACATTGCAGGGGGGGCCCTTAAACTTTCATTACGCCACTGCCTGGGTCCCCAGAGAGGGCAATCACAGAGGCCATGGAATTTGGAGAAAGTGAAGGGTTCCTTGTGGTTGCCAATCAGTCCGCCACAGAAAATGTGGACACCTTCTTGACTCTCTGGGCGCATGTGGTCTAGCATTCCGCAACTGAGCTCAGTGGAGGCTGTGTGTAGATACAGGGCAAGACTGTAATCCGAGCAACAATACAGTATGAATGTCCATCCCAAAGTTGTGCGTGCATATTTTTATAGTAATCCATTTATAAAATATATCTACAGCATGAACAGTTTAAATTTCTCAGAAAATGTACACACAATAAATAATACCAAACCCAATGCTCAAGATTAAGTAACAGTAGGTGACCCAGTGCCCTCATCTGAGCTGAGCTAGTCAAACACATCACAGTTCTAAAATTAGGGGCCATGCTAAACACCCGCTGATAATCGCAGTCAGTTCTAATGTACACAGAACTATAGCAACCACTAATCGTGGAACATACATAGTCGAATGCTGATACAGAATCTGGTACTCGCAAATAGCGACTGCTCACGAACATCGATGGATTACAAGCAATGCTGAAATATGAAGGATTGTAAAACTGCAAAATACTGGTTAGCGTACATCGCTTTGTTATTTATGAGTTTTTAAATCTACATGTTCATAAACCTCAGACAAATACAACAAAACAGCAAACACAATAGCAATCACATTGTCACAGCCACCTGCGAGGCAAATAAGTGGAATCCCAGAGTACATGCATTAGTGCGACGGAATAGAATCCAGTTATCTGGCTAGCGAACTAGATGCTGAACTGCTGTGCTAGGCAACTGTATGGATAAAAATAATAGGTATAAAGAGTAATATGCTTGCCCATGAGCTAGGTTTGAGAGGGTCAGCAGATATTCGCAGACGTCTACGCCCAATGAGGCAGAATTCTCAGCAGCCACCATTTGTCATCTGGTAAGGTGTACAGCTGGCTCAGGCCACTCTAGGCTCTATGTAGGTGCCGGAGTCTTTGGTGTGGCTGGAGACTTCCATGTTGGGCAAGGTCAGCAACAGCAGGGGTGACAGGCAAGCGTAGCATCAAAAGATCATTTTCTTAGTTCCAGCAAGGCGGAAATTAACAGCATTCAGGGTCCTGGTACAGTTTCAGCAACAAGGAGTCCTCAAAGGTCCAAGTAGAGGATGATTTGCTGCTGTAGAGTGAGTCATCACACACATTATATGCCTTAAGTCAAGCATCTTTCCCTATGCTGTCTTAATTTAAAGGAGATCTTAATGAATGTACCACTTGTGTAGCATCTGCAAACACTTACTTTGCCCTCAACAAGCTAGACTTGACTGCAATCCTGAAAGTGAAAAGCCAGTGTACTGACCAAGTCTTTGAACCAGCACCATTCTTGCAGTGTGAAGGTGTTCATTTGTGGTCTTAATTGTGATGCTGTGCTGCATTACCACACCCCAGGAATGTTATTTGTTTGTGCCACCCCAAGTGGTCCTTTGGTAGGTGATATCTAAGACTTCCCAGAGTAACAAACTGGATGTTTGATATGGTCTAGGGTAACCATACTGGAGAAGTCTACTTAGAAGTGCTGAAGCCTCAGGTAGGCTGAGGATGTTTGACCTGATTTCCTCTTGCAAGTCCATAGCATGCATCGGAAGGATGAGGATGCCAAGATTGTCAGTGTCATTAGCAACTGATCTCATAAAGTTCTTGTCCCTTGGACGGCCTGTAACATGTTATTACATTGAAGTAGCTATATTGCTCAGAACATTGTTTACATGTTTTTCTTCCTGTTACTCAACATGTTATGTGTGCATACCACAGTGCTATTCCATTCACTGTTGAATGGTTTATTTGACCTGTTTACAGTAAACTAGAATAAAGTGACAAAATGTATGGCCTGACATTTTGGCAATGGATTCTAACAAAGATACCTGATAGTGCTCCATATAAGATTTTTACAAGGAAGTCATGTACAATTAGAAAGCCAATGAATGCTTATACAGCGAAAATGTTATTCTCATTTCTGGCTATTATTTTACCAAAAACTTTGTTTTCAGAAGGGGAAACAGTTTAACTGTAAAGGTATATAACATACAATGGAACAGATATGGCATTTTATCTAGTCACAGCTTCCAGACTGCTTTTGCAAGGCAGCCATATGTTCTCTGCTTTTAGGGGGAGAGAATAGAAATAGAAGTGTCACAAGGAGTACCTGGCAATCGAGGCTTAATTTCTGTTCGTCTTCGAGAGGGAATTGGAGACTTTAAAACAGCTGCGGTTGTTTTACCCAGCATTGACGACTGTATTTTCTGAGTCCTTCCTGCCAAAAACGTTAGTCAGGATTGAGAGAGCCCAGAACTTCGAGGCCCATTGCCTGGCTTGAAATGAGTGGAACTCATTACCCCGGGATTGTGGTCGCTTGTCTGGTTACCAGCTGATTCAATCGGCGGATAGAGGTACTGTTTGTCGTTGACATAGCTATGCATTGCCTTGCTCCTGAATTCCTGAATCCTTTAGTGAAGTGTCCCAAACCAGCCAACTATAATGACAGCTGCCCATCTGCCAAGCCATTCTACTCTCGAGACTTTTCTTATGGGACTCCTTCTGTTTTTTCTTGTATTTCAAAGCAGACTTAAGAGAGTACACGAGAGATCTGAAAACTCAGCTCTTCCACCATGCAGATGGAATAGTCCTTACTTAAGTGACCCGCAGTACTGTTTGCTGAGCTCATTGTTTGTAACCCCCCCTACTCCCGGCTTGTCCATTGAAGCTCGACAGGTTGCAGAAGTGCTGTACAAATGCAGCATACAATAAATAATTCAGCAGAACACTTATGTGCCTGGGGAGTTGTCTAGTAGGCACTGCATGCAGATGTTGTAATAAGAATGGTATTTCTTTAGTGCTTGCAGGGCAAACGTGATGGTGTTTCATCATCTAGTGAAGGTAGAGAGTTTTGCAATTAATAATCCCTCCACTCGAAGTGTTTGTATCAGTTGTACGAAGACGACAACAAGACCAGGACGTTTTTGTCGTACTCTTCATACAACTGAAATAAACCTTCAGTCAATGAGTAACACACTACAGTGTCCTGCATATTTGTAACAATTTTGCAACAGTGGGATCTAATATAGCCTTAGACCCTAATGTATATGACTCTACCAGTTTTTAAAAGGGGGGATAGGGACAGCACTGTCTGTTATAGACCGATCTCCCTGTTAGATTTGGTGGTAAAAGTGGTTGGCAGGATATTGCTGGATAGGTTATCGACCTGGACTACTGACAATAACATCCTGTCAGACGCCCAATATGGGTTTCGCCCTGGCTGTTCCACGATTGATCAATCTTTGAATCTATTCCTATTAACTTGTAAATACACAGTCGCCCGCAGGGGCACCATCTTCCTGGCTTTTATGGATCTATCATCCGCATACGACTGCGTAAACAGGGGCAAATTGTGGCAGATCCTCTTAGCATTAGGGGTAGACAGGGAGACGGTCTTCTTTATGATCTCCACCGGGACACCAAGGCGGTAGTGCGATACTCGTTGAGTTTGAAAGTATCTCGTTCATTCCCCGTGAGGGGCGGTGTCCGTCAAGGCTGTATATTGGCCCGTTTCTTTTTAATATCTACATTAACAATTTGGAGAAAACCCTCCTGTAGACTAAGGCTGATTATTCCCGGATCGGACGGTGAGGTCTCCCCGTTCTGCTATATGCAGACGACTCCGTATTTATGGCCTGGAAAGATTGGGGCTTACAAACCATCTTATCAACGTTAGACCAGTTTATGGGAGATTTGGACTTAAAAGTCAACAGCTCCAAATCATACATCATGCAACTGGGGATGCGGCCCAGCAGATCATACACCTTTAAGGTAGGGTCTACCCCAATTCCCAAAACATGTTTTCTCCTACCTGGGGGTACTGCTGGATGATAAACTGAACTGGGGCCCACAATTTATACGTAAGAGAAATGACCTCAATAGGGAAACTGCCGCAATTTTTAACTTTGCTAGTAGACTGGGTAAAAGACCTGTGGGGGCCCTTCTGGAGCTCTACAGGGCAAAGTGCCTGACAAAAGTACTGTACGGCAGTGAAATCTGGAGATACGCTGAAGTAAATGATGTCTAAATAGCAGAAATCAAATCCATGAGACGTCTGCTCTCATTTCACGAGAATATCCCCCGTTTATTGCCCACGAAGAGTTAGGAATGCCCTATATTACAGACCAGATAGCCCTCCGCCCGCTGATACTTTGGTTGAAAATATGGATCAAGGAGGGGGACTCGCTAAATAAGGCAATCTTGAAAGACTGCCTGGCCCTGGATCAAGCATCAAGGATTCCATGGTTAAAATATATCAGTAGGAGTCTATCGATCCTGGGAATAGGTGACCTTTTTTATAATCCTGAGGGAATTCGAAAGGCAGAAATACCCCTTCTCAAGACGGCGTTTAACACACATAAGACTGTATTAAGGGAGGAGAGGGAGCTCATGAAGCCAAGTGTTCGCCACTTTGTTATACTAAGGTCCACTGAGAAGGCTGAGCCTTATATACTTGGTTTCGTGAACTCTTAAGATAGATTGCTTCTGACCAGGTTCCGGTTTGATCTGTTTCATTTACTCCTTACTTACCCAAGAGGCAATAATATAGGGCAATCCTTTCCGCCCTGCGGCTGCGATGGAATATCTCCTCAGGAAATGTTACACTTTACTATGTTTTGTCCATTTTATGACACCTCTAGAAAAACATATTGAATTCCCATCTTAAAACAGGCCAATTTTAAACAAGTTCTCCCTGCCTTTACATTTGTACAGATGTTGATGGACAACACTGTATTTTATGTTTTAAGCTTTTTAAAATCCTCCATCAAGCTTAGGGCGAGCTGTGATTAGTTGGCTCGGCCTTTATTAACACCTTGGCATCATGTATATGTATTGTTAACAGGGCGCGGACACAGTCATTGGCTTTTATGTACTGTTTTTAGATGTTTTATCCTAATATAATCGGAGTCTGGGATTAGTTCCCACTTGTACATAATACTCAAAATATGAATTTGCACAGACCTGCCTTTGTGATTGTACACATTGTACCATATTATTGTTATCCCGGTTTTTATATTGTGCTTTGATGGTTTTATGTAATATTAAACTGAATAAAGAAATTTGATTTGTAACAAGAATGGTATTTCTTTAGTGCTCGCAGGGCAAACGAGATGGTGTTTCGTCATCTTGTGAAGGTAGAGCGTTTTGCTATTAATAATCCCTCCACTCGAAGTGTTTGTATCAGTTGTACGAAGACGACAACAAGACCAGGACGTTTTTGAAGTACTCTTCGTACAACTGAAATAAACCTTCCGTCAATGTGTAGCACACTACAGTGTCCTGCATATTTGTAACAATTTTGCAACAGTGGGATCTAATATAGCCTTAGACCCTGATGGAGCAGACTCTACCAGCCATTAAAGGCCCGCTCCAGCATTAAAGGCCCAAGCCAAAGGCGAGGGCCTTTAACAAGGAAGTGGACCACTAATGGGCGGTAGATCCTGGTATGGAGGGCTCTATGACTATTAAAACATTCTACCCCTAGAGGTTTCAGTTAACTACATTTGATCTTCTTCCCAAAATAGTGGATGCCATTCCTTGCTCACAGGCTTCTTTCTACAAAGTCTGTTTAGGCTGGATGCTGGAACAAGTTCGTGGCTTGGAGTGACACCTGAATATGGACCAGCTGTAGGCCAAATTATTGGATGTCTTATTTGTTTTATCTTTGGCCCCTAAAGGATTTGCAGTGGGCACAGTTAAAGGTTATCTGTGGGCCTTTTCTGCCTTTGCCTTTACCACACCAACCATCTTGTTCAAATCAATTTGCTGTGATGTGATTTCTCAAAGGCTCAATCCACATGTTGGTTCCTAAACCTTTGTGATGCCACAGTGGGACCTTAATTTAGTTTTCAGTTTTCTTGTGTGCACTCCTTTTAATCCTCTGCACAACTGCCATCTACATCTCAAGATTTTGAAGACTGCCTTTCTCATCTTGATAACCTCTGCTCATCACGTGAGTGAGCTTCAAATTCTGTCAGTGCAGCTACTTTAAACTACCTCCTTACAGGACAAACTGATGCAGAGGACTAGAGCTGCATTTCTACCGAAGATTGTGCCTACCTTTCATGTCTGACAGTCCATCACCCTTACGACATTCCTCAGCCCTCGAAACAGGAAGAGGAACTGTATTGTTTGGGCACCAAAAAAATTCAAAGCTTTTATGTTGATCCAGCCAAAGACCATCTGGTGTATGACCAGCTCTGTGTGAGGGTCTCTAGGGCGACGATGGCAAGGCAGTGCAGAAGGGACTTTGTTCAGGTGAACAAGAAGCAGCCTCCAGAAGGATTGAGGGCTCATTCCACCATGGCTGTTACCACTGTGCTGGCATTCGGAGTGTCTGTCCTGGAAACTTGTCTGGTTGTGAAATAGAGATCTGTGCACACGTTCACAAAGCATTATTGCCTTGATAACCTGGTCTGATGGGAAGAGTATTTTCGCAGTTTAGTCCTGCAAGACTTTTTGGTCTGAGGCATTCCACAGACCCACCACCGGGACAGGTAGGGCTTTGGTATCTATTCTACGGGTGAGGATTCTGCTGTTAGAAGTATCAATCAGAAGAACAAGTTACTTGCCTTCCGAAAGCTCTTACTGGTGGATACTCAACCTAGGTGCAGATTCCTCATCGCTCTCTCACGTGCCCATTCTGTGGAATGGCCTTTTTTTCCAGATTAAAAGGGTGGATGGAAGCTCATCGCTAAACTTCTATAAATGAATGACTATATTAGGCTATATCTTCGGTGTCTGGGCTTCTACATGATGGTTCTAGTGTTTCTTCTTCCTTTCGGTTCACAGGTTCATTTATGTACCAGTGTTTCTAAATGTTGGGTATTGCTCCCTGTTTCCTCTCTTTTTCCTATTCTGTGTGGAGTGCAGTTGTCTCACTGATTTCGTACTGCTCTCCAATCAAATTAATAACTTGTATATTCATTTTTGGATGTTATCCATTGTGCTTTCCCATACAAAAATAGTGCCAAATCTGGTGTTTGTCATCGATTGAGACCAGAAATGTATTGATTTCAGTGGTACGTATCAGCATTTTGAAGTAAGAACAAGTTTTTGTCGCGTTTGCATTTAAAAAAATGTCAGATATTTCTGGACAAATTGCCTCCTCAGACATTTTATTGAATGACAGTAGCTAAATATCAAAAAGATGAGATGAGAAACGATATAAATCTATTTTATGTAGCTTGTGTTCAGTAAACTGTAATTCTTTTCTGGAAGTTTACCACATTCCTTAGTACATATAAGGTTATTAATAATTTATCTTAGCAAATGCACATTTTTAGCACATAGTTCCAGATATTCAGATGAAGGTACTTTTAGTTCTAGATGGTTCTTGAAGATGAGATTAAGCAGCTGAATGGGCTATCCTGGTTCTAGGAAAGCAGAGCGTTTCTCATAATGCCACCCAAAAACCCTTCATATGACCAACATTTTTACATTGGATCTTCTCACAGGTGCCAAATCCTTCAACCTGTAACAAAGCCACAAAGTCTCACTTTTTAAACAGTATGGCACAGGGCGTAAATTTCCTTTAGGACAGATAAAAGCCCTAACCTATTTCTTCTGGATACCAAAGCTATATTGTGGTTGTACAGCAAGAAACTTTTGTTGAGACTATGAGCTAAAATCATAGGACAGAAACTAGAGTCAATCAATCAATTAATCAATTGATTTGTATAGCGCAGCTAATCACCCGAGAGGGTATTTAGGCGCTTGCATGGATGAGGAACTCAGTCGAATAGCCAAGTCTTCAGTGCTTTTCCGAATTCCTGTAGAAGGGAGGTCTGGAGCTTCAGGGAGAGGCCATTCCATGTTTTTGCTGTGAGGCAGGAGAAAAAGTGCCCCCTGCTTGTGCAGCTGTTGATGTGGGGAGTGTGAGAGAGAGAGGGAGGAAGAGCATAGTTTTCTGGCTGGTCAGTGGCAATTCAGGTGGTGGTTGATGTAGACCGGTCCAAGGTTATGTAGGGCCTGATATGCGTGGGTCAGCAACTTGGACTGGCATCTCTTCTGTACTAGGAGCCAGTGGAGGTACTTGAGGTGTGGGGTGATGTGGGTCCATTGGGAGAGGACAAGCACAAGTGGGACAGTGGTGTTCTGAATGGTCTGTAGACTGTGAAGGAGGTGTGCAGCCATCCCAGATCCATCTCCTACCTGGCGGCCAAGACCTGGAACGAACTCCCCCTCCGCATCCGACAAAGCCAGACACCACACCAAATTTTAGAAAGGACCTCAAGACCTGGCTCTTCGAATGATCTACGGAGCTGCTTGCACCCCCCTCCGCCTCCCCCCCAGCGCCTTGAGACCCTCATGGGTGAGTAGTGAGCTTCAAAATCCCTGATTGATTGAGAGTGTAGCTGTAGTACAATCTGCTAGTGAAGAGGGCTTGTGTGACGGTGCGTCTAGTGTTCAATGGAAGCCACTTGAAGATCTTTCGTAGCATGTACAGAGTGAAGAAGAAAGCAGAGGAGAGTGCGTTGATCTGGGACTTCATGTCCAGCTTGCTGTCAATGATGCTGAGGTTTTTGGCGTGGTTTGACAGGGAGGGTGCTGGCCCTAGTTCCGTGGTCCACCAGGAAGTGGTGATGTTGGCGAAGATCAGTACTTCTGTTTTGTCAATGATGAGCTTCCGGCAGTTATCTCTCATCTAGTTGGCGATGCTTGTCATGCACAAGTGTAAGCTGGCCCTGGTAGTTGTGGGGTCCTTGGACAGGGAAAGGATGAGTTGAGAATCGCCGGCGTGAGAAATTATGTTAAGTCCAAGGGGTCTGACGATGTTGGCCAAGGGAGTCATGTTGGTGTTGAAGAGAGTGGGGCTGAGGGATGAGGCCTAAGGGACACCGAAGATGATTTCCTTGAGTCCTCAGGTGAAGGGAGCAAGGCAGAATTTGTGTTCTACCGGTGAGGAATGAGGTGATCCATCTGAGACTGTCCTCTGCCAGTGTTGTGTAGCCTAGCGATCAGCAAGTGGTGGGATACGGTGTTGAATGCCGCTGACAGGTTGAGGAGGATCAGGGCCGCTGTCTCTCCTCGGTTGTGGAAGGCCCATATGTTGTCAGTGGCTGCGATCAGGGTAATCTTGGTGATGTTACTGCTTTGGAATCCGTACTGGGAGGTGCCAAGAAAATGGTTCTGCTTGAAATGTTTGGCGAGTTGTTTGTTGATGGCTTTCTCCAGGACCTTGGACGGGAAAGGGAATAAGGAGATGTGGCCGGTAATTCTTGAGTTTGCTGTGGTCAGGTGATATCTTCTTGGGTAGGGGTTTGACCTTGGCTTGTTTCCAGTCTTTTGGGAATATGGCTATGGTTATCAAGGTGTTGATCAGGGAGGTGAGTTTCTAGCTGACTCTTTTGCAACCGAGGTTGAAGATGTGGTGTGGGCAGGGGTTCTTGGGTGGCCCCTGAGTTGACGGAATTCATGATAGCGGTGGTTTCCTGGGGGGTGAGCAGGTTCCATGTGGTCAGTTGGTGATCTGTGCTGGTGACGGTGTGGGTGTGTAGGTTGAGGAAGTCTGTCAGCTTGGGATGGAGTTCTAAGTTTTTGTAGATGGTTGTGATCTTGTCGTGGAAGAAATTGGCGAGGTTGTCACAGAGCTCCTGGGAGGGGTTGATGCTGTTCTCTGTGGCTGCAGGATTGGAATCTCCGTGACAATGTTGTAGAGTTTTTTGCTGTGGTTGTAGCTGGATGACGGAGTTGAGCCAAGTCTGTGAGAAAACCAACATCAGGTGAGTGTTTGGAGATAAGGCCCCACAGCTCAGTGATGTGTTTGCACAGTAAGCGCTTGTGAGGAGGATGCACGCTAGCTGGTGGTGGGGGGCTATAATGGCATGGTGGGAGGTCTACACAATTCTGGGCAGCGTGTTGATGGGCTTGCTGTGGCAGGCGAAGTTAGAGCGCCAGAAGACAGGGAGAAGGCAGTTGGAAAACCTATCAGCAGTCACTCACACAGCGTGCAGCTGGCAGCTGAGTCGAAAGGGCCTAAACTGGTCAGAGGACCAGTCCTGAGAAGTTGGGTGCCTGGGCACCTGCTCAACGGGGTTGCGGCCACCATTAAGTAGGTCCTGGGAGGGGGAAGGATTGTAGTGGGCGGGGCTACCGAAAGGAGAAAGAAGAGGCAGGAAGAGCACGCAGGAGAGCATGTAAGGAGCAGGGGTAGTGGGAAATGGTGGTGAGAGCAGCAAGATGAGTAAAAGGGGGGGGCCAGAAGTGGGCACAGAGGCACGACAGGCGTAACAGAAATGTAAAAAGGCACAATAGAGAGAGTGAGAAATGCAAAAAGCACGAGAGTGAGTAAGAAATGGAATAGCAAAAAGGCACAAAAAGAGAGTTTGGGAAATGCAGACAGGCACAAAAGAGAGGAATACGCACAGAAAAGCATAAGTACAAGAAAAAGAGAGAATATGCTCCCCCCTCAAGGATCTTGCCTCATGGGGGGTGTTTTGAGTGTTGCCCCCCCCAACCCTCACCCTCCAATAAATCTGTTCTCAAGTAAATAGTTGGATAAAGGTGTCTTCAGTCCGGTGTGATGAGAAGTTTGTTAGATTGCATCTGGGATTATTATATACACCAACAAACAAAAACACGCACACACACTGTCTCTCGACTATGTTTTAAATGTCTTAACAAATGTTGATTATGTTACTGAATATTGTGTTTTAAGTGCCCCTTACAATCTGCCCTCCGCTCGTTTTGCACTGTCTCTTAAACCCCCCTTCTGCACTGCTTCCACATAAACGTTTTATGACATGCTATGCCAGCAGTGTTCTCGGAAAACTCCCCCCTAATCTTACTGACCAACCTACGCCCCCCCTCCCCCAGCTCACCACCAAACAATCACCCCGCCCTATTTAGATAGTCGTTTTTCCAAATATATTTTTCCCACTTCTGAATGTATTTAATTGTCTTCTGCAATAAATGTTGTCAGTTTATGAAACCTAAAACTCACTTACCAGCTGATTATTTGAACTTCTCTTCATATTTTAGTTTGCAAGAATAGTGCCCACTCATGCATTATAATTTCTTTCTACCTTACATCCCTATCACCTCCTCTGTGTTTCCTCATCCCACCTACCAAACAGAGAGGCAGAAGTAACTCAAAAGATAATTGATGCCTAGGGGCAGCACCGTTGTCTTTACTCTCTGCCCTCCAACCTGCGGGCCAGCGAAGCCATTAAACTGATAATGTACAGAATGTGTGAGGACTTCGAGTTCTCATTCTTCGATTGTTTATTCACGTATTTTTAAACATCTTCACTTTTACTATTGTGTTCTACAGTTCTTAGTTTTTAGCTGTGTGCTGATTCTAAGGCACGTCTTCGCTTTAAACCCGAAACAAGTTATCAGGTTTCTGGCACCCTTCAAGTTCACCGGATGAGGGAGACATTTAAAGCCCTGCTCCACAAAATCCTGCACAAGGAAAGAAAAAACACTTTGCCTCAAACGAGAAAAGAGAGTCTCCCTTTGAGAGACGGGTGTCACTTGCTAACACTGCTGAAAAAGAGACGTTTCTGTTGAGCAATGAAGGGACACACATTATTTTTGTTAAGTTCACGTATATTTCAAATCAAATCAAATCAAAAGTATGCTTTATTCGAAGAATATTCATAAAAGCAAAATACAACATACATTAACAATTCATTCAATACATTAAAAATACTATTAAATACAATACATTCCGATACTACATACTTTGACAAAATCTAATTAAATTACATCCGTAAGGGAGACATTAATTCATTTGGGGGGGGTACTATTCAAATCACATACGGGTTGACATGTTTGGAGCCCTGGGTTAGACATTCCATGATAATAACAGTGGATGCTTATTATTAAAAAAAGGTATTTAAATAATTAAAAGTTTTTAAAACAGAGTACATGCAATAAAATCCTAAAAATTAGCAGGGGGGAGAATAGTAAAAAACTAGCAATCTCCCCCATTCAAGAGAATAGTCAATTGACTAGCAGTCTCATTCTAATCATCCACGCCCATCCTAGATACTTTGCAGTGGCAATTAAAATCCAAGATAATGTGCTGGTGCATATAATGCGTAGGGCAACAGTCCCTCTAGTAGTTCCTAAGTTTTTACACATTGGAATAAGCCATTTACGCCGTGGAGCAGCATAGGTTTCACAAGAAAACAAGAAATGCCCAATAGTTTCATTTTTTGTGCAGCAGGCAGGACAAATTGCACTATTTCCCGCTTTCCATTTTGCTGTTAAAGATCTAAGGGGAAGTGCTCCAGCTCTTAGTTGGAAGAGGAGCTTCCTATCTCTTGTCTTGGTTATGATATCCCAGTAAGGCTCAAGATGGGGGTACATCTTGGCCTCTAGGAACTCTCTAGTCATATTACCAACACTTGGGCTACACCAATTCCGCTGGGCAACCTTCTCCCAATAAATAATCTTGATCGTACTTTTAGAAGGGAAGGTTGCACCTGCAGGATCTTCCCAAAGTGTACTCAGACCAAGCTCGAACAAAGATGCCCTAAGCGCTTTCAGCCAGCCTATTTTATGGTGAAGGTCTGTTCTTATAATGTCTAAAAAACCCCCTGCGTAGTGGATAAGCGCAGGCGTGGTCCATAGCCTGCGCCAGTATAATATTGGGCGGAGCCGTGCCATGTCTACAATGGCTCTTCTACCCAAGTCGTACATAAGGGGCAGCAACGGGGTGCTTTTGGGAACGCCTGTAATGGCCCTAAAAAATGTATTTTCTGCAAGTTGAAGAGCCGGCATTTTTTCGAACCCCCACAACTCAGCACCATAAAGTACAGAACCCAGAGCTTTAGCTTCGTAAACCTGTAAGACAGGTTTCACAGGTTTGGTGAATGACTTTCTGTGTTCTGAGCTGATTGTACCTGCCAATTGCCTATGTTTAATTGTTGCAATTTCAATATGGTGCCGCCAGGCCTGTGCATTGGATATATGCATTCCCAAATAAGTAAAATTGTTGACCACCTCCAATGGACGACTATTTAAGGTAATTTTTGTCTTAAAACTACGATGGGGGTTAAAAGTCATCAGCTTCGTTTTTGTAATATTTGCTTCGAGGCCATACTCTTTACAAAATTGGTCAAAAATTGACAAAGCACACTGCAATCCACTTGGTGTTTTTGCTAGGATGAGTGTGTCATCCGCGAACATTAAAATAGGAATTTTAATACCATCTAAAAAAGGAGCATCCACTTGGGCGGAAGTCATACGTGCTACAACATCATTAATATAAAGTGTGAAGAGGACTGGGGCCATCGAACATCCCTGTCTAACGCCCCTCTCTACAGGAAAATCTGAAGTAACTGATCCTAAGCCACCCCACTGTATTCTTGCATAATTCGATTCGTGGAGTCTCATTATCATAGATAACAAATCGTTTGGGATGCCCTGCTTCTGTAAAACCGACCATAGCTTTAGTCGAGGGACCAGATCAAAAGCGGCCCTTAGATCGACAAAGGCCGCATACAAGCTTCCTTTGCCGAGCACCACCGTCCTCCATTGAATCAAGGTAAAACGAAAGACCTGATCCACCGTACTTGTAGAACGTCTAAAGCCAGCCTGGAAGGTTGAGAGGGCCTTGGTCTCTTCCGCCCAATCCAGGAGCCTATTGACGATCACTCGCCCCACTACCTTTTGGATGGTATCTATAAGACTTATAGGGCGGTAATTGCCTGGCAAAGATCGATCTCCTTTCTTGAAAATGGGGATAATCACTGCACCCTTCCAGGATTTTGGTACTGATGCACCCAAGGCAATGGCATTGATAAGATGGTAAATGTATAAGCACCAGCGCTCTTTGTCGTTAACAAATAAATCCGCTGGCACACCATCAAGACCAGGAGCTCGTCCACAGGCAACTGCATCCAGAGCCGTCATGATTTCGCTAGGACAAAAGGGATTTTCTTTTGGGAGATCTACACAGATTGTCTCGTGCCGTTCAGCAGCACTAAAGACAGCATATTGGTTTTTGAAAAACTTTACCCATTCAGTTTCAGGGACATTGTTTTGAGGGGATTCAGGACCACCCGATTTTCCCCATCTGACAATGTGCCAGAACTGTCGAGAATCCTTGCTATCACTAGCTGCCTTTAGCTCCCTCCAGTGTTGCTCATCCCAAGCTTGTTTAGCTTTCACAATACTAGTTTTGTAATTTTTCCTGGCGGCTTGGATTAAAGCTATTTGCCCTCCCTTTATAGCATTACCCAGTGCAGATCTACTCTCCCTACATTCATCGTTGTACCACTTGGATGGCTTGGGGACCCTGTCACCTTTGTCCTTGACAGGCTTAAGGAAGTGTCCCTTGATTGTATCAAAAAGGGAATTATGAATTCCTTCAACCCGGTCCAGGCCATTGCTCAATATATTACAATCCTCTAGGTCTAATATGGCTTGGTCAACATGGCTGTTCATACTAGCAATAGCCTGTTGGTTGATTGCTACCTTTTCCCAGCGTAACCTCCTCATGTTATTGGTGGGAACAATCCGGGGTGGAACTAGCACAGGAAGTTCCACAGGCAAGCCAGTGTGAGGCCACCACTTATGTGACAGGCACAAAGGATTATGGTCGCTCTCCAGCCGTCCATCCACATGCATGTTACAAATAGATGGCCATAGCTTTAGGCTACATAACAGATAGTCAATTCTGCTATTGTACCTACCATTATCAAATGTGCTTACACCTTTTCTATCTCCACTAGTCCTGCCATTCAATGCTCTTAACCCCTTGCCGTAGCATAAAGTATTTAACCCAATGACATCAGCAGACCATCGCACTATTGGAGGCAACTCTAATTTAGGCACGCCCCATAGTCGATCCTCCTCTTCTCCATACAAATCGTCATTGCTAATCAAGGGCTCAAATGTACTATTAAAATCGCCCGCAATGATAATATTGTTGGTCGACGAGTGTATGTCAATGAGGCTATCAAGATCGTCTAGTACCTCTGACCTCCCTTTCTTCTTCCTCCGGACATATACATTGTAAATGTCTACACTACCCAACTTTTCTAGGTCTAATCTAATTAGTTGGATATCCCTGCTTCTTGTGTCAAGAACTTTAATGCCCAATTTTAAAGCTTGACGCACCCATAGTACAAGACCCCCCATTGGTCTGCCCCTAGGGCCTTTTACCGCAGGGACAAAATAATTCAAATAGCCCTGCATAAAACATGCTTCACAGGCCCAAGTTTCCTGGAATATGCAAAGATCAAATTTATTAACAAAGCTCACCCACTCTGGTGATTCCATTTTGGAGGTCAGCCCAGCAATATTCCATGAAAATAGGGTGCCTGCTGATTCCTGGGTAATAGCCCTAACATTATCTGGAGCAGACAAAACAAGATCGTCCAAACGCTCATGGGGATATTCTGCCTCTACTGAAGATGATGCAGTAATGGACTCATTATAATGCATACTTGTATTTATCTCGGGCGCCGCATCTAGTGCTCTCGTAGACTCATACTTATTGAGTCAATCCACATCCTCTAAGCTTTCTAACACCTCGAATCTGTTTCTCAAGGGGATCATAGGATTATGGTGAGAGTTAGATGAATTCCCCAACTCGGAGGTGACGGCTAATATTGATCTTGGAAAAAAATAAGTGAGTTCCCAAGTTGTAATCGAGGAACTCCTATACAGCGTTTGCCAATTCAAAATATGAGCAACCGCTCTTGGGTCCCTAAAATTAATAAGGATAACATCCCCCTGTATGGTTTTTGAAGTGTTTCCCAACCAGGGCAGGCGTCTTACATGTAAAATTTCCCCATTAATATAAGAAGGGAGTGGGCGATTTTGGCCTAGCCAATGGATAACTTTGTTTTTTAGTTGGTGATATCCTTCTTCAGCGTCCGATTTTAACATAGGAACCCCTGCAAGCACAACTACCAAGGGGACTGCCTCTGGTGGTAAGTTAATGGACAGCGGGCCTCTTGGTTTAGTCGAAGGATCTGTGCTATGCCCCAATTTGACAAACGGATGACCCTCGTTCTTTGGGGTATTTGCAGCACAAGTCCTAACCTTAACCGTGGTTGTGCAAGATGGTTTGGAGGTAATAATACTGTCTGAATGGCTAACCCCTTCCTTACTAGTTGATGTAACCAATTGATTTGCTTGTTCTTCTGGGGATGGGCTAGTAGGAACTATAGCAGAAGCCAAAGCGGTGGATAGTATTTGTGAAGGGCCAGATGTGGACATATTTTGTTCTATCTTATTTACCACTAAAGACTCAACTTTCGCTAGCCTTTCTTCAATGATCTTTAAGCTTTCTACAATTGGCAACATAAGTTTTTCCATCATTTTGCCAATTTCGTCCAGTAACTCCCCCTTAATGCCAACTTGATACAAGCAAGGTGCAGTACTATCAGTAGGAGGTTGTTTCAATGTACGGGGGGTAGCATTCTTCCCAGAACACATAACAGTAGAATTACATTTGGAGATGTTATTACATTTATTTTTCCGTAACTCAGAGACTATCTTCCTTCTTTTCCTGGGCAATGGGCCGATCAGTGTGGTCTGACTATGTATGATATCATTAGTAGGTAACGATTCAGTAGTTTGGGGTGACATCTCATGTTGGGCATTCAAAATATTATTTGAGTCATCGCGGGGAGGGATAGGGGAAAGAAGAATAGGTAAGGCCATATCAATACTTGGTTCATGCACATTAAGCGCAACAGGGCTCCTAGTAGAGTCATTAGTACCCAAGGGTAGCATGGAATCCTGGAAAGAAGAAGCCTCAATATCCATGCATGGAGCTTCAGGAGATGGCGAGGCTGATGCCATATTTTTTATGAGTTCTATTGAACAACGGCGTCTAGCCCTGAGTTCTGCAAGGGCAACCTCCCGTCCAGAGTCAATATTTGGTTTCCTAAAATAACTATCAAGAGTTCCCTTTTTCATCAACTCACTCATGGTGTAAAGGTATCACTATTCACTGGAGACAGTACAGGTCTCAGTAGAGTTTATGACAACACCCAAATGGTTTCTACCAATTCTGGCGTAATGTCTCCCAATCAGAAACGAATTAGGGTGGGCCCAGCCCAGCCTCCTCTGGCCTCTGAGGGCCACAGAGGGCCCGCCCTTTGCCCGGGCTTAGCCCGGCGTCGCCCGCGCGCGTCCCGCGACGCGGAGGAAGCCTCTGCCTTTTGAGCGCCTCCGGGCGCGAAGACAAGTGGAAGTGGCCGCTAGGCAGCCTGGGAGCTGTAGTCTCCCCCTGTCACGGGCGCGATAGCGTTGGGCGCCGACAGAGGGGACAAACAGCGTGGGCACCCCAGCAGCGGCAGAGCAACAAACAGATCTTCAGCAGGACCTCCGTGATAGCGACTGGAATTGCACCCCCGCTCCACCGAGGGAGCCTCTGCCTTTTGAGCGCCTCCGGGCGCGAAGACAAGCGGAAGTGGCCGCTAGGCAGCCTGGGAGCTGTAGTCTCCCCCTGTCACGGGCGCGATAGCGTTGGGCGCCGACAGAGGGGACAAACAGCGTGGGCACCCCAGCAGCGGCAGAGCAACAAACAGATCTTCAGCAGGACCTCCGTGATAGCGACTGGAATTGCACCCCCGCTCCACCGAGGGAGCCTCTGCCTTTTGAGCGCCTCCGGGCGCGAAGACAAGCGGAAGTGGCCGCTAGGCAGCCTGGGAGCTGTAGTCTCCCCCTGTCACGGGCGCGATAGCGTTGGGCGCCGACAGAGGGGACAAACAGCGTGGGCACCCCAGCAGCGGCAGAGCAACAAACAGATCTTCAGCAGGACCTCCGTGATAGCGACTGGAATTGCACCCCCGCTCCACCGAGGGAGCCTCTGCCTTTTGAGCGCCTCCGGGCGCGAAGACAAGCGGAAGTGGCCGCTAGGCAGCCTGGGAGCTGTAGTCTCCCCCTGTCACGGGCGCGATAGCGTTGGGCGCCGACAGAGGGGACAAACAGCGTGGGCACCCCAGCAGCGGCAGAGCAACAAACAGATCTTCAGCAGGACCTCCGTGATAGCGACTGGAACTGCGGGGTTTTCCAGAAAGATGGCTTCAAACTAAGATAATTTACTGTTAAAATGCATGTGACTGAAAGCAGAGGCAATTGCAACAAGCGATGTAGCCCGGTTAGGGGCAAAACCCCGCAGGTATCGCAAAGCGAGTGTATGTCTAGGTACAGATAAAAGTAGAAATTATCAGTTCCTACACTATTTTTCACAGAACAGAAAATAAATACGGATTCATGCTTATACAGTTCTAAGTCAATAAATATGGATAATTTTGCACGTAGAAATGTCAAGTGAAAAATAAAAAGAGATATAGCAAGGCTGTGAAAGGCGACCTCCCCTCCCTCTCGCTCGGCATGGAAAAATGGGCTGGATTTTAGCATGGGGTTAGAGAGCCCGATATTTAAGGCTAGGGGCTGCCCACAGAAACCCCCCAAAATCTGGAATGGGCAGACTTTCGAGGCCTGTACTTGGACCCGGTGCCCCCCGTGGACGCATCTGTATCTACCTTGATATGGGGGGGGGGGGGGGAGGATTCAATGTGTTTACGTTATATTGCATTTCATGATTTTGATGATAATATATAATAAACTGTCAAAGACAATGATCTGCAAGTTTGCTGTGGCAGATGTTTCCTGGGTCAAGAAGCACTGCACTGTATATGACTTTTGACATAATAAAAATTTGTTTAAAAAAAAGAAAACGTAACACTCATCCTTCCACCCTCATGTTAGGTTGATGTTTTAGTTTTTGCAGTGTCTCAGCTGGTGAAGAATGAGACGGTATAATTCCAAATATTGCAGAAATTGCATGTGTTATGCCAATAGCGATAGTAGTAATCAAACTGCTGAAGCCAAACAATTGCAGACTGCTCAATCAATCAATCTGCAACCCCGCACTTGTAACAAACCATCCTAGATAGCTGCAATCTGGTGCAGATCTATTGACACATCTCTGGTCACCTGCTCATACCCTGCCAAGCTGCTTCTTTTAGGACGTCTAATGCGAAGATATTTATAATTCTCTTTGCCTCTGAAGCATCTCTAAAGCCATTACTCTGTACAATAACACTGTTTCCATGTGATAATTGAAATTGCTTTTTCGCTGCGCTTGGTTCGGATATGTTCACATTGTGGGGCTGTCTGGAATGGATGGCTTGAATACATTACGACAAGAACTTTTTTTTCTGACTTTGTGTTGAGTGCTAAACAATTGAGAATCGGGAGAACTAGTGTATTTCCTAATCCCCATTTTAAGACATTAGACAGGTGGCTCGTAGTGGCAGAGTCCAAAAGATGCACTCAATGGATTCTTGTTAAGTACAAATAGGACTAATGATTCTGGTGGCCCTTGGCCTCTGGCACAGTTGTTAAAAGTAGTGGAATGCAACCTAGTTAGGATGACCTAGTTTTAAGGTGCGTGTAGCTCAATCCTCCCTCAAGGGGCTAATGTTCTCAGCGGGAAACGATGTAGGGGGTTTTACTTCTGACGTAGGTTGTGCATTAACATCACACAATCTTCTGGAAGGGCTGAGTACATTTGCAGGGCCACCGCGATCCTGGAGCGGGGCTGGAGAAATAAGCGTACCTTTTATGTATCAAATGAACACCATTGTGCTATTGGTTGAAAGGCAGCATGTTTCATTAAGTAGTTGAGCGAACTACCTTTATTTAGCATGTGACAGTGTAGACTCTTGCATTCTTAATGTGTTTGAGAGCAAAAAGGGAAAATTGATTACTGTAAATTCTTTAATTCTATCAAATTCTGTTGCCTGTTTTCTGAATGGCAGACGGCAGAAGATGACCATGCAAGTGTGAAACTGACCAGTATGGTTTTATAAGGCTCCTCCCATAATGGTTACATTTTCACCATAGGGAGGACGTGGCTTAGCAGTTCAGGCTGGACTGTTCCCATGAGGCACAGGGTCAAGACTGATTTGCACATGGCCAGGTCTAAACTGGGGTGGCATGGTGAGCAAAAGAATGATGGATTTAACCCAGATCTCGTGACTAGGGGTGAATGTTTTGATTTGTTCTGCATTTCGGACATCAATTGTGTGTCTTTTGCTTTCTCGCCCTAAGTGTGCCGGGTATGCCCAGACGTGGGTCCCGGGCTCACTGTGCCACTGGATTCAAGTTATCCTGGCTGAAGAGGGGTGAAATCCCGAAACCGGTCCTAGGATGCTTGTTTCCGGTCCAGGGAGGACCTGGCTTAGCAGTTCAGGCTGGAGTGTTCCTATGAGGCACAGGGTCAAGACTGATGGGGTGACATGGCGAGCAAAAGAATGTTGGATTTAACCCAGATCTCTTGACTGGTGGTGAATGTTTTGATTTGTTCTGCATTCCGTCCATCAATTGTGTGTCTTTTGCTTCCTCGCCCTAAGTGCGCTGGGTATGCCCAGACGTGGGTCCCGGGCTCACTGTGCCATTGGATTCAAGCTATCCTGGCTGAAGAGGGGTGAAACCCTGAAACTGGTCCTAGGATGCTTGTTTCCGGTCCAGGGAGGACCTGGCTTAGCAGTTCAGGCTGGACTGTTCCCATGAGGCACAGGGTCAAGACTGATTTGCATATGGCCAGGTTTAAACTGGGGTGGCATGGTGAGCAAAAGAATGATGGATTTAACCCAGATCTCTTGACTGGGGGTGAATGTTTTGATTTGTTCTGCATTCCGTCTATCAATTGTGTGTCTTTTGCTTTCTCGCCCTAAGTGCGCCGGGTATGCCCAGACGTGGGTCCCGGGCTCACTGTGCCACTGGATTCAAACTATCCTGGCTGAAGAGGGGTGATACCCCGAAACCGATCATAGGATGCTTGTTTCCGGTCCAGAGAGGACCTGGCTTAGCAGTTCAGGCTGGACTGTTCCCATGAGGCACAGGGTCAAGACTGATTTGCATATGGCCAGGTGTAAACTGAGGTGGCATGGTGAGCAAAAGAATGTTGGATTTAACCCTGATCTCTTGACTGGGGGTGAATGTTTTGATTTGTTCTGCATTCTGTCCATCAATTGTGTGTCTTTTCAATTTTCACCATACTCATGTCCTCTAGTGTGAACTGGTACAGCAGCACTAGTTAACCTCTCCCTTCAGGAGATTCAAGGTCCGGTATGATGCAATTGGCTTTTCCATATTAGGACTCAGATAGAAATCCTGTTAGTGGAAAAAGGATGTGGTACCCTCCTAATGTTTAGTGGTCTTGGTCGAGGCTCTTGGTGCTGCGCCCAACATCAGTAATCTTGACATTCCATTTGAGTCCAATCACTCTAGTTGTTTATAGTCCATTTTATTTCGTCTTTAATTAAATTGCTTGAAAAAGCAGGTTCTGGTGGCAAAGTGTTCTACTGTTCAATGTCGTCTACTTCGAACTTCCACTGTTATGCTAGTAGCGTGATAAAACGGTGGGCTAAACCTGATGCTAGCACCGAGCGGATGATTTCAACATGATCCACTCAGAAGAATTGAGACACCACCAAATACATCTGAGCCAGGCAGCCGTCTTAGGACA